>NC_138186.1:67822286-69230123 GCF_964194105.1 Spermophilus citellus | reverse complement strand
AAATACAATTTGTAGCATAAAATGGTGACTAGAAAATATAACAGTAGTTCAGTTCCTTTCCACTTCAAAAATAATTACTATAATCTGGCATCAAAGTATGTAGTATTTCACTACTAGTGAGTAAAGGCAATAGTTTGTTTTTTTCCTATGTGAACCTCTTTTCCTAACTAAAGAGAAGGTAAAATTAAGGCAGAGAGAAGGCTTATAATGGGAAAGCAGAGAGAGCAAGCTCACCCAAAGACTGCCTAGCATGATCACAGGGAAATGCTTCCCTTTGCCTGTAACATTTTAACAGTGATGGTGACATGGAATCTCTCCTACTATAATGTATGAAGTCCAGCCACTTGGGCAATGTGCTAAAGAGAGTGTTCAACCTGGGCCCAGATTAGGCTGCAAGAAAGGAGGGAACAATGAGTTTATTGTGGCAAGTTTCAAGTCCATCTGGGTAAAAAATGCCTTCTGCTACACTTCTGATGTGGGTGTTGGTAGTTGTTACAAAGATAAAAAAAAAAAAAAAGGCAAATTGTTCATAACTAAGGAGGAGGACTTCTAGGCACACTAGATTTACTGCTTGCCAGAAAGCTTTTCTTAGTACATACTCAGAAGTAAACACAAGATCGTCTCAGCAGCCCTCATGCCTGGTTTTAGATTTCATTCAACCAGCCAAAAGCTACAGACCACAGACACTGATCAGCATCCCCAGGTTGGATACAGGACAACTACCCCAAGCATCTAATTAAAGCTAACCTCTAGGAAAGAGCAGGAAATGGCCCTGCTGGTAGGGGTCTGCTTACCTGCAGTGTGATCCTGGGACTGCCAATGATTTGTGCCAAAACTATCTTATTTTTAAGTTCTTGTTAACTCAAGTTTGCAAAATAATTAGCCAAGGTATGCATTCTCTGGCCAAGGTTTATCTAAATGCAGTGCTACTTTCCTCATAAGAGAAATAAACTCAACTTCTTTGGTATGGTACACTAATACTAATCAGTGTTTCTTTAATTTAAGCTACCTATCTTCACAATCTGTCATACTGGCCTAGCCCCCTGTATTCCTTATTATTTGCTTCTTTCTTTAAATTGACTTTAATTTGAATAAGATTTAATTTTAAAGAAAGCAAATTGTTTTAAATCACCAACATGAACACAAAGCTATTATCACTACCAGAAATAGAAGATAAATACAACAAAAATACAATATAGTATTATAAACCTTTACGGAAGGCAACCCAAGAAGAACAGAATTAGGAAAAAAGGATAACTTTCTCACCATGATTCAACATTAAAAATGGCAGTTTTGCAGTACCACTAAAAATCATCTCTAGCTGTGCCAGTGGTATACGCCTTATACTTTAGAGAAAACTAAACTAAATGGATAATGATATAGCACTGTGATGTAAGTCAAATTACAGCATAGACTATAAAATTCAAATTACTAACCCTTAGGGCAGGAATCATGATGCATTAAGAAAGTCTGCACTAGATCCTTGGACAGTAAGATCCCACTAGGGGGTAACATCTTTTCTCAGACAAGCAGAGGTCATTTTGCTTGAATAGTAAAGAATCAGTGAGCAGAGGGAAAACACATAGAGTCTAGGCATTAAAGCACATGCATGTCCCCACAGAAAACAGCTTTCACCCTTAATTCTAAGCCTGTAAAATTTGGTGGACAAAATTTTAACAACATACTCAGATACCAAATTCATATACTACATTCCAATCTAGTTTCTTTTTATTCCCAAATCATGGTCTGGCCACATCAAGGGCCAGCATTGAGGTCAGAACATAGGGCCCAGCCCTGGTCCTCCCTGCCAAGCTCTCTATCAGGACCTCAGAAACAACCCACATGGCAGCAGGGACCCATAGCTGCCCTCCTTCTCCCAAACTCCACTCTTCTCTTTTCTAACACAGCACATAATTTCCTTGACTTTGTGCCTGAAGTATCAGAAACCAAAGCCACAAAAGTCAGTGTCTAGAGGTCTTGGTAGTTCTCCTTGGCCCAGGAAATAAACCTGTGAAAATTTCACTCTTTCTCATTTACAGACTTTTTTTTTTAAAAAAAAGAAACACAAAATATCTTTTCTCCCTCACTTAAGCAAGGAAACATCAGGAAAGGTCTAATTCTGCTCCTGGTATCAATGCAACCTTGGGCTTAAGTCATCTCTGGGATCTCTCCCTTTAACCAGGAATATCCTGAAGATTTCCTACCCTCTGCATGGGAAGGTGCAAGGATCCTAGAAGCAGAGCAAACATGGGCACGTAACCACAAGAAGACTGAAGGATAGTCAGTAGCAGGCTTCTGAGTTGTGGCATCCAAGATCTTGCTAACTCCTGGTGTTTGATGGCAAGCTGGTTTGATACCCATGGGTGCTTCTTAGCAAGGCAGACTCTCAACACCTACTTCAGAACTATTGCTAATAAGTGTTTTAACAAAATTCTCAGGGAATCCATTGATTGATCAAGTCTGGCAAGCATTAACCCAATACATTTGAGTGATCTGATACTAAGACCCCTCCTTCCTCCTCCATGGACAAAGCACTGCTTTTTATTTTTAGAAAATTGGGAATTAAGGAAACCTTTGAAGGTCTATCAAGAGGTGGCTAGCCAGGGGGGGCTGGGGTTGTGGCTCAGTGGTAGCGCACTCTCCTACCATGCATGGGTCACTGGGTTCGATCCTTAGCACCACATAAAAATAAAATAAAGATACGGTGTCCACCTAAAACTAAAAAATAAATATTAAAAAAAAAAGAGGTGGCCAGCCCTTGTTATGGCCCTACTATAACCCAGAACCCAGGGGCTGGGCAGAAAATCAGCCTCTGATCAGACAGAGGCATCTTTAAGTGGGGCAACGCAAAACCAGAGGTCAGAGAAGCCTCCGGACACCAGCCCTGGACCCTTACAAATGCCTGCTTTTGCATAGAGTAGGGTTGTCACGTTACTTCTCAGGCTGCAAGCTTCGTGACCTTTATTTACCAATTCAGTTGCCTTGAAAAGTCACATTAATGTGATTTTATCTGCAAATAAACAAACAAAAATAAAATAAAATGGGAAAGGAAGCAGAGTGAAATTTGACTGACTTGGAAACAGCCCAAGACTCATGTTGATTAGGGTAGATGGTGGCCTTGTTCTGCTGTCATCTGTAAGGTTTTTGTTATTGTTGTTTACAACCTCAAAGAAAGCCGTACACTCTGCCACCTGCCATGCTGCCTTCCCCACCATCCCAACCAACCACCCCCGCAACCCACACACCCACCTTTATGCTACTGAGCCAGGTAAAGACTCTGTCAGTAAGGGAAGGGGACAGTTTGCTCCCCCTCAAAATTTCCAAGAGCCTGATATGAAGGTACAAGATCTGCAGGATTCTTCACAAAACTCTAACACTTGTGACAATAAGGATAGGAAATGAGGAATTTAAAAGATGTACAGGGTAGGCATCCCAAAGAGAAGAACCACTTTTGTGTTCTAACACTGAATTCCGAGAAGCCTCGCTTCTTTTTATCAATATGGTGGAAGGCAAACATGGACACGTGGGCCAAGGCACAGAGCCCTTCTTTCTAGCTAAGAATGTTTGAAAAGGAAGAGCTAAAAACTGGTGAGACTATGGCAGCTGACTAGTGCCACTCCCCACAGAGCATCCCATTAGAGTTAATAAAAGGACTGGGAGCTTACTCCTCTTTCTTAAGTATTTCTGGATCCCTGCTTATTTTTCCTAGCTAATGCCAATTTCAAAATTGCCGTTTTTATTCCTTCAGTTTTCACGATTTCAGTGATCATTTTACATAGTTGCTGCTTCCTTCTGGAGTTAACAGACAGTCGTTCTTTATAACTGAGGTCACTACTACGACAAGAGAGTCACTTCCATCAAGTAGCCCGTACACAGGTACACTTCAAGACTGCCTTAGAGGCCCTTTTGGCCAGTCAAGGCCTCAAATGCCTGCCCCACCCCGACCACTCCAACTCCCATGTAAGTGCTCCCCACCAACTTTGGTGTGAAGGTTAGGGCTTTGCTTTGCACTACTTGCACTTCCCTCCCAAGGCAGCCAGCCTCATGATGGCCCACGACTTGTAGCCTGAGTCCTATGGTTGGCAATATAAAGATAAGCTAACTGTTCCTCACTTAGAAATGTGTTGTTGGCAAATATCACATCAGGGAAAGAAACCAAAAAGTGCAGAACTAAAGAGGTCACAAGACCTTGGTGTGGAGACGCCACTATAAGCCAATTCCAAAAGAATAGGTCAGTGGGGAGGAAAGGACAGAGCACCTACATCAGAAGCCGATGTACTCTAAGACAAAGACTGTGAACCCCTAAGATGATGTCAAATGTGAGCTCAATTGCCAGTGCTTTTAGAGTGCCAGTTCCATTCCCATCCTTTCCATCACCACCTTACCTAAGCTGATTTGGGTACCCGTAACCCCACAAACCACTCTAAAATGAGCCAAAAGAAAAAAAACAGGTTTGTTTTTGTTTTTCTATTTTTCCAAATACCTTCAAGGTAAGAAAAGTAAAAGGAGATACCATCACATGGTTTGGCCAGAAGTTAGCTGTCAATTTATGGGATCTGATAAAAGACAACAGTTTAAAAGCGGTTAAAAGGAGGAAAGGATCGTTTTTCTTCAATGTGTTTTCAAATACTGATCATCATTGCTGCATTATAACAATGATCCACAGAAGAATATGGTATCTGAGTCCTGGGGTTTCTGTTGAAGACAAAAGATTGTTACTATACAGAAGTAAGGTTCACTGGAAAAAAAGATTACTATAGGAAAGCAAAAGCAAAAAAGGTAGTAATCTGAGAGAAATCATTATCCAGACTATATTTGGACCTATCCTGAGGGAATTTTATGAGAGTCCTTACAAGAATTGAATTCCTTCAGTATCAAGGACAGCCAGAGCTGCCATCGGGACTTTCTCAATCCTGCATGCCCTAAGAAGTAGGCCTGGGGGCCCATGCAGGGGGCTTTAAAGCACTGTCCTGGATTTCAACCAGGTATCTGTTTAAAAATAAAAAGTGTGTGGATATAAATACCTGCTGAATGTTTAATAAGAAGGAAGCAATATAATAATGAAATCTGAAAATCAAACTAAATTCATAAATATACCACACAAAATCTGGAGGGAGCCGCTGAATATCATTATCACTAAGTCCAAGCTTTTGTAATTTGACAGAACCACCACCAGCCTAATTAGAAATAAATTAAGATAACAGAAGATGCCAGAACAGGTCTGCTCACTGCAGTTAGAACACACTAAGGCACTGAGCCAGAGCCAAGAGAAACCAACCCTCCCCAAGGGCAGACTTTCCCACCTGCAGCAGCACCCAGACATTCACCACCAACCCTCAAGGTCATGTTCAGCACAATGAACAAGTTAGGTCAAATGACTTCCCAGCCAAAGCTTTACTCCAAGAGTCAGATTGAACATACCTTGAAAAATCTGACGCTTAATATTATATTATGAAAAAATTTGAGGGTAAATGCTTATAAGTTGACTGAACTATTAAAAATGCACAAATTTCCACAAATAACAAACATATGCATAGCTTTCTCATAACTATCAGGAAAAGCATCTCCATAACATTTATCCACCAATGTAGGTAGATAAATGTATATAAATGTATATTAAAATGTATATATAAATGTATTTTTAAAATGCCTTCAGCATCTGAAGAGACAAATGGACAATCCAAATCTAAGCAGAATCTTTTCCTTACCATTTCGGGACACATCAAGTTCCACCAGCTGCATGAAGTTTGCTATTTCTGGAGGGAGCCGCTGAATTTCATTATCACTAAGTCCAAGCTTTCGTAATTTGACTAGCTGGAAAAATTGCTGAAAGACAAAATAGTTTTACATACATTTTATATGTATTTGCAGAAGAAGCTTTTTGGCAAATAGGAAATGTAACACAATGTGTCTTTTAAAACTAAGACTGATCACTGTCAATTTCCTGATTTGGGTAGCGTACTATAGTCATGTAAAGATATTGTCATTGGCATAGATGGCAGGAAGGACCTCTCAGTAGTATTTTAACAACTCCCAATTAATCTATAACTATTTAAAAATAAAAAGATTTTAAGAATCAATGAGCAACTTAATGACATTAACAGTCATCCCTTTTAAACTGTTTTATAGCTATGTCTTCTACATATGAAAATTGATGTTAAATCTGTAATGTTAAAAAATGCAGAAATAAGACATTTTAAAATACATTTTAAAGTGCTTTTAAAGAAATGACTGCACACAACAAACTATAATAAATATTCCACAAATACATATAGGAGAGAAATACTTTTGATCAAAATCTAAAGTGTCTGCACTTCCATCAACCAGGACAGAATGAGCATGTGCCGTTTTTCTTCTACAACCTTTTTAAATGATCTAAAATGATACTACAGCCATTTATATAGAGATAGACATAAATATAAAACCATGTAATAATCCCATGAAGACAACTGAAAATGAGAGAGGACAAGAAGCAACAACATGCAACCAAATTCTTGAAGCTTTAAAACAGATGGGTGAATGGTAACTAACAAAAGAACTAAAATGAAGCCGAAATTTAATCCTGTGAGGTAAGAAGCCAACAAGAAATCAGATCCAGGTACCTCTGAAGAACTGCCTGAAATTTTATATTAAAAACAGTTAAACCCTCATATTCTCTTCTCTACCCTGCAGAGCCAGTCAGGAAACTGGAAACTTCCTTCCTAGAAGAATTAACTCCAAGCACAGCTTAGCAAGGCAGAGGGCAAGGATAAAGTAACCCCACTAAAACCAGGGACCCAGTCACAGTCTGATCAGTGAGATCAGACCTGCTCTTTTGCCCCCAGGGAGGCCCCAGTCTTGTGCACAGACCTACCCAAACCAGTGTCTTCCAGAGAAGCTCCAGGTCAGCCTCACCCATGTACACGTGCACACACACATACCTCCTCACCCCCATCTCCAGCACTTGGAACTTAAATTTAGAGACAGCCTAGATTGTCTGGGCACTTGAGAAATGGCCACGATATGCAAGAAAGAGAGTGAGCACACATACACTCCTCAGACGAAGCAAACATGACACAGGGACAGAGGAAAACTTCATCAACCCAAAAATATAATCGCCATCCTCAGAAAAATCAGATGAAGCAGCATGAATCCAGGTGAAGCATGAATTAGACATAAGTTCTTAGAAATTAAAAAATACAGTAGCATCAACAAAAGAATTTAATAAGGGAGGTTAAAAAATAAAGTTAATAAAATCTCTCAGAAGGACAATAAGAAAGGGAAATGGGAGAAAAAAGACAGAAAAACCAAAGAATCAGTTCACTACATTTACATAACATGTCGTTCAAAGAGAAAACACAGAAACTGCAAAACATGCTTCTGATTCAAAAAGGAACACCACCCAGCTAGGAAAGAAAATGAATGAAAAAAGACACAACCAGGGAATACTGTAAAATACCAGAACTCCAAAAACAAGAAGATTCTAAAAGTTCCCAGAGAAAGCAGAAATAAAGGAAAAGGCCATTAAAAAAAAAAAAAAAAACTGAAAATCAGAATGGCACTGAACTCAACAGCAATGCTGAGTGAAGCACTGCCTTCAAAACCCCAAGAAATCATTATTCCCAGCCCCAAACTGCACACCCAGCCAAGCTGTCAATCAAGTGTGAAGACAAAATAATGGCCTTGCCAGATAGTCAGTCTCGAAAAAAAATATCTTCCCTGCATTTTTCTCAGGGATTCATCAAAACATGAACCTACATTTAAAAGAAAGAGATAAGATCCAGGAATCAAAGAATCAACAAGACAGAGAAAGACAAAAGAAATGTCCAGGACCATACCATGAAGGGAATTTTAAGATGTCAAATGAGCCACAAGCCCTGAGAGCAACCTGTGCCCACTGGAGCAAAATGTACAGGGTCCTCAAGGGAGTTTCGGAAAAAAAACACACATACACACACATTTGAGGGGTTACTTTATGTGTTTGGAAGTATCAAGAGGAGTTTTACAACAATGTCAGAACACTTACTGAAAAACTAGAAACAGGAATAAGGAAAATAAAGCAAGCAAAAAGACATGGATGGGGGTTACTAATCCCTGGAAAAATATGAAACATAAGAAGATATAATCATTTTATTTTATACACATACACAATATGATTTGGTTACAAATACTACTTAACACAGTCATAATATTAACCATATCAATATTGATAAAACCAAGTTGTGCCAATACTGAAAAGATGGAAAAGAACTGTAAGAGCTAAAGCCTCATCTTCCAGAAAAGGAAATCAATAGATAACTGTTAAGTGAGGAAAAAAAATCACACATTACCAAAATGAAGCCATATATTTTCACAAATAGGCAAGAGCTGAGTATTCTCAAAAGCCACCAACAGTCAGGAGTGAGAAAACAGAAGCCTCTTGCTGCTGTTCTTCACTGTCGAACTACACAGCTTATTGGATTTTTCTAACTATTTGCATATATTACTTTGCTAAAAATAGTAATTGGATTTACAAAGGGAAAAAGTCTCTATCAGATTACAGGATACTCTAAATGTTAATTCTGAATTACATTAAGTAGGCTTCTTCTCCTTTTTATTGGTAAAAGGCATTGATATTTATATAAACATATAAGAGGGTACTACTGCCTTCTGGAAAGCAACTGGCAATATCTGTTGTAGTAATATAACTGAAAAAATACAGCCCACATATTAATTATCTGCAAAAATGAAAAAGTACAAAACACATTTCAAATGAGGGAAATGATTAGCATGTTGTTAAATAATTCAATTAATAAAAACGACTATTATAAAGATCACGGAATTTGAAAAAGATTTACAATACAAACAAAACTAAAAAAGACCTCAAAATTTCAGATATGCTATGTATATAAGAAAACACAGGCAAAACACTTGTCTAATACAAGTAACAAATATACTACATAAATAATTTTCTAATTATTTTATAAATAGATATTTTAAAATAAAATGGCCTATGAATCTGAGCAAATGACTGCTACCAATTAGCTATACATAATAATGAAGAAATTGCTAAATAAATAAATAAAGGCTGATCCTTTGTATTTCTCTAATCATATAGTTGAGATCTGATTTCTTAAGAGAAGGTATTGAAATGTCTTTATGCTAGCTGTAGTAAAGCATTAGCTAACACAAAAGCCATTCAAAAGAGTCACATATTTGAATAATTGAGCTTATGCCAGTTGTTCAATGAGTCTGACAGTTTCATAATACATCAATGTGTTTACTCAAGCATGAAAAGCTCACTTTGTTTTCCAGCGAAGGCGTTATACCAAAAGTACAAAAAACATCAACAATTCCATACATTCAGGGACCATTCAGAAATAACATAAGAAATCAAGTCAATAAGGTACTTAGAGCTGCAGTGAACAGGACGTTAGCTTTATGTCTGTGGAAACGAAAGTCCACAAATCCCCACAGCTGTTACGAGTCATAACAGCAAACAAATTTAAGGTTTTGCTCTGCATGTCAAAGCATCCTCAACTAGAGCCTGCCATGGCTACCACCTCACAGTCAACTTGGGAAAGCGCACCAGATGTAAAAACAACACTATCTGACATGATCCCCAAATGAAATCAGTTACTCCTCAATTCTTACTTCATTATCCTGATGTGATCTTGATATGGTGTTCAAATACTTTAAATTACCTACTTTCTTCTAAAATCGATACGATGCCACTAAATTATGTCAAAACCTCAAATTTTCAATTTCCTCAGATAGTGGGAGAAAAAAACTCAGTAAGCCGAAAACCTTTCTGCCTTGCTTTTGAGATCAGCCAGGGCACACGAAGAACAATTCACATAGCCGTCCTGCCAGGGCGCCTCAGCACAGAGCGGTCATGTGATAGAACACACAGGCCCCATTCTTCAGCTCCACGGTGTTGATTATAGCCTGCTGACCCACTTAGAGCACGTTCTGTGCAATTATATGCAAGGAAACCCACATCGCCTTGGGTTGTTACTCTATGCCAGCCTTCTTGAGGCCACCATTATTTTTAATTGATACAGATTCTTTAATTTGGCTAAACAAAATGCTTCTTTTTCCTATTCTCTGTTTCTGACAAGATTCGTTTTCCTTCTCTTTTTGGTAGTAGCAGTAGCTCCCTTCTACTTTTTAGAAAGAGAAAACAAAATCTCAGTTCCAAAAGAGTGGTGTCCTTTTTTTATTACTCTCTGGCCAAAATCTCCCACATGTATGTTTTCCGGAATACATGTATAAGAATGTGCTTGCCAGAATTATTCACAATTGCCCCAAACTGCAAATAATCCAAACACCTGACAACAGTAGATCTGATACAGTATATTCTTAGAATGAAAATCTACACAGCAATGAAAATGAAAGCTGCTAGTCATAATGTGGACCTATTTCAGAGACAGTTCCCAGAAAAGACGCCAGATACAAAAGAATTATTACTATATTATTCCATTATATAATGTTGAAAAGTACCTAATCCATCTTGTTCACAGATGCACAGAGGGTGTAAAAACCTACAGAGAAAAGCTAAGAAGTAATTACTATTAAATCGGGTTAGTGTCTACCTCTGGATGTAAGGGAGTTGACTCTGATAAGGAGAAGCATGCAGTGGGCTTTTGGAGACCTGGCAATATTTAGTTTCTTAACCTGAGTGGTAGTTACAAATGCTCACTTTATAATTTGCCATAACCCAACTACATACATTTAAGCACTTTTCTATACACATGGCTTTATTTCCCAATAAGGAAGAACTTTTACTGCTTTAAACTACTCACTATTAGGAAGGAAATTACCAACTAGCACCGAGGCAGCTTATTGGATTTTTCAAACTGTTTGCATATTACTTTGCACTACTTTCAAACTATTTGCATATATTACTTATTACCATTATCATTACTTATTACTTATTATCATTTAATTCAACAGAGTGAATGATAATGAAAAGCAATGGCATTGCATCTAGAGGAGGACATGGAGGAGTAAAGTGACCATTATAACCAAAATGTAACACCAGTAATAACAATGATATAATAGTTAGCCTTTACTGCAGGATTCTTTATGCATGGCTAAGAACTTTGCAGATTGCATTCTTTAATCACCTCAAAGGTTGCAAAAATGCTACTAACTACACAAAATGAGCTAACTAACTACTGCAAAATGAGCCATCCAAACTTTCTGGCTCAACTTTTAAAAAATTTTTCTCACTAATCCTCACTGCCTCACTCATGTCTGGCAGTTGACACTACCTTTCAGCTGAAACAAACCTTTTCAACTGAAAAGCCTCTGTCCTCCTTTAAGTTGGAGGGGCCTCCTCACATGAGGTTCTCAGAGCAGTATTCAAAAAGGGTAAAGATAAAGGTTGCAAACACTGTTTGGGCCTACACCTTGACATCTGCATAATAGCACTTCTGCCACTTTCTAATGGTCAAGTCACAAAGTCAGCCCAAAATCAGGGGCAGAGAAATAAGTCTCTGCTAGTAGATGGAAGGAACTGTGGAAAGATACATTAAAAAGAGGTATGAGGTTAAAAAAAAAATGGTAGACTAACTATTCTACCACAAAACAAAGTAGAAATCTCAGCTATTCCACTGAAGAACACATTTAAAAACTAGTTAAATTATGCTACAAAAGTCCATGGTTGATCACAGAGTGATCACTTCTCTAAAAATATAAAAGATAAAATACTGAATAAAATTTAGCTAAGATAATTTTTTATACATGAGAATGATATAGACAAGAAGAAAGCCCAAGAAATACCAACAGAATACTAAAAGATCCAGTTTGACTAAAGCAGAGAATTCAAATAACTATAACTCATATCCAGAATTTGAGTCAAAAAGGGTTTTAGCAAACACTAAAAAATAAAAACCATTAATTAAATAAGTATTAATAATACTTTTCTCCTTTGTGTTTTGGTAAAGAGCTGTAGGACAGGAATGACCCTGGGGGAAATCACTTGACTCCTCAGGTCTTCTGTTTTCTTGTGTAAAAAAAATAAAGGTCAAGTGATCAAAAGGTCCTTTTTAATTCTACAAATTATAGGACTACATTTCAAAATACCTTCAATATTTCACAAGAAAAATAAAAATCTTATCAGCACATAATTTAATATTAAGAATGGCATCAAAATGTATAAAATTACAGAAAGGCGATTAGCAGTTGCCTAGAAAAATGGGAAATGATTGCTGATGAGTACGAAGTTTCTTTTGGGGTGGTGAAAACGTTCTAAAAAAGGCTGTGGAGAGGCTGAATAACTGTTACTATATTAAATACCATTAAATATGTGCTTCCCACAGGAAAATTGTATGGTTTGTGAATAATATCTCCATAAATACACCAAAAATGCATAAAATTGATGAACAACAATAGAAAAGAAACCTATTTTTTAACAAAACACTAAGCTGGAGATACAGAGATATTTTTACTTAATTGAACTCCTATAATCACCAGTGAGATAAGGATGTATATCTCCAATTAACAGATGAAGAAACTGAGGTCCAGCAACATTTAGTGACTTCTTTGACACAGTACACTGATTGACTACATTCTTTTAAAAAAATTCAAAATATTACCATGTTAAGAGTATCACAAAGTATAAATTCTCAGGTAGCTACCCAGCTAACAAAAAAAAATTGTGAAACTACTTCTAATTAGCCATATAAAATGAAGTCATCTAGGGAGAAAATCTTAAGCTAGGAAAGGAATAACTACTAAAATTATGCCAGTGCTGTGTTCTGTCTTGATTAATGAGTTGCAAAGGAAATAAAGAGCATGCTAATTAATTCTGCATGTGAGAGCACATAAGTGGCATTGCTGTCAATCAATTGAGGCAGAGTAAGTAGACATGAAAGAAATCTAGACAGATAAGCCAGTGAATCAAATTCTAAAGAAGCATGGGTGTGGAGACATAACAAATATCCAGATAAAAAGCCGTGGGCAAGAGTAAGGCTGAAAGAGACAGGGAAAGTAGAAGACAGAATCTGGTACAGGTTATAATATGAAATAGCAAAAGGGCATCTGAAGAAAAATGCCTTGGTCTAATTTTTGAAGGGAGAGGAGGAGGTATTACTGAGTATGTCCTGGATAAACTTGAAAGATAATACTTCCTATTCAACTAGGGATTAGGATATTTCAATAACACTGAACAAATTCCAGAAATACAAAATACAAAATAGAATGACAAATACTGAAAATTTTGATGGAAACCAAGAGAGCAGGGAGAGTTACATTAGAGTTTAAGTCAAAAACTATAAAAAGAGATGAAAGGACATTATATAATGATGAAAAGGTAAGTTCATTAAGATTATATAACAACTGTTAAATATATATATATATATATATATATATATATATATATATGCAGTCATTATCAGAGCATCTAAGTATATAAAACAAACATTAAAGGATCTGAAGGGATAGATATAATGCAATATAATGATAGCAGGGGAGGTCAATACCCCACTTTCCACAATGAAAAGATCATCCAGACAGAAAATTAATATGGAAACATTGGACTTGAGCAATGCTTTAGACCAAGAACAGAATGTACATTGTCCTAGAATGCACATGGAATAATTCTCCAGGATAGATCACATGTTAAAGAGCAAACCAAGGCTCAGCAAATTTAAGAACACCCAAATTATATCAAATATCTATTCTAACCATAATGGAATGAGACTAGAAGTCAGTAACAGAAGGAATTTTGGAAAATTCACAAATACAAGGAAACCATCATCTTGCTGAACAACTAGGGGACCCATGAAGAAATGAAAAGGAACCTAAAAAAAACCTGAGACAAACAAAAATGGAAACACAACATACCACAATTTAAGGAAGCAGCAAAAGCAGTTCTAAGAGGGAAATTCATAGCAATAAACATCTGTGTGAAGGAAATAAACAAAAACTTCAAATAAATGCTAAATGTTATTATTCAAGGAAGTAAAAAAAGAAAAATGAACTAGGCCCAAAGTTAACAGAAACAAGGAAATAATAAAGATCAAAGCAGAAATAAGTGAAATAGAGACTAGAAAAACAATAGAAAAGGTCAATGATACTAAGAGTTGGTTTTTCAAAAACAAAATGACAATCCTTAGGTAAACTAAGGTTGATAAATGACTCCAAAACAGAAATGAAAGAGACCTCACAACTGATACAACAAATACAAAGGATCATGAGAGACCACTATGAACAATTATACGACAACAAACTAAATAACCTATTAGAAATGGATAAACTCCTAAACATACGCAACCTAAAGACCAAGTCATGAGAAAAAAAAAAATCTGGATAGCCAATAATGAATAAAGAAACTGAACCAGAAAAAAAATAGTAATAATTTGAAAAGTCCCTCATCAAAGAAAAGTCCAGCACCTAAAGGTTTCATGGTTGAATTCTACAAACACTTTAAATAACTAATACTAATCCTTCTGAAACGCTTTCAAATAAATTAAAGAGGAAAGAATATTTATAAATTCTTTTTATAAGCAACATTACCCTGATACCAAAACCAGACAAGAGTATTACAAAAAAAAAAAGAAAGAAAGAAAATTACCCATCAATAGTCAATATCCTTGATGAATATATATGCAAAAATCCTTAATAAAAATGCCAGCAAACCAAATTCAACAACCCACTAAAAGAATCATCTACTTTTATCAAATGGCATTGATCTCTGGGATACATGGATGAACATCAACATGTTTTCATGAAAAAAAATTTCAACAAATTAGGTATAAAAGCAACATACCTCAATGCAATAAAGACCATATTATCACAGACTCACAGACAACATACGCAGTGGGGAAAAGGTAGAAGCTTTCCCTCAAAAGTCATGAAGATAAGCTACCCTCTCTGGCTACTTCTAGTCAACACAGTATTGGAAGCTTCTGCCAGAGCAACTAAGCAAGAGAAAAAAAAGAAAAGGCAGTCAAGGGCTGGGGTATATAGCTCTGTGATACAGCATTTTTGCCTGGCATGTTCAAGGGCCTGGGTTGGATCCCTAGCACTTCAGAGATTGGGGGAGGGGGGGGCATGGAGCAGGCAGGAAAACAAAAACAAAAATAAAATAAAAGGTATCCAAATAGGAAAAGAAGTGAAACTGTCACTTTTTCCTAATGACATGATCTTATAACAAACTCTACAGATTCCACCAAAAAACCTGTTAGAACTAAGAAACAAATAACATAAAGTTACAGGATACAAATTCAATACATGAACAACAGTATCATTTCTATAGACTAAAATGAACAATCTGAAAAAGACATCAGAAGTACAATCCCATTTACAATAGCTTAAAATAAATAACTAAAGACATGAAAGACCTGTACACTTAAAACAATAAAATGTTAATGAAAGAAATTGAAGATGATGAAAGTAAATGCAAAGAAATCCGAAGTTCATGGATTACAAGAATTCACATTATTAAAATGTTCACACTACCCAAAGTAATCTATGAATTCACTGTAATTCCTGTTAAAATTCTTTTTCACTTTCACAGAAACTTACCATAAAATGGAACCACAACAAAAAATTCAAGTAGCCAAGATAATCATAAGAAAAACACACAGAGACACATACACACAAAGCTGGAGACATCACACTACCTGATTTCAAGCGATATTACAAAATCTAGTAATTAAAATAGTATAGTACTTTCAAAAAAGAAAAGAAAGAAAAAGACACATCAACCAATGGAACAAAGCAAGAGAGCCCAAAAATGAACCCACATGTGGACAGTCAATTGATTTTCACCAAAGGTGCCAGGAATATGCAATGGGAAAAATGGCAGGCTCTTCAATAAATGGAGCTGAGAAAAGTGGGTATCTACATGTAGAAGAATGAAAGACATCGGGCTCTTATCTCACATTAGACACAAAAATCAATGAAAAATTGATTAAGGACAAAATCTAAGAGCAGAAACTATAAAATTACTAGAAAAAAAAAACACAGGAGAAAAACTACACACCACAGTCTGGGAAATAATATTTTGGATTTGATCCTCAAAACACAAGCAACAAAATAAAAAAAAAAAATCAGACAAATAAGATTATGTCAAACTAAAAAACGTCTGCACAGCAAAGAATAGTATGCAGAGACAATGTACAGACTGGGAGAAAATATTTACAAGCCATGTATCCAATAAAGGGTTAATGCCCAAAATACATTGGAAGCTCAGCAACTCAACAGTTAAAAAATAAATAAATAAATAAATTTTAAAAATGGACAAGAGACCGGACCTGAACAGACTTTTCAAAAGAAGACATAAAAATGGCCAACCAACATAAAAAAAATGCAATATCCTAATCATTAGGAAAATGCCAATTAAAACCATGAGAGTTCATCTCTTACCAGTCAGAACAACCACCATCAAAAGATGAAAGATAAGTTTTGATGGACATAGAGAGAAGGTAACCCTTGCACATAGTTGGTAGGAATGTAATTTAGTCCAGCCATTATGGAAAACAGTATGGAGGTTCCTGAAAACACTGAAAATAAAACTGCCACAGGATCCAGATCCACTACTGGGCATTTTTCCAAACAATTTAAAACCAGTTTATTGACTCGAAGTCTGCACACCATATTTACGGCAGCATTCTTAACCACAGCCAAGTTATGGAATCAACCAAACTGCCTGTCAACAATTGAGGAGGTAAAGAAAATGGGGTTTATATACACAATGGCATACTATTCCACCTTATAAAAAAAGGAAATTCTGTCATTTGTGGTAACATGAATGGAACTGGATACTTAACTAAGTGAAATAAGCGAAGCACACAAAGACTGGATGTTCTCTCTATATGGGATCTAAAACAACTGAACTCATAGAAACAGTAGAACAGTGGGTGCTGAGATGGAGAGAATGAAGAGATGATGGTCAAAGGGTACAAAATCTCAGGGTGTGACACACACATGTCATATTGTGTAGTATATAGTGAATACAGTTAATAATAGAGTATTGTACATTTCAAAATTGCTAAGAGAATTTCAAATGTTCTCACCACAAAAAATGTTAAGTATTAGAGGTGATGGATATGATAACTGGATTGATTTAGTGATCCCACAAGGTATTCATAAATCATAAGATTACTTTGTATCCCATAAACTTATGCAATTAATTATAAACTGGCAGTTTACCATAAAAAAAAGTTTGAAATACTGATTCATAAAATAGAAAATTTATATCTGTATACCATTGGAAAGGTAATAGATAATAAATATGAAATGAGATAAAAGGTTTAATTTCTCAATAAAACTAACCATTTGTTCTATAATCTGAAATTGGGAGACATTTTTCCTTGCCCATTTATTCAGAGAATAAATGCTGCTGGGAAAACTGGATATTCACATGTAAATAAATGAAGAAGATCATAGGAAAAAAGCTTCTCTTGCTCTAGAACATAATTTTTAATAGGCTCATGTTTTCAGCAGCACAAGAAAACTTTTCTTTATGCAACAACAACCACAACCACAAAAAGACTGTCAACTCATTTCCTTACATGGCACTTCAGAGAGGCAAATTAGTTTCCCACTGAGTGCTAGCAAGTGTGTACTTCAGCATTGATAACAAAGATGCTCACATTTGTTTTGCTCAAAATAGTTCTCTAATTTTTTCTAAAGCCTGGCCTCCACCAATATTTTCTATATTCTGGCCTCTCTCATTTGCAGTATATTTTAATACGCTCAAGGTGCTTTTGCACATTATCAAGTGTCACCATTAATGATCCTTAATAAAGATGTAAATGCCTCAAGGCTCCACACCTCCATAATTAAAATAGCCCAGAGGCAAATAAATCACTTTGCTGATCATGAAACCAGGAATGCTTTATTTACTGTACTATGATCAGAAAAGTGGACACGGTTGGTAGTGGTATTTGCAATCATTTGGAAAGAAGAAACTTTAATTAGACACAGTGACACATGCTTATAACTGAGGTAGGAGGACTGTAAGGTAGAACAACTGCAAGTTAGAGGTCAGCCGGGCAATGTAGCAAGACCTTGTTTCATAATACAAACAAAATAAAAAGGCAGGGAATGTAGCTTCAGTGGTAGAGCACTTGCTCACTGAGACCCTGGATTCAATCCTCAGTATTGTGATTGGAGAGGAAGAGAGATTAGGATAGCATTACTTTACTGAGAACCTTGAATGAGGGGACCAGTTATTGATATTGGAAGACAAGGCTGATGGCACAGATGGAGAACTGACAGGAGCCGCACTGAGCAGGGCTGGCCAGCACAGTGAAAGATGAACTATGATCAGGGACAAATAGATATCCACCTCAAATACTAACAGTAAAGGAATGAGTAAACACCAGATACCAAATGCAAACAATAAACTATTATAGGGCCATTAAAAATCATGTTCCTAAATAATATTTTGTAATGATAAATATATGTGTTCTAGGGTCAAGAGAAAAAAGAACACACAATTATACACAGCCCTAGTTTATTAAAAAAAAAAAAAGCAACAGGAATTTTACAAGTGTTACCTTTAAAAAGGTAACACTGCTGAGAGAAAAAAAAAATTAATCCAAATGATTAAGGATCATTATACTTTTTGGTATTGATGTTTTGAATCACAGAAAACCAAAGAGACTATTTATGTGTAAAAATGATCATTGTCCCTTGACAATTTAGCCAAATATAATCAATTTATGTGCAAATAAAGGAGTTATTGCCGGGTGCAATAGTGCACACCTATAATCTCAGGGACTCAGGAGGCTGAGGCAGGAGGATTGCTAGTTCAAAGGCAACTTCAGCAACTTAGTGAGGACCTAAGCACCTTAGTGAGACCCTGTCTCAAGTAAAAAAATAAAAATAAAAAGGGCTGGGGATATGACTCAGTGATTAAACACCGCTGGGTTAAATCCCTGGCATCAAAAAAAAAAAAAAAAAAGAAAGAAAGGAGTTACTTCAAAAAGAAGAAAGAGGAAGAAGAAATTGTGCTCCATTTGTGTACAATGTGTCAAAATACATTCTACTGTTATGTATGAGTAATTAGAACAGATTTTTTAATTGATTAAAAAAATGATAGCAGAATGCTTTACAATTCTTATTTCACATATATACTACAATTTTTCACATCTCTGTTTGTAATATAAAGTATGTTGACACCCAATTCGTGTCTTCATACATGTACTTTGGATAATGATGTCCATCACATTCCACCATCCTTGCTAATCCCCTGCCCCCTCCTTTCCCTCCCACCCCTCTGCCCTATCTAGAATTCATCTATTCCTCCCATGTTCCCCCTCTCTACCCCACTGTGAATCAGCCTCCTTATATCAGAGAAAACATTTAGCATTTTTGGGGGGAGGGATTGGCTAATTTCATTAGCATTATCTTCTCCAATGCCATCCATTTACCTGCCATAAGTTTATTCTCTTTTATTGCTGAATAAAATTCCATTGTGTATAAATGCCACATTTTTAATCCACTCATCCACTGAAGGGCATCTACGTTGGCTCCACAGTTTAGCTATTGTGAATTGTGCCACTATAAACATTGATGTGGCTGTGTCCCTGTAGTATGCTGTTTTTAAGTACTTTGGGTATAGTACGAGGAGAGGGATAGCTGGGTCAAATGGTGGTTCCATTCCCAGATTTCCAAGGACTTTTCATACTGCTTTCCATATTGGCTGCACCAATTTGCAGTCCCACCAGAAATGTATGAGTGTACCTTTTCCCCCACATCCTCGCCAACACTTATTGTTGTTTGTCTTCATGATAGCTCCCATTCTGACTGGAGTAAGATGATATCTTAGAGTAGTTTTGATTTGCATTTCTCTAATTGCTAGAGATGCTGAGCATTTTTTTCATATATTTGTTGATTGACTGTATATCCTCTTCTGAGAAGTATCTGTTCAGATCCTTGGCCCATTTGTTGATTGGGTTATTTTTTTTTTGGTGCTTAGCTTTTTGAGTTCTTTATATACCCTAGAGATTAGTGCTCTATCTGATGTGTGAGGTGTAAAAAGAAGATGGAAAGATCTACCTTGCTCTTGGATAGGCAGAATTAATATTATCAAAATGACCATACTACCAAAAGCACTATACAGATTTAATGCAATTCCAATCAAAATCCCAATGGCATTCCTCATAGAAATAGAAAAAGCAATCATAAAATTCATCTGGAAAAATAAGAGATCCAGAATAGCTAAAGCAATCTTTGGCAGGAAGAGTGAAGCAGGTAGCATCACTATACCAGAACTTAAACTATACTACAGAGCAATAGTAACAAAAACAGCATGGTACTGGCACCAAAACAGACTGGTAGACCAATGGTACAGAATAGAGGACACAGAGACTAACCTATAAAATTACAATTATCTTATATTAGATAAAGGTGCCAAAAACATGCACTGGAGAAAAGATAGCTTCTTTAACAAATGCTGCTGGGAAAACTGGAAATCCATATGCAACAAAATAAAATTAAACCCCTCTCTCTCACCATGCACAAAACTTAACTCAAAATGGATCCAGGACCTAGGAATTAAACCAGAGAGTCTGTGTCTAATAGAAGAAAAAATAGGCCCTAATCTTCATCATGTGGGATTAGGCCCCAACTTCCTTAATAAGACTTCTATAGAGCAATAATTAAAACCAAGAATTAATAAATGGGATGGAATCAAACTAAAAAGTTTCTTCTCAGCAAAAGAAACAATCTGTAATTAGAACAAATTTTTTTTAAAATTTGCTTAATCATTAAAAAAAAGTCAAACAAATATTCAACAAAGTTTACTGACATGGTCTTATATTTGGACATAGGATCTTCAATAAGATTGAATTTTTCACACATTGTACACATTTGCATGATTCAAATGAAATAAAACTTTTTTGAGTGGGTATTTTGTCATACATTCTGAACAATTTATCCAAACTAATGGCAATAATAAGCACTCTATGTATTATGTACCTATTTTCTGCAGAGTTTAGAATTAGAGAAGATGTTCAAACAATAGCTCTCAAATCCTAAGGACATCCAGGAGATGTGACACAAGCTACAAGGCAGTAGTAAAAATCATAACAAATGACATACAAGCTCTTATTAAAGGGTAATAAATGTCTCCAATAGCCATAACTACATCTGTTATTCTTCCTCGAGGAAAAAAAATTAAGCCATTTGATGTTCAATCATGCCACACCAAGAGAATCAAAGATTTCTACCAGGCATCCAATGAGTGGATTCATAGAAACTGTAATAGGAAGATTCTCTCTGATTTTTTTCCCAGTAAATACAACAACCTTCAAGTGAGAACTCTGTCTTCTGAAGTGATAGGCTCAGCAAAGAAAAAAAAAATCATAAGATGAGTCCTTATCCTGCATGAATAGAATCCCTTAGGACCACCACCTAATGTATTTCATCTTCTGAAGCAATAAATTGAGACCACCTCAAGCCACAATTTGATCCTTCTGGACAAGCAAGAATTGAAGAATTCAATTATTGACATATTACCTTAAAAATTAGTCTAAATTAACAAATCGCATTCACTCCAGAACAGCCCATAATCTTCCAACAACGTTTAATGGCACTTTTAGTGCATAAAAATTATATGAAAAGGACTTTGTCTCATTTTCTCAGTAATGGTGAAGCAAGCAAACTGCTATAAACCATTATCAAAAGATCTTGAAGAATGAGGGAGGACCTGACTAACCAGTTGATACAACATATTGCAGCCAAGGATTCATCTCCTAACAAACTGCAAAATGGATTAAGCCCTGCAATGGTAGCTATGATGTTGCCATATTTATTTTGGAAAATTGGTTTCAAATAATTGCCAAAGTACTTTTCCAAAAGCAAAGGGAGGGTATCATCAAGCAACAGAACATAGTAAGCACAAAAAGAACAAATAATCCAAGTATCAGATGCATACACAGGGAAGTCCCACAGAACTCCAAGCAATTTAAATATGGAGCTTGGTTCTTGCACTTACTAATAAGCCATGAGAACTGGATTAATTGTGCAATGCTGTTTGTTCAGACTGTCAGGCCCTAACTAGATTTCAGGTACTTGGAAATACAATGATCTAATTATAATTACTATAGAATTTACCACTGGAGAAGGGCTTAACTTGCCCCAGAACATTTTCTAATATAGTCTAAATACACATGAGCTACAATATATATTACAACATTTCTATAATTACAATATAAGATTAAAATTGTGTGATTTTAGTACAAGGGTTTCTCTTTACTGATATAGGCTTGCATTCCAAGTCCTATAAGTAGCAGCCTAGTATGTTCAAAATAAATCCTCTCTTCAGTATTTAAATTTCTCACACATACTAAATTCACACTGTTTCCTAATGGTTGACCAAAACAGTTAAGTGAAAACACAAAATGGAAAAAACTAGAGTATATTCCCTAGCAACTCACAAACAGTGATGCAAAAACAAAACATCTCATGCTGACTGCCACATTTTAGCTCTACAAACTGTACTAAATATTAAATTCTAATATTAATCCAGATGGAAGAACTATAAATACAAGGCCCAACTGAAAACTTTTTGAATTGCCCTACTGTTTAAGGAACAAGAGAAGCCATTAGTATCCAACAGATTCCACTCAGCCCCTGTTCTGCAGTTATATCTGACTTAATGCTCAGGTCTACCAAGTCGGCTTTCTTTGTGATGAGAAAAGGCAAAGCTCTCCCAGAATCACTCCATTAAAAGCTTTTCTTTTAGAAAATCTTTAAATCACTCTTACTGTTCACCAGCAGCCCAGGTAAAAGGAGAAACACTCCCTGTGTTCACTCAATACAACAAGGTACAGAAGTGCTGGGTGGTAGCCTGGAGCTACACAATGAGCCACCCCACTATCCCAGCACCTAAGGACATAGTTCTTCCACTGTAACTAAATTCTTTAAGTTCTGTCTGTGTGCTTGCATTTGCTAACCAGCTGGTTCCTCCACATAAAAAATATATATTTAAGATTGGACGTAACACATTACCTCAAGAAGTGTCATGCAGAAATTTCTTTGTGACATGCAATCAAAAAGCATACTCAAGAAAAGGGGGATGTTGGCCTTCTATAAGATACTCCCAAACAGAATTTAAAAGTAAAGGGTGGAGACAATAGCATTCTTTCAGCTCCTGGACTTCCAGGAAACAAGCAACTGCTCCCAGGAATCCAGGCACAGGGCATGTCATGTCCTGCACAGGTCACTGGGTAATTTTCCGAGGTAGCTAATTGTTCCCGGGAGGCTTCTCTGCTACCATTTCCCAGTCTCTTCCTCCCAGCTGAAAGTCCAAAATTTTACCCAGATTTGAATGAAATAAGGAAACAAAGCCACACATGTCACGGCTCACTAGATCTTATCATCAGCATCAATGGGGGGCTGCCCCTGTCCTGATATCACTGCCTCCTTTTCTCTCTGGAAAGCATCTCCCCCAACCTGGTATTCCAGGCCCAGAACCCATCAGACTTCTTTTAAGGAAGACAATCTCATATCCAATGATTAAAGCAATTTAAAATTCAAATGCCTCATTACTAGAAGCCTTTGAAAATCTGATTTCAAAATCTTTATGACAATAATTTTCACAAAAGCAGCTCATAACAATGAAAAACATTTCTACTTTGCCAGACACTAGGCTAGGGGTTCTGCATTCATAATTCTTTTTAATCCTTAAAAAAAAAAAATAAAAAAACACTGAGCTAGGCAGTTACTTTGATTTCACAAATGATTAAACTGAAGCACAGAGAGATTACACACCAGAGGCCAGATTACACAGGTGTGTCAGCCCCAGGATACAGGCTCATATTCACATTCAAAACCCACGCCTATGTGCTGTCAACAGTGGGGCAAAGAAGAAGCACTGTGGAGTCCACAGTATGTAAAGCCCCCTAATTTGCTGGCTCTCTACATCTCTGCACACAGATTGCTTAACTTTTCTAAAACCTCAGTTTCTTCATCTGTGAAAAAGGGATAGCATAGTACCTATCCCAATTCTGTGAGTGAATACTGGTGACCCAACAGTGGCTACATTTGAGAAATGCTTAGTGCTTTAGCTACAATTATTACTGTAGTGATCATACCACTACATACCCTCCTATGTTTCCAACTTTTCAAGTTGGAAGAAACTCTGATCCAATTATAATATCTTGCTGTCCTTGGAGTATACTGTCAGGATGGGGCTAAGTGCTAAATAAGAGTCATGCTGATATATTTTAAGACTTTCTTCCATTTTCAAAAGCAGAGAAGGACCACACACAAAAAGACATTATACACAGAAATCAGTAGACTGCTGGGATCAAATATTTAAAGGGACCTTAAGAAGAGATCTTAAACAATAGTCAAGTCCAGTAACCCACAGTGTACCAAGTACTCAAGCAGCTACCCAAACATGGAAAGTACATTGAAAAAAAGTGTTTCAAACTAATTGAATCACCAAAACCAAAACAAAGTAAAAGTGAAAGAAAACATACATGAAAGAGCCAGAAGCATTTCAAGCGAGCTCAGTAACCTAGAGGGCAAAATCAAGTAAGACTGAGTGAAGAGCGGCACAAAAGGAGCAGAGGCAGGAGTGGAGCTGGAAGCCTGCACAGAAGAAATGGCCTTGTACACTAGGAGACGGAGACCATTCTGGTTAGCCAGCCACTCAGGTGATGGCCTACCTGGCTCAGCTCCAGAAGGGTGCTGCCCTGGGACAGGACTCCTGAGCCTGAAGAACTACCAACCAAGCCTGGGGCACTCAAGACAGCAAACAGACTCAAATAGACCTCTGGGCTCCCTTCCAATGCCAACAACCTGTGATTCTAATTACGAAAAGGAAGGAAAGCAGGTAAGACAAATTACCCATGTTTAGTTTCCTGAGCCTTTGAATTAAGAGCCTCCAACTCTCCAATGAGGTCTGTTCCCAACATTCACTTGTAGGTCAGGGTTGGAAAGCCAAAAGGCACTTCCGCATGCACAGAAACAGGGCAAAGTATGATTAAGTCTTCAAGGAAGTCTATGAAAGTCTATTTGTTCCCTAATGTAAAAATATGTCTTCATAAAACTTTCCAATGGCTATGCGCTAGTCACAGAACAAAGTACAAACTCCTTAGCTTCACATTTGGGGCTCTCCTAATCTGGCACATTCTAACATCATTAACATTTTTGCAGGTTCTGAGAGCTTATAAAGTGCTTGCTCATGTCTCATGCCACCAAGACAACACCCCGTAAGCAATCAGCTACACACTGAACTTTAGAAAGGCATCATGGCATGCAAAGCATCAGGGCCACACCTCAAGCCAGCCTCTCTGGCTGCAAGTCCAATGTCCTTCCTAACTGTGCCCTGCTGGCCTTTCTAACTTCAGGTCCCACACCCAAAGGCCTATGCACCACCAGTTCCAGCCCCAACAAATCATTTTTGTTGTCATCATTTTATTGCTCCTAACAACCCCTCTCTAGCTATCAGCATCTTGTCCTGAAATGCCACCTCTCAGAAACCTTTACCAATCAATTACTGGGGCAAAACAGAGGTTGCTTCTCCAAAGCTTTGTGCCTCTCTGCTCCTTCACTAGGTGGACAAGCGCCCTGTGGTAATAAATAGTAAGCCACATTAAAAGACACACTTAACACAGTTCGACTAGTCTATAGATATGCCATATATAGGGAAGAAACATGACCTTTTGGCTGTCTTTTATTAAAAATATTTACTCAAAAATGCATTTGAAGTCCCAACTCAGTACACTTGGAGTACATCTATGCTTTTTAAGCACCCCATTCCCATCCCCACAACCCTTAGTCAAGGAAAATGGGGACAAAGAGCGATTTTTGTCAGAAGAGGAGAGCCAAGTCAGCTAGACTTTAAGAATGACTGGGACAATTGTTAAGCGCGTACATTCCTGGACTCACCCATTAATGCAGAATCTCCAGGAACCAGGGCTTGATGAGAAGTAGGTCAAAGACAATGTGGACTTCATCTCTAGGAGCCTGACTGCACACAGGCACTCTCAGCACAGCACACCTTAGCAAACACAAGCTTCTAATGTTATCTGAGGTGACTGCTGGGGACTCTATTCTCTTTTTTTTAGTCTCTAAGCCAGGATGGGTCATCCCTTCTTACTTCAAGCTGGCCCTGAAGGACTGGGGAGGGTCCTCTATTCTAAACATATGCCAAAATGAGGTTCTAGGTGAGAAAAAGGTGTAATCTCTTTAAAATAAGAAAATAAAATTAAAAATCCAGACCCATTTCACAGGCAGGCCCTTCCAAAGGCACAGGGAGTGGTCAGTTGTGGTGATGAGACATCCACAGGAAGGACGGTGTGTAACTTGGAGGGGATACAAAGATCATGTGCAGGCACAGTGTCAGCAGGCATCCACATTAGTACCAGGACATGCCCTGATCCATGTTCTTTCGAGAGGGCAGAGAGAATGATCATCATAGGCTAACAAGAAGGAGAGAGAGGGCAAACTGCCTGAGAATCTGTTAGGACACAGAAACTTACACAAATGGGTTAAAGAAACAACAACCAGAGAAGGAAAAAAGAATACAGCCATAGAACAGGAACACAATTGGGGGGGGTGTGGGAACACACTTTTAAAAGATAGTAGAAATAAAAAGGAAATAAAAATCAAAATTTCAAAACTCGAGTGCAGTTTAAAGATTATCTAGTTTATAGTTCTCAAAGCTGGCCAACCTCCTCTCCCCCACTGGCCTTCGTCTGCTGCATTATCAGCAGATCCCCGGGCCCCACCCTGAGAGTCTGATTCAGTAGGTCTGCAGTAGGAGTTTGTAAATAGTTCCCCAGATGACTCTGAAGAGCAGCCAAGCCTGGGAGACACAGTGCCAGCCCTGGTTTTATAGACAGGAAAGCCAGATGATGGGAGGGCAAGGTTGAAATGAGAACTCAGTTCCCTTCTTCCCCATAGGAAGATCTTTACTCCTCAATGACAGCCATTCTATTTCTGAATGCCAACACTGAATGATTTCTGGTTCTATTTGCAAAGTAAATAAAAAGATCTTTTGTCTGAAGTCATTATCAACTTGCAGAGCGCACCTTCCTTGTCTATACAGCTTCAGGAATAGAAAGCACATCCATAATATTGATGAGTCCCTATTTCCCACACCACACATTTCACCAATTTCCAATGTCAATATTCAAAACAGTGGCGGTAGAGAGAGTTCACTGAACACCAGACGGAGCCTACTTCCAGGCTCCTTGGCCTAAGGGTGCCCAAATGGGCAAACTCCTATATGATTACATTTTTCAGATAAGGCAGCTAAATTTCAGAACCTGGTCATTTTCAAAGATTTGTTCCTTTACACAGACCCATCAAATTCCCCATCCAAAGTGCATTTCTCCCCCATTACTGTGAAGATTTAGAACCCATTATCATTAATAAATTTCAAAGGAAAATTTCATGCTCTTGCTCCATGTATGGTTTATAGGCAACAATAATAATGCCCAAAACCCTGGAACAGAGTAACCAGAATAGCAAGGCTAATGAGATTCAATCATGTCCCATGAAGATTGCAGAGAATAGCAAATGGCCTATGAATATTTGAAGGCCTAACATGGTAAAAGAACTAGACTTGCTCATGACCATTGGATTCTGCAAGTTCAAATTCCATGCACATGATTTTCCTCCCACTCAAAAGTTACCAAGATTCTTAGGTAGCAGCATGCAATACACACATCAGCCTATCATTAACTAGCACAAGTACAACATTTACAAGAAGGCAGCAAGATGATCTATAGATTATCTGGAGTCATAAGACAAAAATCAGGATATAACATGATGTCTCATCCTTTGATAAGAAGAAAAATAAAGGAAGCACTGACCAAGTCAGGTAGCATAAAACACAGCAGTACTTTTCCTGAGTACTAGAAGGAAGAAAGATTTTGCAAGACCATTATCATCAACCTGACTTTTTCCTGCTATGACATGTGTTCTTTATAAAAGAATTAATGTCCTTCGCTTCATGATTTACAAAGAACTTTTAAAAGTAAAAATATAGTTGATTTCTATCAAGATTCCCATGCAAATAGAATCTTATTTTTAAATTAAGAACCTTATTTTATTTTTAAGTTAAAACAAAAAAGGCCTCATAGATGAGAATAGTATTATGTGAGAATGAATGGCAGGCCCACATGGAGGGCTAGGATAGACACCTCCGGCCTAGAGCAAGCCAGCACAGCTTTAACTCAGCAGTTACAGTGAGATCAGGGAGAACCGGAAAATTTGGAAAACCTGGAAAGTTTAAACTTGGGAAACACATCCAAGCACCCAAGCTCTGTATGTACACTTGTGATGGTTGTTTGGAAGATCCAGAAGGATGGCACAGTGACAATATTTGCTCCTATAATCCTTTCTACTCACTGGAGGTCCTATACCTCAACTGGGCTCAGCCTTCCTCACTCAAGGGAATATGCTTGCAGCTCCCAAGTATACACTCATGGGTTAAATGTCTGCAAGAATTCAGAGAGAATGAGTTCTTTGTCTAATCATTCTTCCCCACATTCTGAAGAAGCATATTCCACAGGGATCTAGAATGGAACAAATGGAGTAAAAGAGAATTTAGTTACAGTCAATGAGATTTCAATACTATGCTAGTGACACATGAGGTAGCCATTTGTCTGGTAACCCTGACTGAACCACAGTTAAAATGAGAACCAAAAGCATCACTGTCCACAAGACCAGTAGGAGCTGGCCTATCGCCCAACAACTACAGGAGCACTGGAAATGTGCCTTCCCTAGCAACCTTCAGTAAGACGTGCTTTCACTGCTCCAAGTCCTTACTTAAGAAGATAATAAAAACACAAACAACTTTCCTGGATCTCAAAATATTAAAACTACCTTCCTAGGTTAGACTGTAGTAACATCAATGGAATAAACCTCCTCTTATTTCTTCCTTGACCTCCTGTACCTCAAGGGTACATTAAAATGCACTTTCTCTGGCTTCACATGAACCTTTATTTTATTTTAAAATCCAACAATTTCAACACTGAAGATGGGATTTTTAAATCACGCTCCTTGGTTTCTCCCAACATCTGAGCCTTTGCTATTGCTATGTCTCCATCTCCTCAGCAATTTTCCCTGCTCGATGCTGTGTTCTTCTCATCAAGGATCTGCACTCCTTACTAGCCACCTGACACTTTAACAGTAGATAAACTGTTCTTACAGGGTCCAGAAATACACAGCTGGAGTTAGAACAAAGAGAAACCATCTCTCAATGCATGACAAGTATGATAATTATATTTTCTTTTGCAAATTTTATTTCAAAATCATCACTGACAAAGCCTAAGTACTTTTGACTAGCCCCATTAAAAAAGTGAAAGAACATAATCTCACAACATTGAGAGAGAGAGAGAGAGAGAAGAGAAGAGAAATGAATGGGAAAAGACTAGCATTAGGAAGCAAAGCATTAATCTTCACATCTTTCCAAAGTCAATTTTACAATGTAGCCTTGAAAACATGGTCCAGAGCAGTTTCTTTAAGTGTAGTTCTGAGAATCTACACAGAATATTACCCTGGAATAGAGTACAGAGCAAATGCATTTAGAAGAAAAAAAGCAAGTGATTATTTCTTAAACAATAGTCAAGTATTCTCAGACTAAATGAGGACACAAAACAGAGGTACTGCCTCCATAAACCACAAGCACTACCACATCCCTGAGCCAGGCAATCTAGCCATCAGGCTTAAAAGGCACAGTGCTACGGGCCCAGATGCTTTGGGGGGGTCCTCAAAAATGCTTTAATTTCTTTTCAAAATTAATGATAATAAATATATAATAATGAATCTAATTATGATTATACACGACTAGCACAGTTATAATATATAACTTAGAATTTCATTATGAAGAAAGGGGTCCATGAAGGCAAATACTTGTTAGGGCCCAGGAAAATCACATGTGGCTTCAGGCTTAGAGAAAAACAGGTTAGCAAGGCAAGTTGCTCACAGTTCAAGGCAGGCCAGGAGAACCCATTGGGCATTCAAATGATGTACACCATTAACACAAATGCTTTTCTGCAGTGAAAGCTGAATAAAGAATTCTGAATATTACAATAGGCATAAAGAAAAAAAGTAAGCCTTGCTTTCGATTGTTCAAAGAAAGCTTGGTGTGGGTGACAGATTCTTAAGTGCTTTTTTGCAGTAATAAAGAGAACAAGCACTGGTACCTGAAGAAAGAACAAGAGTCAACGTGTTCTTAAGGAGAACTTTCTAGGCAGTTGGCACTGTGGGAAGCAAGAATAGTGGCCCATAGTGCCCCCATGATTGCTGACATTTTAGCGTGTTGCCTTTCTTGTTCCCTTCATCATATCATTTTTAAAAAACTTTCAACCAGATTTTGAATTTACTACATGGTCACTTCAGTGTCTCAAAGTCAATTTTAAAAATGCTCGTTGGTAGGCTCATTATTTGCTTGTCAGAAGACTGCAGGGTATAATGCAAGGCTTCAAACTATTCAGTATTTTTACTAATGATTTTATGCCAGTGATATTGATCTGCAGTGTGCCTACCATGTGCAAAGCTCTGTGGGCTTTACGCATTCTGGCCTGGCCTGGCCTGCCCATATCACAAGCCTACAAGATAGAGATTGTTCCATTTATACCCAGGAAACAGCATGAGGATAGAAGCTAGAAAGGTTATCTAACTTGCTGAAGGTCATACAACTAGCACACAGCAAAACAGAAGCCTAAATTTGTCTCTAGCTGCTAGTTTCTTTACATTTGATGACCCATTTACTTCTTATTCTAGGTTCCTGAAACTAACTAATAAATTAGTTAGTATGAAAATCAGATGAAGAGAGTTCTTTTAAGGATACCTGTTGGTAAAACTGATATGCTCATCTAGTGAGATTAGACTTAGCCCCAAGAAATGTGAAGACTTGCACTTACATCCAAAAGAACTAAAATTCAGTGCAGAATCATGGAGATCTAGCCCAAAGACAACATCCATAAACAAAGCTTGGGGGTAGATTTAATTATAAGCTCAATGCGAGTCCAAGAATCATATGCCCAAACTATGTATAAACACAAACTAGTAGTTATTTAAGCATGTATATGCTGCATTCATAAAGGCATTATTTATTAATAAATGGGTTTTTTTAATTTACAAAATGTAGGCTTGGGCTGGGGATGTGGCTCAAGCGGTAGCGCGCTCGCCTGGCATGCATGCGGCCCAGGTTCGATCCTCAGCACCACATACCAACGAAGATGTTGTGTCCGCCGAGAACTAAAAAATAAATATTAAAAATTCTCTCTCTCTCTCCCCTCTCTCACTCTCTCTTTAAAAAAAAAAAAAAAATGTAGGCCCACAATGAAGCAGGTGGTAGTTATCTGCTCTGGCTAATAAATCTCATTTGCCACACTACATTTTAAGGACTTTGGTTAGAAATAACATTTCTATGAGATCATAAAAAGGGAAATTAAATAAATTAGGAAAGTCCTTAATTGAAGATGGTTTTATACTGAAAGGGGTGCTGTGGGTCTGGGACACAGCAGATGATGGCATACTTACATGCCCTGAACACACGTAGGACCCCTGCAGCCTCTTTCCTTTCCATCCATCTTTACATTCCTTTGGTCTAAGAATGAAACTTTCCTACTCCTATAAAGATGTTCCAAAGAGCACTTCCTCAATCTAAGACTAAATAATTTACGATTATGCTGATAGCAATTCAGATATTTGCCCCATGCCTTACTGTATATTCAGGTAGTAAATGTTTAGGCCCTTCTGAGAACAGATGGTAGGGAAATGACTCTCTTCTTCAAGCACTTTTCAGGTCCCATTTGAATGACATCTATCTCTTCTTCCTACCCGGCAGAAGCACAAATCCAAACAGAAATAAGATAAATACAACAGGCAACAAAGGGCTGTGTTGAGATGCAAGCCTGGAGGAGATACCCAGATACTATTTCTCCAGAACACCTTTCCATTTTTTCAAATTCTCATTTGTTATATATGACAGCAGAATGCATTACAATTCATAGTACACATATAGAGAACACTTTTTCATATCTCTGATTGTATACAAAGCTGGTGTATAAAAGCTGGTGGAACAAGATGGATATCATTACCCTAAGTACATGTATGAAGACACAAATGATGTGAACACATACCTTTCCATTTTTAACCTGCATCACTGCAGTATGCTGCCACTCAACTCACTGGACCTCAATTGTCTATCTTTTCTACAGCTCTTGGCGTTTCTTGTTTCTGATCCTTCAGAGCTTTGATCCAGGCTCTCATCATCCTCCGCCTGGGTCAGGGCTGCCACTTCTCTTGTCTCTCAGCCTGCAGAGTAGTGAACTATGCCAAATCCTCCCTGGTCCTACACCCTTAGCAACTAGAGGGTCAACATCCTTCCTGACACGGGAAACTCAAGATACATTTGTTGCACCAAAGCATTTAAGCGGCTCTACATGAGTCTGTATGCTCTGCCTGGAATGACTCATACCTCAAAGATAAAAGCATGAAATGAGATTAAATGAGGATTTAAGTACCTACTCTCATATCCTAGAAGTGACAGGAAGTAGATTTGGCAAACCACTTTAATGACCTTGATGCCTATTCTGGGAAAGAATCAAGGGCATATTTAAAAGTAAAAAATAAAAAAAAAAAAAGAAAACTTTTAATTTAGAAAGCACTTGCTTAATTTCTCCCTCCTATATCTCTATGCTCATAACATCATACATAAACATACATTCACACACAGCCATACAGAGAGATTAAAATTGTTTGGTAAAAACAGGATGTTATACAATCTAACCTACTGCTTTCTTTTCTTACATAAAAACCTATTGAGAAATTATGACAACTAACTAATAAAACTCTATCTCACCTCTGTTAGGACTATACCACAGCCAAGGTGTGTATGCATCACAAGTTATTTGACAATTTCACTGACAGGCATTCGTCTTCTTTCCCCCACTGGGATTTGTTTTGTTGTTGTCTGCCCACCACAAAATGCACTGATAAAAATCCTTCAATATATATCCTGAAATACCGTTTTTATTTTTAAAACAGGATGCCAGAACTGGAATGGCTGGGCTAGCTCTTCAGATTTGGTACATCCTGCTACCATGACTTTCAAAATGGCCATATCATACACATGCCTGCCACAGCCCTATATAAAAAGTAGGGTTTTTAAAAGGTAAAATGTGCTTATCTACATACAGACCATCTCGTGAAAGATATGAAATAACAAAATCATGGCTTTCCTCAGCCTTGGAAAGAGGGACGGTACACCAGTGCTCACTGTACCTGCACATGCTGGCTTCCTCTTTCTCCACATCCATACATTACACATCCAAAATAGAGAACACTCTTAAAATATCTGTAGAAAATTCTTTCTAAAGTACTGACCACACGTGCATATAGCCTTGGCTTTAAATAATTAAATTACATAAAAACCCTTCAATGTACAGAATCTATGCACAGAATTTAATTTAAATTTAATAATTGTTTTTTGAATATGTACATGATGACAGAGTCTGTAGATGCACAAATTAAGGCTCCTTCCTTCAGGAGCTCAGAGTCCAGTGAAGAAAAAGACCTGCATGCCAGATGTTCACAATGCCAGGTGGCAGCCATGTGGCTGGATGAAGGATGTCCTCTGGTTCATCTACAGCCTGCAGGTTGGGTATGCAGGAGAAGCACTGGACAATCAGAACCTCTGATGAAATTAGGGGTTGAGGGGCTGGGGATGTGGCTCAAGCGGTAGCGCGCTCGCCTGGCATGCGTGCGGCCTGGGTTCGATCCTCAGCACCACATACCAACAAAGATGTTGTGCCCGCCGAGAACTAAAGAATAAATATTAAAAATTCTCTCTCTCTCTCTCTCTCTCTCTCTCTCTCTCTCTCTCTCTCTCTCTCTTAAAAAAAAAGAAATTAGGGGTTGAAATCTGAGGTAGGGGTTATGGGTGAGTTTCTTCTTCTACCTTCTTAAACATTTTTCTGGATGTGTCTAGGTTTGAAAACGGGCGTCAATGTTATTTCTATAATAGAGGGGAAAAAACTTCACCCCACCTAAACAAATGTTTTTAGCTTAAAAGATAAAGCACTGATTAAAATTCTATCTTCTTGATCTTAAATGTAGCCAATGTACTAAAATGATTTTAAGGAGAAGAGAGCTGGATTTCCAGAAGTTCAGACTGCTTCTGATAGTTCAACATATATGAAAGCACTCACATGAGATAGTGGATGAATCAGAAAGCACGGCAAACAACAGGTGTCATCCCTGTTCTTTACCCTTCCCTGTAGCCCTCGTGGGGTAACTTTCAAAGAAATGTTTAATTTATGGGGCTGGGGCTGTGGCTCAAGCGGTAGCGCGCTCGCCTGGCATGCGTGCGGCCCGGGTTCGATCCTCAGCACCACATACCAACAAAGATGTTGTGTCCGCCGAGAACTAAAAAATAAATATTAAAAATTCTCTCTCTCTCTCTCTCTCTCTCTCTCTCTCTCTCTCCTCTCTCACTTTCTCTTTAAAAAAAAAAAAAAAAAAAAAAAAAAAGAAATGTTTAATTTAAGTGCTACAGTTTGAATCTGGGATGTCCCCAAACCCCATGTGTTAAGGGCTTGACCCCAGCCTGGCACTACTGGGAGGTGGAACCGTTAAGAGGTGGGGTCCAATGGGAGGTCTCAGGTCATTGGGACATGTCCTTTAAGAGGAGAATGGCACCCCAGCCCCTTCCTCTTCCTCTCTTTTTCTCTTGAACATTTATGAGTAGTTTTGTTCTATCACATACCACTGCCTGGATGTATAATACACTTCTCTGCCACAGGCCTGAGGGCAACTGGATCAACCAATTATGGACTGAACCTCTGAAACTGTGAGCCAAAATAAACCATTTCTCTTTACAATTTGATAATCACAGGTCTTTTCTACAGTAACAGAAAGCTGACTAACACATAAAGAATCCTAGAATGTGTGTAAAATCTTGAATAAAGAACTTTAAAACCATTTACATATTTTGATTATAACAAAGCTGTATTCGAAGAAAGTGATTACAAATTTAGCTCTGCTTTGATTTTAGTAACCCAAAATAATCACAAAAGGCTTTTTACTGTCACCACACACTTAGCATTTCCAGCTCGATCATTTCTTTTTCCCCCATGTGTCTTTTGCACAGGATTCAAGAACTGTTGAAAGATATACCAGGGGGATTGATTCCAATCCTAAAATGCTCCCATATACTCTGTGAGGTAACAAACACAGAATTGTTACTGTAGAGAAGTTAGACCCAACATCTCTTTTGTATTCTAAGACTAAATTACCCTGAATATAATTACCAAGCCAAGAATGAAGAAACATACCAAACGATTAAAAAAAAAGTGCCCTTTGGTACTATGCTCCCCATAATTTATATGCTAAAAATATCTAATAAATAGCCCAGAGTTACAGGCATTGAAGATTAAAGACTCTTTTACTTAAAAACTGCTTCTGAAGCTGGAATTACATTTGACACACCTTCATGCATTTGCCAAAGAACCTATGTTATAAAAGCAAAACTTTCAATTAAAATTTTAAATGATTAGCAAGAAAAGAATGTGGAGTTATTCCACTTCAGAAGTTACAAAGGGGAGATGAAAACTAAAAGCAGCAACATTCTTGGGGACCCGTCAAACCTGCTTATATCCTGGACACAGGAAGCATTTTGTTTTGACAGAGCCATGGGCCAAAGCCAAAGTATTATTTTTCACTGCTAACATTAAAAACAAATAAAAATAAAACTTAAAAAAAAAAACTGGCTTGTCTTCCAGGAAGATTAAGATCATGTCAGTGAAGGCAAAAAGTTTCACAGTAAGGACTCCTGCGCACAGAGAACCCTGACTTTGTGTTTGTGAACACAAGGGGATAGGAAAACTCACCTAAGTTTGCCCACGGAAAACTGATGTCTTAATTTCCCTACAGGCACAACAAAGAGGCTAACTCTCACAGATGGAGAGTTCCTCAGCCTGGGCAAGCCAAGAGTATAAACAGTTATCCCTGCATTTCAATCACCTGAGAGGAGAGGGCTGGACCTGAGCAAGGCCTCAGGACCAGGACCTCAGGACCCATTCCACTGTGTGTGTGTATGTGTGAGTGTGTATACGTGCACATGCAAATACATGGTTTAAGAGGCACTACAATACAGTAGAAAAGAGAACTGCAAATCTCAAGTAGCAAACTCTTAAGGGCCCAAGGTAGAATCATGACTTGGAACAACACTCTGTGCCATCTTTAACCACCAGTGTTCAAAAAACAAAACAAAAAGACCCCCATCTCAGTGTGCCTCACAAAGTACTAGACACTGGGCAACAGACACAAAAAAGCATGACATGTGATCTTTACTCTCAGGTTAGTTACATACTTGTCCCTCTGACAAGCATGTTAGAATAGATAGGTAACATCTTCTGTGACAAATACAGCTGCTTTATGTATATTCACTGCACTCTTGCAATGCCTTTGATAAATCATCATTCACAAAGAATTAGAAATCTGAGGCCCAGAAGTGGTAACTTTGCAAGATCATATAACCAATATGGGGTGGAGGCAGGACATGAGTGGAGGTAAATTCAACCCCAAAACCCTGCACCACTGTTTCTTATAGTATGGCCCCAGAACCATCAACAACAATACTCTGGAGCACTTGCTAAAACTAGATTCTTGGCCTCACAAACATCCTCCAATGTAATGGATCAGAATCAATGTTCATGGACTCTAGATTCCATATTTGTTAAAGAACTGCCCAGTCACTTCTGATAAAGAACCAGTACACACCACTGTGACGCGCTCTACCCCGTGACCAGAGAAAGGCAGCCCAGTTATTAATTGGACAGATATACAAGGTTTGGCCATGAACCTGACTTATATGACTGTACTGTTCAATAGTCATGCTGCATAGAGCCACATGCATTTCATCACATAGGGAGCCCCATAGCCCAAGGATTCTTCATAGAGTCTCCATAGCTCAATGGACTCAGAAAGGTGATAATACAGTTCCACAGTCTATTTTAGTATTTCTAAGACCAAGAGAAGTTGCATATTTATCTCCAAAAGACTAACTCAAGTTCTAACTATTAGGTATTTGAAAAAGAGAAATTGTAACTGCTGGTCCCTGAATAAATAGAACATATTTATACAATGTAGCAAAGGATTCAACCCACCAGTACTTAACCACTGAGCCACATCCCCAGTCTTTTTTATTTTTTATTTTGAGACAGGGTCTAAGTTGCTTAGGGCCATGCTAAATGGCTGAGACTGGCCTTAAACTTGCAATCTTCCTGCCTCAGCCTCCCAGGTGGCTAGGATTACAGGCATGTGCCACTACGGTTGAGGGCAAAGCACAGCTTTTAAATCCATGCTGAAAATGTGAGTAAGTCACACAGAGTTCAAAGTAACTAACTATTCAAACATCTGTGTACTTCTTTGTTTAGAACTTGGGGACAATAGGTATTGTGTCAATACTTCATGGTTACATGTCATTCTTACACAGAACTATGAAATTTTCCAATTGATCCTTATTCTTTATACATAGTCCTTAGTCATCCCAATCATCAAATGAACCATCAAGGGTACAAAGGTTTACGAACCCCAGAAATAGATGAAGAGGTATAGGTGGCATGAGGATAATTCCCAAAAAGTTTCAATGGTATTTTGAAATTGAAGTAAAACCCACAAAGTGATTAACTTGAGGAGCAAGACATGCCTTTGGATATGTAAATGCCTGTTAATCTGCTAAATGAAAATGAAGTTTTACTACTGTATAATCCCGACTCAAATAGTTAACTGAGTTTAAACACTAAGCAAACAAAAGAAAATTTTACTAAATCAATATGAAAAACTGATACATTACCTTAGCCAACACTTAAGCTGAATTCTAAAAGAAAACAAATCAGAGACAGAGAAGTAAAATGAAGAAAAAGAGGGGGAAAGAAGTGGTAAGGGACAAAAATACTGTGAATAGGTAAAAGAGGAAAAATGAATCAAGAAACAAATCAGGAGAGCCGGCAGGGATGCTCCACGCGCAGAAAAAGAGTAAGGGTGCAGGGGTTTCAGAAGGATGCAGGAAGTTTTTCATCACAATCTGCAGTTCCCTTGAGCCACAGGCTTCAGATTACTATCATGACCTATTAGCTCCCACTGAAAAACTAATTAGCTGCTTATTGAGTTCTTTATCTTTAAAACCTCCTCGCGGGATGGGATGACGAAAATGTAAGATGTTCCAAGACTCCAGCACCCAATTCATAAGCACCTCCCCACTTTACCTCCTCCACCATCCTAGGGTTCAGCAGGGTGTCTGTAGATTGAGGGCACAAACAGGCAGCCCACACAGCCAAACCCACCTATATACCCTTGATCCATGCAACCCACGGTGCATTTTTCAAATTGCTGAATAACTGTCGGGTTTTTAAGTGTTTTTTAAGTGCCCAACACTTAAAAATCAGGACACTTCACATAAAAATTGGTTGGGGTGATGGAGATAGGGAGAAAATGTGGAGTGAAATAGGCCCCCATTCCCACCCTGCTTGCTGAGCCAGGTGGTGGTGCTGTCCTCTGTAGATGGGACATATGCCCTTTGGTTTGCCGTGGGTTTGTCTACGGCTAGACCTCCTATCCTACAGTTTGCCCATTTGGCCCTGCCATGAGTATTTGATTCTGTAGCTCCTCATGGTGCTGACCTGCCCAACAATCAATGTCAGCAACTCCTGGGCTTCCTTAAAGGCAGTGACCTCCACACCCCACTGCTCATTGCCATCCACCCCTGAGTCACACCCTGGAATACTGGCCTCACCCAGAACTGCTTCCTCTCTCGAATCATCAACTCCTATATCCTAGGTATGACCTCTCACATGGCCTCTCACACTCCCACTGTCTGCTGTTGGACTTCCTCTCTGATGACTTGCTCCCAGATGGAACTCCCTTCATTCTTCAATGGCCTCATACTTCTTCTCCTACCATCCACTATTCTGTGTGTGAAATACACCTTTCTCTATTCTAGATCTGGACAGTTAAGTACTCTAAAGATAAAAAGAAACCTTGAAGGCTAACACAGCAAGAATTCATGCAAACCCCAGCAAAGCCCAATAGCTCTCTCCCTTATCCTTCCCCTCTACCTTCCCTACCCCATTAGCACCTATGTCTAACCCCTACCTCCATCACCTTAGCAGATTACTCTACCTGGAGAAAACCGAAGCCATCAGGTTTGGCCTTTTATCTATCTCACTCATCGCTCCTCTTTCCTGGAATTCTCAGGGTGACACACAGTCACTTAAACTAAGAATCCAACCATTATCTAGAAGCCCCCAAACACTAGAATCTCCACTTCAAATACAGTCAGTCACCAAATTCTGGTCATTTGTTTTCTCAGTATTACCCATTACCATTCCTATTCCCCTCAATTTCCATTCCTATTCCCCTCAAATCCATCCACAAGCCGCCATCAGGCTGAGCTCTCTAAATCAATGTCAGATGAGATACTCTTTCACCTGTATTCCAGGCCTCCAGTAATGAAATTCCTGCCCTGGAACAACTGAGCCTCCAATGACACAGGGCTCTGCTGTGTTCCCTGCCTTTGCATGGACTGGCCTACACCTCCAGGAAGATTCTGCAGCTAGCTCCACAAGTCCAGGCCTCATCACAAACTGATCTGCTCAGGTATCTGATTTCATTGCTAAACTCAGACACCTGCGGGCAGGGACTACGCACTCACTTCTGCATTCTCAGTGCCTGATAACTCCTAGCACACAGTAGTGCCATCACTGCACTTTGATTGCATGAGGATCAAGGCCACCTCCTGACCAAGACTGCCAAACTGTGTGAAAAAAGCATAAGCCACTGGGGTCTGACAGATGTGAACTTAAGCCCAGCCTCGTCTTATCCCACCTGAATGTCCTTTGGCAAGCTCTCAGTCCCAGTTTTCCCATCTGTAAAATATGACTTTAAAAAATAATAAATAAAAGACCTCCCACATACAGTTGACGTGAGGACCAAACAAAATCTGTTAAAGTGCCTGGACATGCATCTAAAATACTACAGGCTGGGCTGGGGATGTGGCTCAAGCGGTAGCGCGCTCGCCTGGCATGCGTGTGGCCCGGGTTCGATCCTCAGCACCACATACCAACAAAGATGTTGTGTCCGCCGATAACTATAAAATAAATATTAAAATTCTCTCTCTTCCCCCCCTCTCACTCTTTAAAAAAAAAAAAATAGAATACTACAGGCAATGAATGAAGAGCCGCTACTAGCATTTTAAAAACGGTAACTGAGGTTTCACTCAATTCTTCCTGGAGTGAGGGCAGACATCCACTGTGTGGGCAGCACGTGGGCTTCAGAAACACTTCCTGCCTTTTGGCCATTTTACTCCTCATTAACACCTCTACTAATAGGCAAGGAGAGGAACCGTCCTTCTGTCAACATGACTAATGATGTGTTATCTTTCTATGCTACTGTTGACCCTCTGCCAGCAGGACACGCTGACTCAGCCCACACCCCTGCCTCCCTCTCAGGTGGACAACAAACAAAGTTAACATGCCTAGCTGGGGCAGGCTGAGTCTGTGCCCACACACAGATCCTCAGTGAGACAGACCTGGGCTCCAGAGAAACAAAGGCATCATTAGCACCCCAGGCACTGAAAGGGAATGGCTAGACACAGGAGAAATGTGAAACCCCTTGGGATTTATGTTTCTAAACTGCTCCACAAAATAAATAAATAAAACCCATTTTTTCGATGCAATGAACTTTTAGTATTTCTTGTGATTAAGGAACTGAATTTCCCTGTGCCTGAGACAGAGACACAAAATCAGTCCCTGATGACAAACTGGTAGAAAAGAAACAGATACATAGGTAAGTCCCACCCTGATAAATACCATGGCACATGAACCTGGAGGGGCTTGAAGATCTCAGAGATGTGGGTGGGCTGGGAGGACTTAGCAGCAGAAGTGACAATTGCAATGGAGAAGAGTAACCTGAGGACAGCAAAGGCACAGAGGCCTGAAAAACTGAGACCACAAAGTCACAGAAATGTTACAAGGTAGAAATTAAGTGTATTCACCCTTTAACTTTTACAATATCTATCTTGTGTTTTTGCTGTCATAAAATTTCTCAGTAATGCAATGAGAACAAAATTTAAGGGAAAGAGCTACACATACAAGTCTTTAAAAAAAAAAAAGAATACTTTGAAACAGAAGTCATCGTTCCTGCTGAAGATTCTTCCTGAGCAGATGGTCCCTGTGTTTTTTGGCAGAAAATAGAGGGTTAAATGAGAGACTACAACTACCTACTGCTCCCTGATGAGAAAGAAAGGTGTCTACAAGAACCAAGCAGGCTCTCCGTCTGCCTGCCTTCCTCCTTCCTTCCTTCCTTCCTTCCTCCCTCCTCACAGCAGACAGTGCAGAATGCCCGCCTGCACCATTCCCAACCTTCCCAACCTCCTTATTCCTGTTCCTTGCCTACCTGCATCCCACTATAGCAGGGAAAACACAAAGCCAGGAACTGTCATTCTAGCCTCTCACAGCTGGGGATGGCCTCCTCCAACTCCATGCCTTTCCTTTTTGCCTGGGATGACACCATGCTAGCAGGGCAGCAGGAGAAAGTACCAGCAGACCACACAGAAGTCATGCCAGTGCCCTGGCTCAACAGGCTGCTGAACCAGCCCTAACACCACCTGCTTCAGGCTTCTTAATGTGAGATCACCACATGCCTCTATCACTGAAGAACTGGGTGGAGATTTCTGTTATTTGCAATCTAGAGTACCGCAAACACACCCGTCTGTCTCTCTAGGGTTGAACTCTTTAATCAGGGCAAACTACCCATGAACTGAAACCAAATATAAGGTACCTGATGCTTCTCTTAAACAACATTTACCTTAGACCCAACCTGAATATTGAAATAAAATATTGTGGAATACATAAATGTTTTAAAAGGTGACACAAAGTATGCCTCCCAAGTAAAAGTTCTCTTATTTGTTTACTTTGCAAAAACATCTTTGTACTGATTTTTCTTTTTAAACATAAGTTTCTAGAGTGGTAGGCCTGGGGTAAGGTTGAAGAGTAGGGTCTTGATTAACCTTGCTCCTGGTCCTGGTGCAATTTCTTTGACTTACAACAGTTACCAGAAATGTGGGGCACACACAATACTTCCCCATTCTCCTCTTGCATTTTAGAATAAAGTTATGGAAAAATTAAAGTATGTAAATATTTGTAACATGCTATCATATAAGGTAGGGATGTTGTAAAATGCTTATTTTCCAATAACATTATTAGAATCCGTTTGTAGCAGTACTGAAATACACACTTCCAGAAAGTACCTTAGGACCTCTTTATAATACTTACCTTTACATCAAAACTCAAAATTGCCTCATGAGCTCATCACTTGATGTCATGCTTTGAGAATAGGGGAAAATTGTATAAGAGCTGAATTATGAGCAGAATTACAATAGGTACTACTATGATAACCCCAGTACTCAGGATAAGACTCCTATCATTTTCCTAGACACATGAGCTTTTACTTTAAGAATAAGTAAGAAATCAACTGTAAGTTACTTCCTGAAGATAAGAAATACAGCACAAAAGAAATGGGTGCCACTAACCTTCTTTGAAAGATTATGCTTGAATGAGCTCATTAATATTTGGTGACCTGGTTCTTAAAATGATCTTTCAGCTCAGTGCTCTTTTTCTTAATGATGCAACAGTAACCCAGGCATCATGAATGAGTCTCTGTTAGGCTTTAAAGAATAAATGCAACTCCTGGCTCATCCGGGGACGTTTGGTGTGGACAAAACTGTCTCCCTGTGTTTGACCTCAACACAGGAAGACCTAGCAGTTAGGAGCACTGGCTCTTGAGCCAGATGACATCATTTAAAATCCCAGCTTTGCAAAGCCATTTATGTAAAATGAGGGAACACTGGTTGTAAAGATTGAATGCATTCATCCTAGGGAGAGGTTAGAACAGATCGAAGCATACTACGCAAAAACTGTTGGCATCTCATTATCATTCTCGTTACCCAGGCCTCCTCTCCTCAATTCTAGTTCTGGTTAAAACTTCCACCATGACTCAACCCAAATACTGATCAGTTTCTATACAATTGTATTCCCTTTCCAGGCTTCCCTAATTCAGTAAACTGTCCTGCAATTTCCCAGTTGATAAAACCCAACATCTGCACCCTGAAGGTATTATCCATTGTCCTTCCAAGATGCAACTCATGACTTACTGCCTAACTCCAAGTCACTACTGCACCTCCCTGGGACCTGTCTATAAAAGACTCCTCTCCTGGTCTCCTTGCTTCTTCCATTTGTCCCCAGTCTAATCTCTAACCAGCAAGACAAGTAAACGCTTTCATTTAAATGACATATCTTATAAATTTAGGATGTGCCATACTTCCACTGATGAAGACCCATCCAACAGCCTTACCAGGGTCTCCCAGCCCCACAGATTTCTTCACCTCAATTTTGCTGACCACCAAGTATTCCAGCCACACTGGCCTTTTTCTACCCACAAACTCGCCAAGCTCATTCCCAACCTCTGTCAGAACCTCAGCCGCATTCCCGCAGCTGCCTCGCTCTCCTCAGGAAGGATGTCACCTCCTTGGAGAGACCTTCTCCAACTTAAATACAAGCCTCCACCTGCATCATTCTCAACTACCTATCCCTGTTTTGTTTTCTTCACAGCTTTTGCCACAACGTGAAATTTGTTCTTGCTTATCAGGTTACTGGCTATCTCCCCTACCTAGATGAACACCCCGTAAGAACAGAGAGATTCTATCGCCGTGCTAGACAGAGCAATGCCTGAAGCAGAGCCAGCACTCAATAAACATGAGCAGTGGATGAAAAGGGGAAAGGAGGGCCTTTCAGATACAGCAGAGATCCTCCCCTAGTCCCCATTCCTAAACCAGCAGCCTCTGAAACCAGACACCAACACCCCATCAGAGAAGCCAGCCATGCAGCAGGAAAGCACACAGGTGAAGACTCTGATCCTAGCATACTCCCTGCGAAGCCACCTCAGTCTGTGCTGATCCATACACATTCTTAATGGTCAATCCCCAAACTACATTCCCCGAAATACAGTCTCTCAGGTATCAAATCAATTCAAAAGGGAAGTTTCAAACAACCATCTTTAAATTGCTGGAGTTTACATAATAAGGACACAGCCAAATTGCCCATTTTACCTCACTTTCAAAAGCTGGGAAAATGCAACTGATAGAGAAGGAAAAAACATTCAGGGTTCAAAAATGGTTGGCATGTGTGCACATGTGTGTGTGTGTTAACCAAGAAAAATATGCTGGTCTTTTTTCCTTAATTGGTTCTGGGAATCAACAACTGACCACAGGAGGGTAAGTGTTTGGAACAGCTTTGCCTTATTATCAAATCCTTGATTATAATGATTAAGCCTAGACTTGTGGTTTTACTAAACCTCACAAGGCAACCTCGGAGAGTACATGCATGATGGCAGCACCACTCTCCTAAGGTTCTCCCTGGGGCAGCAAGGCATGAAGTTAGCATCCAAAAAGGCCAGAACTTAAAAGGAGCCTGGACATCACTCACACCCTCCCTTCATCATTCAGATAAGCAAGGTGGGCGAGACAAGGGCTCCAGACCAGTGCTTTCCGTTTGTCACGATGTACCCAGACATGCGAGGACTGCAGGGAGCCCAGTGCTTCATGGCATAATCTCCAATCTGTCACTTACAGATGTGGTCTGAACCCATTTCTAAATCCATTCCCCAAAAGGGCCAAAAATTTCCCCATGAATGCCATTCAAATATGTATTCCATGTCTGCTTTGCATTAACCACCCTTTTAAGCAGCAGCAAAAAAAATTATACAGCTTTAAGGAGCGCACTCTGATGGAGGACAGAAATTATAGTCAAGAGTGATGTCAGTGGTATCCCCCAGAGACTTCAGAGGAGGGACAGGAAAGCTTCCTGGAGGAATGTTTTTTTCCTGAGCTCCCTTCAATGGGATGGGGAACAGGGATCCAGCAAAAGAGGGAAAAGCACATCACCATAGAAGCAATCATGAAAATGAAGCTCAGAAGTATGAAACAATGTATTGCAACTAAGGGCAACTAACTGCCTCTGAAACACAAGGTTTCAGTTGGAAAAGGATGGAAAGGGGAGGCAGAGCACAAGAATGTAGGCAGATTAGATCCTGCAGGTGTGGTAAGACACTGCAGCAGACACTCATCACATGCCTTAGCAAGATCACTGACCAAGTACCAAGAGCAGGCTTAAAGGAGGTAAGAATAAAGAAGTTTGGACCTGGAACACAGTTGATACCAATAACGATCAGACTGCACTGCATACTTCTGTCTGCCAAACACTATACTAAGTGCTGCACACCTATTAACAGTCTTCATACAACTTCACAAGGTTATCATTACCTTCGTTTTACAGATGAGCAAACTCAGAAACAGTAAAATCAGATATTTATCCACGTTGGCACAACTTAGAGGACATTTTCTTTTCAAGTAGGAAATGCAGGCCGGAGCAGAGACTTCAGTAGAAAAGACAGAGGGAGGGACTTCCCCAGACAGCTGTTACACCAACTTAATACCCAAGCTTTGGTTCCTAAACATCCTACACGTCACTGCCTTCCTGCTCCAGAAACAACCAAATCAACCTAGAGTAGCAGTGTATGCTCCATAACACACAGTTCTGTGTCACCTGGATAAAGATGACTGTCTGCAAAGCCTTCCCCACTGCCAGTTCCTCCAAGCCCAGATGCAGTAAAAGGTGGAATCCCAGTTCCCTACACCTTAATACAAAAAGCTTCTCCAAGCAACTCTTGGCACTTAGCTACGTGATCATTCTAGACTTCTCTCCCTGACTATAGACTGCAGAGTACTTGAAGACACGAAATGGATGTCAGTATTCTAAGGACCTGATACAAATATCTGGTCAAGACCAAAGCCTATCCAAGGACTTTTCCAGGCCAGTGAAAAACAACCACAGTCAAGGATAAAGGGAGCAGAGATACAGAGCCAGCCCACAGGTTTATTTTCCAGTGTCCACAAGATCATAGGACTTGGAATAAGGAGTCAGGGATGTTCAGCCCATATCTTCATTCTCCTTTGACATATCATTTGACCTCTTTGGTTTCCTTAGCTGTCACGTGGCTGGATCTCTACAATCTCTAAGCCTCCACTCCACTATGCTTAGTATCTATGTAGGTATAGATACAGACAGACATATACATTATATTGTATCATACATGTATTTACAATAAAATAAATACATCATACAATATATTGTATGTATTTATACATATTTTATACACTTACAAAATCTATTAGGATTTGTAAAATGCATACCATTTTATCCAGGAACTATGCTTCTTGAAATATATATATTTTTTAAAGAGAGAGAGAGAGAGAGAGAGAATTTTAATATTTTTTTTCCAGTTTTTGGCGGACACAACATCTTTGTCTGTATGTGGTGCTGAGGATCAAACCCAGGCTGCAAGCATGCCAGGCTAGCGTGCTACCACTTGAGTCACATCCCCATCCCTTGAAATATATTTTAAATAAATATTTGCACAGGTGTACAAAGTAATATGTACCAGAACATTTAATCCAGCATGGCTCATCACCTCAAAGAATGAGAAACAATTTAAATATCTAGCAGTAGAACAGTTAAATGATGAACTATGCAATACAATGGAATACTCCAGCATCAGCAACAGTACCTACATTTACAGATGTGGAAGATATCCAAGATGCTGTGTTAAGTAAAAAGAGTAATCAACAAAGCAATTTATATAGTGGGAGTCCTCTTCTGTTTTAACAATAAATATATGGTAATCAACAAAGAGAAAATAATACATTACAACACATTCTTTAAAAAGAGTATATTTTAAAGGTTTTCGCCATTTTAAAAAAATGATAAATATGTGAGCTAATGGCTAGGCTAATTAGCTGGATTTTCACCATTCCCCCACGTATACATATATCAAAATATCACACCATACCTTCAAATTTGTACGTTTATCAATGAAAAATAATTTTTAAATAAAATAAAACTGTTAGTGGCTGATATCACTTCAAGGGAATCATGGAATTCCTTCTTTTTGTTTAATTCTTTGAAGCATCTGATACATATTACTTCCATCATCAGATAAAACCAAGGTGACACCAAAGCCCAAGGTCAGGCCAGCTGCACCAATAGCATGAACCTCAAAGGTATTTATTCAGCATCTTCCAAGTCAAGTCAAACAGCCAGAGCCCAGTCACATCCTGAGAGGTTTGGAAGCCACTTTCTGGTTCTCACAGCTGCTCATCTGACTGGAGCTCTTAGCTCCCACCACATGTCAGCTGACAGCTTCTCTGGGTTATCTTTCCCCAGGAACTAGGTGTGGACTGTGGAAAGAAAGGTGATTGCAGTGGTCAGGGTAGGCAGAGTCCTCTTCATCCAACCACTCAAGCAATCAGTCAAGCATACCCTGTCATTAGGTGTAACACCTCCTCCACCCACACAAGACAAATACATTCCTTGGGGTTCTAGGAAACAAAAATAACATAATTCCTTCCAATTGAGTCAAATTCTCTGGAATCAAGAAGTTACAGTCTAGATAAGTAAACTCTTCAAAAATAATAAGGGAAAGGTTTTTTTTTTAAAAATCATATCTTATTTATAGGAGTCCAAGATATTTTACACATAAACCATTAGATCTTCTAAAACACCACATGCAACAGTAATTACCATTCCTGTCCACTAAATAACACCTAAGAGAAAGTTAATGCACATCCAGAAGTTTCTTCTATGCATTTATCAAGACCCGGCTCATGATCTCATCACCCTTCATAACTATCTTATGAAGCAGAGGACAAACATTTCTAGCTCTGCATTCCATGTGATGTTCTAAAATAGGCAAACTTACCCTGCCTTCCATGAACACAGTGAGAAGCCTGAAGCACTCACTGGATCTTCATCCAAAAGAATGAGACAGAGTTCCACGGCACAGCAAGACCATGGGTAAGAGTCGTCATTACTGCAAAGAAATGTTCATGCTGCTATTTCTCATATTCTTGTATAAATATCAGTGATGTCTTATCCCTAAAATTTCAAGTCTATGGTAAAGGGTCCATTTTTAAGGAAATCCCAAGTACCTACTTACCACAGAGACTGCAGATTCTGGCTAAGAAGATAATGCTCTAGAAGACTGGGGTTAAGATTAGGTTAAGATGCTCCCTTCCCACTGGAAGCCCCTGGACAGGGAGGAGAGAAGACAGTGATACAGGCTCATTTTGCTCTTTTACCACACTGAAAATACGATTCAATATTTGCTAATACTAAAGAAAGTGTTATTATGCAAATAGTGATACTCTTTCTCAAAGATTTGGGCTACCGTTTTACAGACGAAAATTCTAGCAATGAGTTTACTTTCAAAGTACTCTAGAATAATAAATATTCTCCAAGTGCCAGTCTTTTAAAGCATTAGCAGAGAATGGTGAAACTAAAGTTTATGACATAGTACACACACAAGAATGCATTCATATTACTCAGAAAAACAGAACCCAAATGTCACTCTGGGTACAGTTTTATAAACTTGGTGACCACATTTATCTGAACAAAACCAAAAATAAACAGGCTCTTCCCACCCATTATGCATCAGGCTATCTATTTTTCCCCCAAGCCAATGCCTACATATAAAGCTTGCCATGTTTTAATAGAATGCAGAGACATCCCACAATCAAGGAAACATGCCTACAAAAGGAGGAGAATGCCTTATACTTGGTGTCCTACAAGTATCAATGAAGCACCTCAGTGGGTCAGCCCAGAAGGAACTAGATGGAGTGCAGCGGTTCCCAGTAGAGAAATCCCTCTGATTAGTCATCTCCCCAGACAACTCCTCCCATAGGTACTCCATCCTATCCTCTAGCCTGGACACCTACAAATTCTCCAGACTGGTCTCCCAACACTATCCTCTTCTCTGCCCCAAAACTGTGTTTCTGAACAAAAATTAAGCTGTATTGAACCTCTGTTTATCTTGCATGAGCCTCCGCTGCCTTCAGGACAGAGCTCACCTCCTCAACAAAATCAACAAGGTCCCCTTCCTGCTCTGGCTCCAGGCTGTTCTCTGGTTTGCTCCCTCCACTCAGACACCACTCAGTCACTGTACCTGGAAATGATCAGTTTAGACAACACTCTTTTTCTCTTTTTCCAGTGTAATTTGAATTTGACCACCAATAAAGTCTTCTCTGAGCTCCCCAGAGAGAGTGAAACTCCTCCAAACTGTCAGCTTCCGCAGAAGGTCCCTCCGGAGAGAGCTAACTTTGTAAGCCTCCTCACTCCCAAGTGGGCTCCCAGGTGGGCAGTACAGCATAGAGATGAATGCATACAAGCAGAGGGAGTAACCTTGACCCAAGTCTCTTAAATAAATTACTTAAATCTCAGTTTCATTTGAAACTATAATGGCTAGAATGGGTTGTTATGCAGTTTAAGAGAAATGGTTTATGTAAAGCACTTAATACATTGTGTGGAACTCAGTAAAATCTCCATAGGTGGTGCCTATTATAATTATGTCACAGATACCCAGTAAATGTTTCAGGATCAAAGAGACTCTAATCTCCACTAACCTGGAACAAATTATAACTTCTCTACCTTAGTTTTCTCATCTCTAAGTGTAGAGAGTGAAAAGAGGTATGGGGAAGAATGAGAGGGTTAGACCAACACAGAAAGCAATCAAAAAGCAATTACTACACTAGGTGGTAATAACAGGATATCTGAAAATGAAACTATTTCCCTAACCTGAGAAATCTGTGGATCAGCAAGCGCTATTAAGAGAAAATTCCTTTGGATCCCTTTTCTCCTAAGCAATGACTTAAGTATCTTTATTGTTCTTAAAAGTTGACTTTTTTAAAAATAATTGACTCATTGTTTTTATTATGCTATTTAAGTAAGCCCAAACATAAAACTGGGAGATATGTCTTTCTGTGCTTTAGTTTTTATAAAACTATAAAGTGAAACAATTTTCAAAATCTGATAAAAGCCAATAAGACTCTGACATCACAATGATGTGATTTTGCAGACACTGCAGGGCTGCTCACAGTGTATTCCACACCGTGCTCACAAGGCACGGGCTTCTTACATTTACATTCTGAGCATCTACACTACCACGGACCCTGACTCCTCTGGCTCCCCAACACTTTTTTCTAACAAAGTGCCATGATATCTTTGCTCACTGAACTTCTAATCATCGTCTGACCCTAACACATCATTTCTGTAAAATGCCTTATTTGTTGTTCCCTCATTAACTGCAATTAAAGGAGTGTTCAATGAAGCATAAGCAATAAAATCATATGGCACTAATCATTCATAAGCTCAATATAAATGCTACAGAATTGGTAATTTTTTTAAAAAAATATTAAGTTTTTATGTTCTCTTATTAAAGAGAACATAAAAACTTAATTCTGGTTTGAAAACACCTTAAACACCCAGGAAAATATTTTTAAACTTCAGTTTAAGAAACACTGTTTTGTAATAAAATGGTCTTGCCATAGTATTCAGGAAGATTTTAGACATGTTAGATCTGTGTTGCTATTTTTAGTAGTATATACACATGATCTTTTTAATTCTCAGAATAACACTATAGGGTAAGTACTACTCTAACACCTGAGGAAACCAGAGCTGAACGACAATACTCAAGAGATGGAATACTGTCCTCAACTATCTGAATCCAAACCTGTGCTCTCTATTCTTCAAGACAAATCCTAAAGAGCCTTGGCCAAAGGTGACCAGCAATGGACAATACAAATCCAGGGGAAACCAACCAGGTAGGAGAAGAAAGACGGCATTTTGAAGGAAGAAACAATAGGTCTTGTTAACAGGATGGATGAACAGAAAGAAGGATCAAAAATAAATCCATGGACTTTTGAGACAGAAAGAATGGCTGTCCCACCCCTCAGACATGGAACTGCTCAAAAGAGATGCCAGTTCTGAAGATAAGATCTAAACTGAAACATAGCTGGGTTAAGACAAAAGGAACTTCTTCCAAGTGGGGATGGGTATCCCCTTAACAGATTTCAGCTGGAGATGTTGCACTTGAAATCACATTCATAGAAGAATGTGTTAACAGTGCATAAAAATTATTTCAAAGGCTGCCAGAGGTGTCCTGCACAGAACAGGGGATGAATAAAGACTCAACAAAGGCTCCCAGGTTCTGAAAAAAGATTTTTGTCATTATTAGTTTCAACTGACCAAGTCAGACCAAAAGAAAAGGAATTATCATGGCTTAAGAAACAGGGGCATCCTACTGATAACGACATGTGAGGTCTCATCATGCAACAAGGATTTGAGCTCACAACGCACCAGGTACTTCCCTGGGTTCAGCAATGAGCATCCCTGCCTTTGCAAGGCTTGTGTTCTACTTGGGGAGACAGACAAGCAACCAGTAAATAACTAACTACATAGTATGAACTTAGGTAATGATAAGTGCCCAAGAGCAGGAAAAAATAAAGCAAGATATGAGAAAGAATGACTACAGGGAGCAGATATTTGAGATAATGTTATCTGACAATCTACAAAAGATCAACTGAACACTAAGGGGGTTAACAGATGAAACTCAATTTTTCAAGCTGGGAAGTCTTGAATACATTCACTCAAAGTATTTGCTGCCTACTATACTAAGCACTGTAATAGTGCTAAAGAGATCACAGTAAAGCACACATATTTGGAGATATTTGAGAAATGATGCACACCGAGGAAAAAACAATGGCATCTGAAATGTGGGGACACACAGAGGAAGCCAAGATTCCATAGCACAAGCCAAACAAAAGAACTTCCCCACATGGATGGCCTTCACATGGAAGTCACTTCCACCTTGAACACTCTGACTATACAAGAAAAGGATAGATGCTGGAGTAGAGATATGCTTAATGCAAGGGAAAGAAGCAGAGACATGAGATGGGAGGGAAAGGGAGAGAAAAGGGAAATTGCATGGAAATGAAGGGAGACCCTCATTGCTGTACAAAATTACATATAAGAGGTTGTGAGGGGAATGGGAAAATAAACAAGGAGAGAAATGAATTACAGTAGATGGGGTAGAGAGAGAAGATGGGAGGGGAGGGGAGGGGGGATAGTAGGGGATAGGAAAGGTAGCAGAATACAACAATCACTAATAGGGCATTATGTAAAATTGTGGATGTGTAACCGACGTGATTCTGCAATCTGCATTTGGGGTAAAATTGGGGGTTCATAACCCACTTCAATCTAATGTATGAAATATGATATGTCAAGAGCTTTGTAATGTTGTGAACAACCAATAAAAAATAAATAAAAAATAAAAAAAAAGAAGAGGAAGATTTCTACAAGACCCAGGAACACTCACTCAACAAATATATAACTGCTTATTGATTAAGACCTACTAGGTGCCAAAAGGGTGAGCAAAATCATGCAGGCACTTCAAAGAGGTTAAAGTGACATCATCCCTGTTAGAACAGATCTCAAAAGGATTCCACAGCAGGGAGTAGAGAGGAGGGGAGCAGCAGATGGATGGTGAGATAATAGGTGGCAAGCTAAGAACACAGCTTCTGAGGCATCCTCTGGTACAGATGAGTTGGGCCTTAGGTGAGTGACCATCACATCTGCTGAGTGTGGTGTGAAGAACTCTGGTGCCCTCCCCACCCCACACTCACCACATCTGGAACCGAAGTAATCTGCCTCACCACAAGGCTGTGAACAGCACATAGGAATCACAGCTCCTTTAAGCTCTATATTCCCAATAACTAGCGAATCATCCTTAATAAATGTTTGTTTGACAAGACCAAGTTTTAATGAGGTGAGTATGAAAGGGGGCACTGAATAATTGAAGATTTGATATGTGTGAGAAACAGAACAGGGTAGATTCCTGCTAGGTGCCCAAAGCAGCTGTAGTTGGTACACACCTGAATGAATGAGGGCGGAGAATGCACCTAACCAGCTGGATAGCTCTGAGAAAGTCGCTTCAATTCTGAGTCTCAATTTGTAAAATGTAGATGTTGAAGCAAATGAGAGGCTGCAGGCCTTTTAGTGGAGAGAAGGTATCTGTCATTATCTTGAAACCTTTTGTCAGGGTAGGGGGTGCAGGCTTCCCCTTTGGCTGTGTTTCCAAATTACATAGAGAGGAATACACACCTGGTAAGGCCGCCACACAAGGATCTTTGAGGTTTATCAGCAAAAGAGCAACTGTGTGGCAAGTTGAGGAGACAGGGGTTTCAAGTAGAAAGCAGGAGCAACAGTGACCAAAGCCATGAGTTATACAGATCTCAGAGGTGAAGCAATGGACGAAAAGATTGTGAATGGAACAAATATCTGCTTTCAAGGTGGCTGTTCATTCCTTGTAAGTACACATCCAAGTACCTATGGTGAAATAAGTCAGGGAGAAACAGATCTTACATGACCTCAAAACTTACTAACTTTGGAGCTTTAAGAGCAATAATTACCAAAAAGCAAGACCACCTCTAGCCTTTGAAATATTTACTATTTTACAGAGTGCCATTAGACTTTATTTTGAGCTTCTGAGTTTCCATTTCTACGATCAATAGAAATACCTGACATTTCCAAAACCTATAATTTCCATGCCAAGCTAAATTCTCCAACATTACAGGAAAACCTACAAATTCGGCAGAAGGGAATAAAAAAGCAGCTCAGTCAAAAGAAATCTTCCCGTTCTACGACAGAAAGCAACCACCAAGAAGGGCAAGGACTGCAAGGTTTCTAGTTGAGTAACTTTTCACTCAATCTTTAATAACTTAATTCTGAAGTCCTAGAAATGTATTACATTACATATTCCACATTTCAATGCCTAAAATTATATAATTTAAAGCAGTGAGTGTGTCGCTTCAGTCACATTTAAGGAAGCTAAAATCCAGACAAAACCATGTATTTGAAAATGCCTGCAAAATAATAAATGCCTGAGAGAACTGGATGGCTTTTCTGCTTCTAAGCTAAATAAAGCCTGGGGGCTTTGCAAAGATCCTGGTGAGGATAATCTCTGTGATTACACAGAGCAAACCATCCAATCAATCCCACACAAACCAAGGAAAGTTCATCCAAGAAGAACAACAACGCATGAAATGCTGAGAAAAACACCGTTTTGATTTTTCAAAAGACTATCAGCGCTGGAGAACATATCAGGTCATTTTAATGAGCCAGAACATTTACCAGGGTTTCTGTAACAATGACACGGTTTGTGTTTAACCAAAAGACCAAGCAAGATAACTTGAGTTTCGACGCTGAGGCCTCCAGGTCCTCTCCCTGCCTCCCAGCAGTCTCCCTACTTCCTGCACACCTTTGGATTGGCACACAACGACTTCCTGCACACACCTGAATTAGGGATATCTTCCTCCTTAGAAGTTCCCCAAGCTGAATTCCCCAGGCAAACCCTAGGACTAACAGTTTGCAGTTCCCTGACCCTTCAATAAAGAAAAAGAAAAAAAATCTGCATATGCCTTGAAGCCGCGAAGGAGTGATTACTTTACGTAAACATCTCTGAAGAGGTTAATACATTACTGAAAGGTCAGAAGTAAGCAGGCTGAACGCGGTTGCTCTGGGAAAGACAGCTGCCAGGCTGATCCACCCGCGGAGTCTCTGATAACGTTCACCGCAGCGCCTAACACGCAACAGGTCCATGCAGGCAAGGCCCAAGTGGCTGGCATCTGGGTATCTGAGCACCTGTGCCCAGTTCCCCAGACCCGTCTTTCCTCCTGCCCCCTACCTCGCTGCGCTGCCAGGGCCACTGCAAACTGGCCAAGCTACAGCTCTTCAGAGCACAGCCCATCCGCGATAAGGCCTGGAGCACATTCCTGCTAAAATGCCGAGATAGTGCGGTTCACTCGCGCGCTGCTCAGGTCCCAAGGTATTCAGGGACCTGCTCGGCGAAAGGGGAGATGAGCCCCGGATGGGGAAACAAAGTGAAGGGAACGTCCCCCGGGGGCGGGATGCGGCGCTCGGTTGCCTCCAGCTGGGAACATTCCGAGCCACCTGGCTCTTCACCTGCCCGGGCACAAGTACCTGGTGTTAGTACCTAGACATGCAACTAAGCTACTTACTAGCCCAGAACGTTTCTCCAATCGTACAAGCTCTAGTAACTACTCGGAAGAAATCAAGTACCTTTGTATAAAATGTAAAAGAACTTTTACTGGGAAGGATGGAGTTAGAGAAGCAAGGGAAGAAAGAAGCAGGTGAATGCAGGAAGAAGTGTTACCTGCTGGACCTGCCGGCCGGCCGGGATCTAAAAGGTGGGAAAGACAGGGGCGAAAGGAAAAGAGGAGTGGGAAAGGACTGGGCACGCTTCTCGGAGACCGGGGAGCAGGTAAGGCCGGCCACTCACCTCGGGCAGCTCGCGGAGCTGGTTAGCGTCCAGCAGAAGCTCTTCCAGGCTACGAGCATAGCGGTAGATTTCCTCAGGGACGTAGACGAGAGAGCAGTGGCGCTTGTCGATGGTCTCCACATGACGGTTGCACCGCCACAGGGGGATGCAGTGGAACATCGCCGCCCCCGCCGGAGCCGGGTCCCGAGCCGCGGAGCCCCGGGCTCAGAGCCCGCTCTGCCCGGGGGCCCCGCTCCGCGCCGCCCGCTGCAGGCTCCGCGCTCGTAGTTGGCCCCAGGCTCACTCGCCCCTTGCGCAGGGCTTCGTGGTCCAAAACGCTCAAAGGAACCTAGGGCGGGATTCCTCCCGCGTCCTCGCGCCCCCGCCCGCCAGCCGGCTAATCCCCTCCCACCCTCCTGCCGCGGCTGCTGCCGCCGCGGGAAGCTTCCTACTCGCTGCCGCCGCGCGTTCTGAGCATGCGCGCCGCTGGGCGCGAGCCGAGGGCGTTTCCCAGCCGCCGGAGGGATGCTCCGCTCCGGGTTTTCCTGGAGACCTGGTTCTGGAGAGGGTCGAGAAACCTGCTGGCGGGCGGCTCACCGTCCCCCAACTCCGGCTCAGGCTGAGAGAGCATCGAACCTTTTGAGGAATCCAGATTCTGAAGGGGCTTGAGGCGGAGAAGTGGCGGCCTGACGGGAGCAGAACAACTTTTGATTTTTAGTACTACTTAACACGCTCTCCTCTCTCCCCTTCCCCAAAACAACTTTCTCTTCCGGGGTCATGCAGGACCGCCCCGAAGCGTACCTTGCGCGCTGTGGGCGCCAGGAGCTACACGATTTGATGTTTTGAGGTGTCTGCACCGCCCTCGCTACTTCTTTCTTGGCCACTTGTGTGCTAGCTGCTCGCGGTAGCCCCAGAAGTGTGAGCGGGCGCTCCAAGCCAAGCCTTGCGCCCCCGGCCCCTGCTGTGCCCTCTACTCCGCGGGCACCGTCTGTAGGCTTTGTAACCTTGGAGCGCATCTTCAGTAATCATTGTTCTTCCACATAGTCATAGAAAACTGTCCTCTTCATACCAACAAAAACATAGGAATCTAAGAGTCTGCAAGATTCTCCTGGACGCGGCTGCACCCTGCCAGGAATCCAAGTTGAGAGCGAGCTGGCAAAGGTGCGTTTTTGAGCCGGTTCCAACCCCTCCAGATGTTAGCCTCTGGAGACTAACCCCCGCTGGTGCGGAGCGGAGAACTTTGGAAAAGGGGCAGGTTGGGGATGCCAGGTGGTTTTTAGCCTATCTGCAGCAACATTCTGTTCCTTCCCAAGGGTAGATTGCAACCCAAAGAGCAGCAAGGGAGGGCCTGGGAGGCCGGCTATTTAGTGATAAAGACCTCGCCCCTCGCCCAGACTCATTTCCTTGTAGCATGGCCAGAACCCTGATCTGCCCGTCTTCTATAGTTTTGCACCACAATTCCCATCTGGATTAACCAAACTTGCTCCTTCACAAAGGGTTGCCGGTCAGGCCTAGGCCAAGTACATTCATAGGTTGTTTTCTAGGTGTCTTATCTGACTCCCCAACAGGCGGCCCACCCAGGTTTCCCCCTCCCTAGCCTCTGCATCCTACACCTTCCCGTTCAAGTGTATTCAAAATCCAGGTTCCACCTGTGGCCTCTGCCACAACAGCCACTCTAGCTCTACCAAAGTCACTCCTGCCCCCAAGCTGCCACAGTTAAAATCTGGAGCCAGGGAGTTTTAACTTTCTGCAGAAGGCTGAAAGCTGAGCTTGTTCAATGGCCAGGGCAAAGTTTTGTCTGAAACTTATTTCTGCACAGACTCTCCAGTCAGTTCCAATTGTGCACAAGATAGGTTCCCTGATGAAGTGGCAAAGGGAACATATAATTATTTAAACTCTACTAGAAGGCTTGTTTCTACCTAGAGTGAGGAGTCTTTCCAATTTACTTCTACCCCAGCACTGTCATTTTAGCTATCATTTCAGTCTTCTCCTGTTTGGATTCTCCTGTTTGGATTCTGACATTCTCAAGTAAGACTACCTGGACTTTGAATCTCTATACCTACTCTATAACTACTTCATTTTTGCATTCTAAAAGGTGTATAAAGCCCATTTTCTGCCACCATTTATGGATAACTGTAATTCCTGACACAGGCATCTGGAAAGAAAAACAAGTTACTACCTCTGCAAAGTTTTCCAACTGCTTTTTAAAATATTAAAGAAGGTTGACCTCTTCCAGTTTAATCTAAGGCTGATTGTCAGAGATAGTCACATTGAATTATTTTACTAAACAAATGTATTTTAAAGACACAACTGGTCTTTTAAAAACTCAAATCCCAATAAGCATTCCCTATGTGCCATGATGCTTACTCTTTCTTTTCTGATTATAATTATGTTTTTATCACCTTAAATCCCAAAGACTGTGACCTCTTGAACAGCACAATATTTAGTTGCCAGACTTTTGTTGAATTGACTCTGGGCAGTCATCGAAAGAATTTGACTTTCTTTGTTTCCAAGGATCTGCCAAGAATTGGAAAAAGCATGGTAGGAGAGAATGATACCAACACCTTTTCAACTACAAAAATAGGGAACCAATTAACTCTATTCCCCTGCAGAGTTTGGGGGTTTTCCTTTTGATACAATTTCTAACTTCTTTCCCCATATACAAATGAGTTTGACTCAAAGAAAAATAAGATTATAAATCAATGTCTTCTTAGAATAATTTTATTTCTTCCTTTTCACTGTGAACCATTTTTCATAACTTTTACAGTCGTTTGAACTCTGGTTTAACTGCTACCTAAGAACTTAGAAGAATTGGACAGGTTGCTTAAATTTGTAAATGTCAGTTTCATCATTTCTCAGTTGAGGAAAATGGACCATGGGGTTGTTATGAGGATAAAATGAGATGGTGTATGTCAAACACACATCAGTTTAATCAACAAATATTCATTACGCACTATATTAGCTGGCATTCAGGATGGTCCTCAACAATTCCCACCTCCTGGTTGATCTCTGTAACTAACTTCTAGCTTTTTCTCTCTTTGCTCACTCATTTTGAGGAACCACATGGAGCAGCCCAACAAAGAGTTCCACCTGGAAAAGAATTGAAAACTACTGACAACAACTACCAAGGAACCAAGGCTTCTTGCAAGTAGCCCTGGCAGTAGGACTTGGAAACCAATCCTTCTGCCCCAAGCAAGCTTTCAAGTGACAACAGCACCAGCTGATAGCTTGACTGAAGAACCTTGACCCAGGACCACTCAGCTAAGCTGCTCCCCAATCTTAATGCTCAGAAACAGTGTAAGACAATAAATGTTTGTTGCTTTAAGTTGCTAAGATTTCAAATAATTTACTGCACAACAACAAATAGCTAATAAATCCACATTTTAAGCCTCCAGCACTGTGCTAAATACAGCAAAGAACAAGACATCTTACCATCATGAAGCTTATACTCTAAAGTTAGGAGAGTGATAAATGCTCAATTAATGGTTTGTTGTTGTTTTGTCACTAATATTTTCTAGCATAATATTATTCATTTTGTTTTAAAATAAAAGTCCAAAGTGGTAGCTGGTAAGAGTGGATAGAATATGAATTTGAGGTTTGGTCATGTGAATTTTAAAGTGAGATACTGTCACTTATCCACTAAATTAGGAAGGAAAGAAGAAAAGAAAGAAGGGAGGGAGAGAGGAAGGAAGGGAAGAAGGACAATCCCAAGTGTTACTGAAAATATGGAGTAACTGGAATTCATGCATCATGGGGCAAATTTTAAGTGGTAAAAACACTATGTAAAATAATTTGAAGTTTCATATGAGCATATACCTACCCTAAATATCTAGACATTCTATTAAGTATTTCCACAGACAAAAATGAAAGCATATGTCCAAATAACAGTTGTTTACAAATGTTGATAGCAGTTTTATTTACATTAGCCAAAAGCTATGGAAAAAAAATCCAAGTAGTCCTCAATAGATAAGTAAATATTATTTAAAATGTAACATATTGAAACAATGGAATAAAACTCTAAATAAACTATTAAGATGTGGAACAATGTGGATGAATCTGAAGAACAACATGAGGAACAAAAGACGCCAGACACAAAAAAGTACATACTGTATTATTATGACATTTATATAAAATTCTAGAAAATGAAAACTAATATGAAATGCCAACCTAGATCAACGGATACATCAGCTGGCTTTGGGGAGGAAATGTAAGGGCACAATCTTTGGCAAGTGTCATGAGGGAACTTTTTGAATATTAAATATCTTGATGGGGTAGTAGTTACATGGGTATATACACTTATTAAATTTATAAAATTTCATACTTAGAGTGGGAACCTTTTATTATATAAAATTAAAAATTGATAAAATTAGTTTTTTAAAAATTAGCAAATACTATTCAGGTAAATACTATACAGGTAAATATATCCAATAGGCAGTTGTAAATTACATCTAAGGCTAAGGGTCATGTTGTGGTAGCTGGTTAGCAAATATTTGTTGAGTGTCTGTTACCTGCCAGGCACTGGGTTACTTTGCTGGGATGACAAAAAGAAACAAGACAGCTTCTAGTCTAACTAGAAGAAAGGTAGTTATTAAAGGGAATTACAACAGTCATATGATAGTGGGATATAACTTTTTCTCTAATCTAGAAGATCTATAAAGAAGCTAACCTCTTTGTCCTATAATGCATCATTCAAGTGACCCTTTGAGTTATTTATATATAGACCAAATAGCAAATTAGATTTTATGCAAAAACCAGACAGTTGGAAGAGAGCTCAATTTGTATAAGGATATCAGAGCCCTCTTGGAAGGGAAGCACTCAGACCTCAATCCATGCTTAAATTTGAATTTAACGATATTTTCTAGAGATTGTATATCTCTGTTGTAAGGAAAGGCTACATTCAAACCATTCAAGAAACCCGAGGGCCTACAAAATTCTATGACTGTTAGTTTAGAATTCAATAATCTTTATAATCAGAACCAAAGTCACTATACTACAATCTCTCAAATTTCCTATTACCATTTAAATTGAAGTTATATTCTCCTTCCATTTTTTTATTAAACTGCTTAGCCCATTTATGTTTAATGTAATTATAAAATGATTAAATTTAAATCTGCTACTTTATTGTTTCCTGTTTCTACAAACTGATTTACATTCCTCTGTTCCTGCTTTCCTACATTTTGAGTAAATAAATATATCTTATAATTTCATTTTGTTTTATTTACTAATGATAGTGGTTGCTTTTTGTTAATGTAATATTTAATTAAATTTTTACAGTCTACTTAGGGTAAGTATACCAATTCATGTAAAACATAAGACCCTTGCAATTATTTATAAATATGTAACAACCCCATAATTATGTATAATTATAATGTGCTAATACAATTTTTAAAAAAAACTTAGCATCTGCCACTGAATCCATCTTTTGCAAGGCCTCTGCCTCAGCTTCACAGTCTCCTTCTCCAATAAAACAGGATCATTTGCCAACTCCCTGTTACCATTTGTATTCAGATTATATGTTATAAGCCCCACAACAAAATTTCAAAATTTTCTTTTAACAGTCATACGTGTTTTAAAGAGATAACGGGAAAAACATATTTTATATTTACTCATATGCTTATAATTTCCAGTGCTTTTTATTCCTGCCTGGTATCATTTCACTTTACCTTTTGGTAAAGGTCTGTTGAAAGCAGATTCTCTTGGTTCTCTTTAATCTAAAATGTCTTTTTTTTTTTCACCTTTATTCTTTAAAGGTGTTCTCTGTAAATATACAATTCTGGTTGACAGTTTCATTTTTTTTTTCTTCTAGCACTCTAAAAATTATCTACTGATTTCTATTGTTTTTTTTAATGACAGCAATAATCCAAAGTGGAGCTATGTATTGCATCATTTTCTGTTTACGAAATGTTTTACCTTTACCTTTTAGCAATTTTGTATTGGTATGTCTATACTTAATTGGGTTTACTGAGCTTCTTGAATGATCTTTCATCAGATTTAGGATATTTTTCACCATTACTTCACATAGTTTCGCTCATTCTCTCTTTTTAACACTCCCATTTTAAAAGATTATATATTCTTATATTATTGTACATATATCTGAGGTTCTGTTGTCTTCCTCCAATACTTTTTCTCCCTGTTCTCAAGATTGGATAATTTATATTTGTCTAGCTTCAAGTTCACTGGTTCTTTCTTCTGTCATCTTCAAGCTGTATAAAACCCACATGTGGTATCATTTTAGTGTAGCTTTTAGTTTTAAAACTTTCATTTCATTCTCTTTTTTTTTTTTTTTTGTAGGTTGTTTCTATGTTAAGACTTCTTGTGAGTTCATTCATTAAGAGTCCACATCTTCTTCAATTTAAAGTGGGGTTACATCTCAATAAATCCATCATAAGTTGGAAATGCATTTAATATTTAACCTACTAAATATTACACAGCACATAGCAACATAGTGCACTGTAGGTTATTATTTATTTACCCTCATGATCATGTGGCTGAGTAGGAACTCCAGCTTACCACCACCTGCCCAGCATTATATGAGTATCACACTCAATATCATTAGTCCAGGAAAATATCAATATTCAAAGTACAATTTCTCCCAAATTTGTTTCACTTTCATAATATCATAAAGTTGAACAATTGTGAAGTTGATCCATCACAAGTCATAGACCATCTGTTTCTTTACATACTTGATATAGTTATAATACCTGCTTTAAACTCTTATAAGCTAGCTAATACCAACACCTGGGCCAGGTCAGGTTCACATTCCCTCAACTGCTTTTTTTTTCAAGTGTAAGTCACATTTTTCCATCTCTTTATATGCTTATAATTTTGAATTGTGTCCTGTCTATTATAAAGGATAGAATCTCTGAATTCTGTTACATTCCTTGAAAGAGTATTTTTGTTGTTTTGATTAGTATGTTTGTTTTAACAGGCCGTTAGTTTGGATGAAATAAAATTCAAATTCTTATGTTCATTGTGGTTAATGGCAGCAATCACACTAAACTTTATATTCAATTATTTTATTCTTAATTAGGCTCCTTAATAGCTGAGCTATACACACATAATTTATGGATCAGGCAGGGATTTGGACAGTTTATTTGCAGACTTTAGAGTTTCTGTTCTCATTCAATAACTGTTAGATCTTTTCCCTCTTGTTCTCCAGCTGGTCACCCCAGCTCTGATTTATGATACTGCAAACCAGTTAGACTGGTTTACAGATGAGTTTTAGCTGATCTAGTGGAGACTAATGTGTATGCTTGGAAAAGTCATAGAATCAGGAAAACCACCCTTCTTCCAAGTACAAACTCCCCTTCAGTTTCTACTCAGTTTAGTTACTCTCCAGTACCTGGAGATAGTTGATTTTTATATTTTGTCCAGAATTATAATTGTTACCTATAGGTCTTATAGGAACTTTTCAGTTGTTACTGCAAGAAGAAAAAATTATCCCTTGAATTTTTGTTTCCAAGTACTAGGGATTGAACCCAGGGCCTTGTGCCTGCAAAGCATATGCTCTACCCCTGAGCCACATCCCCAGCCCTGTCTCTTGACTTTTATAAATTACAATCATTTATTTATTTAGCTTCACAGACTATCACAGCATAAGGATGATCCAAAATTTTGTATTACAATAATTTTAATATATTCCTCAACTCAGAGACATTACAAATGAGCAATTTGCGTTTCATATGTTCTTCTATTTTTTCAATCTCCTAATAAATGTGCTAATGATGAGTCAAATATTGAAAAACATTTTGTCTTGATGGAAATGGGCCAAGCACTATCTGTTGTGTGGGGTGGTGTAAAGAACTTCTTATTCTGCGTTAAATTTTTCATCTGCCACTACTAATGATAAGCTCTTGGGTGAGTCATATTTAACTCCAATATTTATTTTCTTTATTTTTACAAAAAAAAAAAAGATGAACTAAGCTACACTCAGAGGGCTATTGAGAAGATTGTAGGTTAATATAATAGAAAAAGCTGTCTGTGTAAAGAACACTAAACAACAGGCATTAATCATTGTCAATACTCCTTGCTCAGTTATAGCCAAAAGAAAGCATTCCATGGAAGTACTTTGTTTGGGTTAACAGCATGTACATTATAGGATCAGTAAATATAAGATTGTAAAGTATTTCAATAGAAAAGAGATTACATTAAAGAAGTTCAATCAAAACTAGCACCTGAAGGTACTAGGGAATAAAACTAACCAAATTCTATGGTTAAATTGTGTGCATGTAGGAATAAGTAACAATGAATCCCATTATTGTATATAATTATATTGCACCAATAAATAATCTTTTAAAAAAAACCTAGCACTTGCAAGGCCTCTCTCTGCCTCAGCTTCAGTCTCCTTCTCTAATATATATATATATATATATCTCACAAATAGCCTTCCCTAGGTTGCAGCAATGCTGTCTGTACAACACTTTACAATTTCAAAGAACAGGTTAGCAGGCATCACCTCACTTGATCAAATATATTGTTTAGTCATTTAAACAAATGCAGATGCCTTATTTATTTTCCACCTTTATCTACAAAAGGTTTAAGAAAAAAATCATATAGATAAGTCTCTTGTATCTCTCTTACTTTATAGTTATAGTTCCTATGTTATAAATTCCATCAATGTAGGCACTCTTTGCAATGATGTCCAGGATATGCTGCACAATGTTAAAGAAAAAGACACCAATGAGTACAACTGCCCTTTCTAATGAGAGGTGCCTTTCAAATAATTCAAAGACCATTACTAATAAAAATATTTTCACCACTTAACTAAAATAAGCTTTAAAATGGCATATTTCTCCAGACCAATTTATACCACTCATAAAGGTTTTGCAAACTTGACTGCTTGACCAGAGAATAAGACATCCGTTAGACCTGGGAGGCTTAAAATGTCATGAAATTATTATAAGTCAACGCTTTTGTAAAGTAAAGAAAAAAAAAACTTTTTAACTTCCAGGCTGATGATTAAAAAAATATTTTTAATTGTTTAAGAATATCCAATAGGGTGACCCAACATGGCGGCCGGCGAGGAAGCAGCACGTTCAGTATCTCCATAGTAACGGGATCAAAAAGATCCATTAATACACCCAGATTCTACCTACTGATGAACTTCGAGCAAAATTCCGCTGAAAGGAGACCTGCCGGAAATTAGTAAGTTTATTAGAGGTGATAGTTTGTCCCAGACGAGTGAATCTTGGCCACGCGGTGCAGAGGTCCAGTCCCGCTGCCAGCCGCCGCCAAACGGCCGCCGGCGCCGCCTGCCCGGTTCTGCAAACGGCCCCCGGCGGCGGGACCTGGCCTGGCGAGAAGGGTCCCCGCCCGCACATCAAACAGCCCCCGCCCACCCAGCCCAGGAGGCGACGTGAAGGGAATCTAACCAAGCCTCTATGAAATAGCGAACTGGGCTGCGTATGGGGGTGGCTGAAGTGCGGAGCCTGGAGCTCAAAGCAGAGGCTTTAATCGAGTCTTTGCGCAGCTTGTTAGAGCTCCTTTCACCATTAGTCTGTAGTGGACCACCCGGCCAAACAGCAGTAAAAACAAAGAGATTGAAAAAGAGACGCTTGGCTCCCGGACGCTTTTCTGCTCAGATCCACGGGCGCTTTGCGCCCATCTGCTTCCTCTTCCACTTCGCAAAATCCACTCCGCGGGAGCCGCCATTTGCTTTCGGCATGCTGTCTTGAGGGCCCTGTCTACACGGTCTAGCTGCCGCATCTAGAGACTAGTAATAATATGTAATAGTAATGCCGCATCTAGAGACTAGAACTGGGCTGCGTGCCGAGCCCTGTCCTCCGAAGGCTGGGTCGTTCGGCATCCCCCTGCAAGGGGACCCGTGCTCCGGAGGAGGGGGTTGGAGAGCCGCGGCGGCAGGCGCTTGGGACCCGGGAGCTAGGCACCGGGCCGAGGAGCAGCGGAGGCCACGGTGGCGCTGCTATCTAAAGCCTATTTGCTCAGGATCACTAGGCAATGCTGAGCTGACGTGCAGCTAGGGTGTACACTTTGGGCCCCTCAGAAAACACACACTGAGCACGTATCTGCTGCGTTTAAGCCCCAGATCGCCTGCTTCTCGTGACTCAGCACTAACGACCCAGCTGAAATAACTAGTCGGCCCACCTGATCTCACAGAGGTAAAAAAAAAAAAAAAACAGAGCACCATAGCCAGACCCAGGGAATCAGGAGTGATGTGGGACTAGCGGAGCAGAAATCCCGGCTATCGCCCCCACCAGGGCTGACAACAGAGGTCCCTTGCACCAGCTACCAGGGGAGTTGCTACCTGAGGGCAAACAAATTCGCTGGGGGTCCTCAGCCCCACACCCTACAAGCTTAGGGCCCAAGGGAGGCAAACAGAAAGGGTGTGCCCAGACATCCATGAAAACAGGGCTCCCAGGAGCAGCAGACCCGACGTGTAGACAGTAATGTGGTAAGCGTCACAGGCGAGTGGGGCCTGGATTGAGGAACCACAAGAGAAGGACCCAGGCATTCAGGACTGGAGACCCACACAGTCTGGGAAGAAGAGCTGAGGCACAGTGATTGGCTCCCACCTATCAAGAGGAGAAGCCTGGCCCAGTGGGCATAGCTCCACCCACTGGAAGAGAAGTCAATCGAGCTTTATGACTGCATTTATTATTAGTATTTTTTTTTTCTTTTTTTGAATGATTATTATTAGTATTTTTTTTTATTCTCACTTTTTGTAGTTGATGTTGTTGTGTTCTTTAACTTTCTTACTAATGGTTTCAATTTTTTTTAATTCTTTTTATTCTATTATTATTACTATTATTTTTTTAAACTTCAATTTCCATTTTTTATTACCATTATAATTTTTTTCGTTTGTTTTAAATTTTTATTTTTTCGTTTTTTCTCTCTTTCTTCTCACTTTTTGTCTTTTGTCTTTTCATTTCTTTTCAACTTTCTTATTCCCCCTCTCTTGAACTCCACCTGCCTCCACTTACTCTCTTTAGTGACTTCTTCCCTTCCCTTCTAATACCTCTCCTCCCAAGCATCAAATAAACTTATAAGATTAAACAGTAACTCAACAGTCAAACAGAACAAGAAGTATCATGAGCATAAAAAAGCAAGGAAGAAAAGGAGTACAAACAATGAAAGACAGCCTAAATATTCAGGAGGACCGGGAGTCATCAGAAAAATGGCCATATAAAGACCTCAAGGAACACCTTAGACAGATGGAAAGGAACCTTAAAGATCACATTGAAAATGAATTACAAAAACAGATAAAAGAAGAAGTTAAGCATCTTTATCAGGAGATAGAGATTATAAAAAAAAAATCAAACAATAATTCTAGAAATGAAGGAAACGATAAACCAAATTAAAAACTCAATCGAGAGTATCACTAACAGAGTGGAGCAAGTAGAAGCCAGAACGTCAGATAATGAAGACAAAATATATCATCTTGAAAAGAGTCTAGCCAACTCAGATAGGCTGGTAAAAAATCACAAGAAAAACATCCAAGAGATTTGGGATAACATAAAAAAACCAAACTTACGAGTCATTGGGATAGAGGAAGGCACAGAGATTCATGCCAAGGGAATGAGTAACTTGCTGAAGGAAATAATTACAGAAAACTTTCCAGAAATAAAAAAGGAAACAGATATACAAATTGTAGATGCATACAGGACACCGAGCACACAAAATCACAATAGACCAACGCCAAGACACATTGTTATGAAGCTATCCAATATACAGAACAAAGAGAAAATATTAAAAGCTACAAGAGAAAAGAGGCAGATTACATTTAGGGGTAAACCAATAAGGTTGACAACAGATTTTTCATCACAGACGCTGAAAGCGAGAAGATCCTGGAACAACGTATTTCAAACACTGAAAGACAATGGATGCCAACCAAGAATCCTGTATCCAGCAAAATTAAGCTTCAGATACGACAACGAAATAAAAATCTTTCATGATAAACAAAAGCTAAAAGAATTTGTAGCCAGAAAACCAGCATTGCAAAGCGTCTTGAGCAAAACTCTACACGAGGAAGAAATGGAAAACAATAACCAAAACCATCAGCGGGAAGTGCCTCAGTAAAGACAGAGGATGGGGGGAAAGCTAATCATGGAGAAACAAACTAAATTAGGGAAAAAAAAAAGAGATAAATAATCAAACATGGCAGGAAGTACAAACAATATATCAATAGTAACTCTAAATGTTAATGGCTTAAACTCTCCAATAAAGCGACATAGGCTGGTAACATGGATTAAAAAAACAAATCCAACGATATGCTGCCTCCAGGAGACACATCTGACTGGAAAAGACATACACAGGCTCAAGGTAAAAGGTTGTGAAAAAATATACCAAGCACACGGTCCTCGTAAGCAAGCAGGCGTGGCCATTCTCATATCGAATAAAATTGACTTCAAGACTAAGTTAATCAAAAGGGATAAGGAAGGACATTATATACTGTTAAAAGGAACCATTCACCAACAAGACATAACAATTATCAATATTTATGCACCAAATAATGGCGCTGCGACATTCATAAAACAAACTCTCCTCAAGTTCAAGAATCAAATAGACCACAACACAATAATCATGGGTGACTTCAACACACCTCTCTCACCAATGGACAGATCCTCCAAACAAAAGTTGAATAAAGAAACTATTGACCTCAATATCACAATCAATAACCTAGACTTAACTGACATATATAGAATATATCAACCATCATCAAGTGGATATACTTTTTTCTCAGCAGCACATGGAACCTTCTCAAAAATAGATCATATATTATGCCATAGGGCAACCCTCAGTAAATATAAAGGGGTTGAGATAATACCATGCACTTTATCAGATCATAATGGAATGAAACTGGAAATCAATGATAAAAGAAGGAAGGAAAAATCCTACATCACATGGACAATGAACAATACGTTACTAAATGAACAATGGGTTACAGAAGACATAAAGGAGGAAATCAAAAAATTCTTAGAGATAAATGAAAATACAGACACAACATATCGGAATCTATGGGACACAATGAAAGCAGTTTTGAGAGGGAAATTCATCGCCTGGAGGTCATTCCTCAAAAAAAGGAAAAACCAACAAATAAATGAGCTCACACTTCATCTCAAAGCCCTAGAAAAGGAAGAGCAAAACAATAGCAAATGTAGCAGAAGGCAAGAACTCATTAAAATCAGAGCAGAAATCAATGAAATTGAAACAAAAGAAACTATTGAAAAAATTAACAAAACAAAAAGTTGGTTCTTTGAAAAAATAAATAAGATCGACAGACCCCCTAGCCATACTAACAAAGAGAAGAAGAGAGAGAACACAAATCACTAACATAGGGGATGAAAAAGGCAATATTACAACAGACGCTTCAGAAATACAGAAAACAATTAGAAATTATTTTGAAAACCTATATTCCAATAAAATAGAAGAAAGTGAAGACATCGATAAATTCCTTAAGTCATATGATTTGCCCAGACTGAGTCAGGAGGAAACTCACAACTTAAACAGACCAATATCAATAGATGAAATAGAAGAAGTAATTAAAAAACTTCCAACCAAGAAAAGCCCAGGACCGGATGGGTATACAGCGGAGTTCTACAAAACCTTTAAAGAAGAATTAATACCAATACTTTTCAAGTTATTTCAGGAAATAGAAAAAGAGGGAGCTCTTCCAAATTCATTCTATGAGGCCAACATCACCCTGATTCCGAAACCAGACAAAGACGCCTCAAAGAAAGAAAACTACAGACCAATATCTCTAATGAACCTAGATGCAAAAATCCTCAATAAAATTCTGGCGAATCGGATACAAAGGCATATCAAAAAAATTGTGCACCATGATCAAGTAGGATTCATCCCTGGGATGCAAGGATGGTTCAATATACGGAAATCAATAAATGTTATTCACCACATCAATAGACTTAAAGATAAGAACCATATGATCATCTCAATAGACGCAGAAAAAGCATTTGACAAAGTACAGCATCCCTTTATGTTCAAAACGTTAGAAAAAATAGGGATAACAGGAACTTACCTCGACATTGTAAAAGCTATCTATGCCAAGCCTCAGGCTAGCATCATTCTGAATGGAGAAAAATTGAAGGCATTCCCTCTAAAATCTGGAACAAGACAGGGATGCCCCCATCACCACTTCTATTCAATATAGTTCTCGAAACACTGGCCAGAGCAATTAGACAAACGAAAGAAATTAAAGGCAAAAAAATAGGAAAAGAAGAACTTAAATTATCACTATTTGCAGATGACATGATTCTATACCTAGAAGACCCAAAAGGGTCTACAAAAAAACTACTAGAACTAATAAATGAATTCAGCAAAGTGGCAGGATATAAAATCAACACACATAAATCAAAGGCATTTCTGTATATCAGCGACAAAACTTCTGAAATGGAAATGAGGAAAAACACTCCATTCACAATATCCTCAAAAAAAATAAAGTACTTGGGAATCAACCTAACAAAAGAGGTGAAGGACCTATACAATGAAAACTACAGAACCCTAAAGAAAGAAATAGAAGAGGATCTTAGAAGATGGAAAAATATACCCTGTTCATGGTTAGGCAGAACTAACATCATCAAAATGGCGATATTACCAAAAGTTCTCTATAGGTTCAATGCAATGCCAATCAAAATCCCAATGGCATTTCTTCTAGAAATAGATAAAGCAATCATGAAATTCATATGGAAAAATAAAAGACCCAGAATAGCAAGAACAATTCTAAGCAGGAAGGGTGAATCAGGTGGTATAGAGATACCAGACTTCAAACTATATTACAGAGCAATAGTAATAAAAACAGCATGGTACTGGTACCAGAACAGGCGGGTGGACCAATGGTACAGAATAGAGGACACAGAGACTAATCCACAAAGCTACAACTATCTTATATTTGATAAAGGAGCTAAAAACATGCAATGGAGAAAGGATAGCATCTTCAACAAATGGTGTTGGGAAAACTGGAAATCCATATGCAACAAAATGAAAATAAATCCCCTCCTCTCACCACGCACAAAAGTCAACTCAAAGTGGATAAAGGAACTAGATATCAAATCAGAGACTCTCCGTCTGATAGAAGAAAAAGTTGGCTCCGATCTACAGATTGTGGGGACGGGCTCAAAATTCCTTAATAGGACACCCATAGCACAAGAGTTAATAACAAGAATCAACAAATGGGACTTTCTTAAACTGAAAAGTTTTTTCTCAGCAAGAGAAACAATAAGAGAGGTAAATAGGGAGCCTACATCCTGGGAACAAATTTTTACTCCTCACACTTCAGATAGAGCCCTAATATCCAGAGTATACAAAGAACTCAAAAAATTAGACAATAAGAAAACAAACAACCCAATCAACAAATGTGCCAAGGACATGAACAAACATTTCACAGAGGAGGACATACAAACAATCAACAAGTACATGAAAAAATGCTCACCATCTCTAGCAGTCAAGGAAATGCAAATCAAAACCACCCTAAGATACCACCTCACCCCAGTAAGATTGGCAGCCATGATGAAGTCAAACAACAATGAGTGCTGGCGAGGATGTGGGGAAAAGGGTACTCTTGTACACTGCTGGTGGGACTGCAAACGGGTGTGGCCAATTTGGAAAGCAGTATGGAGATTCCTGGGAAAGCTGGGAATGGAACCACCATTTGACCCAGCTATTGCCCTACTCGGACTATTTCCTGAAGACCTTAAAAGAGCACACTACAGGGATACTGCCACATCGATGTTCATAGCAGCACAATTCACAATTGCTAGACTGTGGAATCAACCCAGATGCCCTTCAATAGATGAATGGATAAAAAAAATGTGGCATTTATATACCATGGAGTATTATGCAGCACTAAAAAATGAGAAAATCACGGAATTTGCAGGGAAATGGATGGCACTAGAGCAGATTATGCTTAGTGAAGCTAGCCAATCCCTAAAAAACAAATACCAAATGTCTTCTTTGATATAATGAGAGCAACTAAGAGCAGAACAGGGAGGCTGAGCAGGAAGAAAAGATTAGCATTAAACAGAGACATGAGGCGGGAGGGAAAGGGAGAAAAAAAAGGGAAATCACATGGAAATGGAGGGAGACCCTCATTGTTATACAAAATTATATATAAGAGTTTACGGGGGGAATGGGATAACAAACATGGAGGGAAATGAATTTCAATAGATGGGGTAGAGAGAGAAGATGGGAGGGAAGGGGAGGGGGGATATTAGAGGATATGAAAGGTAGCAGAATACAACAGTCACTAATATGGCAGTATGTAAAAATGTGATGTGTAACCGATGTGATTCTGCAATCTGTATTTGGGGTAAAAATGGGAGTTCATAACCCAATTGATTCTAATCTATGAAATATGATTTGTCATGAGCTTTGTAATGTTGTGAACATGCAATAAAAAAAAAAAACAAGAAACTCCACAAATTGTAAAAAAAAAAAAAAAAAAAAAGAATATCCAATAGTTCATTTTTCATTTCCCAATTATATTAATAATGGAATAATAAAGGTTATATTTGAAATACAATATTTAGATTTATGCAATTATATAAAATTTACATTATTTATATTTGTTTATTTATATTTATTCAAATATATTTATTCAGACTCTCCAAAGGTCCCTTCAACTCTAATTTATTCATACTATTTTCCATTACTACATCAACTAACAAATCTTTATCTCTCATATTTTTTCTGCAAAATATAAAGGAGAAATATTTTCAAAGAATAACAATTTATTGCCAAATTTTAATTTTCCTAATATATGAGTAGCTTTGTCTTTTTAATCCATGATACCAGCCTATGTCACTTTATTGGAGAGTTTAGGCCGTTAACATTCAGAGTTACTATTGATATATGGTTTGAACTTCCATCCATGTTTGAATGCTTATCCTTTTTTTTTTTTTTTTTAAATATGTAGTTTGTTTCTCCGTGATTATCTTTCCCCTCGCCCTCTGTCTTTACTGAGGCACTTCCCACTGATGGTTTTGGTTATTGTTTTTCATTTCTTCCTCGTGTAGTGTTTTGCTCAAAATGCTTTGCAATGCAGGTTTTCTGGCTGCAAATTCTTTTAACTTTTGTTTATCATGAAAGATCTTTATTTCGTTGTCATACCTGAAGCTTAATTTTGCTGGATACAGAATTCTTGGTTGGCATCCATTGTCTTTCAGTGTTTGAAATACATTGTTCCATGACCTTCTTGCTTTCAGTGTCTGTGATGAAAAGTCCGTTGTTAACCGTATTGGTTTACCCCTAAATGTAATCTGTCTCCTTTCTCTTGTAGCTTTTAATATTTTCTCTTTGTTCTGTATATTGGATATCTTCATAACAATGTGTCTTGGCGTTGGTCTACTGTGATTTTGTGTGCTCGGTGTCCTGTATGCATCTTCAATTTGTATATCTGTTTCCTTTTTTATTTCTGGAAAGTTTTCTGTAATTATTTCATTCAGTAGGTTTCTCATTCCCTTGGTGTGAATCTCTGTACCTTCCTCTATCCCGATGACTCGTAAGTTTGGTTTCTTTATGTTATCGCATAACTCTTGGATGATTTTCTCGTGATTTTTTACCAGCCTTTCTGAGTTGGCTAGACTCTTTTCAAGATGGTATATTTTGTCTTCATTATCTGACGTTCTGGTTTCTACTTGTTCCACTCTGTTAGTGATACTCTCAATTGAGTTTTTAATTTGGTTTATCGTTTCCTTCATTTCTAGAATTATTGTTTGATTATTTTTTATAATCTCTATCTCCTTATAAAGATGCTTAACTTCTTCTTTTAGCTGTTTATGTAACTCATTCTCAATGTGTTCTTTCGCTGCTTGAATTTGCTGTCTTGTATCCTCTTTGAGGTTCCATTCCATCTGTCTAAGGTGTTCCTTGAGGTCTTTATATGACCATTTTTCTGATGACTCTAGGTCCTCCTGAATATTTAGGCTGTCCTGCATTGCTTGTACTCCTCTTCTTCCTTGCTTCTTGAAGCTGCTCATGTTGCTTCTTGTTCTGGTTGACTGCTGGGTTACTGTTTATTCCTATAAATTTATTTGATGCTAGGGAGGAAAGGTATTAGAAGGGAAGGGAAGAAGTCACTAAGGAGAATGAGAGTAGGCAGGTAGAATTCAAGGAAGGGGGGATAAGAAAAATGAAAAGACAAAAGAAGAAAGAAATAGGAACTAAAAAAGAACAAAAATTTTAAAAAAATATTAATAATAATTTAAAAAATTAAAATTGAGATTAGAAGAGAAAGAAGAAAAAAAGAGAAAAGAAAGAAAAAACAAGATAGAAAAATGAAGATGAAAGAAAACCCCCCAATCAGAAAGAAAAAAAAAAAAAAACAACAATAAAAAAGACTAATAAATGCCGTCTTAGAGTTTGATTAACTTCTCTTCCAGTAGGTGGCGCTGTGCCCCCCAGGTCAAGTCTTTCCCGTCAGTACGCGGGAACCAATCACTGTGCAGCAGCTCCTCCCAGACTGGGCGAGTCTCCAATCCTGAGTGCCTAGGGCCTCCTCTTGTGTCCAAACACTTCCACTTTTCCTCTAGCCAGGCCCCTCTCACTACAATACTGACTACAGGCCAGGTCTGCTGCTCCCGGGAGCCCTGTTTTCATGAACGACTGGGCTCACTCCTCCAGATTGCCATTCCCTCAGACCCTAAGCTTGTAGAGCTTGGTGCTGAGAATCCTCAGCAAATTTTGCTTGCCCTCCGGTAGCCACACCCCCGTAGCTGGTGCAAGAGACCTCAGCAGCCAGCCCTGGCGGGAGCATCAGTCCCACACCACCTCTGACTCCCTCGGGCTGGCTATAGCATTCTCGGGAGAGCTGGTAGGGGCTCTTAAGGTTTCCCTGATGCGTGGAGAGGGAGAACCAGGAGACCACACCCCTGCTGCAGCAGGCTTCAATGAAGTTATCTCCTCCGCTGCAGTCCTGCCACGCCAGCCCTCCGCCTCAGTGGTGTTCTCCGCAAACGGCTACAGTTCGCCTCCCCCTGCCGGGCGACCAACGCCACGGGCGGGTCCCCACTGTCACCCAATCCCCGCCTGGACCCTGCGGCCACTACCCACGAAGGCCCGGCAGGCATCCACCTCCGGGGAATGAGAAGTGCTGACCAGCCGCCTCAGCCCGATAGCTTAATGCTGAGTCGCAGCTGTCTGTCTCAGCTTTTCAGACGCGGTGGTGCGGGGCCCGGACCATGGAGGGGCTTACTCACTTCCCGCCGCCATCTTTCTCCTCTCGCTATTTCGGGATGATGGCGGGGTGCTGGCTCGCTCTGTCCGGTGCGTCTCTGCCTCGAGCTCCCACGCCTCTCTCTGCCGCGGTTTCTACAGCATGCGCTGCCCTGTTGGCTCCCCCGGCGTTCCCGGCTTCTAGCCGCACCGCGGCCCGGTCCGTGTCTTTATGGTTCTCGGCTCCAGTGGCGCCCGGGGCCGGGGAGGCGACGGCCTGACTCCGGCAAGTACCGCAGTCCCCAGGCCCCGAGTCCCGGCGGCCACAAACCGACACTTCTAGTAGACCTCCCAGATCCCTGCAGGACCCCTCTTCATGGAATTCTGCTAGAGGTTCCTCAGTGTGAAGACTGCCGCTGTTCCAAGGGGTCTTTTGGATCTCGTTAGTGCGGAGACATTAGAGTCGCTGCTTACTCCTCGGCGGCCATGCTCCCTCCCCCCAAACCAATTCTCTTCTGAAATAAAAAGTAATATTATTAATAAAAGCCCCTGAATAAGAAATTGAGTGAGTCTCAGTCTTGGCTTTCAACAAAATATCACTGGACTTCAAAGGATTCACCTCTTCACTGCTTAGTTTCCCACCTCCATAGCAAGTGGGTATGAAGTCCTCAACAGCTCTGAAAGCACTGTGATTCATCATCTTCAAAATACTCAGGTAAGCCGGGCATGGTGGTACATTCTTGTAATTCTAGAGAGGCTGAAGCAAGAGCGTTACAAGTTCAAAGGCAACTTTAGCAATTTATCAAAAGCCCTAGGCAAGCTAGCAAGATCTTGTCTCAAAATAATAAATAAAAGCGGTCTGGGATGTGGTTCAGGGGTTAAGTGCCTCTTGGTTCCATCCGGTACCAAAAAGAAAAAAAAATTCAACTAGGAATATTTTAATACAAATAAATGGCAGAAAGTGTATCATAAGTAAATCATCCTGTCAGGTTTTCAGTTTTGTAAACATTCTCTTTCACAATTCACAATCAATATGCCTCAGTCTTTTCCTTATCACTTTTCCTTTTCCACTTCCCAAATTGTCATCATCAATCCTATTTACCACCTGTCCATAGCTCCTTTTCTTCCTTTTCTACATATTCATTTGCCTCCTCATCTCTTTTTACTTTACTGAAAAAGTAGAATTTGTTAGGAATGAGAGGCAGTTCTAGACAACCCATAATTAAATAATGTCTCTAATGAAATAGATTTTGAATAATCCATAGAAATGAAAGAACTCACAATGTCACACTTCCACTGTTGGATCTACTACCTGTTTAACTTCCAAGAAGGTAAAATTTATATAAAATACATGTATTGATATTTATACAATAAAATCTTAGTATTTATAATATATAACATATATAAAATTTTACTATCAATATCATACATATTTTAGTATTTTATTTTAAACTTTATTGGATACAAATATCAATTTGGATCCATTTCCTCTCCTCTTGGGAAGCTAATGCAGCAACAGAGTGCCATAACTGAAGGCAGCCAGGAGGAAAAGGGGCAAGAAGACAAGTCACAGGCAGGGAGGACACTCCTCTCTGGGGGGTAGTGGGATATTAGAGTTCACTGTGACTTTCTTGGGAATAATAAACAAGTTGCCCTCCAAGCATGGACTAGGAGGGGTATTTTTACTTCCCCCACAACTACCTACCTGATCTCTGATGCTCTCTTGGAAGGAAGCTGGGGCAGGTGTGCCTCTATGGACCAAAGTAAAGGAAGTAGAAAATGTACCAAGGAGACAGCCAAAGGGACAATGCTTTTTAAAGAAACAAATTCAATCATAGGAAAAGTATGGCCATGCATGAAATGTAAATGGAAAGGTACAGATGGTGTGTTAACTTGTAAGACTATGCAAAAGACCTCATTACTATCACTATTATTGCTATTATTTTGTGGGTTGTGTTGAAGCTCTATTGCTGGTTCAGTCCATTATCCAGCAAGGTAATGCTGATGTTCCCAGAGTGTCTAAATCCCTTTTGAAAAAGCAAAGTTGACTTTTCCAATAAGAGCAATGAAGTGAGATAGAATGGGTTACAACCGCCAGCTGGCTCCATAAGACTATTTAAACCATGAGGAATAGATAAATTCTAATATGGTGCCCAAGGGTCTCTTAGTATTCATGCTTTTGTGTTATTCCCTCCCTTCAGTGTTTGTTGGACTTATTCACTTGTTTCTAATGAATAAAATACAGCCAAAGGATGTCTCCCAAGACTAGATTGTAAGTCCAGCTCTCATTTTGAGTATTCCCTCTCCTTTGAATTGCTTACTCTAGGGGAAGCCAGCTGTCATGTCCCAAGACAGCCCGATGGAGAGGCAAGATGAGCAGGCTTAGAAGCAGATCTCCTACACATGTCGACTGTCACATCACTGAGCTTGGAGGAAGATGTAGAGCCTTGAGATGATTCTAGCTCCAGCTGACATCTTGATTGTAACCTCACAAGAGATGACCCCAAACCACTGAGCTAAGTTGTTCTCAGATCCCTGGCCCACAGAAAATTTGAGACAATAAATATTTGCTGTTTTAAGCTGCTAATTTTGGGGTGAATTGCTAGAGCAGTAGTAGATAACTAATGCAGCTCATAACAGATAACAAATAAGAGTGATATGCTACATGAGGTGCAGTGGAAAGTCAGAGTCAAGGTGGGCAGGAGAGGGGTAAAGAGAAGAGTGCTCACTGAGCAGCTATGCTGTGGCAAGATATCAGACCCCTTGCAGACATAGCTGAGGTTATTCCCACCACCCTGCAACACTGGCATCATTATCCTCATGCTGCACACAAGGAGCTCAAGGTGCAGCTCTCAGTGAGCTTCCCAGCATTACAAAGCTAGTCAATAACAGAGGACAGATTCTGAACTTTGGTCTATCTAAATCTGAATTCCTGCTTCTACTTCAACCCTAATTGCAATGAAAAGAGAGAACAAGTGCTTTGTAGCACTAGAAAAGAGAGAAAATGTACCCGGCTGAACATTTCAGACACATGCCTAACATATTATGTGATAAGAAATCAAGTGGTGTACGAGCAGAGTGCTGTGGGAGTGTGAAGACAACAACATCTCATTCTGCTTGTAGTGTGGGAGGGGATGGGGGGACCTCCACAGAGAGGATTCTCCTAGAAATTATTAGCACAGCCTCTCTTCTACTCCTGAGAGAGCTTGAGCTCTGGAATCAGATTGACATGAATTCAGACCAGTTACTGGTTCTGTGACCTGGACAAGTTACTTCTTGTTGTCACAGTTTCCTTATCTGAACTTATTAAATTAAGCAATGCTTGGCAGAGAGAGGTATACAGCAAGCATTCAGTAGATGTTCATAATTCATAATAATATTGTTATTATTTTGTCTTCAAAACTGACTATTTCTTTATAAATGTATAGTACTGCCTTTCACATTCATCAGCCAGACTGATATTTTTAGGGGAGAAAAAAAATCCCTGCATAATTGGGTAAGAATTGAGAGAAGAAAAAGCAGATAGAGACTATGAAAAAAAAAAAGGAAAAGAGGGTAAAAGTAAACCTATGTGTTTGTGAGATAAATATATGTGAGAGAAATGAACAGCTGGGAGCAGGGACAGGGAGGGAGTCTGGCATGTGGACCCTCTGTGGGGAGCAAAGACTATGCATTTTATGCATGATAATGCTGTCAAGAACAATGTCAGGCCCACAGCCATTCAATGAACTCACTCTTTCATTCAGCAAACACTAACTGCTACCTACAGTGCCCTAGCTTGCTTCCCGAGGGTGGCATTGCAGAGCGTATGTTCTAACAAGGCAAGACAACACAAAATGTACAAAAAAAAAAAAAAAAACCCACATACATTAAGTCAAACACACTTAAACTTTGATAACTCCTAGGAGAACATTAAAGTAGGAAAATGGGCCAGAAGTAGGAGGGTGGTGTGCTGCTCTAGGTGCTTAAAGTCCCAGTTGATGCTGAAGATGACAGCAGCACAGTCCCTTCAGGGCCCTTCCCTGCCCAGAGCCTGCAGCATCCCCATGTGCCAAATAGAGGGAGAAGAAAAGAATGGGAAAACCAGACATTTGTTTCAAAATTGATGATGAATAAACCTGTAAAGTGTAAAGACTTTGATTTCTTTTGCAGACAGTTTAACAGTGCAAAATGATCATTCATAATAAAGAGAATGGTTGACTCACCTAATCAGAACTCCAAACATGCCCTTCTTCCCCTATATTGATTTGTAGTCTCCCTGTATTGTTTGCAGGTTGAGACTGCAGGGAGGCAAGTGGGGAGGGAGTCTAGGCTGCATGTGCATGATCTTGAGAGGGAGTGCCCCCATAAATTTTCACTCCAAGTATCTCACTTATCTTACCTTAGTCTCAACCCTGATTGGTAGTTGGTTGGCTTTTTGATTAAGTTTTGTTTTTTCATTGTAATGATGTTTTCCCCAAAGATACATGCTTATTATTTTTAAAATGTTGATCAATAAAAAGAAACTAAAAAGTAGAAATTTACCACCCAATTCCTACCATCCAGAAATAGCCTGCATTTGCAATAGTCAAACACCATCACAGACTTCTCTTACTGCATGCATGGGGACAAAAAGTGGATGAATATGTAAGCAATGTAGATAGAGAAACATGTTTGAAAGAAATTATAAAGGTAGGATACACTACACAAAATTTTTAAGAAAAAAATGAAACATTTATTTAAATTTAACTAAAAAGAGAGAAATTTTAAACATCATTGAAACTTGAATAAATATTTCTTTACCCAAAAGATATTCATTCTTAAAGACCCTTCTAAAAATAAAGAAAGATGGTTATCAAAATTATTCAAGTTTAGAGAATGTCAAGGAGAATAGAGGGGGAGGCTGTATTTTTCAAATTTAGTGCTGATCTTCTCTAACTAGAAAGGATGAGGTTATTAGCACATTTACCCTTCTCTCAGACTTTTGATTTTTTGTTGTTGTTTAATCTCATTCTGAAACCATACTTGGTCTAGTAGCCTAGAGTTAATTCTGTGATTAGCTCATGCTGGCCTCCCTGTTTCTGGCCTTATCCTTCTAGAGAGAAATTAGGTTTTCAGTTTGCTATGGTCTGAGTATACGTGTCCTCCTTCCCCAAATTCATATGTTGAAATTATAACCTCTAAGTTGATGGTATTAATAAGTAGGATGTTTGGGGAGTGACTAGGTCATGAGCCCTTATTAATGGGTTCAGTGCCAGTAAAAAAGAGGCCCCAGAAAACTGTCTTGTTCCCATCTTTTAATCATTTTTCCTTGTGACGCCACAAAGAAGTCCCCATCCATGAAGAATAGGCTCTCAGGAGACACAAAATCTTAAACTACCTTGATTTTGGACTTCCCAGCCTCCACTACTGTAAGCAGTCAATTTCTACTGTTTATAGATTATCCAGATTTAGTTATTTTGTAATAGCAATCTGAAGAGACGAAGACACACTGCTTCAACTTAAAATATGAATGGTATAACAACATTTCGGGAATAGAAAAAAAACAGGATAAATGGGGAAAAATGTGTAAAATAATGACAGCATAACAAATTCCACAGACCCACTGATCTGCAAAGCTGCTAAAAATTATACGTCAAAAATTTTAAACCTCTGAAAATTGTCCTAAGATCATACAGCAAATGAAGAAACATGTGTTTAATAAAATCTACTAAAACACCATAAGAACAGTGAGAATCTATGTTATGTAGATTAAGGCCTATTCTATCCTCTTCCAGCTCAGTGAGAAGAAGCTCTGCCTCAGATGCTTTCAACCAACAATGGAGTTTCTCTCTCTGGCAAGGTCCCAGTCGGAGATCTCTACTCCCAGAATGGGAGACGTTACTTTTCAATTCATTCCTGAGGCCAGTATCAAGCTGATACCAAAACCAGATAAAGATCACAGAAGAAAACTATAGATAAATATCTCTTATAAATATGATTGCAAAATGTTAAATAAATAGCAAATCTATAAAAATGCACATAAAAGCAACATAAACATACTAAAAGAATTTTATATAAAAAAAAACAATGTTAAAGAATTATATATATCTATAAAAGCAAATGTGAAAAGAACTATACTCAAGTGAGACTTGCTCCATGAATGTGAGGCTTCTTTAATATCTGCAAATCAATTAATGTACATATCAGTTGAACAAAACCCACAGGATCATCTCAATAGACACAGGAAGTGCATTTGCAAAATGCAACACTTTCCTGAGTTATATGTTGAGTCAACAGCCCAGACCTCCTGAACTTCATTTGCTGTGTTCTAATAATAATGCACATAGCAGATGGCACTTACCATGTGTCAAGCTCTCAGAGAACTACCTTACATATAGCAGTTAGTTTTTACAATAATAACAGAAGTACTAGTACTAGCACACCAACTTTGTAGATGGAGATACTAAGGCACAGAACAAGCCTCATGAGTGCAATCTCTGGGTGAACTTTTTAAACATAATGACTTTTACTCTCCCATAAATGAAAATCCTGTTAGCTTATTGGAATTTTCTGCCTTGAAAAATTGCCAGTCTCTATTTCTTGGATTGAGATTCCACATAAGGAGTAAGCAAGGAGCTGACAGTTGTTCCATAACCATTCTTTGCAATATTTTTACTGACTTTCAGAGAAATATGTTAGAAATAACACAGGTTGCAGCTTTTGTAATCAAGGCCTTAGGTGAGGCCTTAAGATAGATATAAAAGAGAACTTCCTCAACCAGACATAGGACATGGATGAAAAACACACATCAAACATCATTCTTAATTGGGGAAAGAATGAATGCTTTGCCTTTACAATTAGGGGAAAACCAAGATGATCCCACTACATTGCACTTTTATAGCCAGGGAAATTAGGCAATAAAAGAAATATAAGATATCCATATCAAAAAGGAAGAAATGAAATAATCTCTACTCATAGATGACATCATCTTGTGCACAGATAATCCTATGGAATTAAAACTAAGAAATGAGTCAAGCAAGGTTGCAGGATACAAAATAGATATTTAAAATCCAATCACTATTCCTACATCATTGCAAAAAAAAATTAAATTATACCTAACACTGGAGCAACACCTTCTACACATTAAAGGACATGGTTTCTCAACCCTAGTCTGCATTCAGGTATGGAGATAACGTAAAGACACTTTTTACATGCAAAGAAATTGTCTTATGAAGTTTCCAGAAAATATGCTGTACAAAACAAAATCATACACCACAAAAGTAAAGCACAGGAATTTAGGAGATACTCAAAGGACATCCCCTAAAAGCAGACCTAGAGATGGACAGGCGTGCAAGAGTCTCATTGGAATAAAGAACAGTACCAAATAAATGTGGTGGTGCTTTTGAAAAACAATCATGTGAATTTAAAAAAAATCAACAAAATTTCATTTTGTTTCCAAATAATCATAGGGAAAATATTTAAGAAAGAAAGGAAAGATGCTTGTAAAGATGAGAAGAAACTAAAAGGCATATAAGAAAGAGGATAACTATAGGATATTATTTACTTGAATATCCTATAGTTATCCTCTTTCTTATATGCCTTTTAGTTTCTTATATGCCTTTTACATTTACATGCAACTATTCTTCATTAATTTAGCTAAAAATTATGATGTAATGTTGAAGGATAGAGAGATAAGATGGAAGTAACAGAATAAAATCCTCATCTCTCTTAGAAAAAGGTAAATTTTCTCAAATTGATAAACTGAGAAATATGTAAGCACATTGTTTAGAACTATGACAATACTTATCAAAAGAAAGAAAGGGAAAGAAGAAAAAAAGAAAGAGAAAAAAAAAAAACAAAGTACGAAAGTGACCAATTCTTGGAGATAGGGATTAACGAAGACAAGGACTGGAACTTTTATTAGAAAGTATTTCATTAGAAACTTTTATATTATTTGACATGTATTTTCAGAAAGTGAATATGTTTTTATAAAAACTTTCATTAATATAGAAGAAAGGAAAACAATATGAAAAACAATAATCAAATGTACAAGGATCTATAGCATTTTGGTAAGCAGAAATACACGAATAACGAGTTCTCTAATTTGGGGCAAGTAAGAGGTTAGTTTGTTGTTATTTCATGATTATTAATTTGTTGGAGACCTGACCGATGTTCTGGAGCTATCCTTGTGATCTTATTTTTATTTGTTTCCCTGTCTTTAGTATACCTATAAAAAGGAAGTTTGGGTAATGCTTGCTAAAATCTATATGTATCCCTCCAGAACTTGTATGTTGAAACTTAATCTTCAATGTGATAGTGTTAAGAGGTAGGGCCTTTAGGAGGTGATTGTAGGTCTTGCCCTCATTGACAGGCTTCATGGCCTTTTAAAGAAGGTGTCAGTGAGCTGTTGTGGGGAGCCATTCTGACACGTGATTGGGTGACTCCCGTTAAGGGCCTGAGGCGCTTTGGCTGTGTGGAAGCTTTCCCGACCCTTTCCTGATGAGAGAGCCCATCCGTGTGGGGGTGTGCCTGACCACTGACCCCGGGGACCCAATCACTGACCCTGACCTTGGAGTGCAGCCCCCCCTCAACCTTCATTGGATGGAATTCTCCCCTGAATCTCTTGTTCCTCAAATAAAAGGCTACTCCCAGGCGTGTTCACTCTCTCTCTCTCCTGCTAGCCCTGAGTAATCCTCGCTGCCCTGCTGGGCGGCTAGAGGTGGGAACCAGAGAGGTGAGCCGTCTCGGACCTAGCAATATAAATAAGGTAACTGGTCTGTGTGTTTTATTTCGATCTCTTCTAACTAACTTTATGCCTGCGCAGTGCTAGGCATAAAGAGATCGAAATAAAACACACAGACCAGTTACCTTATTTATATTGCTAGGTCCGAGACGGCTCACCTCTCTGGTTCCCACCTCTAGCCGCCCAGCAGGGCAGCGAGGATTACTCAGGGCTAGCAGGAGAGAGAGAGAGCGAACACGCCTGGGAGTAGCCTTTTATTTGGGGAACAAGAGATTCAGGGGAGAATTCCATCCAATGAAGGTTGAGGGGGGGCTGCACTCCAAGGTCAGGGCCAGTGATTGGTTCCCCGGGGTCAGTGGTCAGGCACACCCCCACACGGATGGGCTCTCTCATCAGGAAAGGGTCGGGAAAGCTTCGACACAGCCAAAGCGCCTCAGGCCCTTAACGGGAGTCACCCAATCACGTTGTCAGAATGGCTCCCCACAAGCTGTCAGTCCCTTTTGGCCTTCCATTTCTGCTGCTGTGTGAGGACATAGCATTGGGGCCCTAGGGAGGATGCAGCAATGGGGCCTTATATTGGAAGTGGATGCATAGGTACCACATAAGTACTTTGTTCTCTGACAAACTTTCACCTATCATTTTAATGAATGATAGAATTAGCAATTCTACCACCATAGCCATATTCTACCATGATCCTTGCCTTTGTAGTTCAGTGGGAACTACAAAATTTATACTTTTTTAAAAGTCCTGTATTCCTCCTAAATTTGTTGGTTGGCCTTCTGTGGAAGAGAGTTTTCTTTCATTTTCTAGGAATGTAATAAGACCACTAAATTTTAAAATCTTCAGCTTCTACTAACTATTGGTATCTTCTCCAGAGTTGCTCCTCTATAATTTTGAAGAATTTTGCATTGCACAACTCTTGGGGGTGGGAAGTGTGCCCTTGACACAGTAGTCATTGTAGACTTATATAAAATATAAAAACAGGGAAGGAATCACTGTACTAACTTATACCAAGTCATACTTAGGTTAGTGGCAATATGCACCCCCATATCTGAATGCTTACCCTGGAACCCTCAAAATCAGCGTCTGTAAACAATTCCTGCAGCTGGTCTATTTCCCAGGGGATCCTTCTTTCCCAAACTCTGTCCCACCAGACACTTTTCCCTGTTCTTAATATCTTACCAACAACTCTTTCACATCTATTGGAGAAGCACTGAGGCAATCCTAGAAACAATTAGGGGTATTCTTCTGGTGTTAAGAAAGAAAGGGTAGGTGCACGTCGTTCACTGACACTAAGGTCCTTGATGTTTCATGGACTGTGTACCAGAATCTTGTCTCTTTTCTCCTAAGCAGGAGTAAATGGAATCCACCATCAATTCCTTTATCTCCCTATGTTTCTAACAGACTGTATCTCTGCAATGCTGCACATTTTACAATATAAGTATAAGGAAACAAGAGAAATTGCAAGGCCTCTCACTCAGAAACATTTGCACATCGAGTCAAGGGTTCTTGTTGAAAACAGTCCACATCTAGTGGAGTGGAGCAAAGTGTTCTCTTCTGGGCTCATTAGACATCTGCAAGGTCACTCTATTCCTGGCTTACCTAGAGGTACTGTCTGCTTAAAAGCTGTCACATCTATCTCCCCTTTGTGCTCTGTGTTAGAGCAATTCACAGTGATGGAAATTTTTCAGTTCTTTCTCTCCCCCTCTTTACCAGGGAACCTGTTGGCAATTACAGCTTTCACTTGACAGGATCCTTTTGACACAGCAGGCTGAAGGCAGTTGCCCCCAGGAGGGTTCAGCTGTTTTAGGAACAGGGTGACAGTTTTCTACATCTATTTCCCCTGGCTACCACTTTTGTTGTTAAAACTTTTCCAGGACCTTTGGGGGTGGTTATTTCTTCTTGTACCATCCTGACAATTTTCTTTTCTCATGATGGGTTCTAGCACATATAATTAAGCCCTGCGCTCCAAAATAGACCAGAGTGGTGATTACATTACCATCAGCTGAATGCCACCATTCCTACAAAATTCAGAGAACTCCTAGGTGTTGCCTTTCATTTTTATTTGTTTTAAACAAGAACTCAGTCCATACATACCATGAAGCATTTCAGTTTAGGAACTAGAAGATGGGTTTGAACCATCCTATCTGACTCTCTAAATCAAGGGCTTTCAAGCTCGATTCTATCAACATTTTGGATGAATAACACTTTGTTGGGATCGGGGGTCCTGTGCATCGTAGGATGTTTAATAGCATCCCTGTCTCTGCTTACCTGATGCCAGGAACATGCCCCTCCCCCCTCAAGCCATGAAATCAAAAATATCTCCAGATACCCCCAAATATTGTCTGGGGGGTGAAAATTGATCCTCAATGAAAATCATTGCTCAAATTAATAAAGTAGTGATATGGGTTGTACTCAACTTGTAGTAAACACTTCATTGTTTGATTCTTTTCCTTAAAAAGTCTCACAGAGCCTCTGCCTTACATAAATGCATAATAGAAATCAATGTTTTAATCTAACTTATTTATCTAAAGAGTTATCCAAAGTGATTTCTAAAGAGTTTAGCCAACTGAAGCAGGAATAGGGAAGGGAATGCTCTTATTCAGTGCAATAGACTAAACAATGCCAATTTATCCACAGTGCATGACTTTAAAATGCAAGAAACAAATTAAGGAAAAAATAAGAACTTGTGTCATTATGCCACATTATTCCCCTTCTGTTGATTTGTTTTGAAGAGTAAAATTTTTTTTGAAACTTTAGCAATTCTACTACCAGTAAGACTAGGTTATTTCAAAGGTTCCCTCTAAAATGATTACTCCAGGGCCTAAGATACTTAGAGATGACGTTTGATAGGATTTTTCAGGTAACCTCAACATGACTTCTCATTTATAGCTGGGGACACTAACATCCCTTGTGGTAAAGCAGTTGAGCCACGGACATAGAATGGCTTGATCAGGAACGGTCTCCTGAGCCCTGATGACTGACTTTGTCTAACATGGTGTCTGCTTCAGAAATCCAGTGAACAGCAACAAAGCCCCAGACTTTTTGAAGGGTGAAGTTCATGCCAAAGAGGATAATTTGAGAAAGGAAATGTCATATAATATCCTTGTTATCTTATAATTTGGCTCGGGCTTGTGCTGGTTTCACTCTTGTAGAGCAGTTTTATTTATATATGAGTCTGCTATTGATGTCATCATGTGTCTAGCAAGTGACTGGGACACAGCCAGCATTCAATAAATATCTGACAGAAAAATACTGGGTTACCAGTGCAGACACTAAAAGATGGAGGGGGAGGAGGGGGAGGGTAGGGAGAGGAAGGAGGAGCTTCTAAACACCAAAGGAGAATTCACAGAGAATAGTTCTGATTTCTCTCACTCTAACAGGCAATACAGGTTTAGGAGCCAGAAGCTTCTCTTATTTTATCAAAGATTTAAGGAATGAAGAGAAACTTCCAAGGGTGTGTCTCTGGATGGAAGTTAGTTTTGGAGCTCTTCAAAGGTGTAGGTTAATCTTTAATCCAGAACCCTTAGGAATTCTGGAGTTACTTTTTCTTTTTGTTTTTTCATTTTAAAGATGAGACCATTGGATATTAAATGTCTGTAGCAGGTAGAGGCATCGAAATACCTTGTCCCAAATTATGCTAAAGAGCTATAATCACAAAACCAGCATGGTATTGGCAAGAAAATAGATACAAAGACCCATGGAACAGAATAGAAGACAGAGAGAAAAATCAACATTCATACAGTCATCTGATCCTTGACTAAGATGCCAAAGCATAAGTTGGAGAAAAGATAGCCTCTTTAACAAGTAGTGCTGGGAAAACTGGATAATCATATGCAGAAGAATGAAACTATATTCCTACCTCTCACCCTACACAAAGATCAATCAAAGTAAATCAAAGACCTAGAAACAGTTAAACTGCTAGAAGAAAACATAGGGGCAACCCTCTAACAAACTGACATAGGCACTGACTTCTTTAATAATTCCCCTAAATTTCAAGAAATAAAACCAAAAAAATCAGCAAGTAGGATAGCATTGAATTAAAAAGTTTCTGCACAGCAAGGAAACAATTAAGAGAAAGACTACAGAATGGAAGAAAATCCTTGCCAGCTACTCTTCTGTTGAGTGATTAATAATTAGAATACATCAAAAACTCAAAATAATAATAGCAAATAAACTAATTTATTATTCACTAAATAGGTGACATATCTAAAGAGATATTTCTCAAAAGGAGAAATCCAACAAATATATGAACAAATGTTCTACATTCTTAGCAATCAGGGAAATGTAAATCAAAACTTCACTGAGATTTCATCTCACCCCAATCAGAATGTCGATCATCAAGAACATAAATAACAATAATTGCTGATGAGGACGTAGGGGGAAATGAACACTTACACATTGTTGGTGGGACTGCAAATTAGTACAACCACTTTGGAAAGCAGTTTGGAGATTCCTTAAAAAGATTAGAAAAGGACCAACCAAGTGACCCAGCTATCCAACTCCTTTATTTATTCAAAAGATATTAAAATCAGCATGCTATAGTGATATATGTATACCAATGTTTATAGCAGCACGATCCACAATAGCCCAAAGTTATGGATGTCTATAAATAATGGATAAAGAAATGTGCTCTATATATACACAATGGAGTTCTACTCACCCATAAAGAATAAAATCATGGCATTTGCTGGTAACTGGATGGAACTGGAGAACATCATGCTAAGTGAAATAATCCAGACTCAAAAAGTCAAGAATTGAATGTTTTCTTGGAAACTATAGAGAAAAAATAAATAATAAAGGGGATCTTATGAAAATATAAGAGAGAACAACGGAGCAAGTGCAGAGGGACCAAGGATGAGGAAACAGGACAGGAAAAGGGAAGCACTGCGGAATAAAGTTGACCAACTTGTGCCATGTGAATGCATGAATATATCACAAAGTATTCCAACTTTATATATAATTATCATGCACCAATTTACAAAGTAAATAGAAGGAAGACCAACAGTGTGGAAGAAGGAGATCAGGAGAGAGAGGAGGTGGGGAAAGAGGATATATCCTGGGGGTTCAAATGGAGAAAACTATTATATGCATTTATAATATGTAAAAATGAAACTCACTAATATGTATAAGTACATGCACTAAAAATAATAATTAAAAATATTTGAATAAAAAGGTCTGTAACAGGGCTTCTCTAACTCTAGTGTTCGTAAGAAGCTCCTGAGGATCTTGCTAAAAGTCAGATTCTGATCCAGTACATCTAGAGCAAGGCCTGCATTTACAAAAGGCTCCCTAGAGATGCTGATGCTGTTGGTCGAGGGTGGTAGGATGCATAATCAACTCAGAACCGAGTGTGGTTGACAATTACAATGCAATACAACAAAGCAAATGGCTACCTACTCGTCCCCCCCCCTCTGTTTCTTCATGAGCAGTAAGTACTAAGGGGGTATTAAAATTTTACTCATATTTGTAATAAAAATTATTGGGAGTCAAATTTTTATATACATAATAAATATAAACCAGGAAGTGCTCTTGAACTCACAGTGTTTCAAACAAATAAAGATAAAATACATGTATAAAGAGCAAGATTTTTAAAGCAGAAGATAAGTTTGTTTGATTGCAAACAAAATTCTAAGATTTCAAATAAGGGAGGCAGTTTTACATGGGAATCACCTGGGATTCCAAGGTTTTGAATCAGATTGACCCAGGTACCCTCAGCTGTACCATTTCATAACAGCATGATCTGGGGCTAGTCACAAAGCATCTCCAAGTCTTAACCTCCTCACCTGTACAAAGGAGGCAAAACAGTCCATGCTTTATAAGATAAGCACTAAATGAGTTAACATCTGAACCCAGCATGTAGGTACTTTGTAAATATTATCTAATATTGCTATTACCACTATTGTTGTTACTTTGGTAGAGAGGCCATTTGACTTGCACTAGGAAAAAGTGTATGCTACTTAGGTAGAAGGAAAAAGGAAGCAGCATAAACAAAGTAAAGATCTGTGACTTTGGCAGGCAGAAGAGTAGTTTGGAAGGAGAGAACCCAAAGTCAGAGCTTGAGGAACTCTCAAATTCACACAATATGGTAGAAATGAGACACAGTGAAGTTTCTGAGCAGGTGTGTGGCTAATGTGATATTCCTTCTAGATGAACTGGTAAGCTGCTTTTTATTTCATAGTCAATTCATTCATGATCTTCTCTTTCCCTTCAATTTTAAAGATGCTTACTAATCCTGACCATTCCCTTTGCTTCTAGCTCTGTGTGTCTAAGTGCTGCTGCGAGGCTGTGCTAATTTTCTTCGCCTTTTTGAAATGTTTCTCTAGTACAGGAATCCCAACCCGTGGTGAGTTCTTCCTTTCTTAATCCATCGACATCTATCTTCTGCAGTAGAATTGATGTTTTCTTCTTTAAATGTTTGATAGAATTCACTAGAAAAGCATCTAGAATGACATGCTGGGAGCCCAAGGCCTTAGTCTAAGGACAGCCCTTTCTTTCACTGGAGAAAAAACAGAAGCCTAGTAAAAAGAGAAACACCCTTTATCTTTGAACTATGGAAGCCCAGTGGGGTCTTTAGACTATTTTATGACACCATTTTCAGTCAAATTCTGGAGCTTTTCATAGACAGGAAAGGATGAGTGTTGGCTTACACCCCACTATATCATGTTTGGCACTTTTTCCTCTGATGAAGATACTTTATTGTAAAATAGAAAAGGCTAGCAAAACATGTCCTCTTGAGCTGGTTAAATCCTGAGCTGATAATTAGTGCAAATCCACAGGAATATTTTATGAGACCTTTTAATGAACTACAGACTGATCTAGCTCAGGAAGCCTCGCTTCCTTCTTTTAACTATGCCACCTTAACAAGGGACCTTGTGGAGCAGGCAATGGTGTCACTGCAAGCTTGTTTCAAGAAAGGCACAATTGTAGACAAGAAGTATGAGTAACAGAGCTCCCTGCCTCCTTCCGTTGTAAGCCCAAATAGCTGCAGTGCAGGTTTAGACCCAAGAGCTTTAGAAATTCCCCCAGTTCAGGAGAACAGGGCTCTTCACGATTGGATATAGTTTGCTGACTCCAGCAGAATTCAATAATTCCTTCCAAAGATGTGGACTGTGCTATTAGCATGTATTCTTTACTGTCCTGCATTTTCTTCCCTGATTCTCAAATTTGCATTTTTTGCTTCTGCTCTCTATGTCTCTGAAGGGCTTCCCTTGACACATCCCATTGCACATAAGATGGCCAAAGTAATAAAGCTGTTAGTTATAAATAGTAGGAATTTTTTTCTGTTGTATAAGTACAACTAGCTCATTATAGAACATTTACAATGTTGAAAGAGTATTTTAAAATATGTCTATACATTTCCATTGCTCGGAGATAAATCAATTTGATCTTCTCTCCAGTAGAATTTGTAATTATGACATAAATGATTGGGAGTGGGACAGAGTCATAGACACAGTCATAGAGCAGAGACAGACAAAGAACCAAAATGTCAGCAGAGCCCAGAAAAGAGATCAATAACTCTCATAGCTGAAGAAATTTAGACCCTTTATATAGAAGTGTGGTCTGAAGAACAGCAACATCGTCAGCACCCTGAGCTTGCACAGACTCTCAAGTCAAATCCCAGACTGAGGGAACCAGAATCCGCAGGTGATATTCATGCTAAAGTTTGGTATTCGCTGCTCTAGATCATCCAGAATCCACAGCTGGGTTGAATCTTTAGAAACATTCCTTCTGCCTTTGTGAGGCCTGATGGTATGCTGGGTCTTCCTGTATTTCATGAGTTCTGGTACAAGTTCAAGGAGTTAATCAGTGGAAGAGCCAGGATTTATTTTTTTATTATTTTTTTAATTTTATTTTTTTATTGGTTGTTCACAACATTACAAAGCTCTTGACATATCATATTTCATACATTAGATTGAAGTGGGTTATGAACCCCCAATTTTACCCCAAATGCAGATTGCAGAATCACGTCGGTTACACATCCACAATTTTACATAATGCCCTATTAGTAATTATTGTATTCTGCTACCTTTCCTATCCCCTACTATCCCCCCTCCCCTCCCCTCCCATCTTCTCTCTCTACCCCATCTACTGTAATTCATTTCTCTCCTTGTTTATTTTCCCATTCCCCTCACAACCTCTTATATGTAATTTTGTATAGCAATGAGGTTCTCCTTCATTTCCATGAAATTTCCCTTTTCTCTCCCTTTCCCACCCATCTCATGTCTCTGTTTAATGTTAATCTTTTCTTCCTGCTCTTCCTCCCTGCTCTGTTCATAGTTGCTCTCATTATATCAAAGAAGACATTTGGTATTTGATTTTAGGGATTGGCTAGCTTCACTAAGCACAATCTGCTCTAGTGCCATCCATTTCCCTGCAAATTCTATGATTTTGTCAATTTTTAGTGCTGCATAGTACTCCATTGTGTATAGATGCCACATTTTTTTTATCCATTCATCTATTGAAGGGCATCTGGGTTGGTTCCACAGTCTAGCTATTGTGAATTGTGCTGCTATGAACATCGATGTGGCAGTATCCCTGTAGCATGCTCTTTTAAGGTCTTCAGGGAATAGTCCGAGAAGGGCAATAGCAGGGTCAAATGGTGGTTCCATTCCCAGCTTTCCCAGGAATCTCCAAACTGCTTTCCAAATTGGCCGCACCAATTTGCAGTCCCACCAGCAATGTACAAGTGTACCCTTTTCTCCACATCCTCGCCAGCACTTGTTGTTGTTTGACTTCATAGTGGCTGTTTTGATTTGCATTTCTCTGACTGCTAGAGATGGTGAGCATTTTTTCATGTACTTGTTGATTGATTGTATATCCTCCTTGAGAAGTGTCTGTTCAGGTCCTTGGCCCATTTGTTGATTGGATTATTTGTTATCTTATTGTCTAATTTTTTGAGTTCTTTGTATACTCTGGATATTAGGGCTCTATCTGAAGTGTGAGAAGTAAAAATTTGTTCCCAAGATGTAGGCTCCCTATTTACCACTCTTATTGTTTCTCTTGCTGAGAAAAAACTTTTTAGTTTAAGTAAGTCCCATTTGTTGATTCTTGCTATTAACTCTTGTGCTATGGGTATCCTATTAAGGAATTTGGAGCCAGACCCCACAATATGTAGATCGGAGCCAACTTTTTCTTCTATCAGACGCAGAGTCTCTGATTTGATATCAAGCTCCTTGATCCATTTTGAGTTAACTTTTGTGCATGGCGAGAGAAAGGGATTCAGCTTCATTTTGTTGCATATGGATTTCCAGTTTTCCCAACACCATTTGTTAAAGATGCTATCCTTCCTCCATTGCATGCTTTTAGCCCCTTTATCAAATATAAGATAGTTGTAACTTTGTGGATTAGTCTCTGTGTCCTCTATTCTATACCATTGGTCCACCCACCTGTTTTGGTACCAGTACCATGCTGTTTTTGTCACTATTGCTCTGTAATATAGTTTGAAATCTGGTATTGCTATACCGCCTGATTCACACTTCCTGTTTAGAATTGCTTTTGCTATTCTGGGTCTTTTATTTTTCCATATGAATTTCATGATTGCTTTATCTATTTCTACAAGAAATGCCGTTGGGATTTTGATTGGCATTGCATTAAACCTATAGAGAACTTTTGGTAATATCGCCATTTTGATGATGTTAGTTCTGCCTATCCAAGAACAGGGTATATTTTTCCATCTTCTAAGATCTTCTTCTACTTCTCTCTTTAGGGTTCTGTAGTTTTCATTGTATAAATCTTTCACCTCTTTTGTTAGGTTGATTCCCAAGTATTTTATTTTTTTTGAGGATATTGTGAATGGAGTGTTTTTCCTCATTTCCGTTTCAGAAGTTTTGTCGCTGATATACAGAAATGCCTTTGATTTATGCGTGTTGATTTTATATCCTGCCACTTTGCTGAATTCATTTATTAGTTCTAGTAGTTTCTTTGTAGACCCTTTTGGGTCTTCTAGGTATAGAATCATGTCATCCGCAAATAGTGATAATTTAAGTTCTTCTTTTCCTATTTTTATGCCTATAATTTCTTTCGTCTGTCTAATTGCTCTGGCAAGTGTTTCGAGAACTATATTGAATAGAAGTGGTGATAGAGGGCATCCCTGTCTTGTTCCAGATTTTAGAGGGAATGCCTTTAACTTTTGTCCATTCAGAATGATGCTAGCCTGAGGCTTAGCATAGATGGCTTTTACAGTGTCAAAGTAAGTTCCTGTTATCCCTAGTTTTTCTAATGTTTTGAACATAAAGGGATGCTGTACTTTGTCGAATGCTTTCTCTGCATCTATCGAGATGATCATATGTTTCTTATCTTTAAGTCTATTGATGTGGTGAATAACATTTATTGATTTCCGTATGTTGAACCATCCTTGCATCCCAGGGATGAATCCTACTTGATCATGGTGCACAATTTTTTTGATGTGTTTTTGTATTCAATTCACCAGAATTTTATTGAGGATTTTTGCATCTAGGTTCATTAGAGATATTGGTCTGTAGTTTTCTTTCTTTAAGGTGTCTTTGTCTGGTTTCGGAATCAGGGTGATGTTGGCCTCATAGAATGAATTTGGAAGAGCTCCCTCTTTTTCTATTTCCTGAAATAACTTGAAAAGTATTGGTATTAATTCTTCTTTAAAGGTTTTGTAAAACTGCTGTATACCCATCCGGTCCAGGGCTTTTCTTGGTTGGTAGTCTTTTGATGGCTTCTTCAATTTCATCCATTGATATTGGTCTGTTCAAATTGTGTGTATCCTCCTGACTCAGTCTGGGCAAATCATATGACTTAAGAAATTTATCGATGTCTTCACTATCTTCTATTTTATTGGAATATAGGTTTTTCAAAATAATTTCTAATTGTCTTCTGTATTTCTGTAGCATCTGTTGTGATATTGCCTTTTTCATCCCATATGTTAGTAATTTGAGTTCTCTCTCTTCTTCTCTTCATTAGCATGGCTAAAGGTCTGTCGATCTTATTTATTTTTTCGAAGAACCAACTTTTAGTTTTGTTAATTTTTTCAATAGTTTCTTTTGTTTCAATTTCATTGATTTCCGCTCTGATTTTAATTATTTCTTGCCTTCTGCTACATTTGCTGTTGTTTTGCTCTTCCTTTTCTAGGGCTTTGAGATGAAGTGTGAGCTCATTTATTTGTTGGTTTTTTCTTTTTTTGAGGAATGACCACCAGGCGATGAATTTTCCTCTTAAAACTGCTTTCATTGTGTCCCATAGATTCCGATATGTTGTGTCTGTATTATCATTTATCTCTAAGAATTTTTTTATTTCCTCCTTTATGTCTTCTGTAACCCATTGAGCATTCAGTAACATATTGTTCATTTTCCATGTGATGTAGGATTTTTCCTTCCTTCTTTTATCATTGATTTCCAGTTTCATTCCATTATGATCAGATAAAATGCAAGGTATTATCTCCACCCCTTTATATTTACTGAGGGTTGCCCTATGGCATAATATATGGTCTATTTTTGAGAAGGATCCATGTGCTGCTGAGAAAAAAGTATATCCATTTGATGATGGTTGATATATTCTATATATGTCAGTTAAGTCTAGGTTATTGATTGTGATATTGAGTTCTATAGTTTCTTTATTCAACTTTTGTTTGGAGGATCTGTCCAATGGTGAGAGAGGTGTGTTGAAGTCACCCATAATTATTGTGTTGTGGTCTATTTGATTCTTGAACTTGAGGAGAATTTGTTTTATGAATGTCGCAGCACCATTATTTGGTGCATAAATATTGATAATTGTTATGTCTTGTTGGTGAATGGTTCCTTTTAACAGTATATAATGTCCTTCTTTATCCCTTTTGATTAACTTAGTCTTGAAGTCGATTTTATTCGATATGAGGATGGCCACCCCTGCTTGCGTACGAGGACCGTGTGCATGGTATATTTTTTCCCATCCTTTCACCTTCAGCCTGTGTATGTCTTTTCCAATCAGATGTGTCTCCTGGAGGCAGCATATTGTTGGATTTGTTTTTTTAATCCATGATACCAGCCTATGTCGCTTTATTGGAGAGTTTAAGCCATTAACATTCAGAGTTACTATTGATATATGGTTTGAACTTCCATCCATGTTTGAATGCTTATCCTTTTTTTTTTTTTTTAAATATGTAGTTTGTTTCTCCGTGATTATCTTTCCCCTCGCCCTCTGTCTTTACTGAGGCACTTCCCACTGATGGTTTTTGTTATTGTTTTTCATTTCTTCCTCGTGTAGTGTTTTGCTCAAAATGCTTTGCAATGCAGGTTTTCTGGTTGCAAATTCTTTTAACTTTTGTTTATCATGAAAGATCTTTATTTCGTTGTCATACCTGAAGCTTAATTTTGCTGGATACAGAATTCTTGGTTGGCATCCATTGTCTTTCAGTGTTTGAAATACATTGTTCCATGACCTTCTTGCTTTCAGTGTCTGTGATGAAAAGTCCGTTGTTAACCGTATTGGTTTACCCCTAAATGTAATCTGTCTCCTTTCTCTTGTAGCTTTTAATATTTTCTCTTTGTTCTGTATATTGGATATCTTCATAACAATGTGTCTTGGCGTTGGTCTACTGTGATTTTGTGTGCTCGGTGTCCTGTATGCATCTTCAATTTGTATATCTGTTTCCTTTTTTATTTCTGGAAAGTTTTCTGTAATTATTTCATTCAGCAGGTTACTCATTCCCTTGTTTTGTATCTCTGTACCTTCTTCTATCCCGATATGTTATCCCATAACTGTTGGATGTTTTTCTCGTGATTTTTTACCAGCCTTTCTGAGTTGGCTAGACTCTTTTCAAGATGATATATTTTGTCTTCATTATCTGACGTTCTGGCTTCTACTTGCTCCACTCTGTTAGTGATACTCTCAATTGAGTTTTTAATTTGGTTTATTGTTTCCTTCATTTCTAGAATTATTGTTTGATTATTTTTATAATCTCTATCTCCTGATAAAGATGCTTAACTTCTTCTTTTATCTGTTTATGTAATTCATTCTCAATGTGTTCTTTCGCTGCTTGAATTTGCTGCCTTGTATCCTCTTTAAGGTTCCATTCCATCTGTCTAAGGTGTTCCTTGAGTTCTTTATATGACCATTTTTCGGATGACTCTAGGTCCTCCTGAATATTTAGGCTGTCCTGCATTGTTTGTACTCCTTTTCTTCCTTGCTTTTTGAAGCTGCTCATATTACTTCTTGTTCTGTTTGACTGCTGAGTTACTGTTTACTCCTATAAATTTATTAGATGCTTGGGAGGAAAGGTATTAGAAGGGAAGGGAAGAAGTCACTAAAGAGAATGAGAGTAAGCAGGTAGAATTCAAGGAAGGAGGGATAAGATAATTGAAAAGAAATGAAAAGACAAAAGAAGAAAAAATAGGAAATAAAAAAAGAAAAAAAATTTTTTAAATAATTTAAAAAATTAAAATTAAAATTAGAAGAAAAAAAATTTTTTAAAAATTGTAAAAAAAAATTTAAAAAAACAACAAGAAAGAAAAATGAAAATGAAAGAAAAACCCAAATCAATAAAAAAAAGAGAAAAGAAAAAAAGAAAAAAAAAACTAATAAATGCAGTCTTAGAGTTTGATTAACTTCTCTTCCATTAGGTGTCGCTGTGCCCACCAGGCCACGTTTCTCCTGTCAATACGCGGGAACCAATCACTGTGTAGCAGCTTCTCCCAGACTGGGCGAGTCTCCAATCCTGAGTGCCTAGGGCCTCCTCTTGTGTCTAGTCACTTCCCACTTTCCCTCTAGCCAGGCCCCTCTCACGGGTGCCGCTCACCACAATACTGGCTACACGCCAGGTCTGCTGCTCCCGGGAGCCCTGTTTTCATGAACGACTGGGCACACTCTTCCAGTTTGCCATTCCCTCAGACCCTAAGTTTGTAGAGCTTGGGGCTGAGAATCCTCAGCGAATTTTACTTGCCCTCCGGTAGCCACGCCCCCGGTAGCTGGTGCAAGAGACCTCAGCTGTCAGCACTGGTGGGAGCGGTAGTTCCGCACCGCGGGTCCCGCACCGCCTCAGATTCCCTCGGTCTGGCTATCGTGCTCACGGGAGAGCTGGGAGGGGCCCTTATGGGAGAGCCTGGAGGGGCCCTTAAGGTTTCCCCGATGTGTGGAGAGGGAAGGCTAGGGAATTACACACCTTTAGCCGCAGGTTTCAATGAAGTTATCTCCTCCGCCGCAGTCTGATGACGTCAGTTCTCTGCCATGGTGGTATCTCTTGCAAATGGCGACAGTTCGTTTACCTTTGCCGGGCGACCAATGCAATGGGTGGGTCCTTACTGTCTCTCCCAAGCCCCGTTTCAAACCTGTGGCCACTACCTATGAAGGCTTGGTAGGCATTTACCTCCGTAGGATGAGAAGGGCTGACCAGTTGTTTTAGCCGGATGGATTAGTGCTGAGTCACAGCTGTTTGTCTGCGGGAAGCAGGCGAACGGGAGCTTGAATTCAGCCGATCCGGGCTCAGTGTGTGTTCTGAGAGGCCCAGACTGTTCGCCCCAGATCCACGTCAGCTCAGCATTGCCTAGTGATCCTGAGCAAACAGATTTAGGTTGTTTACGACTCCCTATGCCTGCACAGCTGAAGAGGTCAGAGACTTGATCTCTCTGCGCCCGCCGCCATGTTGGAATCAAGAGCCAGGATTTAAACGGGAGTCCATCTAGTTAACTAGGATGTTGTATTTCTAGTCCTACTCTCCAGTACCATGCTATATTTTCCTTTTAAGCCTTCCATTAGATAGCTAATAAGATGTTATCATTGTTTTCATGTGGACCTTACATATTTTAATAAATTTTTCATTATTTGTTCATTTTTAAGCAGCAGGTTTTCACGCTACTTTGAACTATTCTTTGTTTTTTACAATATTAAGTTATATAGTTATAGTATTATTTATATAGTTATAGTATAAATTTTATGTTTTCTAGAAAATTCATTTCTTTTAACTGTGCTTGATTTTGGCCTTTTTTATAGTACAAAAATATGAACTAAGTCCCAGAGAAACTACAGAAAATAGGTATAAGGTATCTGAGTTAAAATCTCAGATGCTCCCTAATTTAGGAGGAAGACTCAAAGGTTAGACAGATCAAGTTTTCTACAATAACTTTGCTAAGCACTTTTGTACGTTACAAACAATGACAGTAGCTATTAGGTTCATGGTTTCTAAACCCTACTGTATACTATAATTTTCTTGAAGCTTATAAAAATCCCCATGTTCTGCTCAAGTTGAAAGTTTACCATTTAAATCAGCATTTCTGATGGTGGGTGTCTTATATCAGTGGTTTATAAAGGTTCTCAGGTGATTCCAATGTGCAACACAGTACAGAGATGATGTGCTAACTCATACATTCCTTAATGTAACAGCTGATAAGCTTCTGGTGTACCTGTTAGATAAACCTGGATTTGCCAACATTAGGTTTCTCTGCTTAAAGTGAGGCATATTTACAGTACTCGATACTGATAGCAATTATTATTTCTTTCTCTGTGTAAGAAAATTGAGAGTTTGGGGGGATCCATTCCCAACTTATAAATTAGAATCTGCAATAGTTAAGATCCCTGGTTAATTCTCTCTCATATTGAGATGTTAGATGCACTCATCTGTCTCCTTCTCTAGGATATAACTCCCAGAAGGCTTAGACTAGACTAGAACCATTCTTGTTCACCAAATAGTGCCTTGCAGACTGAGTGAGCTTAGAAACTGTTAATTTTTAAGTTGGGTCTACACTAGAGTGTGCTTCTGATTCAATGTCAAAAAACCTGGATGTAAAGGACATTCTTCGTAACAAAGAAAAGATAAATGTTCCCTTAATTGTTATTAGAGTGGACAGTCCTGTCACGGGCCCTTTTGAGAACCTAATGAAAGATAGGATCATTTTTCTATCCTTAAAAATTCTGCATACAGCTGGACACGGAGGACATTACATGCTTGTAATGTCAGCTGCTTAAGAGGCTGAGGCTGTAAGATTGCAAGTTCAAGGCCAACCTGGGCAAATTAATGATACCCTGTCTCAAAATAAAATAAAAAGGGCTGGAGATGTAGCTCAGTGGTAGAACGCTTGCCTAGCATGTGCAAGGCCTAAGGTTCAACCTTTAGTACTGAAAAACAAATCTGCATACAGAATTATGGGGTTCATAGATCTTTGGAAGTCCCCATGTAGATTTCCTCCTTGTATCCAAGGCTAGAGCGTTGCTGAAATCTTGAGGTATATAAGCAAATTTCCTTCATCTTCAGAATTAAGAGGGCAGAGTGGGATTTTTTTTTTTTTAAGAACTAAGGAGAATTTAATTAAAAGGCTAAACTGAAAATAGTTTTACAAGGACATGGCAAAGGTATTTATTTGAGCCTTCACGTGTGACTCTTAGGAAAGTGTTTTGACCAGCACTTTGGTTTTCTTCTTTCTGAGTACTGTGTTTTTTTAAAGTAACTTTTTAAACCTTAAATAAATCTATGAACTAGAATGACTGTGCATAGAGAATCATGCATATTAGCACAAATACTCAGACCCAATCTAAAATAGATCAAGCAATCTGAATAGAAAAAAAAAAGAAGTGGAAAAGTTTGCTTGCAGAGGCTCCACACCCAGGAAATTAGTTCTATTATTGAGACAGAAAGCAGAAAGAACAAAAAACGTGTTGTCAAGTGCTGCTGCCTTAATACATGTGCCTGGAAGTGAGATTAGAAAAGCCTTCTAGATTGGGTTGGGCACACAAATCCAATTTAAGAAAGACTGGTAGTAAATACATTTTCTACAATTTTGCTGTCTACCAATGTGAATCATAATCTATTTAATACTTAGTATGTGGGCATTAAACTTATTTATTTATTTATATCTTATTTCATGTAAGATATGAAGTGAAGTGGATTCTGTGGATACATGTGCCAAAGAAGAAAACTAAATTTCAAATTAAAAAAGGGAAGAAAATAAGCCCAATAAAAATAAATGGAAAATGAAATTAAACTGAGAGCAAAAACTGCATGCTATAAGTTTTGTGTATCTGGGATATGACAGCCATTAGTTGCTAAGATACAAGGACTACTAATTGAGCTATAAGTTTTATATCAAAACAGTAGATGGGGTAGAGAGAGAAGATGGGAGGGGAGGGGAGGGGGGATAGTTGAGGATAGGAAAGGTAGCAGAATACAACAGTCACTAATATGGCATTATGTAAAAATGTGGATGTGTAACCGATGTGATTCTGCAATCTGTATTTGGGGTAAAAATGGGAGTTCATAACCCACTTGATTCTAATGTATGAAATATGATATGTCAAGAGCTTTGTAATGTTGTGAACAACCAATAAAAAAAAAACAATGAGTGTATTCACAATTTCCTAAAATAAAAACAGGCCTATTGTTCCTGTAACTGAAATTAGAGAGAAAACGCCTCCTGCATTGTTTTAAAGAGGATCACCACGTTAAAAAATTGGAAAACATCTTCAATTTCTGTACAGCCACAAGCTTCATAAGATTATGGCATCACAAGTCAAAACTACGCTGAGGGAACTAGGATTGTAGCTCAGTGGTAGAGCACATGCCTACCACATGTGTGAGGCATTGGGTTCAATCCTCAGCACCACATTAAAATAAATAAACAAAAATAAAGGTATTTAAAAAAACTACTACACTGAGATTTCATCTCACTCCAGTCAGAATGGGCAGTTATCAAGAATACAAACAATAATAAATGCTGGAGAGGATGTGGAGGAAAAGGGACACTTTTATGCTATTGGTGGGATTGTAAATCAATACAACCACTATGGAAATTAATATGGAGCTTCCTCAAAAGACTAGGAATGGAACCACTGTAGGCCCCAGCTATACCACTCCTCAGTATTTATCCTAAAGAATTAAAGTTATTATACTACAGTGACACACGCATATCCATGTTTTCAGTAGCACAATTCACAATAGCCAAACTATGGAACCAGCCTAGGTGTCCATCAATCAATGAATAGATAAAGAAAATGTGGTATATATACACAATGGAATTTTATTCAGTCACCAAGAAAAACAAAATTATGTAATTTTTAGGCATATGGATGGAACTTGAGAACATTATATTAAGCAAAATAATCCAAACTCTAAAGGTCAAGCAAGGGTTGTATGTTATTTCTCATAGGTGGAACCTAGAGAGGAAAAAGAAAAGAAAGGTAGGGGGTGGGAATCTCATGAAAATCAACTGGAGATGGATAGAGTGGAGAAAAGGGACAAGCGGGAGGAACAAAGGAAGGGAAAAGGGAAAAGCAAGCAAAAGATATTGGCCAAATTATATTGCTACATATGAGTATATAACAACAAATCCCACCATTATATACAATTATAATGCACCAATAAAAATATGGATTAAATAAATAAATAAACGATGGCATCAAGTTCCTGAGCATAAATTTCAAGGAAAAACAGACAGGATCCATGTTTATTTTGCCCACTGTGAACGGTATCTGAACTGCCACAACACTCTTTCTCTACCCTGTCTCTTGAAGGGAAAGGTTCTGTGTGCTCTGCAGTAAAAGGAGGTCTATAGCTATCTCAGAAAGTCCTGCCTCAGCTGAGGCCTTGATGACAAGAGTTGCAACCTTGTGTTATTTCTAACATATTTCTCTGAAAGTCAGTAAAAATATTGCAAAGAGTAGTCATGGAGCAACTGTCAGCTTCTTACCTACTCCTTATGTGGAACCCTAATCTAAAAAACAGAGACTGGCAATGTTTCAAGGCAGAAAATTCTAATAAGCTAACAGGACTATTATTTTGGGGAGAATAAAAGGCATTATGTTTAACAAGTTCACCCAGAGACTACACTCATGGTGCTCTCTGTGCCTCAGTATCCTCATCTGCAAAGTTGGTGTGATAGTGCTAGTACTTCTGTCGCAGAATTATTGTAAATGCTAACTGAATTGTCATATGTAAGGCAGTTCTCTGAGGGCTTGACACATAGTAAGTGCCATATGCTATGTGCATTATTATTAGAACATAGCAAATGAGATGGACTTGGCTCTAAAGAGATCTGGGCTGTGGGCTCAACACAGCTGGGGGAAGTGAGATTTGGGGGCAACCTTAGGAGTTGATTCTTTTCTATTTTTCTCACTCAATTCACACCTGAGATGACCGGTCCTAGTAGCTGCCTTTAATATCAAAATTAAATGGACAAATTCCTGTGTTCTCTCATCGATCTATTTTACGCCAGCATTTTCTGAGTGAATGGCATATCTGTAATGAGATTTTATTTTTCCCCAAATATGTTGTTTAGTGAATAAACAGTAGGTGAAAAGGAAATGGGAGGCAAAGGGGAAAAAGGACAGAAAGATAGGGGACAGTGGGAACAAAAGGGCAGGCCTAAGAACTTTAAGAAAATCTGGTCAGCAAGTTTCAAAATGTTGTTGCAGGATTAAAAAGAAAAAATGTGGAAGTTGGTAGGGCTGGGAGTATATCTCAGTGGTTAGCATGTGTGAGACCCTGGGTTTAATACTCTGCACCATTTTAGGAAAAAAAAAGTGGCTATCACTCAGCAGTAGGATCAATTTTATGTTCTTTTCTCTGCTTTTTTGTATTTACCACGTTATCTACAATGAACACACATTGTTTTAATAATGAGAAAAAAATGAAGTATTTTTTTTAAATTAATAAAATGTGTCACTGGAAAACTCTAAATACAATATGTTCACAAAGGAAGGAATTCAAATGAATAATAAGTGAATATAAACAAGAACAGAAAAACTATGATGGGGTGAAATCTTATGCTTATTCACTCAGAAAAGACCACCAAGAATTCAGATATATACAAAGCTTTGGCATCAAAACAACTTTCTCAGAGTTTTCTGAGTTCTGAGTGGTTAATGTTGCTTGGAAAGTAGAGAGTTTCATCATATGGATACAGTTAAGTCAGGGGGCGGGGTAAAAACCCAAAACCATTAAGAGGCCACCTTCCATTCTAAGACCGCCTGTGTTGAGTCCCCTGGGAGATTTTACTAGAGTGAGTCAGGGGGCCAGGGCCAATGAGCACCTCCACATGGGTATTCCAGAGTGACCAGCATCCCACCAGGGTAGGGTCCTGTTCATGAGGTGTGAGCGTCCTAGGAAATAAAAAATCTGAAATAATTAGTAAGAAATAGAGACAGAGACAGAAATTAGATATAAAAAGTGGAGCACCTGGTGGGTCTTCCAGTCCTGATACGAGCTGGAACTGAACAACTGAAAAAGGGCCCTCATTCTTTATTTAAGGGGGAGTACATCAAAGGCAGGGATAAAGTTTCAGTGGGAGGAGTCTTGGTTCCGTGCTTGCTTGGTGCTTGCTTGGTGCTTGCTTGGTGCTTGCTTCATGCTTGCTTCTCAGTGTGGCAGGGCTCTTACAGTAAACAGGTTGACTGGCATTTGGGCAAGCCATACCCATCTCCCAGAGGCTCTGTGGCTCCAGCAGGTCACCCCATCTCCTGTCTCCAATGTTGTGCTGAACTTACGATGGAGCTAGGTAGGAAGCCACATGCACCAGGCTTTCTCAAACCAGCAGGATTGCTGCTGGGAGTTCCCAATACCAGGCTTTCCTACCTACTGGCTTCAACATCGTTTTAGTTCATACACAGTTCACAGATGGTTTCCTGCACATGGGAATCTTAGATGCCACATACTGGGATCTGACTTTGAGGATTGAGCTTTCCCCTACAACAAAGCCACCTTGTCCCAAAATGTTGCATGATGATATATTTTTTAATATTTATTTTTTAGTTGTAGTTGGACCCAATACCTTTATTTTATTTATTTATTTTTATGCGGTGCTGAGGATCAAACCCAGCGCCTTGCACATGCTACTGTTGAGCCATAACCCCAGACCCATATGATATTTTTTTGAACCCCCAAACCTGTATTTCCAATATACTATGATCATTTAATAGGATTCCAGGGTTTATTTGTGTTTCAAAGATAATTTGCATTCTTTTTCTCATTTAAATCTCTCAGAAAGGAGCATTGAAACATTTCTCTCAACTTCTGAGGAGGGGTATTAAAATTTCTCACTGTGATTTAGAATTTGCCAAATCTCTTTCTGGGGCATGATTTTTTTTCCCTTCTCTTTATAAATATCTTTCACGTCACTGTTGCTGGGTACACATAAGTACACGTTTGTTAGAGTTTCTTGGATTATTCCTCTTATGATAAATAATATCACTCTTTATCCCTTGTCTTAATGCTAACATTTTACTTGGAAGGTCCAAGCCCAGGGTGGGCCAGGTATGCAAAAAAGGAAGTGAGATAAGGAAAAATGTAACACCACACAAGCAATTAAGCTTTCCTGCTGCTGCTCAGAAAGCATAGTACTTTGCTGAACACCGATCTCTTCTCTAGTATTAGAGACCATCTTCAGAGGGGGTGGAAGAAAGGAAAGATGGGGAATTTATTTGCCTGACTCTCCCTTCTCTCTCACTCTTGATTGAGTTTCATCCCTCTGCGACCTAAATCCCCCTTGTTCTGATGTTGTATTATCCTACCATCCACTCTAGGGAGCCAGCTCCAATGCTCTGAAATGTGGTCATTCATCCAAATCCAGAATGGAGTGGGGCTCAGGTGTGTGGGTGAGGCACCAATCGAGAAATGCAAGAAGGTTGAGAAAAGCTGATACAGTAGACAAGGATTGTGTCTGGTATGTCCCTAATAACTTAGGTTCTCATAATACCCTGAAGTCAATTCAGTCAAAACTGGCAACCCAAGAGAAAGACTGACAAACTCAAAAATCAATTAATTAATAAATATGTCAGGATCACTTACCATATTCAAGTTACCATGCCAGGTACTATGAGGGAGAACCACTGGCCAGTTATGATTCTGGGCCTCATGAGAGACAGGGAGTCTCTGAGGAAAAATTTTGGATTTAGACAGATTTGAAATTTAATTTCTGCTGTACTCCTTATGCTTTGTGAATCTGAACAAAATATTTAACTTTCTAAGCCTTAGTTTTCTGGGGATAATAATAGTGCTTACCTTGCAGGATTCTTACAAAATTGAAATAAAATAATTTCAAAATAGCCAGTACATTTGATTGACGCTGAATGTTATTTTCCTCTCAGGAGCTGAATCCAGGGCAAACCAGATAACTTTGCAAATAGCCATTACAGACAGGCAAAGGACAGACAAAGAACCACAAAGCAGAGAAAGAAAAGGATAGTTCTAGCTGAGGAGGCTCAGAGAACTCTTCTAGGTCTACTCTAAACAACTCCTTTTCTTTTCCTGATGCATGGACAGCCCTTAGAAAAAATTTAAGGTGGTAAGTTTGGTTTTTGGCATCATTCTTTGCGTAATCCTCTTCTACCTGATGTTACCTCTGTCCTTTGTGTTCTCCTGTGGCTTTAAGCTCACCTGTATTCCCTGACCAGGAGGAGCAGGCAGAGTGGGCCACACATCCCCACCCAACTCCCTGGCTTTAGAGGAGCTGAGATTTGCTAGAAAGCAAACTGACTATATATTCTAATCATGTGACTGCTGGCCTTTACCCTACTTCTGCCTAACTGAAGCTTCTTTCACACAGAAAAATCTCTGGTCAGAATCTTTTTCCATGGGAACATGCACATTGAGATGGCTCTTCCAGTTTTTCTGGTTTTTGAGGGTCTGTCTTATGGATGCTTAGACCTACGGGCTCTTGAAGCTGCAAGACTTGCCTCAGCAACTTTCCTGAAGAAACTCTGGCCAGCTGAAAAACGAGGTCACCTTGGAAAAGTGTGAGGAGTCACAGGACAGGGAATGTTTGGAAACCACATCAGAGCTAGTGTCTATACTGCCTCCTGTACCCTTTTGCAACATAAAAATTCCTTTCTAGCTTTTATTCCTTTCTAAGCACTTTCCTCTTTTTTTTTTTTTGCATATTAAGCACAGTATTCACATATCAATTTTTTTATTAAGCAAAGGCCTACAGCATAGCAAAGATTTTATTTTCCTGTTTGAAAAAAAATTATATTATTCATGCAAGAAACATGTGAAAACAAACTTCTTATTTAATCAGATAAAAGGGGAGAGGCTTATCACACACTGTGACACATTTCTTGAATTAGTCACTTCTATTTTCCCAACTTGCCTGTGTATTTCTCCACAGCAAGTATAATATGAAATATCCCCTCTCTTACTGTTCTGTTCATCCGATATTTTGACAAGTCTGTTGTCAAAATATAGAAAAAATAGAGAGAGCTAAAAGGCAAGTGGCACAAATCATAGAGGACACTTTGAGTTCAATTTAGCAGGGCCTTCAGGAAATGCTGCAGCCATTGGATAAGTGACCCTAATGTTCTGCCTTTTAATGGCAGGGCAGACCTGGGGAAGAGAACAGGTGACATGGAGGAACAATGGTTGACACTCGGGCATGATGTTGGCTAAACTGCTCACTAACTGTGGGATGTGACCAAGTTACTTCATCTGGTGTGGTCTCCATTTCCTCACCTTTAAAATGCCAGTGACAACACTTTCCTTATGAAATCAGCAATAAATGAGATCATTTGACTCATAAAACATTGGGAACCTTTTTGCCAGACATTGCTCTCAGCCTCAAGGATAGAGATTTGAACAAGATAAAATTCCTGCTCTCCAGTAGTGCAGTCCAGTGAGAAACTCAAACGAGTGAGTCGGTGTATTGTGATTACAGAATTATACTCAATAGTGGTTCTCAAGATGTACAATTATATCAGAATGCATAGGGAGCTTTTGAAATTACATACAGCCACCCCCCAGGAGTGGGATACAAGACCCTTAATAATTCATTTCTTAAAACTGCTGCTACTTTTACTTAGCAAAGGAAGACATATAGTTTGCCAGTTCTCTGCCATTCTCAGGAAGAGAAACTCCTATGTAAACCCATCCTACCCCAGTTCTCCAGGACCTTTACTTCATGTAATATCCTTGTACAAAGTAAGTCACCACCTAAAGTTTAAATTCCTCCTCCTTGCTAATGATACGGAATTCTATATCTGGCTAGCTGATATAGAATTTCCATTTTGGAGCTTAGCAGAGCAATGGTAAACAACCATTAACTGATGGACAGTTATCTCTTAGATGAGCTACATCAACATTTTATTGGCATAAAAGCAATACTAAACTCAGGGCTAAACTCCCCTCTGCTGCTTGACCAGTCCTTCCCATGTTCCCATTGTAGGGATGGACATACAATTTGCCATGATGACTATCTTGAACTCATCCTAGATTACTTCCATCTTTTAAATCATTTTCAAATCAGCCACCAAATGTTCTAAGTGTGATCTTTGAAATACATACCATAATATATATCCCCACTCTTTTACCATTGTCCTCATCCAAATTAAGATCAGCAATAAATTTTTCTGTTATAATGACCTCCTTGTCTACATTGAAATGTTATTCTTTCTAAATTATCATATTCCTTCTCCACAGGTAAATCTAATGATGTCATTCCCAGTAAGATTCTCCCAGTGGTTTCCCCTCCCTCCTCTTAACCCCAGTGCTTAGAGCTGTGTCTTAATTATCATGCTGGGATTCTGGGTTAGGGGGAAGGACTGATGTGTGCTAGGAGAAAAGAACATATAAAGAGCAAATTATAGAAGAGATTATCCCTCAGCGAAGTAATTTACAGTCTAGTTTGGAAGGTATTAGAAGAACCAAGTAGCATAAAAGGGATTCAATAGGTTATTCAATGGTTTCTTTTTGAATACCTGTGATATGTCAGGTGCCAGGTTGGTTGATATAGGTTACAATGATTAAAATACGTGGTTCCTGCACTTGAGAACATTACAACATAATGAGTTCGGGGCCATTATACATGTATAAAATATTGCTAGATATAGTGCTATAACAGTTTGAGCCATAACTTGAAGTAGGGACTGGATAGGCTATGGTGAAATGTAGGAGGAGATAAGGAATCCAAAGCATGATTTATGGGAAACGGAAGGCAGTTCCCTGTCGCAGGATTGTAGGGTACTCAGTAGAGGATAATGGAGATGAATGAGAGTGAAACATTCATCATGCATCCATCCATTTACTCATTCACATGTTCTTCAACAAATATCCATCAAATATTCTTTCTGGAGTCTACTATTATAGTTCATTCAGCTCCAGAAGTCATGTCTGGGTCATGGCTTAAGTAAAGACCTTAAAAATTGCCTGTGAGAAGTTAAAGATTCTAATTGAAGTTTTGCTTCTCTCTCCCTGACTTCCACTTCCAGTCCTTACAACGTGACTTAAAACTCCTAAGTATGACTCAGAAGGCTGAGGCAGGAGGATTCAAGTTTAAAGCCAAACTCAGCAACTGAGTGAGGCCCTGAGCAACTTAATAAGACCCTGTCTCAAATGAAAAATAAAAAGAGCTGAGAATGCGACTCAATGGTTAAGCACCTCAGGTTCAATTTTCAGTACCAAAAACAAACAAACTCCTGGTATTCCAGCCATAGATTTAGAGATGTCATTTCTTTTATTATAATTTACTTAAAGGATAAATTATCCTTTAGTTATATTTAATTTAAAATTAAATTATATTTCAATTTAAAGGATAATTTATCCTTTAAATAAATTATAATAAACGAAAAAGTGCATTTAAAGGGAAAGAAAGTTTCAACAGTTACATCTATCCTTTTTCTACCATAAATATTTAGGACAGGAAGCCTCGTGGTTTAAGTCACATTCAGCATGTAGTTTTCACATTTTAAACTATGAGTGTTCAATCATTACTTCTGTGTTGGCAGCCTTTTATTTTGTATATGTGAGTTTCTCCCTATTAAGAAGCCTCTTGTTTGAAAGAACTCTTATGGCAATGACTATAATTACAATCCAAGGCTGAGCTGGAAAATGTGGTGATGTGACAGCTTTTGTGATAGGAAGGGTGGAGAAAGAATGAAAGCTTATAATTTTCTCTGAGGTGTCTTGAAGTCTGACAGCAGCCCTGCCCTTATGATGTACGGTGACCTGAAGTTTCAGGAGAGAATAAAGCAGAAAGACACCCGAGTTGCTGCTCTAGGGACCAATAGTCAACAAGCAGGAGAGATTCAGCACAATGCCGAATTCTGTATGACTTCTTTAAAAGGAATAGTCTAGAACAGTATTTCCCAACATTTTGAAATATGAGGGCCTCTTGTTGATGTCAAAACTTTTCATTCCTCACTTGAGTTGAGTTGTTCTTTTCATATTCATGCTTGTCCTCAAGAAACTTTAGTCCAGATGTATAAATATTTATCAGTACTGTGGGCACAAAGGAGGATGGGGAAGAATGGTTGGAAAAACTTTCATCTAGGAGGTATATCGGTTGCCTATTGCCACCACAGTGCTATGCAATAAATCACTCAAAAACAGTAACTTAAAACAATAATCCTCTGGTGCATGGTCTATAAATCAACAACCAGTCTATTGGGCTGTACTTGATTCCAGGCTTTGATCTCCAGTCTCTAAGATGAAGATTGGAACCAGATCTGCTCCATGTGGCTTTTATCCTCCCTGGACCAGAGTATGTCGTCCAATGGAGTATGTGGGTCATTAAAGAGAAGAGTGACCAATAGTGCAAAAATAGTTCAAGTCTCTGCTCTTGTTCCATTCACTAAAATTGCATTGGTCAAACAAGTACAGCCAAGCCCAAAGTCAAGGAACAGGGAATTCCTGTGACCTGCCATTAGGCCACATTTAGGTGTGGATGCTCTGAAAGAGAAGTGAAGAATTGGGGCCAAAAATTTAACTTACAACAGGAGAGAAACCTTGATCTATATATTGTGAGATGATTATGGATTTATTAGGTGAAATCTAAGCATTTGCCCTGAGAGAAATGTTCTGGGAGATAGAAGTTGGGACTGTTGTAGGTGGTCTATGCTCAGTATCTGTCATGGAATAAACCCACTTAGGCATGACAGAGCTAGATAGATCTAGAGGACATTTAATGAATGGCTTCATCCTGATGATTGTAGGTCCAGATTGACTGTGCAGAGGCCATTTTGACACAAGGTTTCTGTTGTGATAACAGTGACATTTTAAAAAAGGAACAAAGTGCTGTCTTCTGCACTTATCCATCCTCCATGCTGGTATCTTCAGGGTACTGAGGGTGTGGCTTGTACTAGTTTCCTATTATCATAAACAAATAACTACAATTTTAGTGGCTTGAAAACAAAACCGACCTATTATTTTGTAGTTCTGAGGATTAAAAACCTGAAATGAGTGCTAGTTACTAAAATCAAACTGACAGTATGGCTCTATTCCTTCTGGAAACTGTAGGAAAGAATCTGTCTCCTTGCCTGCTCCAGCTTCTAGTCGGCAACGATATTGCTTGGTGCTGGTCCTTTCCTCCATCTTCAAAGCCAATAACGTAACATCTTCAATTCTTCCTCTGAATCTGAATTCCATCTCTTTTCTACACTGAAAGGACCCTGTGGTTATACTGGATCTGCAGATAATCAGAGATGATCTCCTAATTTTAAGAAGAGCTGGTTAGCAAATTTAATCCCTCCTTGATATATATATATAACATATTCATAATTGCTCGGGATTAGAATGTGAACATTTTAAGACACCATTAGTATGCCTACCATAAAGTTCTTGGGAGAAACAGTTACCAATGCTTTATATTAATATTATCCTTTATAAAATACCAAGTACTCTCATGTTTTTATGTTCTCACTTCTGTAAGTAGGGAACCTTTCTTTGGGTGAATGCACTGAAACCTAGATATGCTAAATGGCAGTATAGTCTAGAATGTTAACTGCTGATCTTTCAACTGCCTCAGAATACTCCACAGGTATCGAATTTGGTTCCTATCTCACTCTATTGCTATTATTTGTTACATGTATGTCTCATTACCCCAAGGCAGACATGCAGTTCTTTTGTGTTGTGTGCCTTAACAGTCAAAGAACGTAAATGAAATAACACTTATTAGCCAGTCATTTTGTTCATCGTGTATCAGGAACTCTGAGGGTGGCTTATAACTTATTCTTCCCCATACTTTCAAGCAAATAAACTTCAACCCAAGGTCACAACACATAGCATAGAACAAGGCTGGAGTTCATACCAAGGCCTGCCCAACTTCATCACTGGTACTCTTTCCCCTGCTTCTCATGGACCAGAAGAGCCCTCCACTGGTGTTTGAAGAAGAGGTAGTGTCAACTATGTGCATTTAAATGTCTAACTTTCAGGCTCGTGGAAACAGGGAACAGTGATCAGACACTATACCATTGGTTTCTGTTTGTTCATTTGTTTCTGAGTGACATGTGCCCTTCCCGATGGAGATGTTTGATACTAGTTCTAGTTCTACCAACAATAATTCTGTGCTTTGGTCAACTCATTGCCTCTCTGAGTTAGTTCCTTTTACAATGAAGAAGTTGGAGTAGTGATCTCCAAGTTCCCTCCTGTAACTTGAATCCTTCTTATATTTATACACGTTAGCACATGAGGGTTCAGGTTGGGATACCAGTTACTGTGTTCACAAGGAAAAGTTTCTTCCATTATCCCTACTGATGGAAGAACTTATTACCCCCAGAACTTTGAAACCAGAAGTAAATGATTAAATTTATTTCTCTAAAACTACATGTATTCTGCCCAAATAAACAATGGCATAAAAATAAAATTATTTTAATATTTCAAATATGTAGTGAATTTCCTTGAACTATTTTCTTGTCTCTGTGGAGGGAAGGTACTCCGATAGAACCCAGGGACTTTCACATGCTAGGCAAATGCTCCATCACTGAGTTCCATGCCCAGCCCCAACTCACTGTCCTTTTAAACTAAAAATTATGAAACCACTCAAGTGTATTTTTAAAATAAAAAATAATGTGTTACCTGATACTCAGATTTAATGAATGTCTGCATTATGCAGCATGTCAATTTTTATAGAAATAAAACATTACAGTAAAATCGTGTTTTCCTAATCTCATATTCTTTGTCATACTTCCCAGAGAAAAATTACTTTCCTAAAGTTGGTGTTCAGTCTTCCGTTCCTTAATTTAAGACATTTATTTATATCTATAATACCTACATATAATAGTTTGAGTATTTTTAAACATATAAATGGCATAATTATAAAGATCCATTCAACATGTTTTTTCACCCAATGTTTTGAGTTAAAGACTTATTCATGTTAATAATGGAGTCTAGTTTGCTCCTTTTAATTACTGTCTTGTATTTTATTTTATGACCATGACATCTATTTTCCTCTATGACAGCTAATTTAAATTTATGTTTAATATTTAAAATAATGCTGCAGTGAGCAGTTTTCCTTAAAGACAACTCTTTGTTCCTGTGAACTGGAGTTACTGACAAAAGTGCTTCTCAAAATATGAACACAGGCTGTAACTGATTATACATAACTAGGTAAGTACAGAAAGTCAGAACATCGTGACATCGTATTATTAATTCAACTGAGTGCTTTTGTGTCTATTGAATTTAATAATAAGGAATATTGTATTTTAAAGTTTTGTTTTATTAATTCACTTTTATTATATTTTGCAAAAATACTGATCTTAACAGTTTGGAAAACTTTTTTAGAAAACTTGATTTTTCAGTATAGACAATTTGAGACTTCTTGCTTTCTATCTCGCAGTGAAATTTCTGAGTTGCCATATAGGTGCATTTTAGCTCTAGAAGTTATTAACAAACAGCACTCCAGACCAGCCAAGTCAATTTTCAATCTGCAATGTGTAAGTTTTTTTTTTTCCCACAGTACTATCTATCAGACTTTTGAATTTTTCTCAATATGATATCTGCAAAATAATATTCCATTTTAATTAGCATTTCTCTGATTAATAGTGAAAATGAGCATCTATTTATGTACTTATTGGGGTCCCAGTTGTCTGGATTTAACAAGGTAAATTTCTCAGTTTGAAAGTGTAGGAAAATTATGTCTTTAAAAATTTAGCCATAAGAGTAAAATATTATAACTGGTGTAACTGGTTTTGAAAAGAAAAAGCCCAAGAACAGCTAGTTTTGACTTGATGAAGGACAGGAAAAGCTAGTTGTAGTAAATTAATGCATAGGCAGGTATTTCAGCATATACTTGTCTTTCCTGGTATTTTGGGTTATGGACAGTCTTCTCAGTCATCACCAGGGAGACACTTTGGTGGAGCAATTTTCACTAAGAATTTTGCACTTGTTATCCAGTTCTGATTATCTGATGATTTCCTGTGCTAATGAGATCAAGGACACATACTGAGGGCTGAGAATGCCTCTGCGAGCTTCACTATTTTGCATGATCTGACATCTCATTCATTCAGCCTTTGGCGATAGATGAAAGAGATCCCTACACAGGTGTGTGGAATTGGACATGCCTACCCAGGCCCCCTCTTCCAATCTATCCTACAGTCAGCCTGAGAGATTAAAATGCACATCAGAACCTGCTTCCATTTTTAAAACCTCTCAATATCTTCCAAAAGCATATGAAAACTAGAAATAGTTGGCATGGACTTTCCTCTCCCATTTCATTTCGCCCTCTCTTCCCCCCAGCCTATCATACAGAATTGCCGGGAGAGCCTGCATTTATGGCACTGTTCCGCATACTCATTCTTTCTTCAGGATGTCTTCTATTCCAGGACACCTCTATTGACACTCGTTGGTTGGTGTGCTTCTCCTTAATCATAACCCAACTATTAACCCAGGAGAACTCATTATTCCCCTTCGTATGCTCTGCTAAAATTAAAATTTTAAACGTTTCCTCATTTATAAATTTTATTCAAGGGGCCTAGCTCAGTGAACTATACAAAAAGAACCACTAATTTATGCAACATTCTGGCCAAGAAATAGAGCATTAACACTTCCGTTCCCCACTGGCCAGTTGTGCTTTATTATTATTATTGTTATTATTATTAATTATTATTTGGTATTTTTAATGACTGTAATCTTATAGTATGCACTTTTGTGTTTGGTTTATTTTTCTTAACATTGTGTTTGTGAGGTTTACACATGTTGTTGTTTATAGTCTAATATATTTTCACTGCTGTGTAGTATCTTATTTATGAGTACACCACAAGCATTGTTTTCTATTTTTAAAATGCAGGTCAGGCGTCTGATAGAAGAAAAAGTTGGCTCAGATCTACATATTGTGGGGTCGGGCTCCAAATTCCTTAATAGGACACCCATAGCACAAGAGTTAATAACAAGAATCAACAAATGGGACTTACTTAAACTGAAAAGTTTTTTTCTCAGCAAGAGAAACAATAAGAGAGGTAAATAGGGAGCCTACATCCTGGGAACAAATTTTTACTCCTCACACTTCAGATACAGCCCTAATATCCAGAGTATACAAAGACCTCAAAAAATTAGACAATAAGATAACAAATAACCCAATCAACAAATGGGCCAAGGACCTGAACAGACACTTCTCAGAGGAGGACATACACTCAATCAACAAGTACATGAAAAAATGCTCACCATCTCTAGCAGTCAGAGAAATGAAATTAAACCCACCCTAAGATACCATCTCACTCCAGTAAGAGTGGCAGCCACTATGAAGTCAAACAACAACAAGTGCTGGCGAGGATGTGGAGAAAAGGGTACACTTGTATACTGCTGGTGGGACTGCAAATTGGTGCGGCCAATTTGGAAAGCAGTTTGGAGATTCCTGGGAAAGCTGGGAATGGAACCACCATTTGACCCTGCTATTGCCCTTCTCGGACTATTCCCTGAAGACCTTAAAAGAGCATGCTACAGGGATACTGCCACATCGATGTTCATAGCAGCACAATTCACAATAGCTAGACTGTGGAACCAACCCAGATGCCCTTCAATAGATGAATGGATAAAAAAAAATGTGGCATCTATACACAATGGAGTACTATGCAGCAATAAAAAATGACAGAATCATAGAATTTGCAGGGAAATGGATGGCACTAGAGCAGATTATGCTTAGTGAAGCTAGCCAATCCCTAAAAAACAAATACCAAATGTCTTCTTTGATATGAGAGCAACTATGAACAGAATAGGGAGAAAGAGCAGGAAGAAAAGATTAACTTTAAACAGAGACATGAGATGGGAGGGAAAGGGAGAGAAAAGGGAAATTGCATGGAAATGAAGGGAGACCCTCATTGCTATACAAAATTACATATAAGAGGTTGTGAGGGGAATGGGAAAATAAACAAGGAGAGAAATGAATTACAGTAGATGGGGTAGAGAGAGAAGATGGGAGGGGAGGGGAGGGGGGATAGTAGGGGATAGGAAAGGTAGCAGAATACAACAATTACTAATAGGGCATTATGTAAAATTGTGGATGTGTAACCGACGTGATTCTGCAATCTGCATTTGGGGTAAAATTGGGAGTTCATAACCCACTTCAATCTAATGTATGAAATATGATATGTCAAGAGCTTTGTAATGTTGTGAACAACCAATAAAAAAAATAAAATGCAGGTCAACACTAGTGTTATGTTCACTTTGGGACATTATGAATAATGCTGCCATGAACATTCATGCACTGACCTTTTGGGGTGTGTGTGTGTGTGTGTGTGTGTGTGTGTGTGTGTGGTGGATTGCTGAGGGCCATTGCCAAGTAGGAATGACGCATCGAAATTTCCTTGCCAGCGTACCCCATGTTAAATGGATTTCGCTGTTGACATTGCATGTAAGGTGACCTTGCTCAAGGACCAAGGCGGATCCGGGTTTAGAGCTGATCAGGTTTGAGGAAGTATCCCGGTCTTTGGGTTTAAGGCGTTCCCGGTTTAAGACAATAGGGGTTTTAGGGAAGTTGGAGGTTGAAGATTATTGCTGCTGGGATTAGGGTGTTCCTGCTGCTTGTTCCCGTTGAGTTCTCATGAGATTCAAATTGGATTTTGGAAAAAAGCCTCGTGGAGTAGGTGAATTGGGCGGCGGCAGAATGGGATTGCCCCAGAGCGTGTGTGGAGGCCAGTGTGAGTCCGGGAATAAAGAATTGCTGTTTGAATCTACAAAGCTGTGTGGTGGCTCATGATTCTGTGCCCAGCCAAGACTGTGGCAGTGGATATATACATAAAAATGGAATTGCTGGGTCATAAGGTTTGTAAATCTCAAATTTAGTAGATACTGAGAGTTTCCCAAAGTGGTTGTACAATTTATACTACCACCAACAACTTTGTTTATAATTCACTTTTTAAAATTTTAGCTCTCCTTTTGATTATGCAATGGTATCACTTTGTAATTATAATATGCATTTATCTGATAACTAATAGAGTTGAGCATTTTTTTCATATAGCATATGTTCATTGACCTTTTAGATATGTATTTTTTGAAGTGCCTGTATACATCTTTTCCCCATTTTTTCTATTAGGCTCTGTGGGTCTTACTAATTTCTCAGGAGTTCTTTATACTTGAATCCAATTTGTCAGCACTTTCCAGAAAAACCACAAAATCATACAAAATAAATTATATTTTAAGCCACTCCCATTTGGGGAGTTTATTAAAGAGCAATAGACAAGTGAGGCAGAAAAATAAAGAAAAGCTTTCATCTAAAGGAGCTTACTTATCATTTGATATATTGGAAAGCCAAAACATTTTTAAAAGAATTATATTAGCTTGGACTGAAGGAGACTGAGACAGTTCCAAAAGAAAAGGGGCCTGTGGGTCTTCAAATTTCTCAAAGGAAGAAGTGGGTTAAGGCAGTTTCTCAGTTATAAACATGGGTCATTTCTAATGAAAAATGGAGATGTTGTAGGGGAAAGGAAAAAGAGCCCCAAGGGTGGAACCAAGAGCCATGGAGAACCCTTCCCAAGTAATAAGGATGGAAACATGTGCCCAGTGGATATTATTTTATTATAAATACATATTAATTTTACAAATGAATGGGTTTTATTGTGATGTTTCCATACAAGCTTATATGACTTATTGATTACCTTCATCCTCCCTTGTACCTGCTCTTGCCCTCCTTAGTCACCCTCCCCATCACCTCTTTGGCCCCTTTCTACTCCCTAATAGTCCTTCTTCTACTTTCAGGTCATTTTTCAAAAGTTTCCACATATGAGTGAAAACATAAAATATTATCCCTTCTTTTGTCTGGCTTATTTTGCTTAATATGATGTCCTTCACCTTCATCCCACTGGATTTCAGAATTGCTATGGATCAGTGATTGCTTTTTATCTCCTGCTCCTTCCTTTTTAATGAAAATGTTTACTTTATTTATCCTATCCCTATCTTATGAATTCATGTTGAGAATATATATATATATATATATATATATATATATATATATGTGTGTGTGTGTGTGTGTGTGTGTGTGTGTGAGAGAGAGAGAATGTCAGGGGCTAGAGGGGAGATAACTTACCTTTTTAATTCACAATCTGCACAATTTGGTATCTGCACCCAAGGAATCATACCCAATGAGTTGTACTGGAAAGAACACATCTGAAGAGCCCATCTGAATTTGAGCATGATTATATGAAAGTAGATTGGATTTTGTACTGATGCTTTGAATGAGGTTTTGAGAGTCTAGAAGGAAATAAGTATAAGTGTCACACTTTTGAAGAACGTAGATCATCAAAGACCAGAATGTGGAATGTATAGCTAATCTCCAAAAATGGCTCACAATAAACCACACCTTTTGGTACTCATACTCTTATAAACTTCTCCCATGGTAAATCCAGATTTATTTTGTGATTTGCTTTAACTATTAGAATGTGGTGGTGATTTTTTATCAGTGCTGGGCACGAACCTTAAGAAAGCCAGACAGCTTCTAATTGTGTACTTCAGATCTGCCATGTAAGAAGTCCATAGAAGAAACCTTTCCATATCTTCTCTCTCTCTCGGAAAGACTATACAGAGAGGGGAAAGTGTTGAACTATCTGAAAGGAGAGAGAAACCCAGTCGTCACTGCATCACTGCTGAGCCCAGCCTCACAGATGTACCTACTGTGGTATGGGACAGTGAGTGAGATCACCTTGGAAATCCCTGCTTCATCTAACAACAGCAGCTGCATGTTTGACTCCAAGTGAGAGAAGCAGACCTGTCCATCTGAGTTCCAGTAAACCCACAGAATCATGAGCAATGATGAAATTATCTCTGTGTGGACAGTTTTCTTCCAGATGATCCACAGGGTTCTCATTTGCAATAAAAGCAACAACCAGATCAGCAGAGGAAAGGTCCAGTTGAGCCTGAAATCCATAGAAACATGAGAAATGATAGGGTTATTGCTTATTTAAGCTACTACTTTTTGAGTGGTAACAAAACCCAAAATACTTGTAATATTAATCTATTTTATGAACATGGTATATCCCTTCATTTAGTTAGATCTTCTTCAGTTTCTCCCAAGAATGCTTTGTAGTTTTCGGTGCAGATGTCTTGCATGTTTGTTTCTGATTCATTTTTAGACAGTTAACTTCTGTATATTGTTGATAAATGGTATTATGTTTAAATTTTATTTCATTTTTTTCTGCTTATCATTAGTGTATAGAAACTCAATTATATATAGAAACTAAATACATGACTTTGGTGGAATTTTTTAAATTTTTCTTTTTGTGGTGTTGGGAATCAAATTCATAGCCTTGCACATGCTAGGACAGCAATCTACTGCTGAAGTGTATCCCAGTCTTTCAATTTTTAACTACAAAGTAAGGTGTTTCTTATGGGTTTTTCTAGGTATTTTTTGTGAATGCAAGTATTTATTGTTATAAAGGGATGTTGAATTTTATCAAAACCTTTTTCTGCATCTGTAAAGATGGTCACTTTTTCTCTTTTGCTCTATTACTGGTGTGAATTATACTAATGTTTTAATTTAAAACTAATCTTCTACATCTAAAACAAACCCAGTTTTGTCATGATGTATTATTCTGTTTATCTATCACTGGAATTGACTCATACATTTCGAACTTTTGCATACATTCTCATGTGACAAAGTGGCTTGTTATTTCTTTTCTTTCACATTCTTGTCAGGCTTGCAATATCAAGTTATGTTAGTCTTATAACATTAGTGTGAAATTGTTTCTCTTTCTATTCTCTGGAAAAGTTTGTGTCACATTGATGTTTTCTTCTTTAAGTGTTTGATAGAATTCACTAGAAAAGCATCTTGAATGGGAGAGATTTTAATTACAGGCTCAATTCCTTTAATAAATGTAAGACTACTCAAATTCTCCTATTTCTTACAGAGTCTACTTTGGCATATTGGAATTCTCTTTGAATTTGTCCATTTTATCTAAATATCCGAAATTCTTATCATAAAGTTATTCATATAGACATCTCAGAATTTTTAAAATGACTCTTTTTTCAGTTCTGTAATTGCTTATTTGGACACTCTCTTCCCACCCCACCTTGGTAAGACCGTCAGGTGGGTTTTTTTTTTTTTTTTTTTGTCATTTTAAGTCTTAAAATAGAGCTTTTGGATTTGTTAAAACTTGTTGTATATTTATTTTCATTAATTTTTCATTTTCTTCTTTATAATTTGCCTTATCTACTTTCTTTGAGTTAAAATTTGCTATTCTTTTTCTTACTTCTTGAAATAGATAAGTCATTCATTTTCAGTATCTTTTTTAAAATTCTCTGACAGAGTTTTTAAGCCTATAAATTTCCTTTCACATGTAGGTTGGCAGTAGCCAAGTTTGACAATCACATTTTTAGCATATTAAATTTATAATATCCTCTAATTTTATTGATTTTTTGTTTGATTCACTGAGATTTTTAGTAGCATGTTATTAATTTCTAATAATATAGGGCTTGATATTGACATTTTTATTATTTATTACTGGCTTAATTATATGTGGTCAGAAAAAATTCTGTATTATTTTATGTCTTTGATGTTTGTTAAGATTTTCTTTATGGTCAAGCATATAATCCATATTTTGATAAATTCTATATGTACTTGTAAAAGTTGGAATCTGCCATTGTTGGGCACACATTTCAACATGCATATATTAATTAAGTCAAATTTGTTAATCATGATGCTAAAATCCTCATATTTTTGCTCTTTCTTGTCTCTTCATTCTGTTTATATAATTTACTGAAAAAGGTATGTTAAAATTTCTCATTAAGTGGCTGGAGATATAGTTCAATTGGTAGAGTGCTTGCCTCACATGCACAAAGCCCTGGGTTCAATCCCCAGAACCAAAAAAAAAAAAAAAAAAAGGAAAGAAAGAAAGAAATCATCATTACTATTTTTAGTGTCTATTTCTTCTTTTAATTCCAAAAATGTTATTTTCATATTTTGATGTTATGTTCATAGTGCACACAAAAACTAGAATTGTTATATCTTCCAGGTAGATTATCCTCTTTATTTTTGCCTTTACTTTGAAGAAATTTACATAAGCATTCTATTAACATGTATTCTATCCACTTATATATAAAATTCCACCCTTTCCTGTTTTGGTTGTCTTCTCCCTTCGGTCTCAATTACTTTTCCCATGTCTCCTTTCTGTCAGTCTGAAAGGGAACAACCTGCCTCTCAGTGGCAGCCCTATCCAGTCTTGGTTACACATGACATTGAAAAGCTATAGTGATTGGATTCCAAAGAACCACTATTATGATCTGAATGTTCATGTCCCTCCAAACTCATGTTGGAATCTGAACCTTCAAGGTGATGGTATTAAGACAAGGGACCACTGAGAAGTGATTAACTTCCTAAAGGGGATTAGTGCCCTTTTAAAAAAAAGGACCTAGAGCGTTTTCTTTACTTTCCCCTTGTGATGCTGCTGTGAGAAGGCACTAAGAGGTGGGAAGAAGGCTCACTGCAGACACAGAATCTGCTGGTGACCTGATCATAGGCTTCCCAGTCTCCAAAATGGTGAGGAAATAAATCTCCATTATTGATAAGCCATCCAGGATAAGATTTTTTGTTATGACAGAGTGAACGGACTAAGATAACCATTCCCATAGTGCAGCCTCAGTACCTAGGCGTGGGGTCATCACAAAGAGTGTGGACAAATGCAGAGATTATTGGTCTTGAGCACTCACGTAGCTCAATTTTTGTTCTTTAAGAGCTTAATATTATCTCTTAGATCCTATTGGCCTCCCTAAGATTTGATACGTGCTTAGCACACTCCTGCCTTGGGTTTTTCCATTTTTCTATTCCCCCTCCCTGGAACACTCTACTCTGTGACATCAAGGCTTGCATCAGAGATGATGTAAAGCACATGGATGAACACTGAGACACAGTGGTCATTGCAAAAGGATGGAAGGAATATCATATGCTGAAATATAAAGAAGCTCCATGGAGAGTGGTTAGGATTCACCTGAGAAAAATTGATTCAAATGGGGATTGAAGAAGAGCATCTTATGGCCAGGAAACAAAGGCATGGGGCTGTTAAGGTGAGGGCTTCTCTAGGCATGTTACAGTGAGTCCAGAGTCCAAGTTGAACATGGTGAGTGGTAGGCAAATGGATCAGAAGAACAAGTAGAATCAAAAAATAAAGGGCTGTGGAAACTAAACAAAAGATTTTGAACTTTGCATCAAGCCTCCTCCACCAAAACTCTTGACCTGCTTCCTCACTAGAGTATGAAATTCCCAAGGACATACCCAGAATGATGCTCTTGTGTAATGGGTGAGCAACATTTCATTTAATTATGGTGAGGCACTCAGCAGTGAGACTGTCTGGGTTCAAATCCTTCCTTTACTTCCAGGACTTTGGAAAGGTATTGAATTTCTCTACACTTCAATCTCCTTAATTATAAGAAGGGCTAACAGAGGTATTCGACTTGCTGGGTAGTTGGGAGGACTAGGCAAAATAAAAAACATTTTGTATATAATTTATCACCTAGTAAATAGTAACTACTACTAACTTATAAGAATCCTTATTTTCATAATATTTCCCCTGATTAAAGAGTCAGAATCTTCCTCAAGGGAGAAAACTTATATGTAGTGGCACTGAATTTACCAAGTAGCCCAATTTAGTAATTATACAACCTCTCACTCTCCCCAGTTTCTTTGTGATAGATATGGTCTTTTTTTGTGTGTGAAATCAAATAGCAATGTGGCAATGGCTGAGAGATTTATCTCCATGAGATCTAAGACAATAAGTAAGGAAAAGACAATTGGGGGATCTTATATTACTGACCATTATTTTGCTTCCAAGTGATATTTTTCCTTTTGGAGTTTTTCCCCTCCTCATATGCTCATGATTCTGTAACAGCTTGATTTTCTGACTTATAAGTCGTGTAGGCAACTAACACGGAACTGAGATGTTGCCTGGAAGTAAAGAGTCTTAACTAGGACGAGTGAAACAAAACCCAAAATGTGATATAGATGTACTAGAAAGCTCTTAGCACTGGGGTTGGGTTCTAACTTGCCCTTAAGAATGCACTGACAAGAGTTGGATGAGAGGGCAGGAGGATGACAGTGCTGACACAAACCATTATTGAGAAAAGTCACTTGACAAATCCTAATTTTGCAAAGAGCTGCTCTATTTGTGGCATTAAAATTAAATTAAGACAGCTCCCTGGAAAACATAACTATGCTAGGATTCTCCTCCCACTGAATGTTTTCCATGTCTGAGCTTAATGTTTTCAAGATTCATCTCTAAGTCTATTTTCAGTTGCCTTCCAAAGGATTAATGAAAATAACTCCATCTAATGTGATTAATGTCTCAGAAATATATCTCATCCTAGAATTCACAGGCAATATGAATTCCAAAAGAAAGGCCTTCAATACAATAATGTAAATAAAAAGAAATATGTCTAAGTATAAAATTGAAAAATTTCTTTTAGTACTGAATTCAGTAATGAACCTTGGTTAATGAATGCTTATTTTAAAAGAAAGCATACACAGAAACTTTCCTACTAATGGTAGGAAATTACATGGCTACTTAAAATATTAAATCAATGCAAATTAAGGTGCAAATGTTGGTGGTGTTCACTTAGAACAGAAATGGTCATTTTACTTTAATGTGTATATTTTATTTCTAACCTATTATCAGTAATTATTTTCCATTGCAATACCATGGACAAATCAGTTCTCTTTTTGGATTTAATGTCATCCATAAAAGAAGGAAAGTATTACTATATGCCTCACAAGATTCTCATGAAAATAAAATAAAATAAAATGAACTATAATTTAAAATAATTAAAAAAAAAATTTAAGACATCATACAAATACTTTTATGTGTATATATTTGCTGTTAACTTGGAGCAAAGCTACCTACTATGCAGAACAAAAATGTATGGAAATTTTACAATTAAGTCTAGAGATGTTTCTAGCAACATATCAAGCACTTTCTTTTTTTTTCTAAAACCATAAGAACAAATATTTCATTACACCAAAACATAATTAGTGGTTATTCAAGTGAGCACAGACAGAATTACATAGAAACAACAGGTGCAAAACTCACAGACTCACGAACTGCAAAGGCTCAGGATTTAGATGGAGCAAGAGGTCCAAAATACCCCAGAAGCAGGTGTTCTAGGTATTCCTGTGGCTCATGTGGGCACTTAGAAGCATTTGATGTGGTAGATGATGACTTGCTTAAGGACCAGGCAGAATAAGACAGCTGACAAGAGGATCAGTGGAATGCGAAGGGCTGGAAATTAGAGAATCGACACGGTATGAGCTGAGCCTTGTGGGGCCAACTCTAGCAAAGTTGGTGTCTGTGCCCCCAGGACCCTCTCTGTCTTCTCTGACTTCTCGCTCAGGTTCCCTACATTCTCCACCCTCTGGATTGCAGACTGTCTTTCAGCCCAGGAACAACTCTCTGCTTTTTTCATAGCTGCCTCTTTCCCATTGTTAGGATTCAGCTCAACAAGTACTTCTTCATGGAATCTGCTCCCTGTCAGTGTGTCCTGTGGACCCATCTAAGTTTCCCTGCAACCTTTATCACTATCTACAACTTTGTTATTTAATCATTTGCTTATAGTTCACTGTGTATTGCAGAAGGTGAGATTTGTAAGAGAAGTCACTGAATCCCTAGGAGTTTCTGAGACATAAACATACATCAAATAACTGATGAATGAATGAATGAATGAATACATCAATCCCCAAGGCCCCTTCACTTGTACAGTTTTCTACTTGATTATATCTTGTCTTAAAATGCATTACTGGGTCCTATATTTACTCAAGTCACCTGTTGTCAATTTTCACATTAGTAGTGTTTTAACCATAACTAATTCTCTTTAGCATATTAATCAACTAAGATGGCCACCCTGTCACATAACAAAATGATTGAACCTAGTTAAAAATCCCTTTGTGATTTTTTCCTTAAAAGTGTATGGAGAGAGGCCCATTTATCTCTATTTTTTGTTATTATATTTTATTTTTTACTAGAGGATTATAATTCTGCATAAAAGTTGGGTTCATTTTGACAAAATTATACATGTATGGAATTTGATCTATTCCATTTCAGTCTCCAGTCCCTGCTCTTTTTCTACCCTCTTCCCTCCCCCTCTTCTCTTTTCTATACTCTATTGATTTTTCCTTTCACTCTTTTATTTATCTATTTTTGTTGCTGCTTTGTTACATACACATAAAGGTGGAATTCACTGTGATATATTTATACATACACATAGCATGATTTCATTAAATTCATTCCACATTTCTTCCCCTTTCCTGTCCCTCCTTCCTCCTGCTTGATCTTCTTCTTTTACTACACTGATCTTCTTCCCTATATCTTTATAATATCCAATCCCCACCCCATTTTCCCCCTTATTTTGCTTTAGCTTCTATATATGAGAGAAAATATTTGATCCTTGGTTTTCTGAGCCTGATGTATGATGTTCCTCAATTTCAGCCATTTACTGGAAAATGCCATAATTTCATTCTTATTTATGACTGTGTAAAACTCCATTGTGTATGTATACCACATTTTCTTAATCCATTCTTTTACTGACAGGCATCTGGGATGGTTCCATAATTTGGCGATTGTGAATGGTGCTGTTTCAAATATTGATGTGCCTGTATCACTATTGTATGCTGGCTTTAGATATTTTGGATAAATACCCAGGATTGAGATAGCTGGGTCATATGGTGGTACCATTCCTAGTTGTTTTGAAAAATCTCCATACTAATTTCCAGAATAGCTGTATTAATTTGCAGTCTAACCAACAATGCATGAGTGTATCTTTTCCTCACCAGCATTTATTATTATTCGTATTCTTGATTATGTAATCCTGGCCAGAGTGGGTTAAAATCTTAATGTAATTTTGATTTATATTTCCCTTATTACTAGAGATGTTGAACATTTTTTAAACATAATTATTGGCCATTTGTGTTCCTTCTTTTGAAAATTTCTATTTAGTTATTTTGCCCATTTATTGATTGGGTTATTTGGTTTGGGGTGTTAAGTTTTTTATATATTCTGGATACCAATTCCCCGTCAGAGGAGTAGCTAGCAAAGATTTTCTCCCATTCTGTAAGCAGGGATGCCCATTTTAAACAATACAGAAAATTATAGCGTGCCTGATTATAAAATACCTAGAAATACTGGGTAAATTATACCAAACATTCTTTTAAATGCAGAGTTAAGTTTACAAGATAGTATGAGAAATGTTCCAGAGATAAAACTGAGAAGGCAACTGAAAATCACAACAGTACAAAGTCTATCTTGGAAGGAACCAGAAGATGGGATGAAGGAACCAGCTCAATAGTTCTGGGGTCCAGGTGAAAATGCACACATGGAGACAGCAGATGAGGCCCAGGTTCCACGGAAGGCTTGGAATTGAAACAGAGACTCCTGCAGGGGACTCACGAAAGATTTTATTTTCAATGAATGAGAGGTCCTTAAATGAATCTCCCTACTGATAGGAAGATGAAAAGTAGGAAAAGGCAGTTTGTTTATTTCATTTGGGGTTCTGAGTGAAGAAAAAGAAAGATTCCCATGAAAATTCATGTTTAAGATCTACCCTCCCATGGATTTGGGGCTCAACGTCTTATGGCTCAAACTCCCAGTGTGAATGATTCTCATAGAAGCAGATCCCAATTTTCTTACCCCAGGGGCATCTGACAGAGTCAAATATAAAGCCTTTGTAAAGGATCATATCCTCAATCTAGGCCTCATAACATCCTCACAGATAAAGACTTGCTGGATGTAAATTCACAATCTAAATTTATAAAACATTCAAGTTACCATGAGCAACAGTCAGCAGACACCACAAACAGCATGATTAAGTGCCTCAGAATTGCAGACAAGTCAGACACTGACGAAAAATAGATATGATTATTTAAAAATGATTAAAGACGTAAAATAAAAAAATAAACAGGAGAAAAATAAAACTGCAAAGATGACTAAAAATAAATAAAATTAGTGTACATGAAAAACACATTCATTGCAACTGAAAACTCCAGAGACAGATTAGAAAGAACAAATCGAGAATTAGCAAACAGGAAGATGGATCTGAATGTGGTTCCCAAAGAGATTAAGAGTTGAAAAATATGAGAAGATGAAAAGACATCAAGGATGAGGATGATATCTAATAAAGATGCCAAAAGGAAAATTTAGGAAAAAAAATGGGAAAGAGTCTATATTTGAATTTTTTTTTTAATGACTGAAAATTTTCTAATATTTTTGAAACATACAAATCAGGGTCAGAAAGTTCAAAAACTCCTAATCAAGATAAATAAGGATAAACCCATTTCTTAACCTATGTAGTGAAACAGCAGAATAAGTCTCAGATCTCAACACACAAGTCAGATTCACCCAAAATAGACAATAAGGACATAGGTCCAAGAAACACTGTAAGTCAGAAGACAGTGCACTGATCTCTTCAAGGTACTGAGAGAAGAGAGTTGGCCTAAATTCTAGGTGCACCTAAACTATCATTAAAATAATAATGATAATCAAGAGTGCACTCCTAATAGGCTCTACTAATGGATGCGAGTCAGGAAAAACAAAATTGAACTCAGAAGAAAGAAGATACAAAAACATACAGTACGCCAAGAAGTCAGTAAAATGTAGATGATGCTAAAAGTGCCTTGATTATATGAAACAACACCATAAAAAAACCACATGACAAAATAAAATGGAATTAAAACAAGATGAAGATTATTGGCTTAAAATTTCTAAAGGCTTTCTATTATTTGGGAGGCAGATAAAGATATTTGTTAATTCAAAACTTTGAAAGTCACAGGTGCGTGATCCAACTATAAGTATTATCATTAACAGAAACAAAATATATAACTCTCAAACCAAAAAAGTACTCTCAAAAAGCTGTGATCTGATGCAACTGACCAGGTATTCCACAGCTTTACTGCTGAAGTCCTATCTGCTTTGAGAAAGGTCTTCCCAACCTCCTGTCAGAGATTCTGTCCTTCCTGCTCTTTGGTATCTTGGACAAATTGTCTTTAGGGCACATTGTAATGGCCCATTTCTTGGGTTCATTTCTTCATCCTTGTAATCCCAGTGCCTGACATGTTCATGTTTATCAAATGACCGCATGTGGTATCCTCATACAGCTATCAAGTGGCAGATAAAGAAAGGAAAATGAGATCCTTGCATCTCAGGATCTTTTTAAACTGATCTAAACAAATTGTATTGTATCTGAACTCTATCTGAAAATTGTTTCATTTCATGAAAACAAGAGCTGCTTGATTAAAGCAATAAGTAATCATTCTGAGATCAAAAGTAAATGAAGACCAAAAAAATGTCATCTAGGCAAATAGCTAATAATTTTCCTTTGGAAGTTTCTGTACTGAATAAGCAGAGAAAGAAACGGAAGCCAAGGGGGGGGGGGAATGGGGGGAGGGAGCTAGAAGATGAAGGAAGATGGCAAAGGCTGACTCTTCAGATTTTCAGCATCAAAATCCCACATTTTAAAATGGGAGCTGCCAGTTGAGCATGGTGGCATGCTGAGGGCCATTACCAAGTAGGAATGACGCATCGAAATTTCCTTGCCAGCGTACCCCATGTTAATTTCGCTGTTGGCCTTGCATGTGTGTTTGAGAAAGGTGACCCTGCTCAACCACCAGGGAGGATCCAGGATTAGGGTGTATCCTGCAGTTTGAGGAAGTATCCCGCTCCTTGGGTTAAGGGCGTTCCCAGTTTAAGACCTTGGGTTTTAGGGAAGTTCGATGTTGAGGATTATTGCTGCTGGAATTAGGGCGTTCCTGCTGCCTGAGCTCCCGTTGAGTTCTCGTGAGATTCAGAGAGCACTTTGGGAAGAAAGCCTCGTGGAGTAGGTGAATTGGGCGGCAGGAGAACTGGGATTGCCCCAGAACGTGTGTGGAGGCCGGTGTGAGTTCGGGAATAAAGAATTGCTGTTTGAATCTACAAGCTGTGTGGTGGCTCGTGATCTTGTGCCCAGCCAAGACTGCGGCAGTGGCACATATCTGTAGTCTCAGCAACTTGGGACTCTGAAGCCAGAGGATCACAAGTTTAAAGCCAGCCTCCGCAATTTAATGAGGCCCTAAGCAACTTAGGGAGACCTTGTCTCAAAATAAAAAGGATGTAGTTCAATGGTAAAGCACTCCTAGGCTCAATCCCCAGTACCAGTAAGTAAATTAATTAATTAACTAAAACGGCAGCTTGGCCACATTCGACCTTCCGTTATCTCATGCCAGATTACATAACAGGCAGGAAACAGATCTTTGGAGATTTTTTTTGAACAGTACCAGAGGACCGAATTCTCCCAGACCCAAAGCTCTGTTATCCATGTGGGATTTTCTCCAGTCATTTCTTGTCAGTACAGAGCCAAGAAAAGCATACAGAAAAAGAAAATAATCCCGAAGTCAGCTTTCCTTGAGATGATGCTAAAGAGAGGTACAGAAGGAGGGCAACTCTGGACAGGAGGGAAAGGCAGGGCCTGGGGGTGGGTGTGGTCTGGGTTCATTTTTGTACCTTCTGCTGTCAGTCATGTGGTTCCTAGGTAAGTGCCTTTGACAAATGAATTGGAGTTCTTAAATACAGCCTATTTCATCCACCCAGATAATCCTTTCTCTCCTTTACCTGCCTTCCACATAAAGAAACAACAGAAAGGAAACATGACTAAAAGAACTCAGTCTCTCTCTCTCTCTCTCTCTCTCTCTCTCTCTCTCTCTGTGTGTGTGTGTGTGTGTGTGCGCACACCCGCGATGTGTTATTGAGAATGAGCTGAGGAACTCAGACAGAGGAACACATTAACATTTCCACTGCACCACAGAGACTGAGATTAATCTTCTACTCCAGCCCTCCATGCTGCAATTCAGAGTACAGTTCGTTCTCTCTCTCTCTTTTCTTTTTTCCTTTCTTCTTCTTTTTTTTTTTTTTTTTCATTCTCTTTTGACTCTGCTTCACAGGATCATGAAGTTTTACCTGGAATGGACTTCATATCTGTCATAACATCTTCATCTCTGTGGGCCTGGGAAACCAGGGGAAGCTACAGATTCCCAAGGAGATTTCGCCCCTCCCCCCTCCCCACAATTAGCATTTCCGTCAAAGACTTAACTCTGAAAAAAGAAAGCACAATGTGGACAAGAGTCCTGACTTCAGCCTCTTTTGACTCCAGCTCTCCAGGCCTCTGAATAGTCAATTGTGATCTAGCACTGAAAATTAGAGTTTTCTCCCTTAAGCCTTGCTGCTATTTGTACTTGCTCAAAGTGCATGGCCCTCCACTTTCATCTGTGAATACTTGCATACTTCCAGGGACTTTGCTGTACACATTTGCTGGGAAAAATCTCTATTTTCTCACAAATGGGTTTGAGGTGAGAAGAATGCAGTAAGTACACTTTTCATCAGGCTGAATTAGAAGTATAGAAAGCCATCATCATGGCCCGAGTGAACTATAAAAAGCCCCTTTTGAAATGTTACCTGGGAATTGCTGTAAGTCTTCCTTGACAACAGACACTTGGCATTAGTGAATCAACCACTGTGTTAATTAGAACTCAGACTCATAGACTAGCCTTGGCTCATAGAATGAACACTGTTTTCCTTTGACCTAATTACAAGATGTTCTTAAACACCGTCATTTTATAAAAGACACCATGACTACAAATTGCTTTGTGAACCACATTGTTGGGATTCAAAATGTGCTGCAAATTTGAAGAAGGTGTTTGTAATTTGCCAATAAAAATGCAGCCCATGGGGAACAGTGCTGTTCTCAGGAATGGGAGTAGTCTTTGTAAATATTATGTTCTCTTCCCCTAGTATTCCTCGCCTTCCACACATCCCTAGGTCTTTTTTTTTTTTTATTGTTGGTCGTTCAAAACATTACATAGTTCTTAATATATTATATTTCACAGTTTGATTCAAGTGGGTTATGAACTCCCATTTTTACCCCGTATACAGATTGCTGTATCACATCAGTTACACTTCCATTGATTTACATATTGCCATTCTAGTGTCTGATGTATTCTGCTGTCTATCCTATTCTCTACTATCCCCCCTCCTCTCCCCTCCCCTCCCCTCCCCTTTTCTCTCTCTACCCCCTCTATTGTAAATCATTTCTTCCTAGGTCTTTAAAATAATTATAATAATAATGTGAGATCAGAATCAGAATGCCCTTTTATCTTACCAACAGATTGTGGATGGTATGGCCCATTAAGTGCTAGCTTCAGGGATATTTTAGGTTAAGTGTCACTTCTTGCCCTAAGGCCCAACAACAACTTTCTATTGTCATGATTGATTTAAAGATAAATTAATATATAAATCAAATAACAAATGAAAAATTGCTATGCCACCACCACTATCAACAACAAAACTTAGAAGCAAAAATAATTTTCTTTAACTCAATGGGACTTGATTAATATACCTTAGAGAGCAATGCAGGTGAAACTTATTTGACTACATCAGATCATTATTATAAAGTTTATTTGAATGTTTACCCTGAAGGGCTACCATGTCTGGAGCCTTACAGAGCCCTGATTTGCTCAGGTTCCCGGATACCATATGGGAAAATATCTAGGGTATCAAAAAAATAAAACATTCCAAGTGGCCTATTCGATGTTGCCAGACCCCTGCCAAGATTGAGTTGTGAGAACTCTGTCTTTAAACACACAACCCACCTCTGGAGAAATGTTCCTGCTGAATATGACTGTAGATCATCTTATTAAAAAACAGCAAAAGAAAGCTGCAATAATAAGTAGGTAGGCAAGACACAGGTTACCAAACAGACTGTCATCCCATTAGCATTAATTCCCAGACAGTTTAAAAGTGTGCTACAATGTGGCCACCACTAGAGGGCGGAGCAGACCACGTTAGTTTTCAAGAGCCTTTCCAAGCTGAAAGATGGGCTAAATTCTGAATAAAGGTGCACTTACAAGCCTCTCCACATCTTAACATCATCCCTCTGTGTGAATCACAGAGGGAGCAGAGGGATGAGAGGGTGGGCAAGCATGCATTGAAACAGTGTTTCCCTTGGGAGAAAAGATTCATGCTTTTGATAATTTTCCTGTATTAAAATATTCTAATCCTTTCCATATTATGCCAGAGACTGTGCTTGGCTCTGGGGATACAAACACAAGTAGCAGTTAGTTATTTTCCTTTATAGACTTACAGTCTGGGTGGAGAGGCAGAAAAGTAAATTAATTAGGAGACTATGATATCTAAATACAATACGAACACAGAGGACTAACTAGAACTGTGGTTGGAGCAAGGAGAAAATATTTTTCTACAGATCCAAAGGCAGAGTTATTTCTCTACAGGTCCAATGACCGAGAGTTCTGGAGGCCTGAAGACCAACTCAGAAATCACTGGGTAAAGAAGACAAAGTAGAAAGAAACTGCTTTTTGAAGCAAGTGCTTTCAGTAAAACCACATATATGATGGGGTGGGGGAAGCCCAAATGCAAAATAAGGAAAAAAAAAACAATAGCTAACACTAACAAACTATCATTTTTTAACCATAAACTTTTCTAGATTTCACAATATTTGGGACAAAAACAACTTAGGAAGAAGATAACAACACCAACTACATTGGCCTGGAATAAACCATCTGCATCTCATTCCAATTGCAGGCACACAAGTAGCCCTAAGAAGGCTGCAGGCCAGTATGGGCCCAAAGAATGATGAGGACTGATGGATGGGGTGTTCTCCTCACAGGACTCATGTTGGAACATGTCCCAGTTCACCAACATGTCTACCTAACCTACCAGGTGTACCTGGAGTACGCTAATGTGGTGTTTTTCAATCCTAGCTATACTTTTAAATCACTTGGGAAGCTTCTAAGAAACATAAATGTCCAGCTCTGCCCCATGTCACTGTTTTAGTTTAGTCTTTAAATTATTTTAAAGTGCAGTCTGGGTGAGATCTACTGAGATTTCATAAAGGAAACATGAAGTTTCAGGTAGGAATACAGTCAACAGCATTTTCTTTTCTTAGCACTGAAAAGAATTAAACTTTCTATTTCTATGTAACTTTTCCTTGCACTGAAACACCTGGGATAATTTGAGGTGAAATCTGTTATCACAAAAACAATAATGTGAAAATAAAATGAATAGAGGGTAGATAATTTTTCAAAAATATATATATAACTTCTTTTCACCCAAGTCACCTTTAATTTTCTAAAGAGTCTCCTTCCACAGGGCATCTGAAAGTTCCTTCTGTCCTCTATTTCCCCCCTTCTGGCAAACTCTCTTTCCTTTTTGGAGTCCCAACTTCATCTCTGAGCTATCAGAGATAGATTTACTGTCATCTGAAGCTCCCGCATGGTTTCTTTGTGGACTTTGAATGACAGTCCCTATGCTTTGTGTATTCTCATGAAGTACATGTGATGACGTGAGGATTAGCAATTTTGAATTCTTCATCTTAGAGCATCTACAGACTGACAGCCCCCCCTTTTTTTTTGCCACCATTTACTTCTCCTCATTATCATGTTATCATACTTTCTCATGTTTCTTGCTCTTTGTGAATAATGCTCTTCATCAAGAGAGGGTGATGGAAGGATGGAGAAATAGAAGGAGGAGCGGGGTGGCCCTGCCTCCCCTCTGGACAGTTTGCAGACTTTCCTCCAGTGTGTGGAACTGGAGGGAGCCTGACACCAAAGAGGATGGATCCCATAATGGCTGCTCCAGCAGCAGAATTTCCTACATTTCTTGGGCATTTTGACTCAAACTAGAGTCCGAGACAGCTGCCGTCAAAACAAACAAACAAAAAACGATCCTCTTCTGACCAGAAAGCTGCACAAAACAAGAACTCTAATAAGAACTCTATATGTCTATAGGGAGAAGGATTGAGAAATTGAGGGTGGAGCAGGATTCATCCTGTGGCTGGAAGGCCGAGGAGACACCGCAATGGCACCTTTGTCCCACTAGAGGGCAGGAAAGAGCAGCGGAACAAGCCCAGGATTTCGGCGGCTCTAGGAGTCCCTGAATAGTTGTTAATCATTGAGTAAAGTAAGTCTGCAGCAAGTTGGGCATGGTGGGACATGCCTGTAATCCTAGCGGCTCGGAAGGCTAAACCAGGAGGATTGTGAGTTCAGAGCCAGCCTCAGCAACTTAGTGAGGCCCTGAGCAACTCAGCAAGACCATGTCTCCAAATAAAATATCTAGAAAGGTAGAAAGGGCTGGGGATGTGATTCACTGGTTAGGACCCCTGGGTTCAACAATCCCTGGTACAAAAAAAAAAAAAAAAAAAAAAAAACAGTACCCAGCAAGAACGACTGCTTTGAAATTTTACCAAAAGAGTAGGGGACACTAAAGGTTAAAGGTGAAATTTTCTTTTAATAATTTTGAGTAATGAGACCTTCCTTCAGTGAATATGTCAGTAGGCTCCTGTAGAGATGAGAAAGCATTGGAGGTTGTTGGAAATGGTGATTTATCTGGGTAGAGACATGGTCCACTTCAGTGGATATAAAGTTAACTGCCCCAGGACTCCCTTGGACTTCCTACATCTCACAAAACACTTCTGATAGCTCCCCACTTTCCTGATTTCATGAAGCCAAGTCTAAGGGAAACCTAGACAGGGATTTGGTTCACCGGAGAACTGGCTCAAGAAACCAACAACATATGGACCACACAGACAGCATCTCCAGGAGGGTAATAACAATATTTAGCCTCCATCATTTCTAGAAAGGCTTTTAGGGAGCATATGTCTATTATTTGTATTTCATAACACTGGTATTTCTACCAGGCTTTATTATCCATTTCTCTTTACTGGACATGGAGCCTCATAAGAGAGAATCAAGAGCAAGAAAAAGAGAGTTTTAACTTTCAAAGAATTTCCACAGGTCCTGGAGAAGCTGGGAAGTATTTCATCTGGGGTCTCAATGGAAACAGATGACACACCCAAGTTAGGATCACTCCAGGAAGGTTTACATGCTGATACTTGGGCAAAGTGAGAGAGAGCTGGATGAGATAGTATGGAAAGTAGTGTGGAACTTTAGCAGCAGAGCTGCTATGACCCCACTGCCAGGGCCAAGAGAAGGAGAGAACCCCAAAGGAAAGAGTCTTGGAGAGAAGACCAACTTGTGAGGAAGTGACCTCAGGTTGTAACCTGCACCTGGTGATTGCCACGTTGGGGACAGGAGAAGACTGATGACTTACTGTCTTCCCTCACTCCAGATTCCTCCTTGGTTCCTGGGATCTGCATTCACTGAGGCAAAGGAGTTGGTTGATACTCTCCTTTCAGGTCAGACTTCCAAAAGAGATATCAACCTGGATATAATTCTGCTCACCTGAATATTATTCCTATGGTGTGTGCAGAGGCACCTGGGAATGCTGCAGGTCAGCTTGGTCAGTCCTTAGAGAAAGAGGTGGGCTAATGTGTGGTCCACAGAGATGGTTTCCTCATGGGAATCAGGTGTGTAAATATCTATCTTGTCTCTTATTGCTCTTAGAAGTTTGCTAATATGAAATTTAATTAGATGTGCTTTGGTGAGGATTTCTTTTTATTTATTTTTAGTTGGGGCCCCGAGTCTTCTGAATCCATGGAATATCACATTGTGTTACATATTACATTGCTTTTGGAAGATTCTCAGCTAATATCCTTTCCTAGTCCCCTTCCTCTCCTTCTGGAACTTCAGTGTTAAATCTCCTTGTTTTACTTTTTAACTTTTCTGTGATTTTTTTTCTACTGACTTTGTCTCTCTACTACAGTCTGTGTCATTTCTTCAAATAAAACTTCCAATACACCAATACTCTCTTTGCCTGCATCCAAACTCTTGTTAAATTTATTCTGTGACCATTATTTTCAGTTTTGAGGAAGGTGGTACACAATATGCTTCCTTTTAAATCTATCTAGTCAGTTGATAGTCTTCCTTATTCATAATCCTGTTTTCATAATTTCCTTCTTCAAACATCTAAATCATTTATATTCTGTAAACACTAACTTCAAATCTGAAATCTTTGTAGGCCAGTGTCCTCAGCAGGTTTTCTCAGCTAACTCTTACTTTAGGGACTTGTTCCCTTTTAAAAACATGTATTAATAATTATTCAGGTTGGGACTGGGGCTCAGCAATAGTGCACTTGCCTGGCATGTATGAGATACTGGGCTCGATTCTCAGCACCACATATAAAACAAAATAACGGTCTATCAACAACTAAAAATTTTTTTAAAAAATAATTATTATTATTCAATTGTGTGAGCTTATATTTCTTGTAACTTTACCTCTGGAGATGATTTAAAGGCTGGATTGTAGTTGGTTTCTCCAAAGAGGACTTGTGTTTTCATTGGCCAGGAATAAAAGGGGTGGAGGCCTACAGGCCTGGTAGTGTTTTACATTCCTGGTGTGGGATTTGGGGGACCCTGCAGGCAGTGTGAATTAGAGCTCCAAATTAGTTTGGATTCTGGCTCTCATTTGACATTTTAAGAGAGGTGGGTTTTTTGTTTTGTTTTGTTTACCATTTAACTTAAAGAAGAGGTCAAGACCAGCAAGGTTCTTTACTTTCCATGTTTGTGGAGCAGCCCTTTGGAATCCTAGCTTAAATAGGCCTTACATGGTTCCTGGCCCTTGCCCTGTCTTCTTTGTGGCCCTTCATCCCTGGCTGTTAGGAAAATCTGCATCTCAGCCAATGTAGAGATGTCCTTGGAGCAGACAAGGATGACATTGGGCTGTTTCCTCTGTGGTTGTATTCTGTACGAGGCCTGTAGGCATGGCCTTTGAGGATTCACCTTATGCCCTTACCACCTTTAACCATCTGTTCTTAAAAATTTAGGGTTGCAGAGATAGTTTTAGGATATATTTTCTGCAGTATTCCCCAAAAACTCTTGATCTGAAATAAGAGATCTAGAGTAGTAGCTTTTCACAAAGTACCTTGTGCCGATACTGTATGTCCAAGTAATTTATTTAGTCCTCAAGACGATTGTTCAGGAAGGGATGATCAATTCCACTCCAGGTTTCTGTGAGAGACTAAACTGCCCAGGGTTTACAGAGTCATAAGTTGATGAAGCCACTTTGTCTGGTGGCCAAGTCCCTGATTTTTATTCACCATAAACACAGCTGTCATGTTTGCTGTCTTCAGGGTTTAGAGACTGTCTGCTAAACATGAACAGTTCTCTTCTTCACTAAGTGTTCACCAAGTTCTTTTTTTAAAGACCAAAGTTAAACTTAAGAAAGCATGTATCAGTCAGAGTTCAGATAGGAAAACCGAGTTGTTCTACATTTTCCAGGGATGTGAGTTTAATGCTGAAATCAGAGCTTACAGAAGGTGAGAGGAGCTGGGCAGAGAGATGGGGGTTCCAAGAAAGTCCCTAACCACCTTGGGGTGCAGCACAGCTGAGGAGGTGGGAGCTGTGAGAAGCTGTGTGCATGAGCCCCTGAGGTGGGACCACCAAGGGAGAGCTCATGGAGAGGTCTGTGGGAATTTCTACCACTATGGAAACTCCCACTACTGTGGGCTCCAGCCATGCACCAGTTGGTGACTGGGGATTACTGTTGGTTGGTCAGACTACAAGGTGGGAGACAAACTTTACAAAGAGCAGAGGTCAGGCAGGTCAAGCTTGGCCCACCAGCCCCATGTGTCTGTAGGTCACTGTGTCTTAGTACCAAGAGTAATAGCCTTTCCTCACATCTGCCTTTCTTCAAGCTGCAGATATCTCCAACCCAGAACCACAGAGAAAAGAGGATCCTGGGAAACACAGTCTCTGGCCTTAGGAGAGGCAGTGCCATCTGCCTACCGTCAATCCAGCACAGAGCTCTAAGATGACTACAACAAATGACCCTTTAAATATCAGGTTTTGAATCAGCGGCCACCATCTTGGAGAGCTGAAGTATCCACCGCCAGTCTCCGACAGACTGCAACAATAAAACAGGTCTGTGTCACTCAGCCCATCCCCCATACATCGGGGAATTCGCATAAAACCTCTCCTAGGCTTTCCGGGGGAGGGAGTATCAGAGTGAGCCTGCATAAAGACTAGGGGAAAACTAGAGACACCTGACCTTCAACTCCCCCTCCCATCAGCAGCCAAAACGAAACCTGTCTAGCCAGCGCTGGGGGAGGGGCAAGCAGAAAAAATCAAAACCATAGAGTGCCAGGGATCCCAATAGCCAATTGTGTGACCCCGGAGATCCGGGCTGACTGATTTGCCCGGCCTTCCCCGCGGCTACAGAAGGTGGGGCGCCGCAGAGAAGCGATTAATTAGCAAGCAGGGAGAAAAGTAGCTGCGATTCTGTGGAATCCTGCCGGATGAGCCCACACTGACCCCCGGGCTGAGCATGGGATTTCAGAGGGGGAAGGAAGCGGTACAGTTCTATCCCCCACAACAGAAACAAAACAATAGAGTGCCGGGGTTCCCAATAGACACCCTCCACACCCAACAAACGGCAGGCCCAGGGTACAGTTTGAACTGCCGAGAGCCATCACTCAGGGGAAATCTGGTCTAGCAGGAGAAACCAAGACTAGCAGGAGAAACCAGGGGACTAGAGGCCAGGCCCTCGCGACTGGGCGGCTGGAAACCGCAGGCCCGCCGGCGACAGTTAACCCACTGCTCATGTAACTGGGCGGTAGGAGAACGCCCGCCTGCCAGCTACCGACCGCAGGACTGGGTGCCTAGAGATCGCCCGCCCACCGGAGACAGCCGGCCCGCTGCCCGCGCGACTGGGCGGCTGGAGTCCACCCCCCCGCTGGCAACCGATCACCCGCCCGCTGCCTGAGATACTGGGCGGCTGGAGACTGCCCGCCTGCCTCGACGGGGAGCTGAAACCAAACAGAGACAGTCCAGTCACACAGCCCCATTAGGACACCCCAGCAAGGAGCCTGGAGCCCGTCATAGCAGAGTAGTGACATCACTGGAGCTCGGCCGTCGGAATTCCTTCCCAGCAGAATCCACGTTAGCAGGCACAGTTTAACAACACAAAGAAGAAACAACAGAGTAATACAGAACCAAACAAATCTATAGAAGAGAGCAGAAACACGACAATCAAATAGAGCTAGAAAGTAATGTGGACAACATGAGAAAACAAGGGAAAAAAGGAGTACAAACAATGCAGGACAACTTAATTCTACAGGAGGACATAGAAACATCAGAAGCAGGGATAGGAAAAGAACTCAAGGCATACCTAACTCGAATGGAAAGGAATATTAGAGAAGACATGAGACAGCAAGTCCAAGCAATAAAAGTATATTTTGAAAATGAATTAAACAAACAAATTCAAATGGCAAAGAACGAGCTCTACCAGGAGATAGAGATCTTAAAAAAAAATCAAACAATAATCCTAGAATTGCAGGAAAATATAAACCAAATTAAAAACTCAAACGAGAATATTACAAATAGACTTGATCAAGTAGAAGTCAGAACATCAGATAATGAAGACAAGGTTTATCAACTTGAAAAGAATATAGTCAACACAGAAAAGATGCTTAAATCCCATGAACAATCTATTCAAGAGATATGGAATGTCATAAAAAAAACAAATTTGAGGGTCATCGGGATGGAAGAAGGCACAGAGACTCAAACCAAAGGAATGGACAGCATATTAAATGAAATAATTCTAGAAAACTTCCCAGAGATGAAAGATGAAATGGATTGCCAAATCCTGGAAGCCTACAGGACCCCAAACATTCAAAACCATAATAGACCAACTCCAAGACATATAATTATGAAGATAGCCAACGTACAGAACAAGGAGAGAATATTAAAAGCTACGAGAGAAAGGAGGCAGATTACATTCAGGGGTAAACCAATTAGGTTAACGACTAATTTCTCATAACAGACTTTGAAAGCGAGAAGATCCTGGAACGATGTATTTCAAACACTGAAAAATAATGGATTCCAACCAAGAATACTGTATCCAGCAAAATTAAGCTTCAGATTTGACAATGAAATTAAAATCTTTCACGATAAACAAAAGCTAAAAGAATTCACAGCAAGAAAACCAGCACTGCAAAGCATTTTGAGCAAAATACTACAAGAAGAGGAATTGAAAAATAATGCCCAAAACTAACAGCAGGAGGTATCTCAGTAAAGGGGGAAGAAAATAACCAAAAAGTAAAACCAGCCAAACTAAAATAAATAAATAAAGAAGCATGACTGGAAGTACAAATCATATCTCAATTGTAATCTTAAATGTTAATGGCATAAACTCACCAATCAAGAGACATAGGCTAGTAACCTGGATCAAAAAAACAAATCCAACAATATGCTGCCTTCAAGAGACTCAAATGATAGGAAAAGACATACACAGGCTGAAGGTAAAAGGTTGGGAAAAATCATACCACTCACATGGCGCTCGGAAGCAAGCAGGAGTGGCCATACTCATATCGAATAAAACCAACTTTAAACCTAAGTTAATCAAGAAGGATAAAGAAGGACACTATATACTGTTAAAAGGAACCATCCACCAACAAGACATAACAATTATCAATTTGTATGCACCAAACAATGGAGCTGTAATGTTCATAAAACAAACTCTCCTCAAGTTCAAGAGTCAAATAGACCACAACACAATAATTATGGGTGACTTCAACACACTGCTCTCGCCATTAGACAGATCCTCTAGACAAAAACTGAATAAAGAAACTATAGAACTCAACAGCACAATCAATAACCTAGACTTAATCGACATATATAGAATATATCAACCATCATCAAGTGGATACACGTTCTTCTCAGCAGCACATGGATCCTACTCAAAGATAGACCATATATTATGCCATAAGGCAACTCTTAGTAAGTATAAAGGCGTGGAGATAATACCATGCACCATATCTGATCACAATGGAATGAAATTGGAAATCAATGATAAAAGAAGGAAGGAAAAATCCTACATCACATGGAAAATGAACAATATGTTACTGAATGATCAATGGGTTACAGAAGACATAAAGGAGGAGACGAAAAAATTCTTAGAGACAAATGATAATACAGACACAACACACCGGAATCTATGGGACACAATGAAAGCAGTTTTAAGAGGGAAATTCATTTCTTGGAGTTCTTTCCTCAAAAAAAGAAATAACCAACAAATAAATGAACTCACACTACACCTCAAAAACCTAGAAAAGGAAGAGCAAAACAACAGCAAATGTAGTAGAAAACAAGAAATAATTAAAATTAGAGCAGAAATCAACGAAATTGAAACAAAAAAAAAACATTGAAAAAATTGATAAAACTAAAAGTTGGTTCTTTGAAAAAATAAATAAGATTGACAGGCCCTTAGCCATGCTAACGAAGAGAAGAAGAGAGAGAACTCAAATTACCAACATACGGAATGAAAAAGGCAATATCACAACAGATACTACAGAAATACAGAAGATAATTAGAAAGTATTTTGAAACCCTATATTCCAATAAAATAGAAGATAGTGAAGATATCGATAAATTTCTTAAGGCATATGATCTGCCCAGATTGAGACAGGAAGACACACACAATTTAAACAGACCAATAACAAAGGAAGAAATAGAAGAAGCCATCAAAAGACTACCAACCAAGAAAAGCCCTGGACCGGATGGGTATACAGCGGAATTCTACAAAACCTTCAAAGAAGAATTAATACCAATACTTTTCAAGCTATTTCAAGAAATAGAAAAAGAAGGAGCTCTTCCAAATTCATTCTATGAGGCCAACATCACTCTGACCCCAAAACCGGACAAAGACACTTCAAAGAAAGAAAACTACAGACCAATATCTCTAATGAACTTGGATGCAAAAATTCTCAATAAAATTCTGGCGAATCGAATACAAAAACATATCAAAAAACTTGTGCACCATGATCAAGTAGGATTCATCCCTGGGATGCAAGGCTGGTTCAATATACGGAAATCAATAAATGCTATTCACCACATCAATAGACTTAAAGACAAAAACCATATGATCATCTTGATAGATGCAGAAAAAGCATTTGACAAAGTACAGCATCCCTTTATGTTCAAAACACTAGAAAAACTAGGGATAACAGGAACTTACCTCAACATTGTAAAAGCTATATATACTAAACCTCAGGCTAGCATCATCCTAAACGGAGAAAAACTGAAGGCATTCCCTCTAAAATCTGGAACAAGACAGGGATGCCCTCTATCACCACTTCTATTCAATTTAGTTCTCGAAGTACTAGCCAGAGCAATTAGACAGACAAAAGAAATTAAAGGCATAAAAATAGGAAAAGAAGAAATTAAATTATTGCTATTTGCGGATGACATGATAATATACTTAACAGACCCAAAAGGGTCTACAAAGAAGCTGCTAGAGTTAATAAATGAATTCAGCAAAGTGGCAGGTTATAAAATCAACACGCATAAATCAAAGGCATTCCTGTATATCAGCAACAAAACCTCTGAAATGGAAATAAGAAAAACCACTCCATTCACAATATCCTCAAATAAAATAAGATACTTGGGAATCAACCTAACAAAAGAGGTGAAGGATTTATACAATTAAAACTACAGAACCCTAAAGAGAGAGATAGAAGAAGATCTCAGAAGATGGAAAAATGTACCCTGTTCATGGATAGGCAGAACTAACATCATCAAAATGGCGATATTACCCAAAGTTCTCTACAGGTTTAATGCGATGCCAATCAAAATCCCAACGGCATTTCTTGTAGAAATAGATAAAGCAATCATGAAATTCATATGGAAAAACAAAAGACCCAGAATAGCAAAAGCAATTCTAAGCAGGAAGTGTGAATCAGGCGGTATAGCGATACCAGAGTTCAAACTGTACTACAAGGCAATAGTAACAAAAACAGCATGGTACTGGTACCAAAACAGGCAGGTGGACCAATGGTACAGAATAGAGGACACAGAGACTAATCCACAAAGTTACAACTGTCATATATTTGATAAAGGGGCTAAAAGCATGCAATGGAGGAAGGATAGCATCTTCAACAAATGGTGCTGGGAAAACTGGAAATCTATTTGCATCAAAATGAAACTGAATCCCTTTCTCTCGCCATGCACAAAAGTTAACTCAAAATGGATCAAGGAGCTAGATATCAAATCAGAGATGCTGCATCTGATAGAAGAAAAAGTTGGCTCCGATCTACATATAGTGGGGTTGGGCTCCAAATTCCTTAATAGGATGCCCATAGCACAAGAGTTAATAACAAGAATAAACAAATGGGACTTACTTAAATTAAAAAGTTTTTTCTCAGCAAGAGAAACAATAAGAGAGGTAAATAGGGAACCTACATCCTGGGAACAAATTTTTACCCCTCACACCTCAGATAGAGCCCTAATATCCAGAATGTACAAAGAACTCAAAAAATTAAACAATAAGATAACAAATAATCCAATCAACAAATGGGCCAAGGACCTGAACAGACACTTCTCAGAGGAGGACATACGATCAATCAACAAGTACATGAAAAAATGCTCACCATCTCTAGCAATCAGAGAAATGCAAATCAAAACCACCCTAAGATACCATCTCAGTCCAGTAAGATTGGCAGCCACTATGAAGTCAAACAACAACAAGTGCTGGTGAGGATGTGGAGAAAAGGGTACACTTGTACATTGCTGGTGGGACTGCAAAATGGTGAGGCCAATTTGGAAAGCAGTATGGAGATTCCTGGGAAAGCTGGGAATGGATCCACCATTTGACCCAGCTATCGCCCTTCTCGGACTATTCCCAGAGGACCTTAAAAGAGCGCACTATAGGGATACGGCCACATCAATGATTATAGCGGCACAATTCACAATAGCTAGACTGTGGAACCAACCTAGATGCCCTTCAATAGATGAATGGATAAAAAAATGTGGCATCTATACACAATGGAGTATTATGCAGCACTAAGAAATGACAAAATCATAGAATATGCAGGGAAATGGATGGCATTAGAGCAGATTATGCTAAGTGAAGCTAGCCAAGCCCTAAAAAACAAATGCCAAATGTCTTCTTTGATATAAAGAGAGCAACTAAGAACAGAACAGGAAGGAAGAGCATGAGGAAAAGACTAACAGTAAACAAAGACAAATGCGGGGAGAGAAAGGGAGAGAGAAGGGAAAGCATATGGAAATGGTAGGAGACCTTCAATGATACACAAAATTATAAGAGGTTATGAGGGGCAAGGGGGAGGGGGGGAAAAGGGGAGAGAATTGAACAACAGCAGAGGAGGTAGAGAGGGAAGATGGGAGGGGAGGGGAGGGGAGGGGGGATAGTAGGGGATAGGAAAGGTAGCAGAATACAACAGTCACTAATATGCCATTATGTAATAATGTGAGTATGTAACAGATGTGATTCTGCAATCTGTATTTGGGGTAAAAATGGGAGTTCAAAACCCAATTGAGCCTAATGTATGAAAGATGATATATCATGAGCTTTGTAATGTTTTGAACAATCAATAAAAAAACAAAACAAAACAAAATTGTCAGTAACAGTAAAAAATAAATAAATAAATATCAGGTTTTTAAAAATTGTAGTACTGCCTTTCAAATTAAAAAAATCAATGAATGCAGTTTCTTGTAATGTGTTTGGTTTTATTGTCTGCAAAAAGTTTTAACTTAAAATTTGATACAGCTTTTGGATTTGGACCTGGTATTTGTCAAGAGTCTGATAGTCTTTAGAGTGTAAGACAATCCCGTTGTCCAAGAAAAACTGAGGAAGTACACATTAGAAGAAATCTTTATACCTCCATTTGCAGACTCAAAGAAGTTCTCATTCTGATAACCCTTAAATGAATTATAGTTCCATGTGACTAGATCTAGATCTAGGGCTCTTCAAGTTACAAGCATTGTGGGCAGATTTTCTCGTTGTTCTTATATATCATTTCCTTTCTTGTTTTGTTATGAGTGCTCCCAATAATTTAGTCTTCATAGAAGCAGGTTCTGAAAAGATAAATAGTAAATACTGTCCTAAATACTTGGGTCAAAATTCCTACTTGAATGAAGTCACCTTGCTACTGTATGTATCCCGAATTGTACATGACTCATAAATCTGTATCTGGTTGATCATTAAGAACTGACCCAATCATGTTGGAAAGGCAGGACAAAGCATAAAGATGAAGACTAAGTCTCAGGTGTTTTCTTACTATTTTGCAGCTTGAAAAAAAAAATATCAGGTCTAAGTAGACTCCTAATTATCATCTCATTGACATTTCTGGATGTATTTCTCTATTTTCTAAATTCAGTTATCTGTTGCTGAGAAATTTTTGAATGTATTTCAGATTTACTTTTCAATGAGGAGGACTCATTTTAAAACCAAAGCTTCAGGTCCACTATTAGGATGAATGGCTGATATCTGAGCAGTGGAGCTCCAGCAGGTCCTTTCTCCACAGAAACTTGAGCACAGCGACCTCTAGTGGACACAATGGAGCCACAAAGTCCAAAATTGAGGAGGCCATTCATTGAATGGAAGGTCTTTGTTTCCATCTATAGTTGTCAGACTCTCCCCAAAATTCATAACTGAGGCAATACAAAAAAAGTGGACCCTCTTCTCCAATCTCTTTTCTTCATATTAATCAAGAAATTTCACTGAGGAAAATTTTCATATGTTGCTGGCTTCCATCCTGCCATATACCCTATAAACAGGCGCACTAAGTGATTACTGCTCTTACATACTGTCCTACCCTTGTATGATTTTTTTTTTCTGCAGACATAAGTGAATACTAATATAGGTTACCATTTTCTGTTTTTTTAATGCAAAAGGCAACATACTATATAAAATAAATCCTACTATAATATGCAAATGTTTTGTGCTTTGTTACAATATATTTTGTAGATCTTTTCATATCAGCACATAAAAATCATTCTCACCTATTTATAAAAGCTGTATATTATACCCTTCTTTGGGAATACCATAATTTCTACTGATTCCCTTACTGATGTGTAATGTTTTTCCCCAATCTTTTTCTACTGAAAAACGCTGTAATGACTAATGTTGCATATAGACAATTTCATGTGTACAGTATGCCTGTAGGAATATAAACCTCTCAAATTGTAATTTGTAGGTCAAAAATTGCCGCAGTCTGGCTGGGCACAAATCACGAGCCACTCAAGCAGGAACAAACTTTATTTCCGAACTCCCACAGCATTCCACGCACACTCCCCCGGGAACTCTCCCTGAACACCACCCACACGGCTCCTTCAGGAACACACCACACCAACCGGAACTCCGTCCCCTGGGCTGCATGCGCATTCACTCTCAGAACCCCACGAGAACTCTAGGGAACTCCAAAGTAGCGGGCACCCGAGGCAACAAGAGCTGCCCTATTACCGGTGTAAAGGTCTAATATACAATTGAATCAATCCAGCATCATCTTAATGGCTCGCCTCTCAACCATTACTTCTGGCAAAATGCCAGGGGCCATTCCAACTCGGCTGTGGCTCTCAACAAAAAATAATTCTGTAATTTGATAAATACCTCCAAATTTCCCTCCATATGTGTTTTCTTCACCTTTAAAAAAGTAGCTTTACTTCTCTTAAGTATACAGCTCAATGGCTTTCACTAAAACCACTCTGTATGTAATAAAGAATACATTTTGATATTTGACCCCAGGTTCTTGGCATAAAGTTCGGAATTTGGAGTTTCCTATGTGACAGGAGTGATCTCTGTTATTCATCATAAACCCTCTTTGATGGTACCTGAGTTTGATGGCAGAACACCTAGTTAGCTTCAGGATGGGAGCTGGTCACCAGAAAAGCCAACCACATTATCAGAGGGTTGGAACTTTCAACCCTGATGTTGGGAGAGAGACTAGAGATAAAATTCAGTCATGTGACCAGTGGTTTAACCAGTCGTGTCTACATAATGGAATCCGTATAAAACCCCTGTATCATGGAAGTCAGCATCTTGGTAGGTGAGAAATACATCAGTGTGCTGAAAGAGTGTCACATTCCAAAAGGGCATAGCAGATGTATCTGCCCCCACCCCCTTCCTTGCCTTATCCTCCTTTCCCATTTAGCTGTTCCTGAGTAGTAGCCTTTAATATAAAACTATAATTGTAAGTATAGCACTTTCAGTGAGTTCTGTAAGTCTAATGAATTATGGAATCTGAACGGGCTGTGGGAACCCCTAAATTTTTGTAGTTGGTTAGCCAGAAGTTTGGGTAGCACAGGGATACCTAAGACTTGTGACTGTTGTCAGAAGTGGGAACTGTCCTGTGGCACTGCATCCTTAGCATGTGGGATCTGTGCTCACTCCAGACAGTGAAATAACAGAATTGAGCATTTTGGTAGAGAATTGGTGATGTCAGAGCACATATGCTATATCATAATCCAGTATAAGGGATCTTTGTAGGGTATGAACACTGGAAGGAAACCATGGAACACAGACTGCTATAGGGAGAGAGACTCCTGAAGAAGGCTGGGCATGACAATATAGATTATTTTAGCCCAGTATCTGTTACTGTAATAAAATACCAGAGGTTGGGTCCTTGATTTAAAAAAAAAGAAGTTTATTTTGCTCAGAGTTTTGGAGACTGAAATTTCAAGATGGGGCAGCCCTACCTATATCGACTCTCATGAGGACTTTATGGCAGATAGCATCACAGTGGTAGGAGTATGCGTGGAAGAGATTACATGCCGAGACAGGAAGTTAGGGGCCAGGCTCTTTTTATATCAGGTCTCTCTCTCTCTCTTGAGAGCTAACTCACTCCATGAGACCAGTGTCAATCCCTTCCTAACGCAATGCCCCTATGACCTAATGACCTTTCAGTAGGCCCCACCTTTTACAAGTTCTTTCACCTCAGCAATATGGCCAGGGAACCAAGCTTCCTGCACAGTAACCCTTAGGAGAAACACTCAACCACATCCGAACCATTGCAAAGGTCAGCTAACTATTTGGCCTGCAGTCCTGAAACTGACAGGAAACCACTGAGAGGTTTTCAGTGTGTGAGTGCTTCAGACGTGACTGACTTAAGGTGATGGTTGGCTCCTAGCACCTGTCTGGTGTGACAGGCCAGGGTGTGGGAGGAAGCCACCAAGGCTCCTGGATTGCCACCTGTGAGGTCTGCTCCAAGGCCCCACAGAAAGGCTGGAGGCACTTTCACAATTAGAAATATTCTTCATTGACATTTAAAAGATCTGTATATGTTTATTGTGATTATGGATGAATCATTATTTATTTCTGCCATCTTATTTTGTTATTTCTGTTGATTATACTTTTCTTTTGTTTCTCTTTTTCCCTGCTGTCTTTTGGATTTTCTTTTTTTACCTTGCATTTTATAGGTGAAAAACACACTATCTTTATTCTTTAAGTGCTTACTTTCACATTTTTTTATGTAATTTAATGAAGGTCTAAGTAAAACAAAACATACTGATCTTCTTCCCCAAATGCTTTAAGTCCAATAACTCTCTCACAGTTGACATATTATTGTTGTCCAGTATTTTGGCTCTATATTTTTAATTGGAAATTCCAGCTTCTGAAATTCTATAAAGACCAAGAACTATATTTTGGTGTATGTGTGTGTTGGGGAGCGGTTCTGCTAAGTCTGAATCATGAATCTTGTTTCTTGAAATATTTGGTAATCTTTTTATTATAAGCTCTTAGTTTGACAACCTACAGGGCATTTCTTTGCAAAGAGGATGTCCATGCATACTGAGTTGTCACTCTGTTGGGATCATCCTCATTTTTAGATTTGGAGTGTCCCTTACCGAGTGAGTGATGTGAATTGGAATCCCAGATCCCTGAAAGAAATCATACATGTAGCTAGGGTAATAATGTCCATCTCATTCCACCATCTTTCCTACCCCCATGACCTCTCCCCACCCTCCCTTTCAAAGATCCTCCATTCTTCCCATGCCCCCACCCCATCATAGATCAGCATCCACTAATCAGAGAAAACATTCAGCCTTTAGTTTTTTAGGATTGGCTCATTTTACTTAGCATAATATTCTCCAACTCCATCCATTTACCTGCAAATGCTGTAATTTTACTCTTTTTTAATGCTGAATAATACTCCATTGTGTATATATGCCACAGTTTTTTTATCCATTCATCTATAGATGGTTGGTTCCACAGTTTAGGTATTGTGAATACAGCTGCTATGAACATTGGTATGGTTATGTCACTATAGTATGCTGATTTTAAATCCTTTGGGTATAGACCAAGGAGTGGGATAGCTGGGTCCAATCGTGGTTCCATTACAAGTTTTCTGAGGAATCTCCACACTGCTTTCCAAAGTGGTTGCAACAATTTTCAGTCCCACAAGCAATATATGAGTGTACCTTTTCCCCCACATCTTCACTTATTATTGCTTGTATTCTTGATAACTGCCATTCTGACTGGAGTGAGATGAAATCTTAGAGTAGTTTTCATCTGCATTTCTCTAATGACTAAAGATGTTGAACACTTTTTCATATATTTGTTGATCTCTTGTATATCTTCTTCTGAGAAGTGCCTGTTCAGTCCCTTAGCCCATTTATTGATTGGGTTGTTTGTTTCTTTGTTATTAAGTATTTTTTTTTTTAAAGAGAGAGGAGAGGGGGAGAGAGAGAGAGAGAGAAAGAGAGAATTTATTTATTTATTTTTTATTTTAGTTCTCGGCGGACACAACATCTTTGTTTGTATGTGGTGCTGAGGATCGAATCCGGGCCGCACGCATGCCAGGCGAGCACGCTACCGCTTGAGCCACATCCCCAGCCCCTAAGTCTTTTAAGTTCTTTATATTCCCTGGAGATTCGTGCTCTATCTAATGTGTGTGTAGTAAAAATTTGCTCCTATACTGTAGGCTCTCTCTTCACCTCAGTGACTGTTTCCTTTTCTGATAAGAAGCTTTTTAGTTTGAATCCATCCCACTTACTGATTCTTGATTTTATTTGTTTTGCTTTAGGAGTCTTGTTGAGGAAGTCAGGACCTGATACGACATGATGGAGATTTGGGCTTACTTTTTCTTCTATTATGTGCAGGGTCTCTGGTCTAATTCCTAGGTCCTTGATCCACTTTGAGTTGAGTTTTGTGCATGGTGAGAGATAGAGGTTTAATTTCATTTTGCTACATATGAATTTCTAGTTTTTCCAGCACCATTTGTCAAAGAGGCTGTCCTTTCTCCAATGTATGTTTTTGGTGCCTTTGTCTAATATGAGATAACTGTATTCATGTGGGTTGGTCTCTGTGTCTTCTCTTCTGTACCATTGGTCTACCAGTCTGTTTTGGTGCCAATACAATGCTGTTGTTGTTACTGTTTCTCTGTAGTATAGTTTAAGATGTGGTATTGTGATGTCTTCTGCTTCACTTTTCTTCCTAAGGATTGGTTTGGCTATTCTGGGCCTCTTATTTTTCCAAATGAATTTCGTGATTGCTTTTTCTAGTTCTATGAAGAATGTCATTGGGATTTTAATAGGAATTACATTAAATCTGCATAACAGTTTTGGTAGTATGGCCATTTTGACAATATTAACTCTGCCTCTCAAGAGCATGGGAGATCTTTCCATCGTCTAAGGTCTTCTTCAATTTCCTTCTGTAGTGTTCTGTAGTTTTCATTGTAGAAGACTTTCACCTCTTTTGTTAAGTTAAGGCTATTGTGAATAGGGTAGTTTTCCTAATTTCTCTTTTAATGGATTTATTACTTATGTATAGAAATGCATTTGATTTATGGGTATCAATTTTAAATCCTGTTACTTTGCTGAATTTCATTTATTAGTTCTACAAGTTTTTTGGTAGAATTTTTTGGATCTTCTAAATATAGAATCATGTCAGTGGCAAATAGTGATAGTTTGATTCCTTCCTTTCCTATTCATATCCCTTTAGTTTCTTTTGTCTGTCTGATTGCTCTAACTAGAGTTTCAAGGACTATGTTGAATAGAAGTGGTAAAAGAGGGCATCCCTATCTTGTGACAGTTTTTATAGAGGGAATGCTTCCAATTTTTCTCCATTTAGAATGGCTTTGGGCTTATCATATATAGCTTTTACAATGTTGAGGTATATTCCTACTATCCCCAGTTTTTCTAGTGTTTCGAACATGAAGAGGTGCTGTATTTTGTCAAATGCTTTTTCTACATCTTTCAAAATAATCATATGATTCTTGTCTTTAAGTCTGTTGATGTGATGTATTACATTTATTGGTTTTCCATTTGTTAAACCAAACTTCCATCACTGGGATTAAAACCCACTTGATTGTGGTACACTATCTTTTTAATAAGTTTTTGTATGCAATTGACCAGGATTTTACTGAGAATTTTTGCATCTATGTTCATCAGGGGTATTGGTCTGAAGTTTGTTTTCTTTGATATGTCTTTGTCCTGTTTGGGTGTTAAGGTGATGCTAGCCTCATAGAATGAGTTTGGAAGGGTTCCCTCCTTTTCTATTTCATGTAATAATTTGAGGAGTATTGGTGTTAGTTCTTCTTAGAAGGTCTTATAGAACTCAGCTAAGAATCCATCTGGTCCTGGGCTTTTCTTGGTTGGCAGGCTTTTGATAATGTGTTCTATTTCCTTGTTTGAAATTGATCTGTTTAAATTGTGTATATCCTCCTGATTCAGTTTGGGTAGATCATATGTCTCTAGAAATCTGTCAATGTTTTTGAGATTTTCTATTTTATTGGAGTATAAATTTTCAAAATAGTTTCTAATTATTTTCTGTATTTCAATAGTGTCCATCATGATATTTCCTTTTTCATCATGAATTTTAGTAATTTGCTTTCTCTCTCCTTTCCTTTGCTAGTGAAGCTAAGTGTTTATCAATTTTATTTATTTTTTCAAAGAATCAACTTCTCATTTTCTCATTTTTTTCTGTTTCAATTTCATTGATTTCAGCTCTGATTTTACTTATTTCCTGTTTTCTACTACTTTTGGTGTTGATTTGTTCTTCTTTTCCTAGGGCTTTGAGATGTAGGGTTAGGTCATTTATTTGATAACTTTTTATTCATTTAATGAATGAGCTCAATACAATGAACTTTCCTTTTAGCATTGCCTTTATAGAGTCCCAGAGATTTTGATATGCTGTATCAGTGTTCTCATTTACCTCTAAGAATGTTTTATGTTCTCCCTGATGTCTTCTGCTATCCATACTCATTCAATATCATATTATTTAGTCTCTAGGTATTGGAGTAGCTTCTATTTTTTATTTTATCATTGATTTCTAATTTAACTCCATTATGATCTGGTAGAATACAGGGTAGTATCTCTATTTTTTATATTTGCTGAAAGTTGCTTTGGGACATAATATATGATCTATTTTAGAGAAGGATCCCTATGCTGCTGAGAAGAAGGTGTATTCACTTGATAATGGTTGAAATATTCTATATATCTGTTAAGTCTACATGGTTGATTGTATATTTAGTTCTATAGTTTCTTTGTTTAGTTTTTGTTTGTAAGATCTATCCAGTGGTGAGAGAGGTGTGTTAAAGTCACCCAGCATTATTGTGTTGTGATCTATTTGATTCTTGAATCTGAAAAGGGTTTGTTTGATATTCGTAGATGCTCCATTGTTTGGGGCATAAATATTTATGATTGCTATGTCTTGTTGATGTATGGTTCCCTTAAGCAGTATGAAATGTTCTTTATTTCTTCTGACTACCTTTGGTTTGAAGTCCACTTTATTTGATATGTGGTGGATATTTGCTTGTTTACGTGGCATGTTTTTTCTCATCCTTTTACTTTCAGTCTATGAATGTCTTTTCCTATGAGATTAGTCTCTTGAAGGTAGTGTATTGTTGGATATTGTTAAAATCCAATCTGCCAGTCTATTTGTTTTAATTGATGAATTTAGGCCATTGACTTTCAGGGTTATTATTGAAATATTATTTGTATTCCTGGACATTTTGGTTTATTTTTGGTTTTTAACTTGAGTCGGTTTCTCCTTTGATTGGATTTTCTTTTATGTAGTTCCTCCCTTTGCTGATTTTCATTGCTATTTTTCATTTTCTCCTCATGGAATATTTTGCTTAGAATATTCTGTAGTGCAGACTTTCTCATTGTAAATTCTCTTAATTTTTGTTTACTATGGAAGGTTTTTATTTTGTCATCAAATCTGAAGCTTAATTTTGCTGGATATAAGATTCTTGGTTGGCACTAATTTTTTTTTTTCACAGCTTGGTATATATTCTTCCAGGATGTCCTAGCTTTGATGGTCTTGGTTGAGCAATCTGCTGAGATCCAAATTGGTCTCCCCCTATATGTAATCTGAAACTTTCTCTTGTGGCTTTTAAAATTCTATCCTTATGCTAGGCATTTTCATTATAATGTGCCTTGGTGTGGATCTGTTTAATCTTTGGTGTCCTATAAGCCTTTAGTACTTGATTTTCCAATTCATTCTTCATATTTGGAAAATTTTCTGATATTATCTCATTGAAGAGATTGTGCATTCCTTTGGTTTATATCTCTGTGCCTTCCTCTATCCCAGTAACTCTTAGATCTGGTCTTTTCATGTTGTCCTATAATTCTTGGATGTTAGGTTCATGGTTTCTCACCCTCTTCACTGTGTGATCAACATTTTTTTCAAGATTATATATTTTGTCTTCATTGCCCGAGGTTTTGTCTTCCAAGTGATCTAGTCTGTTGTTGATGCTTTCGAATGAATTTTTTGTTTGGTTTATTGTTTCTTTCATTTTAAGGATTTCTGGTTTTTGTTTTGTTTTGTTTTTTTCAGAATCTCTCTTTCTTGAAGTAATCTTTGTATTTCCTCTCTTATCTCTTTGTTGGAGTGGTCAATTGTTGCCTTATTTGACCTCTTAATTCATTCTTCGCTTTGTATATCATTTTAATTACGTACATTCTAAACTCCTTCTCTGACATTTCACCTACTGTGCTGTCAATGGAATCTATCATTGTATCACCTTGGTTTGTTTTGGGCAATTTCTTCCCTTGTTTCTTCATATTGTCCATGTGTCTTCCTCTCTGACAGTGTGGATTCGAGGTATTAAAGTTTCTACCTTATAATCTTATGGTGTCCCTGCAGGTCACCAATACCTTGCTTGCAGGAAGCCGGATGATAGTCTTGTAGTTCCTGGTTGTCGTCACTAGATGGAAGCCAGTGGCAAAAGTCACAGCATGTGTTGGTATATGGGGTGCAGCTCCCACCATGCGAGTATGGTCGCTCTGCTCCTCCTTCCACAGGGTGGTTTGTGGTCACTCTGTTCCTCCTTCCCTGCAGTGGGCTGCCCTTTTATTTTGAGACAGGTTCTTGCTAAGTTGCTCAGGTCCTCACTAAGTTGCTGAGGCTGGCCTTGAACTGGAGATCTTCCTGCCTCAACTCCCAAGTCACTGGAATTACAGGCATACATTACCACACCAATTAGGATATTTCATTTTGCCAAGCTACCAAGGAGACTTATGCAGTCAGGATTTCTAAGATAGAAAAATTACCAAACTGAGCCGAGAGTGAGAATTTGGGGATGAATGCATTTTATAGTATTCCTCCAGAGCTGTGCCAATGGAATCTGCTATCGATTGTGTCAGTTACCAGTGATGAGTCCTGCTCCCTCACATGTTGAAGTATAACACTAGAGAAACACACTGAGGCAAGCATATACAGCAGGGTTTGTTTAAAAGGGGGTAACATAGACTTCTCCTGGGAGGTAGAAGGGGGCTATAGCTGGTATCCTCAGCAGCAAGGGTGTTCTGCCTTTTTTATATGTTCTAGGCTTCCTTTGTTCTCCTGCTCTCTTCCCCTTATCTCTCTCCTTCCTAGGATTAGGTCCAGGAGATGCTCAGGTGGGATGAACAAAAGGTGAGAAGCAGATAGAGGGAATGGGCCAGATAAGCAGCCCAGAACACATTAATTAACTTTTACAACTCCCTATGGAGAGGGACAATTCCTAGAACAAGTTACCTTAGCAACAGGTTGGAGCAAGGGCAGTTTATCTTGATAAGAGTGGAGGAAGGGCTCTGAAGGCTTTTCAGTCCTTCAAGGGACAATCTTCAACTTCCTAACCTCCTTGATCTGACCTGACTCGATTTACCAATGTAAACTAACTGCCTGTCTAATTCTGGCTTCACTGTCATTTTTGGTACAAAGCAATCACACTGAAAATCACATATGAGCCAATGCAACTTCTACATTTTGCTGATGATTTTTCCATTTTCAGACATTGTCCGAGAGAATCCATGTGCAGGAAACCATGCACTCCAGCACAACCAACCAGCTTTGCATTGGTTCCAAGGATGTTTTCTGAAAGTTATCCTTTGTGTGGATGTTTTCAGTGAGGTGGCATTTCCAGAACACCTGGCCCTCTCATTCTCTGTCCTTCTGGTTTTTCTTGCCTGCTTTGCACTCAGACTTCTGTTTGCTGGGAGATCTTGGCCCAGGAGATAATACTGTGAGGTTGCATCAGCTCAGAGGGAAGAATTTGAACAAGTGGTCTTAAAAGAATCACAGACCCAAAGCAAAGATGATAAGGAAAACTGAAGAACAAATGGACCAACACCCTTTCTCTGAACAGGGAAGAGTAAAATGACATGTCTAGTACTTGGAACTGAATCTCACAGATTGCAGCACAACATCACGCTTCACCACAGTCATGGCAAATCACATGAGACATTGTATGTGAATTTTCTCCTGTGTTGAGCAGAAGCTAAGGTCAGTATCAAATGAAGCACTCCATAAATTAGTTGAAGCAATGGCAAACAGGGAGGCTATACAGGGAGGCTCCAGCAAAACCACAAGACTCTACTACCATCACTGGAGTCTGGATTGAGCCCACCCCACTCAGTGCACACTGGTGCTCATCTTAATGCCTTTGTCTATGAGGAGCAAATCATCATCTCTGCCTCAGGTGACACACCTGATCTTTCCTTGTAAGGTAAGTTTTTTTGTGAATGAATTGCTATGGCTTTAACAATAATTTACTTCTTTAAAACTGTTAACTATTTTCTCTATTCCAATTGTCAGTTTTCTTGTGTTGAAAACCACAAGATGGCAGTCACCTTTTATTTTGATCAGCATAATACAGTCCCTGTCTGACAGTAAAAATTCTGATTTTAAATGGTATTACCGAAATCCAAGCAGTTAGGCATGTTGAACTTTCAGGATAATAAATAAAACTCTAGGCAGGAGAGATTTATTGTGAAAACAAATATCCCCTCTCCCAATGCCCCACCAAATTTCCCTTTGTCTTAAACTTAGTGACATGTCAGAGCACCCATTGTTCCCAATGAAAATGTCACCTTAAACAGACAGAAAAGAATCTTTTGCACTTTCGGGGCACGTTACAATTAAAACTACTTCTATACCTAAAAAGGTAATGAATCATAAAGTAGTCTCCCTTTTCCCGAGTCACTCAGAGTCCTGGAGAACACAGGCTGACACCCAGAAACAAGCTGTGATGCCACATTCACCTGCATCACCGCTGGGGTGATGAGCTGCCGTCACCATAGGCCTGGTGTTGCCATAGAGATGGTAGAACACCAGAGACGGGTGATGCCATCAGCCCCAGGAAGCCAGATGGGACTGGCCATCCCCTGGGGTTGACACACTGACCAGGGCAGACACAAAAGATGCTCTCAGTCACAGAGGGGCCTCCAGAGGTGAACAGGCTCCTGGGGAAACCATGTACATCCCAGCAAGTGTTCTGTCCTCCCAGGAGACATCTGGACTTCTGGTAAAATCTAGAAACAGCTGAAGCTCAACCTAGACAGCACTTAAATCAAAACCTTAACTTCTTTCTTTCTCGACAGTATTCAAAAACCACACACACACACACACACCCTTTCATTGTACAACTATCAGTTCCAGAATGCAAACGCATAGAAGCTTCAGTTGTGGGGCTGGTTATTTTTCACTTGCTTCTCCTTCTCCGCCCTCCTCTGCCTTGCTCTGCGCCTGCAGAAGCTGACTTCTAAGGGTTACACTACCTCGACTTCTTTGCCTTTTGGCTTCTTAGTTGACTTTGGCCAAAGGAAGCATCAAAAGGAGATCAGTAGGTGGGAAGAGAAAGAGGAAGAGGTATTTATTCCCTCCACTTCCTCACAGCCTCGCCTGGCTTTCACAGTGACACAGTTCAGTCACAGAGCTCTTGGCTGGCAGCCCCTCTCCCCTCTGTTATCCCCCTTTATGCCTTAAGGAGCAGGAACACAAAGGCTTCTTTCCAGCTGTGCCTGTTGTGTCCCCTTCTGTTGCTGGCTCCCCCAACTCCCCACTCCATCCCCATCTGCTGCAGTACATTCTTCTCAGTTAAACCCTTGGAAGGTGTCATCTTTCCCTCCTGGCACCTAACCCTTCCCACAGATTCCTGGAAGCCTGATGGTCATAGATTCATTGCTACGTAGGCATTCCTGCTTCTTTGCTTAATAGCTCTAAATGACAAACAGCCTCTTTACTCAGTTCTAAACAAAGCAAACTTCAAACAATAACTCATTTATGAATATAGTAGAATTTGCTGAAAAGTACAAGACTATGGGAAGTGGTTTTTTCACACACCACACAATCAACAACTTAAAACAGTTCACATTAGATGCACGTAGCCTAGTGTTTTAGAGTCTAGATTCAGGAGTGAACCGTATGGACCAAACCTCAGCACCATCACTTCAGAGCCACCATGTGATCTTATGTCAAATTACCTGCTTTCTCTGGACCTCAATTACTTCTCTCTCACATTCTCCCTCCATCCATCCTATCTATTTCCATCTTTCCTTCCTTCTTTCTTTCTACTACTATTGGTTTAAATGTGTCCCCCAAGGGTTTGAATGTGTCCCACCAGCAGGCCTTCACCAGAAGCTTAATTGATGGAGATGCCCACTCTTGGACTTTAAGCCTCCAAAATTTTGTGTGAAATAAGCTTCTTCCCTTTATAAAGCATCCAGCCTCTGGGATTTTGTTACAGCAATGGAACACAAACTGACCTACCTTTCCTCCCCAAGTCTTTTTTGTAAATTGGGGTGGTCATAGCTCTTAGCTCCTAGGGTTGTTGTGAGGATAGAACAAGTTAATGTACATAAAATTCTTCTTAGAGTCCTGCCTGTAATAGGATACTGATTAGCTATGATCTATCATATATTATCAGTTATTAGGCATTCTCCACATAGTTCTTCCCAGTTGGCTTCTTGGTTTCCATCGGGCTCTTTATCAATTGAGCATCCTCATTTTGCCAGCTTTCTCAGACTTATTTCCTTTTTCTCACTTGTTTTCTCTTGGACAGCCCCTCGGGTCGGGGAAGGGCAGAAATACTTTTTGCCACAGCTCTGTCTGTATAAACCATCTGAATCATTCAAAATCAGTGTGTCCGGCCCATATTGGCTGCCCAAGCTCATGCAGTTTCTTAAAGGAAATACTGTACTGGACAGCATAGATGATCCATGATCCAAGCCTCCCTCCTGGAACTGGGGTCTAAGGTGGAGGGCCCCAGAAGACTCTAGGCACAAAACCCTCTGTGCTTCTTGGAGCCTCCAGTCAACTCCACATGTGGGTGATGGGAGTGAAAGGGTAAGAGAGGACCCCAAGAGGGGAACTGGAGACCAGGACTCATAGAAGCCAGACACTTCATGCAGTCTGGCCTGAAGGTACCCCACCCAGAAGTTTCTGCCACTCCATTGGTCCTAAGCATCGGAGAGTGACTTAAAAGGTGTTGATAAAATCACTAAGCTCAGGAGTCCTCTGAGGCACAGGATTAGCACCGACCTCACCCATTTCCTTGGGGTTTCCCCAGAGTTTTCTCTTCCTGTAAAGCAGAAATGTGGTATGCTGCAGTCCCCCTTCTCCTGCCACGACAGATCCACCAATCAGGCTAGTACATGGATGACGCCTTGTGTCATTTAGGAGACCAAATCTGATTATACAGCTCTTACAAGAACAAAACTTCTGGCAAAGATAAATTAGGAAAAATAAGAAGATAAAAATTACCCTTAATTTTACTACCAAGAGTTATTGCCTAGCAACATTTAAGCATGTGGAACACAGTTCAGCTTAGATAAATAGAGCTAGATCAAAATGTACATCTGGACATTTTGTATAAAAACATGTTTGTAGTACATAAAACAGGGTATCCAGGTTAAAAAAAATTAGACAAACAACAAATTATTTTTAATGTAAGCATGTGTTATGCGATATTTATATATTTATGCTAAAAATATGTTGCTTGTCTGAAATTCAGATTTAATTAGGCCTTCATTGCCAAATCTGATAGCTAAAGTATATTTTTAAGTGAAAAAAGCAAGTTGCCATCAGTGATGCTTCGAATGATGCTTTTTATGTAAAGAAGAAGTTTCTATACTTAAAGACGTACACATGCACAAATCTCATAGATGCAAACACTGGAAGGATATATGTACACAGAATTAGCACCCCTTGATGTCAGAGACAGACAGGAGGAGAGCTTTTACTTTTTATTTTACACACTTCTGTGTTACTCACATTTTCAAATATGAGAATATTTGGGAACAAAGTATTTTTTTAAAATGACCCTAATGTAAGTGAAAATACCTAACAAAGTGAAGAATAAAAAGATAAAACTCTACATACAATATCATTACATCTGCAATTATTAAAAAAAAAAAACCCTATGTAAAAACATACACTAAAAATTAGTGGTTCTAGACAGGGTGCTAAGGGGTTTCCACATAGACTGTTAGTCCAGTCAAGCGGCAGTATTTAACTCTGCTGTTGATTTGCTAACCACTCATTTAGATCTTCCCAATGACTCAGAGACCCCGGGGGTCCTGGAAGTCCAGAGAAAAGACTGGAACTCCCCGATAGGCATATGACTGTGAGCTCACAGATGAAGTCCAGGGTGGCATTGTGCATTGGTCTAGTGTTCAATTTGTACTGTGGTGACACTGAGGGTCCCTGACAGCCATATGTTCTAAGAAGAGTTGGAAAACTTGAAGACCCCCAACATCATTTTAAAGGACTGTGGTTTTATTCTGAGAACTTTTAATATTGTGTTCCTAAGATCCTGAGGACTTTGCTATACATAGGAATCCGAATGTAAAACTTTAAAACATTAGATTGTATTTAATATTGGCAATCTTACACATTTAACCTAATCTCTATAGGTGACACATAGCCATGAACTTGACCAATTGAACTTTCCTTTTCTTAAAAAAAAAAAAAAAATCACTCCCCGAACCTCTTCAAACTTTACATGCTTTTTGTGCCACTTGAAAACATACTTTCATTTTTGAATCCTCCAACCTCTTGCACCTCAAAATAGTCTATCAGGCAAACCACTTGTTCTCTTTGATTCTATTTTTAGAATAGCTTTCCTCTGGACAGGGCCAGTAGAGCAGCTGCAAGAGGTGATGTTTGTTCATCTGTGACCAAAAAAAAAAAAAAGGCTTTGCATATGAAAGACACCCTCTCTGAGTTCCTCCAAATTCAGATCTCAGCAGACATACAGTAGCAAATAATAAATTATACACATAGATAATACTTACTATTTTTGTATGCTATTTCTTACTCTAGGTAGAGCTTAAATTTGTAAAGGATTTTTATCCCATCCTGCCAACCACCCAATGAAGTAAGTTGCTAGGAAAACAAACAAGAACAGCAAGAAACGGTTACCAGTAGTTTAAATGACATTAAAAATGTGAAGTTTCGTTTATTCATTTACTCATTTCCTAATCATAAGCTCCGTGGAATAAATTAAAATACCAGATAAATGGAAACTCAGGGGAAAGAAGGCCTGTACTGCCCTTGGTGGGCATTTGGTAATCCAACCCACCCCTCCCTCCTGCTAGTGGTAGCCACAGCCGGCTGTCTATCTGTAATCTAACCACAAAATCCACCTTCCTTCTAAGTACTGTCCCCAATGGGTTTCTGAGATGAGGTACAGAAGTACAGGGCAAGACTAGAGCAAGAAAGACAGGTAGTCACTGGCTTGCTTCATAAGAGAGAAAATGTTTGGTCCCAATTCAAAGTCCACAGTTAAGCTGTTTCTTAGCCCTTAATTAAATTCCTTAAAGAAACTGTATTTCTGCCCAGAGCATAACTCAGGCATGAAGAATCTGGCTCATGTAATGTGGCCTTAAATTCTGTTAAATTATATATACTTTAGATTCATGAATGGCCTTAAGGCAGTTGTCAAAATGATGAACTCTCCCGGATATGTCCTCACCATTTATGATAGTATTTGGATCTTGCTTCCTACATAAATTTGAGCCATAAAAGGCAGAGACCCAGTCTTAAATTCTTGGCATTTCTCAAATAGTACCAGGCTACAGTGAAAGTTCAATACATCTTGGCTGAGTTTATTGCTAAGTCTTCATTGTTAATTCATCATGATGCACGCTAATGTTAAGAGGGAATCAAAGACATCAGCGTCAAGAATGCATTCTAGTTACTCTGGCTGGCTGCAGAGTGAAAATTCCCTTTTACACTTGCCCTTCACTTTCCCCTCCCCCAGAGCCTGCCATCTGTTCTGGAATATCATCATTCATGTGGGGTTACCCCTAGTGAACCTTTTTAGACAATGTTTTGTCATGAACTATAAGTAGCAATGATCCAGAAGAGAAATTAAAGATGAATTATGATCTGATCTCCCCTTCCCCCTACCTGAGTAGTACTGAAATGTTTAGTCATATTGCTGAAGAACCCCAGAAATGCTTATTTAATAGCGTCACCTAAGTAAATCCATAATGCCAGCTTTCATCCCTCTTTCAGCCACCTTATGGTCCTCACTCACCAACAAAACCCTCCCATCACTCATGAAATGTGTATTAAGCAGTTTCTATGGGAAAACAATGGTGGAAGGACACGGGATGAGTAAACATGGACATTTCCCCACAGAACTTACAAAACATCATGGGAAATAAAACACATAATTATAATACAAGCAGGAAGTGATGAAGTACCCAGAAAAAGATACACATATGCTAATATGGGTGTTCTCTTAACAGGTCAAATCTTCACATTTGGGAGTAGAGGAGGGAATGCCTTGGAGATATCTGTTGCCTTAAGCGACAGGTAAGACTTTATTATGTAGCAGAAGCATGTAGATGGGGAAGTACATTAATATGGTCAGGCAATAGTGAGTAATCTGGTATCATCAACATGAGGACATAGCAGGAGGAACAAAAGAAGGTAAAATTTAGACTCCGGTCAAATCAGGAGACAGATCCTATTCAATTACAGGATATAATTTTTTTCCATGGATTTTTGTGCATAGTGGTACCATAGAGTTGCATTTAAAGACATATGAACCAATGTGTAAACTGACCTCCAAGGTCTCCCCATATAGAGAGCAAGGTAGCCTACGGAGGCCATCTGGGGCACTGAACAAAATGGAGAAGGGTAAAGTGACATCTGCCAAAGCACATGAAAGTTATTCACACAGTAGATATTGCAACCCAGTTTAACAACAGGCAAACTGAGGCATAGAGAGATTTAAGACAGCAAAGCCTGTGTAATTGTCACGAGTCAGGATTGGAACTCAGGTTGTTGCTATCAAATCTTATTAGCCTCAGCATCACTGCAGAAATGTTGATGTTCCTTTTAACAACAACACCCAGTCTATGGTGTTTTGTTATAGCAGTCCAATTCTCATGGCATCTACTCCATTTCGGCAACCAATCTTCAGGTCACAGTGGCAGAGGATTGAGAATGTTGGAGAATATTACTGAAAAAATAACTCTGTGGGCCCTGGAATAAAGAGAGAAATAAGAGCACAAAAATAATAGCATTTTGGCAAGTGCTGATCAATGCTAAAACCCTGTAGTTTACGTAGATCTTCTCAATTGTCACAGCAGCTCAATGAAGTAAATGCAGTCATGATTACCTACTAATGATGGTAGGTAACCATTCATCCTTTTTGTTGAGTCTGTTTGCTTCTGTCACATTGGCCTCCACAAACTCTCCCCATGACCTCTCCACCAGGACAATATTATTAGGCCCCACCACTTCCTCATCCATACCCCTAGTAGTTGCCTTCTTCCTCTCGTACCTGGAAACTGGCAATTCTGATACCTTATTTTTGGCTAGCAACAGAATGATTAGGTGGCTTGTAGCCAGAAGTTCAAAGGAAGACTTAAGACACGTCTCTCTTTCTTCAATAAGAGCATATTTCTTTCAGTAGATCAAAATTTTCTTTTAATTTGGAAATATTTTTCTCTTATAACACCTCTCTATTGTGCCCAGGGATCTTTGGTGTTGTTTGGGATATATAGTGAGCGAGGCATGGCTCTTAGTTCCTTATCTTCTAGATGTTATCCACAGCTCCCAAGGAAGCCAGATGATTGAGCCGTGCCTTTCCACTGGCATTAAATAGTGTGATTCTTGGTAGAAATGAAGGTGCTGTGGTCTGAATGTGTCTCCCCCAAACTCATACGTTGGAATCCTAACCTCCATTTAATTCCCATTTAATCCCATCAATAAACTGATGGGATGATACCATTATCATCTCCGGTTCACAGATAAGGAAACAGAGGCAGAGATGTTATTTATCTCATTTCTTAGTTAGGTAAATGCTGGAAGCTGGCAGAACCTGTGCTCTTGATTATTAGGTGGAGTTAGGGTGCACTTATGAGCCCTGTTGAGTCCTGAGAGGCTGAATATTAAATGGTTGTATCTACTCTGGTATAACAGTTGGTAACTAGTTCTTGGTAACATTACAAAATGCTTAGATACACATTTAAATTACTTTCAAAAGCCAGATGTTAAACCTGAGGCTTATAATCTGGCTTCCCAGGGGCACCATCTCCTATGAGGCCCATTTCATGACCCATGTCACTTGCTAGCAAAAGCGGCAGTGTTCATCCTGCTGCCAAATCACGTTACTTAACAGTTACCCAGACAAGCTGTGATTTGTGACTGCCAAGTGGACCTTTAAATAACAAGATCTCCCGGAGACATTTGGTTTGATTGGATTCATTTACTTTTACATTCTTCACAAGTGGACTTATCATACTTGGAATCCACTTAAGTTATTGATCAAACTGACAATGATTTATTTGTAGTGAGGAGTAAGCGCATCAAGCCACAGCTCCCAAGGAAGCCAGATGATTGAGCCTTACCTTTCCATTGGCATTAAATAGTTTTGTGATTCTCGGTAGAAATGAAGGTGCTGTGGTCTGAATGTTTGTGTCTCCCCCAAACTCATATGTTGAAATCCTAACCTCCAAGGTGACAGAGTTAAGAGGTGAGGCCTTTGGAGACTTGATCAGGTTATGAGGGATTAGACCTCTTCTAAAGCAGACCCAAGGAGGCCTGTTCATCTCTTCTACCAGGTGAGGACACAAGGAGAAGGCACCCTTTCTGGGAACCAGGTCACCAGACATAAAATCAGCTAGCTCCTTAACCTTGAACTTCCCAGTCTCCAGAGCTACGTGAAATAAATTTCTGTCATTTATAAGCCACCCAGTCTATGGTATTTTGTTATAGCAGCCAAAAAAGGACTAAGGCACAAAAAGATGTACACTCTCCTGACAAAAATTGTGTGATTACAATATTTAGCTATAAACATAGGCAGAAATATACCTATTTAGATAAATAAGTTGATTTGCATAATAAGAAAGAAAAATTGAATTGAATTACTTTGGGGAGTGAAAAAAAAGGAAGTAACAACTTCCCATGTGTGAAATTCTCTTTGTGCAGTCTAAATGACACTATTTTAGTACCCTCTCCTGATTATTTCCTTAGCATGAGTTCCCGGCAGTGGAACTGTTATGCCAAAGTACCGGAAGGTTTATAATGCGCATTGCCAAACTGTCCACCAGAATGTCATCCCCAGCATTTCCTAAGAGCACTGGTTTCCTACACTCTCACCCTCATTGGTATTATCCAGATATTTTTAAATGTTACTACTGAGAAATGGGCTTAAGTTCTGCTTAGTCTGTTTTTCTTTATCCTTGGATTTGTGTTGCTCAAATTCTGGCCCTGCCTGCTTCTCTGACCTCACTTCCCATTCTGTCTCACCAGGCTCTCAGATCACAGGTCTCCTCGAATTTCCTCAACATCTCCTCTCATCACATGCAGATGAGCCTTGGGTTAACAGTGGGGTCACATCTTAATAAACTCATTGTTAGTTAATCTAGTCTAAGTCAAAAATGCAATTAATACAACTAACCTACCCACTGTCGTAACTTAACAACACAGTACACTGTGGACTCTCTGTTTCCCCTCTTGATCCAGTGACTGACCGGGAATTGACCTGGATGCACTGACAGCATTACCAGAGAGAATCTTACTGCTTTTCACTAACCAGGGAAAAGATCAAAAATCAAAATATGGTTTCTACTGAATGTGTAAAGTCAAAAAATCAGAAGTGGAATCATTACGAGTTGGGACCATCTGTCATCTATAATCATTACACATGCTGCTCCCTCTTTCTGGAACCTCTCCCTGGGCTCTGCCTGGTGGACTCCTGCTTGCCCATCAGCTCTCTGCTTAACCACCCCTTCCTCAGGAATTCAGCCTGCTTCCTCCATAAAGTTCCCTTAAACCACCTCTCCCATTAAACTGTAATGTACTGTGATTCTCTCCTCAAGATTCTGTGTCCATGACTAAATTGCAGCTCTATCAACATCAGGACCACATGTATTTTTTGTTACTATTATATTTTCAGCCTAAACATTCCTATGACAAAGGAGACCCCCATCTCAAATATTATTTGAATAAATGAGATAATTAATATGATGGAAAAAGGAAATAGAACTTGCCTTCACATTGTTCATAGACCCAGAGTAAGAAAAAGGGCAAAAATAAGACCATGTAATATATTGTTACAATATAAACATACCAAGGCCGGCACAGCAAAGAGAAGAGGCCAAGTGCTGAACTTTACCTGGAGTAGTCTAGTAAGCTGTTAGAGGTAAGGTCATCAGAGCTGGGACCTGAAAGGTAAGATCCTAACAGACAGTCAGTTGCACTGGGTGAGCACTTGAGGCAAGGAGAAGAACAGTGGGGACACGGCATTGGAGAATACAGAATGCACAGGAATGGAGAGGAATTTTCCATGGTTGGAGCACAAGAGTACAGGAAAATGATAGCTCTGCAGAGATGACAGAAGCCAGATCTCCCAAGGACCTGCCAGGCTAGAGGTCAGGTTGCTTAAACTTGATTATGCAGTTTACACAGGGCAGAGAAGACTCCAGTAGACTGCATTTTTAAAGAATACTTTTGAAAACCAGAAAATGTACTGGGGTAGAAGGACACTCAGATCGCAGGCATAGAGATGGTGAAGAGAATGTTGAAACTATCCAGGAGATAGATTAATGCTATTAACCCAGATAGAGAAGCCAGTGAGGATGGACAGCAAGAGACTGAGACAGGATCAACCATATAATTGGAGGGGCCCAGTGCAGAATGAGAATGCACAACCCCTTATTCAAAGAGGAAAATGCCATGAAACTACAGAGAAGGCTTTTTTTTTTTCTTTCTCAATTTCTTTCAACTTGTCATGGTGGATTTTTTTTTAACATTTCATTCAATGTTTAATGCCTTTCTCAGTAATGAAAGTTAAATTCTACATTTTTAGCATGAGTTTAACCCCTTGGGAATGTGCCACATGAAAATTAAACTGTGCAAATACCATTTTAAAATACAAATGTTAGAGGTTTCAACTCATGTAGACTCTCCAAAATGGCACAATTTGTATCTCATGGCTCATCCTGGAGAGTGCCTGGAATCCGTCAGAAGAGACAAATACAGGTTGGACTCAGGAAGGTTTGAAAAAAGGCAAAAAGCTCCTCCACTCATGAGGACAGCCAAGAGTGAACTCCTGAGCATCAAGACATTCATAGGGCAAGCACAGACCCCCATAGGTGCTCATCTCGTGAAGTTTTCTTGGTTCTGATGAATGCTGTATTGTAAGGAAGTCAAAATATGCAGGTCCTCTCTCCACATTCTACAGCCCTGAGCTATCAGACAGATAACTAACTCATAACAATATTATAAATCATGTGAGGATGCACCGGCCATGGGATGGGGTAGTTGGGAAGCTTGCTCCTACCAAGAGCCCACTTCTAGCTGCTCACCTACCAGACACACATCTGAGACAGCAATAGCAGCCATCAGGGGCTGCACCAATATGCCACAGGGCTCTGGTGCCTGAATCTTCCCCCCAGGTCTGTGCTCAGGTCTCTGAGCAGGAAGGAAAAAGCTGGGCACACTGGGCACTGGGAAGCTCCATGGGGGCCAGCCCAGACTTGTGCATATGCTCCATTATCTCAATTTAAAGATAAAATTATTAAGACTTTCAAGATAACTTCTGAGCTTTAAACCCCAAGTAGGGAGACTTGCTGATGCCCATGAACCTGATCCTAAACAGAGATGAGAGAAATTTAAGAGGTCATAATGACAAAATGATGGGCTTCATTGTGTATGTATAGGTTTTGTGAGAGGCATGAGGTCTATAAAGAAAGAGAGGAATACACGTCAATTAGCAGTTTTCTGTCTTGAGTGAAAGTAGATGGTGATGACACCTGCAGAGAGAAGCGGGGATGTTTCTATGTTTGATTCTCCAAGTTTGGCATTCTCCACTCACTTCTTCTCCCCGTGGATTTCCATTGTCAACAGACAGTTCTTTTTCAAACAAAAATCAACAATTCCTGAATAATGTGCAAGATTCGGGCATGTGAAAATTTCCATGGAAATCTCTTGTTCCAGACTGAAACCTGATAATAAAACAATTAAGTCAAACTATTACTTAACTTACCACCAACATTAAAATTTAGGGGAAATTGTCAAAGCTTTTAAAAGGCAAAAAAAAAAATACTGACTTCTGTAATTTCTCTTTTCCCCCCCAACATATATAATAGGCCCAGTGTTTGGGGCACAGTAAGGAGTTGGCTGAAAACAAAACTCCTGCTACCATATTAAACATGGAGACGTTAAATCACAATGATTTAAGGTAAAAGTTTCCTGGAACTTTCTGTATTTTTAAAATAGGCATCCAAAATATGAAAGTAAAAGTATCATTCATTTATTCATTCAACAAATACTTTTTCTGGGAATCTATTGTGCAGAAGAGAACAAATGAAACAAACTGTTTTAGAGAAAGAATATTATAATGATGGGAGAATTTTAAAAAAATAATAAAATTATTGTAATCTCTTGAATACATTTTCCTTGCCCTTGCTCTGGAATCAGTCATTTCTCCAAGGAATCCTTGTTCCTTTTAGTAGAATTTACACTCCTATTGCTAAGGCAGTGTTACTGCTCCTCGGTTCTCAGTAAGCAGAGATCCATCTATTTACCTGTACATAGAAGCATGCATGCACGCACACACATGTGTATGTGTACACACGCATGCACATACACACACACACACACACAAACACACACACATACACACTTTACATCAACACCAATTCCATGAGATTCATTCTGTGTTTTGACCTTTCCATAAATATAACCCTCCTCATAGATAATAGGAAACCTGGCACATATTATTCTTTTTTAAAATTATAATTATTAATACATATTAATTATACTGATTAATGGAATTCACTGTGGTTTCTGTACATTCTATTATGTTTTAGATGTGAGGTGTCCCCCAACAGTTAATGTGTAAGACAATGCAGGAAGGTTTAGGGATGAAATGATTGGGTTATGAGAGCCTTGACCTAATCAGTGCATCAATCCCTTGATAGGAATTAAGTGGGTGGTAACTAAGGGCAGGTAGTGTGAGGCTGGAGGAGGTGGGTCATTGGAGGTGTGCCTTTGGAGTTTATATTTTGTTCTTGGTGAAGAATCTCTCTCCGATTCCTGGTGCCCTGTTCCCAGCTGCTTTCCTTCACCATACATTTTCTCCTGATTTTCTGCCTCGTCTCAGGCCTTTGAGGAATGAAGCCGGCCATCTATGGATTGTGACCTCTGAAACTGTTAGCGCCAAAATATACTTTTCCTCCTTAAAATTGTTGCTGTCAGGTCTTTTGATTACAGCAGTGAAAAAGCTGACTGAACACATGCACATATCCTTCATTGATCACTTCCACCCACCTTCCTTCTGCCCTCTCTCCTTCTTGCCTCCAGCCCTCTTCACAGTCCCTAATAGTCTCTCGTCTAATTTCAGACCATTTTTTTCTTTTTTTGGTTTCCACATCTGAAAGAAAACATGTGATACTTGTCTTTCTGTGTCTGGCTAACTTTGCTTAACATGATATCTTTCAGATCCTGAAAATGACAGAATTTCATTCTTTTTTATGACTGAACACTACTTTTGACGTGCTTACTTGTCTAATCCATTCCCCTCTTGATAAGCAGGTTCTTATTGATGCTGCTCCCCTTCCCTACCACACAAACTCCCTTTACCTCAGCCACAAGTGCACATTCCCTGGCCACTGGTGGGTGAAACTCCCCTCGCTCCACAGCCCTGCCTGCTCACACTAGGCCAGGCTGCTCATGATCATGGTTGCCTCTTCCTCTACCTGAAATGATTGCCAGCTCATACTGCCCCAGTGTGGCCAAACCTCTTTTACCTTGCTTGGGCTGTGAACCGAATAACAGCCACCCCTCCCACACCACACACACACACACACACACACACACACACACACGCAGCCTTCTCTTGGCTTCTGAGTCAACAATCTTGTCTACATAGTCAAACAGGCAATAGAAGTCTAGAATATGAGAACAAAGGCCAGCAAGCTAATCTGGGGAACAGAGCAGGAGAGGAAAGGTGTGCATGAGGTGGAGCAGCTCTTCCTGCCACAGCACCATTGTTTACTCTTTAATTTTTCTCCTTTCCAGATTATTAAAGACATTCATCTTCTATTAATTGAGCTAAAATCTAATAGCAGTGATCATTGGCAACCGAGCCAAAGTTAAAGGAAGTTCTATTGTATTCCAAACATTTTTTCCACCGAAAATAAGTCACATTTTAGGATCTTGTGTTGCTTATTTTTTTCAGAATTCCTCTTGGGTCAGGTTGACCTGCAAAGAAAGCCAGAACTATTTCAATGGGCCTCTTACAAAGATTCTTGTTTGCTTTTTTGTTGTTGTTGTTCATTTATTAAGTCTGAAACACCCACAGCTCATTACTTAAGGAGAATAAGTTAAAACTTACCAAAGTAGACTAATGGACAGAACCTCAGGAAAGGAGTACTCTTCTCACCTTCCCAAAGTCCTGTAACTTAAATAAGGTTCTCCTTTAATTAATTAAATGCTACCCTTTAGGGTATGGAGGTGTACCTTAGTGGTATTTAGTGGTCTTGTCTAGCATGCTCAGGGCCCTAGGTTCAAACCCAGCAACACATACACATACACACACACACACACACACACACACACACACACACACAATCTACTGCTTTGATTCCTCTCATTATACTCAACTCTTGGTGTTAACAAGAACTAGACTCCTTACCCCTGACTTTTTCTATTGACCTTACTCTCTGACCTAATCTTGAATTTTCTTCCTAACTCCATGACAAATTCTGGGATTCTATCCCCAAAGATCACAGATGACTTTTTCTAAACGATTTGATAAACTTCAGGGTCCAGAGATAATCTGTTATAATCTGGAGCCCATTGAAGGAAAAGAACAGAGAATGTGTGGGCCAGCTGTGGTACAGGCAATGATGTGCAGCACTAACATGCAAGTCCACTTCTCTCCCCACCACTCTCTGAGGCAACCACTGCCTGAAGAGTGTTTATGTGCCAATCCCTGATCATGACTTTGGGAGAAAAAGAGAATGACTTAGATTTATAAGCCTCTTCTGTTCACTACCAAACCATAATTTAAGTTCATTTTATAGATCTGGTATAACCCAGGGATCAACCCAAATTCTGAGGGTTAGGAGACTGACCCTGAACTGAATCCAACTCCATGAAAAGTTTGTATTTGTCCAGTTAAGAAGCAAATGGGAGTGTCTGCGTGCAGAGCATGCCCCTGGGCCTGCCACAGCATCTCCCACCTCTCTTGGCCCACAGCAGCCCACCATGCACTTCCTACACACACTGCTGCTGTTTCAGTCAGCTTGTTGCCACCATGACCAAATGACTGGACAAGAACAATTTTAGAGGAGGAAAAGTTTATTTGAGCTCATGGTTTCAGAGGTCACAGTCCTCAGACAACCAACTCCATTCCTCGAGGCCTGAGGGGAGGCAGAAGATCATGGCAGAAGTGTGTGGCAGAGGAAATAAATTCAGGACATGGCTACCAGGAAGCAGAGAGAGATCCTCACCAGGGACACAATATATACCCCAAAGTCACGTCCTCAATGACCCACCTCCTCCATACCCTACCTGCCTCTAGTTACCATCCAGTTAATCCCTATTAGGGGGTTAATGCACTGATTAGGTCAAGGATCTCATAACCCAATCACTTCAACTGTAAACTTCTTGCATTGCCTCACACATGGGTTTTGGGGGACACCTCACATGTAAACCATAACAGCTGTTGTGAACTCTCTGGTTTGGAGCCCACTGGATTGGACACATTCCTCTCACGGCTCTTCTTCTTCATATACACAGTTTCCTTCATTTGTCGTTGTGGACATTGTACTCATCCCTGTTGTTTTAAGAGACCTTGTGATATTTTCTTCTCAGCCTTTCCTTTGACCTTTCACCATACATTCCTTTTTACTGTTTATTCAGCCATAAAATCCAATTGTTTTTGTACAGAGGGTGCCCGAATCATGAGATCTGGCTTTATTCTGAACTCTGTCCCTGATGAGCTAAGTGACACTGGGCAAATCACCTTGGGACAGCAGCCTCAACTTCTGCATCCCAAAGTGAAAGGATCAGAGTAGAGGATCTCAGCTTCCTATGCTTTTCTTTCTTTTTTGACCATCCATATAAAAGAAAATGGCAGAAATAAAGCAATATCCATTTCATTCACTCAACAATTATTAGTTAACAAGTGAGTAGGTGCTGGGGATACAGAGGCAAACAGGGCAGACAAGGTCACTGATTCCTTTAGAGGAAGACAGACAATCAGCAAATAAACCAAGAACATCAGGTTGTGATCAATGCTATGCAGGGAGCAAAGCAAGGTCACTTAATGGAGAGTGACCAAAGAGTGACCAAGCAGGCCAAGGACGGCATCTCTTAGGAGATGACACGTAAGCCCTGGACTCAGAGGGAAGAAGCAGAAGAACTTTCCAGGCTGAGGAACAGAAAGTGCAAAGGCCATAAGGCATGTTTGAGGAAAATAAAGCCGGCCAGTACCTCTGGAGCATACAAGGCAAGGAGGTAGACGGTACAAGAACTGGTGAGAGGAGGCAAGGGCCAGATATGAAGGGCTTTGTGGACCCTGATGATAGGAATCCACTGGAGAGTCATAAGCAGAAAAAGGTCCTGGGACCACCTAAGTGGGGTGAGTGCAAGCAAGGAGACCAGTTAAGAGCTACTGGAGTAGTCTGGGCAGTGGAGATGGAGAATGTAGGCCAATTTGGTTACGTTTTAGAGACCTGGAAGGACTTTATAAATGGTTGTAAGAGGGGGCAGTGGCGGGTGGGGGTACATCCTCACTCTTGGGATTTAGGAACTGAATGAATGCTGGTGTTACTTTGCCAATATTAACTAACCCTCAGGTCACCATGAAATGAAATAGCCTTTCTATTCTTTTTCTTTTTTAAAAAAATTTTTTGTAGTTGTAAATGGACAGAATGCCTTATTTTTTTTATTTGTTTATCTTTATGTGGTGCTAGGATGGATCCCAGTGCCGCACACATGGTGAGGCAAGTGTTGGCCGCTGAGCTACAGCCCCAGCCCTCCAATATTTTTCTTATATGTTCCTGCTCATCTCATAAAATGGCTTTATTCTTCCACCTGGCGTATATTTATTGATTGTCTACCATATTTCAGGCACCATTTTAAAGTTATATAGCTATTTGGTCAACTTTAGTATGGTTGTTCTAAATAGCTCAAGATAGAGCCTAGTTAATCAGTAATCTAAGCTGCTGATGTAATGAAAGCTTTTTTTAGCATTGGCAGGTCATTTGCAACAAATAAGGATGCCTTAGCTCAGTGCCAGCTGTGAGCAAACAGTAATATGCTATAAATTCATAAGAGTTATGCAGGATGACTCCTTGTCAAATTCCATCTGACTGAACAGGTCAACTCTCTCAGCTGAAAGGTTCATTTGTTAGGAAAGGCTCAGATTCAAGCCCTCTTCTAGACTCTGAAATGGTGTCTACTAGTAGAGGTATACTCAGTCTGATTGGGTCCTTAGAACTGATTGCCTAATTGCTGCTTCTGTAGAGTACAGGTCTGAATATGCTTCAGTATGGTGTTCTTAGTTATGCACATTTGGACCTGAGATCACCACTATTAAGCCTCCATTCATATGAAGTTATGCTAAGAAATTACAGGAGACCCTTTATAACAAAGGCAAAAGAAAAGTGATGCCTGTTTAACTGGCTTGAATTAAAGAATCTCTGCCACAAATATTGGCCCTAAGTAAAGAGTTGCTAACAAATATTGGCCCTAAAATTCACAAATTTGGTTGTTTTATTCCACACACAAACCCTCCTGAATTTATTCAACTGTGTGTATGTGTGTACAATGTCTTTGGATTATTATTTTAGGATTCTTTAGATACAAGTGTGTAGTCATTCACTGAGATTAGCTCATGTTCAAATGGCAAAAGTCTCATTTAGATTATGAATATATTTAGCTGTCATTTGCAGACATTTCAGCTCCTTTTCACTACAGCAAGAAAGGAAGTCTAAATTCATGTTCAAATTTTATTCCTAGCATTAGTCCTCTTGTGTGATTTCAGGAAAGTCATCTACTTTTCATGGCCTGAATGGTTTTCAAACACTTCCTCACATTCCCAGATCTCATCCTTCAAAATTCCCAGTGATATCTATTATACCAGAGGAATAGGATATCAAGTAAATGATTTTTTTCCAGTGTAGGGAATTCTTCAAAGGCTCCAAGAGGAGGAAAAAAAAAATCACCACTGCATTCTTTGTCCAGCAGCTGGGGTCAGAAACAGGATTGATAGAGGAGGTTTAGGAAACTGGTCTCCTGCTGCCAACTCACCTACCCCTATCCCAGTCATTATAAGAAAACCATCAGGCAGCAGAGAAGAAGGTGGCTCCTTGCCCCAAACACCACATAGGAAATGAAGTCTTGTTTCTTTCTTTCTTTCAGTAGATCTATCCTGGCTGAACAGAAGAAAAGAGAACCGAGATGATGGGGCTGAGAGAGAGCAACAGAGAAGTGCTACACCCTGATCATTTGGCCAGGCAGAGTACAGAAGCATCCCTTGAACGGAAGTTCACTAGGATTGATTGTTTTCCTGAGAGGAATACCACTCACTGGGCAAGAGTGCTGAGGGCCATTGCCAAGTAGGAATGACGCATCGATATTTCCTTGCCAGCGTACCCCATGTTAAATGGACTTGCCTTGGAAATTTGCTGTGACCTTGCATGTGTGTTTGAGAAAGGTGACCCTGCTCAATGACCAGGGTGGATCCAGGATTAGGGTGTATCCTGCAGTTTGAGGAAGTATCCCGCTCCTTGGGTTGAGGGCGTTCCCAGTTTAAGACCTTGGGTTTTAGGGAAGTTCGATGTTGAGGATTATTGCTGCTGGAAATAGGGCGTTCCTGCTACCTGAGCTCCCTTTGAGTTCTCGTGAGATTCAGAGAGTATTTTGGAAAAAAAGCCTCGTGAGTAGGTGAATTGGGCGCAGGAGAACTGAGATTGCCCCAGAACGTGTGTGGAGGCCGGTGTGAGTTCGGGAATAAAGAATTGCTGTTTGAATCTACAAAGCTGTGTGGTGGCTCGTGATTCTGTGCCCAGCCAAGACTGCGGCACAAGAGGATCCCAGCAGCAAGGGGCTTCTGCCCAGAGTACTTTCAGCGTGACTCCTTCTTGTCATCCATACTCAGTTCAAACATCATCCCAGGGAGGCCTTTACCCTCTGTATCTCATGTTCAGAGCAGTTTTGGATTCATTCAGTTTGGATGCGAGAAAGAAGGGAAGGGAGGAGGAGGGTGGGATGGAGTAGAGCTGGAAAACACACCACAGCTGTTAATTTTATTACAATGCATGTAGTTCTGGATCATCTCAAAACACATAAATAATAAAAAAACTGAACTAGAATGCACACAAATATTAGAATATTGGACTTCCTCTAGGATGTCTAGGAAGTAAGAGGAAAGAGTGAGTAGGATAAAGGAAACATGTGTTGATATTTTAATTAAATGGTCCAAATAACTTAAATTCTGAAATGGAAAGGAAGATTAGACAGTTTGTACATAGAACATCTCTATACCCAACCCCAGTGGTTTGTATATGAGAAGGAGAAAATGATATTTTCTGGTGAAGAATTTTTCTTGTTACCAAGAAACTAAAATTACCTTTATCAAGATAAATACTTTGTTTTTTCAGTGCCAGGGACCAAACCCAGGTGCCGCACATACTAGGCAAGTGCTCTACCACTGAGTTACAACTCCAGTCATACTTCTTAAAGTTTTGTATTCTGTTTAAACAAGTGAAGCACCTTGGATTCTCCCTTCTGACTCTGTTAAGAACCCTCTAGGGTTGAAATTTACATTTTGAAGGTAAGTGCAACCTTTCAGGTAACCATGCTAACTAATAATTTTAATGTTTGGTATCAAATGCAACTTTTTGTGCTATAAAACTTTGTTCCTGGAAAACTGGGGTGCTGATCTCTAGCCTGCATTAGGAAAGACAGCCGCTGATCAGCTCTCTTTGTGTACACAAATACAAGTTTGCTTTAATTTGATTAAAAAAAAAAACGGATAAAACTCACTTACAAAAACTTTTAGAAACTCCATCATCTCTCAGTCATATACACACAGCTCTATATATGTGCTGGTGGTTTGCTAGTTTTTGGTACCAAGTCACTGCCATCATGTTGACACCTGAGTCCCTAGAGGATGGTCACAATCATTAATCATGAAATCATTAACATTTATATGGACAAATCAGAATAGTCTGGATACCACTTCAAGTGTTTTGAATTGGAGTCAGGAAGACAAGCCATACTCAATATGTATGTATGTGTATGGAGGAACTGTATGTATTATGTATTTGCAGAAATAAATTTTATATGTGTGTACAAATATAGATTTGGAAATAATGCACACTCGAATGTTCAGATTTGGATTTTCCAAATGGATTTTGTGGTATGGGCCACTATGACATTTACTTTACATAATGACTCTCCACGAGTAAGGCACACATTAATCTTTAAATTCATTAATATTTTCTCCATATATTCTTTTGTGCAGGCTAAAAAGTAATCATCAATGCTTGTATGATAGAGTAGGATTTAGTCAGTGGCATGAGAGTCTTGGAGAAGGTTTGAAGCTGGACTGTTGATGATGCCTTGCTAAGTTTTTCAATGACTGGTATATTTTCGTTTGGGCCTTCTTAACACACCTTGAGAACACAGGTTCTATTCATAGTGTGACATATTCAGGTGGACTCTTAATTTTGGTCTTGAAATTTAGATTTATTTACAATGCAGGTAAGACCAAAAGGGTCTGAATGGTACCTGTGTAATTAATTTATTTAAAATATATTCAGAGGGCTGGAGCTGGAGCTCAGTGGTATTTTGCCTAGCATGCCCAGGGTTCAATCCCCTCTGTAAATCAATCAATCAATCAGTCAATCAATCACACCTGTGCAAGCTTAGACTCCACCAGGTCTCAAAAGCATTAATCTCATTGCAGATGAATGTGGACAATGCTTGACATTAATCTCTTGTCACTGCTGTTTTTGCTGTTAGTTGCATGACAGCCAGGAGGGTATTTTGTATAATTCAAATAACTGATTTGCTTGCCAACCATGTTAAACAAATCAGACTGCATAGTGCAATCCCTGTCAGTCATGGCCTTAGTTAAAATCCTCACCTACCCGTGCTTCTTTATCCTCTTTGCTGTTTGTTTTCCTGCATAGAGTTGATCACCATCTAATACATAGTTTATATTTTTATTACTTATTTTCCTCTTTCCTGCATTGTCTCCAGGAGAACAGATGACTTTGCCCGTCTTATTTGCTGCTTCCTCTGGACCTAGGATAGTTTCTGGCATGTAGTAGCAGAGATAACCAATAAATAATTGTTGAATTCATGATAGAAAGAATGAAATTGGGCTGGGTTATGGCTCAGCAGTAGAGCACTTGTCTAGCATGTGTGAGGCCCTGGGTTTGATCCTCAGCACCACATAAAATAAAATAAAGATATTAAAAATAAAAGAATGAAATTGGAGCTTTACTAGTAGAGACATGTTCAAAACCCATCTACCCCCACCTACTGGTTATGACCTAACAAGTTAGTATTTTTATGTTGGAACTTTTTTTTCTGATCACAAAATAATATATGCTTATTATAAAATATTCAGATAAAATGTAAAATATAGAAAACAGTAAAAACAAGCAAACAAACAAACAATTATCCCAGGCACCCAAAATTGTTAACATTCTCAGTACATAGTCTCTGACTTCTTTTTTTTAATTTCTTTATTTTTTCTTTTTAGTCAAATATGACAGTAATGTATATTGTAACATATTTATACAAAGATAGAATACATCTTATTATAATTAGGATCCCAGTCCTCTTGTACATGATGTGGAGATTCACTGTGGTATATTCATATATGTACATAGGAAAGTTAAGTCAGATTCATTCACTGTCTTTCCTATGCCCATTCCCCCTCCTTTCCTTCATTTCCCTTTGTCTAATCCAATGAAGAAAACATTCGAATTTTGATTTTTGGAGGTTTGGTTTATTTTGGTCAGCAAATAGTCTCCAGATCCATCCATTTACCTGCAAAAGTCATGAAATAATTTTTTATGGCTGAATAATATTTCATTGTGTGTGTGTGTGTGACATTTTGTTTATTATTCATCTGTTGAAGGGCACCTAGGTTGGTCCCATAGCTTTGCTTTTGTGAACTGAGCTGCTATAAACATTGATATGGCTGTGTCACTCTAATATGCTGATTTTAAGTCCTTTTGGTACATTCCGAGGAGGGGATAACTGGGTCAAATGGTGGTTCCATTACAAGTTTTCTGAAAAATCTCCATACTGCAACCAATCTTGAAAGTCCCATAAGCAATGTATTAGTGTACCTTTTTTTCCCACATGCTCACCAACGTTTATTGTTACTTGTATTGTAGATTGTGGCCATTGTGACTGGAGTGAGATATAATCTCAGTGCAGTGTTAATTTGCATTCTCTAACTGCTAGAGATGTTGAACATTTTTTTCATATAGTTTTTGACCATTTGTATTTCTTCTTTGGTGAAGTGCCTGTTTAGTTCCTTTGCCCGTTTACTTATTGGATTATTTATTGTTTTGGTGTTAAGTTTTGAGCTTTTTATACATCCCAGAGATTAATGCATAGCCTCTAACTTCTGAGCTTAGTTTCCATATGTGAAAAAACAAGGTTATAGCACTAAATTTGCAGAATTTATGTGGAGATTAGAGATAATATATAGAAAATGACTTTCCCTAGGTGCTCAAAAAATTAGATAGTTGTTGTAATTTATCTATATCTAAGACAAGGATATATTTATTTATAGATCCATTGGAAATACTCTACATATCTGAGGCAAATTCAAAAGCCTATAGCTCCATTTTCAGAAGTTTATAGGAATTAGTACTATTGAAAACAGTCCTTATTAGAGATTATCCTAAGAGTTAATTCTAAGGCTGTTTGTAATACTACAATTGGAGAGAGGGCTCCTGTTCTTTCCTTAAGAGAGGAATACATATGGAAATTTTTAAAAGCTATCTTTTTAAGGCATTTACTATATACCAGGCTTTGTGTTGAGTATTACTTTCAGATATCTTCTTATTTAGTCCACACAATCATCATGTGCAACAGTTACTATTATTATCTCCATTTTGCAGATTAAAGAGCTCACAGAGTTAGGTTATGACTTGTCCAGGCCATAGGGGTTGGTAAGAAAAACAAAATGCAAGCTCTAGATCTGACCACAAACTCCTCATTCATTGAGCATTTAAGAATAATATTTAGTGTGAATGTGTTGAAGGGTGAGGATCCACATGCAATCTGGAAGCATGCAAGATAGGAATAATAGGCATGAGCCTTCTGTTCCACTACTATAAATTTATGGAAGATTAATCCGTCAGTTGACTCACATTAATATGAATCAGGACACTAAGCACTGATAGCTATTAGGTAATCTAATAGAAATAACAGTTTGTCTGATTCGAAAGTTCACTTTCAGATCTTGATTTCATAATGACTTCACCAAGATCCAGGACACCATTAAGGCCATGAGGGACCCAGGCACCATCTCAACTACAGTGTCAGAGAAATAAGGAAAGAAGATTGGAACGTGAGTAGTATGGTCAAGGAAATGTTTTATTCAGTAATTTGAACTAAATTCCTGACATGTCAAGTAGCCCTTAGTAGCTAATGATTCCTAGTAGGCCCTTTGGCTGCTCATGCCACGGTCATGTTAATGGCTACTATGATTGGCACTGGAGCACTCCAGAACCACTCCCACTGTGTCTTCCTCCTCCTCTCAACTCTAGCCTTCCTCCACCCTCTGAACTCTATCCTATTTATTGCCTCCTGTTTTACCAAGAATCTTACTTCTAATGTCAGCTCAGGACTCTTCTATTCTTCATGACTTAGCTTGAATGCTTGCTATCATTATTCTTGACCTTGGATTCTACCTCATTGTACATTAATCTGGAATTTGGATTCCTTTTTGACAGTGCACCCCTGGAAGGAAGAACTATTCTTGAAAGAAACCAAAGGACTTTGGTTTTAGAATGACTCGGTCTGTATGCTCCATTATTCACTCTCCTTGTGGGCTTGACTAAATCCTGAGAACCAATTCTTTTTCCTGTGAAAATTGGGGAAATACCTCTTATTCTGAAGGCTTTTGAGACTAAATGTCATAATAAATGGGCAAGGGTCTATGGCAATGATGGGACATTTTAGGCTTTGAGTAGGAATAACTTTTTCTATCAGAACTACTTTTAGGGTTTGTATATGTGGTGTCTCCAAAAAGCTCATGTGTGGGACAATGCAAGAATAGTTCACAGCTGAAATGACCAACTTATGAGGGCCTTAACCTAATCAGTGGATCAATTCACTGATGTGGATTAACTGGGTGATAATTCTAGACACATAGATTGTGGCTTGAAGAAGTGTGTGTACGTCTAGATCCAGTGGGAAGACAAAGGCAACTTTTTGAAGAGAAGTGTTGAAAGAGATAGTACAGTCTGGCTGAGGCCTTAACATGTGTGCATGCAGCCTTCCTGAGCCTTTTGAACAGAGAGGTGATATGTGGGCCTTGATTTATAATGTGCTTTCAGGGTGCATATTTTGTCATTGGTGAGCATTCTGGCTTTCATGTCCTGAGCTGCCTTCCTCCACCATGGCCTTCCGCCATGATGTGGGCATTACCGCAGGCCCAGAGCACCAGAGTTGGCCATCTGTAGACTGAGCTCCTGACCTGTGAGCCAAAATAGCCTTTTATCAATTAAATTGTTTTTGTCGGGTCTTTTGTTCACAGTGATGAAGAAGCTGACTAGAAGCTGTCCACATGAACTGCTAGACCAGGAGTCAACACACTCCTTCTCTAAAGAACCAGAGAGTAAATATTTCAGTCTTTGTAGGTCCATACAGACTTGGTCAGAAATAATCATTATCTGTATCTCATTAAGTATGTAAATTTGGAGCAGGGTTGTACATGAGTATTGTAATCAAATTGTGTCTTTCTGTATCTCCTATAAACTTTATGTGCAAATACAAAACAGAAAGTTTCTTTGTACCTCATTCTGTTTAACCTACAGGAAAATTTAGGCTGCTCTAAAAGGGTGTAAACTTTCCTCAAATCTGTCCAGCTTTATGGTCTCAGAAGTGAGCTGCTAATATCTCTACTTTACTACTAGATGTAGTCATAGAATACATCTTCTTGGTTGTATCAAAGGGGAAAGCTACTCTAGGCATGAATTCTGGTCAGAAAAATTATCAGACAATAGTTCAGCACGTACAAAAAAGCATGCAAGATAGGAATAATAATTTGTACATGCTGTTCAAAGTACAGCATGTCCATATGTTTTGTAAGATTTATTTAAAAAAAAAACTTATCTGAAGAAAATATATCACCAACTGGTATAACTTGACTTTTCACTTTCAAAGAGCCTGTACCTATAAGTCTGTTTGCACAATGCCTTCTGTGGCACAGCTAAAATACACCCCTAGCTGAGGTCAATAGCAACTATCAAAAGCATCTTCTTTCTTCTTTTATATGGCCAAGAAAAAAGCAATGACATAGGGTCATAAAATGAAAAGAGGCAGTGCTATCAACTTTTAATGGCAACACTCACCATGGACCCACTGAGTGCCATTCATCCTTTAAAAGAACCCTTCAGGGAAGATCACCCCTATTTTATAATTAAACATACTAGAACTCAAAGGGTTTAGACCTTCTGACCAAGTTCATCTAAATAGCAGTTGATCAAGCTGGATTTAATCTCCTGAATTTCCCAGCTATGAGTGATCATGCTCCTTATACCACACCAAGATGCTCCTTGCAAAGATTATTTTTAGATTATGTTCAAAATCTAAGTGAAAATTATGCCATTTGAATGTGAGCTAACCTCAGTGAATGATTTTGTACCTTTTTATCTAAGGAATCCTAAGAGATTATGTGTGTGTGTATATGTGTATTATATATATATATATATATATATATATATATATATATAGAGAGAGAGAGAGAGAGAGAGAGAGAGAGAGAGAGAGAGCGCTCATCTAGAGGTAAAACCACCTTTAGATGCTAGGAGCCACAAGCAAATAATATGATGCATGGCACCTTCGGTTGTAAGGTGACGCCAGCTAGCCACTGAGATGATATGATTATGTTAAGATTTACATTCATATGGAAATTGGACTCCTGCTGTTCACCTTGGCTTGCTACGGGACTCATGTTATGGGACTCCTGGAGAGTTCCCATTGGTTGGGGAAGGATAGTAGGAGGGAATTCCGGGGGAGGTCTGGGGCCCCCCGGTTCCGGTAGACGGACGCGTGGGTGGACCGGTCTTGGCTTGCCGGCGAGTATGGAGGATTGGCGGCTTTTTCAAAAATAAAGTTTTGTTCCTGCTTGAGTGGCTCGTGATTCTGTGCCCAGCCAAGACTGCGGCAATTGGTGGCCCATACGGGGAACGCCTGAAACTTAGAGGTGAGTAAAATTGCTCGCCCCTGAGGGAAGGTGACAGAATGGGTGACCATTTCAAAAAACAATGTGTTCTTGTTTTGATTTATTTTGTTTTTATTTCAAGCTCCCTAGCCCTAGAATTTTCTCAGGCGAACTGGGAAAAATGGTTGGCTCAAGGTTTGAAGTTATTCGGCCCTGAGAAAGAGAAAATTGATATAACCATTCTCTGCTCCATTTTTGTTTCATTCTGCTTCGGCTTTGTTTTATCCTGTCTTATTGGGTTACGTTACCTTTATAGTAGATTAGAATCTAGTAAAAAACAAACCGAAAAACTGTTAAGTAAATTGTTAGAGGTCCAAACTATGGTAGAAAAAACGCTAGGTCAAGCAAAAGAGAAGGTCTCTCAAGCTAGTCAGACAGAGGAAAATTTAAAGAAAGAAAGCTTAAAGGAAAAACAGCCATCAGGTGGAGAATTACAACAGGAGGTTGCTACTAACTCCGTTCTATCACCAGAGGGCGTAATTCAACCAACAGCTCCATCTACCGCTGAGCGGCCCTCAACTCCCGTAGTTGATGGACGGAATTCTGAGGCAGGACCCCAAAGATTAGCATGCCCTGTACTTGAGCAGGCAGGAGGGCAACGAATTCACCGTGCTTTAGATTTCAAAACAGTAAAGCAATTAAAGGAGGCTGTAACAACCTATGGGCCGCAAGCTCCCTTCACGGTAAGCATGGTCGAATCTGTTACCAACTTGGACATGACACCAGCAGATTGGGCTAACATGTGTCGATCTGTGCTAAATGGAGGACAATATTTGTTATGGAAGGTTGCCAATGAGGAATTTTGCATGGAGACAGCTAGGCGAAATGCAGAAGCCAGTTACCCTCAAAGAAATATAGATATGTTATTGGGAAAGGGACCTTATGAGGGTCAAAGACAGCAAATTGAATATGACCCTGGCGTATACGCACAAATTGCTGTAGATGCAGTTAGGGCATGGAAAACTTTACAGGGGCATGGAGATTTACAAGGTCAATTATCTAAGGTAATACAAGGAACTAATGAACCTTACGCTGAATTTGTAGATAGGCTTATTCAGACAGCCTCTAGAATATTTGGAAATACAGAATAGGCAATGCCATTTATAAAACAACTGGCTTATGACCAAGTAAATCGTTGCTGCAGAGAGGTCATTAGACCATGGAGACATGAAGATTTAAACACATATATTAAATTATGTAGAGACATTAATGAACAAGGGCAAGTCTTAGCAGCAGTACAACAGGCTTTAGATGCCAGGCCAAAAACATGCTATAATTGTAATCAAACAGGACATTTTAAAAGGAGTTGCCCCATAAGAGGAGGGTTTAACAAAACTGGGTATCAAAGGAATAGAATACCGGGTATTTGCCCAAGATGCCATAGAGGGAAACATTGGGCTAATGAATGCCGTTCTCAAACCACCATAGAGGGTATTCCGTTATCAAAAAACGGACAAGGACCAAGTGTTTACCCACGATATCATGGAGAAAGGTATCAGGCTCCATTGCCAAAAAAACGGACTAGAGGGCCCAATGCCCCAGGGCCCAAAACCACAAATATATGGGGCAATGGAGGAACCCAACAGCACCATCAAGGTAGTGCCCAGGACGCATTATCCATTAAATCCCTCATCAGACAAACTAGAGGGAGCGCAGGGTTGGACACCTGCGCCTCTGCCAGAGCAGTACTAACTCCAGAGATGGGAGTTCAAATCATTCCCACAGGAGTAAAAGGACCTCTTCCCCCAGGGAACAGTAGGCTTATTATTGGGACGCAGTTCTTCTACACTAAAAGGACTTATGATAAGTCCTGGGGTAATTGATCCCGATTATGAGGGTGAAATAAAAATTATAGCTAGTTCTCCAAGAGGTATATCAGTAATTTCACCAGGAGATAGAATAGCACAGTTATTAATAATACCCAGCCTGCATGATAAATTTTCCAGTTGTAATGTAGAAAGAGGTTCCAAGGGATTAGGCTCCACAGGTGTAGATTGGGCTATGCTGTCTTTAAATTTAGATTCTCGCCCAATGCTAAAATTAAATATTCAAGGACATGACTTTAATGGGCTGCTGGACACAGGTGCTGACCTCAGCATCATATCTCATCAAGAATAGCCAAAATATTGGCCATTATAACAAGCCACTCAAACGCTTCGAGGCCTAGGAGTGGCAACAAATCCCCATAGAAGTGCTATGGTATTAGATTGGAGGGATCCTGAAGGATGTGAAGGAACTATACAGCCCTATGTATTGGATCATCTTCCCGTAAATTTATGGGGACGAGATGTCCTAGATCAATTAGGATTGACATTAACAAATAACATCAATCCTAACGCTCCCACTACTAGGGCTAAACAAGGCTTTAGGAAAGAAAAAAGATTAAGAGAACAAGAACAAGGTATGACAGCACCTATTCAAATAGATCAAGAAATAAATAGACATGGATTGGGTTTTCAGAAAGGGCCACTGAGACAATCAAAATTACTTGGAAATCAGAAAGACCATGTGGGTTCCTCAGTGGCCCCTGACTAAAGAAAAGATACAAGTAGCCCATGACTTAGTCAGACAACAATTAGCGGAAGGACATATACAACCTTCCCTATCCCCCCATGTTAATTGTGGTAATGCTGGCATATCTTTGCTGATGGTGTCACCAGTGACGCAATTTTTCCAAAGGAGCCATCAATTGGCTTGGTGTCGTGGCATTTCTGTATCCTCCTCCCTTCTACTAGTGATGGTCTAAAATTTGGGGGCCAACAGAGGTGAGGCAAAGAACCTCACCCCCCCACTGGCACCAAGGCTAAATTTGGGGGCCAACAGAGGTGAGGCAAGAACCTCACCCCCCCACTGGTGCATAGGCCTATCCACAAGCATGGCTGAATGCTGGACCGGTAGTCAGTGACGGGTTGATCTGATTGCAGTGGATTCAACCTAAGACAGGAAGCTGACGCCTAAAGGTCAGTTTTCCCATGACGGGTAAGAACCATATGTTGAATTGGACAACCTACCAGGCACGGTCCCTAGCCATATTGCCTGTTGCTTAATTAAACAGAAGGGGGCAGATGCTAGGAGCCACAAGCAAATAATATGATGCATGGCACCTTCGGTTGTAAGGTGACGCCAGCTAGCCACTGAGATGATATGATTATGTTAAGATTTACATTCATATGGAAATTGGACTCCTGCTGTTCACCTTGGCTTGCTACGGGACTCATGTTATGGGACTCCTGGAGAGTTCCCATTGGTTGGGGAAGGATAGTAGGAGGGAATTCCAGGGGAGGTCCGGGCCCCCGGTTCCGGTAGACGGACGCGTGGTTGGACCGGTCTTGGCTTGCCTGCGCTACGGAGTATTGGCGGCTTTTTCAAAAATAAAGTTTTGTTCCTGCTTGAGTGGCTCATGATTCTGTGCCCAGCCAAGACTGCGGCATTTAGATCCTTGCAAGAGGGGCCCAGTTTCCAACATTTACCTCTTCTAGCCATATCCAATTCACAGGGTTGGAATTCCGAGTGCCAAAGGGGCATGCCCACATGTAGTCCAAAAGACTCCCCCTATAATTATGCTCCAAGTTGCCCAGGATCATGGAAATTAATGCTCAAAATGGGGCCTGGTTGGTCTCCTCCTTTCAAAATGAAGCTTGCCACAAGTGTGTGTACCTCTAGATCCAGTGGGAAGACAAAGGCAACTTTTTGAAGAGAAGTGTTGAAAGAGATAGGACAGTCTGGCTGAGGCCTTAACATGTGTGCATGCAGCCTTCCTGAGCCTTTTGAACAGAGAAGTGATATGTGGGCCTTGATTCATACTTGTGTCCTGTCCGTGTCTGAGGCAGTTATGACCACGGTAATTAGAATGTATATAAGCAGAGCAGTGAGATCATCTTTGCTAAGGTGAATGAGTAAAGAGCTGATAGAATGAAGAACAATTCATATAGGTAACAAAATGACAAAGTAAGGAAATCAAATTTAAAGTAATAAAGAAACAGTAGCAAATCAATCTATCTAAACCCAAACCACATACATACTTGTGTAAACAAGAGCCAAGTGAAAAAAGTATTTTTTGAAAATCTTCTTAGGAAATCTCCTTTACGTGGATCATGTTCTATTCGGCCTTTTAAAAGGAACTATAAACCCCTAGCACTTTCTGCTTCACCTTGGCTCTAAGAGTGATTCCAGCAGAGGCCAGAAATGGAAAGGCTGAGTGTGCAGTGATGTCAGCAGCCACGTGAGGCCTGAGGAGCAAGGGCTCCATTACACTGGACTATAATTGGTTGGTAAAAATGCCGGCAAGCCAGGCCTACTTCAAAAGAAGGGATCAGATTGAGCTCAGTAACTCAGTAGCAGAAGTCACATTAGCATTTCTGCATATTAGTGAGACACACACAGCTTCTTATAAAACACACAAACAGACCCCCGGGGCAAAACAGTTTTATATATTGAGTGTGTTTATTACTTTAAAAAGTACAAGCAGTTAATTATGCTTTCTGATTACAATTATGTAGAAGAAATCATGCAAATAAGATGAAAACTGATATAAATCAAATGACAAAATAGTTGTCATTGGTTGTTGGCTATTTTTTTTCCAGGAAGCATTTTAAATCCAGAAGTAATGACGGCCTGTTGGGTAAGTGATGCTGAAAATGGTGCATAGAAGCAAAAGAAACAAGGTAAAAGCTCTACTTCAATTCATAAGTAAAATGCATATTTTACATATTAGTTAATTATCATATGGATTAATGAATGTCAGATCTATTCAAGCAGCAGATAGAAAAAAACAGCAATAATCCATTTTATGATCTTGGGATGAGGAAGTCTTTCCTAAATAAGAAGTAAAACTCACATGTCATGAAAACAATTGACAGACTTGAATACATAAAAATGAAACACTTCTGCAAACAAATTTAAAAATGAAAAGTAGGCTGGGAGGGAAATATCTGCAGCATATATAATAGGCAATGGATTAATCTTAAAAAATAAGAAAACAAATAACTAATGGAGCAAAAGGATATAGACAGGCAATTGTAAAAGAAGAAATACTGAAGTCTGATACATCAAAAGATAGTCACCTCGTGCTCACTTCAGCAGCACATATACTAAAATTGGAATGATACAGAATAGATTAGCATGGCCCTTGCGCAAGGATGACACACAAATTCATGAAGCATTACATATTTTTAAATGGGTCTATATGTGTACTATGAATTGAAATGCATTTTACTGTCATGTATAACAAATTAGAATAAATAAATTTTTTAAAAAAGCAAATAAATAAATAAACATGATGATTTTTGTTGTTCTATTAACAACAACAACAACAAAAAGATAATTATCCTCACCCATTCATTATGCCACACAAATTAAAACATCATTGAGGACAATTTGGAATACACTGGGTAGATTAATATTGAAAAAAATGATAAAACCCAGTTGTTTCAAGGTGGGTTGGGGGGAGAGGCATCTTTATCTGTAATGGTAGAGTATACTTTGGTGAACCTATTGGGGGGCAATTTGAGAAGAGCTTTTAAAAAAAACTCAGCAATTCCCACCTTGATCTCTGTTCTATAGAATGACTTGTGAATAGGCACATTAAGCATTATCTGTAAAACTGAAAAAAATTAGAGTTAACTTGATATCAACACAAGAAATAGATGAATTACGGTTTCACTCTGCTATGAAGTACAATGCAGTGTCCTTATGGATGAACTAAGATGAGCTATATTATTGTGGCATGGACTCACTAGGAAGTAGCTTGTGGCACATCATTGTCACATGAGGGCAGATAGGAAATAGCTTCATTTTATTTTATTTTTCAAAAAACTCTTCACACATGTTAAGGGGGAAGAATTCTACTTTTTATTTTATAAACATGTTCATTGGTTCAAATTTTATTACTATTTTATTTTGAAAACACTTTCAGAAGTAGTGAAAACTAAGTCTATATCAATTCACTTCTCTGACCTTCTTGACTTCACTAAGGCCCAAGCTCTACTCTGTTAACAAAAGATGGCTGGAGAGCTTTTGAAAATAGCTCCATTTCCACACAGTCTAGTCAGAATCTCAGGGATCTCGAGGCATGGTCTGAAGACCAGCAGCAACAAAACATCTGGGAGCATGTTGGAAATGTAGACCCTCTAGTCCCTTCCTGACCACTATCTCAAAGTATGCATTTAAATACTGTAGCCCTTCCTTATCCATATTTCACTTTCTGTGGTTTCAGTTACCTGGGTTCAACAGTGGTTTGAAAATATTAAACAGAAAGTTCCGGAAGTAAACAATTCCTAAGTTTTAAATTGCATGCTGTTCTGAGAAGCATGGTGAAATCTCATACCATCTCAGTCCATCTGCCCAGGTCGTGAATCATTTCTTTTTCCAGTGTGTCCACTCTGTATGTGCAACCTGCCCATTTGTCACTTAGGAATTGGTGGTTATCAGATTGACTGTTGCAGTATCGCTGTGCTTATATTCAAGTACTCTTTTATTTTATTATTATAAAAATACTAAGAAGGCACCAGGGCATAAAATATGGAAGGACAGATTATCTCTGGTACTATGTGTCAACATTGTAGGGCATGCAGGGAAAAAAAATCATGGCATATATAGGATTCAGTACAGTCTGCTGGTTCAGGCACCCCATGGTGGCCTTGGAACATATTTCCTGAGGATAAGGGGGGACTGTAATATCTCCCAGGTGACTTTTTGCATATGAGCACTTGAGAAGTACTGGTTATCCATTTATTGCCTATTTCACCTAGAGTAAGTTATTTAATTTCTGTAAATCCCAGTTTCCTCAACTGTAAAAGGGAAATAATATACTTGAAGCTAAATGAGCTCATGTCTGTAAAGACACCTGCCTGGTCATTATAGGTACTCTATCAATGGTGGCTTTTATGATGGTGGCTACCTCAAACTGTACACCTATTTTGAAAACTGGAACCTCAGTTGCTGAACATCCATTTACCAATTCACTAGATAATCCTGTATGCTCCGTTCCCTGTAAGATATACAGATGGATGCTCAGGAGACTCAGAAAGCTCACGATAAGTGGTCTGTTTTCCAGTGCACGATGTGCTTCTGCTCCTGCAAGTTCAGATGCGTGTTTGCTTCCATTCTGTGAGGTGTGCTCCCTGCTGTTTATGCCGATAGTACTTGTTACCAAATTATATAACCTAATTAAATATTATGTAAACCAATGAAATATCTGTATAAACTGGTCTTTCTCTGAAACATTACATTGAATGTTTTCAAAAGACCTGATAAATCCAAATTTATAAAAAAAATGTGTGTGGATGAGACAACTGGAGAAAACAAAAGAAATCATATATGTTGGTAAGAATATTTATTCAGCTTGCTTTTAAAGTTTCTTAAAATTTTCAATACAATGCATGGAAACCAAAATGAGAATTTATAGTTTTATGAGTGAACTTTAAAAAGATCTGTTTATCTGTATTCACACAAAAGGCTTTGGCTCTACATCAGAAGATTGGGGATGAATATATATTTATATGCTTCGAATTAAGATGTTTTACATATGGATAAGCATCTCTTTTTAAGATTTTTCATATGATCTGGTTATTAAAAGTTCAGAGTGCAATAGGGTACCAACAAGAAACTTGTCATCTCCTCCCAATCTCTCCTCCTTGACATAGTCCTTATATACAGTCTCAAGCAGCTCTTCCAGCCACAAGTTTGTGTTAAATGTCCTGTGGTCACCTATGGTCTTAGGGGATGTCTTATTTTCGTAATTAAAATGCTCAGCTTAGTTTAATAATCAAATTCCAAAATTTTTTCCTATTCCATGGCTGAGGCCCCATCCAGGCCAGAATTCTGGGGCTGGGGTCATAGGAGATAAGGGACATTTAAACATGGTGGGGAAGCAAAGATAAAGGAGTGAGGTGCCCCTTGGCCAGACCTCCGTGTTTGGCCTCTGGGCCCCCCGAGGACAGCCCCCCACCCCCACCCTTGGAAGCCAGTTGCGTCTGCTGAGTCATGCAAGGTGAGCTGAGAAGGCAGACCACATGGGGACAAGAAGGCGGTGAGGTTGGTAGTGTGGACAACCTTCCAAAGACTGAGGGTGTGGGAGCCTGCAGGCAGCTGATTTGGCCTAATGAGTGGGAATTGCCATGCTTGGCCACCCCCAGGGCGGTCCACACAGGCTTCCTGAGTTCTTATCACATAGGAAGAATACTTTTCTGACACTAGGTGCTTTTATATTCATCTCAAAACACAATTCTTCACTCAGGACGTGGCAGGTATTTCTGTGTTGTCTTCCAGAGCGGGTGGTCCTGCTTCTTTTATCCAGCCAGTTTCCCTATTGAGACATTGAGGCCTTTCTACACATTACCTCCATGGTTTGGAATGGAAGACTGCTTTTCTTTTGTTCTACCTTTCAGAATCAACACAGAAAGAAGCCCTAAGGTGCAATTATCCTGCAGACTTCTACAGGAAGAAAAATCAATTGATATGAGTCTTCTGCTGCAATTTGCTTAATTGTCAAGAAATTATATTTGCAAGCTAAAGGCTGGTGTTTAATTTGAAACAGGTGCTTAGGTTGTGCTTTTTGAGAATTCTTTGCCTTTTGCTCCAAACAAGAAGAATAAATAAATGGCAAGTATGAATGACTTCAGTAATTTAAAAAAATTTTCTTCTAGTTTCGGCCACATTTGAGACTGCAGCAGTAAATTCCAAATATCTACTGTGATTTGAAAAGAAAGAGATGTTAAAAAGTTACATGTGGGCTTAGGATGTGGTTTACATGATAGCACATGCTCGTGGCACTGGGTTCGATCCTCAGCACCATATAAAAATAAAATAAAGATGTTGTTTCCACCTAAAACTAAAATAAATATTAAAACTCTCTCTCTCTCTCTCTCTCTCTCTCTCTCTCTCTCTCTCTCTCTCTCTCTTAAAAAAAAAGTTATATATATCTCTATATCATGGTTCATCATGTGACATAGATTTACTGGACAAAAACAAAGGTCCAGTTTTGCAGTTAACCCTTTGACGTAATAAAGAAGCATAAAAACATGATCTCAAGATGGTTTCATATCTGAATAAACCTAAAGAGATTCTGTACAAATACATATTTTTACTTGGGTAAATCCACATTTTTTTTTTGATGAAAGGAGGGAGTTTTCTCTTTGAGAAAGAAGCTATTGTTGACTTTTTCAAAAGTCTTGGGACATTTTCTATTCTAAAATTTTTAGAAGAACCAGATGGTGTAGCAGCTAACCCTGTGAATGCATGCTTACATTTAGTTAAAAGCAAGCAACACAGTTTGAGTCCAATGATAGAACCCTCTTCACCTCCCTAAGATCATTAGACTTAGTTTTCTACATGGCCAAAGCTGGAAGAAAAGTAGCATGAGTAGTTTTTCAGTTAAGAAAGTGTCATGGGCCCTACAGTGTGATCTGCCTTCAACTTTGGACATAGAGGAATAGAAGAAAAAGATAAGAAGTTTCTGTATAACTCCTTTCTCCCAAGAAAAAGAAACCAAAATGTCTTACATAGCACCATCTGAGTTTTTTGGAATTTTACGTTACATAGTTCCATTTTTTATAAAGTCATAAGTAACTTTTATTTCAACCCAGATGGGTGCTTGGATTTATTTTTCTAGGTGGTAGGTATAATGTCAAACTGAAAAGACTGGGACTCAGGTAGATTTGCCCATTTAGAATTGGACTTTCTCATCAGCAAATAGGACTTTCTCAGCAGTAATGTTTCCAATCCTGTGGGTGTGTTATTGTTGATACAGCAGAAATTCAGGTTCTGAAAAAAAAAAAGCCTCAAATAAGAAAAATAGTTTCAATAAGAAGTGTGGATCTTGTGTTTGCTTCATTATAGGTTGAAAGGAAATTTAGTGTTTGAAAAGAAACTCAGGAAATATGGATCTTACATTTTCCCCCTTTAACAGTTATATGATGAACAAACTAGTGAAAACCTGTCTTTGCTTCCAAATAAAGAGGGACATTGTAAAAAACAAAAACAAAAAAAACATGGTATGTATCTCTTCCAATGCCTTCTCTCACTAGATACCTCTCCAACCCCTTCAGGGTTGGGCCCAGAGCACCTGTCTTCCATGCATGGCACAGTCTATATTCAATCTAGTTTGAGTAAATCTCTGTCAGGGCCTCTTGGGGGCACACAGTTAGGCAATTCCCTTATCCTGGTCCCATAGTTGGTGAAAGCACAGCTTGTTCCTAGTGGCCCATCACTGCCACTTTTCTCTTTGCTGCTTAGCAATTGCAACCTAAGCCACAATAGCTCACCTCTTAAGAGAGTCAGACACCTAGGGTTTCCAAATACAGTTGGAGCTAAGTGAATGCAAATGGCTTATTTATGTGAGTGGTTCCTCCTAGAGTTGTTCAATGTACAACCTGAACAGCCATACTCAGAATTCAGGCACTAGTCCATGGAATTGCAGAGGACACAGATCAAACTCCTCAAGTAACTCCCACATAATCTTTCTCACATGGATTAAGAAGAGTGGAAGCATAACTCTCTCCTTACCCAAAGAAAGAAGAAATGCCACACCTCTCCAAAGGCTCTAACCACAGAAATCACAGAAATTCTTTCCTTTTGATCTTTTGAGCCTCTTCTTACCTCCTTGGCTCCATCTTTAGTCTTCTGAAAGGTTCACAAATACAGTCTTTTTGATTGACCTGATTTGCATAAGGTATCTTGGATTAAGAGTTTTAAGTTTTTTACCCTAAACACAACAGGACAGAAACTCTTCCTATTAAAACTTCAAGAGACTTGTAGTATTAATTGGCTAACTGTGGACCAAGTTTCTGCTGTACATGGAAATACTACATAAAAAGGAGGAGCCAACAGAAAGGAGTCGGCCATCCAGAGATCTTTTACACAGAAGCTGTTTCCCATGAGTACGATTGAGATTATCCTTAAAAGATGTACGTCTGAGTACATAGATACAGGGGTAACAGGAAGATGCTGTTAGATTGGAAATGGGCTTTGGCCAGAGTCATTCAGAATACATTGCCGATGTTTGTTAACACAGTTTGGAAAACATTAAGAAGGCATGAGATGGGAGAGTCTTAGCTTCTCTAACTGCAGTACAATTTTAAGTCACTGTTTTTGAGATATCAGGCCAGCCCACAGTGCAGTGGTACATAATCATAGTGATTCAGGAGGCTGAGGCAGGAGGATTGAAGTTCAAGACCAGCCCCAGCAACTTAGTAAAGCCCTAAGCAATTTAGCAAGACTTGTCTCAAAATTTAAAAAATAAAATGAAAAGGTTGGGGATGTAGCTCAATGGTAAATCACTCCTGGGTTCAATGACCAGTACCAAAAAGGAAGAAAAGGAAGGAAGGAAGGAAGGAAGGAAGGAAGGAAGGAAGGAAGGAAGGAAGGAAGGAAGGAAGGAAGGAAGGGGTTGGTCTGTCAGGCCAAATATTTTCTAATTGTTCCACATAATACCTTTAAACTCTACCAGAGATCATGACCCTATGCCACTGAGGATGGGGCAAGAGCCATCCTTCAGTCTTAGAAATTCTCCGTTCTCTTGTTCTAGACATCTCTTTACTATTGGAATCTGTCTCTCTAACTCATAAGCCTACCTCTTTTGGTGATTGTACCATAATTTTCAAAATGTGTTTGTCTACTTATAAAATGAATAGTAATCTTCTTTGTTCAAAGAGTGCAAAGAAGGATGACCTTTTACCTGCTGAGATATTATTTTTGCAAATCCTCTACTGGAGGAGGCTTCAACTCTGTTGCTTCACTGCTCTAGTTTTGGGCTTTACCAACTATCAATTTCTTTAGATGTTTCACACTGATTATTGATTTAAAATATCAATAGATAAAGTTATTGCCACTGTTGAGCTCTTCACAAATGACCACAGAAATCCTTTTGATCTTTTTAGCCTCTTCTCACCTCCTTTTCTCTTACATTTAAATGATACTTTGTCACATAGCTACAATTAACAGCAAGAAAAGTCGGTAAAGGGAGGTTTCTGTTGCAGGTAGCATGTGCCCAGCTAAAAAGTGACAAAGAAGGAAAATAGATATTAAGGTAACTAGTAGCCTTGGCCACAATCCAGTTTCTCCATGTTTGTCCCTCTTCTTATCCAAACCCCCAAATTTTCCAGAGCAAAAGTTTTTTTTCATTCAAAAAATCATCACCCCTACAACCTAGTAGAGAAAACTAGGAGACCCAAAGCCTCTGTTACCATCACTGCTTTGGTGACAGCCATTTAATGCCACCACTGAGCACAGCCTGCTCACACCTGCTTATACGTGCCTGAGCCCAAGCCAGGAGAGGCTTCATCAGCAATCCACACTCACCACTCAGCCATAGCTCCCAAGCAGAGTACCACGCTTGTATGGCTGGATCCCTTCCGTCTCACCCCCATTTCCCACACTACTCCAGAATAGCCTCCCCCTTGAGTGAGTTCAGAATAGCAGCAGACCACTTCTGCCCTCCTGCTGTGCTCTTCTGGGGACCCTTGTTTTCCTTTCCAGTTAGCTTTCTATGTTAGGAATTCCAAGGTCAGCATCTCAAGAAGTGAATTTTCTCCAAGCCCTTCAAACTGCAGTGAAACTACGATCATCAAGGATGGCCACGCCTTGCCAATGCTCAGAGGGCCATAGAGTAGGAGCTGCAGACGCCACCAGTGCCTAACCCAGTGCCTGTGTGCTTTTGTTTTGTTACTATGGTCAAGGTTTTAAAAATATATATATTTTCAACATTTAAATATTAGGATATTTTACATGAAAAGCTAAATTTCCTATTTGTCTTGAAATCATAAAATAGAAATTAGAATCTTTCTCTACATTCTGGGCCTGAATTCCTGCAGGACAGGAGACAATTAAAACAGGTGTAGCTCTCCTCTGTGATAACAAACACATTTGAAGGGAAACTGAAATTGTAGAGCAGAGTCCAGTGTTAAGATAAACCATGCAAATAAGATAGGTAAACTTAAATAACTTCAAGATTATCATGGAAGTAAAGCCACACTCTTACTTTTTTCTTACTGAGGACTCCCAGACTCCCAAGAATGCAATGCAGATCCCTCCCCACTGCACTGAATGGAATCCTCATGGTCACCTGAAGAAATTCTCAGAATCTTTGTGGATCATCATCTCCTGTGCTGGCACTTCACTAGCTTCCTCAGACCCATTCCCCATGGTCTTGTTTTCTGATTATGTGGTTATTTTTCATTTATCTCCACAATTGGACTGCAAAGTATCTGAAGGGAAAAGATTAATTTTCAGTGTGTTCCCAGTATCAGAGCCATAATAGCTGATTAATGCTTATTTAATATCATTCTTCAGATCTCACATTAAAATTACATTCTCTGAAGAAACCCCCTGATCCATCTGCCTTTATCAAAAGGCCTACTATGCCTCTCAAAATATGAAAGACTTCTCGCTCGTAGCATCATAATGGTGGTTAATAGTTTTGCAATAGTTATTTATCATTACTTTCTCTACCTGATCCCTCAGTCTGGAACTATATCTTCCTATCCTCCTTATTCACTCACTCCTCGTTAGTGTCAGGTAGCTCCTCTCAATGGTTTTATGACTCATTTGTAACTGTCCTGGTGTATTAACATATAGAGTAATGATTTTGCCACTGTTAGTTACTTCTGCATGCCTATTCACCAGTAGGCAGTAGTGGATTACTTACTGCATCTGTAAGTTCCATAAGGAAAGACCTGTTCTCCCCTTATCTACCCTGGTGTGTCCAGTCCAAAGCCTAACCCAGTGCCTGTGTGTAGGACATCTCCTGTGCATCACTCTAAACCCTCTTGGCCCCACCTCCCACTCCAGCAACTACCTCAGCAGCCAGTTGCGTGCGAACTTCCCCCACTTTTTGCAGGTATAATCTGTCAGGACCCCACGTGACCCTAAGCCATGTAACTTTCCCTTCCCATCCTTGTGCTTCTCTAGCCAGATATCCAGCATCCTGTGAGAACCCACTTGACCTGCAAACATACATAGTCAGACTGCAGGGTATTAAGGCCTGAGAAGCCACCCCTGGCCTCTGGGGTAGATGTACTTCAGAAAGCTTCTCAGGAGGTCCCAGAGATGGAGCACTGTAACTTCCCACAGTGGTCAACTCCATGATGCATCTTTTATACCCCATGTTTCTTTTTTAGTTCCTGGACTTTCACTCCTGCTCCCTGGGAACACTTCCCAATTGGATTACCTGTCTCAGGCTCTTCTTTTAAGGAAATTCAGATCAAACCATGTTGCGGTAGATTTTGTGGAATGAATGAGAGAATAAATAAACTATCAACTATTCTGGATACAGAAGAATAATTGGATCACCAAAATGATCATAAATGATTATTTACATTTGGGTAGATCCATAAGAATATAATTACTTCCAATAGGAAGAAGGAAGAAAGATTTTACCAAAAACAAATTTCTAAAAGAACTCACTTAAGCTGGGGGTATAGGTCACTGCTAGAGCACTTGCCTAGCACGAATAAAGCCACAGGTTTGATCCCCAGCACCACAAAAAGCAAAGCGAAACAAAATAACTGACTTATGAAAAAGCAAAGAGAACAGTGGTTGCCAGGGGTTGGGATGAGGGAACAATGAGGAGTTATTTATTTATTTTATTGAGTACAGAGTTTCATTTGGAGAAGATGAAAACATTCTGGAGATGGATGGTGAAGATGGTTACACAAGGATGTGAATGCTGTTAATGCCACTGAACTATGCACTTAAAAGATGTATATTTTACCACTAAAAGATTATGATATGATTATAACCAGAAAAAACACAGTAGACAGGAATAACTACTGGCGGGAAATAAATGTCAATGTTGATAATACCTGTGATACAGGGGTGGAATTTTGTAATATATGCTTTCTAGCTACCAAACCTTCCACCATTGTTTAACTATTTTACTGACCTAAAAGAAGTGATGATAATGCTAATATTAAACTCTGACCACAAAAAGACCTTTATTAACTGCACTGCTTGTCTTTAATAATGTTAACCTAATGATGATATTGGAAAATTTTGTTTTATACTATTCAATTTCTCATAATTAGGACTTTATATTAACAGGAGATAGAAGTTAGACCGTAACCAATGTTTGGCTTGTTTTTATGAAGGATATGTTTATAACATGTATTAGACTTTATATAAAATGTGAACAATAAAGAAAGTAGTACAAAAGCTGTTTATGAAAATAAGGCTGAGCCCCAATAATTATTTCCTTAGCTCCTTCTCATCTCCTATTTTAATACATGTGATTGCCATGTATTTTTATTATCATTGATTCTGTTAACATGAGCATTCCTCTTTTAAGTTTACAGTTAGTCAGCTTTCCATCACTATAACAAATACCTGAGATAAATCAACTTAATTGAAAGAGAAAAGAGGATTTTTTTGGCTACAATTTGAGGTTTCAGTCCATGGTTGGTGGTATCTGTGGCTTTTGAGCATGTAGAAAGGCAAAAACATTATGGCAGGGAGTGTGTGATTGAACTAAGCTGCTAACCTTATGTTGACCAGGAAGCAAAGAGGGATAAGAAGGGGTCAGGGTCCCTTCAAGGGCACTCCCTGAATGACCTAACTTCCACTAGTCCCTAACTCCTAAGGTTCTATTAGCTCCCAATAGAGCCATAGGTTGGGACCAAACCTTCAACACACAGGCCTTTGTGGGACATTCAAGATCAGAGGCCAACACTTTCTTCCTTCACTATTGTTGATTTAACTAAGTCTATTCCCAATATTTCCCTAATTTAATGATCAGTGTATAATATCCTATGAAACATTCTACTGAATCCCACTATAAGACAGAATTCTGGAATTCTGACCTAATTTCATCACAGCCACAATTTCTGTGTTCTTGAGTGAGTTGTTTTAGTTTGCTTCTGACTGACTTTTCAGAAATAATAAGACAAAATAGCAAAGTTCAAAATCCCCTAGAATTCCTAATACACACTGCAAGGTTATTCTATAGAACACTATATCACAGCATAGTCCCATTAAAAAAAAGATTTTATGGTCAAATGTGTTATGTGTGTGTGTGTGTGTGTGTGTGTGTGTGTGTGTGTGTGTGTGTGGTGTATGTGTAAGAAAACTGCATATTTATTCATCTTTTAGGGATCGTCAATACATAATAGCATTTTAAATGTTCTGAGAATTCTTTCACTTTAAAAAATGTGATTTATCTTGGTTGGTAAAAATATATATAACAATAACTGAGTGCTGAGAAGATGCAAGATGGCGATCTAGAGGGAGTCTGCATTCCTTGTCACTCCCTGACTCAGGATTCAATCAGAGGAAACACTGTTTCTCTGCAAGGTAGCCTTGCTGCCCACTGATCTACTGCTCTTTACCCCCCATTTGTGCACAGCTGTCTACCAGCATTTCGCCCACCTTTTGAGCACAGATTGCTTGCTGACTGTTGCCTATCATTTGCCATTTGCCCATTCGCCCGCCTCTTGCCTGCCCATTGCCCACCATTTGCCTGCAGACCTTCCACAGACCACCAGCAGATCAGCCCCTGCCTGCTGCCCCCTGCTTCCTGAAGTCCACTGTCATAGTACCTGCAGATTTGGTTATATGTGGCCACCACTATCTTGGGACACCTGCCAGGGCTTGCAGGTTTACTGCCACCATCTCATGGTGTGGCCACCTCAGTCTGGGGACACCACCCAGGGCTTGGAGATATATTGTCAGGGTACCTACAGGTCTGGTTGCACCTAAATCTTTCTGCTAGGTGTACTAGTGGCCACCATCTGGCTGCTTCTTGCAGAGTTGCTTCTTTGTATGAGTGCATCCCTTGTGGTCTCTCTGCAGGTTGAAATAGCTTGGAGATCTTGGGACTGCAGCAAGGCAGAGCCTGGGGAATCTGAAGCCCAAGTCTGTTGGATTGCACCTGGGTTCGTGTGCACCAGTCTGGGTTTAGCAAGCTTGTGGCAAGCCAGAGACTAGGGGCAGTTGTGAGGAACTGGGGGCAGGTGGGGGCAGGCTGGACAAAGTGGGAAAAAATGGGCTCTCCACAGTCAGGGAATTCTGAAGTGCACAGGGAGAGAAGGGGCCAGCTGTAATGGGTGGGAAGACTGGGAAAGCATGTGAGAGCATCTTCCTATCAGCTCACCCACCCAACTGGTTCAGCACCTAACAGACTGGAGCTTCCATCAAACTTCAGACAATCCCACCTATCTGAGGAAAAGGGAAGCTGAGAAAATTTTTGAAACCCAACTGAAGCTATTGTTCAATTTTCCACTGAGACTTTCCTTTTTATTTTTTTTTCTTTTGCCCTCTCTCTCATATCTCTACCATATTTAAATCCAAGTATTTTTCATGCATCAATTTATTGAGAAATGGGACATCTGAATAGTATATCACAGTTTTGTTGTGTATCCTTATACTTTCACTCTTTTTTAATCTGTATATATTTTTTCTCTCGCCTATCTATCTCCCTGGATTATCCTTCTCAATTCTCTCATACCAACAGCCAACCTCTATTAATTACTCCCTCACTTTACTATAAATTTTTACCTCTATCTTTTCTCCTTCTCCCTCATAAACCCCACAAATTACCCTACTTCTATTCCCTTGTTGTCTATCATTAGAAATGGTAAAACCTTTTACAAACTTACTGTTTATATGTGGACAATAATTGAACACATCATTCTGTCTATTGTAACAAAATTGTAGATGCTTTAACAGGAGCTATTTGGTTTAAAGGTGTATATTGTTTTCATTGGGTGCTGTTAATATTGGTCTCCCCCTTAAAGGTGAGGTACTAGAAGCCTTCAGGGACACTATAAGGCTTCAGGATAGAAACTATTCTGCCTCAGATCCATACTGCTAGATGGGAAGACACATAAACAACCAGAAAAAAAATGGGAACAAAACGCCTCAAACAAACCAAGATGTCCCAACAATAGAATCCATAGACAACACAGTATAAGAAATTTCAGTGAAGGAGTTTAGAAGTTACCTAGTTAGGTGATTTTCAAAATAAAGGATGGTATCAAAGAGAAAATAAAGAAAGTGAAAAATCACTTCAATAAAGAGGCAGAGGTTATAAAAAGGAACCAAGCAGAAATCCTCAAAATGAAAGAAACAATAAACCAAATTAAAATTTCAATGGAAAGTATCACCAACTGACTAGACCACTTAGAAGACAGAACCTTGGACAATGACACAATATATACTTATGAAAATAAAGTCAACTGCACAGAGAAGATGGTAAGAAACCATGAACAGAACTTCCAAGAAATGTGGGATAAATATGAAAAGATCAAATTTAGGATTTATCAGAATAGATGAAGGTGTGGAATACAAAACAAAGGAATGGACAATCTTTTCAAAGACATAATATCCCAAATCTAAAGAATGAAATGGAAAATCAACTACAAAAATCTTACAGGACAAAATGAATGTGCAAAATTACAACAGTCCCACACCAAGGCCCATTATAATAAGAATGAATAACATACAGAATAAGGATAGAATTTAAAAGGCTTCGAGAAAAAAAATCAAATTACATATAGGGGGAAACCAATTCGGATTTCAGCTGATTTCTCAACCCAGACCTTCAACACAAGGAGGTCTTGGAATAATATATATCACTCTAAAAGAAAATGGATGCCAATCAAGAATTTTTATTTTATATCCAGCAAAAATAAGCTTCAGATTTGAAGATGAAATAAAAACTTTCCATGATAAACAAAGTTAAAAGAATTCACAACTAAAAGGCCTGCACTATAGAACATTCTCAGAAAAATATTCCATGAGGAGGAAATGAAAAAAACAAACTGAAAACCTGCAAATGGAAGAGCTACATTAAAGGAAAGGTCAATCAAAGGAGAAACTAAGTAAAGTTACAAACCAAAATGACCAGGAATACAAATCATATCTCAATGATTACCCTGAATATTAATGGCCCAAACTTATCAATCATAAGACACAGACTTGGGGCTGGGATTGTGGCTCACCTGTAGATCGCTTGCCTAGCACAGGCGGGATCCTCAGCACCACATAAAAATAAAAAAATAAAAATAAAAGATGTTGTGTCCACCGAAAACTAAAAATAAATATTTAAAATTTCTCTCTCTCTCTCTCTCTCTCTCTCTCTCTCTCTCAAAAAAAAAAAAAAAAAAAAAGACAGACTTGCAGATTGGATTTAAAAAAAAAAAAGACCCAACAATATGTTACCTTCAAGAGACTCATCTCTTAGGAAAAGATATCCACAGACTGAAGGTGAAAGGTTGGGAAAAAAACATATCACTCACATGGACTACATAAACAAGCATGGGTTTCCATCCTCATATCAGACAAAGTGAACTTCAAACCAATGTTAGTCAGAAGGGATAAGGTAGGACATTTCATACTGCTTAAGGGAATCATACATCAACAGAACATAACAATTGTAAGTATTTATGCCCAAAACAATGGAGCATCTATACACATCAAACAAATCCTTCTCAATTTCAAGAATCAAATAATACTGGGTGACTTTAACACATCTCTCTCACCACTGCATAGATCTTACAAATAAAAACTAAACAAAGAAGCTATAGAACTCAATAATACAATCAATGATGTAGACTTAACAGATATATAGAGAGTATTTCATCCATCATCAAGTGATTACAACTTCTACTCAGCAGCACATGGATCTTTTTTCTAAAATAGACCATGTTATTGTAGCTTTGTTCTCAAAAGTGATAGAAAGTAAAGTATCATAATGTTTTTACATCCAAACCTGTCCAATTACCAACTAGGAAAAAAAAAATGTTTAAAATGCCTTAGGCATGAGGTTTCTGCTCAGAACTTCTGTTTCCCTAGCTCCTTCAGAACCTCAGCAGAGACATTGAAATGCAAATGGAAGCTCAGTAGGAGACCAGTATCAGACCCTAAGGAAAAAAAAGTAAGAGCCTTTTATCTGAACTTATATTAGACTAAACCAAAATTACATTGTATGGTGCTTTAATGATTACCAGCTGGTCATTTTTGTAAGACTTGTTTTTTCTTAAATTCCATATTTTTTTGAGCTCATGATTTTGGTCCTATGCACTTAGGTTAATGTTTTTTCTGATCAATTCTGAATTTTATTCAAGTATGGAGTTTTTAAACATTTGTAACATTGGTATGTAGATTCACCTGTAAAAAGTTACAAGGTCTTTACTTTTATATGTGTGAACACTGTGTATTGTGTTGTTATCCATAAATGTCATGTACATGATATAAAAATTGGCAGATATATAAGAAATGCTCATAATTTTTTTTAAAAAAATGGATCCTGATACCTCTAATTCACATGATTTAGAATGGTTCAAATTAAAATAGTTAAAAAGAAAAAAAATAGGCCATGTTATGCCACAAAGCAACTCTTAGCAAATACAAAAAATAGAGATACTACCCTGCATTCTATCAGATCAAATGGAATGAAATTAGAAATCAATGATAAAATAAAAAATAGAAGCTACTACAATACCTGGAGACTAAATAATATGCTATTGAATGCACAATGGATAGCAGAAGACAATAGAGAGGAGATAAAAAAAATTCTTAAAGGAAAATGAGAACACTGATACAACATATCAAAATCTCTGGCACACTATCAAGGCAGTGCTAAGAGGAAAGTTCATTGCATTGAGCTCATTCATTAAAAGAATAAAAAAGTCAACAAATAAATGACCTAACACTACATCTCAAAGCCTTAGAAAAAGAAGAACAAATCAACACCAAAAATAGTAGAAGACAGGAAATAATTAAAGTCAGAGCTGAAATCAATGAAATTGAAACAAAAAAACCCAAAAAAACTGAAAAAATTGACAAAACGAAGTTAGTTCTTTGAAAAAATAAAATTGATGAACCCTTAGTCATACTAACAAAGAGAAGGAGAGAGAAAACTCAAATTACTAAAATTTGTGGTGAAAAAAGAAATATCATGACAGACACTCTTGAAATACAGAAGATAATTAGTAACTATTTTGAAAATTTATACTCCAATAAAATAGAAAATCTCAAAAACATCAACAAATTCCTAAAGATATATGATCTAGGCAAACTGAATCAGGAGGCTATACACAATTTAAACAGATTTATGAATAGAAGATACCATCAAAAATCTACCAATCTAGAAAAGCCCAGGACCAGACAGATTCTCAGCTGAGTTCTACAAGACATTCAAAAAAGAACTGACACCAACACTCCTCAAATTATTCCATGAAGTAGAAAAGGAGGGAACCCTTCCAAACTCATTCTATAAGGCTAGTACCACCAAAACCAAACAGAGACACATCAAGGAAAGAAAACTTAGACCAATATTCCTAAAAATTCTCAATAAAATTCTGGCAGATAACATACAAAAACTTATTTAAAAGATAGTGCATCGTGATCAAGTGGCACTCATCCCAGGGATGTAAGGTTGGTTTAACATATGGAAATCAATAAATGTAATACATCACATCAACAGACTTAAAGACAAGAATCATATGATTATTTTGATAGATGCAGAAAAAGCATTTGACTAAATATAGCACCTCGTCATGTTCAAAACACTAGAAAAACTGGGGATAATAGGAATACATCTCAACATTGTAAAAGCTATCTATGCTAAGTCCAAGGCCAGCATCATTCTAAATGGAGAATAATTGAAAGCATTCCCTCTAAAAACTGGAACAAGACAGAAGTGCCCTCTTTCACCACTTCTATTCAACATAGTCATTGAAAGTCTAGGTAGAATCAGATGAAAGAAATTAAAGGGATATGAATAAGAAAAGAAGAAATCAAACAAGCACTATTTGCCAATGACATGATTCTATATTTAGAGAATCCAAAAAATTCCACCAGAAAATTTTAGAACTAATAAGTGAAATTCAGCAAAAAAGCAGGATATAAAATCAACACTCATAAATCAAATGCATTTCTATACATAAGTGATGAATCTACTGAAAGAGAAACTAGGAAAACTACTCCATTCACAATAGCCTCAAAAAAAAAAAAAACTTGGGAATCAATCTAACAAAAGAGGTGAAAGACCTCTACATTAAAAACTACAGAACACTAAATAAAGAAATTGAAGAAGACCTTAGAAGATGGAAAGATCTCCCATGCTCTTGCATAGGTAGAATTAATTAATATTGTCAAAATGGCCATACTACCAAAACTGTTATACAGATTTAATGCAATTCCTAGTAAAATCCCAATAACATTCTTCATAGAACTAGAAAAAGCCAAAATGAAATTCATTTGGAAAAATAAGAGACCCAGAGTAGCAAAGCAATCCTTAGCAAGAAAAGTGAAGCAGGAAGCATAGTAACAAAATGGCATGGTATAGATACCAAAATAGACATATAGACCAATGGTACAAAATAGAAGACCCAGAGACAAACCCACATAAATACGGTATCTCATACAAGACAAAGGCACCAAGACCATACATTGGAGAAAAGATACCTTATGCAACAAATGGTGCTGGGAAAACTGGAAATCCATATGTAGCAAAATGAAATTAAAACCTCTATCTCTAATCTACACAAAAATAAGAGACCCTGCACCTAATAGAAGAAAAAGTAGGCCCAAATCTTCATCATGTAGGATTAGGTTGGTTGTGGTGGTCTTTGGATATCGGTTCTTTGATTTGGGTTTGTTGTTTTGTCTTGTTTGTGTTTTTGATTTAGATTTGTTGTTTTGGTTTGTTTGTTTGTTTTGTTGTGTTTTTTAAGCTAGCATCCTTAGGTGGTGTTCCTGCATAGGATATATAGCCAGAGTAGTGAGATTAGTGTAGTGTTGCCGGGGCCCACCTCCCGCAAGAAGGAAATCTTGAGGGACCAGTATGAAGTCTTGAGGGACATTGGGCATGGCGGGTTGGCCAGATAAAACTAGCTCACCATTGCCCCATGGGGGCAGAGGTGGCAGTGAAAGTCCTGCCGAAGACAGTGCAGAACCTCACGGTCCTCTCCGAATCAGATATGAGGAGCCTGGAGCATCCTAATGTGATTCAGTTATTTCAGGTTGTTGAGACCCACAGAAATATCCACCTGGTGATGGAGCACACAGTTGGGGGCAACAATTGGACCACGTCTTGCAGGGTGGCATGCAGAAGAAGGAGGCCCACAGACTTTTCCTGCAGATAGTATGTGCTGTGAGCTACCACCATGACAAGGGCCTTGTGCACTGAGACCTGAAGCCAGAGAAGATAATACTGGATGCTAGAGGCCACTTCAAATTTTGGCTTCAGTACCATGGTCATGCCTGGGCAGAAACTTCACAAGTTTTGGGACACTCTCTCATACTTTGCCCATGAAATTATCCTGAGGCAAACATTTGAGGGGCTCCCAGTGGACATCTGGAGGCTGGGTGTCATTCTGTATTTTATGTTGACAGGGAGGCACACATTTATGGGACCCACCACTAAGGAGATGCTAAGGAAGATCGTGCTTGGAACCTACCATGTCCCTCCCTGTGTTTCTGTGGCAGCACAAATACTCACCCACCAAATAATGACCCTGGACCCCAGGAAGTGGTCCACAGCCAAGCAGATCTTTCAACACCCATGGCTGACACAGGTTGAGCAGTATTTACCCCATGATTATGGTGAGGCCCTTCCCAAACACCCAGACCCTGAAATACTGACAGTAATGTTCGATATGGGTTAGGATCTACACAAGACCTGGGTGTCCCTGACCAAGAGAAAATTCAAGGTTGCCATGGATATCCACCTTATATTAGAGCACCAGAAAAGCCAGGGAGCAGGCTGCATGTTCCAGGAGAAGCCTGTGCATCCAAAGGTTAAGCCTCGCCCACTCCCCTTGGATCTTTCCAATTCCCCTGTCCTCCCAAAGAGGACTTCAAGTGAGCCTGCCCTTTACCCCTTCCCCTTGCCCTGTGAACCTCCGCTGCCTGAGGAGGCCCAATAGTCAGGGCAGAAGCACATCAGAAGGGCCAGCTGTTGAGAGCCACAGTTTAGTTGGAATGATGCCTGGCATTTTGCTAGAGGGAATGGTTGAAAGGTAACCCTGCTCCTGGATTAGGGAGTCTCAGGGATTAGGGCAGATCCTGGGGGGGGGGGGATAGGGCAGCTCAGGGATTAGGGCGGATCCTGCTGGGATTAGGGTGGATCCTGCTGCCTCCTGGGCACCCACTACTTTGAAGTTCCCGTTGAATTCGGGGGTTCTGAGGGAGCCAGGTGGAGGGAGTGTATTCCTGGGAAGTGTGTGTAGAGTGCCGGTGAGAGTTTGGGAATAAAGGTTGATGTTTGAACCTACAAGGCTATGTGGCGTGGCGGCTTGGTTATTTTGTGCCCAGCCAGACTGCGGCAGCCAGCCATTTCTGCTACCCACCTGCAAGGACCCCCACACCTGATTTAGCCTCCCAGACCTACTCTGGGCAACCCCATGCCAATGGAAAGTTCTGGAAGCGGGTGACTGGGAGGATTGCTACCTGTGTCCAGCAACTGTGCTGTTGCATGCCGTGTGTCACCAGTAAGTTGACTCCAATGTAAGAGGGCAGAAACCTGCCAGCTTCATAGAGTGTGGCTCCAATGAAGGGATGAGATGACCAGACTAAACCAGTGCACAGCCAGAGAACCTGTGTTCTATGGATCCTGACACCTTGTGTGGGCATTCATCAGTGAACTCTGAACAGCTACAGGAGCAACATGTGCCAACTACCTCAGGTTCCTCTGCCTGGGTTTTAGCTGAGAGCACTTCTACATCCACCTGGACATCAGGGGTCTCCTCTGCCCCCACCTGCAGAAGATATCAGAGACTGTTCTCCCTGGGACACTGTCCCTGCCCTGCTCCTCTGTCCTTTCTCCCATTCTTCTGAGATGTTTCTTAATAAATTTGTTTCAGGAAAAAAAAAACTGATTGCTAAAACTTTTCTTTTTCCAGATATTCTGGTATTTCATCTAATACCAATTTTAACATCCCTTGGAATGAAGCTTCTATAGAAAATACTTTGGATTTTACATAAATAAAAGTTGCTAATTCAAAGAAGGAAAACAAAGAGGGAAGAAAATCTTGGTGGAGTGGAGGACTCCCTGCCCCTGCAAGGACAGAAGTGGTAAGGTGAGGAGACTGCCTACTGAGGTGTTTGAGTGTGACCTTGTACCCAAGAGTCACTTTTATTAAGTTGCTTCTAATTTCATAATGGCATGGCAATAAGAAAATATACCTTCATGTGAAGCTCCTCATGAAACTCAGCTGCCTTCATGATAGGCAGAAATGGGTAAAACCTTCCACGGCAAAAATGGGTGGAAGATGGAAACTGAAAAGAGACAAGTGCCCTATCAAAAGCAAGTAGTTGCCACCTCACTTTAGTTGCTGTTTTCACTCAGATAAGCAAGTCCAGTACCACAAGATTCTATGATATGTGAGAATTTAAAAATTTATGCTTTGATGAAAAACTTCTTTATTTTTTAATATTAGCTCCATAAAACACTGTAAAGACCAAACAAAACATTCATATAGGCCAAATTTGGCCCACTAGGCAGAAGTTTTAAGTCCTCTTGTGTTCATTAATGGGTATCCCTACCTAAATGATCTAAGACAGAAGAATTCTGGATTCCTACGCACATTTTAATTAGTTTGCCTCCATTCTGGTTAACCAGTTATCTCTTACTGTGCCTGTCTTCTGACCTGCTTAGCAACCAACTTGTCTAGAGTATGTACAATAGAGTTAAAATGCATTAAGTGAGAACATGAAGGGACCACCTATGTAAAAACAGCATAGATTTCAAAATTAAAAACTTGCGATATCTATTTTAACAGCCAAGGTTTATTTTTTGAATATCATACTCTTTCTCAACTGCTTTCCAGAAAGTACAGAGTCATTATGTTGCCTGAAAGAACTCAGAGACAGATTATCAAGGCTTCACAACTTTTAATAAATTCTTCCATTCAAAAAATGATTTTTGCTGTATAAAAACTATTTTAAGACAACATATACTTGATCCCAACTTGGATAAACTAAAGCCTCTATGGTTTTAAGATTTTGATTTGGGGCCTTCTTTAAATTAAAAAAAAAAAGAGCAAGAATATGAAAAATGATTACTAAACCTTCATAAAAAAAAGCACCACATGCCTGTTTTTGGTTTCTGTAAATCTTTAATGATGATATAGTTCTTGGTGATGGTAAAGCAAAACATAAATATTTTAATGGAGTCAAAGCTCAAACTATAGTTAAGTGGGTGGAAACCAAGAGTATGAAGGCAACCATTGGGTGAGGCCATCCCTTATCTAGGACCATGAGTAAAGGAACTTTGTAGCTATTAACTGTGTTTTTAAAGTGATTTGACAATATAATTAAGGGTCCTGTTTAATCTTGTGTGGATCTTGTTTTATTTCCAGAGCAAGGGAGTCATTAATGTAAGCAAATGGATCATCACTATAGTGGCAGGCTTTCTTAAGGACTGACCATATACAAGGCACCGTGGTGTGAGTACAGAGATACAAAACAAACAAAAATACAAACGAACAAAACACACCACAAGGACCTTGTCTCTCTGCAGCTCATAGGCCAAGGATGAGATAACATATTGTCACAATGTGGTAAGTGCCAGGAGAGTCAGCAGTACCCCTGGTGTTATAAAAACAGAGACAAAGGCACCTAACACAGGTGCCTGGGAGCGGGGCAGGGGAGGGGAAGCCAGGCAAGCAGAGAAGGAGTCTCAGGAGAAATAGGCAAACAGTGTAAAAGATACACTATAACTTGTTAGTAAATAAATTTATATCATTTTACCTCAACATTGCCTGTGAGCCAGTCTTTGACCTTTATAAAGCCAAGCACTATGCCAAGAAAGCAAGTTCTCTGAATAATAGGCTTCTGCATTTTAAAAAGGCTGACTTGTCAATGAGCATCTTTAAATTTCAAGTGTAGATTTATTACTTGATACCTACAAGCAAATTTGATTTACTACTATCATCATTAGAGAATCATATTCTGTGTTTTGAAAACCATGCCATACTATTAGAAGAACTTGCAATAAAGTATTTTCACCTTTGCAAGTGTATCTTCATACCAAAAGTACTGCTGCCTTCAAAATGTCACAACAGAGCATGTGATTTGCAAGTGTCCACTTACATCAAGAACCTCTTAACTCTATCAAGTACAGCCCAAATTTGGTTGGCACTTTAACATGCTGTTGAAAGGCTGTATGAATCACTGAATTAGCTGCAGTTTCCATGAAAGTTTTTACTTCGTTGATTGGCTTCATGCCTATTTTCTCAAATTAAGAGTTTGATGGGACTTTTGAACACACTGTGTTGTTGGCTGGACTTATCTTACCCAATGTTTCCATTTTAAAGCCTATATGTATGCTTGAAATAATAAAGCACACCCCTTTGTTTCACCTGAAAAGGCTATGGTTCAGGCCAATTATCTGAACACTCTTGGGACACAGACTCTCCCATCTTTTCTCTTCCCATTTGTTCTGGGGAGGCACCAACAGCTCCTCTTTCAAGCAGAGATTACTTCTACTGCATTAAAGATGAGAAACTGCATTTACTGCCTCATGTGACCAATCCCTGAGCCAGCGTGTCTTAGTGAAGACAAATAGATTAATACTGGCATAACTCACAGGTCGGCTGAGTTCTCCAAAACTTTTTGATATTTAAAATAAAATTGGCTTGACCTTTCTAAATTATAGGCATTGGAAGTTATGGTGCCTTTGCCAGGATTTCAGGAGATTGCACAGTACGGTAGGCTTGTGACTGTCACAACCTTGTTGAACTCCCCATTCCTATTCTACCATGGCTCCCCATCATGTCTACTCTGTACTAACCTGGGTGACTTCTCATCCATATCTCTGAAAACACCCACCCACACCACCCACAGCATTTATGTATAGCAAACTCTACTGAAGCATTTGTGCCACAGAGAGAATTTACAGCACAGAAATGCAGACAGCTGAAAATGGATCTTTAGGCCCTTTAGCATGCAGACATCAGAAATTCCTCACTAGGTCTTTTGTCCCCACAGACTACAACTTCATGTCAGGTCTCCCTCACAACTCCCATCAGGTTGTCTCCTGTTGGCTTCTCTCCCTCAGATCTCCTGCAATTTATTAGGCAGAGCAGCTAAGCTCAAGTTAGCCAACTGAGCAATTAAGGAGAAAAAGAGTCTTTTGACAGGGTCTTGGGCAGTCACAGGATCACTGCTAGATAAAGAGAACACTAGGGTACAAAAAGGGAGGAGCAAAGAAGGCTCAGCCAGAACCAAAGCCAAAAGCTCTGAAGAACATAGGTCGCCCTATAGAACAATGGAAGCCATAGCTTGATGTCCCAAAGCCTCTGACTCTTGACCCAAATGGCACCACTAACCTCAATGCCAATTTTCTCCTGCAAACTGGATGTTGTTGATACTCAGCCAGTGCAACCTCCGTATGCCAGAACAGCTTCCTCTCTGCACACTTCTTTGTATCATTAGACCCCAATTTCTACTCTGGAGTGCAGACATCTAATCAGCTTAGCCCGTATCTTGTGACTATCCATGTCAAAGCTGCAAAAACCCTGACAAATTAAGCATCTGGGTTTTTTTGGCTTCCATGGTAAAAGACAAACTCTACTTCCCATTCAACCTCATACAGTGGAAAAATCCACAGTCATAAGAAAGGGGTTCCAGTAGGGTTAGCTGGAATTAAAAACTTATCTCCTTCACTTGACCACTGCCTGTTTGGCTCCTGGCCTTGCTGACTTTTTGATGACTTTGTACAATCAAAGATTGGACATGGTCTTTGCTAAAAGGTCCATCTTCTATGTCAACTTCCAAGAACATAAAAACTGGCAGTTCCATTCTCCTAACTTTTCCTTCTTTTTGCCTGAAATGAAATGGCATGTTTAGGTAACACAAATTTTAGAAACACAATAGCACATGCTCAAACCCCTTTCTCAGGCCACTGTTCAAAGTGAGAAGTTATTTATTTTCTATCTGCAATTTAAAGGGAAACTTTAAGATAATCTCTGTCCCTGAAGTTCAGTTTTTATTTTGAATGGTTTCTAGTGTATCCTGAGATCAGAGAAGAGGAATGGAAGGGAATGGAAGCTCTGCCGACTTCCAAAGGCTGAACCTTCCTTCTGGGTTTGCTTGACACCTGCACTGTCATCATGTGTCAAGACAGTTCTTGTCATGACAAGTTCTTGTTATGTCAAGACAGTTCAAGTGCCTATTGGGCACTTTTAAAATAGGGCAAATCCAACTTTCACACTTGAAATATGCTGAAAGCACAACAGACCAGATTTTAAAGACTTAGTACTTCCTCTGAGTGTAAAATCATTAATTTTTATGTTGATTACATTTGAAATAATAATATAAATGTATTGGGTTTAATAAAACAATTCATTAAAGTAAATGTTAATGATTCATTTTTACTTCTTTTAATGTAACCTCCATGTAATTTAAAATCATACATGACTTCCATAATGTTTATATTACGCTATTTGACACACTAAAATAAAATGCACCTGTAATTTTCAGTCAATTAGTATATATTCCATTCTACATCTAAAGAGTCTATATCACAAAACAAAACAAAAAGTCCTTGGAGAGCAAACAGTTACAGTTATACTTCCAAAAAACACTCATAAATTTCCATTGCATGCACAGCAACAACAAATCTATTCATCATTCACTTAGCAATTTTCTGAATTAATCAATCAATCAATTATAAAGAATCTACTATGTGCCAAAAATTGTACCTGAGAATGCAGCTACAAGTATGAACAAATCAGATACAGCCACTGCATTCATGCAAGGTGAAGGAGTTAACAGCACAGACTTTGAAGCCTGATGACAGGTCCAAATATTGGTTCCATCCCTTACTAGTCTTGTGACGTGGGAAAGTTGAATTACTTCAGTTTTCTTATGTATAAAATAGGGATTCAAAGATGCTATGAGGATTAAATTAGTTTACAGATGAAAAATGCATAGAAGGGTACTATTTTATTTATCTATTGCTACATAACAGCAGCTTAAAATTTAAATGCTAATAAAATAAATTTATTTATTTATTTATTTATTTATTATTGATTCTTTGGGATTCAGGTAGAACTTAACTAGGTCCTCTGTTTTAACGTCTCTTACAAGACTGCAATTAAGATGTTACAGAGAGAGGGCTTCTTGTAGTGAAGTTTAAATTGGGGAAGGACCCACCTTCAAGTTTACTGAGTGATGGTTGGCAGGACTCATGCCTCTTGGGATGTTGAACTAAGGGCTTCAGTTCCCAGCTTGCTTTTCCTTGCCTGGGCATTTCCAACATGGCACTGGGCTTCATCAGTCGTCAAGGAAGAGATTCTGCTAGTAAGATGGCAGTCAGAACTTTTTGTGAGCAAACCACAGAAGAAATCTCCTCAATGTTTTGAGCTTCTATTGGTTAGAAGCAAGTTACTCAAAACCAGGGGATTATATAAGGCCATAAATCCTGACACATGGAAATCATTTGGGATAATTTTAGATGCTTTCAACCACAAAGCCCTGGTACAGAGTAAACTCTAATATATGCTATATTTTATTATTTATGACACTTACAGTCTAGAGAGTAGTTATTAAACTGTGACATGGAAGCGTTCAAGCAAGGATTTCTTGAGTAAATGATATTTAAATGAAGATGCAAATGATGAGGTAGGAAGGCTCTACATGAAAATGAGAAAGACAGTCAATTAGAACAGAAAGTATGAAGACTTGAAGGCAGGAGAGTGAATGTGGTGTGAATACCATTCAGTGATGGTGACAATTGGCTGGTAGATGTGAAGGGGTTGGGCTCAAAAGAAGAGGGAGCACTGACAGACAGGTTCCTGAACTGGAGATTTGTCTGCAGTCCAAAGCACTAGGAGAGGCCAAGGCCAGGAAAGGGAAGGGACTGCTCCATTTTAAGCAGACAAAGAAGGAAAGCTTGGAGACTTTCTCAAGGTAGGCTTGTAAATTTGGTATTGGAAAATTGTACTTGTGTGTTTGGGTGAATCGACTCTATTGCCTCCACCTTTTTCTTTTTTTGAGATGAGGTCTCACCATGTTGCCCAAACTAGTCTCAGATTCTCAAATTCCTGGGCTCACTTGACCCTCCCACCTCAGCCTTCTAAGGAGTGGGACTATAGGCGAGTGCCATTACACCTGGCTTTCTCTTGTTTTTTAAGAAATCTTTTCCTTCAGAAGTTGAGTAGCTAAGCATTCCAAATGCTTATTATCCAAAGTGTATCTCTTGAGTCAGAAATATCAGTATTATCTGTGAGCTTGTTACAAAGGCAGAATCTCAGACCCTACCCCAAACCTACCTTATTAGCATCAATATTTTAAAAGGTCCTCAGGTAATTTCTGTGTATGTTGGTTTGAGAAGTAGCTTTCTAAATGATTTACTATTGGTGAGAGATTTTGAGAACCAACCAAGTAATCAGAATTATAATCTACAACAGACAGGTATACTTTGGGAACCCTGAGTTTTATAGTTCAACTATTCTTTTAGCTATAAGACCTTTTAAAAACTTAGTTTTACTAGAAAGTCCTTAAAAGTTTTTATAAGAGATGACTAGCTGGAAATCCATTGTAATAGAATGAAATTGAACCCCTATATTTACCCTGTACAAACTCAATTCTGAGTGGATAAAGGACTTAGGTATTAGACCAGAGACCCTGCACTTACTAGAAGAAAAGGTAGGCCTCAAAACTGACTTCCTCAATAAGACTCCTAAAGCACAAAAAAGCAAAATCAAGGATCAATAAATGGGATGGCATCAAACTGAAAAGCTTCACAGCAAATGAGACAATTAAGAACATGAACAGAGATTATACAAAATGGAAGAAAATCCTTAGCATCAATAGATAAGGTATTAATTTCCAGGATATATAAAAAAAAACCTCAAGAAATTTAACACCAGAAAAATAAATAATCCAATCAATAAATGCACAAAGGAACTGAACACTTCAGAGAAGAAGAAATACAAATGATTAAAAAATATATTTAAAAAAATGCTCAATATCCTTAGCAATCAGAGAAATGCAAATTAAAACTATACTGAGATTCCATCTCACTCCAGTCAGAATGGCAATTATAAAGAACACAAGTGACAATAAATGTTGGTGAGGATGTGGAGAGACAGGTACTCTCATACATTATTGGTGGGACTGCAAATTTGTGCAACCACTATGGAAAGCAGTACAGCGACTCCTCAGAAAATTTGGAGTGAAACTTCCATTTGACCCAGTTATCCCACTCCTATGTCTATATCCAGAGGACTTAATAACAACATACTATGACACAGTCACATCAATGTTTATAGCATCTCAACTCATATTAGCCAACCTATGGAAACAACCTAAGTATCCTTCAACAGATGAATAGATGAAGAAAATGTGGTATATATACACAATGGAATATCCACTCAGCCATAAATAAAAATGAAATAATGGCATTTTTTGGTAAATGGATGGAACTGGAGAACATCATGCTAAGTGAAATAAGCCAATCCCCCAAAATCAAAGGCCAAATGTTCTGATTTGTGGATGCTAACCCAAAACAAGGAAGGTTGGGGAGGAGAATAATAGAAATCCATTACATTAGACAAAGGGAAATGAAAGGATGGGAGCAGGGAGGGGATGAGGAAAGACAGCAGAATTAATTGGACATAACTTTCCTAGCTTTGTATTTGGATACATGACTAGGGTAAATCCGCAGCATGTACAACCACAGAGTGGGATCCTAAATAGAATGTTATAGTCTATGTCTGTATAATTTGTCAAAATACATTCTACTGTCATGTATAACTAAGAAGAACCAAGGAAAAAAGAAAAAAAAAAAGATGTGACTAACTAATTAAAAAGCAAAATGTCACAATACTTTCTGTTATGGTTTAGAGGTGAGGTGTCCCCCAAAAGCTCATGTGTGAGACAATGCAAGAAGGTTCGGGGAAGAAATGATTGGGTTACAAGAATCTTAACCCAGTGAATTAATCACCTGATGGGATTAACTGAGTGGTAGCTGAAGGCAGGTAGGGTGTGGATGGAGGAGGTGAGGCACTGGGGGCGTGGCTTTGGGTATACATTTGTATCTGGCAAGCAGAGATCTCTCTCTCTCTCTCTCTCTCTCTCTCTCTCTCTTTCTCTGCTTCCTGATCATCATGTGAGCTGCTTCCGTCTGCCACACTCTTTTGCCATAATGTTCTGCCTCACCTCAAGCCCCGAGGAATGGAGCCAGCTGTCTACAGACTGAACTTTGAAACTGTAAGCCCCAAATAAACCTTTCTCCCCTACAGTTGATCTGGTCAGATCTTTTAGTCACAGTAGCGAAAAACCTGACTAAAACACTTCCCATCTTTGGATTTTACTATGTCATCATTATTACCTTTTTTTCATTCAACAAATAACTTATTGAGTACCTACTACAAGCCAGGTTGCCACAAGCTGTCCATGGGTTGAATGTGGGTCACCACACATGGAAGTCTTGTGGATAGAGACATCTGGTATCTAGGAATGCCAGTGGACATTTCCTCTGGTTAATTGCCCAGGAACAATGTGAATCTCTTTTCCTGCTCTTCCGTGGCCCACACACAGCATCTGAGATGGGTGTGACCTTCTAAAATGTCAATCAACCTCTGACTGCAAGAGATCATGAAGCCAGACTCCACCCTTGAAACCTTATCCCTGCCTTTAATCTACCCCCTTAAATAAGCCACTGGAGCCATTTTCCTTGTGTCTAGTTCCAGAACCCATGTGAACTAGATCCATTAGGGACTTTGTCTTGTGTAAATGTATTTCTGAGTATTTATGTTTTTTTTATTTGCTAATTATCTGAGATTGTAGTTTTACGGCAGCTTACATTCCCCAGGGCAGAAAGAACCCCGTAAAAAGAAGCTGGCCATAGTTCCCTTACCCAATACTAGGTATTATCCTTGCTCTAGACAAAGATTCTCTACCTTAGAACCTCATTTTCCTCCTTACTCAGCTCAGTGTTATGATCTGTCATTGTAAATCTTCCTTGTATAAACCCTCGATTCTCTTGTCCTAAGCTTCATCTCACCCACCTCATTCAATATGAATGTATTCATTGGCTCATCTACTTATTTGGTTAATTAATAATGATTTACCATCTTCTATATGCCAGGCACTACTTTAGTTACTTGGGATTCATCAGTGAACAAAATGGATAAAGATCCTTGTCTTCGTGGAGCTTGCATTTGAGCTGGCCCTGTGGCAGAGAGTAGGGGGAGGTTGATGGGAAACAAATAATTACTCAATCTAAATCCTCAAAATCCTGCTAAGGTTATACTTCCAAATACCAGAGGATTCTTTTCAAAATGCCAATCTCATCATGGCACACCTTTTTAGTAAATGAACTTGTTAAAAAAAAAAAAGTAGACCCTCATGGCTTTCATAATAAAGACAAAAAATCTTAATATACTCTATAGCCTACTGTCCAGGTTCCTTTTCCAACAATGCTCCATACCCCTGTTTTCAGCATATCAACCACAGCATAGTTGAGTGCTTGCATATGGTAGCTACTCTTGAAACTTTTTGATTCAAATATCACTTCGATTTTTCATTTTTCATATCTTTATCCCAGACAACATTATGTTGAAAGTAATATCTCAGTACTGTCTTAGTAGAAGTGGAATTAACAGTCTTAGACTTTTGAAGATGCTAATACCAATCATTGTTTCTTGAAGACCCTTTTCATCATCATATCACCAATATCATAATACTGAAAGAAGGTTGATTTTTGTATAGTAAAAATTGAATTTAGTGCTCTGGCCCTTTATCTGAGTCACCGAAGTAGAATCAAGAAGGATCTCTTCAAATCAGGTGTGGTGGTGGGCATCAGCTACTGGGAAGACTGAGGAGAAAGGATGACTTGAGCCCAGTTCAAGAGCAGCCTGAATTTCATAGTGAGACCCCATCTTAAAAACAAAATATCACTTGAAAGTAAAACTCAAAATAAATTTCTCTGATTTCCTTCTGACACATTCTATGCTGGCGATCCATCAGTAGAAGCAAAAAACAAACAAACAAACAAAAAACTAACAATGCAAGAAGTTTCAAAAGAGTTGTCCTTGCTAAAACAATATCCAGCCGGAATTCCAACAGAAATGGTAACTAAGACAGTTATTACCAATGAGTTGAGAAGTGTTGGGAGAACGAAAGTTCAGCATATGTAGAATTATAGAGCCTTAGACTTGGAAAGATATCAGAGATGCTCCAGTGTAACTCCCCAGTCATAGCAAGGGTCCCTTCTATGTCACACCAGTCCTATGGCTTCTTTTACTTCAAACCTATTCAAGGCTGCCATTTTCATGCATAAAACCCAGTTCTTCCCTATTTTAAATTTGTTTTCCTAAAGTTTTCTACCCTTTTTGGGTAGAAGTTATTGACTTCATAGGTTATAAAATTTTAACTGAACCCCCTTGTTGTATAACAGCTCCCACAAAACTTGCTCTCAAGGGTCTCATCTCACCTATCCTAAGTCTTCTTTTAGTCTTCGATGGTCCCCTATAGGCACAGCCTCTGAAGATTTATTCATCCCTATCTTTTTCAGGATGCAGAATAATATCTATGTGCCAATGTGGCAAAACAATGCTTAACAGATTATCTAATGAAGAATAATTAGAACATTTATTTTCCATTATCTTTTTTCCATTATTACAGCTGATTATTGTGTTAACATTTATAGGAGCCATTTCACACTCTTGGTGCCTATTAAAAGCTTGTGGTCAATTATAACCATTGGAGGTTATTTTCTCACATGAAGTGTTTCCAAAGTAGACAGTCCCCAATATGTATGTGTGGTAGAGTGTGTGTTTGTCTCAGACCTTATGCAGATCACTGGATAATCAGCACTGCTATAAACCCCATTTATTAAATTGTGAAATACTAGTGATGTATTGAAGTGCTGTAGAAAGTACCATATCTCAGTAAACATGTTCTCTTCTAAAGAACAATCTATTTATAGCCACAATCTTCTCAAAGGACTTGAGGTGACACAGTCTATTTACCTTTCTAGAAACTAATTTTTCGCCACAACGTTCCCTTCCAGTTACTCTACTGAAATCCCTGCTTCCAACAATTAAACACCCACCTAGTTATTTTCTTTCCTAACAGCCAGGTTGATTGAGCTCTTGACTTAAATGGAAAAAAAAAAATGACCAGGTCAAGAAATCCAACCCTTCTCTACCAACCAGAACCCCGCCCTCTGCCCCCAGATGGCCTGCAATTGAAAGCCAAAGAGGGGAGAGGAGGGCTCAATTGCTCCAGGCCAGAGCGCAGGCTCAGCCTGCTTCATCCAGGGGTTATTCTAAAAATTGCTGCCACTGGGGCCTGTCAGGTGGCTGCTGGTGACTCCCCACCGGATTTTCTTTCTCTCTCCCTCTCTCTCTTCACAGATCACTTCCCAAGAGGAGTCTACAGCAGAAACTTCTTCATTGCAAGTTGAGCTGCCACTTCACACAGGAGGGAGAGGAGCTGGGACTACACTCACCAACTCCTGTCTTCTGGATCCTGGGGTGTGTACAGCTGTGTGGACGGGAGAGGGCTGTCTGAGCATTTGTGGTTATAGAGCTGTTTTCCTGAAGGGAGTCTCCATCTGAGTCAGACTTCTCATGTCCCTGAACTGAAGTTGGGAGGTAGAAAATCTTTTCTTGGAACTTGAGAAATGTGATAAATTAGGAGACTGGCACAGCAACAGAAATGCATAGGAGTAAGGCCCCTTATAAAAGTAAAATGACTTGTAGTTTCTAAGTGTAATTTTAATTCTCTAAAACTTACGTTGTGCTTTTTTCTTTTCTTTTCTTATCTTCATACATGTACTTAGGGTAATGATAGCCATCTCATTCCACTACCTCCGTGCCCCCTTCCTTTTCCTCCCTCCCCTTTGCCCTTATCTAAAGTTTATATTGTGCTTTCCTTCCACTATTTTATAGAGGAGAGAGAAAAAAAAATTCTCAGGATTTGTTCGCAAAGTTTAGAATTCCATCTTTTCATTATCAAGAACCATTTAAACATTGGAGAGCTGTCAGGTTTAGATATAATGTTATCAGTTTTCATTAAACTGGTCACACAAAAATCAAACAACTCATTGAATTCTCTGAAAAACAACCTATTGACAAAACAGAAATCCCTCTGCAATTACCATAAATTTGCTATTCGACTAATAAACAGGTTTTGTTTTAAATGTGCACATATAGCTATACTGATATACATTTCAAATAAAAAATCATGTTGGGAATGGAGTGGTGAAGTGGAAAACCCCCCTTCAGTTGGACTTAAAATGGCAAGCAGCAGTAGCCAGGCCTGTTTCTATTCCGGGAGGTAGTACTGATGAGCCTCGACAAATGCAGCCATTGGAATGTGGCAGGGACAGGGAGCAGGCACGGCTGATTTCGCACCCTTGGCAAGAAGACATTCTGAGATCCCAGCTCTGTCTGGCAGGAGAGTGACAGTGACACTTTAGCTTGCCCTGTGTAGAGTCTCAAGTCAAGGGTGGCAGGCTGCAGGAAGAAGCACATTCTTAAATATGAAGTGACAACTCTTTTCTAGAATCAGTTCTAGAAGTTTTCATCAGGGATGGGTTTGTGGACAAAAGAACTTGATGTAAAGGCAATAATTTCACATGGATTTACCCACTGAACAGGAGAGGGTATCATTGTGTTACCATTTCTTGGCAACATTATTCTCAGTCTTGTGGTTCTGATTCTATTTTGGATTTTGGACCTTTCATGATCCTCATGAAAGTAGCTCTGAGAGACTCTGCAGAACACATAAGGACACAGTATGTTTCAGAATATCCCACAGGGCTCAAGGATCGACCTGAATCCCAACCCAGAGTAGAGTTCCAATAAAATACAGGTTACCCAGCTATATTTGAATTTAAGATAAATCACAAATTGACTTCTAGTTTAAGTATGTTGGACATATATTGGACAAATATGATTTGTGGTTCATCTGAAATTTAAATTTAACTGGATGTCTTGTATTTTTTATTTGCCAAATCTGATGAATTAACCCTAGACACAGAGATCCCAAGTAAAGAACCCTGTCTTAATTGATTCACACCTATCTAATCGTGAGTTGATTCTAGGGTTATCAAAGTCCTATTGAGGGGAGGTGATATAGGACCAAATCTTGGCAATTTGGGCAGCAAAAGCCAGTTATATATTCTTAACTTTGTAAAAATTTTAGAACTGAAAGGGCCACATCTCCTTGTTTAACAGTAATTAAACTGAAATTCTAACAGGTTGGATGTTTTGCTCCAAGTGTTATCAAATGATTAGAGAAGAATGAATACCAAAACCTAGGTTTTCAATTTTATGATGATCAAAGAGACATAAGTCTTAAAAATTCAATATTCAGTCTCCTTTCCTTTGACCAACACAAAAGACAAGAAAAGAGAGACATTTTACTAAAATTTTCAACAAAACCCAAACTAAAAATATTTGCATGGGGTCCTTATGTCCAATATACAGGCTCAGGAATAGAATCATGGTTAACTTTGTGTAAAGTCTTAATATTTATAAAAAACAATGCTGCTACATATAGCTTTTACTTAAGTTGGGCCATATGAAATTTGTAACAACTAATTGCTTTTAAACAACAAAAACAACAACAAAGCTAATTTCATATTCAGTCTAACACAAGGAATTGCCTGATTATCTGGTCAACAAATTCATGCAAGCATTCCTCGAACCTATTTATATTTTTGCTGACCCAACCTATTGGAGTTTCATATCCCTACTGCCCTTAACAGGATAAAAAAATTGATAGAATTTATGTTCCCAAATAAATTTATTATACATTAGGCAACTCTTTCATTTCAGTATTTGGAGTTAGCAAGAACCATTTTATGTTCTCCATATCCAAAATTTGATATTATAAAACTCAGCTCTACCTCACTTAATCTCTTTTCTCATGCTGGAAAAAGTTAACTTTTAACCTACTATAGGTCTACCCTTAAGGAAGACAAAATGGAGTGTCAGGGTTCTATCTGAATTGGATTCTGCTCCAAATCACATACATATTTCTTCATGTGACCTTATTGTTTTCTTTCTTTCTTCTTTATAAATCTTAATTTCCTCATTTGTAATATTATCACAATATAACTTCTCCTTTAGGATTTTCATGGTATTTAAATTTTAAAAATTAAGTCATGTAAAGTAAATAACCCAGGGTTCAGTATATAGTAAAATCTCAACTGATAAATCCTAGCTAGATAACTATTATTTTAGATAGAGATGGAGATATCAGTTAATTTTAAAACATAATATAGATTCATGTTTGATGATTTCTATTTAGGAATTATTACTATACTTGACAAATACAAAAGATGATGAAAATATGATGTTCTACATTGAATACATGACACCATTGTCATGGAAATGACCCAAGAGCCAGGATCTGTGGTGGGTAATGGGGAGGGGAAGATCGGATTGTGTCTGTTACCCTCCTTCCAAATTCTAGTACGCAGCTCTCTTGAGGGACCCAAGAAGCTATTCTGGAATAAGGAACTAAAGAGACTGTAGCATCCACAAGCAGGGAAGGGGACTTCTTTGGACTTACTTCATAGAATGGCTGTATAACTCCAGTAGGATAGAAACCTCTCCACAACTCCCTGCACCCTCTGCAAAGTTTTTTCTTTGACCCAAAAAGGGAAGGGACAGAAAGGGACTGGCAGTGCCTCTGAATAGCTGCTCATCCCATTACACAACCTCAGCTGCTGTGGCTAGATCTGCTCCTCCTTCCAGCATTTCCTACTATGGTAGGGGCCAGGTGAAAAGTGCAAGCCACCCGAAGTCCCAAGATAGGCCTGTAAATTCTTCCTTTTTATCATAAAGGGGGGTACCTTGTCAGAGCCCCTATGGGTACAGAGTGAGACTGAAGCCTGTTGTGGTTCAGGAAAAATAGATTGTAAAGAAATTGTATGGAAACTTTTCCAGCCAAGGGCAGCTTAACAAGGGTGCACTCCTCACCATGAAACTGTAACCAGAGTCAAAGCCCTCCCTATGGTATGTCAAACCATGGCAATTGCTCTAGCTATTGGTGCCCCTAATCAGCTGACCACAAAGCATTCACTTGGCTTATTAAAAAAGAGAGAGAGAGAGAGAGAGATTTAAAATAAACTATAAGTAAACCCTCATCCAACTTCCAGTTAAAATGTATGCTGAATCAAAAAGAATACTTCCAAATTTATTGCTTAGCATCTAAGATACTCTCCAGATTTTATATATATATATATATAACTCATTTTTGTAACTCCTTTTCCTGGCAGACAAATTTTGACTGTCATTGTGACTATCATTGGTGACCAGCTACAATATGAATCAAGGGTACATTGTGAACATTTGTGTAATTGTAGAAAAAAGCAATGAGAGTTCTTATACCAATTACTCTTGACTACATGCTTACATATGACCTAGTTACTGAGTAATAATTTTTTAAAATATTCAATTATTTTCCAATCACCCTTAATTAACCCATACAATCAGCCTCAAAGCCCAGCACCATGACCAAATGAGTAAATGAAAGTGAGTTAAATTGTTCCACTTTCCTTTCATACTCCTATTTATAACTTCTTTGAGACTGCCCTTCTTTTAACTTCTACCTGTTTGTAGGAAAGTTCTGGTTGCTTAAGTGACTGTGTGTGTATATGTGTGTGTGTGTGTGTGCACATGCTTGTGCACCCAGTGTTGTACATATTGTGTCTGTACTTCCCAGAAAGACTCCAGTGAGAGGGGCCTGGAGAGTCTCCTGGAGGATTCCCTGTCTTCGTTTTCTTTTTTCTTTCTATGGGCTCTGATCTCCCCTGAAGGGAGCTAGTCTTCTGTGTAACAGGGCCCAAATCAGGGTGCAGCTGCTCTTCTTATTCATTCTTACTGGCCTGCAGTCCTCTTTAAGTTGAGAAAAGGAGTGGATTTTGGGAAATGGAGGAACAGGACAGAGGAAACCATTTACTGGGACACAGGAACCAGTGAACATCTCTGCAGCTTTGATAACAACATCTGAGCATTTCCCAGCTTCAAAGAAGACACTGATCCTCAGGTTCCTCTGAGGGATCTACAGTGACCTTCATCCACTAACACAGCACAGACTGAGAATACCTCAACAGGTGAACAGATAGCCTCACCTGAGAGGTGCAGCCCCCAAAGTAGGATGTGAGGCAGTTCTATAAATAAAGACTGGATTTCTATCTAGGAAAACATGGCCATCAGGAAGTTGGCTACAGGGCTCTGATGTCAATAGTCTTGTAAATAGTCTCTTGCCTATTTCTCTCCTCTGCTTTTCCCATAGAGAATTAAAGAAGTCAGTTACCTCTACATTGTGCTTTCATGGGCTCTTAAGAAAAGGCTACTCTCTTAGAAATGTATATGTGAGTAATAGAAAAATACATACTTACACAAAACAAAACATACCAAAGACCATGCATATCTGAGAGGTAGAGTAGATTTGCCTATTAACTGATTAGCTTGGATTCATAAGACTAGCTAATGCATCATCCAGTGGAGCCCTAGAGAAATGTTATAAGGGCAAGAATGTTTTAGATAAAGAGAGATTCATAGAAATTCCCACGAGTGCAGCAGTCCAGGGTCAGCTCATAAGAGGAAACCCCAGGAGCAGCCTGAAGGACAGACAACAGAAGAAAGAGGAGCATCAACAGGAAATAAGAGAAAGAAACTTAAGGGAGAATTTTAACTGATTTCACTACTTTGTCTAGCTTCAGGTCACCCTTCCTTTGCTGGTGAGTTCATAATACTTCTGAATACAGAGTAACTTATCAAATTCAAACCCTTCCTGCCTCCCACATCCTATGTTCATAGACCTAACATTACTTGCCAGATGTTTTCCTAGTGAACCCCACCATTTTAGTCCATGCACAGCATGCTGAGTTGTGCCTCCTTGCCTCAGCTTGAGGCATTTCCTCCACTTTTGTTGACCTTCTCCCTTACATACCTACTCATAAAAGCCTTCAGTAAGACTTAGGTTATCTGCAAACCTTCTCCTCCTAACATCACCCCATTCAATCTTTTCTTTAGTTTTAACCCTTAAATCCAAGCACATCAATGGACTCAATATGTTCCATGTATTCTGGGTTTTGCTTACTTAATCTATAACCAAACATCCCAGTTTTCTAAATTTCCAGAGTTATCCTTGCCACTCATAAAATAATAATATTCTGCTCCTACGCCAGTGTAATTGCATGAATTTCATTTCTCTCCCTGGTATTTTCCAAATCCCTAGAAGTATGTTCAAGAAATCTCTTCCTTGTTGCTGTTTTCCAACCCTCATTCTAGGTCACTACATGTGCATGACCCTTATTGCCCCTGTTCCTCATTACTATTTCTCCACCATGTGGTGGCTTTCTCTGATTTGTTTTATCCCGAAGCTCAAACAGTTTTCTTCCTTTATTAACAAAGACACAACTAACAAGGCTATTGCTTTCAGTGAAATTGGATCAATTTTTTTGAGCATTCACTTTTGCCAGGTACTCTACTAAATGTTGTTCAGATCTTTCTTTCACTAGCAACATTATGAGGTGGGAACAATTATTTTCTTCACTTTAGAGATAAGTCAACAGAAACTCTGAGAGGTTGGGTAATTTACCAAAAGTCATACTTGAATAAGTAGTAGAGTTGGTATTTATATTATATTTTCATTATCATTCCATTTAAAATATTGTCTAATTTCTTCTTTGATTCAAGAGCTATTTAGAAGCATACTATTTAACAGTAATTAGTAATAACAATAGTTTATTTTATTATTTCTAATTTAGTTCCTTTGTAATTAGATAGTGTACTCTGCCTGGCTTTTAAATTTGCAGAAACTCATTTTGTGGCCAAACACAGGAGGTGACCTGGTAAAGGAACAATGTGCACTTCAGAAGAATTTATATTTTTCAGTTGTTGGATGTAATGTTCTAAGTCAAAGTGATTAATAATGTTGTTCAGATAATCTATAATGCTACTGAGGGGTTTTTGTTTGTTTAGTTGTTCTATCAATTGCTGAGTTTACATTTTCAAGTATAATTTTGAAATTGCCTATTTCTTCCTATAATTCTGTCACTTGTTATAGAAGTTGTTAGTAGGCACATAAATTTTTAAGACTGTTACATCTTCATGTTGAATTGATCTTTGTATCATTTTTAAATTCCATCTGGCACTGACAAGGTTGTTCTTGAAATCTATTTTATCTGCTACCAATATAAGCACTAGAGCCTTCTTATATTTATTACCATGGTAAAGCCTTTTCTACACATTTATTTTCTACTTCTCTGTGTCTGTCTCTTGTAGACAGAATGTTTTAATCTTCCTTTTCCTATCCATTCAGGCAATCTGTGCCTTTTACTTAGAATGCTTTGTCCATTGATATTTAATACAATTACAGATATGATTGAATTTAGACTTATTATTAAATTGGTTTCTGTTTGTCCTTTCCAATTTGTGTTTTTGTGTTCTAACTTTCCTGTCCTTGTTTGATTCCATTTAAATTTAGTTACTGGTTTTACAGGCTACTTTGCATTTTTTAAGTGCTTGTTCTAGGTCTCTATTTTCCAATACAATAGTCATCATTCACATGTCACTACTGAACACTTTAAATGTGGCTAATTCAAAGTGAGATGCACTGCAGGTATGAAATACACCTGGTATTTCAAATACTTGCAAAAAATATAAAATATCACACTGATAATTTTATATTACATGTAGAAACAATATTTTATATTAATTAGGTTGTATAAAAGTATTACTAAAATTATTTCATCTGTTGCTTTTTATCTTTCTAACATGACTACTAGAAAACTTTAAATTGCATATGTGGCTTATATTATATTTCTATAGGCCAGTCTAGGTATTACAATATGCAAAGTTAAATTTGCACAGATGACAGAAGTTAATATCAAATGAATCACTTCACATAAAATATGGAAGCCAGGCTGAGGATCTAGCCTAATGGTAGAGTGGTTGCCTAACATGTGCAAAGCCTCGGTTAATCCCTAGCACTGCAAAAGAAAAAATAAAAGGACATTTTGCAATTGTTTAGTTTTTTTTTTCCACCAGTGTCACCCCTTCCTTTATGTTGTAATTTTCATATATACAATATCTGCATACATTGTAAAACTCACAAGATAATGTTATCACTTTTACTGTGAAGAGTCATGTTTTTATTTGAAACAAATTTAGGGAGAAAATAATCTTCCATATTCTTTCATTTATTCATCATCTCTGAAGCTTTTGAAGATTCAAGTTTCTATTGGGCTTCCCCTTTCTGAATGTCTCTTTTCCAGAATTCCCACCTTGCTTTCCAGTGAACATGGTTGCCCATAAACTCTGTCCTCTAATTCTTGAACCAGAAATACTTTCTGTTGGAGTCATAGCTCTCCTGCACAGCACTATTTGCAGCCTGCCTTTAGAGTTAAAGCAACACAAAAAAGTCAACATGTGTGTTGGTGGGGGTGAGATTCATCCTGTTACTTCCTTTTCTAACCATTGACTTTCCTAAAAAACATCATTCTCCTTTTTTACAATTCCTAGTGTCTTTCAGTGTTCCTTCTAATTCTCCCCACCACCAGCCCCAGTTATCTTATAGTGGTAATCCTGATATGATATTCCTAAAGGCAGAGTGAACTGGCCAATAATTCATAAAATTTTATTAAGGATACTTGGAGATACCTCATTTAAGGATGACATAAAGAGGAACAGGGTAGAAAAGGAAGATTTAAAACTGGAAATCAGATGTTGTTGCTCCCAGAGTCCACAATCATTCCTTCATTAGGAAGTCTCTGGATCCTTTTCCTCCATAATCCCAGCACATCACTGTGTTGAAATAGTTGAGATTTCTTTGTAAATATTTTGTATATTAAACAAACTGAATTATAAATAGCCAACCAGCTGCTTTCCTGAGCCTCTCTGGAGCCCTTCCCACTCCCAGCCCTCTCCCAGGACCCCTTGGGCCTCATAATCCATTAAGCTGAAGAACTGCAAAGAAACCCCCGAGGGACCCCTGGGATCTAGCTCCAGCACTGTCACCTGAATCCATTCTGATTAGTAGATGCCCTGATTTATCAGTTATTATATTTTAAATATCACTCCCACATGCCACCAACAAAACAAACTTTTAATGATGTATAAACTATTTAGCTTTTTGGTCTTATGAACTCAAATTACTCCTCAGGGCTGGGGATGTGGCTCAAGCAGTAGAGCGCTTGCCTGGCATTCCTGCGGCCCGGGTTCGATCCTCAGCACCGCATGCAAACAAAGATGTTGTGTCTGCCAAATACTAAAAAATAAATATTAAAATTCTCGCTCTCTCTCTCCCTCTCTAAAAAAAAAAAAAAATTACTCCTCAGGTTCATGATTTCATCTAAAACAATGGTGTTTACAAGCCCTATGCCCTAGAACTGCATTAAAAAAAAAAGCCATTTGGGTTCTTTTAGGAGCACAGACAGAACTTTCTCCCCAGATTTACTCTGCTTTGCGTACATAGCTCCTTGTTAGCATTTTGTATTTGTTATGTCTTATCTCTCTAACATAAATTACATCTTGTACTACTCCGTCATTTCCAGTAAATTACTGCCAACACAACACAGACACCTAATAACTGCTTGCTGAACAAAATATTTAAAAATTTCCCACAGAAAATCCAACATGGGGACACTCAACACATAAATCAAATGCATTTAAACTCTAAAATGATGGTGGGTTCACTATCTATCTCACAAGGTAAGAACACATTTTTTCATTGTTTGCAAAGAGGAATGAAGAAGAATATATTGCTAGCCTTTTAAAGAAATATAAATGTGAATATGATGATTTGAGAAAGAAAAACAAATGTCCTGGCAAAAAAAAAAGACCTTCTCTGCTTACTGCCTACCTGCTGCTCTCCTCCTACATGGAAAGGAAAAGGGACAAACACAATAGAAGAGTAGCAATTTCTTTTTAAGTCCTCCAGCAAAATCCTATAGTGCATATCACTAAATCCTCATCAAGAATCTGTAATAGGTTTCATTGCTATTATGAATAAAATAATCTTTTCATTATGTTTTTCTAATTTTAAATAGTTTCCTAAATATTAGTATTTTATTGAGAGAAACCTTCAAGGTAGTTATAATTAACTTTTTGATGAGAGTAAACTACTATTCTAGAATTATTGTATAGTTGGATCAAAAATGAATTGTTCATTTCTATTGCATAATTATTTGGTAATATACCTACTGAGAAATCTCATTTCATAAAATGAATCTTTCTTGAATCATTTTCAATACTTTATGCAGCAGTAAACAGTCAATAGAATGTGTAACTAGTTTAATGTGTCTTTAAATCTATTTTTGAGAATTGATCTACTTTTTGAAGGCTAATTTACTTTAATAGTTTAAGAAATTATTATCTTGTGAAAAGTTTTTCAGTGTAGTGTTTCAAAATATAAAGCACACGTAACATAAAACAAGCTCATTCTTTCTTTTCTTTCTTTTAGCACGCTCTTGCCTGTGATAGTGTGTTTGCCAACATGGCACCCAAAAAGAAGACCGTCAAAAAGAACAAAGCAGATATCAATGAGATGACTATAATTGTAGAAGATAGCCCCTTAAACAAACTGAATGCTTTGAACGGGCTCCTAGAGGGAGGCAATGGCCTTAGCTGTATTTCTTCTGAATTAACAGATGCTTCTTATGGCCCTAACCTCTTAGAAGGCCTAAGTAAAATGCGGCAGGAGAGTTTCCTCTGTGACTTAGTCATTGGTACCAAAACCAAATCCTTTGATGTTCATAAGTCAGTGATGGCTTCATGCAGTGAATACTTTTACAACATCCTAAAAAGAGACCCATCAACTCAAAGAGTGGATCTCAATGACATCTCACCTCTGGGCCTGGCCACTGTCATTGCATATGCCTACACTGGAAAGCTGACCCTCTCCTTGTATACAATAGGAAGCATTATTTCTGCCGCAGTTTATCTTCAGATCCATACTCTTGTAAAGATGTGCAGTGATTTTCTGATTCGGGAGATTAGTGTTGAGAATTGTATGTACATTGTTAATATTGCTGAGACATACTCCCTGAAAAATGCAAAGGCAGCATCCCAGAAATTTATCCGGGATAACTTCCTTGAATTTGCAGAATCAGATCAATTTATGAAACTTACATTTGAGCAAATTAATGAGCTTCTTATAGATGATGACTTACAGTTGCCTTCTGAGATAGTAGCATTCCAGATTGCAATGAAATGGTTAGAATTTGACCAAAAGAGAGTGAAACATGCTGCGGATCTTTTGAGCAATATTCGCTTTGGTACCATTTCTGCACAAGACCTGGTCAATTATGTTCAGTCTGTACCAAGAATGATGCAAGATGCTGATTGTCACAAACTTCTTGTAGATGCTATGAACTACCACTTACTTCCATATCATCAAAACACATTGCAGTCTAGGCGAACAAGAATCCGAGGGGGCTGCCGAGTCCTTGCCACGGTTGGAGGACGCCCAGGTCTTACAGAGAAGTCCCTTAGTAGAGACATTTTGTATAGAGACCCTGAAAATGGATGGAGTAAGCTTACAGAAATGCCGGCCAAGAGTTTTAATCAGTGCGTGGCTGTGATGGATGGATTTCTTTATGTAGCTGGCGGTGAAGATCAGAATGATGCAAGAAATCAAGCCAAGCATGCAGTCAGCAATTTCTGCAGGTACTTGATCTTTTAGTGGGAACTGAAATGATTCATTATTATGGGGAAATTTCCTGGACATAGAAGTAAGTTAATCATGCCTATTGGCTTAGTTCATTGGTTCAATAAATAACAACAGCAATAATAATAATGCTGTCTTTCATAGGTATAGCACTTTATGTTATGTAAAGTGCATTCAAGTGTGTTGTTAATCTAGATTTCTGAAATAAGTCTGTGATATGGGCAGGGAAGATATGATTATTCTGATTCTGCATACAAGAAATATAATACTGCTGGGTGCATGCCTGTAGGATGATTGCAAGTTCAAGCCAGCTTTGACAACTTAGCAAGGTCCTAAGAAACTCAGTGAGACCCTGCCTCTAAACAAAATACAAAAAAGGGCTAGGAAGCGCCCCCTGAGTTCAATCCTCAGTACCAAAAACAAAACAAAAACCATAATACCCAGAGAAGTCACACCACCTGTCACATTTTCTCATTTCTAATCAAGATACCATTCATAATATACTGAATTTTTAAATAAATTAGCTACAAATTTAGTTTTTGACACTAAAAGGTAAGAAATAATAAAGTAATAAACAATTTCTTTTAAGTTACTGATGCTGACAAGTATCAGATTCATAACTGGCAAATAGAATGAGATTATTAAAATGTGGTAGCTAATGATTTTAAATATTCAAAGACTGCATAATGTAGAAAATGCCAATATTTTGACACATATAGAAAGTAAAAACATAATGCATGCTTAAGAACAAAATCCAAATGCAATATTATTTTGTACACTTATGACAAAAAACCTTTCATGCATATGAAATATGCAGTCATTTTAAAATCATGACTGTAGTATAAAGTCAAACAACTAATGAGCAAGATCAGAAAATTTATACAGTATTTCTTGAAAGCTATTCTTTATTATTTCATTATATAGGTATGCATAATTTGAGACTCCAAATAATTGATTTTTTAAAATTTTTTTAAATTTTTAAATTTTCTAGTTGTAGATGGAAACAATTCTTTTATTTTTATTCATTATGTTTTTATATGGTGCTGAGGATCAAACTTGGCACCTCACATGTGCAAGGTGAGTGCTCTACTACTGAGCCACAACCCCAATCCCCCAAACTATTGATTTTTAATCTTTAATTTATAAATACAGTTAGGGTTTTTGTTGTTGTTGTTGTTGTTGTTTTGTTGGGATTTGTTTGTTTTGGTACCAGGGATTGAACCTAGGGGTGCTTACCCACTGAACCACATCCTGCTGTTGCTGAGGTTGGCTTTGAACTCTCGATCCTCCTGCCTTAGCCTCCTGAACTTCTGAGATTACAGGCGTCTGCCACCCCTTGGCTATGGTTAGGTTTTTATTTGTGATCTAAATGAGACAAAGATGAACATCAAACTGAAGGAGTGAATTCTGCATTCATATTACTTTTGAACTATGCAAAAAGAAAGCATCAGTTCACTATGACTGCTATTTTTCTTCTTACTGATTTCCTGTTAGTATAAAGGTCAAGTCACTATTTTTCCAGTATTTATTTCAGTGTTTATAAAACATTAGTCCTGAACACAAAAACCAATTTCAATATATGAAAAAATTTTACCTGGTAATAAGTGGTGGAACATAAAATAGTATCAAAAGTTAAGGATGTGTTGAAGCTTTTTGACACGAATTCCACAGTCTCATTTCAACAGAACACAGATTTGGTTGAGTGGCTTAGCTTTGCTGTGGCAATAGCCAAGACAGGTGTACCCATAAGAGGTTTCTGGGAAATAGAGAATCTCATCAGTCAATTCCTCTCTTAAGCAAGCAGTGAAAGTAAGCTAGGGATGGTTGGTGTACAAAGACAGGCGAATTGACTTACTGTGGAATTTGATCTTCTGATACTTAGCTTCCTCCATCTCCCTCACATGAACATCTCATAAATCCCAATGGATGATCGATATAGTTTATGAAGGAAAGGGGTCTGAAGGGCAGGTCACTGTGGGCTCTTCTCCAAGCAGCTAAATAAAGGGAATGGTCTTGTCAATGAATTGGGGGCGGGTGCGGTTGTCAATAGAGCCTGCCTTGCCTTTCCCAAATGCCACACCTTTTTACTGGCTGAGACAAGCACCAGCCTCTCCAGTCTCTGGAGAAACTGGACCAGATCCCTCACTTCCTTGCAGGGATAGTGTCTGGATTCCCACCTGAAGGTTTGCGGGGTAACATGGGTTCCTGGCTATCTCCTACAAAGTTATCATTCTTCCTCTGCCCTCTGCCTTTTCCAGATATGATCCCCGCTTTAACACCTGGATACACCTGGCCAGCATGAACCACAAGCGCACGCACTTCAGCCTGAGTGTGTTCAACGGGCTCCTTTACGCTGTGGGAGGCCGCAACGCAGAAGGCAGCCTAGCCTCGTTGGAGTGCTATGTTCCCTCCACTAATCAGTGGCAGCCGAAGACACCCCTGGAGGTGGCGCGCTGTTGCCACGCCAGCGCGGTCGCTGATGGCCGGGTGCTAGTGACCGGCGGCTACATCAGCAACGCGTATTCTCGCTCTGTGTGTGCCTACGACCCGGCCCGCGACTCATGGCAGGAGCTGCCTGGCCTGAGCACGCCTCGAGGTTGGCACTGCGCTGTCACGCTGTGCGACAGGGTATATGTGATGGGGGGCAGCCAGGTAGGGCCGCGCGGGGAACGGGTGGACGTGCTGACCGTAGAGTGCTACAGCCCTGCCACCGGCCAGTGGAGCTACGCCGCTCCCCTGCTGGTGGGCGTGAGCACCGCTGGAGCCTCGGCGCTGCACGGTCGCGCCTACCTAGTAGGGGGCTGGAACGAGGGCGAGAAGAAGTACAAGAAGTGCATCCAGTGCTTCAACCCCGAGCTCAATGAGTGGACAGAGGACGACGAGCTGCCCGAGGCCACCGTGGGCGTGTCCTGCTGCACCCTCTCAATGCCAAACAGCGTGACTCGGGAATCCCGAGCCAGCTCGGTGTCCTCAGTGCCGGTCAGCATCTGAATCAGGTAGATTAAGATGGGACGCAGGAAGAACACGTATTTATTCTTAGAGCCACGTGGTTAAACTTGGAATTTTAAGAAAAGGAAAATATATAACATTTACTACAATTATTGTTTTAAAATATATCTAGGCATATGTCTTGGTGGCTTTAAATCCTTGGTATGGCATAATCTACCTCTATTTTTTTTTTAATCAGAATACAGGGCTGGCCAACGAAAGGAATAAGTTTATTTCAGCAGCCGCTGGGTGGCAGGCAGACACAGTTTGTTGTAGGCACTCTTCCAACGTGGCATGTGTCCTAAATGATAGCGGTTACTACCCACATTTGAGATTTTTCTTCTGTACTTTGGTACACATGAAGCTGATGTGAGTGAGCAACTTTGTGTTCTAGAGTTTTGATCTCCCTCTTTTTTACTTTAAGAATTTGAAAATAATCATTTGTAGATTTTATTTTAAAATGCAAATCGTTTGTATCCATGAAGACTTAATTCTGTATTTCAACACAGTTTCTTTTACTATACTTGAATCAATAAAGGATTTTGAAAGGCCTCCCATGACAAAGTCATAAAGTTTAAAACATAGTCAGACCAGAATGGAACAGAGATTCTACTCAAAATCCGGCAGGTTGGTGGAACCTCAGGGTTAGCTGTGATTCTCCTTTTACTCCTTTCCTCAGGCCCCAGGATATTTTGTCATAAAATCCTACTCTCAAAGAAGGAATTGATATTAGTCAAATAAAACTATGCTTTTAAAGACCATTAACTTAAAGCTTTGCCTGAAGGTTACACAACCGATAACAATAATTTTATTTGGCCCACTCTTATACAACAAGAATGAGGGAAATATTTGAAATTCTTGGATTTGGCAATAACTGGATGAATGGGTTCTCCTGTTGGTAAATACCATAGTTTTCCATTTCATATCTACCCCCTTGATTTCAGTTAAAAATGTAACACATTCATTTCACATAGAAATATAAAATAATATGTGCCCATTCTGTTTTATTAATCTCATTTACTCCAAATTAGCTTTGTAATCAAAGCACATCCACCTGATATCATTTTTTTTCTTACATATTTGCTGAGTTTGGGGAAAAGGTAATTATTGTAGTAAATGATACATATTTTCCTATCTTATAATTTGTGACTTTATTCTTTGCCAGTTTATTGTTTTGGAGAGGAAGCAGGCAATCAATTACAGGTTATATGCAATTGGATTTTGAAAAATAAACTGTTTAAAGGATTAGATATGAGATAATAAATGATATAACTTGGTTTTCATTAATCCCATCCTCTCCCACCTTGTGTAGATAGATTACTGCTAGAGTTATACTATGTATATCTAAAATACAGTTGACCCTCCTTATCCACTTGTTCCACATCTGTGGATTCCAACTAACCATGGATTGAAAATATTTGAAAAAATTTTTTTCATCTGAATTTAACATGTACAAACTATTTTTTCTTGCAACTATTCCCTAAACAGTAGTGTAACAACTTAAATTGTATTTACATTGTATTAGGCCTTATAAGTAATGTAGAGATGACTTAAAGTATAGCAGAAGATGTGAGTAGATTACATGACAATAGTATGCCATTTTATATATGGAACTTAAGCATCCATGGATAGTGGTATCCTGGAACCAATTCCCTGAGGATACTGTGGGGCAACTGTATTTTATTTCAACTGTGAAAAGTGGTTCATGTTGTACACTTTGTGGAACAATTTTATATCATTGCCCCTCATGAAAAGTTCTATCTCTGGGTATTTAATGGTAACACTTGGGTACAGGCCATAAACACTACAAATTGAGAACAAGATGTTATTAGTGTGAAAACACTAGGCTAGTTCCTTACCCCACACAGAGAATTGAGGCATTTCATCAAGTACGGAGCAGATTAATGGCACCTGCTCCTTTGACCCCCTTTTCTGCCCAGGCTGGAAAATAAAGCTCTGCGAGGAATTAGTTTATGAAGTAAGTTTAATTACTGAACTCTTAAATTACCAATGATACAACCTATTTATATATAGCCTTTTGTTTTTGAACCAGCATGGGTGAAATGAACTTTTCATTTTTAATCAGTTATTTTGGCTATAACTTGCAAAGCCTGTGTGAAAGTAACCATGACATCTTTGTATCTTAGTATACACACACTTATGCAACTAAAAAGCCTATAGTATATTGTTAATTTTGAGAAGGAAAAAAGTGCTTTATTGTGGATTACAGATCAGTGGACAAAGAGAGGTAATTCCTTGATTCACACTAACAGATGTGTTTCCCATTGAGATCTTAGAGATGTTGTGTGGAGAACCTAGGGCTCAAAATTAAAAAAGAATTAATCAATCAATTGTAAGATTTTTATGATTTAAAATGAACGAAGAGAGGATATTGAAACTGGAAACATTTTCTTCTATCACAGCTTGTTAAGATAGATTGTGAAAAAACTTGGTAGTGGCTTCCTAGGGATAAAACTGGAGACACTTTAAAGTCAGATAAATAATTTGAAATTACCATTTAAAATATTGTCCTCACTGTTTATCTGAAGACTCATAAGTACACATACCTGGGCTGAGCAAGTTTCTGGATTTGTTATAGTTTTATCATCTGCTTCAAGAGTTAAATCAATGAAGACCGAGTTTAGAAGGCTGAAGTTTCCTGACATAACGTTAGTAGGAAGTGTGGAACATAAGGGTTGGTGAAAGTTTTGAATCCTGGAACACACTGCACCACTGCCAACTGAAAGATACGAATGTACGCCAAATCAAAATAATGTGTGTCATTTTTCATGTGTAACTGAGATAGATTCTTTAACCCACTTTGGAAGCAGCTGCTTCTGAAAAACAGGACAATGTCTCCAAGCTTCTGAACTGAAAATTTACTTTTTATTGTGGTGTAAGCTTGTATTCAATTACACTCCCAAGTCTTAGGATCCAACTGTGTGCCTCCTTCGATTTTTCTGAAAGAAAAGGATATGTTAGTTTTGTAATGCCTCAGTCCTGTGATTAAATAAACACATCAGTTCAATAGATCAGAAACAAGTGTGTTACCCAGCAGCAGAAACAATAAAACTCAAGCTTCTTTTTCTGAATGAGGCCAGAGACCTGATAAGAAAGTCTCCAGGAAGTCAGACTTTAATGTAGCTTGTCTATTTTTAATTAAGACTCTTGGGGCGGGTTGTGATACCAAATGCATTAGTTGCTTTCAGTGCACTGAATGAGTTTTATTTTTTACTTCCTACGTTGAAAGAATGGTTACAAATAGAAGGTCAGTGGTGATGGCACAGATGAATATAGTTTTGTGCAATGAGTAGATGGTAGTGGAGTGTTGTGAGTGAGGAGGTATAATTGAGGTAATAAGGAAGCAAGTACAGACAGAATGGTCTATAATTAAAGGCAGAATAGCAATTATAGTAACTATATTTTACAAACTGTATGTAAATAGAGTTTCACCTGGAAATATGTGTTAAAAGATCTTTTTGTTTTCCCACATCAGCTATCCTGGCAAAGTATTTATAGAATTTATCCAAGTTACTAAACAAAAGAGACAAAAATCATTCATTTAATTTGCTTTTCTCTTAGTTACAACCAAATGAATTTGTGTAATTTCTGAATGAGCTGAATAAACATTCTAACCAAGGATGAATATGTTCTCCAGCACAAGACAGAATTAAAAGGAAGTCATTTCAGTATTTTTTTCATATCGATTAAACACTATAGCATAATTTCTCAAACACATACCTCTCTAGGTAATTATAAGAACTAAAGACTCTAAATATTAAATATTTGCCCTGTAGCACACTTAGAGGGTAAAGACCATTTAATTTTCCCTCTCAGGAAATTTGAAATAAAATGTTTATCTTGGAGACTCCTAGAAGTATTTTATATATTCAACAAATTTTGGCAGAAAATTTCTTTGTTTGGTTAAAACATTCACGTATCTTATCAGGAACAACAAACAAAAATGTATGGTAGTGTTATTTTGTAACCTCATCACTATCAATAAAGCTGCATTCTATAAGAGCTTAGTCAATGGCTGAATGTGGGAAGTTTTTAAATATTCTTTCTGTGATGATTGTGGTGGGGTTTTTCTCTAGTTTTCATTATTATTCACCTAAACAAAACAACAACGATGACAAAAGGAAATGATAAATAACTGACAAAGTGTTACAGTGGCTTGAAAACAATAAAGGAAAGATACATAAAACAGTAATGCCTTGTCTTGTAGCTAAAGACAAAAATCTAACTAGCCCGCTCAGCCTTGATCATTTAGAAGTCACAGACTAAAGTTATTTTCTAGTCTCCTTTCCACTATGATCACAGCCAACCTTACCCAGACTCAGTTGTATCACTGTTTGCAATGAAGAGACTTTTTAGAAAATAAAATCATATTATCGTACAGACGCATAGCATTAATCACCCACATCAAATTTCCAAATGAGCAAATGAAATGTAAACAACATAAGGAGCTCAACCTTTGATCTGAGTCCTTAAATAATAACATTCAGCTGAGACCATCTTAATAATATCTAGAAAAATCCTAAATGGCAGCAATACTTTCCTTAAACTTTTCCAAGCCTCATAACCATGTAAAAAGACTAGACTAGCCCCAAGTAGAAAACACCTGGTGTCACATTCCCAGCTCTGAGCATATCAGCGCGTGCCCAAGTCTCTGAGTTTTCTTTGAATTTCCACGTAACTCCAAGCTTCCCTTTATGTTTGCACTTTCTCTCTTATTCACACACATCTAACCAGTTCAAGACACGTGAAATTATTAAATGACACTTATTACATATTAGGATGGATCAAAGGAATGACCATTTTGCACATACTGTATTTGGCAAGCTTAGTAGAAAGGTTAAAGACTCAAGTATAATCAAGCCCACCTCTAGCCTTTCCCCTTATTAGAGTGGTGTGATAGTGCATTAGAAGGGCCAGTCAACTGCCTCCCCTCAAACATACCTTTCTGGCTCTCCTCACACCATGCCAATGGTGTTCTCTCCCTTTCTCAGGTCATAAGTCATACACTCAGCTCCCCTCTGATACTTGTTCTTCTCTTCTGAAGAACAAGACCAGATAATTCTTGAAGCAAGATTTCTCAACTCAGTGCCCTTATAGGTCTAGAGCATGCATTAAATTTGTTCAGTAAACCTTCAGGTGTTTGTACAAATCTTGTCCTCACAAACCATCATGGAAACCCATCTAATATCAACAGTTGTCCTTTTCACTTCTCCCAGCCTTGGTCCCTCTACTTCTAGAAGCTCTCTAAATAATTCTTGACTTTACCTCTTCCAGAACAAGATTGACAATGAATTATACATCTTGGACTTACATCTTGGACTTAATTTCTCTCATTCTATATGAAGAAGTTCCCTATACATATGGTTTAGAAAGATAAGAACACATATGTAGGGTCTAAAAGAGTAGTATGTGCACCTAGTTACTGCTACGAGACAAATATCGCAGAGTTCCAAATTGAGAAATGTTTTATTCTATCACAGTTATTCATGTGAGTAGCAGAGAAGTATGCAAAAAGTTCTTTCATTGTTTAGCACATGCTCATCACACTCCACCATACACCAAGCATGCCTCTAGTTTACCATCCTGAACAAGATTTTTTTTTTTTTTCTGTTTCTCAGGGACAGTAAACAACCAGAATCCCCAGGAGGTGACTAATGCCCAGAGCACTCTCACATTCTTATTTAGATGAGTAGAGCCAACCAGGCCTACAAAGTGCAATTAAATTTAACAGGCTTTTTTTTTTTTTTTTTTTTTTTTTCAAATTTCTGTGTTCTCTAGATCCTGTGGAGAAAAAGGTAAACTTAATTCAGGTCCTGCCCTCAAGGAGCTTAAAATTGGTAAAAGTTTCTAACTGACTCCATTTGGAGGACATTCTCCTTTTATTTCCCAGCCTTGTGTCTGTCATCATACTGTTTCTCTGCTGTGGTCTGATGTGCCTTGGACCCCAGGGGCTGCGTCATCCAGACTCAGACTCTTTGGCCTATTCATTGAGTGGGAGATACAGAGGCAGCAGAGGACAGATGCTAGTGTTTGGGATATCCCTTTCCTGCCCTCTCTGGGCTTCAGTGCTGTGCTTCTGGGGATGGTTGTAACTCTGTATAGCTATAGATCCTGTCAAGAGGCTCCTTTCCCCGGCTCCAGCTCCCACTGTCCTCCTTTATCACATCGTAGTTTAACACCGCTAGATATTTCCTTGTTGGCTTGTTTTCGTCTTGCCACCCCTTTTAGAATATGCCCTGTAAGAGAAAACCATGTCTATCTTATTCTCAGTTATATTTTCAGTGTCTATAAAAAATGCCTGGTGTACGCTGGGAAGTCAATTTGTTTTGTGAAACAAATGAATGAATGAATGGATGGATGAAATAATAAACCATCATGACTTGCTGCTTGCAAATTTCTATTCCAATATTTTTCACTTATTTAATCAACAAATATGCATTAAGAACCTATCATATGCAGGGCTGCAGTTGTAGCTTAGTGGCAGAGCACTTGCCTTGCACATGTGAGGCACTGGGTTCAATCCTCAGCACCATATAAAAATAAATAAACAAAAATAAAGATTTTTTCAAAAAAGAATCTATTGTATGCAAAGCACTTTCCCTTACTCATTACATCATTAGAGGTAAGCACAATAAAGTATACAACCATGTAACTAGGATTTTTCAAAACTACCTAGAATCCATAAATTAAATTGCTAAAAAACATTATGGGGATGCTGGGGTTGTGGCTCAGTGCCCTCTTGGAATGTGCAAGGCACTGGATTTGATCCTCAGCACCACATAAAAATAAATAAATAAATAAAATAAAGGTATTGTGTTCAACAATATTTGTAAAAATATTTTTTAAAATTATGGGTAGAAAGAATTATGCAACCAAACTTTTACTGCGGATTTCTTAAAACACACACACAGGATTGATATCTCTATAATTATTTCTCTATTAAATTTTTTAAATTTTTTGCTTTCTCTCTATTGTTGTCAAATATTCAAAAAACCCCACACACTTCAGATAGAGCCCTAATATCCAGAGTATACAAAGAACTCAAAAAATTAGATAATAAGATAACAAATAACCCAATCAACAAATGGGCCAAGGACCTGAACAGACACTTCTCAGAGGAGGACATACAATCAATCAACAAGTACATGAAAAAATGCTCACCATCTCTAGCAGTCAGAGAAATGCAAATCAAAACCACCCTAAGATACCATCTCACTCCAGTAAGATTGGCAGCCATTAAGAAATCCAACAACAACAAGTGCTGGCGAGGATGCGGGGAAATGGGTACACTTGTTCATTGTTGGTGGGACAGCAAAATGGTGCAGCCAATTTGGAAAGCAGTATGGAGATTTCTTGGAAAGTTGGGAATGGAACCACCATTTGACCCAGCTATTCCCCTCCTCGGTCTATTCCCTAAAGACCTAACAAGAGCATGCTACAGGGACACTGCTATATCGATGTTCATAGCAGCACAATTCACGATAGCAAGATTGTGGAACCAACCTAGAAGCCCTTCAATAGATGAATGGATTAAAAAAATGTGGCATTTATACACAATGGAGTATTACTCTGCAATAAGAAATGACAAAATCATAGAATTTGGAGGGAAATGGATGGCATTAGAGCAGATTATGCTAAGTGAAGCTAGCCAATCCTTAAAAGACAAATGTCAAATGTCTTCTTTGATATAAGGGGAGTAACCAAGGACAGGGTAGAGACGAAGAGCTGGAGAAGAAGAATAACATTAAACAGGGATGATAGGCGGGAGGGAAAGTGAGAGTTAAGGGAAATTGCATGGAACTGGAAGGTGAGCCTCAGGGTTATACACAATTACATATAAGAGGAAAGGAGGAGTAGGAGAAAAATTATATAAGTGGAAGAAACGATTTATAGTAGAGGGGATGGAGAGAGAGTAGGGGAGGGGAGGGGAGGGAAGGGGTGAGGGGACAGTGGAGAATGGGATAGACAGCAGAATACATCAGTCACTAGAAAGGCAATTTGTAAATCAATGGAAATGTAACTGATGTGACACAGCAATCTGTATACGGGGTAAAAATGGGAGTTCATAACCCACTTGAATCAATCTGTGAAATATGGTATAATAAGAACTATGTAATGTTTTGAACAACCAACAATAAAATAATTAAAAAAAAAATATTCAAAAACATGTCAGGACTAGCTTCAGCATTTAGCTGGTAAGTTTTTATTCAGTGCTTACTATAAAGTGCTTACATATATGGATATATGTGAATACACACACATTATTTCATTAGTGTGTATCTCTATATATGTACAATATATATGGCATCATGTTGCTAAATGCTTGCATTCTGAGATTAAGAGCCATTCTGATTCCATCACCTTACTATAGGAGAACTAAACCAATTAATATGTACTATTCGTTCCTTTAAATATTTCTCATGAGCTGCCATGTTCCTGGTGACATGGAGAAACTGAGGTAGAGTCTATCCATAGATACCCAATGGCCTTTTTCTGCCTCAAGAATAGAAGACAGATAGAGGAACTCCTGGAAAGAGGACTCTTGGCAGCCCAAGCTTTGACACTTTTCAGAATCCCCAAGCCTACCTCCATTGATGGTTCTATCATTCCCTTATGGATTGAGATAATGAGAACAAGTTACTCATCAGAGTCCTGGGGGACAGACAACGAATCTCTGGGCCCAAATCTGACAGAGATAGTAGGATTAGATATTGTATAAAGAAATAAAAGGTGGAAAATTTGTTTGCAAGAAGGACCAGCTCCAGCCTCAGAGGGTCTCCAGGAGGCATATTTCTGAAGATGGCTTGATGGAGACTGACTCCAGGGAAACTTTGGGAGCTACTTGCTGAAGATGGCAGGCCACAAATGGAAAGAGTTACCAGTGGAGGAGAGTCTACCTATCTAAGAATGCTTTATCTTGAACAGGAATAAACTGGCTTCAACAAAAATGTGCAAAATGTTTTTAAAAATCTACAAAATGTTAAGATACTATCAATTCCCACTGATTTTTCTGAATTCATACAAGTAAAATCTAGCTCAGTAAGTCAGTGCTTTTGATGAATTTCAGTCCTCTGCCTCTGCCTCCCTTCATGTACCAAACATTAAAGAAAGAAGGAATCTTCAGGGGAGGGAGACTCCTGTGACATTGGTAAGCAGATTTGAATTCTAAGCTGCAGAAGGAAACTTTAAATCAGAAGAATAAACTTCCCCCAAGAATGTAGGTATGAGAACCCTCTGCAATAACTTGTGCTACAAATATGCCCTGACATGCTTGTATGCAGGGAATGGATTACAGCACAGCACTACTTTGATCCCTTCTAGGTCTGATGTACAGGGCCAGGTGGGGCCTTAGTGTGACCACAGCTCACAGGCTGGTTCCAATGGCTGCATCCAGCCTTTTCCATTTCTCTTTAAGCACTGTATAAATAATATCTCTTTCCATTTGTGTACAGGCAGAGTGAAGTTACAGAGCATTATGTTATAGTACCTCTTCCAGCCGCTGGATGTTCTGCCCTAATTGCTGGGCATATGTTTGGGGTAGAGATGGAACACTCTGTGGGTTCTTTGATGCAGTCATGTTTAGCTTACAGAATACTGGCAACCAGAGTCAGAGCTGCAATACCCTTTAGAACCATGGAGGTCCTGCTAATTGCACAAAAATCTGTGCTGTGCCCTGCTAATGTCTGGATGCTGGAAACAGCTCCCATATTCCACAGGTTTCCCAGAGATTCTGGTTTCTACTGCTTTTACTGTCTTTCCATTAAAGAGCCAACATCCTACAAGAAAGGAAAAAGAGCTAACCAAAAGATTTCCTACATACATAGAAAAATATGGTAAATTCAAAGAGAAGATTAGACTTGATTAAACTGAGAAGCTCTCAAGTTACCCCCAGTGAAGCCTAGTCCTCAGAAGCTACAAGCACTGTGTTTAGCAGCACTGGACAAAAATCTGAACAAGTACATCTCTTCACTTGAAGACATAGTAGAACTTCTCAACATAGAAAAGCAAAGACTCGTATACTTTAATTTCATGGAATAATGATGGCTCACCTTAAAGGACAAACACTGTCATTCAAGGGTACATTTTTTAAAAAATTATTTCAATTTCAAGTGACTGATATCTGGTATATCTTGAAGGCATCCAGGATAATGTAGAACTTCAGAGGGAAATAATGGGTCATTTGGATGAAAATGCTCTCAGCCACCCTCTGGATCATCAGATGGAAATGGCTTACACTGTAAGGACTTAGGATCCAGGGTCACATGCAGGTTTGAATGGACTTTCAAAGCAACCCTGCACATCTGTAGCCACAACTTTTACAAAAAGCTCTGGGATGAAAGAAAAGATTTGGAAACTGAAAAATAGTAAAACATGACTTGAAAGCTCAAACACAATGTTTAGGAGATTACACAGATGATGGCAATTTGGAATGAGGCAAGAAGAGTAGATCAGAAAATGGAGACCACGTGGACTAGCAATTGAAAGTCAGTGTGAAGAAACTCACTGATGCTGATAATGCAAATATTTCCCTTAAAAGGCTTAACAGAGAAAACAAAGGAAAAGCTTTCAGAGCCATGAAAAGTCTACAAATTGCACAAGAAGTCTGAAAAATCCCAGCTTAAAGATAAGGTTGAAAAGCTTCAGTTAAAACTTCAAATCCTGACTGCATGATATCAAGACAATAAAATGAAACTTGAAAGAAAAATCAATTGAAGCAGTTTATCTTTTAGAAGTAGAAAATAGGAATACATCACCAGTGTTAATAGGAACTACAGCTCCACAGGAAGATGACCAAAGACAGGAGAAAGAATTGTAAGGCGTGATTTTCTTCTATCAAAGTTGAATTAATTACTTCCCATGGAGGAGGCAGGGATACAAACCTCAAGAAAGGGTTTAATAGATTTTTTGACTAAGAGGAAGCTCAAGGATCTAAGAAAAAAATGGTCACAACAGATTAAAATTGACTGAAGCAAAGTTTAAATCCCAGTTTTCCCAAGTAGCTCTACAGTAGGCTAATTAATGCTTCTCCAAATACCTACAGCCCCAATCTCTGGACCCTGTGCATATGTTATTCTACATGGCAAGAGGGACTTTACATAATTCAGATTATGGATCTTGAGGAACAGAGATTATCCTGGATTAGTCAGTGTGGGTCTAATCTAATTATCTGACCTCTAAAAGCAGGGACATTTCTCCAACTTAAGGCCTAGTTGTAGCAGAAGAGGAAATCCAAGAACTTCCAGGTGTGAGATGAATTTTATATGCTTCTGCTGCTCCAAGCTGTAGGTACTCAAGTAAAAACCTTCAAAGAGACCAGTAGAACTTGGGTATCCATGATCACCTGCAGGTCTGATTCAGTTTTCAAAGCAACCAACCCCTGTACAACTGTAGCCACAGGAGATGTGCCTGCACTCTCCTTAAAAGTCACTTTGACCAACAAAATAGAAGATAGTGAAGACATCGATAAATTTCTTAAGGCATATGATTTGCCCAGACTGAGTCAGGAGGATACACACAATTTGAACAGACCAATATCAATGGATGAAATTGAAGAAGCCATCAAAAGACTACCAACCAAGAAAAGCCCAGGACCGGATGGGTATACAGCGGAGTTTTACAAAACCTTTAAAGAAGAATTAATACCAATACTTTTCAAGTTATTTCAGGAAATAGAAAAAGAGGGAGCTCTTCCAAATTCATTCTATGAGGCCAACATCACCCTGATTCCGAAACCAGACAAAGACGCCTCAAAGAAAGAAAACTACAGACCAATATCTCTAATGAACCTAGATGCAAAAATCCTCAATAAAATTCTGGCGAATAGAATACAAAAATACATCAAAAAAATTGTGCACCATGATCAAGTAGGATTCATCCCTGGGATGCAAGGATGGTTCAACATACGGAAATCAATAAATGTTATTCACCACATCAATAGGCTTAAAGATAAGAACCATATGATCATCTCGATAGATGCAGAGAAAGCATTTGACAAAGTACAGCATCCCTTTATGTTCAAAACATTAGAAAAACTAGGGATAACAGGAACTTACCTTGACATTGTAAAAGCTATCTATGCTAAGCCTCAGGCTAGCATCATTCTGAATGGACAAAAGTTGAAGGCATTCCCTCTAAAATCCGGAACAAGACAGGGATGCCCTCTATCTCCACTTCTATTCAATATAGTTCTCGAAACACTGGCCAGAGCAATTAGACAGACGAAAGAAATTAAAGGCATAAAAATTGGAAAAGAAGAACTTAAATTATCACTATTTGCAGATGACATGATCCTATACCTAGAAGACCCAAAAGGGTCTACAAAGAAACTACTAGAACTAATAAATGAATTCAGCAAAGTGGCAGGATATAAAATCAACACGCATAAATCAAAGGCATTTCTGTATATCAGTGACAAAACTTCTGAAACGGAAATGAGGAAAAACACTCCATTCACAATATCCTCAAAAAAAAAATAAAATACTTGGGAATCAACCTAACAAAAGAGGTGAAAGATTTATATAAGGAAAACTACAGAACCCTAAAGAGAGAAGTAGATGAAGAGCTTAGAAGATGGAAAAATATACCCTGTTCATGGATAGGCAGAACTAACATCATCAAAATGGCGATATTACCCAAAGTTCTCTATAGGTTTAATGCAATGCCAATCAAAATCCCAACGGCATTTCTTGTAGAAATTGATAAAGCAATCATGAAATTCATATGGAAAAAAAAAAAGACCCAGAATAGCAAAAGCAATTCTAAACAGGAAGTGTGAATCTGGTGGTATAGCGATACCAGATTTCAAACTATATTACAGAGCAATAGTGACAAAAACAGCATGGTACTGGTACCAAAACAGGCGGGTGGACCAATGGTACAGAATAGAGGACACAGTAACCAATCCACAAAGTTACAACTATCTTATATTTGATAAAGGGGCTAAAAGCATGCAATGGAGGAAGGATAGCATCTTCAACAAATTGTGTTGGGAAAACTGGAAATCCATATGCAACAAAATGAAACTGAATCCCTTTCTCTCGCCATGCACAAAAGTTAACTCAAAATGGATCAAGGAGCTTGATATCAAACCAGAGACTCTGCGTCTGATAGAAGAAAAAGTTGGCTCCGATCTACAGATTGTGGGGTCAGGCTCCAAATTCCTTAATAGGACACCCATAGCACAAGAGTTAACAACAAGAATCAACAAATGGGACTTACTTAAACTAAAAAGTTTTTTTCTCAGCAAGAGAAACAATAAGAGAGGTAAATAGGGAGCCTACATCCTGGGAACAAATGTTTACTCCTCACACTTCAGATAGAGCCCTAATATCCAGAGTATATAAAGAACTCAAAAAATTAGACAATAAGATAACAAATAACCCAATCAACAAATGGGCCAAGGACCTGAACAGACACTTCTCAGAGGAGGATATACAATCAATCAACAAGTACATGAAAAAATGCTCATTAGCAGTCAGAGAAATGCAAATCAAAACCACCCTAAGATACCATTTCACTCCAGTAAGATTGGCAGCCACTATGAAGTCAAACAACAACAAGTGCTGGTGAGGATGTGGAGAAAAGGGTACACTTGTACATTGCTGGTGGGACTGCAAATTGGTGCGGCCAATTTGGAAAGCAGTTTGGAGATTCCTGGGAATGCTGGGAATGGAACCACCATTTGACCCTGCTATTGCCCTTCTCGGACTATTCCCTGAAGACCTTAAAAGAGCATGCTACAGGGATACTGCCACATCGATGTTCATAGCAGCACAATTCACAATTGCTAGACTGTGGAACCAACCCAGATGCCCCTCAATAGATGAATGGATAAAAAAAATGTGGCATCTATACACAATGGAGTACTATGCAGCAATAAAAAATGACAAATCATAGAATTTGCAGGGAAATGGACAGCACTAGAGCAGATTATGCTTAGTGAAGCTAGCCAATCCCTAAAAAACAAATACCAAATGTCTTCTTTGATATAATGAGAGCAAATATGAACAGAGCAGGGAAGAAGAGTAGGAAGAAAAGAGTAACATTAATCAGTGACATGAGATGGGAGGGAAAGGGAGAGAAGAGGAAAATTGCATGGAAATGAAGGGAGATCCTCATAGCTATACAAAATTACATATAAGAGGTTGTGAGGGGAATGGGAAAATAAACAAGGAGAGAAATGAATTACAGTAGATGGGGTAGGGAGAGAAGAAGGGAGGGGAGGGGAGGGGGAATAGTAGGGGATAGGAAAGGTAGCAGAATACAACAATTACTAATAGGGCATTATGTAAAATTGTGGATGTGTAACCGACGTGATTCTGCAATCTGCATTTGGGGTAAAATTGGGGGTTCATAACCCACTTCAATCTAATGTATGAAGTATGATATGTCAAGAGCTTTGTAATGTTGTGAACAACCAATAAAAAAAAAAAAAGTCACTTTGAGCTGGGCGTGGTGGTGCATGTCTGTAATCCCAGTGGCTCAGGAAGCAAAGGCTGAAGGATTGTAAGTTCAGCAATTTAGCGAGGCCCACACAACTCAGTTGAGACCCTGTCTCTCAATAAAATACAAAAATGAACTGGAAACATGGCTCAGTGGTTAAGTACCCAGAGTTCAATCTCTGGTACCAAAAAAAAAACCAGTCAAATAAATAAATGGTACCACTGAGCCATGCTGGACTAGTTGGACTGCTGTTGCTGTTATGTAATTGATGCTACATTTGCTGTTACTGAGGTTTTGACAGAATTATGATTCCGAAGGTAACATTTAAAATATAATAATTTAATAATAATTTAATATTATTTTTATGAATACAGTCTTTTCACTTCCAGCAACCCAGTAGAATTAAATTATATAAATACAGCATTGTGATTAAAATAGAATATTTAATATATTAAAATATGTGCAGAGTCTCCTGAGATTGCTACAGAAAGGGGTGGCAAATTTATCTGAGAGGTAAAAGCAAAATGCAGAAACTTTGAGCTGAATTAAAAAAAAAAAAAGATTTGGAAATTTAGGAGTACTGTGGATTGTGTACTATGTTCAGAAAGCATTATGAAGCCTGTTCTCTTGCCTCTCAAATTTTACCAAAAAACTTAGCAAAGACTGCCAGCTAATTGCCTCTTTAATGGTCTTTGGAAAGCTATCTACATGAGGAGTTGAAAACTGAAATATTATACCCAGATCCAGCATTTGCTAAGCAAATTATTTGTGCCTTGCTTTCCACATTTATCAAAATTATCATGAATCATAACCACCCTGTTTATGTCGTATAATGATTATAAATATCAAATTAGATGGGTTATGTGAAAACATCATGGTGCTCTATATACTGTCTAGATCATGACATTTCTATACTGAGTTGCCTGTGGCCGATATTAATTACTACTATGCATTAAAAGAGCAGATTTACCAGAGTAATAAAAATATATATGATTCCTGCCATGCATGGTGGCACATACCATCATCTCAATGGCTCAGGAGGCTGAGGTGGGAGGATTGCAAGTTCAAAGCCAATCTTAGCAAGTTAGTGAGGCCCTAATCAACCTATGAGACTCCGTCTCAAAATAAAAATAAATAAATTAAATTAAATTAAAAAATAATAATAAAAATGGCTGGGAACGTGCCTTAGTAGTTAAGTGCCCTGGGTTCAATCTCTGGTACCAAAAATCAATCAATCAATCAATAAGACTCTTTAGAATTCCATAGAACATTTCTTTTCAAGCTTTGCATCTGTTCTCTTTTTGGTTTTCCAATGTCTTTGAAGGATAAGCAGGGGCATGGTTTATTAACTCAGATTTGCAGAAGAATGAGGAAGATAAAGAAGCCCAAGGAAACAGGGCTGAACCAGGATTTGAACTCCAGTTCTGCCTCAGAACATTCCTTTATATGCATAGTACTCAGAGCACCAGGTAGGAACGTCAGTGGTGCTTTATAACAAATATTCTAATAGCCACCCAGAACAGATAAAGATAAATATATTCTAATTACAAATGCTTAACAGTAAATCTCATTCTTTCCAATATTCACCTAGGAGAAAAGTCAGATCTCTAAAATTTAAAAGAAGAAAGCAGTACCTGATTGCACACCTTTCATCCTCATGCCCCAGGCTCCCAACTTGCTGCCAAAGGCCTCAGACAATGAGTAATTTGTATTTTGCTTTAGCTATTCCAAGTTCAAGAATCCTTTTCTCCTCTCCATCTGTAGGAATTTCTATCTCTAAACTCACATGCCCCTCATTCTTGATCCTAGCTTTCAGAAACGTCTCCCTCTCTTGAAGTCAGTCAGTTTAGACTGGTAGATAAGAACACAAGACAGTCTGCCTGCATTTGAATCTCAGCCCTGCTACTTATTAGCAACCTCTTTGCCTCTGCTTCTTTAACTGTAAGTGTGAGGATGTGGTGGTGATGCTGATAATATTTGGTCATAACAGTGTTATTAAAAAAGATTAATAATAGATGCTATAATTTGGATTAGTGTCTCCCAAAGGTTCACATTAGAGGTTTGTCCCCTAGGATGGTGCTTTTGGAAGGTGGTGCTTTGTAAGGTTAGTCCTAATGGGAGGTTCTTAGGTCATTGGGGGGTGGAGGTTGTTCCCAAAGTGGATTGTGAGACCCCCCCCCCGCCAGCCCTCTTCCAATTTTCTCTCTGTTTCCTGACTCTTGATGTAAGCAGTTTGCTTTGCCCATTTTCCCATTATATGTTGCCTTTGCCAGAGACCAAAACAAATGGGGCCACTTGATCTTGGACTGAAATTTCTAAAACTGTGAGCCAAAATAAATATTTTCTTTATAAGTTAATTATCTCTGATATTTTGTTATAGTTATGCAATGCTGACTAACAAAAAATGATCCCTTGAGTAATGGGGCCATTGCTATAGACTTAAAGATGTGGAGAAGCCTTTGGAATTGATTTAGGGGAGGAATTTGAAAGTTTGAAGGAGAAGTTTTAAGAAAGCTCAGCCTAAAAAATGGAGCTTAATGAGTGATTCTGGCGAGAGTACAGAAAACTAAAATGCTGATTGAAACATGACATCATCTACATGATGCTGGTTTTTCAGGCATGTAGAATACAAGTTACAGAGTCATGGCAACCTTCACAATAGGAGTTACAGGAGCACTAATCATAAATTCAGAAGCTTAGACAATACAGTGCTTTGTTATATTTCATGAGCTCCTAGTACCTAAAGAAGCTAATACAATAGAACAATAGCTGACATATCAGGTTTGTCAATCATGTTATTGTTGCGCTGTTTGCCAAACTGCCTTTTTCCTTTTTCAAATGGAAGCCTGGGGAGGCCTGGAAATGTTACTGTCGGATTGGAGTCCCTTCAAACAGCCCCAATATGGAACAACATCTAATGAAGCTATGGGTATGGAGCCAAACTGCAGTGGAGAACCCAGGAAGGTAGAGATGCCAGAAACAGGTTAAGTTGTAGGCAGTGTGCAAAACCTGCCTAAGATAACAGTTATGTGGGCTATAACCAGCACAACCATAAGGACAAGACTGTCCAGGTCCTTCAGAGCCCACATCCCACCACAGAAGACCCCAGATGCCAGGCATGGAGCTTTAGGATTTAATGTTCTCTCTGCTGGGTTGCAATCTTGTTTGGGACCAATCCCTCCTTTCAATTCCCCTATTCTTCCCTTTTGAAATATGAATGCTTACCCTGTACTAGTCCCACCACTTTATCTTAGAAGTATGTAACTTGTGTTTTGATTTCTATAAGGGCTCACAGTTGAGTTTGCCTTAGTCTCAGAGAGACTTTGGACTTAAATTTTTAAGCAAATCTGGAATAGCTAAGATTTTAGGACTCTTGGGATGGAATGAGTTGCATTTTGCATTGTGAAATGGATATGAACCTCTGCAGGCTGGGAACAGAATGCTATGGTTTGGATGAGTGTCTGTATCAAAGGTCCATGTGTTAAAGACTTAGTTCTCAGAATGTTCTGAAAATTTAAGGTGCTGGTGTTTGGCAGGACAATTGAAGGTCTGATGTGGTAGGTATGGTGATGAGATGAGGTATGAGATGGTCGCACACCACAAAGAATAGTCCCAAATCCTGCTTTACTTTTAAATTACTTTACACAAGTGACAAATGAATGACTCAACTCTATCATCTATATTAACCCTTTTTTTTGTCTTGGTTTGATATGGGTTGAATATCTCAGTAGTGCCTCTAAAATAGGGAAAAATTGTATGCAATTTTGTCAACTATTTTTTTAAATTGGTGAATGTTATACATTGTTCCTTTTATATGCTTATCTAGATTGCTCACCACTAGGAAAATTTCATCTCCTATGGCAATGCCACTCATGTGAGCCACATACACCCTGTATACTATACTGCATTTGTAAGATTCTACATATGAGTACAAGTATTTGACTATACTTTACTATAGCCAGCCTTGAGCAATGATATTATATTAATTTATTATTCTTTCCTTTCCACTTATTTTTCTTTATGTTTCAGTTGAGGTATTATAGTAGTTTTTAAATTAAAACAAGTTTTAAGTGTTTGTTATAAAAAGGATGTTTGGGGGGCAGGTGGGATTGAACACCTTTCCTAGAAGCAATTCAGACCCATTCCTTTCCCCTTTAACCACTCTAACAGTAAGGAAGTGCTGGACTGAGATATTCACAAAAAGAGGTACAGGATTCTAGTCCTCCACTCCATGGATTTCTGATACCCACTCCAAATGTATGTTCCATACAGAATTGAGTAGACCTAGAAATAGCCACTATCACTAATTTTAGTGTATAATAACATGACAAAAAATAAACATTTAATTTTGAGAATTGTGATATTGATAGCAGACATGAGCGGTAGGATCATGAAGTTAATGGCATAATTCTATAGATTGAAGCTACGTGCTGACCAGCCACACGTTTTCTTTTAAGAAGAATTTACCTATAGGCCATTCTGGCCCTGCTCTGGATTAAGTCAATAGGATGTTACATTCCTATTGACAGACAACCTGTTATCCTTAGGGCTATTCTCAGGGCCAAGGAATTTAAGACTCCTCCCTGCCATTAGAACATAAATTACCCTAATGGGAGACCTTTTGGGACCTTTATTCAGACCAAAATTTCCAAGACTCAGGAAGACAAGATAATTAAAAGCAAAACCCAACAACTATAAGATTTTAATCTGTGGGAAAATAAAACAGAACAAAACACTGTGACGGATATAGCACACCTGTAATCCCAGAGGCAGAGGCAGAATGATCCTACTGTCAATCAAGAGTTAAGAGGTGGTAACTGGGTAGGACTCCCTAGAAACTTCTAAGACACCCCCCATCCTCCACCCCCCACCCCTCCTCCCCCCAAAACACTAGGTAACAAAGAGAGCATGAGATGACTCTGTCCTTTTAGAGATGACTCACTCTCCCTCCCTCTTGAGAGTTTTCTATACTGATAAACTTTGCTATACTTATATTATGTTTCATGTCTTGCCTGAAATTTTCTCCTGCAAGAACATAAAAATCAAGAAACAATACAACCAGAATCCTGGGACCACCACTGGTAACAATATTTCTGGTAAGTACACCTAGTTGGAGAAAAATGTAAAAACTTATAATTAGTGCCCACATGACCTGATCATTCACAGGTTGAGGGACATCTACAACATCACCAACTCATAAATTTCCTAGAACTTAACTCCAGTGATTTTCTAACTCCATCCATTTCCTACAAGGATGACTCTGCAACCTTGAGGAAATAACAGATCCAATTTTTTCTTATCTGAAAAAGACAAAAAAAAAAAAAAAGGTTTTGGTGAAGAAAGCATTAAACTATTCAGATCCCATGTGAGAGATTTTCCCATAGAAAGCCAATAGGGTAATGGTTAAGTACAATACTTTGCAGGCAGATGGCCTGGGTTATAATCTTAGTTTTGGTTCACACCACCTTTGTGACTTCGGCAAATTCTACTTATCATCATTGTAGCTCTAAAGTGGAGATACCAATAGCCCCTGCCTATAGTGTTGTTATAAGAAAGAAACAAAGTCATCCATTGCCAAGTACCTAGGAGAGTGGTACATGGGAAACACTCAATAAATATTAGTTATTATAATGGGCTCTTCCTGTGAAACTTTTTACCTTTGACTCTCTAGTGGGCTGGTGGTAACAGTGCAAAATTGAAACATGGCTTTTAGCAGTGCATTTGTGTCCTTCTGCTATCCCAGGTACATGCTGTTCTTTATAGCCATGTCATTAAATATAGATCAAATTAAGTAGAAAATCTCTAAAAGAAAACAAAGATATCAGAGAATTATCATTTGACAGGCACAAACTAAGGCAATAGTAATTACATGAACACTAGCCATATATTCAGAAGAGTTTATACAATACAGTGCTTTGTTATATTTCATGAGCTCATAGTACCCAAAGAAGCTAATACAGTAGAACAATAGCTGACATATCAGGTTTTTCATCATATTATAAGTTGCTGACACTTTGCCAAACTGCCCTTGGCAAAGGCCCTAAATTCACATAACAAAAAGAGAATAAGTATTAGAATAATAATTTGCTTTTTGACTTTAAAAGTCCCAGTTTGTCCAAGTAAAAGAAATTAAAGTGAAAGCAGAGGGTAGCCTGTGCATGACACTCATGAAGTTTGTTCCATTACTCAGTTGTTTAAATAGCAAGGGACAAGATGTTTAATAAAAATGAGCAGAGGAAAAAAGTTTCACTTCAGTTCTTGGGTGGTATATTAGTTTTTTGAAACTACGATAGAAATTACCACCAGTGACTTACAACAACAGAAATTTATTCTTTTTATAATTCTTGAGGCTAGAAGCTCAATATCAGGGTGTCAGCAGGGTTGGTTCCTTCTAGAGAATTGTGAGGGAAGAATGCTTCTCTCCTAAGCTTCTGGTGGTTACCAGCCATCCCTGGTGTTTCTCGGTTTTTTAGATGCATCACTCCAATTTCAATGCCTGTTTTCTCATAACCATCTTCTATATGTACTTTTGTTTATTCAAATGGTGTTTTCCTCTCTCTGTAGTGTATCTAAATCCAAATTTCCCACTTCTTAGAAGAATACCAGCCAGTAACAATGGCACAGGCCTATAATGCCAGCAACTCAGGAGGCTGAGGCAGGAGGATCACGAGTTCAAAATCAACTTCAGCAACTTGGGGAGACTCCTTCTCAAATTTTTTTCAAATTAAAAAACCAGAGAACTGTGGATGTGATTCAGTAGTTAAGCACCCTTGAGTTCAATCCCTAATACCAAAAAAAAAAAAAAAAAAAAAAAAAAAAAGAAGGAGGAGGAGGAAGAGAAGGAGAAGAGGGAGGGGGAAGACAAGAAAGTAGAAGGGGGGGAGGAGGAGGGAAAGAGGGGGAGGGGAGGGGAAGAGGAAGAGGGGAGGGGGAAGGGGAAGGAGAAGAAGGAGAAGGGGAGAAAGAGGAAGAAGAGGAAGAGAAGGAGGAAGAAGGAAGAGGAAGAAAGAGGAGGAAAAGGAGAAGGAGAAGGAGAAGAAGAAGATAAGAAAGGAGAGGGGGAGGGCAGGAGGAGAAGGAAAAGAAGGGGAAGAAGAGGAGGAGGAAGAAGGAGGAAGAGGAGGAAAGGAAAAGAGGAAGAGGAAGAAGACAAGGACAACAACCAGTCACATTGGATTTGGGCACAACCTAATGACTTCAACTTAACTTGATTACATCTCTAAAGATTCTATTTCCAAATAAAGTGACATTCTCAGGTACCAACGGTTAAGATTTCAACATATCCGGGGAAAAGGAAGGCATGGGAAAAATAGAGAACTTTGATTGGGCAAAGGGGAGGGAGGGGACGGAGGGTGCATGGGGGCAGGAAAGATGATGGAATTAGATGGTCATCATTACCCTATTTATATGTATGACTGCACATATGGTGTGATGCCACATAGTGTACAACCATAGAAATGTAAAGTTGTGCTGCAATTGTGTACAATGTATCAAAATGCATTCTGCTGTCATATATACCTAATTAAAATAAATAAATACAGATTTCAACACACCAGTTTAACCAGGTGGTAAATCTACTAATTGCTAAAGAGAATTTAGAGTTGATCAAGTTCTGCCCATTTGTGGAGCATCTTTGTTCCTTAGATAAGGAAGGCAAATATGCTTTACCTTTGGACTTGATTTTGGCAAGGATAATTCTGTTATAGTAGTTTTTTGCTGAACTTTAACTTTGGCATTTCACCATATTTTAGAAGAAATAACATTTTCCACACTGTTAAATCTATTAACTCTTTGTGTGTAAGCTACCACAAAGAAGGTAAAATTATAAAGACTCTTTAGTTGTTTTCTATTGATAGTGTAAGCGGAACAAAGAAAGAACAGAAGCACCCAGGAGAAGTTACTGAACTCCTCCTATCAGGGCCTGCTGTGTACAAAAAAATTTTACTAGATGGGAGAAGAGTAACAAATGGTCCTCCTCTTTCAAGAAAAACTAGAATAGGATGATCAATCCCCTTCTTTATTTTAAAAGTAAGAAAGAAGTGTGAGTTAGGGATATTTGCTTCCCAAGTTATAAATGGAAGATCTGAGGGAAAAGGTAGTGACTTACAACCCTAAGCAAGTAAAATAGTTCCTACTTTTCCCTATTCTTTAGGAAAATACAATTAAAAGGAAAAAAATGCTCATGGAGAGATTGAAATTTATTTTTCTGTTTGTTCATTTATATCATGGGTCAGTGATGATGGCCCATGTACCAAATTCAGTTTCTACCTGTTAAGTGAATAAAGTTCTGTTGAAACACAGCCACACTTACTCACTTTATTTCCCATGATTTCTTTTCATTATGATGGCAGAGTTGAGTGTTGCTCACAGGGCCTAAAAATTTACTGTTGAGCCCTTAACAGAAAAGTTTGCCAACCTTCATTTATACTGCTACATAGGGAATTAGGAACTACAGAACACCTTAAGACACCAACACCCTACACATGGATTACAGGCAGTAACTTGCAATGAATCATTTGGCATCATCATTTCTTTGACAAACCTGTGAGCTTAGCAGTACAAGCTTGGCATTAGTACCTACTGTTAGAAGCCAAATAGGGTTAAAGCAACTGGAAAGCTCTACTAATCATAAGAATGGAGATGCCAAAAATCAGTACTATTGAGAGTCAAAATCCCAAAATTGACAGGAAAGAAAGAACTAAATTACGGTTTAGTAGATCTTTCTAAGGCTTAAAGCAGGGGCTAAAAAGTACTCTTTTTACCATGTTTTATGTAGGAATAAAATTCAGCACAACTACATTTGCCATTCTTATAAATTTCCTCCTCCTTTTCCTGGGTCACCAAACCACAGAAGGCTGTACCCAAATAGTGCTGGAGACCCTGCTTCTTGTATCTACCTCCTTTCCCAGTCCACTCACTTGGACCTTACAGGCCATAATCTCAACTCAAATAGTATCTTTTGGGTTAAGCCCTAGAAATGAATGCCTCAGTTAAACTGTCTACCTGGCTTTCTATCAGATCATCTTTGATTTCAGGCTTTGCAGCAAAAGCACCAGGCTTGATCTATCCTAGTCTGTTCTGACCCCATCATTTTCCCCCTAAGGGCACAAATATCAGCCTTTACCACTAAGCCATAGGGACATCTATATAATATGTTGGCTATTTTTTTTTTAACTGAATCTGTCTTTCCTTTACTGTTTCTAGTTTAACTTGGTTTAGAGCACACTCGAAACTGAAGGGTCTGATGATCCTTTCTGTCCTGTGATAATAAATAATATAGAGCGAGCATGTAAAAGTTTGCCTGACTATAATAAGCACCTAAATATGTTAGCTGTTATTTTATCAAGGTCCAAGACAATGACTATAACTTCTTCAATGCTGCGTGGTATTCAGAAAATTTCTGGAATACAGCATCTGTTTCTAAGAAGAGGATTTGTCCTTAGGTTGCTTAACATTATTCTAATCTAGTAATTCTTTTAAATATCTCTATAAATTACCCTTTTAAGTGAAAAAAGCTCCAGATGTGCTTTAAAGTAAAACGAGAAGGGAAGAATACCTGTAGCATTTATCTTTCTTATTTTTAAGCCACCAACTCTGTGTTGCCAACAAATAAGTAATCCTTCAACTTTCACAGGCTTTTTCTAAAATGGAAGCATTTTTTCTCATCTTCTTAACAATGTATTTTATAATTTTGCATGCAATAAGAATTATTTTCCCCCAAATACTAGCACAAAAGAACTGTTAAGAGATAGTATATTTATCCAGCATAACCACAGTCCCCAATGACAAACGTCATTTACTTTCATGTAATGCTAAATCATCCATTATTTTGATGTGCTTAGCAATTAGCATTCATTTCTTGAGCTTCAGGTGTTTTCGTTACTCTTTTCTTACCTGCTGAGTTCTCCAAACAGCAGGAAGCAGTATGGTTGAAATTATGAAGAAAAGGTATCAGTTTTCTGGCAACAATCAGGCTGGAAACAGGCCTGTTTCATTGATAAACATACACTATACTTTGCTTAACATTACCTGTTGATTGTCGGCTCAAGATCTAGCAATGTAGGATGGATGATAATTAGTGGGCCTAGAGGCATCAGAATAATAGCTTGGTAGCCAATGGGAAATTTCGGACAGTGGGCATGCCTCCATGATGAGATAATCTGTAATCTTTAGACCCAGGTCTGTTTTAGAATAGCTGGAGCTGGAATTAGGCCCATATTTGCCTTCAGGTAATGGACCTCACAGAGACAGTTTGTTCAACACAAACCCAAGAAAAGTCCTTATATCTTGTACTTGATTTATTGTTGCCCTTATAATATTGTAAATATCTATCCAACTTTTCCATTAAACTCTGAGGTCTTAAATACTATAATTTTCATGCCCAGCAATTGATCAATTGATACATTTTATGTTACAAAGAAACTAGACTTCATATGCCTTAATTAAACCAAGCAGTTGAAATGCTAAAAGAGACTCCCCCCAAAGAGATAAAATTTGTATCTTTCTCTCACATAGCTCATTCTCTGGGGTCATGCACAAGTGAACCAGAAATGTTGGTCCTACTCTCGCTTTAGAACCAAAAAGTTCTAAATGAGGGACCCTGGAATAACAGGACTAATCAAACTTTTCTAGACCATGAAGTATACTGGCTTGAAGCCACAAATCTCTTCAAGTATGGCTGAAGGGATTCATCCAAATGTTTGTTGCAATTTACTGCATCCTCTAGGGGGAGAAAAAACTACTTATATCTGTGTCTCTAAATGACCTTTAGCTACAGGCATTTCTTGGCCTTTTTTTTTTTGGGGGGGGGAGGGTACTCAACCACTGAGTACCACTGAGTACTTGACCACATCCCCAGCACTGAGTTGCTTAGCACCTTTCTTTTGCTGAGGCTGACTTTGAACTCGAGATCCTCCTGCCTCAGCCTCCCAAGCAGCTGGGATTATGGGCATGTGCCACTGCAACTGGCTCTTGGCCTTTTGGTGCCCAACATTAGCCATCCTAGAAACTCCCAATATTATCTTGACCAAACTCTTTGGGAGTAGGTAAGATTCATCAAGGCCCACTTCTAGAAATTTAAATAGCAGTGTGGATAATAAAGCAGGGTCATAGTTATAGCAAGAGTAGTGACTAACCTGCATTTATCAGAATGAAAACCACTGCAAGTTCATTTCATTCTCCCCCCACCACATACTGTATTTTATGTTTCTATTCCCTTTAAATGTGCTTTTCATATCTTTGATCTTAGTCTCTTACTCTAAATCTGTTCAGATTCATAGTCCTTCATACAGCTGTTCACAATGCACTGGTTTACCATCTGGGTCTGATCTTCATGACTCTAGCCTATGGTCAAATACTTGACACAGAATGAAGAGGAGACTCCAAAACTTTAAAAGCACACATAACCCTTACAAGCTGCCATGTATCTCAGAAATAACTATTTGGATGTTAAAAAGTTAAGTAGAAGACTGGAGGTATAACTCAGTGGTAGAATACTTGCCTAGAATTTGCCCTGGGTTCAATCCCTATCACTGCCAAAAAAGAAGAGAAGAAAAAGGTAAGTCAAAGTATCTTACACTATACATTATCCTGGTTAAACTCAGGGGTTAAAACGAGTCAGGAAGTAGTGAAAAGAATAAAGGAGAATGAACCATGAAGCATACTGGCTTGAAGCCACATGCCTTGTGGTAAAATGAATACTTGACTATCTCCAACAATAGTGATTCCCAAACTCTTTGGGATTCTAGTGCCTTATCATTATCTACTTGATTATCCAGTCTCAATGTAACAATTACACTTGCCTGAAAAAAGTTATACAGCATAAGATCCAATACATATTTAAAAAATGAATGTGAATGAACATGACTTTTATTGCCAGTATTTTATGTCATCCCTCGAAGCTAGAAAGAAAACTATTTTTAAAAAACTTAAGCAGTTGTGTAAGGTAGCTCCTGAAAAAGTCCCACGAAAGCTCAGAGGGCAGTTCTGGGAGACAACACGAGGGAGGGAAATTCCCAGGACACCTGGATACAGTTTCTGCAAATGGATTTCAAGACACCATTCTCCCTCCCCATTAATTCCATTACTGGATCTAGTCTTGGTTTGTTTTTTAATCTTACACACAAATGATCCTGGTCTAGATCATGCTGACTTGGTACTTAGGAAAAGGACAGCTGGACACCAGCCAAAAGCCATGAAAGGCTGAACATCTTCCTTCTCTATTTGACTATCAGAGAACAAGACATCATGAAGAGTGACAATTAAGAATTTGCCTCCGTGTCTGGAGTCATTCATGTTCTGCCTGGTTTTACTATAACCAGATCTTACACATTCCTGCCTAACAGAGTATTACTCACATCAGAAATATTTAACTCTAGAGAAAAGGGGTTTCTTTCATACCTGGATAGATCAACGGAAAAAAAGAGACATTAGGAAACATGGAGAGGAAAACTAAAACAAAATGTGGAGACCTATGGCAAACATATCCCCATTCAAACAAGTACATTCTACAGAGTACACACAAGAAAAGATTCTAGATTGAGAAAAACTGTCTAACCAGAAGAAATAATAAGCTTTTCAACAAAAATTTCTCTGCCCCAAAGACTTGTCTGGCTGCCTAATTTCTACAATTAAACAAGCTCCAACGTGGTCTGGTATTGAGGGGGAAATGTGAAGTTTGAAAACTATTATTTCCTCAGCTTCTTTCAGTGCTCCACCTTATTTTGGTGGCTGCCTTGGCCTCCACCCCTAGATGCCCATGGCCTGGTCAATAAAGAGTGGTCAGTGGTCCATTTCTTCAAGGCTCTGCTTTCTGCCATGTGACTGTAAGTAGTACTGGTTTATACACACAGTAATACTGTAGACAAAAGCTTTGGATCGAAGTCTCTGAAGTCCCTTTTAGTCTAAGTTCACTCTCCATCTTGGTTTGAATTAGTCTAGAAATGCACACTAAGATAAGGATTCAAGTATGTGTTGCTTATTTGAGAAGTGCAAGGGACATCATAAGAGACAGAAAATGATAGAGAAGAAAAAGCAACCGACACCAGGTAAACTATTAAACCACTTACCAGGAGTTGACTGAAGCATAATCCTTTTGGGAAATTCTTGGGGAAAGTATAAACACACATACAAACCTCTGAACTATCCCCCTGAGATTCAAAGGAGCTTGGGTATTTAATCATCCACATCACCAAATCTTGGGTAGGGACTGCTTCTGAGAACACTGGTTGTTTGGCACTTCAGACCTTCCAAAATTGGGAGGAGTGGCTTTCCATGGTTCAGGAAAAAAAAAAAAAAGAAAAAAAAGCTCTTAGAGAGGTGGCTACTGACATTTGGGAGGTGGCTGAGTACAGTGAAAGATACTTAAGGATATGGACAGGCACCAGTGGCATCTGTAGCTCTCCCTGTCTCCTTAGTCCTTGCCATTTATATGGTGATGAAACTGGGTCAGTTTGCATTGTAGAATTTCCACTCTTTGGGTTTTGCTGATTGTATCCATATGTTCACCATTCCTGAATTACCTGCACTCTCACCCTCTCTAATGGATAGTGTCTTGTTGTAGATATTTTAGCCAAAAAAAATCATTGGTGATAGTGACAAGACTTTCAATAGCAGATATTTAATGCCAATTTGTCTTTCTTTGTGTGATGCCAGAAATTTGTGCTTATGCCCACTATTTCATTAAAGCATGAAAATGTTCTAATTCTCACTCTTTATTCATTTATTAGCAGTAGGTTGTTTTGTTTTGCTTTGTTTTCTGTATTAGAATTGAACCCAGGACCTTGCACATGCTAGGCAAGCACTCTATTACTATGCCACATCCTCAGCCTAGCTGTAGTAGTTCTATAAAAAACAACTCCATCAATTATTTGGTTACCCTGTAGTACAGTTAGTACAGGAAAAATAGGATAAAATGCTTAATCCTTTCCTTTTAATTACCAATTTTCAGAATTATGAGTTGATTTCCCAGAACCCTGTACAGATAGATCACCAAGAATAATTTTAAAAACTCATGCATATGAATATATCTTAATCCATCATTCAATTTTTTTGGCCTATAAAATTTGCCTAGGCATTCAAATTGGATTCTGAGTCCTTTTTGATATCACTTTGGTGGTCATTGAAATGTTCTTGCTTTACAGTATGACAATAAGTTCCAAGACTGATGGTTTGAATGTATCTCCTCCAAAGTTCATATGTTGAAGCTTAATTCACATTGTGGTGATGCTGGGGGAAGGGGCTTTTGGGAAGTGGTTCAGTCATGAGGGAGAATAGGATAAATCAGTGCCTGGAAAAAGGGCTGGTGGAAACTAACTAAGGCTCTTTTGTCCTTCTACCTTCCATCATGTAAAGACACTGTATCCATCCCTTCTAGAGGATGCAGCAGCAGCTCACCATCTTGGAAGTAGAAACTGGGTCCTTGCCAGATGATTAAATCTGTCAATGCTTTGATCCTGGGCCCCTAGACTCCAGGACTGAGAAAAATTAATTTCTGCTCTTTATAAATGAACCAATCTCAGATATTTTGTTATAAAATATGGACAAGAACCTACTTGAATTTTTGCTTCCGGCCCTGGAATTAACTAACTTTGCAAGGAAATAGGATTAGATATAGCCTGGGTGCTATGGAAGACAATTGATTCTGGGTTGGTTGTTGCTTCTAAGCTTTTTTAGTAAAGAGAGCTAGGAAACAAGTTTCATTAAGAGAAAAATACCTCATGAGCTCACACTAATGTATTTTTCTATTATTTTTTATAATTAGTTATACATGACAGTAGACTGCACTTTAACATATCATACATATATAGAGTGTAATTTCCCATTCTTCTGATTGTACATGATGTAGAATCACACTGGTCATGTAATCATATATGTCCAATTCATTCTACTATTCTTTCTACCCTATACTCCCTCCCCTCCCTTCACTCCCCTCTGCCTAATGCTAAGTATCTCTATTCTTCCCTAGCACCACCACCGCCACCACCACCACAACAACCCTCTGCCCCACTTATTGTGAATTTGCATCCACTTATCAGAGAAAACATTTGTCCTTTGGTTCTTTGGGAGTGGCTTATTTCACTTAGCATGATATTCTCCAGCTCTATCCATTTACCTGCAAATACCATAATGTCATTCTTCTTTAAAACTGAGTCATTCCATTGTGAATATATACCACATTTTCTTTATCCTTTTATCTGTTGAAGGGCACCTAGATTGATTCCATAGTTTAGTTATTGTAAATTGAGCTGCTACAAACATTGATGTGGCTGCATCACTGTAAAATGCTGATTTTAAGTCCTTTGGATATAAACCAAGGAGTGGGATATCTGGGTCAAATAGTGGTTGTATTCTAAGTTTTCTAAGGAATCTCCATACTGCATTCCATAAATGGTTATACCAATTTGCAGTCCTAACAGCAATGTATGAGTGTACCTTTTTCCCCACAGCCTCACCAGTATTTACTATTGCTTAATAATTGCCATTCTGACTGGAGTGAGATGAAATCTTAGAGTAGCTTTGATTTGCATTTCTCTAATTGCTAGAGATGTTGAACATTTTTTCATATATTTGTTAATCAATTATATTTCTTCTTTTGTGAAGTATCTGTTCAGTTCCTTAGACTATTTATTGATTGGGTTACTTTTTTTTGGTGTTATGTTTTTGAGTTCTTTATATATCCTGGAGATTAGAGCTCTATCTGAGGTGTGTGTGGTAAAGGTTTTCTTCCATTCTGTAGGCTCCCTTGTTACTTTTTTTTATTGTTTCCTTTGCTGAGAAGCTTTTTTAGTTGAATTCATGCCATTTATTGAGTCTTGATTTTACATCATGCATTTTAGGAATCTTGTTAAGGAAGTCAGATCCTGAGCTGACATAGTGAAGACTTGGGCTTACTTTTTCTTCTATTAGGTGCAGGGTTTCTATTCTAAAATATTTAGAAATCAATCTAAAAAAAAAGAGGTGAAAGACAACTAACATGAAAACTACAGAACACTAAAGAAGGAAATTGAAGAAGACCTTAGAAGATGGAAAGATGTCCCATGTTCTTGGATAGGCAGAATTAATATTGTCCAAAAGTCCATACTACCTAAATTGTTATACATATTTAATGCAATTCCTATTACAGTCCCAATGACATTATTCATAGAAATAGAAAAAGCCATCATGAAATTCATGTGAAAAAATAAGAGACCCAGAATAGCCAAAGCTATCCTTAGCAAGAAGAGTGAAGCAGGAGGCATCACAATACCAGACTTTAAACTATACTACAGAGCCACAGTAACAAAAATGGCATGGTATTGGCACCAAAACAGACATGTAGACAAATGATAAAGAATAGAAGACACAGAAACAAATCCACATAAATACCGTGTTCTCATACTAGACAAAAGTACCAAAAACATTCGTTTGAGAAAAGATAGTCTCTTCTTCAACAAATGGTGCTGGGAAAACTGGAAATCCATATGTAGCAAAATAAAATTAAACCTCCTATCTCTCACCCTGCACAAAACTCAACTCAAAGTGGATCAAAGATTTAGGCACTAGTACAGAGATCCTACACCTAATAGAAGAAAAAGTAGGCACACCAATGTTTTCAATTCAAATTTGGAATTATATAGCTTATATGCTTTCTTTTACAACTTTTTTTTCATAATAACATCTTGGTTCTTAATAATATAAGTATAATTACTTATTTGCAATACCATAGTTTCAGAATAACAGTGATAATAATATAAAAGCAATTATCATTAAAAATAGCTTAAGGTGTATTTCCAATTCTATTTAATCTTAGGATATATTCCACTAGGTTTATACATTAAATTACTATTTTTAAAAGTTATTTGAAATAATTCTCCTTCATACAGTTAAGCTACTAGTTTAATACAGTAATTTTGATTTTGCTTTCAGCTTTTTAGGAATTACTTTAAAATTGTAATATGACTTTAGAATTATGTAAAATCTTTATTTATATGGTTTCAAAATCAAATTTACAAAGTGAGATGTAATCAGAAATTGCTTTTAACCATGTTTCCTCTACATTGTTCCCAGTATAAGTAACTATATATCTTTTTAGTGTTGTTTTATTATGCCTTTATTTTTAGTTGTTGTTTGGGATTTTTAATGTAAGCAAATATTACATTGGCCTCACATTTGGGTAAATGTTAACATATTATTTATTTTGCTCCATCTTGCTTTTTTTCATGTAACAATGCATCTTTCAGAGCATATAGAGAGGGCTGGGGATGTGGCTCAAGTGGTAGCGCGCTCGCCTGGCAGCGTGCGGCCTGGGTTCGATCCTCAGCACCACATACAAACAAAGATGTGTCCGCCGAAAACTAAAAAAAAAAATAATAAATAAAAATTCTCTCTCTCTCTCTCTCTCTCTCTCTAAAGAGCATATAGAGATAGTAGCATATTGAAAGACTCATTTATAGTTTCCAGGTTCTCCACTACTGATGAACATCTGGGTTATTTTCAGCAGTTTTGTTATTACAAACAGTGTTATAGTATATAGCCTCCTATAGATTATAAAAACACTTGGAAGTTTCAAAAACATAAGTTTCCATTTTGGAAATTGTTAGACATAATTCATGGATTGAATAATTTTGCTTGTTTAAACTTTTTTTTAGTGTATGTTAGTTTTGAACATATATGTATGGCCTGTACATGTTACTTTTATCATATAAGAAAATTCCCTTTCTGTCCCAGAATATAATCATCTGCTACAAATAGTCTATGGATTCATAAAAAAAAGGTATATTTTCCACTTCTAAAATTCAATATTCAATATGTGTCTAATAGTTAATTTGTTTTTCAGTCTACATTTTTTCAATTGTTGCAAAATACAACATTTTTTAAAAATTTATTTTCAGGGTATATTCCCATAAAGGGTCATAAATTTTACATCTTCATTGTAGATTATATCTTTTGTCAATTACACTATGATCAATTACACTATGATCCACTTTCTGTCAAATTGTCTTTGCTTTGGAAGACACCAATATTACTATATTTGTCTTTTTTCTTTCCCTTTTTTTTCCATTTTCCTCCCTCATATTGTTTATCTTTTATTTTTAACCTTCACAGCAGACAAATGGCTCCCCAGATTTCTGGCTGGTAACCCTCTTGAGTTCCTGAACTAGGGAGCAGACAGAAGCCTCTCTCAACTTCTAAAAAGACTTTTCACATTTAGGGCAGAGCTTTTGACTGTGTCTGACAGGGATTTTCAGTCAAGGTTTGTAAGATTTTTACTTAATGATTTTCCTTCAAGATTCTGGCTGCCACTCAAGCTTCATCTCTAGTCTTATGGGTATGTAGATTCATCATTTTTCAGTATATTCATGAGTCTAGATATATAAAATTAAAAGAGGTTGCATTGGAGTATATTCTATTTAAAACTGGAAACCAACTTGTCATGTTTTTTACATTCTCTGCTATTTGGTAACATGATTTTAAACTTATAAACTGAATGTAACACAAAAAAATAAGCTATATATCAGAGATGATAAAATTTATCTGTTGATATTAATATACGAATACATTTCAGACCTAAAAAAATATGACTTCATCCTTTCATGTTTGGGCACACAAAAAAGCAATATTTTTAGATTAAGAATTCTGGATGAGGGGCTGGGGTTGTGGCTCAGTGGTGGAGCACTCTCCTTGCATGTGCGAGCCCTGGGTTCAATCCTCAGCACCACATAAAAATAAATAAATAAAATAAAGATATTGTGTTCAACTACAATTAAAAAATAAATATTAAAAAAGAATTCTGGATGAATTGGAAAACTCAACAATAATTCGCTCCGTTAGTCTGATATTTGCAAGGAAATTTTGAGGAAACTGAATTCTTCAAAACACACAAGTGGTCAATATGCCACTGACTTTTAAATAGATATAACAAAATTCACCTCTAACCAATAAATGTAGTTTCTTAAACATTGATTTCTTCTCACATTTTTATTCTTTTTTTAAAAAAAATCTGTTTGTGTGCCTTAAACAATTTGAAGGAATTTCATATTTAAAAAATTAAGAGATTCCTCAAAAATGTCCCAATTTGCAACTTAACAAATACTATCATCACTCCTTAATCCCCATAAATTTAAATCCATTCATCTTGCAATGGGAATACTGAATCTCCAAATCAAAACTCAGGAGTATTTTTTCACTTTTAAATGTGAATTAATTTCAATTTTATAGAAAAATTGTAAAAAAGCTCTATAGTCTTTACCCAGATTCACCAAATGTTAACATTTTTCCATATTCACTTTCTCAATATCTCCCTTTTCATCTCTCTCCCTTTCTCTCTCAAAGGGCATGTGAAAATATACACAGCCCACACCTTTCCCCCCGAATCAGATGAGAATAAGTTGCAAGTATTATGCTCTTTTTCCCCTAAATAAATCCTCATATATTTACTAAGAACAAATACATTCTCTTAGACAATTATCAAAATTAGAAACATTTAAAATTGATATAGTACCTGTATCTGTCACATAGTTGGTATTCAAATTTTTCCAATTTTTCCAATAATATACTTTATAGCAATTTGGGAACTAACACAAGATAATGAACTGCATTTTGTTGTCTTGCCTCTTTAGTTTCTTTCAATTTAGACAGTTCCTTAGGCTGTCTTTGTCTTGACAACAAGAGTTTTGAAAAATCTAGAATAGTTGTGAGAACAGGAGCCTATTTTCACCATCCTCAACCCTTTTAGGAGTTTCCTTTGCCATAACAGATAAAACCTGGCAGGTGCTATTCTAACCTTCCAGAATCTATTCCCAAGTGTGAATAAACCTTATGACCTATTGGCACAAATCTGTATGTGCAGCATTGAACGCTTACTCTATTATATCTATTTAATCATGTAATCCTCACAATAGCCATAGGAGACTGATAAAATCATCATCATCCTCATTTTATAGCAGAGGAAACTGAGGTACAGAGAAGATAATTAACAGCCCAAATTACACTGCTAGAATACGGCAAAACCTGAATTTCAACCCCAACAGTCTTGCACTAGAGGCTATTATGGGTTCCTTCTCCTCCAAGTAAAACACTTAGAAGCATTCAACCTGGTGAGTACCTGATCTTTGAGATAAGTTGGCAAGTGGTTACAATGTTGTGAAATATGTATTTGGTCTTTGTCCCAATTTCCTATCAGCTCCTAAAACCCTCTTGGAATCTCCAGAGTGACAAATGTGCCTTTTGGATGCTAATGAGATAACTGGTAGCTGGGGGTGTGTATATATTCAGGATGCAGGACCTGAATATACTAGAAAGATCAAGACTGCTATAAAGTATATTACTGGAAAAAAATTCTATAGAGGGTTAGAACTTTGAGTCCCAATGCCTAACCTCTATCTCCATGGAGAGGAGAGGGGTTGAAAGTTGAACTACTCATTGATGGCCAATGATTTAATCAAACATGCCTTCAGAGTGAAGCCTCCATAGAAATCCACAAGTACTGGGTTTGGAGAGCTGCCAGATATCTGAAAACATGGTTGTTCCTGGAGGGTGGCATACTAGAAATGGCATGGAAGCTCTGCATTCCTTCCTACATATCTTCCCCTATGTATATCTTTATTCTGGCTGTTCAACTATATCCTTTTTATTTCCCTTTATAATAAAACAGTATGCATAAACAAATGTTTCTATGAGCCATTCTAGCAAGTGATTAAATCTAAAGAGGGATTGGTGGAACCCTGACTTATAACCAGTTGGTCAGAAGTACAGATGACACCCTACTATTGTGTGTGTGTGTGTGTGTGTGTGTGTGTGTGTGTGTGTGTGTATGGAGGGGTGGTCTGGAGACTGAATCCTAAGCCTCATACATACTAGGCAAGTGCTCTACCCTTGACCATATCCCCAGCTCTACCCTCCTACTTTAGATTGGAATTTGAAGTGGGAGCAGTCTTTTGAGGCTGAGAACTTAATCTATGCGATCTGATGCTATCTACAGTTAGACAGGGTCAGAAATGAATTGAATTGATTGATTGCTGGTGAAAGAAATCTATACACATTTTAGTTACTAGAGGTGAAGTATTCTGTAGATGAAGTTGACTATTAAAAAAGTTTAGTTTGTTTTTTTCTAGCTTCTATAGTGTTATTGGTAACAAACTCCATTTATAAGCCCCAAATTCTATATCTGAACTAGGTAGGAAAAGACGACTCAGAAAGCAATCAGTTAGCAACTAACAATAGTTTCCTGAAAACAGGAAACTTGGAGAAAATTATCATAGTCATATTAAGCAAGTTAAATATTTACTCAGCTAACAGGAGTCAATATTATGTTTTTAATTATTACCCACTTTAAACAATATTTAGCTGTGTTCTCTGTGTATGGAGAACCATATTAGACATTTTTTGGGGGGAAAATATCCAAGTAGAAGAAAGGATCTTCAAGCAATACACATTTATGAAAAATCAAATGCTTATGGAAATTTACATAGAAATCTACATGTATTGATTAATTAGTACTTTACAAGAAAATAGAAAGCACTGCTCACAAAAATTTTTCTTTGCCAGTATAAGTTTTCAAATGTGTTTAGGAAACCAAGGGTATATATGGCATTAGGAGTCTATGAATGGAGTAAAGATGACAAGCAGGAAGGGAACCACAGACATAAGAGCCTATGGAGGGAGGACAGTGGTGGGCTCAACTCATTTCAAAAGCTGAAGAAGGATTCTGAGAGTGAGTGTGATGATGAGAATCAGCATCAACTCATTCACCAGATATTTAAAAATATGCAGATGAGCTCAGGGTCACAGGTGTCAAGATGAGAAGACTAACTCAAAGAAAGGATTCTGGTTTACAGAGTTTTGTTTTATTTTGTTTTTTGACAATGTTAAACCAACTAAGTAAATGTGAAAGAGAAATACAAAAACAGAGCACTGAATCGAGGTTAAAAGAAAGGCACTGGGGACCTTGGAGAGACCAACATATTCTGGTAAATGGTAAAACTGAAGTCAGGTAGCAGTGGGTTTGGGTAAAAGAGAATGGTGACAAAGTGGAGGTGCAAATGTATATTTCTCTACATGTATAGTATGGAGAATAAGATAATTGTACACTGAAGTAAGCAAGGAGAGAATGCTACTAACTGGCCACAAATTCCCTGAGATTGTAGCTAACCAGAGCTGTAGATACAAAATCAGCTATTGAGGACTACTTTGTGACTTTTGTCATTAGGAAATGTTCAGAAAAATATGAGAAGCATCAACATTTGTGCAGAAAATAGAAGCGATTGTAGAAATAGAACTTCAAACTGTTGGGCAAAAGACTATGTTGAGAGTAAAAAGGGGGGCTAGGTGTTATGATCTGATAAAAAAAATACCAAAGCAAGTAAGTTAAAATTTTACATATGAATATTCAAGGCAAACTTAGAAATCCTAGTAACCAAGGCAAGTATAGTTAATATTTACATGGTGCTTATTCATTGTGTGAGCATATTAGTATAGAAGAGAAAGCCCAACCAAGGGCTCAAAACACAAGTAGAGATATAAACTTTTTCATTACATCTCAGATTTTATTTTTCTTTTTTTTTTCTTTTGAAGTTCTGGGAATTAAATTCAGGGTCTCACACATGTGAGGCAACTATTCTACCTCTAAACTACATCCCCAATCTGTATTTCAGATTTTTGATAAAGAATGAGCATGGATTTATTCACCAACTTAACCCAATTTATTAAATTCTAGGGGCATAGAGGTGACTTTAATATAGTTCCTTTTCTCAAGGATCTCCCAATCTAATGGAATTGGCAAGAGAGTTCAATGAGGTAATAGGTAACAAAGGACAAGGACAAAGGTAACAAACGTAAGTATAATTAAATGAATTTTACTAGGATGTGAGGTTTCACTAATAGACTCCTGGGAGCCCCAGCCTTCTAGCCCTCTTTCACTCTGAGAGGGTCCTGAATCATATGTGATGCTTTTTGGCATTCTCAGTGTCATGCTTCAACTTTCATTTCCATTGTCACCATCATTTCCACCACAAATAACCAATATTGAAGGGTGAAATTTATTGTTGTTGGGGCTCAGAGAACAATACCCAAGCCCCAGAGTATGGTAACTTGGAGCAAAACCAAGTTTTCTCTGTGACCTTCCCCAACCCCTACATCTCTCCTACCAACACCCTGTCTCTTAATCCCTTTCTCCTCCAAAGTACAGGGAGGGAATTCCTATAATGCTCCCTTTCAAAAAGTAAAGCAATTGTTATGAAATCCCATTAACCAGGAAAGATTAACCTCTGGATAAAGATGAAACTAAAAGTCTCTGTGCCCTGGACACCCTACCCAGTCAGACTTTACACCTATTCTTTTGAAAGCTGCTCAGAGAAATTACCTGAGAGCCTTTATCCACATAATAACCTTTATTGTGTGCCCTCCTCTGATTATCCCTCCCATAGCTTGTCCCTTCCACCTTCTGGGACACCCCAAGTACTTTCCCACCCTAGCTCAGGAGCTTAGTTAAGCCTCAACCATCTGGCATTTGGGTGGCTCATAATTTGTTTGACTCCTACGTAGTGATTTCTCTGTGTACATTAATAAATTTGTGTATCTTTTCTCCTATTCAATCTATTGTAAGTTCTTTAGTGAATCTTTAGTGGATAAAGGGGAATCTTTAGTGTATAAAGGGGAAGTTTTCCTTTTGCCCATACACTGTTATTACCAACAAGTTTAGAGAGTCTACTCCTTGCTAATGTTGAAGTTCTCTTACTGGGATCCAAAAGATTGTCTCCTAAAGGTTATTGGTTTGTTTGTAATTCTATCTAAAGCAACTTGAGATACTTCCACTGTATACAACTTTGAGTTTCTTAACCACCTAGTAGATGGGCTTAACAAACAACACACATATTCTTTTGCTCATTAATCTTAATTTCAGTGTTCTGGGGATTGAGCACCTATCCCCAGCTCTTCCCATCAAATCCATTCCAGAGTTCTATGAGAAGTCAAGTAAATTTCCACAGGGATACAGGCCTTATGAGCTTTGTTATTTTATTATATAGGAAGGAGAAGCATAGGAAATGTGAGCTTTAGTCTTCTCACATTCAGGAAATGTGACAGACTAAAAGGTGTCCATGGGCCAGTGCCTCTAGGCTTACTTCAGCAAAATAAAGGAAGTGAAAGTTGAGCTTTACTCATATACTTTTTGTTAAATTATCATGCAATCACAGTGACTCAGCACTATCATACTTTTATTGACATGTGCACCTGGTGTTGCCTTATCATCTCAGGAAAAGATATTAAATGCAGGACGATGTGCTCATACCAGATATTGTATTTGCACTAGATAATATATATCTATCTAAAAGACAGACGAGATTATAGAGCAAAAGTACGTAGTGATCAGTTTCCTTTCAAAGGAATATATCACTCATACACACTCAGCATTTAGGCTCTTGCTAACTCATGTGACTACTCAAAGCTGCACTGAGCTAATGTTTAGAAGTTCACTTCATATGGAATCAAAGCCCCAAAGCACCTTCCTGAAAGTCCATTATTTGGTTTACCTACACCTGGCTATATGTGCAGTCATAAATCTAGCTTTATATACCCTCACACACTCACAGCAGTGCTGAAAATGCCTGACTGTAGAAAAATTTAAAAACTAGGCACTGCAGCAAAGTCAATGAAGGATTAGTTTTGAATAAGAAATCAGAAAGAAACTACAAATTGACCACAAATTCCCTCTGCACGGACATTCATATATACACACAATCTCACATGAAAATTTTCTTAAAAAAAATTAAATGAGGGAAAATAGTTGAAACTTGGACTAAAACTATAATGAGCAAAGCACCCACTAAATATTACTATAATTTCCTTTCTCATTATTCAATGTGGTGTAAGGGTAAAGGGAAAGCTTTCCCTTCGGCCTCAAAAGGTTCAATTGGAATATACTTGTTGTGGGTCTTTGGGGTGATGGCCAGTGCTTGAGTAGTGAGGAAAATTCACCAAGACAAAAAGAAGCTGTTAAGAGAGCTTATTGGAGGAAGATATGCTCTCAAGGTGGGGACACGACAAAGACATGTGCCTAAGGACTCAGAGGGGATCTGAGCTTATAGGTACTTCTGAGTTCTTTGTTTGACTTTGTTGGGCTTTTTGCTAGGAGTGGATTATACTAAGCAAGAGGTGATTAACAGATTCCTATGCTTTGCCCTTAATGCTTATTGTGCATACACCAAATCTTTGTGCATGATTCTCAGGATGGTTGGGCAATCTTTTTGAAAAACAGGATCTTACTGTTTTTACTTTGGGCAAGTTAGCTCCTCCAATAACAGCAAGGGACAGAATGAAAGGGAGGTCCTTACCTTCACAACAGTTTTGCTGATTGAGGTGAGGTGGGGCCTAGTACAAGGCTCCCTAATCTATTGTGTCTCAATACTAACAATAGTTTAACAGGAGAAAAAAAATACACAAATGTATTGACTTGCACAGGGGAAAGTTACAGGGAAGTGATTACTCATTACCCAATGAGATTCAGATACTTATATGCCCTTTTTCATAGGTGAAACAACAGGTGGGGGAAGAGATAATAAATTATTATTAGGGAAATGAAAGGGACTTGGAGGCCTAAATTAGCTTGTAAAATGATTCTCTAGAATTGGGTGAGTTAGAAAGCGAGAGACATTACTATCTGCCCAGACAGGGATGCATTATGATAGATTATGATGTTTTAAGGTGAGAATGGAAGGCAATTGTGCTTTGGCAGGTCTGATCTTAATGAAGGTAAAGAAATATCTTAATGCAGATAAAGAAATATTCTGCAGGAGAGATGAGGACTGGAGAAAGGGATCTCAAAGTCACTCTGAACCAAGATTATTTCTCCAACTCAGTATGTCAAAATGCCACAATTTGGGTTTTGTTTTGTGAGCCCCAACAGGATACACTTTTAAAATGTATTAAGGTATAATCTACATAAAGTGCACACATATTAATGTGGAGTTAAGAAAATTTTCCATATACATTTACCTATGTAACCATCATCCAATTCAAGATAGAGGACAATTCTGTTCTCTCCTCCAAGGTTATCTCATGCCCCTTTCCACGGGGTTTCAGAAAACAACACCCAAAGTTAGTGCTTTGAAATATTGAGCTAGAGAAACAGTTTCAAAATCAAGGTCTCTTTAACCTTCCTTTGTTTCTTCCCTGAGTACAAAAAAGGGACTCTCTCAAGTTCCCTAACGTGACTGAGGAAACTTCTTATTAAAGATATGCAATCCCTTAAACCTCTTCCCTAGGAATTTCATCAAATAACTAGGAAAGATGAACCACCTGAGAAGAGACTAAAAGTTAGCACAATGCCCAGACAGACTTTTCATTTATTCTTTAGCTTTCCAGACTTAAGCCTCTTCCTAAGGTGTCACCTCCTAATACTCTTACTTTGGGGGTTAGGATCTCCACATATGAATTTGGGGGAAGAACACAAATATTTAGTCCATAGCAGATATTAACATTTTAATAATAATTCATAGTCCGTAAGGTGATTTCTCCCTCAATATTCATTCCTACAAGTAGGCATTCTTACCATTCTGGTTTCAGAGATAATGAAATTGAGGCTTAGAGAGGTTCCCAAGGCCCCATGGTTACTCTGACTCTCATCTGCATCAGAGAAACTCAAGTGTCTATAGAAGTTAGACTGATACTTTAGAAAAGCTAACTGGTCCAGTTGTATTCTTTGGAAAGAATCACATTTTGTGTAAATATTAAGTGCTTATGATGTCTTGTATTTCTACATATCATTATTCTCTCTCGTTTCTCTTGAAATGTATATTTTTAATTGACCTTTGGCCTCTCATAGAGTTATAAGAAATGGTTCACTTTTTCTTAAGTCTACTATAAGAAAAACCGCACCACAACCATGATAATGAATGAAAGCCTTGACCCTGGGCATCAAAAAGCCAGTAGAGACTACCACAAATGAAAAAGCAACTCATGAATGAAACATGAAAAGGCTGATCCCCCTCCAGCAAATGGTTGTCCTGTAGGAAGGAGTATAGACCCAGCATTCAAGGTCTTCTGATTTTTCAAGAACTGTTAGAAGTTAAAATATCAGTGAAATTGTTTGAGGTTGAATTATTATTGTCAACAATTCTTTTTTTCTTTAGATTTTCCTTTTCTTTTTTTTTAGATTTTCCTTTTCTTTTTTTTTTTTAGATTTTCCTTTTCTTTTTAGATTTTCCTTTTCTTTTTTTTAGATTTCACTTTTCTTTTTTTAAAGGGCTTCTACTGGGTTAGAGAGACAAACCATATCAGAAGGATAATCTTGGCCTGTGTACTACTAGTTTGAGAACTCTGGTTTAGGGAGTCATAGACAAATTTATTTTAGAGACAATATTCATTATCTCATCACACTTAGTTTTGCACTCATGGCCACAGCACTTTCTAAACATATATTAAGCAAGGTACTTAACCTTTTTATTTCTTGGTTTTCTTGTCTAAAGGGGAGGATGATAATAATATCAAATATATAGGGACTTTTTTGTAATGTATTTTTTATCAAAACAGAATTCACATACCATGAAATTCAGTTTTTCTTACTATATTTATAAGGTTGTGTACTTATTACCTCTAATTCCCAAATCAATTCCTCCCCTCTAAAAGGAACCTCATACCATTGAAAGTTATTTTCCTCTCTACAATCCCTGGAAACCACTACGCTCTATCTCTAAATTTACCTATTCTTCACATTTCATATAAAGGTAATCTTATGTGACCTTTGTGTCTGATTTCTTTTAACTTAGCAGAATGTTTTCAAGGTCGATTCATGTTGCAGCATGTATCAGTACTTTATTCCTTCTTATACCTGAATATTATTTTATTGTATGGCTATATCACATTTTATTTATTAGTTGGTGGAAATTTGAGTTGTTTTCACTTTGGGGCCATTATGAATAAAGTTACTGTTAACATTTGCACACAAATTTTTATGTGGATCTATGTTCTCAATTCTTGTGGTTATATACATAAAAGTGGAATTGCTAGGTTATAGAAGATTTTGTGCGGATGAAATGAGATAGTACATATAAAGTATTTATCACAGTGCTGCCACATAGTAAGCATTCAATTAAGTATAAGTCATTATTACTACAATATTCAATAAATATTTATTAGATTGACCTTAAAAATAAATTGGAACAGATTGGATTAGAAAATATCAAACTGTGTTGATATGAGAAGTTCCACTCTTATTTAGAACATATATAACTAGTAAACAAAATATCAACAATGATTTAAATATTATATCTGAGATCTGAAACAAGAAATCACAATCTCTAGGTGCCAGAAAAGTAGAGGGCCTCCACAGTAAGTAAGAGCTGAAATTGCAAATTTCATTGGGGCACTGGTTGGGTGTAAACCTCTTAAGGCCTGGGATTTTAGCCACATGGAGATGGAATCTGAAGTTTCTGGTAGCAAGGAGTTGGGAAGGTTTGTTTTAGCAGAAAAATCTCTCTGCCCACCAGTCCCTGACTATGGCATAGAAGTGACAGCTTGTTCCAGGCAATAAATGGAAAGAGCTTCAAAAATGTGGTGTTCCAGCCTGAATCACTGCACAGGTTGGGTCCTAACTTCTCTCAATCAATCAATCTCTCTCTCTCTCTCTCTCTCTCTCTCTCTCTCTCTCTCTCTCCATTACCAAACTCAAAGGGCAAAAGCATAAATTTGTACAGAAATAGTGAACACCATGGAACCCAAGTTAAGAAACCAATCCATAAAAATTATTCTTCAAGCCTGGAATCAAATATGACCCACAGAGATTATAATCACCTCTGGAAACATGCCCACAGGAAACAAAGACTGAGAGGGTCAGCAGAAACACCAATCAGGAATCACACCCAGTGCACTACACACCATGGAATCATCAGAAAGGAATAATGAAATAAATATTTCAAATGTCAAAAAGATGGAGAAAAGGAGAGAATTCATGAGAATATTTTGGAAAAGAACAAGCAGTTTAAAAATGAGTTACATGGAATTGATTGAATTATAATGTACTGATTTGACCTGAATTGAACTAAACTTTTATCAAAGTTTGTTTTAGATATTGCCTAGAAACAGGGCAAAAAGATAGGAAACAAATATGAATTTTCCAATAAAAATGTTTTAATTATTCTAGTTATTTTGAAAATTCATTTTAAAATTATCCTAAATGTTTTTAACCCCGACAGAGGTTTCAGACTGATTTACATTATAAGAAAAGATGCATCATTTTTCCCGAGTAAACATGTGCTTATGACAAGGTGAGTGTCGCAAAACCTACAATAGTAGGTAGTAATCCTTCTCTGTAGATTAAAGGTATGCTTACCTTGAAAATCAAAGCAACTTAAAAGCAACTTAAAGGTGTTTCTGCTTGATAATATCAATACTCAATGAATATGGATATATTACAGAGTCCTAATTAGCAGGCCTGGGAGTAAATGTAGGTAGATCAATTTATAATATATAAAAATAAAAGAGAGCTGGACGTGTAGGGGCACACTTCTAATCCCAGAAACTGGGGAGACTGTAGGAGGATCTCAAGCTCAAGGCCAGCCTCAGAAACAAAAAAAAAATAAATAAATAAAAAGGGCTGGGGAAATAGCTTAGTAGTAGAGAGCCTTTGGATTCAATCCCTAGTACCAAAGGAAGGAAAGAAGAAAGCAGGCAGGCAGGCCACACCTGTAGCCTCAGCTACTTATGACACTAAAGCAGGAAGATCATTTGAACCCATAAGTTCGAGCCCAGCCTAGGCAATATAGTAAGACCCCATGTCAAAAAGAAAAAAACTAAAATAAATAAGAAAAAAAATGTTGTGACATAATGCAGAATTTAGGAATAATAGCCACTACAAATGAAGCTTAAATAATAAGCTTGCCCAATGCAACAAGAAGTCTGGGGGCTATCTAAGGCTGCTGTGGGATCTCAACAGGCTGTTGCAGTTTTTTAGGTGTACCATTCTTAGTATAACACTTTTATTTTCATTCTTTTCTCCTCTTTGTTGCAAGAAAGTTGTTCATCTCCGGGTATTACATCTGTATTCCAAGCATGGAGAAGAAAAGGCAGTGTGGAAGGGGCTAAATCTTTGTAAGAAAAAAATAAAAACTTCACAGAAACTCTTCACTTAAATCTCATGGAACACTATAGGGTCACATGGCCCCTCTGGCTACAAGACAATCTGGTTCAGCAAATATTTTTAGTTTGGCATATTGGATAAAATTAGGTTCTTTTGAAAAAAAAAAAGAGGATGCAAATTGATATGAATAAATTTAAGGATGATCTCAGCTTTAATAATTAATAATTATTTAATAATTAATAATTATTTAATAATTAATTATTTTTTTTAAAGAAAGGAAGACTTTTTTTTTAAGAGAGAGTGAGAGAAGAGAGAGAGAGAGAGAATTTTTAATATTTATTTTTTAGTTCTCGGCAGACACAACATCTTCGTTGGTATGTGGTGGTGAGGATCGAACCCGGGCCGCACGCATGCCAGGCGAACGCACTACGCTTGAGCCACATCCCCAGCCCAACTATGTTAATTATTAAGCACTAAGAAAATTATGGAATAATTATAAGAATCTTGGTTTTGGAAAAACACCTATTCACATTAATTTTTGCTCAGCCCTTTCTACTTACAGGCAAAATGTAAACTAAAGTACTCCTAAAATTTCTTCTCATTTTATTTTTTTAAAATTTTTTTAGTTGTAGATGGATGCAATAACTTTATTTTTATTTATTTATTTTTATGTGGTGCTGAGGATTGAACCTAGGGCTTTACATTTACATGTGAGAGGCAAGTGCTCTACCACTGAGCTACAACCCCAGCCTCTCTTCTTATTGTAGATAGGTCTGTTTTTTATCCATACTTGCAAAATACAAAAAAAAAAAAAAAAAAAAAAAAAAAAAAAAAAAAGAAAGAAAGAAAAAAGAAAAAGAAAAAAATGAAAACAGAAAATTTTGAATTGACCAAATTATGTTATTAACAAGTATAAATATGTCACTATGCATCTTGTTATTATGCATAATTATAATGCACTAATTAAAATTAATTTTAAAAAGCAGAAAATATTTTATAACCAATTTTAGGACAACTTGATATGTCTTGAGGAGAGGTGACTCAGTCTTTATTAAGATTTCATGTGAACATTATTTTATATATTGTAGAAGTTAATAGTTTCACTAAAGGGTACTGCCCCAGGTCCTACTTGAAATATCAAATAATTAAAAAGAATCTTCTAAGTTTGAAAACTTCAGAATTCTCAAACATCTCACAGCCTAATGGTTTGAAGAGAGAATTGCAGAAACATAATTACAAAGATGACTTCAACATAAATACAGTTTGACAGAAAACTTAGGTTAATCATATAAATAACTTTAAGGCAGAAATTAAAAAAAAAACTTTAAATTCTGAGTCTGGAATAAAATCAGATAAACAGCTGTTTAAATTCTGAGTAATTTAGATCATATATATAAATTAGTAACTTGGAATGAAGACATCAATATTTCTTTCTAAATTTTAAACATTACATTCATTTGAATGCTGAACTAGTCCTAGGGTTAGTCCCAAGAATTTCACTGACAGGTTCCAGTACTATCACTGACTGGTATGACTTAATTTTAATATTTGCCTCCCAGTTTGCTGCAGGATGTTACACAGGTAAAGAGTAAAGCAACTACTCAAGAAGTCTTCACTCTTTGTTTGTTACTCTAAGTTGATCTACCTGAAATTATTTAAGCAGATACTTCTCAACATTGCAATGCAAATAATATCTAATCGTTTCTATGAATACTTTGTGTAATTATCAGACTTCTGCTAAGACACATTTATTTACATGATGTTAGCCAAAATTTTTGTATTATTTTATTCAATGTCCATATTATCTTCTATAAGCACTATCTTATACAAGTATTACAAAATATAATATTGTAAGGTTTAAAAATACAATAAACTAACTTGACTTCAGCTTTTTCAGGGCTGGTCTGGCAGAGCTAAGTACCAGGCAAATGATTAAGCTAGACCACTACTAGAGTAGTGCTTCTCAAATTTTAATGTGCAGATGAATCATGGGGTAGGTGTTAGGAGTTATTATAAAAGTACGCATCCTTATTTAGGCCTGGAGTTGAGCCAATGAGTCTGCATTTCTCCCAAGCTTCCAGGTGGAAAACATGTGAGTAGCAAGGCCCCCAAACTTCTTCCAGCCCTAATATTTGTAGAATGAAACTGTGTAACAGACTATGAAAGCAAAGAATAATAATAGTTTACTGTTATTAATCACTTGGGGTGGGGGGAATACATCTCAGAGATTTAGGAGAACTACGTATACTTTAAAAATCCAGCCACCTTGCCAAGAGGATAATGGAGAACATAATTGAGGTGTGGGCGAACACCTCCAAAGACCAGAAGCCTTTGCTCTGACATGTACTCTGAACATGGTTGTACTGGAGCCAAGATTTTACTAAAAGGTAATTAAGCCCAACATTGAGAAAACATGCTTCAAAAGACTCGCCAACTCTTAAGTCTCAAGTGGAAGCAGGCAATTCAGGAAGACCCAGTTAACATCCTGGGTCTGTTACGTACAAGGAAGATTTAGATCCTGCAAACAAGCAAGGTGTTATCTAGGTAACAGGCATAAAATAAATAGAATATAATGGGGAAATCCAAAATAATCAGGAAGGACAAAAAGAATTTCAGAGAAAAAATTCTACAGGTCTTATGATAATCCATCTCTTTGCTTATCTCATTTTCTTTTGTGGGACATAACTATGTTTGCTGTTTTTAAAAAAAAAAATCCTAAAGACTGGGAATGTAGCTCAGTGACAGTGTGCATGCTTAGCCTGGGTTTAACCTCCAGCAGCACAAAAAATAAAAAATTATCAAGACTATTTGCAAATTTCAATAAATTACACTAAGCAAAATATGTAAGTCAGTTCTAGAAAATCCAAACTCAATACTGATTTTATATTACAAGTTGTTTATGTTGCACGCTGCTTAACATCATTTCAGATAACATTTCTATAGGACTTAAACAGTCAGCCTGTTTAAGGGGCAAGTCAGTGACTATTTTTGGTAAATCAAATGTAATCAGAGAAAATTAACTTTTCTAGTTAGACATTCAAAATCTGAAGATGCTTTATTAATTGTTCATATCTCTATTTCAAAGATGAAATTAGTATTCTATAGTCAATATAATTTTGTTTGATATGTACTTTCCCCATAATAATGGAATTTAATGCAGCAATTTATAGATTTCCAATTTCTTAATTTTTTTCTTTTATTTACAAATTCTAGAAGTACTTTTGTGTATCTTGCTAATGTTTGACATTCATGAAATATACTTTCAAATTAATTTTTCTCATTTGTAGTGAATAAAGTGATAAGACTTCTATTAAACATGCAACTTTGCAAATAGTCATGTTTTTTTCTATTCAGTGCTAGGGATCAAACACAAGGCCTTGCACAGACTAGCTAAGTCCTCTACCACTGAGTTACATCACTTGCCTTAGTTATGTTTTTTGAATACAGAGCTTTATTAACTTTTCTCATTGGTATAAAACATTATCCCATACAGATAGGTTTAATAAGAATATGCAAAACATTGTACCAAGATGCTTTCAATTATAATGTATTTTGTCATTTGATATTGTATCTTTTTAAAAAAATTTAATATTTATTTTTTAGCTATAGTTGGACACAATATTTTATTTATTTTTATGTGGTCCTGAGGATTGAACCCAAGGTCTTGCACTTGCTAGGGAAGTGCTCTACCACTGAACCCCAGCCCCAGCCCAATATTATATCTTTTAATATTTGATAAATGTGTTTAATTTGTATCATTTGATCTTGATGCCCATTAGCTTCCATATTGCAATTCTTAGAACAGATACCATAATATTCCATCTTTTTATGGAATTTACAAAGATTTTATATATATATATATATATATATATATATATATATATATATATATAATACTATGAGTCAAACTTAAAATGGTTATCATATGTCTATTCACAGAAGCAACATTTTTCCATATTAAGATTATGAAATATGGCAAATATGGAATAATCATGGGGAAAAATAATGGCATATACTCCTGTATACACCTGTCATATATTTCCTATTATCATACCATGGCCAAGTGTATTTCTATGTCAATATCACTAAAATTTCACAAGCTAGACCTATCTAGTTTTTCTTTCATTTAAATAAGTTCAATATAACTTCCTTCTACTGAAATGACATTATTCTTAATGTAATCATCCCTAATAGTCTACTTGCTCATAAAGGGCTACATTTGTGTATAATCAAGATCAAAGTATTTTGTTTCATTTTCAATAATATTTCAGATTTACTATAATTATTAACTTATTTTCAATTATATTGAACAAGTAAGTCATATATCCCTTTTATAATTAGCCTTATAATTAACTACATTGACATTAGTGATCTATGAATTCAACCAAGTTTAGAAATATTCTACCATCTGGAATTCCAATAATTTCTTGTCATTCTCTAAGTAGCATATTATTTTTATAATGTAAAATCATCTAAAATAGCTTGCAAAATATTCCACTATTTTTGTTTCTCTAATTATTTTTTTAAGTTTTATTAGTTACAGATGAATACAATGTCTTCATTTTATTTATTTATTTATTTATTTATTTATTTATTTATTTATTTATGAGGATGGAACACAGTGTCACACACACACACACACACACACACACACACACACACACGAGGCAAGTGCTCTATCACGGAACCACAACCCCAGCCCTTGTTTCTCTAATCTTATGGCCCTTTATAAGCCATCATCTATTAAACTATCAGTTTCAATGGTTTCTGAAACACACTTCCCTTTTAGAAAAGCATTATAATGAAAACCATGGATTTCTTATGGCAAAAAAAAAAAAAGTGTTCAAATTCTTCCAATTGCTGAAATGTTTTTTTAAATTGCAAATATCTGATTCTGTGGCATTTATGCTAAAAAGCATACATGAGAAACAAAGATTCTTTAGAATGAGCCAATCACAAAGACTCTACTTCCCTTTAATGCATTTTTTAAAAGTCCTTTGAAATCTTTACTCATTATCTGAAATAAATTATTAATGACCTGAATCTTTTCCTTGTTTGTGTCCATATTTTATTAAAACCATTTTTCTTTTATTGAAAATTGTTGCAAATAAATCCTATAAACTTAAAAAAACTTGATGGCCACAATGGCACATTAAAATTCATAACAAACAGCATTTTTGTATTTTCTTGTTCATTCTCTTGTATGTCTAATGTTTCCCTTTGTTCAGTTTTTGCTTCACAATTCAAGAGATTCTTTAGTTAACTCCCAATTTGATTACTGCTATATTCTAAAAATGTAAAAGTTAGACTCAATTATTTTCAGTTGTTGAAGTATGTGTTTTCTAGTTAAACTTGAATTTCCCATATAATTTTAACCCATTTCTACATGCATTTTTATTCTTTTCCCGAACCACCACTTAGCTAAGTTTACATGCCATACTTTTGAAAAAAAATATTTTTAGTAATGAGCTTAGTATATATTTCCTTTAAATCAATACACAGTTTAATTCAAATAAATACATAGTACATTTGAATTAACTTACATGAATTAATTTACACAAATTATAATGTTTAACAAATAGATGTACATAAAAGTTTGTATCAAAAATGAAAAACTTCCTTGTGTACCATTAGTAGGAATGTAAAATGGTGCAGCTGCTATGGAAAATAGTATGGGGGTTTCTCAGATAATCAAAAATAAACTACCATGTGATCAAACAATTTCACTTCAGGGTTTATACCCAAAGAATTGAAAGCAGGATCTCAATTTGTCAAAAAGAATTTGTACACACAAGTTCAGAGCAGCATTTTTCATAACAGCCAAAAGGTAAAAACAAACTAGAGTCCATTGACAAATAAATAGAGAATCGACAATGTGGTGTTTATATACCGCATATTATTTTGCCATAGAAAGGAAATTCTGACATACGCTACACCATGGATGAATTTTGAGGACAGATTATATGATTCCCCTTGCATGAGCTACTTAGAATACTAAATTTATAAAGATAGAAAGAATGTAATTCAGGGCCTGAGGACAGTGGGGGAATAGGAAATTCTTGTTAAGTAAGTAGAGTTTCAGGTTTGGAAAATGAAAATTTTTAGAGACTAGTTGCACAACAATGAAAATATACTTAATACTACCAATCTGTACACTTAAAAATGGCTATAAATATACCATTTATAGTAGATTTTATGTTATATTTATTGCCACAATTTTTAATTTTTTAATTACAAAAACTAGACAAACACACATATATATCAAGAGTTACAAACAGCAGAATATTACATATCAGGTTTCAAAGAAGAGTTGGTGAAAGAGGAGAAAAAAATTCATCTTTAGATAAAATGTGAATAACAGTAAACTATCACTGTTTGAAGTGAACAAAGCATAAAAGTTCTTAAGTATGTTATTTTTCTGGTTAAAAATATTTTTGTCAGAAAATGTTTGAATTTGGTAAAGTTTTATTGTTTAAAATAAAAAAACATTAATTAATAAAATTTGCACACTTTATATGAGTGCCTTTTTAAAACATTTTTTTTTTTTTTTTTGGTGATAGTGCTGCAGATTGAACCGAGGGCCTTGTGCATGCTAAGCACACATTCTAGCACCCGAGCCATACCCACAAACCCTAAGGCTTGTAATAATATCTTTCAAAGTATTTTATTTTAAAAGTACTTAAAAATATTTTAAAGCATTTTTAAAGTACTTATTTTTAAAGTAATTCCAGGTACTTGGGAGGATGAGGCAGAAGGATCACAAGTTTGAGGCCAGCTTAGGCAACTTAGTAAGATTCTGTCTCAAAATAAAAGTTTTTAAAAGGCTGGGGATGTAGATCAGTGATAAAGCACTTGCCTAGCAATGTGCAAGGCCCTGGAATCATATCCTAGTACTACAAAAACAATACTAATAATATAGTTAAATCACACAAAAACATCTCAGTAACAAATCATGTACACATATATTAATAAATAAAACTTTCCCTTTCACCCTAAAGAATTGTGAACTGCAGTTGTAAACAATGGAAAGAACCTGCTAAGTTCCTCAATAAAGGAACAATGATAAAGACTGTCAGAAGAAATTCCAAATGAGACAATATTTTACCTTGCTGACCTTGCACCCAACTTGCATAATCTCAGGTCCTATAAATTCAGGGTCAGATTCTATCTTAAACTTTTGTATTTTTTTCATCACAGATTTTTTTCTTATTGGTTTTTATTTTTTTTAAATACCACATTAGTATTATTTATGTTGATTTATGGGGATGAAGCTATAAATTTATGTTTTAAATAAATTAAATTTTGTACCAGAGACAAATATCTCACTTGTTTCACCTTAATCTGGGGGGATTCCATTGTATGCATATACCATAGTTCTTCTATTCAAAACCAAGTGAATTCTCAGTTGTTTCAGGTTTGTGGCAATTCTGAAAAAAAGCTGCTAAAAACACATTTATGTGGAGATTTGTATTCATTTCATGTGTATAACTATGCAGGTATAGAATTTCTTTGCTATATATTAAATGTGAGATTAATTTTTTAGGACTGTCAAAATGTTTTCCAAATTGATTGAAAGATTTCCCTTACCAACCAATTTATAAGAGTTCCATTGCATGCACCCTTGTATTATCAGTTTTTAAAATTTATCTGAGACATTTTAACAGGTATGCAGTGGAATCCCATTGTGGTTTTAATTCCTATTTTTCTATTGATATGAGAAGATAAAGAGAATATATTTACTTGTGCTGAGTAAGGTATATTTAAAAAGCATTACAAGGGCTGGGGATGTGGCTCAAGCGGTAGCGCGCTCGCCTGGCATGCGTGCGGCCCGGGTTCGATCCTCAGCACCACATACCAACAAAGATGTTGTGTCCACCGATAACTAAAAAAAATAAATATTAAAATTCTCTCTCTCTCTCTCTCTCTCTCTCTCTCTCTCTCTCTCTCTCTTTAAAAAAAATAAAATAAAAATAAAATAAAATAAAAAGCATTACAAGAGGCTAGGTGATGTAGCTCAGAGTTAGTGCCTGCCTAATAGATGCAAGGTCCTGGGTTCAATCCCCAGCAAAAGAAAGAAGGAAGGAAGGAAGGAAGAACCAAGTTTCAAATACCATGTAGTATGTATGCATAATTGAAAGTTTGAGAAGAATACATAAGAAATGCAATGCTTTTTCTAGAGGAAGAAGACATACTACCTTTTTTTACAGTTTTTTTTTAAGAGAATGTGTTACCTTTAATGGCTAAAAACCTGATTAAAATTTAACTGAATACCACATTAGTATTTAGTTAAATTAACTAAATACCATATTAATATTTAAATACCACATTAGTATGGGAAAATAATATAAAAATTCATCTAAAAAGAAAGCTCAGCAGCTTTCTCCTCTCCAGAGCTCATGTCAGTCACACTCTTAACAGAGTTTTAGTTTCCCTGGTGCAGGGAAGCAATGTGGTCTTAAGAATCCCTGTTGGCTGCAGGGCACCTAGAACTTCTTGAAATCCAAGCCTTCAGAAGAGGAGCAATTCCTCACAGATGTATGCAAGCAATATCACCTGGGCAGGAAAGGCAAGGTGAAGGGTCTTAAGAGCCATATCCATCTCTTTTATCTAGAAAAGTCAAAGCTCTCACCAGCCACATCTATAAAAGTCTAATAACAGCTTGTGGGCTCAACTTAAGTCATGTGACAACCCCTAAGTGCTATGGAGACCAGATACTATATGTTGTAGATAACCATTGGATCAACCAACCAACAGTGTCTGCACACTGGGGTGGTACATACTCCACATACTTAAAAAACTCGGTTTTTAAATGCTGTCCAAAAATAGGTAAAATATAGCTCATTGAATGCCTATTTACAAATAACATTATAAAGTTTGTAAGAAAAGGTGCAAATATGCTAGAAACAAAAAGAAAAAGGCCCTTGAGGAAGATAAGTACAATTGCCCTTATTGGAAAATTTTGAGGAAAATAACATATTATTTGAAATAATATTGCAAATTCATTGTTATCCAATACTGAAACCTCTTTCTTTCCCCTCCCCACTCACTTTACATGAGTTTGCAAAGCAAGAGTGTATAGTTGCCTGAAAATAGGAACATGGTGATTACTGGCCATCAGTAAAAACCTGTTATGTTGAGATACTGTACTAGCCATCAAGGAGCTTTCAGGCCACCTGGGGAGATAAAAGTTATAGACTTTAAATACAAAGAGAACATTCCTTGCTAAAATTGAATTGTATGTTAGACTTTGTGGTTCAAACAATAGGAGGAGCTAGATATGGTGGCATGTCTATCATCCCAGCCTCTCAGCAGGCTGAGACCAGGGGATCACTTGAGTCCAAGATTTCCAGGCCAGCCTGAGCCACATAGATAGACCACATCTATAAATCGTTTCTTCCAGTAGAGGGGATGGAGAGAGAGAAGGGGAGGGGAGGGGAGGGAAGGGGAGGGGGGACAGTGGAGAATGGGATAGACAGCAGAATACATCAGTCACTAGAAAGGCAATTTGTAAATCAATGGAAATGTAACTGATGTGACACAGCAATCTGTATACGGGGTAAAATGGGAGTTCATAACCCACTTGAATCAATCTGTGAAATATGGTACATTAAGAACTATGTAATGTTTTGAACAACCAACAATAAAATAATTAAAAAAAAATAGATAGACCACATCTAACAAAAATACCCCAAAGCAAACCACAATAGGATACGATGCAAAGAAATGAATAACTATCACTGGTTACAATTAATCAAGAAATTCCCCTCACAAGTGAGTTTGGGATTTTTCTGATAGAACCTATCACCATCTTTTTTCCTTTTTTTCTTTCTTTTTTCCTTTGCTTACATCCAGGGCCATGCTTCAACATCAGAAAGAGTAACATTTTAAACTTCTTTCTGACACCAGCTTCCCTACAAGAAAAACTACATTATGTGTTCTTCTAGGCACAAAAAAGTGATGAACCTTCCTCCAACTTTATCCTTTAGGAATCAGAATTTCAAGGAGGATAGTACCTCCTTAAAATAGAGAATTGGTCAAAGAGCTTTGTCTAGGATTTAAAGAATAGGTGTGTATAAGTGAATAGTTTGCGAATGACTTATCCCACCATCTCAAGGCAGGAAGATGGCTCTGCCTTGGGATTAAGATGAAACATAAATTTTTGTGTCTCAGCCAAAGTACCAGTCCCTGAGATCCTTGCTATATAAATATGGACACTAGGAAGGCAGTGGACCAATGCGGTTGAGTCAAAGGTCTTCTGGAAAATAAGATACTGAGTTTCAATCAAACCCAGTTCCCTGATTTTAGACGGGATAGATCAAATTAAATTATATGTAGAATAGCAGAGGTCTAACTGTAAGCTGGACTCAAGACAAGGGCCCCAGTTGTAAAACGCTACATTAAAGCACATCCTGCTAATGTTACAGGTTCCTCCTGGCCAGCCACTAGAATGCGGTTCTTGTGATCCAAGAAGCAAGAACTGAGAACAGGGCTGTGTAAGAAGGGAAGTCCAACAATAGAGAAGCTTGACCAAGGCCCAGAACTGAGGGATAGGATTTTCCACCCTCACTCAGTGAACTGAGATGCCAGGAGTTGGATTAGTAGGCACTCTGGAGTAGACAGTAGTCATTCGTAGGCTGAGGGGAATTCATTTTCCCCATAACATTGTGAATATGGAGAGGTTTGGGAACAACTCATAAAAAGGAAATGGGAAAGGGATCTATTCAATTCTCTGTTAATATAGCAACTGCGGTTCTCAAGATGTCTTAAATTCAATATGAAAATATGAGGATGTGACTAATCGCTCTTAAATTCATGAAACAGGTAAATCCAGTTATTTTTATATATAGTAGCCCTTATCCAAAGAAAGATTTGAAACTGTATCAGAATCATTGTAATTTAACTAGTTAAAGGCAAACACTCTGAAGTCAGACAGTGAGACCAAGTTCTAGTTCTATCATTTACTCAGGAAAACATCAGAAAGGGAGTAAAGAAATAAAACAAGAGATGGGAGGAAGCTCAGAAAGGGCATAAGGTCAACTCAGCTACCATAGTGGGTAACTCAGTGCAGTGCTGCTGGAGAACTCTGGGAGACAGTGCAGAACATACCTCAGAGTTGTCTCAATAAAGGGCTAGTTCCTACCATCTGAAATCTTCTTTCCCCAGATAGCTACATGGATGAATTCCCTCATTGCCTTCAAGTCTTTGCTCAAATCCCTTTTCCAGAAGGTTACCTACCCTATTTAATCACCCTGGACACCCTATTTAATTTCATATCCTGACCATGCACCTAACCTCATACCCCTGATCCTCTGCTCTAAGTTTTCTCTGTTTTTCATAACACTTATCATCTTCCACTCCCATACAGTTATTAATTACATGTATCATATGTCTCCCATTGCTAAAATGTAAGCTCCACAAGAGTGGGCATGTTCGTTTGTTTATTCAGTGATGTATACTAAGCACCTAAGACAATACCTGCTGGTGGTGAATGCTCAATGAATGTTCAATGAACCCTTGTTGAAAAATGAGTGAACGAAAACCAAGCACTCAGAAACCTGTAAAGGAGCAATCAATGTGCCATTCCATACCTCCACAGTAACCTAATGCTCAGGCTTCCAAAGAGAAAGAAGAGGTTTCATTTTCTCTGTTTCCTCCACACCATCTTTCATGCATTCTCCACTCTCCTAGCCTTTCTAACCCCCACATTTTTTTTTTTTTTGGTCTAGCAACCAGACACCCTGCATTGTGAAAATAGGCATTTTCTTCTCAATTTAATTTTAAATGATAGTGCTCTTGTTTGTGAGGCAGATAGTAATAGCTTATACAATAACTGAACTGTCTCCTTTCTCTTTTTTGGCACTGTAGATCCCATGACCCATATTTTGCCATTGCCTGTATTTGCCAAATGAAGGTAGGATCTGTTTATAAGAACAGCATTAGGTCTAGACACTGTCCTTATATTGTCAACATTCTGTTTACTTTTATATATTTACAGTGTCTGAAAATATGTGCTCTAGTTCCAACAGTCAAGGTTAAGAGATAAGGATCCAAATTAGATGGAAACAGGTCTATCTGTCAAGCACTGGGGAAAGAATAGAGGTGCAAGCTAAAGAGTAACAGAATTTTACTCTAGGATTAAATCACTAGTAAAATAGATGTATGTACACACATACACAAACAGAGAGATGCATGTGTGCATTAAGTAATCTTAATATGTAGACCAAGAACTAAAAATTCTGCAGTGTAATCCTGCTGAGGAAATCTAGGGAACAGTGCAAAGCATACCTCAGAGTAGTTTCAGCCAAGCACTAAAAAGCTGGGGTGGGTATTTGTCCCCTAATCCTGTAACCACTATTGGCTTGGGGCTGCTCCTGGGGACATTAACCTAAATATATGGAGCAACATTTAAAATTATGACGCACCCTGGTGAGTATTGTGGTGTTGACTAATAAATATTTGATTTGATTTAACTAATAAATAACTAGTTCCATCTCTCAAAAGCTAAAATCATAGGTAATTAAGTATATGAAGAGTATAGAAAATACATAGTAAATAAAATAACACAATAGAGAAAAATCCACAGTATACTTGCTTTCAGAACTAAAAATAATAATCTGACATAAAATGAACAGAGACTGCATGATTCTGCAGAACACAAAGAAGTCATTGTAAGCATAGTGTCAACAAGTTAAAAATGTGGGCAAATTCCATAGTTAACAAGAGAGGCCATCATACTTTGTTCTTCAGATCAATAAACAAGCAAATGAAGTTCAATATCAAATATTCCACTCCTCTAATCATTCATCCATCCATCTATCCCAACACTTTGGGTGTCCACTAATGGCCCAGGAAAATGAGCTTCAGAATCACTGATTTAAAATAAAAATAAAAAAGAAGAGGAGGAGGAGGAAGAAGAAGGAGGGGAGAAGAAACAGCAGCCCCTGCTGCAAAGAGCTCCCAGCAAACTTGAAAAAAACTAGGGTAAATTTCACTGAAGTGCAGCCAGGACAGATAAGCAAATACCTACAGGTTCTCAATCATTTGTGAAAGCTAAAGAAACTTATTACATAAAAGTAGAGTAGAACAAAGGTCACTAGAAACTAGGAAGGGGAGAGGGGATAATAAGAAGGTGGATAAGGGATACTAAAATACATTTAGGGATGGTAGCAGGGTTTTTGTTTTTTTTTTTAGCTGTAGATAGACACAATATCTCCATTTTTATTTGTTTATTTTTATGTGGTGCTGGGAATTGAACCCAGGGCCTCACACATGCTAGGTGAGTGTCTGCCACTGAGCTACAACCCCAGCCCCAGTGGTAGCAGTTCTAATGCTATATAGCACAATAGGAGAACAATAGTCTACAGCAATTAACATACATTTCAAAATAGCTGGAGAAGAATCTGAAGGTATAAAGAGTTTGAAATGCAAATGGTATAAGTCAATTTTTAAATTAAACAAAAACAGAATAAAATGCAGGTGAGGCTGAGAATCACTGGCTTGTTTGCAACACCCAAATCAAAGTGAATGAAAATGTGAACATACCAATCAATATTTCTCTGGCCTTCTTGCTTAGTCAGGTCTATTTACTTATAGAGCCTTCAGATTTTATATATTTATTTTAACCAAATGACTTCTCTTTTGACTAGTTTTAAAAGGCACCATTGGTAGAATGAAAGAGGTTAAATTCTTTTTTTGCTTTATTTTCTTTTTTTAAGAGAGAGTGAGAGAGAGAGAGAATTTTTTTTAATATTTATTTATTTATTTTTTAGTTCTCGGCGGTCACAACATCTTTGTTGGTATGTGGTGCTGAGGATCGAACCCGGGCCGCACGCATGCCAGGCACTTGAGCCACATCCCCAGCCCCGCTTTATTTTCTTTAATTCCCTCAATGAAGCAATTAGGATCTTTACCCTTGAGTCTTAATTGTAATAATACTGAAAAAGTCAAGGAACTATTTTCATTAATTCAATGCCAGTTTTTATAGGTGAGAAATTTTGTGTACAGGTGTTAATATTACCCACTAATAACTCTGGCAGAAATTTCTCTTTAATCCTTAGTCAAGAAAAACTATGGGAAAATCCATTCGACTGCATTATTCTGGGAATTTATGGCATATTAAACCGTAAAAATTACTCAGCCTGACCTATCTAAATGGTATGTAGGCCATTGAGATACTTGTGGACACATGTGAGAGGGACAAGGAAAGTGGAGTGTTTGAAAACTTTTAAAGATGCAGAAAAGTCAGTAGACCTGTATTTGAGCTAGGTTATTCATGCTTAAAACTGTACTAGGTGCTTTTCTGCTATAGAATCTAAAAGCAGGTAAGGAAAATATTATTACATTACTTCAACCAATACTTCTCCTGATTTTGAAGTTAAACTATCTAGAAATTCCTGGAAAATGGGAACTTGATTTTACCACTACATTTGATTTATGAATAAGAAAATCTGAGGGTCTGCAGTAAAATTCAAATCCCTACTATGATGGGCTCCATAGCCCTCCCTGCACAATCAGGGCCTTCTTGGTACCTCTCCACTGGACCCCTGTCAATAATTAGCCGCCAGCTATACTTCTCTCCTTACCATTTCTCAACTGCAACAAGTGTTAGCCTACCTGTGAAGGTGGTGGGGTCTTCAATAATTGCTGTTTCTCGATCTCAGCCCTATTGTCATTTGGGGCCTGGAGGTTCTTTGCCATGAGGTGTGTGGGGTGGGGGCTATCCTGTGCACTATAGGAAGTTTAACAGCATCTCTAGCCTCTTTCTGGATCTGGTCTATCTCAAGGAAGGGCTGGGGTGGTAGATCACTGGTAGAGTGCTTGCCTAGCACATGTGAGGTACTGGGCTTAATCCTCAGCACTGCATAAAGTAAATAAAATAAAGGAATTGCATTTGTCTACAACTGGAAAAAATATATATATATATGAAAAAAAAAAAGAAATTCCAAGAAAGACTGCAACTCTGGGTACTTCATTTGCCCTCATACAATCAACAACTAACACAGTGCCTGAAATAAAAAGATGCTTTAGTTAAAATTGGCCAAATAAGAATATTACGTTAACATTTCAGAGGATTATGAGATTAGATTTATTTTGTTTTTTATTTATTTATTTATTTATTTTATTGGTTGTTCACAACATTACAAAGCTCTTGACATATCATATTTCATACATTAGATTGAAGTGGGTTATGAACCCCCAATTTTACCCTAAATGCAGATTGCAGAATCACGTCCGTTACACATCCACAATTTTACATAATGCCCTATTAGTAATTGTTGTATTCTGCTACCTTTCCTATCCCCTACTATCCCCCCTCCCCTCCCATCTTCTCTCTCTACCCCATCTACTGTAATTCATTCCTCTCCTTGTTTATTTTCCCATTCCCCTCACAACCTCTTATATGTAATTTTGTATAGCAAGATTAGATTTATTTTGTATTCAAAATCCCTAGATAGGCACAAATATATGCAGTGGTAGGTTTCGAGGATATATAAGTAACTGATTTTTAGGTTGTAGCATTTGTTGAATGCCACTTATGGAAAATTTTGATATCAAAATTAAGCAATTTTTACAATTTGGATTCAAAGTAACTTGGATTCAAAGCACAGTTTTGCCACTTACCAGTCTGAGCTAATCATTTAACTTCATTGACCTACAGTTGTCTTCTCTGTAAAATAAGTAATACTTGCTTCAACAGAATTGTGGAAAAGAGGATGTTGCTATAAGACATTTATAAAGTTTTTCAATGAGCATTTACTCAACAAATGACAAATGTTATGAAAGAGTTTTCTTAATAACAACAATGACAACTTAATCCTCTCTATCTTTACCAACACAATCAAACTCAACCATTGCCATTCAGCTTCCAGTTAGCAAGTTCAGTCCCAATAGCCACACCAAGGCTATCCCGGCAAGTGGGCAGAGTCTATAGTTAATCTTCTTTGCCAAGCAAGGTTCTCCAGCTGAGTCTTATGCCTAATAAGTGGCAATTAGTCTTTAACCCCTGCCATCTTTGTTTAATCTGTATAACTTGGATTTTGTGCAATTTCCTGAACTACACCCTAGTTCCTTTTCTGGGACAAACTTTCTTCTAAGACCCATTCATTTTATTAGGGCTCAAATGCTCTTAGTTATTTCTAACTCCCTCTCTTCTGCCAATAATCACAGTCAAGCCAATAACACAGACCAAGACAAACCACTGAAACAAATCTAGCATTAAAACTATCTAGAAACTTTCATGCTATCCCCTGTCCAGTAGTCAGACCAAATGCTAACTCAGCTGGCCTGATTTAAGGTAGAATTCCCCTCTAATGAGTAGGTTATTGAGTATGGAAGCATACTCCAAGCTGGGATAGACTTGAGCAAAAGGTAAGTGAATTCTCTGGAGTTGGAAGGACTAGGTATATGGTTGGAAATTGCTGAGTCATAGCTCCACACATGTAGTCCCTGCTTTCTCCATTTCCTCCATCTACTACAAGGTCCCAGACAGTAGATAATGACAATATCTAATGAGAAAGTCTTCAAAACACACACCCATGGTCATGAAAATTATTAAATACAGCCATAATTATTGCTATATTTCTGAAAAGTCCAGTTCATATCAAGATTGAGGTCATAAACCCCAGATTATTTATCCTCATTTAGTGGATCTGATACAGTGTTTAGATGCATTCCTTATTTAATTTCACTAGATGGGGTTGACATAAGTTAGTAAAAATTTAAACCCTTTTCTGATTGTGCAGCATGGCAATGCTAGTAAAAAGAGCCTGTTGAAATATCTGGCTTACGAGGTATCTTAGTGTATTTTGTGCTGGCATGATAGAATTCCAGACTAAGTAATTTATAAAAATAGAGATTTTTTTCTTACAGTTTTGGACATTGGGAAGTCTAAGGTTGAGAGGTACTATATTGGTAAGAAAGGCCTTCTCGCTGCATCATTCCATGGCAGAAGATAGAGAGTATGAGATCATACACACAAATGTGTGTGAGAGAGAGGAGGAGAGGGCAAAAGAGAGACAGACACAGAGAAAGAAAGATGCACTGAACTCATCCTTCTTTCAGCAATCCATTCCCTCAGTAACTAATCTACTGGCACAGTAATGGCTTTCATTCATTCATGAGGGAAGAACCCTCCTGAACTCATCATTTCTTAAGGGTCCCACCTCTCAACATTATTGAATTGGGGATTAGGCACATGAACTTTGGGGGATTCTTTCATTTGGGCTAGAACATTCTGTGCCCAGTCCCCAAAATTTATGTCATTCTTACATGCAAAATGCATTCATTCCATCCCACCAGTCCCAAAGTCTTAATATGTTCCAGCACCAACTCAAAAGTCCAAAGTCCAGAGTCCCAACTGAATTAGATAAGATAACTGAATCAAGGCATGATTCATCCCAAAGCAAATTCCTCTCCAGCTATGAGCCTACAGAAGTTAACAAGTTTCATGCTTTCAAGATACAATGGTAAGACAAGCATAGGATAGACATTTCCATTCCAAAAGGTTGAAATAGGCAAGCAGAAAGGGATAACCTATTTCAGATAAGTTCAAAATCTCACGGGAAAAACAATATTACTTCTTAAAGCAGAATAATATTCCTTGACTTGATGTGCTGCCGGCTGGGTTTAGTGAATGGGTTAGGTTCACAAAGCTTCCTGTAGCCTTGCCTCTATTGGCTCTTCGTGGCTCAGTTTCTGCAGCAATTCTCATAGGATGGAGTTTCATGCCTTTAGCTCTCTTAGGCTAGCACTATATTCAGGTGGCTCTATAATTCTGAGGTCTTGAGGATAGCCACTCTTCTTTACTTGGCATTGCCCTAGAGAGGACTCTCTGTGGTGGGCCTGCCTTTGCAACATCTCTGCTTTGATCTCTAGACTGTCTATAACATGCTTTGAAATCTAGGTAGAGAAAGTCATGCTACCACAGTTCTTGTATCCTCTATATACACAGAGTCAAGATCACATGCACACTCCCAAGGCTTACCACTTTTACCCTTCAGAGCTGTGGCAAAGACACCTGGTCTGCTCAAGTGATGGCTAGAACTGAGTCCCTAGGGAAACAGAGTCCCTAGACAATGAAGGGCAGAGAATGTTGAGGTTCTGCAGGCACATCTCAGGAAGGCTTGCCCTTAAGACCCTATCTTGCCTGGAAGATGTCTGAATGCTTTTGGGGTCATACTCCCACTTTCTTAATAACTAGGACCCGCCTTTCTTTTATCCATATTAATCTCTTTAGCAAAAGGCCAGGCAATGGGAGGAATAATTATGCCCTTGAACTCTCATTAGAGCAGAGATTGGCAAAATTTTTCTTACAAGGCTGGATGGCAAATATTTTAGGTTTACAAGTCATATGATCTCTTTAACAAGCACTCAATTCTCTTATTGAGTAGGATGAAAACAGTCAAAGACAACAAGTAAATGAGTGAGCATAATTATTTGGCTATGAAGCTTTAATTATAGGCCCCAAAGTGACCCAACTGCCAGAAGTGGCAGATAAGGACATAAAAATACCATTGTAAAAATGTGTAAGGACTTACTAGAAAATATAAATACAGCAAGCAGATAGAAAATTATAGCAGATAAATGGAAATTAGAAAGAAGTAAGCAAACAGAAATTCTGAAATTGACAACTACATTACCCCAAATAAAAATTCATTAGATAGGCTTCATGACAAACTAGAAGTTTCACAGGAAAAGTCAATGATCTTGAAGATAAATTAAAATAATCTTCTATTATCTGAATGTTTGTGTCCCACTAAAATTCATGTGTTGAAGTATAATCCCCAGTATAGTGGTATTAAGAGGTTCATGCAAGATAATCAGGTGAATGAGATTAATGCCCTTACAAAAGAGGCTTGAGGGAGCCCTTGTACCCTTCATCCATACGAGGTCATTTAGAAAGTGCCATCTACAAGGAAGCAGACCTTCATCAGACACCCCATCTGCTGGTACCTGGATATTGGACTTCCCAGCCTTCAGAATTGTGAATGATAGACCTGTTGTTTATAAATTACCCAGTCTAAAGTGTTTTGTTATAGCATAGCAGCCCAAATGAACTGGAACATCATCAAATTTAAAAAAATAATGATTAGAGCTTTGGTGACCTATGTGAGAATACCAGTGGTCTAATGTATGTATAATAGGAGTACAGGAGGAGGAGATAAAGAAAACAGCAATAAAAAATAATTGAAGGAAAGAAGGATGAAATTTTCCCAAATATAGTTTTTAGAAACTTAATTTATAGCTCCAAGAAACTCAGTTAAGCCCATGTAAGATAAACACAAAGAAAACACACCTAGATTTCATCACAGTAAAAAGCAGAAACATCAAAGATGAGAAAAAACAGAACACAAAGAAAAATATGCATCAAATTTAGAGAAAGTATAATACAAATTTAAACTGACTTATCAGCAAAAACAATCATGACAAGAGGCCAGAAAATGGCTGAGCATGGTAGTGCATATCTGTAATCCCAGCTACTCAGGAGACTGAGGCAGGAAGATCACAAGTTCCAGGCCGACTCAGCAACTTGCTGACAACATGTATTAAAATAAAAAATAAAAAGAACTGGGGACGTAGCTTAGTAGTAGAGTGACCTGAATTAAATCCCAGTCTGTCTGTCTCTCTCTGTCTCTCTCTCTCTCTCTGTCTCTCTCTCTCTCTCTGTCTCTCTCTCTCTCTCTGTCTCTCTCTCTCTCTCTCACACACACACACACACACAAGTCTTTAAAGTGCAGAAAGAAAAACAAAACAAGCAAACCAACCAAAAACAACTCAAACATACACATCCAGAAAAATTAACTTTAAAAAGGGGAATAAAAATAAAGGCACTTTCAAATGAAGATGAAAGAAATTGTTGTCAACAGACCTGTATATAAGAAATGTTGAAGCTATTCTACAGACTGAAAGAAAATGAAACCAAATGGAATCTTAGATTTATAAGAAGGAATGAAGAGCATGAAAAAGGAAAATATATGTGGATAGATTAAGACTTTCTTTTTTTCCTCCTAATTTCCTTTTTTGGGGGGTGCAAGGTACCAGGATTGAACTCAGGGGTACTTGACCACTGAGCCACATCCCCATCTCTATATTTTGTATCCTATTTAGAGACAGGGTCTCATTGGTTGCTTAACACCTCTCTTTTGCTAACACTGGCTTTGAACTAACCATCCTCCTGCCTCAGCCTCCTGAGCCACTGGGATTACAGGTGTGCACCCCCATGCCAGGCCTAATTTCTTTTAAAAGACAACAGATCAAAGAAAAAGTGGTAACATTGTAGTAAGGAGGGGGATTATAAAGTCCATAGAAGTAAATAAATTACAACACAGCACAAGAATAGAGTAAAAAGAATCATACCATTGTAAATTCCTTACAATTCACATGAAGTACTATAATGTTAATTTAAATTTTTTTAAATGTTAAAACATTCAATTAGACAACAAAAAGCAAGAAAGGAGTAACAGAGTAACAAAGAACATGTTACAAATAGAAAGCAAATATATATTGATAGAACTTAACCCAGCTATAACAACTACTTAAAATGTCAATGAACTATTTGAAGGATAGACTATCATACTAAATTTAAAATATCAAGACTGAACTACATGCTATCTACAAAGATATAATTTAAATACAAAGGCACAAATATGATGAAGGAAGAAGATATACCATGTAAATGATAAATGTAAGAAATTGGTAGCTATGTTAATATTAAAGTAGACTTCAAGCCAAAGAGACACTTCATAATGATAAAATAAATTAATCAGGAAGCCATAATCCTAAGTGGGTTTGCCTCTCAGACTAGAACTTCAAAATGTATGAAATAACATCTGACAAAACTAAAGGGAGAGGCATACAAATCCACAATAATAATTGGAAACCTTAACACTCAGCAATCGACAGAACAAGTGGAAAGAAAATCAGCTTAACCATCTATCAAGTTACTAGCGTGCCTCTTTTTCTTTCTCTTTGAAGTACCTAATGTTACCCAATATGCTTAGAAGATATTAGAAAAATACAAATAATTCAATATACCTTTTCTAATCTAATCTTTATAAAATGCTATTTTTTTATTACAAATGTATTTTCATAAAATTCTTGGAAGAGCTGATTTAGTTCACACAATATTTGTGGAGAATGTTAGGGACCAAACTGTGTTTACTTAAAATTGATAAGTTAAATCCCTAATAATACCTCAGAATGTGTCTGTACTTAGAGACAGAGCCTTTAAGGAGGTGATTAAATTAAAATGAGTTCTTTTAGGGTAAGACACCAATTCAATTCGACTGGAGTCCTTATAAGAACGCAAAGACACCTGTATATTTCCACATAGAGAAAAGGCCATGCAAGGACACATTAAGAATATGGTTATCTGTAAGCCAGCACAAGGCCTTAGGTGAAATTTAACCTAATATCTTATCACCCTATGCATTGTCTCTCTGATACACGTCCTCAAGCCAACCATCACACTTCTGTATTCTAATCCTTTGACTAACTGCAAGACTGGAGCTCTGGCTAACTTTTCTCACCTGGGTGAAATATGATGCTGCCTCTTTGGTCTTTCCTTAACATCTGCTTTATTCTCACTGGACTCTTCCTCAGGATAAATGCATTCTCTGACCATAGAAATAGATACAGATGGGAGATCATTTAATGAAAATTATCTCATGCTCATCGCTCCAATACCATATAGCAAATCAAAACATTTGAAGATGGGCTAGAAGGCCCTATGTTTAATGGTACTTCATTTACAGAACACCCAAGAAAAGATACAGTGCCTTGACTAAAGGAAGTTTCTCAAACACTTAGTCTTCAGCATCTCTCTATTGATAACCCAGACTTTTTTATATCCCAGGACAATATAGCACAGTAAAATTCAAAATGACTTTTAAAAAATGAAAAGTATAATTGAGAAAGAGAAAAGAAAAACACTGATACTGAGATCTATGCTCAGGGAACATAGCTCTCTGAGCATCAAATGCAGAGAGGTAATACTTATACAACTTTAGAGAAAATGTTGTATCTAGTCCAGTAGTCACATTTTCTTAAAATATAAACTGGAGGCCAGAGAAATTACGTAATTATCCAAGGTTACACAGCCAATGGCAGAATTAGGCCTAGACCTATGTTCTAAATATCCAATCTTAATTTTTGTTCCAAAAATATGAGAGTGGAATTGATGGTATAATTTTGTTTTATAAAAAACTCAGTTTTTGCTGATATTGACTTGACTCTAGAAATGAAAATGTTTAGTGTTAAATGAAGAAATGAAGAATAAATTTTAATGAATGTCAATAATCTGATTCTATTATAATTATAATGCACTTTAACCTAAGAGATAAAGATTTACTAATAGTGCTATAGTAGATTAAAAGTTCTTTATTTAATGCCTTCAATCTATGAATGGTAAGCTATTTCTGAGAATGAAAATAAAATAAAACTCCAAGAGTGATCAATTAATTTCAGCTAGAAACTGGGTAGAGTGGGTAGACTAAAGTTGTCCTTACTTGATTGGCACCTCAAGCTCTAAAATATTCAAAGACCTATATGGAATGAATGGTGCTTAAAAATGGGACATAGACTAACAGTCTAAATGCCACTGACCAAGGAGTCAGAGTTGGCAAAGACTTCTGGAAATATAGGGGCAGTGATGAAGCCCAGATAAAGCAACAATGATGCTGCCTAAATAAAATTAGAGAACTCTCACTAGAATTGGCAGCTCAATCTAAAACACTCATTACCTGTTATCATTAGTCTAGAGACATTTATAAATGATTTTTTACTAAGGCAGGTATTTGCTTATATGGTAATCGATATGAGGTTTGAAACAAATAAGGATTTAAATTTATTTAGTGCTTTACATTTAAATACATTTGAAAGTGTTTTTACTTCGCTATAAATTTATAGAGAAGGCTCTGGAATTCAGAAATGTGAAGTTGTTATGTAACATGTAAAATACCCAGAGACAAATGAGTGCTTAAGGTAGAATCTGAAGTAGATGGGGTTAGGGATCACTGTTTAACCTATACAGCTGTACAATTGTCTTCAAAGCAGAAGTTCAGACAATGAGTTGTTCCATGGGGACCCCCTGATAGCTCTTATGAAATGTGACTCAGAATCCTGGAAGAGGGAGTGCTAGAGGAAGCCTGGGTGGATAGAGCATTTATGTACTGACCTCTTTCTCCCACCAGTCAAAGGTTGCCTAATGGAGCATTAACTTCCCCTTCTTATATCCTTCTTTCTACCTCTCTTCCCACTGTATTTCAAGTTTGCACATGTGAGGGCAAAGAAGGTTCCCATGGATGTCCCCATGGAGAAATCACAAATGTCCCAAAACAAGAAGTAAGAGGCCTAGAGTAGTTGGGTAAAGTACTCTTCAGTGGCACTTGGGTGAAACTGGTCAACACCTCCATAGAACTGATGATGACGGCAGATATAGCTGGAATAAAAGGGGAGGCCAAGAGGAACTGAAGTGATACACAGTAAAGTGTTCATTGCGCAAAGCATGCAGTCAAGGGGTGAGGAGAGTTGACATTCATCCTGGGCCATTCTCCATGCCACACACCCTGGGACAGGCTGCACCTACCTGGAAGAAGTGGCTGACTTCTCTCATTTTCACAAAGGCATGTGTGCTGGCCAAAGCCTGGCTTTTCCTTACCATGTGTTGTACATTGGGCTGGAATCTTAATTGTAATGTTCGAAAACCTAAAATAACATCTAAAGTACTTAACTCAGGGTTTTAAAAGAAATGGAGTAATTGGTGGATAAATGATATTTATAGAGTTTATTCTCCATAAAAAATGTATGACAGATTCTAAAGAACATACACTGTGGTTTAATATCATCTCTGACTTCTCTTCCTTGTTGCTTAGTGGAGTGATGGGACAGCTGGGGTCCAGCCTGGTTTCTCCATATGATTGATGATATGCTCATTCCACTAGATCATTTAGATAGCTACTTCTTCCTGTGAGATTCTGAAGAGTGATTCTGGAGAGTTTTCTTTGAGTATCAGCTTGTTCATATGTATTCTTTTAAAGCTGAGTTTTCATCAGCTGATCTAGTGGAATAAGCATATGAGACTTAAGTACTATGCTCATTTTCAAAGTCTTAACAATAATGCTAACTAACACTTGACATGGTCACATCCCTTTATCATTCACCCAACAAAATCACATTTACTGCTGCATTCCATATAGGGATACCAGACTCAGCACAAGTCTATTATTCAAAGTCCAAAACACCTTTCACTTCATCAGTCAGAAAAATCAGTCTGACAAAATTCAATAGAAAAAGGTCTGGCTTCTAAATATATTTCAGTATAAAGAATTTTAATAATGCTATTAGGGTTAGTGTCACTATGGCAAATTATAACTATTTCTTCACATAGTTTCTACAAAATTTTACAGCTTAACAGATGTGCAGTGGGGCTATTACTCATAAAGCAAGCAATTTTAAAAACCCTGAAAAACATCAGAAATTTACTCTTCCTAACATCATATAAAACAGAACCTTAAAAATTAGAATCATGACTCCTAATACTTAAATCTTACTTTAACTGTGTCATCAAGAAAATATCACAAAAATGAAGTTGAAAGATGCAACAATTATCTTGCTTCCCATTTTCCCTCTGCTAGGCTTTCAAATTTGAGGAACTACTGAGAGAAAAGGAAATCTGTAGCCATAATAGCTAACAAAAATGTCTAATATTGGGCAGGGAAGTGGATCTGCGGTGACAGCAGAAAACTAGTGCTCTCTTTTATAAATTTCTCAGTTACTTCTGGTTACAATCATTCATTTGTCATTCAAAATATTAAGTGTCTATTATATGGTAGGTTAATAGGGTGACAAACATGAAGTTCCAAATGCTGAGAAGCTCTCAGGAGAAGAGTAGCTGACAGATGTATGGGTCTTTCAGCCTTCTCGAGTAAGTACAGGTAAAGGCATAAAAGACAGGTGAGGCTCCACCTGGGAAAGGAGTGTTTAACAATCCAGAAGTGTTGGTTACTGCTAAACAAAGTGCTTGAAGGAAAACATGGAAACCAGTAAGCAGAGAGAAATAAAATTTTGCTTTAGTATGAGGTAGTAAGAGGTGTTTTAAATCAGGATTCTTTAATAAAAATTCTAAAACAGCAAAATTTCACACATGGCTTTGCCAGGTATAGCTTCAGTCCTGCAAGAAATAGAATAGTAATGGGGCTGGGGATGTGGCTCAAGCGGTAGTGCGCTCGCCTGCCATGCGTGCGGCCCGGGTTCGATCCTCAGCACCACATACCAACAAGGATGTTGTGTCCGCCGAGAACTAGAAAATAAATATTGAAAATTCTCTCTCTCTCTCTCTCTCTTTAAAAAAAATAGAATAGTAATAGATCTAACTAAAAGCATATTTTTGTTCATTCTCCCAAATGCAGATTCTATAACATTCGCTTAATTTGATCCAAATTTGAACACATAAATATTTATGTCATCCATATTAAAAAATAACTAATTAATCTCTCTTTACCTCTTAGTCCCCTCTTGTAATTCAATATCTTTCTCATTTCATTTTACAACTAAGCCCTTTAGAAGAATCATCTTGATTTATTGCTCCTAGTCCTCATTTTCCATTCATTCCTCACCCTCCTGTGATCACACTTTGACATCTCATAACACTCACTGTGTGCTCTCTAAGATATAATTACCACATTTTACTACTTCTGTGATTTTCAACAGGTCCTTCCCTCCTTCAGCAACTCTCCTTTTGCTTTTGGAATACTAGTTGCCCAGGGTTCTCCTCCTACCATCTCTTTTCATTTCTTTTTGGGCTCCTCTTTCTCAATCTGCTTTAATAAAGGTATTCCCCATTTTTCTGTCCTTACTGCTTATCTCCTCTCACTGTGTACTGTGCCAAGGTAAACTCCTCTGTAAGTATGATTTTGCCCATATTAGCCGTCTGTATATTAATAATGCATAATCTTCCCTGAGCCTTGACCTCTCCCCTTGAATATCCATTTATTTGCCCCACAAGTCTCTCCAACTTAACGTGTAGAAAAACAAACTCATCACTTACCCATTCTAACATTCTGCTGCTACCCTTCTTCCTTTATTTCCAGTCTCGAGTCCACTAACTATCATGCTGTTTAAAACAAAATTTTGGAGACATACCAGGTTCTTTCCTTTGCTTATTTCTCTCACTGATTATCTTAGCCTGGGATCCCCCAAAGGCAGAGCCTGAGTCAAAGGTCATCTGGAGAAGGAATCCAAAGGAACAAACTTGGGGAGTTGGGGGAACAGCCAATCTACAAGTTTATAATCAAGACAGTCACTGGTATAGGGATGAGATAATTTGTGACTTTTTTGCCAATTTTTACAATTATATTTTGCTTTAAAATATTCTAGGAACTGTCTCCTAACTTATGTTTAATGGAATCACAAATATAATAAGTCATACAGTTACCACATCTTCACAAAATAAAGCTTTTGCTTCTTCTTTTCTTGAGAGGTGAGGTGGTAATAAATCACAATAGAACAAGTATATTCTGGGGGCTCTGAGTTCCTTAAGGCATCTAAAATCCATATCTGTTTCTTTTTGTATCTCTATAAGTATGGTAACTTTTTTTTTCAGTACTGAATATTGAACCCAGAGGTGCTCTACCACTAAGCTATACCCCCAGACCTTTTACTTTATTTTTTTATTTTTCTATTTTGAAACAGGATCTTGCTAAGCTGCACAGGCTGACTTTGAATTTGTGATCCTCCTGCCTCAGCCTACTGAATCACTGGAATTACAGGCATGCACCAACACATCTAGTCATTATGGTAACCTTATTTGAATGAATGATTTGTTACCTATATGTACTAAGATCAAACTAGCAAGAACAAAAGCATAATAAAGTCTACTCTCACAGATCTTAAATTTTGTGGTTCCCCAAGAACAAAATGGAATAGACAAGTTTAAAAATATAATAATTCATTAAAACATAATAATTCATTTACTTTTATTGGTTTCCAGATTTCAAGTATTTTTTCCTTATGTTGTTTAAAAGTATAATAGAAAAAAAATTTTTAAAAACAAGCTAATGTATTTTTTTTTCAAATTTCTACCTATTGGAGCAATATTTACTTGCAAGGCATTTTCATTATATGTTGATACTTGTGAGTCTTTTACTGAAAGAGCTGACAAGAGCTGGCAGTGGAACTTGGGGAAGGCAGAAAACTGGCTTTTATAGAATACATTCCATGTATAATTATTAAGATTCTGGCCCTGGTCATAATCTTCTTTCAGAATAGGAATTCTTCTTGTATATCATCTGTGGAACATTAAGTAACCATATGCTTGAAAAAGATCTTTATTCAGCATGTTCATCATATAAGCATTTTTAACACTAAAAATGAGGGAAAATCTGAATAAGCCTTTTAGCTTCATTTGCTTTTAGTTATTTGCCTTTTGGTGACTTTATAAGCCACCAACTTTGGAGGGTACACAGCTGAGCAACATATTAGGAGTCTCTCATTAGTTTTGCTTCTAAGTAACACTTCTTTTTTTTTATTGTTGGTCGTTCAAAACATTACATAGTTCTTAATATATCATATTTCACAGTTTGATTCAAGTGGGTTATGAACTCCCATTTTTACCCCGTATACAGATTGCTGTATCACATCAGTTACACTTCCATTGATTTACATATTGCCATTCTAGTGTCTGATGTATTCTGCTGTCTATCCTATTCTCTACTATCTCCCCTCCCCTCCCCTCCCCTCCCCATTTCTCTCTCTACCCCCTCTACTGTAAATCATTTCTTCCACTTGTATTATTTTTCTCTTACCCCTCATTTCCTCTTATATGTAATTTTGTAAAACCCTGAGGATCACCTTCCATTTCCATGTGATTTCCCTTCTCACTCCCTTTCCCTCCCACCTCTCATCCCTGTTTAATGTTAATCTTCTTCTCAAGCTCTTCGTCCCTACCCTGTCCTTGGTTACTCCCCTTATATCAAAGCAGTCATTTGGCATTTGTTTTTTAAGGATTGGCTAGCTTCACTTAGCAATAATCTGCTCTAATGCCATCCATTTTCTTCCAAATTCTATGATTTTGTCATTTCTTAATGCAGAGTAATACTCCATTGTGTATAAATGCCACATTTTTTTTATCCATTCATCTATTGAAGGGCATCTAGGTTGGTTCCACAATCTTGCTATCGTGAATTGTGCTGCTATGAACATCGATGTAGCAGTATCCCTGTAGCATGCTCTTATTAGGTCTTTAGGGAATAGACCAAGAAGGGGAATAGCTGGGTCAAATGGTGGTTCCATTCCCAGCTTCCCAAGAAATCTCCATACTGCTTTCCAAATTGGCTGCACCAATTTGCAGTCCCACCAACAATGAACAAGTGTACCCTTTTCCCCGCATCCTCTCCAGCACTTGTTGTTGTTGGACTTCATAATGGCTGCCAATCTTACTGGAGTGAGATGGTATCTTAGGGTGGTTTTGATTTGCATTTCTCTGACTGCTAGCGATGGTGACCATTTTTTTCATGTACTTGTTAATTGATTGTATGTCCTTCTCTGAGAAGTGTCTGTTCAGGTCCTTGGCCCATTTGTTGATTGGGTTATTTGTTATCTTATTATCTAATTTTTTGAGTTCTTTATATACTCTGGATATTAGGGCTCTATCTGAAGTGTGTGGAGTAAAGATTTGTTCCCAGGATGTAGGCTCCCTGTTTACCTCTCTTATTGTTTCTTTTGCTGAGAAAAAAACTTTTTAGTTTGAGTAAGTTCCATTTGTTGATTCTAGTTGTTAACTCTTGTGCTATGGGTGTCCTATTGAGGAATTTGGAGCCCGACCCCACAGTATGTAGATCATAGCCAACTTTTTCTTCTATCAGACGCCGTGTCTCTGATTTAATATCAAGCTCCTTGATCCATTTTGAGTTAACTTTTGTGCATGGCGAGAGAAAGGGATTCAGTTTCATTTTGATGCAAATGGATTTCCAGTTTTCCCAGCACCATTTGTTGAAGATGCTATCCTTCCTCCATTGCATGCTTTTAGCCCCTTTATCAAATATAAGATAGTTGTAGTTTTGTGGATTGGTTACTGTGTCCTCTATTCTGTACTATTGGTCCACCCGCCTGTTTTGGTACCAGTACCATGCTGTCTGTTACTATTGCTCTGTAGTATAGTTTGAAGTCTGGTATCGCTATACCACCTGATTCACACTACCTGCTTAGCATTGTTTTTGCTATTCTGGGTCTTTTATTATTCCATATGAATTTCATGATTGTTTTATCTATTTCTACAAGAAATGCTGTTGGGATTTTGATTGGCATTGCATTGAACTTATAGAGAACTTTTGGTAATATCGCCATTTTGATGATGTTAGTTCTGCCTATCCATGAACAGGGTATATTTTTCCATCTTCTAAGGTCTTCTTCTATATCTCTCTTTAGGGTTCTGTAGCTTTCATTGTATAAGTCTTTCACCTCTTTTGTTAGGTTGATTCCCAAGAATTTTATTTTTGGGGGGGATATTATGAATGGAGTAGTTGTCCTCATTTCCGTTTCAGAGGATTTGTCGCTGATATACAGGAATGCATTTGATTTATGCGTGTTGATTTTATATCCTGCCACATTGCTGAATTCATTTATTAGCTCTAATAGTTTCTTTGTAGACCCTTTTGAGTCTGCTAGGTATAGAATCATGTCATCTGCAAATAGTGATAATTTAAGTTCTTCTTTTCCTATTTTTATGCCTTTAATTTCTTTCGTCTGTCTAATTGCTCTGGCCAGTGTTTCCAGGACTATGTTGAACAGAAGTGGTGAGAGAGGGCATCCCTGTCTTGTACCAGATTTTAGAGGGAATGCCTTCAATTTTTTTCTATTCAGAATGATGCTGGCCTGTGGCTTATCATAGATTGCTTTTACAATGTTGAGTTATGATCCTGTTATCCCTAATTTTTCTAGAGTTTTGAACATAAAGGGATGCTGTACTTTGTCGAATGCTTTTTCTGCATCTATCGAGATGATCATATGGTTCTTATTTTTAAGTCTATTGATGTGGTGAATAACATTTATTGATTTCCGTATATTGAACCATCCTTGCATCCCAGGGATGAATCCTACTTGATCATGGTGTATAATTTTTTTGATATGTTTTTGAATCTGATTTGCCAGAATTTTATTGAGGATTTTTGCATCTAGGTTCATTAGAGATATTGGTCTGTAGTTTTCTTTCTTTGAAGTGTCTTTGTCTGGTTTAGGCATCAGGGTGATGTTGGCCTCGTAGAATGTATTTGGAAGTTCTCCCTCTTTTTCTATTTCCTGAAATAGCTTGAAAAGTATTGGTGTTAGTTCCTCTTTAAAGGTTTTGTAAAACTCTGTTGTATACCCATCCGGTCCTGGGCTTTTCTTAGTTGGTAGTCTTTTGATGGTTTCTTCTATTTCCTCTATTGTTATTGGTCTGTTTAGGTTGTCTATATCCTCCTGACTCAATCTGGGCAGATCATATGACTTAAGAAATTTATCTATGCCTTCACTATCTTCTATTTTATTGGAGTATAAGGATTCAAACTAATTTCTGATTATCTTCTGTATTTCTGAAGTGTCTGTTGTGATATTGCCTTTTTCATCCCGTATGCTAGTAATTTGAGTTCTCTCTCTTCTTCTCTTCGTTAGCATGGCTAAGGGTCTGTCGATTTTATTTATTTTTTCAAAGAACCAACTTTTAATTTTGTCAATTTTTTTCAGTTGTTTCTTTTGTTTCAATTTCATTAATTTCAGCTCTGATTTTAATTATTTCTTGCCTTCTACTTCTTTTGCTGTTGTTTTGCTCTTCTTTTTCTAGGATTTTGAGATGAAGTATGAGATCATTTATTTGTTGTTTTTTTATTTTTTTAAGGAATGAACTCCAAGCAATGAATTTTCCTCTTAGAACTGCTTTCAATGTGTCCCATAGATTCCGATATGTTGTGTCTGTGTTTTCATTTAACTCTAAGAAGTTTTTAATTTCCTCCTTGATGTCTTCTAAAACCCATTGATCATTCAGTAAACTATTGTTCATTCTCCAAGTGATTCATGATTTTTCCTTCCTTCTTTTATCGTTGATTTTCAGTTTCATTCCATTATGATCAGATAGGATGCATGGTATTATCTCTACTCCTTTATATTGTCTAAGAGTTGCCCTGTGACATAATATGTGATCTATTTTTGAGAAGGATCCATGTGCTGCTGAGAAAAAAGTGTAACTGCTTGATGTTGGGTGGTATATTCTATATATGTCAATTAAGTCTAGGTTGTTAATTGTGTTATTGAGTTCTATAGTTTCCTTATTTAACTTTTGTTTGGAAGATCTGTCCAGTGGTGAGAGAGGTGTGTTGAAGTCTCCCATGATTATTGTATGGTGGTCTATTAGACTCTTGAACTTGAGAAGAGTTTGCTTGACGAACATAACTGCGGCATTGTTTGGGGCATATATATTTATGATTGTTATGTCTTGTTGGTGTATGGTTCCCTTGAGCAGTATGCAGTGTCCCTCTTTATCCCTTTTGATTCACTTTGGCTTGAAATCTATTTTATTAGATATGAGTATGGACACTCCTGCTTGTTTCCGCAGTCCATGTGAGTGGTATGATTTTTCCCAACCTTTCACCTTCAGTCTATGTATGTCTTTTCCTATCAAATGCGTCTCCTGTAGGCAGCATATTGTTGGGTCATGTTTTGTGATCCATTCAACTAGCCTGTGTCTCTTCATTGGTGAGTTTAAGCCATTAACATTTAGGGTTATTATTGAGATATGGTTTGTTCTTCCAGCCATATTTATTTATTAATGTTACTAAACCTGATTTGTTTTCCTCTTTGATTACTTTCCCCCCTTTACTGTCCTACCTCCCACTGTTGGTTTTCATTGTTATTTTCCATTTCCTCTTCCTGTAATGTTTTGCCAAGGATTTTTTGAAGAGATGGTTTTCTAGCTGTGAATTCTTTTAACTTTTGTTTATCGTGGAAGGTTTTAATTTCATCTTCCATCCTGAAGCTTAATTTTGCCGGATACACGATTCTTGGTTGGAACCCATTTTCTTTCAGTGTTTGAAATATGTTATTCCAGGATCTTCTAGCTTTCAGAGTCTGTGTTGAGAGATCAGCTGTTATCCTGATTGGTTTACCCCTAAATGTAATCTGCTTCCTTTCTCTTGTAGCTTTTAAAATTCTCTCCTTATTCTGTATGTTGGGCATCTTCATTATAATGTCTAGGTGTGGATCTCTTATGATTTTGCACATTCGGCGTCCTGTAGGCTTCTAGGATTTGGGATTCTGTCTCATTCTTCAAGTCTGGGAAGTTTTCTCGTATTATTTCATTGAATAAATTGTTTATTCCTTTGGTTTGGAGCTCTGTGCCTTCCTGTATCCCAATGACTCTTAAGTTTGGTCTTTTAATGTTATCCCATATTTCTTGGATGTTCTGCTCATGGTTTCTTAGAAGTCTTGCTGAGCTGTCTATGTTCTTTTCAAGTTGAAATACTTTGTCTTCATTGTCTGATGTTCTATCTTCTAAGTGATCTACTCTGCTGGTAGTATTCTCAATTGAGTTTTTAAGTTGGTTTATTGCTTCCTGCATTTCTAGGATTTCTATTTGTTTGTTTTTTATTACCTCTATCTCCCTGTGTAATTGATCTTTTACTTCCTGGATTTGTTTATGTAGTTCCTTGTCAAAGTGATCTTTCATTGTCTGATTTTGCTGTCTCATGTCTTCCTTGAGACTCCAGATCATCTGAAGCATGTATATTCTGAACTCTTTTTCTGACATTCCATCTGTTGCAGCTATTACCTCTTCTAAAGTTGAGTTGACATGCATTGCTTGTGGTCCTTTCTTTCCTTGTCTTTTCATACTGCTCGCGTTTCTTTCTGCTTGGTGAAACTGTTGTGTTTTTGAAATTTCCCCCTATTTATTTATATTGCTCTTGTATAGTTGGAAAATCTCCCTTGCAGGGCGGGTAGTGGCTGTGCTCCTCCTCTAATTAGGGTGATCTGTCTACCACTCTGGTCGGTCGCAGGTCTGCCCACCCTGCGGGCACGGGTGGCGGCTCTGCTCTGCCCGCACTCCAATTGTGGTGACATAACTACCACGCCCTCGGGTCGTTGGTCCTGATCCGGATGTGGGCGGCAGCTCTGCTCTGCCCATACTCCAATTGGTGTGAAGTGTCTACCACTCTGGCAGGCCTCTAGGCCTGTTCCGCTGGTGGGTCACAGGTCTGCCTACCTTGCGGGCTCGGGCAGCAGTTCTGCTCAGCCCCCACTCCCAATGGGGGTACCTGACTGCCTCTCCCACAGGTCGCTGGGCGCTGGGCCTTTTCTGGACACGGGCGGCGGCTCTGCTCCACCCCCGCTCCAACCAGTGTGACGTGACTGCCTCGGTGCTACGTGTCCACCACGCTGGCAGGCTACTGGGCCTGTCCTGCCAGTGGGACGCAGGTCTGCCTACCTTGCAGGCTCAGACGGCAGCTCTGCACAGCCCCTACTCTAAATGGGGTGACTTGGCTACCACGCCATCGGGTCGCTGGTCCTGTTCTAGGCATGGGCGGCTACTCTCTTCGGCCCCAGCTGGAGTTGGGGTGTCGTGATACCACGCCGGCGGGTCACTTGGCCTGCTCTGGGCGCAGGCGGCAGCTCCACTCTGCCCCCCTGGCCCCCACAGCACCCAGCAGGACCCGGACCGAGAAGCAGTCACCACAGGTTCCCCAACCCTGGGCCAAAGCAGCTTCGGGAGCCAGAACCCGGCCTCTCCGATCCCGGCTCACACTCCGCTAGGAGCAGGCTCCAAGGAGCGACCCCCGCAGGTTCCCCTGCCCCAGGCCAAAGCAGCTCCGGGAGCCAGAGCCCGGCCACTCCAAGCTCTCCTAGCTCGGTGCATGCTCCACTGGGAGCAGGCTCAAAGACGCAGTCCCCGCGGGCTTCCCAGCCCCGGGCCAAAACCGTTCCGGGAGTCAGAACCCAGCCGCCCCGAGCTCAGCGCACGCTCCACTTGGAGCTGGCCTCAACACGCAGTCTCCGCAGGTTCCCCAGCCCTGGGCCAAAGCAGCCCCGGGAACCAGATTCCGGCCGCTCAGAGCCCGGCGCACGCCTTGCCAGGAGCGAGCCCCTAGGAGTATTCTCCACTGGTTCTCCAGCCCCAAGCCTGAGCGATCTGTCTGCGAGACGCAGGCAAATACCAGCCTGAAATCACCTGTTCCGTAGCTGAATGAGCTGAGATCAGTAGAAAACAGGGATGATTACATCAGCTCTCCAAGATGGCGGCTGCTGTCCTCCTCCGTGTTCCGACCGGTGTCGAGAACCGAACTGGACCACTTCTCTCCTCTGTCTCAAAGCCGGAACTCAGCACTAAGCACGGCCATTGCACCACTGGCAGGAGCCCCCAGAATCTGCATCGCTGCACCCCCACTCCGGCACCTCGCCGCTTCCCAGCGCGCGCCACAGACTCCAGCTGCGGGGCACGACCCTCCGTGCGGAGAAATCGCCCACGTCCGAGCCCCCGTAGCCAAACCTCGCGCGATGGAAATCCGTCCACTAGATTCTGGAGCACCTCAATTTCACTGGAAATTCCCAACAAGATAGCCTTCAGCTGTTTCACCTTGTCTTCCTCCCGCACAGTGACGCAGCGCACTGGGGTGATGCACTCCCTTCGCCGCCATCTTCTCCCTAAGTAACACTTCTGACATTTGGGTCATGATGATGTCTAGTTTACTTTCAAGAGACTTAAAGGTCACTTTTATTGACACTACCAACTCTTCATTTAGGTCTGCATAGGTGTCCAGGGGGTGACCTCTTTAAAATAAGGCTAAAAACTGCACCCTTAGATCATACTAACACTGTCGTTTTCTGAAGATGTGTCCTATGAAGATTTATTACACATGCATAGACCACTGAATACTTGTCTTTGTCTCACTTCCTATCACCTTTCCCCTTGCCTTAAACAACCCTGCTTCTTAATCCTATAAATATTCCTAAACTGTATTCTTTTTTTCTATTAGTTGCTCAAGACAATACAATGATCTTGACATATCATATATTTGATTCATATGGGGTATGAATTCTTATTTTTCCATGTGTACAGATTGCAGTATCACATTGGTTATACAGCCACGTTTATACATACAGCCATACTAGTATCTGTTGTATTCTGCTGCCCTTCCTATCCCCCCTCCCCTCCCCTCCCCTCCCATCATCTCTCTCTACCCAATCTACTGTGACACATTTCTCTCTTTTTTCTTCCCCCTCACACCATCTTATATGTAATTTTGTATAACAATGAGGGTCTCCTTCCATCTTCTGTGCAATTCCCCTTCTCCCTTCCATTCCCTCCCATTTCTCGTCCCTGTTTAGTGATAATCTTCTTCTCATGCTCTTCCTCCCTACTCTGTTTTGAGTCACCCCCTTTATATCAAAGAAGACATTCGGCATTTGTTTTTTAGGGATTGGCTAACTTCACTTGGTTTGAGATTTACTCTCCTATCTCCATACCTGGCTGCCTTACACCAACTTATGGATCACATTCACACCCTTTAGACTGTACTTAACTTCAGATCTCAGGCTTTGCCCTCCCTTCATCTTTTCTTCCTGACCTGAAGTGAAGATAGCAAAAGAGGAAACAGCAGTAACTGTGTTCAAGAGTAATGGGAGATACAAGCTGAAGGCAGCAGTGAGAACATGGTCTCTGTGTGTAGTCTGAAAGTTGGTGAAGATTTCAGGCTTCCAAAAGTCATGAAAAACAGGAGGAGCCAAATAATGTGCCACTAATGGCCCCATTGCCTACCTTATAGCCTCTCTGAAGCAGTCTGCAGAAATTTTCCATTTGCATCCTGGATATGTGATATTTTCAAAACAAGATTGCTCATGGTCCTCAATGAAGAACAGTCCATTCACACAAAATCCAGTAAAAATTACTTGAAATTTCTGGCATGTGAACACTGGTAACTTGGACTTACCCTATTTGTACATGTATTTGATCTTTTTATGAGAATATGAAAGATAGGGAATAAACAATGACATCTTATTGGGGGAACCAGGAAGTTTCTCAAAGCACAGATTCACTGTTTCCACTTTCTCAACCACCACTCATAATCTAGCATTAACATAAAATTTACATAAATTTGGGTTGGGGATGTGGCTCAAGCAGTAACGCACTCGTCTGGCATGCACCGAGCGCTGGGTTTGATCCTCAGCACCACATAAAATAAAAAAATAAAGATGTTGTATTCACCAAAAACTGAAAGATAAATATTAAAAAATTCTCTCTCTCTCTCTCTCTCTCTCCTCACTTTAAAAAAATTACATAAATTCGGGGGCTGGGGATGTGGCTCAAGCAGTAGCGCGCTCGCCTGGCATGCGTGCAGCCCAGGTTCAATTCTCAGCACCACATACAAACAAAGATGTTGTGTCCGCCAATAACTAAAAAAATAAATATTAAAATTCTCTAAAAAAAATTACATAAATTCATTTCTTTCCTGAAGTTTTTCAAATCCTATGTCACATTTTATGCACTCACCATCTATTGCTCATTTATATATTCTTCAGCAAATGTTTACTGAAAATTTGTTAAATGTGCTACCCTGGGTACCAGATATAGCATGGTGCAGTGAACAATACAGACATGCTCTCATGGAGTTCTCACATTCTTATACTCTCTCCTATTCGAGTTCTTTGACATTTCAGGTCTCTCAATCATATTCACCCACATTTACAGTTCCAGTTGCCACCTCTGAGTGTATTTCCAAACTCCAACCTCTCTCCTAGAATCCTGGAAAATCTTTCCAATTTCAAAAGAAGAAGTCTAGACAGTTCTCCCACTTCCTGGGCTGAAGGAGGTAGTTATGCTTTTCACCATTCTCATGACTACTATTCAGTCTCACCAACATGGTTTATTTTTCAGAACTCAAATTCAAACTCTAGGCCCATATTTCTTATAATCAGGAATCCACATGTTTGCTCATATAGTTCCCAGTTTATGGTGCAAGCTTGATATAGAAAATTATTCAATAGGATCCAACAAATATATTAACGAGCCAGACAACCATTTGTTTGTTCTGGGGACTTATCAGAGTGGATCTGGCTTTAAGAAAAGGCAAATAAATAAAAAGCAGTAAAAAAAAAAATGAATAATCTTGGCACCACTTTGAAGCAAGGCCAAAACATGAACATAGAACATCATATTGAAGGTATGATGAGAATTGAGAGTACTGAGAGTTCAGAATGAGAGTATTGAGAATTCAGAAAGTTTCCAAGCAGAAGATAAGCAAGCAGAAGATAAGCAAGTAAATATTTAAGAAGATGGCTTTGAAGATGGATGAAAGAAGGCAAAATTTGAGAAATGGTTTGTACAAAAAGTAATAAAGTTTATGCATCTCTGGATATGAGGAGTAAGGGACTATTGGAAATCAAATTTAGGAGATTTATAGAACATTCTTATCCCCTACCAAAAAAATAAGCCTATGACTTAAGGATCTGTGGTTTCAAAGACTAAAGGGATCATAGGCATGATAGAGTGTGAAGGCCTTGTGACCAATGTGTTTTCAGAAATTGAAATAATCCAGACAATTAAAGTTGTCATGTGCACATCTTGTAGAAACTTGCTGAGAACTTTCAGAAAGTAAAATATAAAATATTATTCTGCCTGAGTAGAACACCACTCCTATACTTGTGAACTAGGTAATATCTAAAAAAGTAAAGAATCATTATTATAAAAGAAAAAGAGCTTAAGAAAGAGCTATGTGTTTTATTTGGATAATAAAATATTGAAAATGCTTAGTATTACACATTAAAACATGCTGTATATTAACTGGTATAATTAAATTATTAAAGGCTATTTTCAAAATCTGAGCTACTTCTTAGTCTGGTAAATTCTATTATTAGTCATCTTTGCTCATTAATTTTATAATTCCCAAAACTACAGTTTATCCCAACCATCTTTTAATTTGCAATTTATCATTACTAAAATGTCTACTTTATAGATATAATGGGTCAATTAGCTTAATAAGAACATCGTTCATCTGGTCTATGGCACTATGGTTAAAGTACTCTCTATATTAGATCATTTGATTCTCACAATGACCCTGTATGAAAAGTAAAATAGACATTCTGATCCCTACTTTATGGATAAAGAAACCAAGGCTCAAACTAAGTAAATTGCACAAATTCATAAGGCTAGTAAGTCAAAATGTTCTTACTCTGAGTTTTCTGACCTCAACTGCTTCCTCTTTCCACTATGTCACAGCATTTCCCACCTTTCTGTACACCCCAGTTTCTATGCAGTGACCAGAATATGTCTGTCTCTATTAATATACCCTTCCTGCTACTCTACCCATACATGATGGTCAAACTATATCCAGGAAGTGGACTTTCACATAAGGCACAAAACCTATTCTGAAGTCATCTTAAATATACACAGTAAAACACGAGCATCTGAGAAAACATAAGTGTTATCCATTCCTAATTTAAGTATTAAAAAAACTTGAGGTATCTAGGGAAGGCAATGTGGGGAGCCCCAAAGCATATCTTCACTTCAGGCCTCTGTGTAGGAAGCCACACAGATTTTCCTTTTACAGTAATTCTTTTACATCAAAAAATGGGGAGGGTGGACATTTGAATTAATTGAAATAGACCTTTGCAACTTCATTATTTCACATACTAGATAAAATATATAAGTACAACAAAAACCTAAACTATTTCATGGTATAAAAGTTTTTAAATGACATGAGATTTTAATTTACCCCTTTGTCAATAACATCCAGTTCTGTACACAAGTTTAGTTCTATCTCCTGAGAAAAGACCTAAATTCTGGATAGGCTCCTTGTGATTGTAGTGTTAGGTAACTGAGTACAGGCTGAAATAACAGGAGCTAGTAGTTCATGGATAGTGTCGCTTCATATGATGCAAAAGGCTCAGAACATTATACTGAGACTGGTGTGGAAGTAGAGTGAAGAAGCTCAGAGAGGACAAGGAAATCAAAGAACAGAGATGCTCAGGTGCTAGATTCTAGGTCACTCACGTGGATGCAGATGCCTCCTTGGATGATGGCAGATAATGAGCCAGAGGTTCAACTTTCATATAAAAGTTAAATAGTAAATAAGTGTGTGGGGGCTGCAGTGAGATGGGAAGAAGACTGTAAACTGACTTCCAAATTCCAACACACAGCAAATGTGGACAAACTAGCAAACTGTGTTTGAAAGGGCTGCAAGGGTAGCACTGCTTTCAGGTAAGGCAAGAAGATGAAGGAAGAAATTGGAAGAAAAACTGTAAATACAGAAGAGATTGTTAATAACCTCTTCATGAAGAATTCTAAAGGATGTGAGCAATGAAGAATAGAGTTTGGAAAAGGAAGGAGAGGCTGTATCAGAGAAGGAAAATTATGGAGACAAATCAAGAATAAGGGAAAGGATAAACACTGCCTTACATTTTAGTGCCTTACATTTAACATTAGTAAATAATGGACATATCAAATTAAAATATCTGATAACACTTTAACATGGAAAGTTTGAATGAAAGATGGAATAACAACTACATGAATTTCTCTGGATAATGAACAGAAAATGAATATATGGCAGTATATCTTAAAATTTCCTAAGGTCTTTATAAGATACATATATCTAGACCCCACTCCTCCAAAATTAAAACAGAATCAGGAATAGTAGATCTGAGCACTGTTACTTTGTGGCAATTATATATTTTTTTCAAGATCCCCAGGTGCAAACAGGGATGAGAACCATTGCTATATGGCAGTGGTTCTCAAAGTTGGTTCCTAGATCAGCAGTATCACTATGACCTGGAACTTGTTAGAACTGCAAATTCTCAGGCTTTGTTTTAGATTTAATGAATCAGAAACTCTGGAGGTGGGGCCTTTAGGTGATTCTTGTGCTTGCTAAATTTGACTACCTTTGGGATATAAGAGGGGTTGTGGGTCAGCAAAAGTGATATTTTTATTAGTGTATTATAAGAACTTCTTATTAAATCTCACTTTTTACATGTAATTTTTGGCAATTTGATAGGTTAAAAAAAAACAGAAAAAAATAAAGTCACATTCTGTTTAAGACAAACTTTTTTTGATGAATTTTATTTTTCCCCCACATTTTTTATTGGTGCATTACAGTAGTATATAATGATGGGATTTGGTTGCTATATATGCACACAATGTAAAAATATAATTTGGCCAATGTCACTCCCCAGCACTTCTCCTTTCCCTCCCCTCTTCCCATCCCTTAGTTCCTTTCCTCTATTGATTTTCCTTTGATCTTTAGAAGATCCACACCTACCTTTCTTTCCTTTTTCCTCTCTAGCTTCCTTATGAGAGCAAACATATGACACTTGATCTTCTGAGTTGCAGTTATTTCGCTTAACATGATGGTATCTAGTTCCATTTATTTTCCTGCAAATGATATAATTTCATTTTTCTTTTTTTTTATTGATTATTTAAAGCATTACATAGTTCATGATATATCATCTTTCATACATTTGACTCAAATTGTGTTTTGAACTCCCAAATTTCATTTTTCTTTATGGCTGAATAAAATTCCACTGTGTATGTATACCACATTTTCTTTATTCATCCATTGATGGACACCCAGGTAGATTATATAGTTTGGATATTGTGAATTGTTCTACTATAAACATGGGTATGCATGTAGCCCTAGGGCATAATGACTTTAATGCTTAACAATAAATACCAAGGAATAAAAATCCTTTTTATTTTTGCATTTTTATTATATATATATATATATATAACAGTGGAGTGCATTACAATTCTTATTATACATGTAGAGCACAATTTTTCATTTCTGATTGTGTACAAAGTATACAAAGTAAAAGGATTCATGTCTTCATACATGTACTTTGGATAATAATGTTCATCACATTCCACCATCATTTCTAACCCAATGCCCCCTCCCATCTCCTCCCACCCCTCTGCCCTATCCAGAGTTCATCTGTTCCTCCCATACTACCTCTCCCTATCCCACTATGAATCAGCCTCCTTACATCAGAGAAAACATTTGGCATTTGTTTTTTTGGGATTGGCTAACTTAGTATTATCTTCTCTAATGCCATCCATTTACCAGCAAATGCCATGATTTTATTCTCTTTTATTGCTGAGTAATATTCCATTGTGTATATATGCCACATTTTTTTATCCATTTTAGGAGTTGCATAGTTTCTGGCCTAATTCTGAGGTCTTTGATCCATTTTGAGTTGATTTTTGTGCAGAGTAAGAGATAAGGGTCTAGTTTCCTTCTATATATGGGTAACCAGTTGTCCCAGCATCTTTAAAAAGCCAACTTTTCTCCAATGTATGTTTTTTGGCACCTTTGTAGAGAATAAGATGACTGTATTTCTGTGGGTTTGTCTACATGCCTTCTATTCTGCACCATTGGTCTATGTGTCTGTTTTTATGCCAGCACCACACAGTTTTTGTTACTATAGCTCTACAGTATAATTGCTTTTTTGACTAAAAAATTTGTTTAGCTATTCTGGGTCTTTTATGCTTTCAAATAAGTCTTAGGATTATTTTTTCTAGTTCTGTGAAGAATGTCATTGGTATTTTAATGGGAATTGCATTGAATCTGTGTATTGTTTTTCATAGTATGGTCATTTTAACAACATTAATTCTGCCTACTCATGAATGGGGGGAGGGCTTTCCATCTTCTAAAATCTTTTTTAATTTCTTTCTTTATTGTTCTATAGTTTTCATTGAAAGATTTTTCACCTCCTTGGTTAGATTAATTCCTGGGTTTTTATTTGTTTGTTTTTTAAGCTATTGTGAATGGAACTGTTTTCCTGATTTCTTTCTCGACAGACTCATCATTGGTAATTATAGGAAAGCTATTGATTTTTGGATGTAAGACTGAACAGCTTTCATGTCTACAGTTAACATTAATCTTGCAAGTTAAAATTCAAACTTATTTTCTTGATTTTATCCTGAAATAAAAATGGAGATCTCACCAAGCATTGTGGCATACACCTATAATCTTAGTTACTTGAGAGGCTGAAGCTGGAGGATCACAAATCCAAGGCCTGAGGCAATTTAAGGGAGACTCTGTTTCAAGACAAAAAGGGCTGGGGGTGTGGTTCAGAGGTAGACTGCTTGCCTAGCATGTGTGAAGCTCTGGGTAAGGCTGGTAAAGACCAACCAATTATCATCCTATAGAGAGGCAAACACTCTGAATAGTTGCAAAGTGGTAACATACACTCCATTCAGCTTACTTTATGACATTACAGGATAAATATAGTATTTAATTATCAATTGTCAAGCCAACAAAATGAACATATACAATTATGTTTTGTTCTCAGCCTTTAAAGAAAAGAGAACCAGCCTAAAAACATTTAAGGAAAAGAAAACAAAGAAGAGGAAATTCCTCAAACTAAACAAGTTTAAATATTGGTTGTAGGTGAGAAATGTGGTATATTTTCTGAAAATGTTAGCTGTTAAATGGAAGGGATCGTGTTTCTGTATTTTCTTAAGTAGAGTTTGGCATATTCAGGGTGGTCCATAAGTTTTAAATAATAACAACTTGCTCTCCAATCTGGCCTTGTTTTAGCTTCCCTTTTCATTATAACATCTTGAATTTCTCTAAGTGCTTAGTTTTCAATTCACTCAAAAAAATATGCTAAGAATAAACATATTTAGTTTAAAAAAAAGAAGAAAGAAAACAAAAATAAAACAGCAGTTTTTTCAAACTTGGATTCCACTAGCAAGTAAATCATCTAAACAGGAAAAAAAAATCTTATTTCAACATACAAACTACTAATCCAGATCTCTGTTACTGCTTACCTAGACTAGTAATTGAGTTTCCTTCCTCTTTTTATTGCACTCTGCTGCAAAACTAATTTTCTCACAGCAAAACTTAAGAGTTTTAAAGAACTATCTCCCACCAATACCCCCAGAAAGTACAGACCAGATTTTGACCAGGGGAAAGCTAGCGATTCCCTGGGGAACCAGCCCTGAGGAAACTGTAGAATAGAGAAGGGTATATTATGGGCTGGGAATGTGGCTCAGGCGGTAGCGTGCTGGTCTGGCATGCGTGCGGCCCGGTTCGATCCTCAGCACCACATACAAACAAAGATGTTGTGTCTGCCAATAACTAAAAAATAAATATTAAAATTCTGTCTCTCTCTTTAAAAAAATGAATCATTTAAAAAAAAGAGAAGGGTATATTAACCTTAAAATGTTGAGAAATCCTGGAGATACTAAAGGCAATTTTAAATTGTGGTTGGGTGGCATGCTGAGGTAGAATAACAGGTAAAGACTACATGGTTAGATTCTGCTATGCCTCTCACATATTTCCTCTTGTATTTCCATGGTCTGCCCTATAACCTGTCTGAATGAGAAGGCAGCAGCATCAGCCCACAATAAGAAGAGAAGACTGTGCAGCTGCCCTGAGCACTCGCTCTCCTGGTTCTCTTCACCAAGCGCAGAAGAGATTATGGACCACTTATGAGGTAACTGCCACCTCCTATGCAAAAGGAGAACCTCCTCCAGAGGGCCTCAATGGAGGGGCAACAGATAGGTTGTAGATTGTACTTCTGGTAGCTAGGACTCCCTAGGGCTCTTCTCTTAACTTTTGTTAAAGTCATAGGAAATCATGAACTGGGGTATGAACATTAGAATCTCACCCTGACAACTACAGGGGATCAATATCTCACAACTAAATAGTGACTTGAAACACTATAGAAGGAAAATCACACTGAACAACATATACCATATCAGGCAGATATATTGAAAAAATAGATTAAAATATTAAAATAAGACAACCAATAATGTAAAAGATGAATATGGGTATAGAAAGTAGGAGAAAAGGCACAAGGAAAGCTATATGGAAATATTTCATATTAAAACAAATGATACTTGAAATAATACTACATGTAATAAATAGAAAGCTGAATATAGCCAAGGAATAAATTGTAAAATTAAAAGAGCAGCCTGAGGAAATCTCCCAGAAGATTAAAAAAAGATAAAGGATACTGAAATAAAATGATGAGTACCATGGAAGATGAAAGAATACATGCTGGCATCCTGAAAATAGGAATGAAAAAGGAAGCAGAAATAAAAGGAAGAAAAATATTTGATGAAATAAATATCCTTGAAATAAGGAACAACCAAAGAACTCAGATAGAAAGAACTAAACACCAAATAAGAGAGATTAAGACTCCAGAAATGCAAATTTAAGAACATCAGAGAGAAAGAGAAAATTCTAAAAGCTTCTAGAGAAAAAGCATACCTCCTACACAAGAATTAGACTATCATCAGATTTCCTAACAGCCACACTGGATTCAAATACTTTGAGATTTTCCAGATATAGCTGTTATTGGTTTCTAGTTTAATTTCAATGTGGTCTAAAAACATACTTTGTTTGACTTGAATCTTTTCGAATTTACTAAGACTTATCTTCATAATTCAAAATATGTTCTATATTGAGTAAACCCTTCACCAAAGAGGGTAGATGATAAATATGAGCATGAACATATGCTAAACATCATTAGTTATTAATGCAAATGAAAACCATTAAAAATATAACCACACATTAATTATACCAAGTATTGCCAGAGATATAAAGGAACTAGAACTCTCATATACTGCTGTTTGGAGTGAAAAATAGTTCAACTACTTTAAAAAACAGTTTGGCAGTTTCTTAAAGATACACTTACTATACAATCTAGCCATCCTACTCCAAAGAATTTTCCAAGGAAAAAGAAAGCCTATGTCTATGGAAAACATACATATAACTGTTCACATCAAATTTATTCATAATAGCCAAAACTGGAAAATTCCAAGCATCCATTAATTTGTAAATGAATAAAAAACTGTAGTACATTCATATAATAGATGTACTACTACTCAATGATAAAAAGAATGAGCTATTGCTACATGCAATGACATGAGTGAACATCAATATAATTATGCTAAACAAGATAAAAAGCGTATACACTATTTGATCCATTGACATAAAATTCTAGAAAATACAACCAATAAATTATGTCAGAAAGCAGATCAGTGATTGCTTTGGGGATGGGTAGAAGGAAGAGAAAGTTGAGAAAGCAGGATTATAACAGAGCATGAAAAAACTTTTGGGGGAGATGAATATGCTCATTATCTTGATTATGGTTATAGTCTCATGAGTATACTTATGTGTCAAAACCTGCCAAACTGTAAACTTTATTGTGCATTTTACTGTGTATAAACTATACCTCAATAAAGATGTTAATAATGAAAAATTACCAAAATAATAAATTTTTTATTTGAAGAAAACATGTGAAATACAGATCCTATTTTTAATTTGAAAAATGAACAAATAAAGAGAATGTGAAAAATAAAAAGCATTTTGGTAATAATCTAGAACAACATCAATATAGTAGAAAAGAGAAAAGAATCCAGGGACATGAGATGGTATGTATCAACAGGAATCCAGTCAGGAGTCAGAAACACAGTTATTGGTAAACTGACAGAATCTAACATAATTAAGGAATTATTAGTGATGTTGCAAAGTACCAAACAAAAAAAGGGAGACAGTACCACCAACTCTTCTCCCAGTAGTGGCAATTTGTTACAGTGGCAACAGTTGATTTTAGTTCCCTGAGTTTCCAACATTTCTAGAGCCAGGTTCAACATGTCCATCAGAAAGTAATAACCCCCACTTCAGAGGTCTCAATCTCCGCTCTACAGGGAAACTCCTCCAAATTTATAGATTTTAATAATTTCAATCTTCTCTAATGTTCTGCAGAAATATTGATAAAATGTGATTGCCACCTACTTCAGAAATAATTAAGAAATTTTCACTAATTTTAAGTGAGATAATAGCAATATAATTGTAATTATATTTCTGTAAAAGGTCCTTATCATTTAAAGATTCATATTGAAAGATTTACATATGCAATAATATGATGTCTGTGATTTTCATTAAAATAACTTCAAGGAAGAGATTGCAAAAGTGATGAGGATATAGATAAAATATATTTTGAAGGAATTGATAATTATCACAGCTGGATAATAGATATAGGCAAGTTTGTTATAATATTCTGTTTTTATGTTTGAAATTTTCCATAATAAAATTTATTTTAAATCAGTAGTATTTATACAATTAAAACATATACAAGGGTTTGGGGATTTAGCTCAGTGGCAGAGTGCTGCCTAGGATGTGCAAGGTACTGAGTTCAATCCTTGGCCCTAAAAACAAAACAAAACAAAACAAAAAAAAACACTCATACAAAGAAAGCAAAAATATCAAGTATATCAGAATACTGGTGGGAGTGCTAATGGAAATCAGAAATAGGAATAGAAGGAAATAACAATGAATAAGTGAAAGAAATAGAAGAAAAGATCGACAGCCAAAGTATGCTTTAAACTAAGGAGCATAATTGATTCCACTTTTGAAAGGAAGAAAACGAAATTCTAAGACTTTAGATTAATCTTTTAAATTTGGACTTGACGTATCTTTTTAACTTATTTTTTTCATTTGCCTTTAAAGTCAAACATTCATTAAAATTAAATACATATTGTTGACCATGTGTCTTAGTCCATTAAGGCTTCTATAGTAAACACCATAAATTGGAGTTCAAGAACAAAATTTCAACAAATTGAGTTTAAATATCTACTTAGAGCCAATTGCAGTAAGTGGCATAGGCCTGTGATCCCAGCTACTCAGAAAGATGAGGCAGGAGGATTGCAAGTGAAAGGCCAGCCTCAGCAATCTTAGCAAGACCTATCTCAAAATACAAAATAAAAAGGGCTAAAGTCATAGCTTAATGGCAGAGTGCCCCTGGGTTCAATCCCCAGTAGTGCAAAACAAATATAATTGGCTTTTATAGCAATTCATGAATTGGGCAGCATTCCATTCATAAAATTGAAAGGTACTCCACTAGGTGTGGCAGAATAGTCAGACTTTGTAAGGTAGCTTAAGCAGAAACAGGAAAACAGCATCATGCAAAAAGTGAAGTGGTTAACATCAGGTTACCCTACCAGGTTTATTGGGCCCCTTATGATTATTTGCTATGATTCTTCTGTTTTTCAGGAAACTGGGCTTTCTTTTAAGTTCTATTTGATTACATGGTACCTAGCATAAATGACTATTCTGGTTTGGTCTGGTCTGTTGACAGTGCGGAAACTCAGTTTAAAACAATAGCTTCTCATAAATGTTATTAAATTTTATTTAATGAATATTATTTATTTAAGTAAATTTTATTTAAATAACAAAAATTTGTTTTTCACAGTTCCAGAGGCTGAGAATTCAAAACAACAGCACTAGCAGTTTCCATGTCCAGCGATGGCCCACTTTCTGAATCACCTCCCATGGTGGAAGAGATTTGCCGCAGTCTGGCTGGGCACAAAAAAACCGAGCCACCACACAGCCTTGTAGATTCAAACAGCAACTCTTATATGCCCTAATCCTAGCAGGATCCACCCTAAACCCAGAGCCACCCTAATCCCTGAGCAGGGTCACCTTTCAACCCAAAAATGCCATGCGTCATTCCTACTTGGCTATGGCTCTCAACAGAGATTAGTTAGTTTTTATGAATCTCTTTTGAAAGGGCATTAATCTTAAACATAAGCACTCTTCCTTCATGGCCTATATCAACTACTAAAGCCCCTATCTCCTAATGCTATCATCTTGTGGATTAGGATTTCAACATAGGAATTGGTGGCTAGCACAAATATTCAGGCCACTGCACCATGTACACATCCAATTCTCTGACTCCATGATGTAATTCCTTATTGTTCTACTGCCCCAAACTCCATCCATGCCCCATATCTATATATCAACTTTTCACACCTCCTTCAAAGTATAGCCTATATATCACCTCCTCATGATGCTTTTCCTAATCCCCTGTTCTCTCAGTGGAGAGTACTCTATGTATGATTCAAAAAATGAAACAAAAAGATCACACTTATATAATGAGAGCAAGTATGAACAAAGCAGGGAGGAAGAGTAGGAAGAAAAGAGTAACATTAAACAGAGACTTGAGATGGGAGGGAAAGGGAGAGAAAAGGGAAATTGCATGGAAATGAAGGGAGACCCTCATTGCTAAACAAAATTACATATAAGAGGTTGTGAGGGGAATGGGAAAATAAACAGAGAGAGAAATGAATTACAGTAGATGGGGTAGAGAGAGAAGATGGGAGGGGAGGGGAGGGGGGATAGTAGGGGATAGGAAAGGTAGCAGAATACAACAATTACTATTAGTGCATTGGGTAAAATTGTGGATGTGTAACTGACGTGATTCTGCAATCTGCATTTGGGGTAAAATTGGGAGTTCATAACCCACTCCAATCTAATGTATGAAATATAATATGTCAAGAGCTTTGTAATGTTGTGAACAACCAATAAAAAAAATGTAAAAAAAAAATAAAATAAAAATTAAAATGGTTAAAAAAAAAAAAAAAAAAAAAAAAGAAGGCATGCCCTGAAAAAGAGCCATGTAAATGAGTTCCTCTGGGGACTTGGTGTCAGTAGGTATTTGCATCCTGGAAAATTTGAATGTAATGAGAACTGAACTTGTCACCTTTGAGTCCTGGCTCCTCCTTTTCATTCTTTCTCCTGGAGGATTTTATAGGTGCTAGTTTCATGGTAAATCTTGTTGTTGGGGGGCACTTTTTCCAGAATTAAATGATCATGACTTAAATTTTTTTTTTTAAAGTTGATATTTTTGGACTAAAGAACCCAACTAAATAAAGATGACTGTAGGCCATGTTAGGCTATATTCAGTAACATTATTACATAAGCAATTAGCTTGTAAGCAGAACTGTAAGAAATTAAGTGACAATAAACTCCCAAGTAACAGTTTAAAAAAAAAAAAAAAAGATCACACTTTATTTGGCCACTCCTGATATATCCTTTTGTTTTGTAGTAGAGGTTTTTTGGTTTTTGTTTTTTTCCTTTTTTGTATTTACCTTTTGTTCTTAAGATCCAGTTATTCTCTGTGTAGCATTCCAGGAAACCAGGTACAATAATCTCTGAATCCATAATGCTTAATACTGTTTTAGATACTACAAGTGTCTCATAAATGAGAAATTAGAGGACAGAAAGTAAGGAGGGAGGAAGGGACAGAGGAAAAGAAAGACTCAATGAGTGAAATGAATTTCATTTCACTGGTTCTTTCAAGGGGAAAATGACCAACAAAATATCTAAACTCACTTAAAAACATAAAAAATCATTTTATAACAAAAGATGTCATCAATTTTACAACTTTTCTTTCTCAGTTGTCAGGAACTCCTTTTTAAGGCTTTTGAGTTCATGCATCAAATTTTATATAGTGTGTGTGTGTGTGTGTGTGTGTGTGTGTGTGCGCGTGCACACACACATGCTCTAAAAATTGAAATTTAAGTTCAGAAGCTTTTTGGTAGGGCACTGACCATACTGCTGCAACAAACAGCAGAAATGTGGAAGGGTCTTTCTACATTGTTCAGGCTGGTCTCAACCCACCTCACTCTAAATTGATGTGCACTTCCTCACCCCCTTCTTAGCCTACTTACCTCAGCTAACAGGTTCCATGAGAGGCAAAAACAGCCATGAGGACAGAAGAAACTCATGAGTCCTTTTAGAGAATGTGGCATAGATGGCTTTGGAGAGAAGTAGTCCTGGGCTCCAATCCTGTGTACAGTTTTCCAATTCTGTACTCTTGGCAAGTGATCTTCAACCTCTCTGATTTTCTGTTGTTTAAAAACAGAGTAACAGTTATTGTGATTGCCATTGTTATTACCAACTTCCCTGTTTCAACTTTTGCTGAGAGCCATAACCAAGTAAGAATGGCATTTTGGGGCTGGGGATGTGGCTCAAGCGGTAGCGCGCTAGCCTGGCATGCGTGCGGCCTGGGTTCGATCCTCAGCACCACATACCAACAAAGATGTTGTGCCTGGGTTCCATCCTCAGCACCACATACCAACAAAGATGTTGTGTCCGCCAAGAACTAAAAAATAAATATTAAAAAACTTCTCTCTCTCTCTCTCCTCTCTCACTCTCTCTTTAAAAAAAAAAAAAAAAAAAGAATGGCATTTTTGGTTGAAAGGTGACCCTGCTCAGGGATTAGGGTGGCTCCAGGTTTAGGGTGGATCGTGCTGGGAATAGGGTGTATCCTGCTGCCTCAGGCGCCCGCTCCTTGAGTTCCCATGGAGTTCTGGGGGTGGGGGTGGAGGGTTCTGAGAGAATTGGTACGCAGAACCCGGTGGAGGGAGTGTATTTTTTCCCAGAACGTGCGTGTAGAGTGTCGGGGAGAGTTCGGGAATAAAGAGTTGCTGTTTGAATCTACAAGGCGGTGTGGTGGCTCGGTTATTTTGTGCCCAGCCAGACTGCAGCAAACTTTTTTTTTTCTTTTATTTGAGAAAGGGTCTTTCTATATAGTCCAGGCTGGTCTCAAACCCTCGGGATCTAGTGATCCTCCTGCCTCTCCAGAGCTGGGACCATAGGCACAGGCTCAACGTTCAAGTGACTCAGTGCCTTTTGGGCAGACACAAGTTGCAGACTTTTCTTGTTGAGAGAAGAGTATGGGTTGGAGTTGCCCTGTGATTCTATGAAGACTGGTGCCTGAGTGGAAAGATGGCAAAAAGGAGAGTTTAGAGGCCCACCAAGGCAATAAGGAGTGAAGGGATGACCGAAGTTTCCCTAGAGTACTTGGGAGACCTGCTAGCTTTGCATAGAACTGTTCCAGATTCAAAGGGAGCAAGCACTAGGTACATGTCTCTTCTAAGCCCTCTACCCGCAAGGCACACAGGACACCACGACTACAAGCAGAAAACCTTCATGGCCAGACCCACAGAGTCTTAAGAGAGCTTCCTTCCTACAAGAGGAAGTGCGGTGGGTGTGGCTTGGAGTTGGCCCAAGAGAGTATGCAAGAAAGAGGACAGGTTGAGAACTTAGTTTTATATTTGAAAATAGGCTATAGTTTTACAGAGAAGTTTCTGCACAGAGGGAATAATGGAAAGTAAAATAAATAAATAAAGTTCCTTCCCACTAATTAAGAAAACTTTTATTTTTTATGCTATTTAAGAAGTAACTGTCTCTATTTTTAAAAAAGGGTGGTAATTTACATCTAAAATGTTAAGGGGAATGTATATATTTTACTTAATAAAGGGAGTTCTAGGTATTGCTTGAGGTGATTATTAAAAGTTGTCAAATTTCATCAAATTTTTTAATGAAAAACTAGTTTTGTTAACTAAGTAACTAAATGATATTTGATTACATTAAACCATTATGTGGTTACATAAAGAAGATTTAGAAATGAGATGTAACCGGGCTGGGGATGTGGCTCAAGCGGTAGCGCGCTCGCCTGGCATGCATGCGGCCGGGTTCGATCCTCAGCACCACATACCAACAAAGATGTTGTGTCCGCCGAAAACTAAAATAAATAAATAAATATTAAAATTTTTTAAAAAAGAGATGTAACCAATATACCATACAGTATTAATATTAGACCAGATACATTGAATAGTAAGATTATTTTTAACATATAAAGAGAGAAATAGTTAAACTTGTGTTAATTGAGAGATATAAGAAAAAGAAAATCTGAAACAAAATAACAGTTATTTTCTACAAGTAAATAGCAGAAGATCTGTTGAGTAGAGGGAAGGGAACAGGGGGAGGGTAGAGGAAGGGATAGGGGAAGTACTAGGGATTGAATTAGGGCAAGTTATATTCCATACTTTTATAATTATGTCAAAACAAATCCTAATGTTTTGTATAACTATAAAGAACCAATAAAAATAAAATAAAAGTTTTAAAAATAGTTGTTTTGTCTGTAAAAATGTGCGATTATTATGTCTTACTCTAGCTAATACAAAGATAATTAAAATAGTTCCTTAAATTTCACAATTAAAGCATATGAAGAAATACACATTTCTGTGATTTATTTCTAACAACTGTAAGAAAACTATGCATATGAACTAATGATAAACATATTTCTTAATACTATTAACTATAACTTCCATCAAAAGTTAACAGTCGGGGCTGGGGATGTGGCTCAAGCGGTAGGCGAGCGGCCCGGGGTGGATCCTCAGCACCACATACCAACGAAGATGTTGTGTCTGCCGAGAACTAAAAATTCTCTCTCTCTCTCTCTCTCCTCTCTCACTCTCTCTTTAAAAAAAAAAGTTAACAGTCAATGATGGTGAAAAAGGAAAAAGCATGGATAATACTTAGGTTGTTTTATTTAATTTCATATTGGATAACCACTTGGAAAATAAATAACACTAAAAATCCTTTATTGGGATTTGGTTTATGTAGGGATTTGGAAATGAGTTTTTAAATCTAGTTTCCTGTCCTAGTTGACTTTTACACAATTAAATAAAATTTAAAAAAAAAGTTAACAGTCGTATTATTCCAGAATCAATATACAAATATTTCAAATACAGATTATAAACAAGTTTTTTAAACATTTTCTCAGAAATACCTTCCTGAAACAACTCACTCCCCGTCTAAACTATATCTTCCTCTCCTTATTCTTTGTTATAGCATTATTTTACTATCCTAAGCCATCATAATTTTAAATTGTGCATTGATTCATGTGGCTCCTTATTTTACACTGGTATCCTGCTACCCAGCAAGGCTACAAACTGTTGACAACCACTCTTTTTTTCATTATTTTGTTCCAGCTCCTAGAATAGTACCTGACACTGAGTGGGCACTTAATAAATAGTCATTAAATCTATTCATATTTTCCAGTCCCCTTAAATTATTATTTTTTTCACCTTTCCACTTATTAAACCCCTACCCTTGCCAGCTCCCCTAACCCCTGCACAGTATTCACACACTACTGGAACTAAGAGAACATGACTGATAAGAGGAGATTAACTAGGTGGAGAACTGCCTCCGGGATAATACCTCTATCACACCGGTGAAGATGACAGGACTGCATGCTTGGGGCAGGCGGGGGTCACTGGTCCAATGAACTCAGAGATAAACAGCTGACTTTACAGTGGAGTCCTGAGCTCAGTGCCATTGTTCCCCTATGTTGGAGAAGCACTGGCAGCAGATCCTCTGGAGCTGAAAGTGTAGAAGCAAGGCAATGAAGGGCCTGGATTTTAATTCAGATCCTGCCACTTACTAGATAGGTAAACTTAAAAATATGCTTAGGGGCTCGGGATGTGGCTCAAGCGGTAGCGATCCTCAGCACCACATACAAACAAAGATGTTGTGTCCGCCGAAAACTAACTAAATATATAAATAAATAAATATTTTTAAAAAATATGCTTAGGTCCTCAAAGGTTACTTTTTTAATCTGCAAAATGGAGAAATTATTGCCCACCTCATGTGGTCATTGTGCGAATTAAATGAGAGGGTATTTTAGATTTGAACATCGAGAGATACACACTAATGTCTCAGTTAATGGAACACAGTGACCATAGTTATTTGTAACAAGTCTGTAAACATTTAAAATAGACTTTGCATAAATAAGTATTGAACTGGGTGACTCAGTCTCCTTGATCAAATTTTCCTGTTTTGTAGAATGAATCATCTACCCAACTTTTTCTCAATAAGATATCACGTCTGATGTACGCAAAGCAGTTGTTTTTGTTATTTTTGTCAAAGACATTAGTCAAAGAGATATTGTTCTGTTCCTTCTGTACCTTCATACACTTAGCTTGATTACTGGGACAGTTTACAATCTCTCTTGGAAGATAAAAGATGTTTTTCATCTTGCTCCCTGTACTGTGGGCCTGAACCCCTCCTTGAAATACCTCAAATATGTTTTCAGAAATCAGATGGAAAAAGGTCCTGTGCCTTTTATTGACAGCACCTTTAGAGAACTTTCATTTGTAGAGAATTTTTTCCAAAGCATATTCATATATGTTACACAGTATAAACCTCACAATAACCATGAGACAGAGATGGAATTATTATCCTTTCCAATTTCATTGCTTCTGATTATTTAAAAAATATTTTTCCCCAGAACTTGGGCTAAGAGGTTAACTTATTTGCCAAAGGCTTATCACTAGCATGTTAATGTTTTGAAGGAGTCAATGAGCTAATAAGTAAGGAATCCAACCACTGATCCAAACTGTTTTCCCTTTTCTTTCCTTCTGTTCTCTTTTCCTCTCCCCACCTCTCTTGCTCTTTTTCCTTTTCATTTTCTGGTAATTTTTCATAATCTCCATGTCAGTTTTTATGTCATTCCTCTGGAATTCTGGAATGTAATACTAATATAATTACTAAAACTATAAGCCTCACAGAAAAAATAAGCATAAAAGCCATTGTTTTTATATTATTCAACAGTATTCTAAGTAGTTAAAAGAAACCTAGCTTTCCATAATCATGCAACAACACGTTACTTGAATTGAGCCGTTAACAGACTTTACATGTTGAAGTAAATGTTTGCAGACTTACCTTGGCATTTCTTTTTGCCTTTTAAGTAAGTTACCTTATAATCATCTCAATATAAAACATCCCATAATTGTAGAAACTGGCCATAACTTGAAAACTAAAATTTGGAAACCACAAAACATATTACTATAATTAAAATGTAATGATTCTGAATCTCCCTTTTCCATCTAGAAATTACAGGGAGAGAGGAAAGCTTTATTAAGGTTTCTGTTTTCAAAAAGATTTTATATTACTGTATTATAAGGAAAAAAAAACCCAGGACTTATAAGTCAGCTTGAGTGTAATACAATTTAATGACAATTAAATTGCTTGTTTCTTGTAAATTTAACATCATCAAAACTACTAAAGTCCTTAAAAACAGGACTATTTGTACTTTTTCCCTCTTATTTTACATTCTAGTCTACCCCATCCTCTGCCAGGAACCTTATATCAACATAGTCTTCCTGCAGAATATGATAGTGTAATATTATTGAAGGCATGTCATTAATTACTCAAATATTCCTTTTGACATTTTTACACTACTTTGGCTTATGTAAATATCATAAATGTCTCACAACCTCTTCACAATTTAGAAACTGGTTAAGCATTATGTTTTTAAGGATCTGTAGATTCATATAGAAACTAGGGACTATCAAAAGGAATAAAGGAATCTTTTAATGACAGTTACATACTCTGATTATCTCACTTTGCATTTATGAGGGGAGTTATACACCCTATCTAAAGAAAAATGGGGGGAAATTTTCTACTTATGTCATATTTCAACTCCAGCAAAAGCAAAGGAAAAATATTTCAAGAGCTGGAAGCTCTTCTGGCCTGCAGAATCACAACACAGATTTAATTTAATTCTAAACCATGAGAAAAATTAACCAGAAGACAGTGTAGCAAAAATCCTCATGAGAACAGTAAATGCTATTACTTTCTTCAGAATGACATCTGAAATGATTCAATTTTATTGTCTTCCAAAAGGAAACTTTCATGAGAGCAGAAAGGCTTTCTTTCTCATTCATTCACAGACTATCCCAGAACCTACAGAATGGATGCCAAGGAAGTATTTGTTAAATAAACAACTGTCATTAATGTCTCTAACAGAGAATTACCTTAGTTGTATAACTATGCTATTTTACATTCTGTCCAAACATTCACACTAAGTTCTTTGTAGCCCAGATCAACATTGCTACTCATTTCACAACTAATTTATGAAAATATTTATTCCAAGTGATTGATTAAATATTAGAAAACATCTGTAAAAGATTTCTTCTGTTTTTTTTTTTTTTGGTGTGTGTGTGTGTGTGTGTGTGTGTGTGTATTTATTTTTTGTTTTTATTTTTTAGAGCTGAGGATCAGACCCAGGGTCTTGACCATGCTAGGCAAGCACTCTACCACTGAGCTATATCCCCAACCCTGTTAAACGTTTTTGTTGTTGTCATTTTGTTTTATGGTGCTGGCACTGGAACCCAGGGCCTCTTGTGCTTGCTAGGAAGATTTCTTAATTATTTGTTTTGCATAATGAATACAAAAAGATAGTGCCAAGTATAACCTCTGTCATCTACTTTCAAAGGCAAATTCTTACATTCAAGGTTTTAACTATTGCTGTCACACTGCAATCAAATTATGACTCCAAAAAAAAACTGAATTTCCCCATCACACATGCCTGCAACCAAGGGATGTAGCCCTTGACCTTACTGAGGACAGTATAAACAATGATTAGTTCCCAGTATGTGGAAATAGTTCATGATTTCTCAGAAAAGTTACGCTTGGTTTTCCTGGACAAGAAAAAGTTGCTTTATTGAGTGCTTGAGAGACATCTCTGGATAGAGAATTTTCATTTTTGATATCATGAATTTTAGTGAATGATATTATGAAATATTACTAAAATGTAGTGGCCTGGTTTACTTCCACAGATTTCCTATAAGGATCATACTTAGAGTAGATTTTCCTTTAAAAAAGAAAAAAAAAACTCACTGTGGGTCTCTGAGATATACTAGCTCCCACGTTACTTTCATCTCTCAAAGTATTGATTCAAGTTCTGATCTGCCATTTGGTCTTTCCTATATCTTCTCTAATCAGCACATGATGTAGATATTGTTCTCAAATCCTAGAATTGTGTACAAAGAATTCAAAAGGTACATAGAAAAAGTGAAACATAAAAAATAAAAATGTCAAATTTAATAATTTTCTTTTGTACAGTCATATACTGAATGAATTATACCATCACACAGTCTAAAGGTTTGAGATTAAGTGCAATTTTTATCATCAACATTTCTCTTGAGAACTGAATCCTCTGTTTTCTAAGAACTAAGTCAGTTCTTAGAATTAATGAGGCATACAGAGAACATTACAAAAGAGCAAATTAAATTCATAAAAAACCCCAAGGCTGTCCACTATTAGTTTATGTGTAAGTTAAAGCTATTAAGAAAACTGAATAATATTCTTAATGTAAAGCACCAGGGATATTGTAGATATAAGACATGTTTATTCCCTCACTTTTAATTTCCCCCTTTTCTGTCAAAGCACTCTCTGTAAGACAGGCCTATTCTAATTTCAGTTTTGATTTTAGAGATGTGAGGAAAGTGGAAATTAACTTAAGACTTTGAAGTCAAACAGATCTGAATCAAACCTGGTTCTGTTTACAAACTTGCTCTATTATTGTATTTCCTGATCTGTGGTTTTGTTTTCCTCCTCAATAAATTGTGCTGATACTTCATAATAGCCTTTTCTAACCTTTTTCATAATATTGTACTCCTTAAAAATAAGAGTATTTTTTACTGCAAAGGATGTTGCTTTGCATAGTAAGCTGTGAACAAGGAGCCCAGACCACTCAAATTAACTTTTGCTTTGCCATCACAAAAGTGAAGAGGAAACAGCATTTTGGCATCCTGTAACTAGTCAGGGCACAAAACTGTCCTAGGGCATACTGGGAAGCTATTCTGCCTTTTTTGGTTTGTAGGGAAGAATAAATATAAATCTGATCATAACAAATTTTGAGTAATTTCTTAATTCTCCCTCCATGTCCAGATCAGAGACAAATAGAGCAACCAGCTTACCTGGTGCCCATCCCCTTTGCTGAATACTCCTCTGAAGGGTGGAGTGAGTGTGAGTGTGTATGTATGTGTGTGTGTGTGTGTGTGTGTGTGTGAGAGAGAGAGAGAGAGAGAGAGAGATGCAAATAAAATGATGCTAATCATTGTGTATGTTCAGTTCTTTTCAACTAACCATTTTGATGACCTTAGAAATATTTGCAAATATTTAAGGAAAAGCACCCATGGAACACTTACTATATCCTGATACAACAGACCTAGATTTCTCAATTTCATACTTCATAGTATTGACATTGCGAGCAGGATATTCATTGTTGTGGGGCTGTTCTGTGCATTTTAGGAAATTTTTTTTTTTTAGGTAAGTCAAATTTCTTTTCCTAAGGTACCTACTACATTTAAACCCAAGTGCTAAAATAAGTGGAAGAGAGTAAAGTGTGGAAAGTAACTTATAGAAGTACAATTATGTTATCATTCTTTTGTTTTCTTTCAGGAACTGGTCTTACCTGAGTAAAATTGCCCAATATGAAGTACAACTACCTTTCTACACAGATGCAATTATGTTTACATTAAAACATTTTTTAAACATCTTATTATCTATGCACAGATAGATAATCTATGTACCTCAGAATATTGCTGCATGAGACCAGGCCAATTGTCAATTATTTGGTATTATCTAGAATGAAGTTTACATATATTATATGAATTTAGGTAAGTAAAATAAAAGCAAAAGTGTGGAACTAGATTAGGAATCCTTAAAAGGGTAAATACATATCTTAATGACTTTACCTTTGAACACTTGACCTACTTTAACAATAATAATTGTCCATGCCAATCATTGTGAAACAGTTTTATTACATGTGACAAGCATGGGTTTTGGGGTTTTATTTGTATATTCAAAGTCCCATAATTTAGAATAGCTAGATAATTTGGAATAAAAGACAAGTGGCTAAGGAATGTCTACAGTCTCCATTTTCAGGATTGTGGTGGTCAGTCTTCTGCTGATGTGACCAAATACCTGAAGAAAAAAAAAAAAACAATTTAAAGGGAAAAAAATGTATTGGGGCTTATGGTTTCAGTTCGTGATCACCTTGGCTCCATTGCTTCTGGGTCAATGATAAGGCAGATAGATCATCATGGAGGAAAGCATATGGTAGACCACAGCTGCTTGCTTCATGGTGGACAGGAATCAAAGAGAAAGAAAGGAAGGGGCTAGGAAAATGATAAAGTCCCATTCCCTTCAACTAGGTCCCACTTCCTACAGTTTCTACCACCTCTACTCAGCAATCAATCTAGCAATGGATTAATCCACTGATAAAGTTAGAACCCTCATGATGCAATCACTTCCTGAGAACCCCACCTCAGAACATTGCTGCATGCAGACCTTTAGCACATGAGCCTTTGGGGGTCATTCCAGACCCAAACAAGGATAAAGGAAACTGAATTCTGTTAAGGCATTAGCTTATCTTATCGGTTATTCCTTTCCATTTTCCTGGTCTCCATTTCTGTTACTGAAACCATCTCTTACTTTCTGCTTTCTTCAACCATTGGAAATAATAACAGAGCTCCTACCCCAGTGAGATTTACTTTTAACTAATGGGGGAGGAGACAAGGGTAAATAACTAAAACAAGATGAGTCATGTGATGATTCCAAAGATGGGTAATAGGTACATGAGGAGTCATTCCACTATGTTCTCTCTGCTTTTGTTATTGGAAATGTACATAATAAAAAAGTTGTTTTCTTTAACCATACTCCATAACCATTGATTTAGAAGAGTAAGTCTACTGAACTAAGCTTTCACCCTTCCCAACCCATCCCATCATCTTTTTTTTTTTAAAGAGAGAGTGAGAGAGGAGAGAGAGAAAGAATTTTTAATATTTATTTTTTAGTTCTCCGCGGACACAACATCTTTGTTGGTATGTGGTGCTGAGGATCGAACCCGGGCCGCACGCATGCCAGGCGAGTGCGCTACCGCTTGAGCCACATCCCCAGCCCCCCATCCCATCATCTTGACACCCATATCTTCTTCCTTAGCATCTCATAGGAAGACAATGAGTTCTGAATCCCATCAAGTCATGTCTCCTTAAATATCTTGATTCTAAAACCATAATTTCTTACTCCCACATCTTTAGTCTTGTACCCTGTTGACTCATTTTTTACTGTATTTTTTTTTTAAAGGGCTTCACTCAACTATACAGACCTTATTAAGTAAATGAAAATAAGCATGTTTATATTTTTCAAAAACCCACATAAACTAAAAATTGACTTAAAAATAAAAGCTTTTTTTTGCACTTCTGACTTAAAATAACAATAACACATCTCAGTAACAGGTGTTAGAAATACTACTCAATGCAAAAAATACTTGTACATTTTCACCTCAGTAGTATTGGCAAACCTTGTCTCTTCCAAATCCTCATTTGAACAGGTGAGGAGAGAGATGCCCATACTTATGATAAACACAACTGTGCTTATCCCCTAAGCAGAAGACCCCCCAACCCCTTTTAAAAATCTATTGCTCTCCTATTAAAAGTGTTACCGCTTGTTGACGGGTGACAAGTTCTTGCTTCCCCGATGTTGAAGAATAACACCAAAGAAGCACGCTGAGGCAAGGTCAGAGTAGAAATTAGAAGTTTATTAAAGGACAGCAGAAAAGACTTTTCCCGGAGGAAGAAGGGGACCCCAGAGGTGGAATCCGTGGAAGTGCGGTTGTTTCCCCTTCTTACAGTTTTGGGGATGGAATGTAGGTTGGAAGGCCCGAGGGTGGGACACTTCTTTGTGATGGGCTATCTTTAAGTTTGCTGGGGGCTGTTCATTAACACTTCTTTGAGGTGGACTTTGGCCTAGGGCCTTTTTGGGACTTCATTAACATTCCATGAGTTGTCCTGTGTTTTCCCTGAGTCATTCCCAGCATGGCCTCCATTTTAGATTTCACTCGGTATTAGACCCGATTTACCTAACTACACTGACTACCTAACTTTAAATCTGGCTTCAAAAGGACCTGGAAACCTCCTTGAATATGATCAAATTCCAAGTATAATTCAATTTATATCTTTTGTAGTTTAGTACCATGCACTGTTAAGAAATAACTTTCTACCAGCTAAGAATTTAAAAGAAAGTCACTATCTGAAACCCTGGAGGTGGTCTGGAGACTTGTAAGAGTTCCACTGAAAAGGGCCATCAGCTTCACCCAGGCTCTGTGGAGTAAAAGAAAGCACACAAGCTTTGAAACTACAGTTGAGTTCAGATCCCAGGGTAGTCACTACCTGTGCTTAGTATTATTAGTATCTCGGTGGCCTCATCCAGAAAACGCAGCAATCCAGGACAGCCAGCACTGCTCTTTGGATTCCAGATGAAACCAAGAGTCCAGCATGAAGCTGGTGTGCTGTGCACAGTAATTTGTTGAGACCTGAGAAAACTTCAGGGACAAGGTACACTCAGGCCAAAGAGTGCAGTAAGGCAGGGGTAGGTGGCCTCAAGTGACTTAATCCAGGAATGCCCTCCTCAGAGACCCCTGGGCACTATCTCTATGCTTTTCTTATTTGATCTCCGAGAAACCGAGATGAGGGGGAAATGGGTAACGAGGGGACTACAGAGCCTCCTTGCCTGGAGGCCTGGCGTAGCTGAAGTGTGACCACGGCGATAGAGGCATCCGCAGCCCGGGGGCAGGAATAACCACCAAGACTTTGCCCCAAATCAGCCTCCCCGGGATAGACCTTCGGCTCCGAGCCCGCACAAAGTGCTGAGTCACCGTGAGGAGGCACCGCGCGCAGGGAAGGCGGGCCCCGCGCAGTCACGTGGCGGAGGCTGTACCACAACAACGGCGCGGCGTGCAGCGCCCGCAGCCCGCGCCGCTTCCTCCCGCGACAGACCCGCTCTCCGAGCATGCTCAGCGCGGTCGCCCAGTTCCCCAGCGGTCTGGCTCCACTGCCCGGGTTTTTCCAGCTTCCCTGGAGGCGGGCCTTGTGCCCGCGCTGGGTGCTAGCTGGCGAGGATGTGCTACTCAGACCACCACTAGGCAGGGTGGGTTCCAGTGGACCGATTCCAGTATTGTCCCGTGGAAGAAATGACCTTGGATCGACCTTTAATCGTGGCCTAGGGAAGATCTGATTCTGCAAGATATGAGTTTCTGCATCTCCCTTTAGCAATGGTTAAATCCCTATTGCGCCTGTCAGCTGAAAACGCTCTCCCAAGTGTCCGAAACGGAGCCCCGAGTAATCTACAGAATGAATTCGAGAAGTAGACCTGTAAATGTAAAGCACTGTCAAATGTGACCCTTTGATCCGTGGTCTGTCTTTCTTTCTTTCTTTCTTTCTTTCTTTCTTTCTTTCTTTCTTTCTTTCTTTCTTTCTTTCTTTCTTTCTTTTTTTCTTTCTTTCTTTCTTTCTTTCTTTCCTTTTCTTTTCTTTTCTTTTCTTTTCTTTCTTTTCTTTTTCTTTCTTTTTCTTTTAACAGAAATAACTAAAGGTACTAAGAAGACCATGACTTAAACTTGACATGACTCAATGCCGGACCCAATTTAGGGTTGTCCAGAGCCCATAGGCTTTGGTTCGTATTTCAGGGGCAATTTGGGAGAGGCCCCCTTAAGTAAGTTTGAACCAGAATCTGAGGCTCAATTAACAGTGTTAACTGTTAATTCGTTTAGTATAGCGTAGGACTTCTGCTGTATTACAACTTGGTCTTTTTACTGAACCACGCAATTCCGTATTTCCTCATTAAAATGAAGTTCACAGTCTCCTAAGAGACCGGCTGCACTGGGTCACTGTGAGGAAACAGCAGGTGTATGTAAAGGTCTATGCCAGCGCTGTTTCAACGAAGTGGCATGCAAAACACATATGTAACCTTAAATTTTTCAGTAGCTACCTTTAATAGCTAAAAAAGAAACGGATGAATTAATATGAATAATTATCTTAGTTACTCGGGATGTCTTAAATACTATCGTATCAACATGTAATCAGTGTAAAAAAAATTTTGCGGTCCTTTTATTTTTTTAATTTTGAGACAGGGTCTCCTTAAGTGCTGAGACTGGCCCCTAACTTGAGATCTTCCTGCCTCAGCCTGAGGAGGCGCTGCAGTTCAGTAGGCCTGTGCTGCAGTAGCCATCAAAATAAACTTTTTAATGAAATGTTTACATTTTTTGTATTAAGTCTTTCAATCTGTGTGTATTACATTCAGTGCATCTCCGGGGCCATACATTTACCTTGGAAATACTTGATTTGCATTTAAATTTCATAAAATTTACACTGAAAATTCAGTGAACTCACATTCCTAGCTTGTTCCAAATTTGAAGTTTTCCAATTACCAAATGAAATACCAATTTTCAAAGTATATTTAGATCACTTAAATTAACTAAAAGTTAAGTTTTCAGTCATGTTATCCACATATTAGATGCTCAGTTACCACCTATGGTCCATGGCTGTCATGTTGATAAAGGTGGGTCTATGAAAATGTAGGATGAGATTATGAGAATGATCAGATAGTCTTTTAGATGCCTCAATCTGTGGGTGAAACATGTTTCTCTTCCAGCCCAACTTTCTACATTCCACAAAAAATTAACACTTATTAGGCACCTGCTGTATACTAGACACTTTCCTAGAATTAAATGTCCAAGCATAAGTCATCTTTATCCCAAAGGAAGTCACTACCTAGTGTAGACATTTTTAAATTATTTTTAAATATTTTTAAAATTATTCATCATTATTACAAATATAGGCATGCAAAATTCAACTAAAATAAAGAGAGAGGTAACTGGGATCAAAGGGTGAGCAGAAATATGTGAGGTTGGAAAATTCTGAGCAGGAAGAAAGCCAAGACCATCTACAGGTCTGGTGAGGTTGGTGGAGAGGGCATTACAATAAGTTGGGACAGTAGCTGTAGTTGTTGAATGGATTGAGGAAAACTTAGAAGGAGCCTTGGTTTTTATTCCAGTTGTACGGTAGGAATTGAAATATCAACTCCTGATTTCAAACATCACCTTTCCTATTTTCACAGTCCCCCACATACATACACATATCCCACTGTGAAAATCACAGCCAGACCTTCAGTATCTTTGTCTCCCACCTCTGCAAGAAGACTCGTATTATACAGTTACTCAGCAATTGAATGTTTATTAAATGTTAACTCTATATTCAAGAGAAGGAGGCCTAATAAATACACACTTTCTGGCCTCAGTACATGTATGATCTAGTTGCTGACACTTTCCCCCTGACGTGTCATATAATTTCTGTCAGCACTACTTATTGAACAAATTACTTAGGGGCAAGGTGGCAACTTCAGTTGTTCCTAGTAGTTTCCGTATCTGTGATAATCTCATGTAAACATCACTGTGATCACTTGGTGGACAAATCTTAGGTTTGGATGGAGAATAAATTAGGAAATGATTCCTTCATATGTTCTATCTGGAAATGTTCACAAAACCCCTTTTACTGCAGTGAATAATGTCTGTGCCATCTAGAAAATATGTCATCAAATAGAGGATACACAAATAATGAAAATATATACATGTATCAAAAACCTTGTAGACAAATTGATTCCTCCTAATAACCAGGTGGATTTACTGACAATCAACTCTATTCATATCTACACTATGTACATCCTTACAAGATTCCATAAAAGTTGTGATTAATTTAATCTTAAACAGGTATAAGTTTTTTGTCAGTAAGTGGTAGAGCCTAGATTTGTATTTGTATTTCATCTAACTTCCCCAAATTAATATTTTTCACAACATATCTGCTGCTCTCACCCTCTTCTTACAGGTGTGAGACTTTTTCCACCTAAAAAGTAATCTGGTGTATTCTTCATTAATTCATTTAACCAATCTTCTTCAACTATCAAGTTTTGCTTAATTGAGGCCTGGGTCACTCCGCCCTCTCCCCTCCCCTTCTCTCAACCCCTCCCCTTTTCCCCGCCCCGCCTCCCGAGAGCACCGCCCTACGACTCCGTCCCAGCCACGCCTGCCACGCCTCCTCCGCAGCCCCTAGCGACCCCTTGGGTTCTCAGCCACGCCTCCCTTTCTCGCACCGCCTCCTTTCTCCGCCCCCGCCCGCAGTCTATAAAATCTGGAACGCCGGATCACGTCCGGGAGCGGCGAGCCAGCGGACGCGGAGACTGGGCATGCTCCGCAGCGGCGCAGGTTTTGGACACAAGTAGGAAGAAACCAGTGCAGGACACCGGCACCGAGAATCGGGAGCCGCCACCGGTGACTTAAAGCCGAAGCAGGCGGGATTCGGAGCGGGCTGAGATCCGCCGAGACTGTCCTGCCGCCTTTTGCCTCTGTCTGCGCGGTGCTTCGGACCCGGGGTCTGTCACCTGGGCGGCAGGGATCCCAGCGCCGGGAGCCAGAACGGATAGGACCCTCCTTCTGTCTGCTGCGGCCGGAGGGCGCCCCCCTGAGTGGAGCAGCCGCCGCCTTCTGCGGACCGCTGAGTGTCCGGCTTGCGCCCGGCACCGGGAGCTAGCGACTGCCACCGTCAGCTCGAGGAGGAGGGGGCGGCCATGGGGCTGCTGTCCCAGGGCTCGCCTCTGAGCTGGGAAGAGACCAAGCGCTACGCTGACCACGTGCGGCGGCACGGGATCCTCCAGTTCCTGCACATCTACCACGCCGTCAAGGACCGGCACAAGGACGTGCTCAAGTGGGGCGACGAGGTGAGCGCTGCGACCGGTGCCCCTGCCAGGTCACCGCGCTCCTTTGTTCCGCCAGGCGGGACCCGCACCCTCATCCCCGGCCCATCTCTGTCGGTCTCCTGTCCTGCGCCCCGGCGCTGTCTCTGCCCTTACGGACCGGTGTGCAGGGCCACAGGCCCTGGGGGCCCTGCCTGAGCCCCGTAGCCAGACTCCCATCTCTCCCCAGCTCTCGTTTGTTCGTTTATTCATGCATTCATTCATTCATTTAAGCCTTCCCCTTCATTCAAGAAATGCGGATTGGGTGCTGGGAGGACGTGAGCATGAAAAAGTATGTATATACATGCGTGTGTGTATATATATACGTATACAAAAAAGTTTTGTGTAGCTGCTGACTGAAGGCTACCGCCACCCACTGTCCCATCTCAAAATTCATCTTTGCGATTAATGTGAAAGGCACTAAATTGTTCTAGGAGGCCTCTTACTTTTAGAAATCAGGTCTAAAGGATGTACATCCTTACATCATACAGCCCTACCTCATCTAGGTGTTTTTGTTAAACTTCTCTGTCTTTAACCGCCAACTTTATAGCTATAAATTGGAACAAGTTACAGCTCAGTTTTCCTAAAGGAGGAAGGAACCTTCGGTTCCTGTTTAAGCATAAGTGGGAATGTTTTAAGTCTTCAAAGTTATGATTCTAAAGTGCTTTCCCAGGATGATCTGAGTCCTGCACCTAAACTTCACCATTCAGCGCTTTAGCATGTGTTCTGCCTGGAGATGAAATCTTTAGATTTTTCAGTGTTGAAACATTATTTATTGGAATGATCTGGAAAGCAGCAATGTTAAAAATTGTTACATTTAGTCTTTTCTGCCAAAGGTTTTTGTGCCCTTCCTGTTTTTAAAAAACATTACTATGCAGTACATATTATTAAAAGACTTCTTGAGAAGTCTGTGTCTGTTTTGTATGGTTTGGGCACTTGCTGTACATGTTTTGCTACTCCTGTAATTTATCTTCTGGTCAGTGTTGTTATCACTCTTGGTCCAAGTGTGGAAGTGCTGCCATACCAATGCAGAGTACCTAATTGCAAAAAGTTAGTTTTTCGTGTTTCTAAGATTGGTAGATAACTCTGCTGATTTAAATTAGAAAAGTAATAATGGCTAGTAATTCCTGTTTCTACAAAGTGTTCTCTCACACTTTGGACAGAAAAAGGATACATAAAATGTGTTTGGTAGTTCTTCAGTTTTAATCTAAAATTCAGTATTTCTTTACAACATCTGCATTTATACATTTATTTGTGTATTCCATATCACAGGAAAATATCAGCCCTGGGAGGAGGGACTGATATTTAGGAGGGACACCATGCTTCTTGCTTACCTGTTTTTCTAGGATTTAACCTTGTGCCTGGTATGGTTGGTATCAGGTACTTGTGCAACTAGTTAGAATTTTACTTGTGCAACTAGTTAGAATTTTACTTGTGCCTGTTTCACATCAAATTAGGACTACCTTTATAGTCACTGTCCCAGATAAAACTGTATATCAACAGACTTTCAACACAGTTGGAGCTCAGGAGCTCACTCTGGAGAACCCTCTTTGCTACTTATCTCCATTCATGGAGAAGTTTTGAAATGTATTTCTCCTGTTGGCAGAAAGAACATTTAAAACTACCTACTGTAAGTGACTTGTAGTGGTTGAATGAACTGGTGTGAGAAGAGTGAAGTGTGGGCCTTGACATGTGATAACATACATATGTCTCTACTTCAAAAGACTCATGGAGAGAGATTTACTTCTCCTTCCTACCCCAAAAGATGAAGAGAAGCGAAAAAGAGTGGCAGTAATGTGTACTTGTAGTTTGCTTTTATAAAGGGGAGAAAATTGGGCACAGCATTTCAGCCAGGTAACAAACTTCTTAAAAAGATGATGATGTGCACATATATTGAATAATTAAGACTTCAGGTTTGTCATGATTAATAAGCTGACTGAATAGCCCTGCTCTTACATTAGAATGTGCCAAAGATCTATGAAAACTTTCATTAGTGACTGTTGAAACTTGATCTTCAAATTTCATGTTCCAGATATCTGTTATATATTGTAAATGAAATACAAAGCTACAGATTGCTTTTTAAAAACTTGAACTGCTTCTCCTTTAACTAGTATTTTTCTGTTTATTTCATGATCTTTTCTATCCCTTAGATTTTTTCCTAAAAAAAAATCCTTTGACCCCTCCCCACTAACAAATCAGCATCCTTCAGAGTGGAGAGTTGACTGTTTAACAGAAACTTGAGGTTGAAAAGTTATCTTAAATGAAAAAAAATCTGCTCACTTATTATTATATTAGATTTTTCTGTCATCTCTCTGGTTGGAGTATAAAATTTTTCAAGACTAGTGTTCCCGTCTGTTGGAAATGGGTAGCCTGTCACAGGGAAAGGATTGTGAAATTTGCCTGGATGGTTAGAAAAAATGCTCCACTCTACTTTTTATTTCTGAAATGTCACTTTAGTGATGCCCCATATCCTTCAACTCCCATCTTATGGACAGGGAGAAAGTGTGACATTCCCTAGGGGATCTCATGTCTAAGGATTTGTCGACCTCTAACTATTCCTCGTCTTCTTACCAAAGTAATCACCTCTTATGAGTTAGAGGATTATTTTTCACACTGAGGCCATGATCCATAGTGGGTTGAGAAATTTTGAAAACTTCAACCAAGACTGTTTATTTTTGTATAGGAACACTTATCATGCAATCTACCTTCTTAACAATTTTTAAGTATGCAGTAAAGTGTTGTTAACTACAGGAACAATGTCCTACAAATCTGCAGAATTTGTTTATCTTGCATAATGGAGACATCATGCTTGTGGATTAGCAACTCTTCATTTTCCCCTCATCTTAGCCCTTGGCAACCACTATTCTACTCTCCGATTCTAGGAGTTTAGGTATTTTAGCTATCTTATATAAGTGAAATAATACATTATTTGTCCTGTGACAGATTTATTTTACTTAGCATAATATTCTCAATGGTCAGTCATCCAAGTTGTCACATAATGAAGGAGTTCCTTTTTTAAAGCTAAATAACATTCCATTGTTCGTATATACCGAATTTTCTTTATCCATTCTTCTGAGGATGAATATTTAGATTGTTCCCACATCTTGGCCATTGTGAACAGTGCTGCAGTGAACCCTGAAGCGCTAATATCTCTGTCAACCAAAACATTTTGAAAATGAAATTGAATAGTATGAAGAATATTGCTGCCCATGCCTGCAATTACAAGTTACTGGGGAGGCTAAGGGAAGAGGATCACAGGCTCAAGGCTATCTCAAGAGGATCACAAACTTAGCTAGGTCCTGTCTCAAAAATAAAAAGGGCTGGGAATATAGTACAGTGTGGTAGAGCAACCCTGGGGTTTAGTCTCCAGTACTGCCAAAAAAAACAAAACAAAAAAACCCAAACCCACACACACAAAATAATTTATCATATATTGTAAGATTATGTCAAACTTTTGAGTTGCTTTTTTGAGAGTGTGTAAACAGGGTAAGTTGCAGGTAAATTCTTACTGTGGTTCACAGGTGAAGGAGTTTGAAAGCCTTTCTTGTTGAAGTGAGCACTATGGGAAAAGCTGGAGGTTGGCATGAGTCCTTGCACAGAGCAGGAACTCACTGTTGCCTGTACTGACTACAATTCTGAAGACTGGGTTAGAAGCCTTGGGAAGTTCCTGAGAAATAGGCTGAGCAGATAAAAGTAGAGAAAGGTGTGGTGAGTGGTGTGGCCCCTGGAGATGAGGGATGGTCCTGCTAGACAGAAAGTAGTGTTTTGGATGTGATAAGTTGTAGTGTATGGGCTTGATACCAAATACTGCTTTTCATGGTTTGTTGTTGCATTTATAGGGCCATGCTTGCTTTTTTTTTTTTTTTTTTTTTTTTAAGGAAAGAATCAAACAAAAACTCTTAAAACTTAATGTAGGTATGGTTGGAAGAGCGCCTTCAGCTTTAGAAATGCTGAGCCCTACCTACCAGAGCATTATTTACATCTTCATACCAGAAAGAACCCTGGATTTAGGGTTCATTTGTGTTCTAGTCCAAGGTCTGCCAAATGCCCTGTGTAATCTAGAGCTTCAGTTTCCTTATTTGGAAAAGGAGAGGGTTGTACTCTCTTACCCCTTCCAGCTTTTATAGTTTAATTAATTACATTTTGAAAAGGTTTTTAATAATGTACATATTTTAAGCCCTAATATGTTAACTCTGAGATTCACCTGAAGGTGCCAACAACCAGTCACTGGTAAAGTGGATTGTGTTGTGAAGACCCATATATGCTGGCTTATGGGAACTCAAAAGTATTTTCCTAGGGGAACCTTATAAGTCCATAGATTCCCAAATCAGCATACAGATGCCTGTTTTACCTTTAATATTATAGGTCCGAACCTTATTATGTATTATGCTCTTACAGTGGGAAATAAAAGTCCTAACTCCAATACAAGATACCTTGTATTACTCCAGGATTGCTGATGATGGAAAGGGTATTTAGGCCACTGATTTTTCTTTTGTTTTTTTTTAAATGCAAAAAAATCAATCAATCAGTAAGGATAAACACTTGTTTTTGCATAGCTCACACACAATTTTTAGATATTTTATTCATAACTTGGTATGGGCAATTGAAAGAGTGATCTAGGAGATCTGTGATATAAATATGGTAACAAATCTGTCTCTCTATTGTTCCTAATCACACTGGTAGTAGGTGTTAGCTGCCTCCCAGGCCTTTTCAACTACCTAGTAGAAGAGACATCAGAATTGAAATTGTCTGATTCCACGTCCATTTCTTATACACTTTATACCAGGTTTTAGAATATGTGAGATTTTTATAAAATCTTTTACAGAGTTTATAAAGTATAACGTTGTAAAGGTATCAGAAGACGGCATGTACAAATGAATGTTATTTTTCTAGTTTTTAAGCCAAATGTAATGGTTCTCAAAGGCAAGAAGGTAAACTGTCTTCTAGTTGACAGGAAAGTCCATACGAATCTGGAGAGGAAAATACAGTGTATAGTTACTTGGGAATTTCAGTATAACCTGTGTATCTCATTTGCTGCTGCTTCTTCTTTTTTTTTTTTTTCTTTTTTGTGGTGCTGGGGATTGAACCTAGAAACTTGTTCATTCAAGGCTATATTCCCAGCTCTAGTGTATCTCACTTAAATAGCCATGGTCATTGGGGAATGAAGCTTTTCATGATTATGGGCTTTTTTTCCCAATTAACTGAATTTTTGCACAGCAGGTATAATATTTTTTAAAAAATATTTTTAGTTGTAAATAGACACAATACCTTTATTTTATTTATTTTATTTTCATGTGGTGCTAAGGATTGAACCCAGTGCCCCACATGTGCCAGGCAAGCATTTACAATCCCAGCCCTAATTATTTTTTCATTAGTAATTTTTTTATGGAATTTCTAAATTGCATTTCAAAATCTAGAGTGACTTTTTATGTATATATTTACTTTATTTATTTAATTTTTATGTGGTGCTCCAAAAGATCAAACCCAGTGCTTTATATGTGCTAGGCAGGCACTCTGCCACTGAACTACAGCCCCAACCCCCTAGATTGACTTCTTAGAATAAGATATTGGATATGAATTATTTGTTAATAAGCATCACAAAGATTTAGGTTTCTTCTGTATTTTCATTGTATATTCTGTAGCACAAAAAGAAAATTGTTTCATCTTTATATCTCCTTTGGCCATCACAGGACCTGGATTCAACAGCATTTATTGACCTCATCCAAACAGTGGTGAAATCTAGGGAAAAAAAGTCAGACATTGTTTGGAACCTTCTGGGTTTTTTTTTTTTTTTTTTTTTTTTTTTTTGGTGGTGGTGGTATTGTGGATTGAACCCAGGAGTGCTCTATCACTGGGCTATATCTTTAGCCCTTTTTTATTTGAGACTGGGTCTTGATAAATTGCCATAGCAACCAGCAACAAGAGGTTCCTTTTTTAAAGTTAGAAAACCATATAACTGATCCTTTGTGTATATATAAGGAATTGAAGCTAAGGTCTTTTTTAGTTGGCTGTTTTTGTCTCTGTGACCAAAAAACTGGATAAGAACAATTTTAGAGGAGGAGAAGTTTATTTGGCACTTAAAATTTCAGAGGTCTCAGTTTATTGACCTCTGTCTCCATTGCTGTGGGTCCAAGGTGAGGCAGAACACTATGGCAGAAGGGTATGGTAGAGGAAAGCCGCTCTGGACATGCCAATCAAGAAGCAGAGTGTTCTCACCTTGAACAAAGTATATACCCCAAAGGCATGTTCTCAATGACCTAGTCCTCCAGCCACACCCTACCTGCCTATAATTACCACCCAGTTAATACATTGAAGAGGATCAATCCACTGATTAGATAGATTAGATTAGGTTAGATTAAGGCTTTCATAAAATAATCATTTCGCTTCTGAACTTTCTTGCATTGTCTGACGCAAGAGCATTTGGGAGACACCTCATATATAAACCATAACAGATCTCCTGTTCCTTCCCTGCCCCTACCCCCATGCTGGGGATCAAACTCAGGGCCTCTAGAACACTAGGCAAGTGCTGTCCCACTGAACTACATACACCCCTAAGGTTGAAATTTTAAACTTGCCTTAGATGTGACCTTGACTATGAGTTTTGGTATTCATCTCAATTTTGTTGTTGCTTTAGTGTTCTTTTTGTGTTTTATAAATTTTGCATTTTCTTTTTAAACCCAATTTTATTGAGTATGAAATTAATGTACATCCATTTAAAACATACAGTTCATTTTTTTTTTTTTTTGGTACTGCGGTTGAACCCAGAGGTACTTGACCACTGAGCACATCCCCGGCCCTTTTTTATATTTTATTTAGAAACATGGTCTCACTGAGTTACTTAGTCCTTCACTAAGTCTCTGAGGCACTAAGCTTTTCCATAGCATCCCAGAAATTCCTAAGTCCATGGCAGATGTGTGCATGTAGGTGTGCTTGAGAGAGAGAAAGGCTAAAGGAACTCATTTCAGGTGATTGTGAGCCTTTTTTTTTTTTTTTTTTTTTTTTTTTTTTAGTTGTAGGTGGACACTATACCTTTATTTTATTTATTTATATGTGATGCTGAGGATCGAATCCAGGGCCTCACATGTGTCAGGTTAGCGTTCTACCGCTGAGTCACAATCCCAGCCCTGTGAGTCTTCTTTCAGTGCCACTTTTAGAAAGTGCCTTGAAAAACTTGTATTCATTAATTGTGTGAAGCTCTCTGTGCATTTTGGTGGTGTAAATGTGATGAATAGGTATGGCCAGTTTGTAGAGGTGATGTAGCTCAGTGGTAGAGCACTTGCCTTGTGTTCTGGAGGCCTTATGTTCAATCCCCAGGATAAGTAGCGGGTTCATACTCCACCATATCCCTGTTGAATTTCTCCATGTGAAGTCCCTACTGTCTAGAAGAGGTAAGAACAGAGTGTAGCTCAGTGCAGAGTGCCTGCCTGCCAAGCATGTAGAAGGCTTTGGGTTTGTTTGCAGCACCACCACAAAGGAAGAAAGGAAGGAAAGAAAGAAAGGAAAAAGAAGGAAGAAGTTTTAGCACTATATTCATTTATCAGTACTCTGACTCACCATTTTGAAACATAAACTTGCTTCATTAAGACCGTATATTTTTAGAACAGATGTCACAATATTAACTGAACCTCTAATATCAGAATTTGTGTATATAAGGCATCTGAAAGTATTATTAAAGATAGAAAACTATATGGGCATTACTGATATTGGTGGCATCCTAATGAGTTTGCTAATTAGTACTCTGTTTGACATTTAATATAACCAAGTTGTTTTTTTAAAAAAAAAAATCTTAACAGCTTTATTAAGGTATAATTAACAGAAAATAAACTACCTTTATTTAAATGAACTATCTGATAAGTTTCTGGTTTTTGGTGGTGGTGGGGGGGTTGAACCCAAGGCCTTACACATGCTAAACATGTGCTCTACCACTGAACCATATCTCCAGCATCAGTAAGTTTTGATACACAAGTGTGTATGTGTCAAGATGAACAAACATATCCATTATCTTCAAAAATGTCTTTGCCCCTTTTTATTTATTTATTTTTTTTGAGAGGAGAGAGAGAGAATTTTTATTTTTATTTTTTTAAAGAGAGAGTGAGAGAGGAGAGAGAGAGAGAGAGAGAGAGAGAGAGAGAGAGAGAGGAAATTTTTTAATATTTATTTTTTAGTTCTCGGCGGACACAACATCTTTGTTGGTATGTGGTGCTGAGGATCGAACCCGGGCCGCACGCATGCCAGGCGAGCGCTACTTGAGCCACATCCCCAGCCCTCTTTGCCCCTTTTTAGTTCTTCCCTCTCCCTACCCTCTGGCAACCTCATATCTGCTCTCCATCACTGTAGCTTGGTTTGCATTTCCTAGAATTTTTTCTATCTAGGAACTCTTACAGTATATACTTTCAATCTGACTTTTCTTTACTTTTTCTTTTTTAGAAACAGTCTTATTATATTGCCCAGGCCAGCTCCAAATTTCTGGGATTAAGCAATCTTCCTGTTTCGAGTTTCCCAAGTAGCTAGGACTACAGGCATATGACAGCCTGTAATGGTCTGGCTTTTAACTCTGTATATTTTGAAATTTATCCGTGTTGTATTGTTCAGTAGTTTATTCCTTTTATTTGCTGAATAATATTCTGTTCTATGGATATACCACCATTTGTTTATTTGCCATTTGTGTTGGATCCAATTTTTAGCTATTACGAACAAAACTTTGAACATTAGCTTATAAGTCTTTGTATGGACATATTCTTTCCTTGTTTTGATTATTACCTACAAGAGGTGTATTTTAACTTTTTAAGGAAATTACTGAACTTCTCTAAAGTGGTTGTACCATTTTGCATTCTTAACAGCAAGGTATGCCAGTTCCAGTTCATTTACATCCTTGGTATAGGCAGTCTCATTAATTTTAGACATTCCATTAGTTGTTGTGTGGTATTTCATTGTATTTTTTAAAATACTTATTTTTTAGTTGTAGTTGGACATAATACTTTCATTTATTTATTTTTATATGGTGCTGAGGATTGAACCCAGGGCCGCACTGGTGCGAAGTGAGCACTCTACCACTGAGCCACAACCCCAACCCCCTTGTATTTTGAATATGCATTTCCCTAAAGACCAATGATGTTGATTATCTTTTCATGTAGTTAATGCCTTCTGTCTTGTGGAACATGTTAAAAACATTTGTCTATTTGAGTTCTTTTCAAACTATTTCATTTTAAGAGTTCTGTGTATGTTCTGGATGCGGTTTCAGATACATGCTTTACAAATTTTTTTTCCCAGTCCGTTTTCATTCTCTTAATAGTATATTTTGAAGAATAGAAGTTTATTTTGTTGAATTCCAGTTCACCCATTTGTTCTTTGTGGGTTATACTGTTGGTATGGTATCTAAAGATTAATCTTTGCCTAATCTAAGTTTACAAAGATGTTCTCCTGTGCTTTCTTCAAGAAGTATTATAACTTTAGATTTTACATTAGTTCTCTAGTCCATTTTAAGATATAGTTTATATACATATATAAACTCTATGTATGTATATGTATATTTTATATATGTATATATGGTTCCTGATGCAAAATGGTGTGCTAAAGGTTTTGTTTGCATGTTGCTCCAGAATTTTCTGTTTAAAAGTCTATCCTTTCCTCACTTTCAAAGGTGTATTACCTTTACACCTTTGTTCAGTATTGGTTGTCTGTATATGTATGGATTTATTTTGGGACTCTGTACTATTCCATTGACCTAATTGTCTGTCTTTATGCCAGTAGCACACTCTTTTAATCACTATGTCTTTATAAGAAGTCATGAGATCAGAGAGTGTCAACTCTCCAACTTTGTTCTTTTTCCAACTGGTTTGATTTTTTTAGACACTTTGAGCATTTCTACATGAATTTTAGAACCAGATTGACAATTTCTACCAAAAACAGCAACAACAGCAAAAAATCCACAAACCCTGATGGGATTGCCTTGAATTTATAGATTAATATCTTAATAATATTGAGTCTTCCTATTAACAAGTAAGTCTCTCCACCTATCTCCTTTAATTTCTCTCAGCAGTGATTTGTAGTTTTCAGGGGTAGGTCTTTAACATCTTTTTTGTCATATTTCTCCTTGAGTGTTTCATGTGTTTTGATTCTATCATAAATGTTTGTAAATTATTTTTTAAAAATTTCAATTTCTGATTAATTTCTTTGCTAGTCTGTTAGAATAATATTGACTTTGTGTATTTGTCTTCTACCCAGTGACCCTAAACTCACTTATTTAAACATGTACAGTTCTCAACTGTGTTTAATGGCATTGGCTGCTCATTCTGTCATCTTTGTCATTTCAGGTCAGGTGCAATTGGTTGATTTTTCTCTTCATTTCAAGGATGTTTCTCTGCATCTTTGAACAAATGGTATGCATGCATTCAATCACTGATTGGATGCTAGACATTGTGAATTTTACCTTGTTGTATACTTGATATTTGTTTATTCTGTAAGTATTCTTAAACTTTGTTCCTTTCAGGAGTTGCATTTACAGTTTATTATGCAGATTCAGAGAAGTCTAGGTTTAGGGCTGTTTCTGAGTACTCTACTCAGAATGCCTGAATTATGATTTATATTGCTGGTGAGGACATACCTTGCCCTGATATGGGGTACTAAGGTCCCATTTCAGTAGTTGATTTACTACTGAATCCTTCAGGAGAAATTCTGCTTATCTCTGGAGTTCTCTGTATCATTCTCTTCTTTCCAGTAGCCTTTCCCATGAACTATAGTTGACTCAATTTCCCCATACTTCCAGCTTTATCTTTTCAATTTTAGGGAGTCCACTAGACTCTGCCTACCTCCCTGTCCATGACCTAGAGTCTCTTTTCAAGCAGTGGGTTGGGGCATTTGTAGGGCTCACTTAATTTTTTTCACCCTAACCCAAGGATCTCTGTCCTTTGTTATCTGATTTTCAGTGTCTTTAAAACAATTATTTTATATTTTATCTCTTTCTCCCTCTTCTTTCTTTTGTTGTTGTTTCAGGTGGGAGAGTAAATTTTGGTTCCCCTTATTCCATCTTGATTGGAAGAGGATGTTTTTCTCACTTTTTCTATTATCTTTTCATCTCTGTTCTCCTTTGTCTTTCCCCAAAAGCTAATAGTCCTGTTGTTATAAGACACCTACCAACAACCAAGGTTTAGTCAAGTTTTCCTAGTCAGATTTTATTTGCTTTTGTGCTATTAATGTTTGGTATTTAGTATTACTGTTATCATTTGTTGTCTGACTATTTGGTAAGAGCACTATTATTTATAAGTTTGTATATATATCCCCAACCCTTTTGTTTTGTGTTGTTTTGAGACAGGGTCTCACCAAGTGAGGAGAGGGACTAGAGCAACATCTGAGTTGCCTATGTGGGTTTGGCAGCCACAAACTTGAAGGTGGTGGTTAAAAAGTGCCTCTGGGTTCAATCCCTAGTAGTAAATAAATAAATAACAAGGAGGAGGGTGAGGTTGCTAAGGCTGACCTTGAATTTGCAATCCTCCTGCCTCAGCCTTCTGAGTCACTGGGATTACAGGCATACACCACTGCTTGGCTAAAACTAAAATTCTTTGGGCTACAATTTCCTCATCTGTAAGACTGATTTTTAAAATGCCTATCATTTGATTTTGAATTGCATGCTTACACATACATTTTTGTCTTTTGACAATTTTATAGTTCTTTAAAAAAATATTTTTTTTCCAATGCTGGGAATTGAACTCAGAGCCTTGCACATGCTAGGCAAATGCTTTTAGCATTGTAGCTGCTTCAGAATACTCTAAACTCCATATAATATCAGGAAAATATCAGGAAATGCATATGTGAACTGGTAGAATTTTTTTGCCCATCACCTATTGGATGTTAGTATTTCTCTTGAAGTAATATGCTTTAATGACAATTGAAAAAGTAATCTTCAATAGAAAGCTATATAGGTTAAATTTCTAGAAATTTTTTTTTTATCTTTCTAAATAAACCTATTTGAGTCTCACAGCTTTTTTGTAACAAGCAAAATGGTGTAAACTGTTTCCTCCAGAAGCTGATACTTAAGCTTTATTCATGTATGGCAAAGTACTAAAGGGTTTATTCTTATGATGGATAACTTTTAAATTAAGAAGTATTTATTGAGTACTTCCTATATATTGAATACTTCCTGTGCTAGATCATAAGATTGAAGAGAGAAGCTCTCTGCCCTTGAAGAATTCAGTGGCTGGGGTGGGGGGAAGACAAATGGGGACAAAAGGGAGGGAAGAAAGGAGGAATTTGCTCTGTAGGTAGAGATCCTAAGACTTGTACATGGAGAGGCCCTTCTGTTGGAATCTGAAAGGAAGGTTAAGAAGGTCAGGAAAGAACCTACCAAATGTGTGACTGTGAAGGTGCCTGGAGTTGATGGAGTGTCAATTAGTATTGCTTTGATATAGGGCCAAAGCAGAGAATAGGAAATGGCTAGAGGTTGAGGCAAGAAAGGCACATTGAATCCAGGCTAGTGAAGGTACCTTATAATAGGCCATATTAGGAGACACAGTGTTCTAAATCCCCAAATGGTAGAAAGATGTTTCTTGTAGTTCATTTTGGTAGTAAAAAATGGTTTAGGAGACACTAGAGATAAGAAGCCCACAATGCAGGTTGTAATCTTTGCTAGCAGAGAAAAAAAGAGTCTGGCCCAAGGCTCCAGAGAAAGAATTTTGCATGTTAAAAAAACTGCTGGGGAGGACCCAGCACTGGAGTGGGTCCTCTCATCCAGGTTTCTAGTGTAGATGATCACAAGAATACCTGTAGGAATAGTTCCTGGGGGAACTAGAGTGCACATGCTGGTTTAAAGCCCTTGGAGCCTGTCTTTTTTATGCAGTAGAAATACCAGGTACACAATGAGGAAAGGGAGCTAGAGCACATCTGAGTTAACTGTGTGGGTTTGGCAGCCACAAACTTGAAGGTGGTGGTTAAAAAGTGCCTCTGGGTTCAATTCCTAGTAGTGAATAAATAAATAAATAGCAAGAAGGAGGGTGAGGGTGAGGTAACCCATACAAGAGTGCCTCAGAACCCTAGTGACTATACACTTAAGGAACAGGAATATAGCATGGGATCTTGAGGACACCATGTACTGGAAGAATGGTGGCACTTTCAAGAGGATGGGTAGAATGAGAACTGAAATGTAGCCCCTGGAGTTGCCAGTTGCCAGTTATTGATGACTTGGGATGGAGCAAAACTTAGTTAGAATGATACTCTTGAATCTCCACTTATTTCCCAGACATTAAGAAGATATTAAGCCTTAACCCTCTAGTTAAGAGGGGTTTGTTCTGGGTTTTTTTTTTGGGGGGGGGTTATTTAATTATTTTTGGTTTTGTGTGTGTGTGTGTGTGTGTGTTTTGTGGTGCTGGGGATTGCCCTCTACCATGGAGCTATATCCTCAGCCCTAAGCGTTTGTTTTTGATATAGTTTCATGGGTAACCAGAAAATTGGTCATCTGGATTCGTCTATTCGTAGAGAGTTCATGTGGCCATGGTTCTACTCTGTTGTGTGTTCTTTAGAGAACTTTTTATGTTCTTAGGTATTTGTGACTGTTATGGTCAGGATTTAGTTGTTGAACTGATTTCCACAATAAGATTACAACTCCAACCCCCTCAACCAGATGTTCCTGATTACATAACTGTTCATAGGGACTGAATCCTGCCAGATCTTTGTTGTTCTTTGGATTCAGTTAATTCCTTAGATTCTGAACCAATGCTGATTTAGCAGAATTAAAGCAAAACTGTAAGGTGCGAGACTCCATGGTCTTTCCTCAAAATTATTAAGAATCTGGGAAGTGTTTCTGCCCCATTTGGATTAACCACAGGTGTCAGGAGCTTGGATTTCACAAAGATAGGAAAGGTCTTTGGAATACCTGTGAAAGCTGGTTAGTACCTCTCTGAAGTGTTTGAAAGAGTTAGGGATTGCAGCTCGCCTTAAAAACTAGAAAGTTAACATTAAAATCTCAGTAAGTGTGTTCTCTGAGAACTGTAAGCTAAAGTGGTTCTATGGATGAGCTTCACTCATATCCTTCTCTAAATATTCATGTGTTCACCCAAATCAGGTGCTTAGAAGCTGTATTGTTATCCAGTACATTTTTTAACCATTCTCCCCATGCTGAGCATGGAAACACTCTGGCCTGCCATGGTGGTGTTAGGTATAGGGGTTATGATCTGTTGACTCTCCTACTCCAATAAAGCAAGAACTAGGAAGTAAACATAAGTCCTGTAAGCCTAAGGTTCCTGCATATCTACAGCCCTTACACAGATACTTTATACACAGTTCTTGCAGACTTGGTCATCTAGTTCCTCAGCTCAAGATTGAGACAAAAATGAAAGGAACCAATTCTGAGAGCAGCTGCAAAAAACTGAGTAGCTGTGGCTGCTGCAAGGGTTTTGTGGTGTTTAAACTCTAGTTAAAGAAATAGGGCTGGGGTTGTGGCTCAGCGGGAGCATGCTCGCCTACTGCACTGCAAGGCCCTGGCTTTGATCCTCAGCACCACATAAAAATAAATAAATAAGGGTATTGTCTAAAACTAAAAAAAAAAAAAAAAAAAAAAAAAAAAAGAAATGAAATTGCCAATGAAGTCTGAAGTCCTAATAAAAAGTGAAAGTATGTTTAGTATCTTCTTATTGATAGCAGAAGGGAATGTAATCAGTTTTAGAAAGTTTTCCATCCATATACATAAAATTTTTTAGAAGATCATACTTCTGAGAAGATTAACCTTGGGTGACAAGACAGTGCACTTGAATAAAATGACCTTCCTGGCAGTTCAGAGTAGGTAATCCATTTGGTACTAGTGTTGGTGGCTCTCCTCAGGGGTAGGAATCACAGTGTTGTGAAGTGAGCAAAGGTCTCTCTGAAGAAGTGGCATTTGAGCAGCCAGCTCTCTGAAGGGCTAAGGTAAAATCTTTCTGGCAGAGGGAACAGCAGTGCTTCAGAGGCCCTGGAGTGTTTGCTAGAGAAACAAAAAGGCCAATGTGCTGCAGCTGGGTGAGGAGGGGGTTGAAAAGGAGGCTGAGGAGGTTGGCCCTATGCTGTCAGAGAGGATTGCTGGGGTTTATTTTGGTCTGCTGTTGGCCATTTAAGAGTGTCAGGAGGGGCATGACTTATCTGCAGTGAAGGACCCTGAGACTGGCTGACTGCAGTTAGTTTCCAAGTTAGTAACTTTCAGTATTTCACTCTAGTAACTTTCATTTTTTTTACTAAGACCAGTCAGTGCACCTAAAACAAATGCTGTGTGAAACAGATTTTTTTTTTTTTTAAATAGTACTTCTTTTGCCATGAGTGACATTCTGATATTTCTATTCTACTCAATTTTTTTCCCTAATATTGATCACAGTCCACTGTGGTCGACTAAGGCATTATAAGTAGCCTTTGAAAAACACTTCCAAGACAGTATTTTGCCTCCGTCAGTGTCACTGCACTAGAGCTAGTAAATAATAACCACTGGCAAATGCGTGTTTTATGTATTACTCTCCAGGGGAGGTATTGTTTTTATTTTATAAAAGAAAAAACTGAAGCACTGAGAAGGTACCAGGGTTCAAATGGATTGCTGCACTTTTACTGCTCCCTCACACATGGCTTCCCAGATAGTAAGGAAAAGAGCTCTGTGACTGTTTTAATAGGTTCCAACCAGAGATGAGGTTGAGGGTGGAAAGTATAGAGGAAGTGATGGTGGTAATGCAGGAAGTGACCTTTTTCTTTCTTTTCTTTCTATTTTTTTTTTTTTTAATGATACTGTGAATGTGTCTTGGAACCATAGATGCAGACCTCAGCATTTTTCATTACCAGATGGCTAGTAATTCTCAGTGAAATGCCAGCACTCTCAAAATGAGACTATTGAATGTACTTGGTAAATTTCTCGGTCCACAGGACAAATGCTAACAAGTTTAGTAATGTGACTGCAGCCTTCCCAGCTAATCTTCTGCTGGCAGGCGAGCCCTGTGAAAAGGCAGATGCAGGATGAGCCCTTTATAAGAAAATCAGGCTGACCTCACTTGAAAGCTATGCAGCCTGTGCTGACCTCTTCCCAGGCAGCAGGTAGCCAGTCAAAATCAGCCCCAAGCCAGGAGCTCCGACTACCTCTTCAAGATTTTTCATCCCATAGCATGATTCCATACATATATGGTGGGGAAGGAATTTAATTAACAAACCTAAATCTTCTAAATCCTGTTTGAAGCAAGTTAGAATTACTCTGTTGGTAGAATCTGCTATAAACTCCAGATACAGTTCCTGAATGGGGCCCTGATGCTGCCTTTGTAAGATGTGATAGAAGGTTTTAATTAAGTTTCTAAATTGCAGAGTGCCTACATCATGCTGGTGACCACAACAAGCATCTTATCACATTGTTAATTCGATGTCTTGCCTTTTCTGAGGTCGGTTTCTGTGAGAAGACTGGTTAGGTTCAAAATAAGGTAGGAATACTGCAGTTTTATGTATCAGAAAATCAAAACAGACATGTTAGAGGTATAGTCTTAACAATTAAATTATCCAAAGAAGCACAGAAAATAAATGTCTCGTGCCATCTGTAAAGCACGAAAGAGCAGATCTACATTCAAGAATTTCCTCTGTGCCAACATCAGTATGTCCAAGCCAATTGCATTAGTGTGTCCAGATAAAATTAATCCCAGAGCTGTGGTTTCTCTTGAGTTTTAGTCCAGTGCTGTCCAGTACAGTTTTCTGCAGCAATAGAAATGTTTTACTCTGCACTGTCCAATAGGAACTAGAGAATTGAATTCTTACTTTTGGTTTATGTTAATTATTCTAAAATCTCACCACATATGCCTAGTGGCTAACATAATGGACAGCACAATTTGTTTCGTTAGTGAAGGGTGCTATTTTCTGCTCTCTGTGAGATTCACCACAATCTTCCTTGCAACTATTTTCTTTGACTCTTTTGAAAGTTTTGAAATTTTTCACATCAGCCTTATATTACTAATCTAGGCATGTGAAGAATGTCTTCTCTGTGTGGGCCAACATACTGCTTCAAGGAAGTTATACCATATCATATATGCTAATCATATGAGAAAATCATTGATTTTTATGCAGTGTTAAAATTGAGATTAATATGTTGTAAATAAAAAGCAGCCTACTCTATAAGCTAAAGTTTTAGTCTAGCATGCCAGCAGAAGCCCAGGTCAGGGTGAGGCCATGTTTATTTTAGTTTCTAGAAATTTAAACTTCCCCTGAAGTGTATCATGTGCAGTTCTGTGGTATAAATTGTCATTTTAAAGCAAAACCTATCTTCTCAAAATACATAAAATGTTTTGAGAACTTAATATAAATTTTATTGCTGAAACATTGTCTTTTTGGGACTTTAGGCAGTTTAATATAACATCTCAACAGTTACCAGTTTAAGATATTACCCCATATACTGAATATCACAGACAAAACAAATTATAGTTTCTACTCTGTACTGTCACCACTTGGTACCTCAACTGCTCAAACATGACCATGGAAACAATGGTTATGATATTTGTAATATTATTACTAGATAGATATGCCTAACATGGGAGTACACCTTAAACCACATTCTGAGCCATATCAGATTTTTTTTTGCCATGTCAGATTTTATTACACCTGTATTAGAATTTTTTACTCATTTTTGTGCTATTCTGTATTTTTTTTAAATAAATGACAGTAGAATGCATTACAATTCTTATTACACATATATACCACAATTTTTAATATCTCCGGTTGTATATAAAGTATGTTGATACCAATTTGTGTCTTCATACATGTACTTTGGATAATGATGTCGCTATCACATTCCACCATCATTTCTAACCCCCTGCCCCTTTCCTTTCCCTCCCACCCCTCTGCCCTATCTAGAGTTCGTCTATTCCTCCCATGTTCTCCCTTCCCATCCCACTATGAATCAGCCTCCTTATATCAGAGAAAACATTTGGCATTTGTTTTTTTGGGATTGGCTAACTTCACTTAGCATTATTTTTTGTGCTATTTTAAACAGTTTTTTTGGGGGGGTGGGATGGGTGGCGGCTACTAGGGATTGTACTCCAGGGGACCCTCAGCCATTGAGCCACATCCCCAGTCCTATTTTGTATTTTATTTAGAGACAGAGTCTCACTGAGTTGTTTAGCACCTCGCTGTTGCTGAAGCTAGCTTTGAACTTGTCATCCTCCTGCCTCAGCCTTTCGTGTTGTTGGGATTATAGGCGTGTGCCACTGTACCTGGCCAAACAGTTTTTCTTTCAGTCTTGCCATCTAAGTCTTTCCTATGATTGATTAAAAATTAAGTAGTATCATTTTGGTTAGTACCTTTGGGTGTTACAAGTTTGGGTGTCATGCTACATCAGGAAATGGAGCCATCCAACTTGATGGTTGAGAGTGCTCAAAAAAAAAGGTCAAATGTTCTCTCTGATAAGTGGATGCTGATCCATAATTTGCCTGGGGGGGGTGTCATGGGAAAAATGGAGGAACTTTGGGCAAAGAGGAGGTCAGCATGGGGGTAGGAAAGATGGTGGAATGAGATGGACATCATTACCCTAGGTACATGTATGACTGCACATATGGTTTGACGCTACATCATGTACAACCAGAGAAATGAAAAGTTCTGTTGCATTTGTACAATGAATCAAAATGCATTCTGTTGTCATATATACCTAATTAAAATAAATTAATTTTAAAAATGCGATTGTTACTATTTGCTGGCTGAGGAAACAGTCTCCTGGACCAAAGGAGTGGTTCTGGACTTTAAAAGAACTTGTAATGTGGTGGGGAACTGTTGTGGCATGATCTCTCAAGGATGGGCTCACTTTATCTGCATCCCTGACATGCCCAACAGCAGCTCCCCAGGGGAATGGGTATGCTGGGCCTGCTGTAGGAAGTTGTATTTATGTTAAAGGATCTATAGGCCCTCACCTTGCCTGGTTAGTCCCCACCCCAGGAATCAGCTTAAATTTAAATGCCACCTCCTTTGGGAAGCCTTCTGATTTTCTAAACCAAATTGGACTCTGCTATTACAAGTGCACAACTGTTTGACATTTTGAATCCTTACTCAAGTAGTTAAGCTATCTTGTATTATTGGTTGTCTTTTCACCTACTTAAGAATTTTCAGAGCAGGAACTACATCTACCTGGTTTTTCACAATATTCCCAGCACCTGCCTAGCACAGGACTTCGCTGAAGGATGAAAAAACACAGTATTGAAAGAAGGGCAGCAAGATGTGCTTTGGCACTGATGAGTCATCTGCTAGAGACTTTACCATCAAAGTGAATTGTTTTTTTTAGGAATTAGTATAGGAGAAAACTAGGTCTTTTTTCATAGACCAGTGGAAGAGAGCCAACAGGGGAATGGAGGAGATGCCCCTGAGCCCTCAACTTCAGTAGAATGGCTGGAGACCCTGCCATACATGCCTACTCTTCCTAGCTAAGTTTGTGGAGCCTTTTTCACTATCTTGCCCTCCTAGACCTGATCATCTCACACACTCCCGCCCCAGGGTTGTGAGGAATCTCGCCCCACTGTCCCCAAAGAATGTAGTGCCTTGTGACTCATTGACCAGCAAGGATTTGGTGGTAAATTCCTTGGTCAGGTATGTGATGGGTTAAATACTTTTAAGCCTTAGTTCTAATTTATATGCAGACTGACAAAGGAACTTTCTCAAAGAATAATTTTCCTAAATGGGGAGCTGACTTTAATTGACCTTAATGAAATTTTATTATTTCCTAATTAAGCAATGTTTTCATCTCTAGGGAGCAGAAATTAAGAAATTAAATAGAAGGAAGACCAATAGAATAGAGGAAGAGGATCAGGGAAGGAGAAGAGGGAAAATACTAGGGAGTGAAATTAACCAAATTATGTTATGTGCATGTATGGATATATAACAATGCACTATTATGTTTAATTATGATGCACCCATAAAAAATTTGTGGTGGTGCATGCCTATAATACCAGCTACCTGGGAGACCGAAGCAAGAGAATTAAAAGATGGAGACCACCCTGGACAACTTAGTGAGACCCAGCTCAAGAAAGGGTTGGGAATGTACCTCAGTTGTAGAGTGCTAATCTAACATGTGCAAGGCCTTGAATGTAATTCCTACTGCTTCAAACAGGAAAAAAAAATGAAGCAAAAATTAGTATTTTATATAAAATGTCTAGCCATGCCTAAAATTCTAAACTCCTAGAAGTTCCTACCTTCAGGGAAGATAATCAAAATGTATAAACTAAGGAGAAAGGAAAATTTTTACTTTGCCCTAGTGGTGAATGTCACTAAAAGACTTTATAAATCCTAAAAATTTGAATATTCATATTAACTATTATTTTAAACTTTTAATACCACAAATATTTTGCTGTGTGTCTATTCTGTATATTCACTATTGTTCTGTGTACTTACATCACCCTCAATTAAGATGTTTTGTTTTTATTGGCCTAATTTCAGATAAACATAAGTTAACTCCTACATTAAATGACTTGAGGATTATTGTGTTGAGGCTGTTCCTAACAACATTGTGTAGCACATAAGGCAAAGAAATGGTAGTTTTATACATGTTTTTGTCCTTGATTCAACAGCTCAGATTAATGTTAATGATTTTTATTCTAGGAATCACCTTTTAGAAACAGAAATATAAGGAATTTTAGTTCTCAATGTAGTATGTTATAGGATGGCTTATAATGTAAAAATACAAGGTTGTTCAAAAAATAGGACACTGGGATAATATAATATTTTAATTGTTAGTAGTAATAAAGGATACATAAGCTCTAGATTATGATTTCCAACTTATTTTAATTCATCTGTGGCATTTTCATTGAAATGTTCACAGAATTGAAAACTTAGAACTTAATGGTTTAATTATGTGAAGTTGAGATAAGTGCTGTCTACCCCATTTATATTGCTCTTTAGGTATTTGCTTTCAAAATTATGTATGTGTACAATGTACATAAGAGATGTTGCTGGAATTATGAATCTGTTCAGAGTTAGGAAGCTGATGTAGTAGTACCCCCCTTATCGTCGGGGAAAACATGCCAAGACCCCACATGGAGGCCTGAAACCATGGATAGTGCCAAACCCTACCTATGCTTTTTTTTTTTTTTTTTTCTATACGGATATATCTATAAGAAAGTTTAATTTATAAATTGGGCACAATAAGAAATTGACAACAACTAATAATAATAAAATACATTATAATATTCTGAAATAAAAGTCATGTGGCTTGTCGGTCTCAAAAGAGTCAAGACAAAAATATTAATATTTGGGGACTTTGAGAAACTGAAACCACAGAAAGCAAAACCTCTAAGGAGAACTACTTTTTGTTTTAATCCATTTCTATACCATGATGTGTGGTATACAGAAGGGTCTCTATATCCTTTTTCATTATTTTCTCTTTGATTTTGTCTGTTCCTCTCTGTTGGATACAAAAAGGAACTTTAGGACAGGACCAAAATCCGAATATAAAATAAATCATTGTGGCTTTAGGTGTTTCTGTTTTGTTTTTTGCTTTAGGTGTTTTATATGTGGAAAGCATTGTCTTATCTGACTGTGTCACTTTTTGTTACTCACTATCTATATTATTGAACCAAACTCCATTTCAATTCTCATTTATCTTTTTAAAAAATGCAGTTAGTTAGCTGGGTATGGCAGCACACAACTGTAATCCCAGCAATTTGGGAGGCTGAAGCAGAAGGATCACAAGTTAAAAGCCAGCGTTAGCAACTTAGTGAACCCCTTCCATCTCAAAAAAATATTTTAATAAATTTTAAAAGGGCTGGGGATGTGGCTCGTGGTTAAGTACCCCTCTCCCCACCCCAGATTCAATCCCTGGTACCCCCCCCCCCAAAAAAAAAAAAGATCCGGTTAATTATTTAAGTTCTTGTATAATGTTGAATTAGAAATAAACAATGTGTTGAAGAGGCAAATGGGATAAAATAAGAAAAAGTAAGAGATTAAAGAACCATTTTGACGACAGATGCAGAGAATCAGTGTGACTGGAGTATTTTAGAAGGCCTTAAATTTGTGTCTGAAAAATGTTCAGGAAATTCTTGAGGCTTCCATCAGAACTTGGGCCTTATCTCTTTCTCCTTTGGTAAATACGCTGATGTTTTCTGTTTCACTTTCTTGCCAAGTTCATGGGATGATTATTGTTTAATTAAGAAGAGTCTGGCTTGTTAACATTTTAAATGTCATCCACTCAGCTGATACTAAGGCTTAGAGCTTGAGCTTTTTGTCCTCTCATGCTTTTGCCCTATTCATGCTTTAAACTTGGACTAAGAATGATTTTGAAAGCTAAGAATTTTATTTTTGTAAACTAGGAAATTAATCAAAGTTATTGTAAGTTAGCCTATTTGTAATGAATACGAAAGTTTTTGCTCATTTTGGAAATGGATAACTTCCAGAGATAGAAACCTAGAAGCTAGGAGTAGGTATCTCTTTATCTTTCTTTCGGGAAGCATGTTATCTGGCTAAGAAGATAACTTCTGTAAACAGATGATGCCAGGAGATGTGTTGCAGACAGTGGGTGAAGAAGGAGATACTATGGGAGGAAGGTTCATTGCAACTGAGAGAGTTAGGAATGATCCATAGATACAGCAATTATCCATAGAAAGAGCAAGCAGGCAAGAACCCTGGGTTCTATCCCTAGTACTGGGGGTAGACCGAAAGATCACTGAAATAAGGGTGGGGGGAATGGGCAAGCAGGCTCCATTCTTGACCTAACAAGATGGACTGATGCATCCATTTAAATCTATGAGTGTAACTATTAGTTACATGTCTGCTTCTCTGACATAATGTTAGACCCAGTTGATAAAATGGGCATGATTCATTTGAGAGATTTTAGCCAGTGCGATAACCCTTTACTGCCTCATTGCTTACAATAATTTCATAGAAAGCCTGTTGTCATTTATCAAGATTGGTATCCTCTGTAGTCTTAGCAGTAAGATCTCGTGGATCTTGAAGTCAGACTGGGGCAGGTTCTAATCTGTAATCAAATCTACTTTTACATGATACCTTTAAAGATTAGTATCCATTTCTGAGTTCAAGGCACACCCTTTCCCATTATGCTCATTTTAAAGACAAACTCATTTCCACACATAGGATCTTTTCATATACCCATCCTGAGCCTTAACAAAGCTTCCTTTTCTGTCAGGTTTTAGTTGTCCAGGAGTGGTTCATCTCTAGATGCTCTCTGTTGGCTCTATGCGCTATAGGAAGCCCTTACAGAGGCCTCAACTTGCAGTTTTCAGCAGTTGACAGCATTTGTGCTGGCGCAGATCTCCTTTCTGCTTCACATACTGGAATCAAACATTCTTACTCATTTTTTGAACTAAAAAATCCTATCAGGAACCTAAACTCATCAATAAGATGACGAGTAAATATAAATTTTATTTTGTTGTTGTTTGGCTGCTGTTTAAACCTGCCTCGTTATTTCCTGTGGTCACCAGTATTTCTCCCTCTTAGCTGCAAGCCAGAACAGTCTCTTAACCATTAAACATTACCTTTCCTCTGATGGGGATGGCTGACTCAGATGCCTTCAAGACTTGGCAAGTATACGTAAGTAAGGGAACAGGCACTGCACACTGCAGTGTGCATCCCCAGAAGAGAGCAACCAGTCCCAGCCTGCAGCTGAGTGCTGTCCTCCAGGTCAGCATGCTTCCCGAATCTGGGTTTACATGAGATGTGTCAGGAAAATAGTGTATATACTACTTCCTATTATCTTATGAATCTAGGGCTGGTGTGCCTGTGGGGTCCCACTTTGCCATCTCTCCTCTATAGTCACTGTCTTGGTGCCTTGTACAAAGGGTACTTTCAAGTGTTTGAATATCCCAGCTCTATTCTTTTTTACTTCCTTGTGGATAATGGATGTTTTATCTACATCCCGGGTAGGAATTCATAATCATCACTGTTCATGTTGGCTATCATGGTTTAAAGCACACTATTTCAGGGAAAACAAAAGCAGGTGATAGTTGTACTCTGTCCAGAAGTTTTCACTGATACGTAACTCTCAGTTTTTATCAGAATTCCACCAGGCATTGTTGTAAATGCAATAGCATGTCCTACACTGGAATTTTTTTACCATTTCAGAGTAGAAAAGTTGTCTTATTTGTTATATGCCAAGACCAAATTGTTAGAATCCCTAAAATATCCAAATTGATGGAGTCCACTTTTTTAAGTTCAATTTTTTGGAGTCCATTTGGTGGAGTCCACTTGGAGTACAGGTCTAGAAGTGGGATTTGTAGCAGGGTTATTAAAGCATTTGCTGGTAAGTGACATCTCCCTCAAATTTTAAAATTCAACTTCTTTACAACCTCAGTTTACAGCATCTTAGCTTAAAAATATGTTTTAAAGTAAAATTTGTCAAAAGGGAACATCTTGAACTTTCTATGAGATGTTATAGGGAATAGAAGAAAGGAATAGGGAAAAGCAGGGCTCAAAGAATGAGTCTTTGTCCTCAGACAAAGCCTCTATTGACTTACCATCTTTTGCAGGTTTTCATATTATGCAAATTAGACTTATTATACGCTGGGAGTAAAGCAAATGTGACTATCTCACGTTGTTGTGAATCCTTTCCAACCTTCATATTTCCCTGCCCTTATTTTTATAGATCATCTGAGCTTGAGTCTGGAAAAATGTTAGTCTTTCTCACCTTTATTATTTTCAATAGGTGGAGTACATGTTGGTGTCTTTTGATCACGAAAATAAAAAAGTCCAGTTGGTCCTATCTGGAGAAGATGTTCTTGAAACTTTACAAGAGAAGGGGGAAAGAACAAACCCAAAGTAAGTTGATGTGCTGAAGGCTTAGTGTTTCTGAGACTGTAGAACTACTAAGACTTAGCATCTTTTCTCAGATTTATAAAAGGCAGATGGCACAGGAGTTAAGACCACAGGCCCTATTTCTATGTTGCCTGGGTTTCAAAATACTGGTTCCTCTGCTCAATAGCTGAATAACCTTTTACCAGAGAGTTATTTAACCTCTCTGTGCCTTAGTTTCCTCATCTGTAGAGATAATTCCTACATCTGAAATGTTGAGATTAAATTCATTAATATTTCAAAATACTTATACATTAAGCTAAACATTCTATTCATTACTATTAAATGCTTTTTAAGAAATGCATTGCTGAAACATAATTGGGATCACACACCATAGTGCCAGATAAAACTTGCAAATGGATTTTGTGGCATGGTGTTTTCAAAATATTTATTTAAAAGCATAAAGAAGGTGAGAAAGTGTATACTCTCTAGTTCATTTTCTTCTCCATAGTTTTTGAGAAGCTGTTAAAAAAAAAAAAAGTTTAGACTCCCAAGTTTAAAATTGAAAGCGCTTAAGGCCACAGTTTTATTCCTGCAGAATAGATTATCTTTGTCCTATGTAGTGAATGAGTACCCTGAGTGTGTTTTCAGTTACTTATAAATACTTTGAACCCCTTTTGAAAAGCTATAGAAAAATTAATAGCCTTATAAAGGAGTTCTTGGCTTTGTTTGTACCTAACAGCTTTCAAATTTTTAAAGCATCTAGATGAAATTAAAACTGTTTCTCCTCTGTAGCCATCCTACCCTTTGGAGACCAGAGTATGGGAGTTACATGATTGAAGGAACACCTGGGCAGCCCTATGGAGGAACGATGTCTGAGTTCAACACAGTTGAGGACAACATGAGAAAACGCCGGAAGGAGGCTACTTCTGTACTAGAAGAAAATCAGGCTCTTTGCACTATAACTTCATTTCCCAGGTTAGTTCCCATGTTAACATGTCTGAGCAGGTGTATTAAAACTGTAGGTTATTAGGAAAGCAAATTGTGACCCTAAAACATGTTACCCTTCAATTCTCATTCTTTATAGACAGTTGAGACTTTATATACCACCATTTGGGGGTAGGCTGTCACATTAGAGCTGCAGCAAAAGTTACATCAGTTTTGATCGCTGGGTGGCAGCCTCACAGGATGCTGTGATGAGAGTGCTATCTGGACCAGTGGGAGATATGGTGTGACTATGATGACCGACTGGCAGAGTGGAGGGAGCGCATGTCTGCTGAGCGCTTCTGACGAGCTAAGTCTCTGGGTGACTGTCAGGTGCTCTTCTCACTGGACTATAGTGGTCAGCCCCTCGGGCACATTCAAAAAGGATCATTTGCCCTCTATTATGTATCAGAGCATTCTTGGCCATGGAAACCAACCTCTCAAAGCTCATCTGAACTTTGAGGAGGTGAGCATTCTTTCACAATCTGATAGATCTCTAGCACAGATCAGATTTACGATCAGGCAGAACTGCATTCTTACACAGAGGTGCTGTGTTTAATAGGTAGGCTATTCATGCACCTCATTCTAAGCTGAGAACATGCCAGAGCAGTACTGGAGGACATCAGAGGGTCACCTGTGCCCTCAGTGTACTGTGGGTATGTCTTCACTTGAGCAAGATGAATCACTTTTGGATATGGTGCTGAGAAGTCAACTGAATCAGGATTTGTGATCAGATCTAGTTATAACTGAAAGTACCTGAAAGGAAATATAGTAGTGAAATCATGTTTTCATTCTAGAATGAGGTGCATGAATATCCTGTATATTAAACACAGTACCTCTGTGTAAGAATGCAGTTGTAACTGAACATAAACCTGATGTGTTTGTGCTAGAGATATATCAGATTATGAGAGTACACTCACCTACTCAAGAGTTCGGAAGAGCTTTGGGATGTGGTTTCCATGGCCAAGAACACTTTGAGCTATTTTAATACCTCTTTCTTCTGACAAATGTCTGTAATGAACACAGGCCTTCAGAGTCATACAGGTGATTTTAGAGAGACATTTAAATGGGAACTTTTTTATTAATTAATTTTGTTTGTTAGTTTTTGAGGTGGGGTCTCACTATGTTATTCAGATTGGTCTCCAACTTGTGATCCTCCCATCTCAGCCTTCTGAGTAGCTGAGACTACAGGCAAATGCCACCATACCCAGCCAGGAATTTTATTTTTTTAAGATCTAAATACAGTAGTGAAACCATAAGTAAATCAGCAAAACACCTGTAATCCCACTACTTGGAAGGCTCTGAAGTTCAAGGCCAGCTGGGACAACCTAGCAAAACTCTTTCAGCAAGTAACACTTCAAGAAGTATCTCTTATTTTATGTGATTCCTTCATTCTACTTGCAGCTGCTGTTTTCCTGCCCCCCACACCCCCGTCCCCCCCCCCCCAAAAGCCCTGAGTTTAGCAAGGGTAGATAGGTTTGTTTTGATAGCAGTTGGCACATTCCTTCATCCTAATGCAACATCCTAGGCCCTGAGTGCCTGCTCCACATCAGATCCAAGCTGTGTGGACACACCACCATGAACAAATCAGACAGGCTTTGCTCTGTGGAATTGGGGGAAGACAAAGATTAATGAATACCCACACATTTGATGAGTATAAATTAGGGAGGGCTGTGAGAGAGAGATGCGAAGCCCAGAAAGTGTGACATGGCTGCTGATAAACTCTGGGATAGGAGAATGTTTCTCTTAGGAAAGATGATTGAAGTGATGTCCAAATCCTTAAGAAGAGTTTCACTGGAGTGGAGAGCGGAGGAGTGTCCTGGGGAAGGGGAATGACATACACACAAGTCCTGGGAGAAGCCAGGCAAGCTGGAAACTAGAAGAAAGCAAGTGAGCTGGTTGTGACCAGGAAGCTGAGAATGAAGTGCAGGTGTGGTAGGGTGAGGCTGGGTGGGTAGGTAGTTCGTGGCCAGATCAGATTAACTAAGTATTTTAGTTATTATCCTGAAAGCAGTAGGAGGCCCAGGAAGGTGGGATTGGGTGTACAGTATCACATTTTTGCTTCTCACCCTCCTGTGGACTATAGCACGAGAATGGCTGTGGACAGGAGCCTGGGCTTACGAGGAGGCGTCTAAGAGGGCTGAGGGAACACCCTGGTGGCTTGGATAAGTGTGGCTGGAGGAGATGAAAACAGTGGATGGATCAAAACTTGGCAAAGTCAGCCAATTGACTGGAAGAGAGAAGAGATGTCAGGGCTGTTGTTGCAGATAATTATTGTGAAAGTCTTAGAATAATAGAGTTGTGGCCTAGAAGCAGGCTGGATGTTATTTGACAACTTAGTGAATTTGAAAATTCGGGATCTTACATTTTTTCTTTTTCCCTACTAAAATTAATAGCAACAAGGGGTTGTAACACAATCCAAAAATGTTTTATATTTTAAAATTTAAGAATATGTAGTTTTTTATTTGTTTCATAGCACTGGGGATTGAACCCAGTGGTGCTCTGCTCTGCCACTGAGCTACTTCCCCAATCTTTTTTTAAATTTTGAGACAGGGTCTTGCTAAGTTGTGCAGGCTGGCTTCAACTTGCAATCCTCCTGCCTCAGCCTCCTGAGTAGCTGAGATTACCAGAATGCTTTTACCACACCAGCCAGAATGTGTAGTATTGATAGGTGATGCTTTTAATGGGTATAGTATTGATGGGTGGTTCTTTCTGGGCCATAAAATATTTGGTTAAGTCCCACTGTATCTATTAGCTTAACTGAGAGTACCTCATTGATGTTCTTTTTAAAAAAGGTTTTGGCGTCTTGAGCCATTGTGAAGGGAGAATTGAGACAGGAATAGATTTTGTTGTAAAAATTTGTAATTAAAAAAAATAGCCATTAGAATGGAGGGTATTTGGGGATTTGTAAACAAAATAAGAAAAATTATTAATCATTTAGTTCTTAGAAACCTCACTTCATATTGATAGTGAATGATAAAGTTACAGCCGCAAAAGAGAAAGGATGCTTTGTTTAAATGTAAGCAATGTGATTTTCTCTGTAAAGAAGCAAAGCTCTGTAGTGTGGAACAGTAATCCAAAACAACAGACACGTGACTATTTAAATAAATTAAATAAAATGAAATTCTGACTGGCATGTCATGCTGGCCTCATTTCAAATGCTCAGTAGCACTCGTGGCTAGCAATCTCCACCGTGGTTTGGACAGCACAGGCATTAAACATTTCCATCATTGCAGACAATTCTGTTGGCAGACTCTGGTCTAGAAGGCAATACTGTTGGTGCCTGAGGATCCTATTGCAATTCTGCCTTCCCCTGCCTGATTTTTTTAGTAAGAAATCCTCCAGATTGCCATTTTATTCTTCTAAAGGACTTTTCCTAAAGTTGCAGGCTCACAGCAAGTGATACACACAATTCTCAGGATCCCTTACAACTGGAAACTGTTTTCCAGATAAGATCAGCCACTTCAGTAGTTGCTTATATGTTGCATGTAGGCAGCCAGCAGGTACCTTAGGAAAGGTAGGAGTTAAAGATACGGTGTGGGCTAGTCTTGGCCCTCAAGTTAAAAGTTTCCTACACTGATCTAAAACCTAGACAAGAGCCTGCCTTGTTTTGCTTTCACTAATCTTGTTAGTCTTTTTCCTCATAGCACTTAACATTGACCTTATAGTTCCAAACTGGAAAGAACTGGTAGCCTTAATACAAGTGAGGTGGAATTTGAGCTTTACATTTAGGTACAAATTTGGAGCTTCATTTTTCTACATTGAAATTAGAGTTGTTCTTAAGGTCAAGTAAGATAATATGTTGGGTGACTTCAGAGTGAACTCTTGATGGTAGATGGGGACACCAGAGACACTGGCTAAACTAGAAGGGTTCCTGAGTAGACTGTAGAAGCGAAAACCTGGAGATCACCTCCAGATTCAGATGAAGCCTATCAGGAGGTTGGGACAGGTGTTGTACAGGCTCAAAAGATAACGTGAGTTTAGCTGATGAAGGACACCATGGAAGGTGGGTATGGGTACCTGTAACCAGAAACAGCATCGCCAAGGAGAGTAACTTCCATGCTATCAGTTCTCAGAAAAACCTAAATAAATATTATATAGATGTTGAGTGAGTAGAGACTCAAAGTCACTGACGGGCTGGAATCACAAAAGCAGGTTCTGAAGCAAGGTGATGAAGAACAGGGAGTATGGTAGTTCAGGCATTGCTCTGGGGATCACAAAACCTGTGCTAGACCCTATAAAGGAAAATAATAGAAATGAGTATTTTTAACAGATGCAAATTATAGCAAGACTATAGGCAGTTAATTCTCATCTGATTAGTTTTCAATTTGTTGTAGATTAGGCTGTCCGGGGTTCACCCTGCCTGAGTACAAACCCAACCCAGTTGAAGGAGGAGCTTCCAAGTCCCTCTTCTTTCCAGATGAAGCGATAAACAAGCACCCCCGCTTCAGGTGAGTATGTCTGTGTTGAAATGCCCCTCTGAGTATTAGCCTGGGAATCTGCTTTGAGCTGTTTCCTGAGTCATACAGAAGGCAGCAGACATGCTTCTGCTCACACCTCAGAAGCCAATAAGTGTTGCTTCTTGCATCCAGGTTTGATTTGTTCATTTTCCAAGTCATCTTAAAATGCATAAGTTTAGCTACTGTCCTCTTTTAGTGAGCAGATTGTTTCCAGTCCTAGTTCTATAAACAAACTGATTTGGGGACATATTTCCTTCAGTTATTCCTATCTTTCCCATCTCTAAGTGATCACCAGGAGCTGTGATCTACTTATCTCATTCTGTATCCCACGACAATAAGGCAAAACCTGTACACCACCTGGCATATATGAGTCACACTTCTCCTTGGGTTCTGCTAACTTCTAGCTCTGTTACATTGTAGTTGAATTTTTCACTCTGTGTGGGGGTGGGGTTGGGGGTGGTACTGGGAATTGAACCTAGGGCCTCACACCTGTTGAGCACATATTCTACCAATGAGCAGCATCCTGCCTTTGGGAGTTTAATTCTTAGGTTTTTAAATTGCTTCAGGGACTACACCAGCTTGGCTTTGTATCTTTGAGTACTCGATAGTATCCTGAGGAAAGTTTACTGATCCATGGATGCTGTGCTCATTCCGTTAACAGGCATCCATATCTGCTACATGCAGAATCTTTTGTGGGAGACAGATATTATAAACATAGTTTCCAATTTCAAGTGTTGTCATGTGTTTAAAGGAACATAAAAATATTAATCTGCAAAAAAAATAGATTGTGACAGGTATTGAAAGATGGCAGCATCAGAGATTCCCCTTGGAGAAAAGAGGGTGCTTCTGACTGAGGGGATTAAAGCAGGGTTCATGGAAGAGGTGGTGTTTAGCTGAGTCAGTCAACACCTCCAGTAGAAGCATATACTGTGAGCTACAAATGTAATTGTAGATTTTCTAATAGTTATGTTAAAATTAAAAAGAGCTGAACATGATTTTATAAAATATTTTATTTAAACCAGTGTATCCAAACTTATTTCAACATGTATTGGGTATTTTTCAATTATTAAGAAGAGCTTTTACTTTTTTTTTTTTTTTTAACCAGATGTTCAGACTCTGGTGTGTATTACTCTCATAATGAGTTCAATTAGGTCTGGTCATATTTTAAGTACTCAGTGGCCCTAATGCGTCTGGTGGCTTCTGGATTAGACATCCAGCATGGGTCTCAAGGTTGGGGTAGAGGAAGAGTAGGCATTGGGGCTCAAGACATGTCTTGGGAAATGAATATTTAAATTTGACTATAATCTTTGTAATTAATGTGGTAAGTGTTAGAAACAGTGAATCAGCCCATGCAGACCTTGAACAGCTGATCTTGATTTGGTGAATAACTGGAAGCCTTGAAAGTACAGGGTTGAGCAGGGGAGAAAATGGCATTCTCAAGTAAGAACCAAGGAGTTAATATAATGCAAAACCTTCTTTCAGAAAGTCCCCTTAGACTATCTTGACACATGCATTTTCTGTAGGATTATCTTAGAATATTAGTTTGAAGTAGGATTTTATTCCATTTTCAAGTTGTTAGTGGTCAGATTCTTCTTATATATGATGGAGCTTACGTAACCAATTTATGACATTTGGTTGTCTGTTTTAGTACCTTAACAAGAAATATCCGGCATAGGAGAGGAGAAAAGGTTGTCATCAATGTACCAAGTAAGTCTACAGAGAGGAGGTGGTGTGGGAAAGAGACCTCTTTAATCCTTGATTCTCACCATTTCCTTTTTTTCTCCCCTAATTAATAATACAGTATTTAAGGACAAGAACACACCATCTCCATTCATAGAAACATTTCCAGATGATGAGGCAGCAAAGGCTTCCAAGCCAGATCATATTTACATGGATGCCATGGGATTTGGGATGGGAAATTGCTGTCTTCAGGTATTGTTTCAAATCTATGGAGAGGCAAAGTGTCCTCACCCATTACTTATTTACTTATTTTCTTTATATATGCATGTCTCCTGTTTTAAAAATCACATTTTAACTAGATTGAAATAGCAGCTGGTATGCCTTTCTAGAAAGTATTGATTGTTTTAGTAAATTCATTTAAATTTTTGACCAAGAATTCCGGAGTCTACAGTTCATCACAAAGGTATATAGTGTTAAAACGTAGAGCATCTCTGATCATTGTCTGCATTCTCTTTATATGTCTGATTTTTACTGCCACCTAATGGCAGAGTGGTGAGGTTGTTAACCTCAAATCTATTATTTCTGAAAATGAGCTGGGATATAACTACTCCAGTGAATTTGTGATCCAAGGGAAAGACTGTTTGAAATTGAAATTTTTGTATTCATACAAAGCCACCCAGTAGTATAAATGAATAACTATTTATCAGCCTGTGTTTGCCTTGCCCTGGCTAAGTTACACAGGAGGTAAAATAGCCCTTCTTCGTTTACTCATTTAAAAATTTTCCTGGATCTGATTGAGTCACTGATGCCCCTGGCAGTGATTGTGCTCAAGTCACTCTGGACCCAGGGAGGGAGAGCACAGGGCCTGTCACACATGGTTTTGCAGTCACTTGTTGGCTCTTGCTGTGCAGGTATCTGGGTGACTCCCTTCGTTTCTCCTCAGTTTTTTTGTTTTCAGTTGAAAGAAGGGTTTATGTTAAGGCCCTTTTGGTCTCACTCTGTTTTATTTCATTGTTTTATTAATAAATACTTGATTTTAGCTTTAATTTGACTAAAATCATATTACAGCAAGAGTAAAAAGTTATATAAAGCATGAATTTTCAAATTGAGAATTTCAAATTTCATTCAGTGTTTGTTGCCCAAGCAGATTTTTCTCCAGTTGTAATTACTTCAGCTGATTAGAGAGTCTTTAGGGGTCTGCAGTAGTGCGAAACCTAATGGCTGTCAGCACAGAGACCAAGAAACCCAGCTTTCTTCTTACCTCAGCACATCTCGTGTCTTCTTGCCCAAATACCTCCAGCTTGTTTATTTTTAAAGCTGTATAACACAACTTGAATGTGCAGGTCATTTTTCTCCAGGCTGATTATGGTTAACATGGACAAGCATAAGGTTTTTTCTTTTTCTTTTTTCCTTCTCTTTTTTCCTGACATATAAGGCATAGGATTTGTGGCATAAGCTTTTAAACAAACAAGGGCCAGTAAGTTTCCTTACAAATGGTTATACCTAATTTAAAAAGAGACCCTTTGACTTTTAACTGCATATCTGCTTTCCTATCTTAATTACAAATATTTCTAAAGAGAGCCATTAAGCTCAGGCACTTATTGTGTGTGGCTTTAAAATTGTGTGAGTGCTCTCCAAGTACCATTACCTTTTCTTGGTTTAATAATAAACCAGGGTGTTCCACCAAGGACAGCACAATTGCTCTGATATAGTTCTAAAGGTGTATTCTTTCCCTTGAAACACTATATTTGTACAAATAAATGTGCTTTAATGGTAGGTGATAAACATTTTCATTGTGTGAAGATATAGCTGTCTATCCAATTTAAGCTTTGTCATGAGTTTAGTATTAAGCTTTCCTTTTTCCCAGTGACATGTCCAGTTTCAATACTCCATTCAAAAAAATGATTAACACAGATAATGTTTAGTATGTGCCAAGTGAGGTGGATTCCACAAATAGCCACAGAAATTGCTGCTTTTGTATCTTAAGTGAAACAAGAAAAATTGTTTATTATAGTAAAGCAGCAAAAAAAAAAAATAATTTCAAAGTTAATTCTTTTTTTTTTTTTTTTAACTAGGGATTGAACTCATGCTATTTATTTTTTTATTTTGGGAAGAGCCTCAGTAAGTTGCTGAGGCTGGCCTCAAACTTGCAGTCTTCTCGCCTCAGCCTCTTAAGTCACTGGGAATGCAGGCATGCGGCACCACACCCAGCCTTACCATAATTTTTTAAGGTTAATGGAAGACTTACTGTACAAGACAAAAAAAAAGCATTTTAACTGCAAAATTTTTAATACTTTCTGGGCTTTTTATGAAACATTTAATAAGTTCCTGACATGTTATGATAGTTTTTTTTTTTCTGCCTCAGAAAATCATGTGGCTTCAAAAATTTTAGAAAAGGTTTCTGACATCTACTTTTCACAGTTCTTCCTTAGTCACCCCTCTTGTCAGTTTCCTAGTGACATGTGTTTCTTCTTTATATGATGCAAGGACACCAAAAGGCCAATTGTAGTTCACATACCTGTAGTCTCAGGAAGAAAGAGACAGGAAGATCACAAATTTAAAAGCCAGCCTCAGGAACATAGTGAGGTCCTAAGCAATTAGTGAGATCATGTCTTTAAATAAAATATAAAAAGGATTTGGTTCAGTGATTAAGCACCCCTGGTACCAAAAAAAAAAAAAAAAAAAAAAAAAAAATGACACCAGAAGCCAAAACTGTTCATATATTCATACCTTTTTAAGTTATAAGAGCTTTTTTTGTTCCCCATTAAAACCATCATTATGATGATGCTCTGTTTAATTTGATAAACTTGTTGTATCAGTTCTAGAGTAAGAAAGGTCATTACTAAATGTATTTAAAGTGACCAAAATAACTTAGTCACGGTTGTAAACTGAACTATCAAATTCCATTTGATGCTTTTCTTAAGTAGACTTTTCTAGGGTTGGCTTTTTCAAGATTTGCCTAGGGATTTACTAAGGTGTCCTAGGCCATCTCAGAGTAGTCAATCAAAACACAGGAAAGGAGAAGTATTTATCATAGTGTCTTTGAAAAATCAAGAAGAGTAACTAACACATTCTAAAATATCATGAAAAGGACCTAAGAAAACTAAAAGATGTATATTCAACAGAATTCTTTAGCCAAAATACTTCAAGATTTAGGTATTGAAAAATCTCAATCCCTTGTAAATTTGGCCCTTTAGAATCATGGTTTTCCAGTGTCTCAACATTATCTTTGCCCCTGTCTTCTCTTTAGCAGCTCTTTCCTTCTCAGTACTCTTGTTAATTTAATAAATATTTTTAAAGCAGTAAGTAGGTGTCAGATACTGTCCCAACATACTTGGTATCCCAACATACTTGGACTATTAGGGCAAGACAGATCCCTCCTGGTGCTTATATTTAAGTGATGTGGTCACAGCAAACAAATACACGAATACTTTATCATCATTTTCTTCATGTTTAATGCTCACCACACACAAGTTAATTTCTCAGTTTCTAATTTGCAGAAACTTTCCTTGCTTTGGTTGTCAGTGACCCAACTGTCAGTCCCCCTTTATCTTTATTTTAACCTTTGAAACTCCTTGATGTTATTAACACAGCACTTCTCCATGTTGAATTAATCTGTAATGGCTGGTTAATTATCATTGCCTTTTAATGGAACTAATGTACCAATTTGAGCATTGACATAGGAATTATAGGAAAGTCAAGACATATAAATTGTTTTAAATTATTTTTGTAGTTACCATACTGACATAAAATTCAATTATAATTTAGCAGGTATACTTGTGAGTCTCCCACAAAAGTTTTCTGCTCTTACAATGCAAAGTTGGGACATAGCTGAAATTGTTGGAATTAATGGGTTGAGATTGTAAACATAAACCATTTAGCTGCTGTATTTCAGCTCTTAAGCATCTAAATTATTTTCTGCACCAACACTGAACTTAAGCTGTCATTACTTAATAACAGTAGTGGAAAAAAAATAAAGCAGTTCCAAATTTGCAGTGAAAAATATATTAATAGAAACACAATTCTCATGACCACCACCCTTTCCCATGGAAGAAGGCAGGACATGTTTTGGCTTCCTTTGGGTGATTATTTTAGAGGATTTGTGCTCACCAATTGTGTGATCTTTTTCTCTAACTTTTCAGTGTCCTGCTTATCCTTCACATGGGTCTCCCTATCTTCAGGACATGGTCTGACCCTGCTCCCCAAGTATTTCTTCAGCTCTGATTTCTCCCCTGGACAACATCCCTGGAGACCTAGCCCCTTATAGGGCCTCTATAAGCTAATCATGTCATTACGCACTCCCTTCTCTGTAAACTTTTCTTATATGTCCTAAAAACACCTCAACGAAAACCTGAGTCTTCTCATCACTGTACCATGGTCACCAGAGCCTGTTGCTTTGATTTGTCACTCCTTTGCCAACCTTCCCCTAGCCCTACTGATTCTTCAGTGTCAGCTCTAGGGTTTTAACTGCTTTCCCTTCTTTCTAGTCTTGCCCACTTTCAAACCTTCTTTTTCCTGCTACCTGTGTACTTTTGAAGATATTCTTTAGCATCTTCAAATCCCTTTTATATCAAAATTTCAATAAGCCCTCTGCTAACTGCAGTGATGGGAAACCTATAGAAGGAAACAATCCAGAAGAGGAAATGCCTTGCTGAACTTCACCATGCTGCCTGTGTCTGATTTCTCTTCCTAACTTCTTAGTCTGTTTCACTTAGGAACATGGTTGTTTATGAGTTGTCCATATACAACAGAAGATGATTAAATACCATTTTCTAGTTAAATTCACCCAAGACAGCATTGAAACAAAACTCCTGCATTAAACATTGTCATTTTCTCCAGCCATCTTCCTTCTCAGACTTTACTGCTTGGGAAGAACGCTGGGGATTTTTTAATTGTTGTTAATAACTTGCATTCTTCACAGGTGACATTCCAAGCCTGCAGCATATCTGAGGCAAGATACCTTTATGATCAGTTGGCCACTATCTGTCCAATTGTTGTAAGTAGAAAGTATATCTTATTTTATAACTTTGTATATAACTTTGTATAAAATAAGACCACATGTGCAGAATTTGCTGATAGCATACTATTTAAGTCCAGTTAAGACTTCATTGAGAAATGAACTAATTTAAATAGTATGTAGATGTAAAGCTAATGGATAGTCTAAATTGTAGACTCTTTCTTTTCCTAGTAAAACATGTGTTTGGCCACTCTCAAACTTGACATTAAACTTGACATTTATTTAACATTCTCCCTCTCCCATTGTGCCCTCATGTTATATAGAGGATAATTTAAATGAATCCAAAGACTTGGGTTGTTCCTGGTATTTTCACTTATGAAAAACCAGGCTTAGATGCATATGGTAGAACTCACTGTGGATTACATAAACTGGTCTTTTTGATCAGAAAATGAGTGCATGGGGCTTTTTTCAATGTAAATGATACATTGAACCTGCAGGAGCTGACTTCTGTTTGTTTTTAGATGGCTTTGAGTGCTGCATCTCCTTTTTACCGAGGCTATGTGTCAGACATTGATTGTCGCTGGGGAGTGATTTCTGCATCTGTAGATGATAGAACTCGAGAGGAGAGAGGACTGGAGGTGGGAATGATTTTTCCTTCATAGCTCTTTTAAATCAAGCAGGTAAAATGGGTTATTGTAACCACTTACAATTTTGAAATCTCTCTTACATTTTTATCTTGAGTGGATTAGGGTCACACATAGGAAGAAATATACCATCTTTGTTTTGGGGTAAATATATGGGGAAGTGATTTGGTTTGGGGAGTCAGCTTTTATCATTTGTTAAAATCTGGGTTTGTTTTGACTTAAAAAAAAATAGTACATTTTGGAAGTCATTGCTGATCAGCGACTACTTTTACCAAAAGGCTTTGGAATGCTTCATATAAGATGCTCTCCTCTGTGGAAGAGTAGTTTGCTGTCAGAGATGGTTTTTCCATGTACAGGGTCAGACATTTCCTGGTAAACATAGGTTAGTACTTCTTGTTTGCATGTTGAACTATAACACTGCATCACTCCAAACAAGAGTGTGCTCCACAAACACCTATGAAGATCTTTAAAAATAGGTACTCAGGTTCCTCTTCGACTGAGTAAATGGGAATCTCCAGGACTGGGACCTGGGATGAGAACAAGGGTGTTTTCAAAGAAGCCCCCCCCCCCACCCTGCCCCAATGATTTTGATGTTTTCAACCAGGCTGTTCTGCTGTGGTCTTTATATAATTATCACAAATTATTAAATATGCTGTCTAAATAGAAGTAAACATTTTATATTTTGTTATGTATAAAGTATATTTTTATATAATTAGTTTGTTAATTTTTTGTGGCATTCATTCATACTTCTTATATTTTAGCCACTGAAGAAGAATAATTATAGGATTAGTAAATCCCGATATGATTCAATAGACAGCTACTTATCTAAGTGTGGTGAGAAGTACAATGACATCGACTTGACCATAGATAAAGAAATTTACCAGCAACTGCTTCAGGAAGGTGAGTGTTCCTTCTGTTTTTCTAGGTTTGATTGTACGCCTTTTGTCTTCAAAGCACTTTTAAACTTCTTTTCTGACTCGTGGTCTGGTTTCTATTTTTAGTGTGAAGTCTCTAACTTTTCTTATGAGGCTGCTTGTTCCTAAAGTTTCAAGTTCCAAATACTTGTGAGATCTTCTTGACTTTTAGCAAAAGGAACTTACTTTGGAGCTCTGTATCTAGGTCCACACCAGTGCCCCAGCAGGCATTGTGTAAGTAATGAATAAATCTCTGACTCTTCTCCAGTGTCCATAGGATAAAATCCTGGGCCAGGTGAGAATTCTGAACAATCCAGCCATTTCCTAAACTTCTAGCACCCCTTCTTCATACTGTGGACTTAGAACAAGTGGTGTCTCATGCTTTGCAGTTAGCCCTGTGTGCTCTGTCTTTGCAGGCATTGATCATCTCCTGGCCCAACATGTTGCCCATCTCTTTATTAGAGACCCACTGACTCTGTTTGAGGAGAAAATACATCTGGATGATGCCAATGAGTCTGACCATTTTGAGGTATCACCTCTTTTTTAAATGTATTTCCCTTCAAGAGGCAGTTTTCTTAGCTATGAGAAATTGGTGACAATAGAAATCTCATATGCCTTTTGTTACCTAGTATAGTGAACAACCAAGAAAAATTAATTGGTTTTAAGTATTCTTACTTTATGAAAATAAAATCAATCACAGTTATCCTCTGATCATACATTTTTGTTTGGTATTTTCTCTTTTTTTGCCTAGTGATAAAAAAATTCAAACATACTCCACAAAAAGTAACCTGGTCCATTACTTCAGTGCTGCAGACATCACTGACTTTTACTAAACACCTGCTGTTTGGTTTCCTAACAGGTCACACTCAGTAAAATCTTAAATTGTCGTTTTTGTATTTGTAAATTGAAACTATTTGACATAGACAATGAATAATTTTCTTCCCTACTTAAATACCAAATTATTATAATGTTCCCCTGACTGCAGAAAGTTGATTTTATCCTCTACTTTTTTTATTTTAGAATATTCAGTCCACAAATTGGCAGACAATGAGATTTAAGCCCCCTCCTCCAAACTCAGACATTGGATGGAGAGTAGAATTCCGACCCATGGAGGTGAGACACATGCATCGGCAGGAACTGACCCTAAGCTCTCTTCTGACTGCTTTTCACTCTTCTGGTACTCTTGCCATAGGCTCTTAAGTTTCTTATAAGGCAATAGAAATTGAGAATGTGTCTGTTAAAAGTCAGTCCAAATGCTAAGGAAGGTTGATTTCTGAGCATAGATGTGGGCAAGGAGTTTCTAGCCCTAGATGGGGAGGGATGGGTGGCTTGGGAATATTGTAGTCTGAAGAGGTACTAGAGAGAAGGAAGACCAGAGCTGGGTTGTTGGTCTCTTAACATCTCTGGGCTTCTGTTTGTCTAGGTGCAGTTAACAGACTTTGAGAACTCTGCCTATGTGGTGTTTGTGGTCCTGCTCACCAGGGTGATCCTATCATACAAATTGGATTTTCTAATTCCACTGTCAAAGGTAAGGATGTAGTTTATTATAGTCCTGGATGTAGATACTTGCACTTGTATTTACTCATTTATTTATACCATGTATTTCCAGCCTTACTCTTCAGGATAAAATGCCCTTTTCATTTCCTTTTAAACCTAAGCCTTATTTCTTTTCTTTATCTTTTTTATTTTTATTTCTTACATACATGACAATAGTGGAATGCATTACATTCATAATTATCCATTCATAGCACAATTTTTTATAACTCTGTATATAAAGTATGTTCACGCCAAATTATGCCATTATACATGAGCTCTTTTTTTTTTTTTTTGCATTACAATTCTTAAGCCTTATTTCTAGAGGTTTCCATTCATGACAATGACTGGAGGCAGCTCTAGAAATTGGTTTTATCTACCCAAGAACCCCATTTGTATGACAATGTTAAAATTAGGATAGGAAGGGAAAGAGTAGCTGTTAGAATGCAGGAAAGGTTTTCCTCAATTGAATCAAACTTGTCTGGAGTATGTAGATGACATTGGACTATCAGAAAAATAAACTGGAGTTAATCAGCCCCAAGACAGCAATGACCAAAGAAAGAGCTTCTTGGAGGAAGTTTTCTAGCAGAGCCTTGGAAGCTGTGAGGCAGGAAAGCCATGTGTCCGGGGGCAGCTGCTAAGGAAGTTGAGGTCTTGTGTTTCTGGGCCCATGCCCAGAAACAGCAACGATGCCTGTCACCACAGACATAGAGGAAAGCATGAGGCTATTCAGCTCCAGCCTTTGCCCCAGGAAAACCTTTCTCTCTGGTCCTCCCAAAAGGGGCTTGCCAGCTTACACCTGTCCCCTCTCACATACACTCTGGCTGTTAGCCTGTCTGTGCCTGTGCATCATACCCAGGCAAGAGGTACCCTCTAGAGTTCTGTGTGCCCATGTTGCCCTTATTGGTGTATGTGTTGGGGAAGTCAAGAGTCCTCCAAGGGAGAATCCATGTCAGCTACTAGCCTAAGCTGTTTATTAATATGAGTAGATGTCTGAAAGCCAATAGAAAGTTGAGAACCATCAGCATCCTAATGAGAAGGTCCAGCCAGGCCTGCAGTGATACTGTCCTCAATGAAACAGTTAATTTAAGAAACTGGAAAGAGTTCATAAGGAAATTCTGGTTATTGTATTCAGAAAATTCTATGGAAAGGGTTGATTTCTGAGCACAGATGAAATCCACAAAATAAATAAGATCTATGGACCAAAGAGTATTTGAACCATAAAAGTTCCACACAAACACTTTTAAAACTCAGTGTGCTCTCCAGTAAAGCAGGTGGGTTGCTAGGGACAGTTAATGACTTCAGAGACCAAATTCTTGAAATTGTGGAATAACTGAATCATGGAGAATTGCACTAGAAAGTATCAGTGTTTTGTCTAATAATTTAGAAGAAGAGAATGGTTTATATAGAAGAGATGTGAGATAACAGTAATCAAGGAAATAATGGACAGAGCTTTTCCTTAATATAGGAGTCCATAAGAATGAGATTTGGGGGTGGGGGGTGGTACTTGAGGTTAAACCCAGGAGCATTCTACCTCTGAGGCATATCCATAGCCCTAGCCCCTTTTTATCTTATTTCAAGACGGGGTCTTGCTACATTTCCATGCTGGCCTCAAACTTGAGATCCAAACTTCCTCGGTCTCTTAAGTAGCTTGGATTATAGACATGAACCACTGCATCAGTGGGACAGAGATATTTAAAGAAGAACCCAAATATGGGAATTTCTGGATCTCAAGGAGAATATCATCTGTCCAGACAGAAGAGAAAATTAGGATACCTGCCAAGGAGGAAAAATAACAGATATGACTTCTCCTTTTAGCATTAAATGCTAGAAGAGATGGAAAGAAGTCCAGAATCCTGAGCAGTAAAGAATTATGACTATTGAATTCTCTCCCACCCAAATTTTCTTTGTATTCCAGGGGATTCTAGCAAAACTTCATGGGTTAATTTAAGACTAAAAGCATACCAGAAGTCTTATTGAGTCTTAGTCTGTTAGGGCTGCTACAACCATAAAAGATAGAAATTTATTTTTCACTGTTCTCAGGGCTAGGAAGTTTAAGATCACCAGGCGATTCAGGGTCTGGTGAGAGTTCACTCTGCTTCTTAGCTTGCACCTTGTCACTGTGTCCTCACTGATGGACAGGACTAGCTTGCTGAGCAATTGCAAAATATACTTTTAAACAGGAATTTATGAAAACAAATTAAAACCAATGGTCCATATGAACTTTTGTCAAGACTAAGGAAAAAAAACAAATATCATTAGAAATGAAAACCTTAGAGGGAGCTATAGTGGAATTTGAGACATATGTGAACATGCTCCTAGAAGTGTCTAGTTTATTCAAAAGGTGCTGTGTGACTTAAAAATAACAAGACAGTAACAGGTCCCCTCTCCCATAGTTAACATGGGAGAATGCAAAGAATCAATACAGATTGTACCAACCATCCTGCTTCACCCTGGCCCTCTAACTTGTGTCTATTTTTATATTAAGGTTTCATATAAGATAGCATTATAGAAAATAAGGGAAACACTAAGAAGCTTTAAAAGGTCTGCTTGAAGGGTCTTAAAAAGTCACTGGAGAAATTTAGAATTCACAAATAAATAGGATATTTTCAGCCTCATGAATGAGTCTATGTGGTCAGAGCCACCAGGTTGGCAAATAGCCCAGTGACCCTCTGCCCTTGGAGGGCCATAAACTTATCCCAAGTCTGACAGCCTGTTGACCCTTTCACTCTCCTTACTCAAGTGAAGCAACAAAACCCCAGGGCAGAGAATAGAGAGCACTGCATTGGAGGTCAGGGGAACTGGACTCTAGTCCTGTTCTGCCTTCATTGCACTGGACCTTAGGAGAGCTGCTGTGTAAAGGGAACCAACCACCTGCCTTTTCAGCACTGTAGATTTATGGCATGATCATTCACAAAGATGTTTTAAAATGCAGGTTTCCTGTGTGACTATGTTATCTCCCATTGTATTAAAAAGCACAAACCTGTTGCATGGTGGTGAGTGACATGCCCCATATAGATGAGAGATGTATTCTCAAGGGCTAGAGAGTAGAGTTCTCATGGGGAAGAGCAAGGTTCTACAACCTCTAGGTTTGGTCAAGAGTGTCTTGACTTAGACATGATTCTTTTCTCCCTTAGGTTGATGAAAACATGAAAGTAGCACAGAAACGAGATGCTGTCCTGCAGGGAATGTTTTATTTCAGGAAAGATATTTGCAAAGGTATTACATTTTCTCAGATTTCTGAGGTCAGTTAATGCTGTTTCAAGCCACTAAAGCTTCTCTGCCCTGTCCTCCACAGGTGGTAATGCTGTAGTGGACGGGTGTGGCAAAGCCCAGAGCACCTCGGAGCCGGCTACAGAGGAGTACACCCTCATGAGCATAGACACCATCATCAATGGGAAGGTAAGGTTCCCTCAGTGCCCCTTGCTATGTTACCAGCTGGCTGGGCATTCATAGTGTGTCTTGCTTCTTGTAGGAAGGTGTGTTTCCTGGACTCATACCGATTCTGAACTCTTATCTTGAAAACATGGAAGTGGATGTGGATACCAGATGTAGTATTCTGAACTACTTAAAGCTAATTAAGAAGAGAGCATCTGGTATAGTAACTTCCTTTTCTTTTTCTTATTCTCATAATGTAGATAGAACAGACTCTTACATTATTAGATTCCTGAAAGTACCCTTTAAAGTAGACTACATCTTATCCATGCACACTTTTTCACATTTTAACAACTCTGCAATTGGATATGCCTTATAATCTCTGGCAATTAATAGTTTAAATGAGAAGAGTTGGTTATTGTTTTTTTACTGCTTGTAAAAATAGCAGAGTATCTGAAGATACATTATCTGGACTGCCTGTTTGTCATTTATGTCCAACTGTGTGCGTTGTGTATCGTCTCGGGCTCTTCTATAGGACTAAGTAACTTTGTAGGTTAAATGAGCTGCACAGCTAAGATGTTCTTCAGCCTTCTTCTGTACAATAAGCATCCTCAGGATGCTCTTTCCTGGTTAGCTTCAAGGAGATCGCATTTGCAGTGCCTGATAGTGGAGAGCCTCCAGCTGTTCATGAAAGTAACAGTAGTACTTATAATGGCATGTGTGTTTTACTTCTGTGGTCACAAGAAAGGATCATCTGTAGAAGCCGGTATCAGCCCTCCCCAAAATGGTGTATCTGTCAGTTTCCCTCTTAATTCACTGTGCTTACTAGTCTTTTATTCTCTCCACCTCTTTGATCAAAGTTTACTCTAGGGACCCTTCAGTCCTCTGAGGCATCTCATGACAGCGGCATATGTAGTCTTAACCCTCTGGCCGAGTGGGAGGACACATGGTCTTGTGCTGGCTCCTGTCCCTTAATAGCTGGCAATGTTGGCATGTGGGTAACATCTAACAGGTACCATAGAAACTTGATGTAGATGTTCTCATTGCCGTCTGCACCCTAAAATTCTTCCCCTGGAGGAATTCTTTAAACACTATGACAGACATGTTCTTCCCAGCCCCTGCCAGGTGGCTATACTGACAGGTCCTATTTTTACAGAATCATGTTTATGCTGGCCACTAAATATCAACATATTTTTTAAAATATGTGTTTTATGTTATCCTAAATTTTTTTCCAGGTGAACTGATGACGGTTGCTAAATGGATGAGAGAATTTATAGCACACCATCCTGACTACAAGCAAGATAGCGTAATAACTGATGAAATGAACTATAGCCTTATTTTGAAGTGTAACCAAATTGCAAATGAATTATGTGAATGCCCAGAGTTACTAGGACCAGCATTTAGGAAAGTAAAATACAGTGGAAGTAAAACTGACTCTTCCAACTAAACTTCCTGCAGAAAGAGAAATGCATTACTGTTTGATTGAAGGACTGACTGCAGGGACACTGACTCTCAGCCTATGTGTATGGTATGAAGACCAAGTGATAAAACTGCAGTGTTGCCTGGGCCAGAAATTGATTTAGAGACTTCCTTCAGTAGGTAAATATAGAGTTTATACAGTGTACATGTACATAGTAAAGTATTTTTATGATTAACAATGTATTTTAATAACATTGTATCTAAAGTCATTGTGAATTGGCTTGTACATTTTTGAATTCTTACTCTGGAGCAAATACTGTCTAAGCAGTTTTCTAAATGTAATGTGCTGATAATTGTACAATACATTCCAGAGTTTAAAATGTTTACTGTAAATGTTCCTTTAAAGACTACCTGGGACCTGATTCACCAAGATTCATAACTTTACTTTACACTTTTCTTTTTTTAAAGTCTTCTTTGTATGTACATAAAATTGCTGGAATCCATTAAGGCACCCAATGGTGATCTTGGATTCCTGGCACCTCATTTATGATGCAGCTGACCACCTTACCCCAGGCTTTCCCCACTGATAGGACCCATTGAACTCTGGAGGCTATGTAAAGAAACTTTCCTCCTTTGTTGTTTTAAATTTGCTGACTCAGGCATTAAGTTGAGAGACAATGCTGTTGGAGGAAGGGAGACTGTTGCCCAGAGTTCCTATGTAGATTTTGGGTGGTGTTTTTTGTTTGTTTGTTTTTGAACTAAAAAGGCGAGGGGCTCATTTGTCATCCTGTACACAGGCAGTCTGTCAAAAGCAGCATCAGCTCTTCTGTTTGTTGGCCTGATGTTCTGATAGCTGCTCTTTGCTTAAATTTCAAATCAATTGCAGTTGGTGAAGTTTGGTTTTGTTATTCTTTCTCTGGTTTTCAGTAAGCATAGTGATGAATTTTCTTCTAAAAGCTGATTGCTCCAGAATTTACCTGGGGTTAGGGTAAATACATATTGCTTATCTTTATAAAACTCATAAATAAATCATGAAATGCACTAAGTTTTGTGAATCAGGACCCTAAATGTTTAATTGTAAATAATTTAAGTTTCTGATAATTTTTGTTATAGCTTTTTGTTGAAGTTTTGTTGGTATTTTTCCCCCAGTTTATCAAAAGTCTGAACAGCTTCAGAAATAACTGTTAAATTATAGATTATGCAAAACCTTACAGGCACAGATATTTAAAGTGTAAAGCTAATTTTAAGAGATTGCAATAAAGCTGCTTCAGCTAAAACTTTATGTTTAAATACTAGGGTCTGTTATATATTTCATACATGTATTTTAGAGGATGAAAGAATGTTTTTCCTTTGCTATTCACTTGTATAAATCAAGTTGTAAAAAGGCTGATAAACTAAAATGTTTGTGGTATGAGGAAATAAAAGAATGAAATTAGCATTCAGAAGAACTCTTGAATGTATGTGAGTTGTACAACTATAGATAGCAGTAGAGATTTTTGTTTTCTTTAATTAGCCCAGATTCCATGAAATTGTTTTTTCATCGTAGCAATCTTCAGATGAGTTAGAAGGAAACATAGTAATAAAGACAAGCAGATGCCCACCGCTGCTGAGAGGAAAACGCCTTGAAGTGTGGCTGATACACTGAAGTGAATTTTTCTTTCACCTCTGCACTGGGTCCATGGTGACATGGGGAACATTGAGTGCTCAGGATGTTGTATGCACTTGCTAATTGAAACTGGAGACAGACTGAGAATCAGCAAGTGCTACAGAGAGCTGTTCCCAGCCCATGTCTTTGAATCAATATCTCCAGCCATCCTGCCACCATTCACACACACAGTTCACGGAATAATGTGCTTCCCCTAAGGCAGTACACTTCCAGAGCTCTGAACTTCTTTATCTGAAGGATCCTAGGGCAGTGCTTATCAAATTAATCTGCCTATGAAGCTCTTGGGGGTCTTACTCTGCTCAGTGAGTCTGGGGAGGGGCCTGTGTTTCTCATCTCTGCATTTCTAACAAGCTTCCGGTAATACTGACAGCTGCTGGTCTGTCTGTGGGCCTCAAGAATAACAAGGATTTGGTACTTTTTGTACCAAAGTTCTTAGATGTATTTAACATCTCCTATAATTGCCTTTAATTCTAATGGGATATGTCTAGATTTTTCTCTTTCTTACTAAATTTTAAACCACGGAATACTGCTCTTTCCCCAAGAGGAAGTCAACCAAGCCCTCCAACTTTTATGAACTTTGCCATATGAACATAGCTGAGGACTCAGAATTATGAATGTTGAAATAAAAGGTATTTTCCCCTTGGTAGAGATACCCGTTGTTGAGCCCAGACTCTCAGACCCTCACTTTGAACACACTGTTATGTAAGACTGCTTCTAACAACCCAAAATCTGGCTTCCTGCTGCTCACTCTCCTGCATTGGTAAGAGGTTCCCCCTGGTCCTTGATGCTTCTGTCATCCAGCCCCATCTCTGAGACTGCTTGTAAGCCCTTCTGTTCATAAATGGAGTTGATATAAAAACCAAGAGATGGAGAAGTCTGGGACATGGTGCAGGTTAGACCATGTCTCTGAGGATTTGGGAGCTTTCTCTAGGACCTGAAACCTTGCAAACAGAAAAGGTAGAATTAGCTTTCAAGCTTCTTGTGGCAATGACATGAGGGAAGGAAGCAGGAGGGAAGTGGGTCTGTGATGTTAGAGCCTTTCAAGGTACAGTTAGATGAGAGACCCTTAGTTGCCTGTTTTCAGAGATCCTGATGAGTTTTTCCATTGAGGTTAAGGCTCCCACACTCCATGAAGATGAGCCATGAGTTCTACCAATTGCTCTCTCTAAATTGCTTTTATGTAAATATTTAATTTTCCCTATAAACACTTTGGGAATATATGCCAAGTAATACTTGGAAAAGTACAAGTGGGAAGAATATCTCAGAGTGCTCGAACAGAATTCTGTGGACTGAGTGACTTAAACAACAGACATATATTTCCCATGGTTTTGAAGGCTGGAAGTCCAAGATCAGTAATGACCAAATTTGTTCCTGGTAAGGACTCTTCCTGATTTGCTGCCTTTGTACAGTATCCTGGTCATCTCTGTGTCTCTGATAAGGGAACTAATCCCGTTTTTGAGGGCTCCACCCACATGAACTAATCACCTCCCAAAGGCCCTCCCCCACTCCAAATGCCTTCACATTGAAGTTAGGCTTTGTTGTCTTTTGAACATGTTAATGCAGGAATATTCCAAGGCAAATTGGTTAGATTATGGGAGCAGTAACCTAATTAGTCCATTCTAGTTTGATTGGGCTGACTGGGTGGCAACTGAGGACAGGCAAGGCATGGCTGGAGGAGGTGCATAACTGGGGGCATGCTCTGGAAAGATGCATCTTCCCTGTGCTTCTTTCATTCCCCTTTTCTCTCTGCTTCATGGCCCTGCCATGAGCTGAGCAGCTTCCCTCCGTCGGGGGCCTTCCCCCATGATGTGCTGCCTCACTTTGGGCCCAGAGCAGTGGCGACAGCCATCTATGGACTGAGATCTCCAAAGCTATAAACCCCAATAAGCTTTTCCTCAGGTCTTTTTGGTCACGGCAATGCAAAAGCTGACTAAAGCAGGCTTCAACCTAGGAACTTTAGGGATACACAAACCAAACGAATTGGTAAGAAGTGAGCTAAAATTGAGACTTTGGTGGGTGACCTTTGGCTGGAAAAGATACACTCCTTGGATTGTTGCTTTCTCAGTAAGCAGAGGCTAAAATAGACTGGATAATCCCCAGGCCCTCTTTTAACACTTTTAACACTAAACAGTCCGTAAAATGAAACAAAGCTAACTACGCAAGATAGATTGAAAAAGAACAATGAAGGACAGAACAGTGATACAAAGGAACTGCCAGGCAAGGATGTGTTGAGTGAAGGAAGCCAGAGGCAGAGGAATGTGTGCTGTGTGCTGCATTAACAAGTTCATGAAGAGAATGCCAAGTGATGTTGAAGTCCTACTAGTGATCACCTCTGAACAGCAGTGAGCAAGTACTGACTAGAGGCAGAAACTGGGCTGCTAGACATGTTTTATTTCTTAATCTCAGTGATGAGTCATGGTAGGCTTCAAAATCACTGAGCTGTTCACTTAAGATGGGGCACTTGACACATTTTTATTAGTTCGCTACACCTCAAACAAAAAAAGTGAGTAAAAAGAAAGGACGTGAAAGCCAGGCTCAGTGGCTCGGCTCCGGAGGCTGAGACAGGAGGATTGCAAGTTCAAAGCCAGCCTCATCAAAAGCAAGTGCTAAGCAACTCACTGAGACTCTGTCTCTAAATAAAATACAAAATAGGGCTGGGGATGTGGCTCAGTAGTCAAGTACCCCTGAGTTAATCCCCAGTTACCCCAATCCCCCAAAAAGGAGAAAAGCAAAAAAGAAAATGAGAGAAAACTTGTTCTCTGCCTGTGGGTTGTGTGTTGAATAAGTGCTTTTTTTACACTCCTTGAATATATTATGCATTTATTATAGTATCTTTGGTGAAAGCAGTTGAAGAGCTAAGAATCTCCATCAAAATTGTCAGGTTCTGAAATTCACAGGAAGCTTTTCAGGACTGGGTTCAGATAGGACAAAAGTATTTTTGGCAAGTAAGTAAGAATAGAGAACTAAAATGTAGTTCAAATCCTAATATTTTCACGTAGTAGCTGTGTGACTTCACGCAATTTACAGAACTATCCTCTGTCTCCATTTCATCTGTAAAAGATCTGAGAATACCATGCAGAGTTGCAATGAGGAGGGAATGAGTGACCACGTCAAAGTCAAGTACATAGACTATCTCAGGCAAGCTTATTTTTACCTCTAAGAGTCTGAGGACACTGGTATTAATGATGAAACAACCTGCATCAACTTTCTATCAACAGAACTTTTTTTTAAAATATTTACCTTTTAGTTGTAGTTGGACACAATACCTTTATTTTATTTTTATGTGGTGCCAAGGAACGAACCCAGGGCCTCACACGTTTAGGTGAGCACTCTACCGCTGAGCTATAACATCAGTCCCCCAACATAACATTGTCTTAACAGTTTTCTTTAAAATAGTTTACCCTTCCAACCATGCAAGAGAGATAGAGAAAATCAATTATACTGATAATTTGAGAACTAAGATATCTGGAGGCAAACATGAAACTTGAGAAGCTTCTGATGTGAGTGGGTGTTTTTTTTTTCTGTCACATGACCTCTCAAACCTGGTCCTGATGAGTTTCCTAAAAAAATAAAATTGACTTAGTCCAAAATGTGTTTTGAATACTATTAACCTTCTGATGAAGTAGAGATTAGAGATACCTGGCAAATTCAGGACACTTGGATATAAATGACGGAACACTCCCATACCAACCCATTTTAAATAAAAAAGAAATCTTTCTGCTTGCATAACCAAAATGTCCAAAAGGTGGCACTAGCTGCAAGCATAAGTTATTGTAGCCCAAGTGCCAAGTCCTTGACTCTCCATCTTTGGCCTGCACTTTCTATTTAAAATGTTTTTATTCCGAGACAGTCTTCATCCATGGAACATTCTTCCTGACCCTGTGTCCTCCAACCCCTCAACAGCTTCAGCAACTCCAGTTGTTCATCACAGTAGCTGGGCAACCCCCACTGGATAAGAGGGTCATTGGCCCTAAGTGCATAGGAAAGTCGGTCAGTGAATCTGCAAAAAAAACATGTGTTAGAGTCAGGATACTGAGTTATAGTTCTGACTATGACTAGTCTTTCTGTAACACTCAGTGTTGAGAGCCACAGCCAAAGGGGCCCCAGCAAACTTCCAGCTGCCAGCAAACTTCCAGCTGCCGGCTGATGATTGGCTCACAGCAGCCCCAGCAACATCTAGCTGATTGGCTCCTCTGCGGTGATGTTCATTGGGCTGTTTCCCTGCCCTTCAGACTGCCAGCTGGTGATTGGCTCACAGCGCCCCAGCAGCATCTAGCTGATTGGCTCCTCCACGGAGCTGCTCATTGGGGGACTTCTTTGGCTCCGCCCACGCAACCCAGCCAATCGGCCTCAAGAGCAGGAGGCTGGTGTGGGGGTGAGAGGCTTGTGGGAAGTCGGTGGTGGCAGTTGGGCTCTGAGGGTTTTTTCCTGAGGAGCTGTTTTGTTTGGCGTTTGTAGTTCTAAAAATAAAGTTAGTTTCTTTTGACAAGTGGCTCCTGAATTGTGCCCAGCCAGACTGTGGCAACTCAGCAAGTCATTTGCTCCCTCTGGACTTCAATCATCTCATTTGCAAAATGGATAAAATCTCTGCTACCTTGGTTCTGTGCCACAGCTAATATTTCTGAAGTTTCTACACTAAATCTTTTTCCTCTGAAAGTGAGATATTAGTGCCCTCTAGTGTTCTCGTCAGTTGGTACCTTGTTATTTATTTAGGATTTGTTGTACAAATATCCCCTAATTCAGAGACGTTCCAAGAAAAATTTGCTGTAAAATAAAATTCCATACTAAAATGTTTTATTTCTATTCTAATTTTTGCATATAAAAGGGCTTTTCTCTAACATAAGCTGTTAAAGCTATTGGTTTCATTTTCATTACTGTCCTAGCTGCATCCCCATCATTTTGTTACTGTTATTCAGTCATAAGTATTTTCTAATAGTCCCTGTGGTTTCCTGTTTGGCCAGGGGTTATTTTGTAGTGTGGCTTCATTTCAAAATCTTTGGGGATTTTCTAGATATTTTTTGTATTATGGATATCTAGCACAATTTCAATTTCTATCTAGCACAAATATTCTCTATGACTTCAGTGCTTTAAATTTGTGACATTTTAATAGCCCAACACGTGGCCTTTCTTGATGAATATTTTGTAAGCACTGCAAAATAACATGCATTTGGCATCTTTAGTATCTTTATTTACTAGTGTGAATTTTTTACTGTGTTGTTCAAATCTTCTGTATTCTTACTACTTCTCCTTGCTCTTCTTTCAATTACTGAGAGTAGAGTGTTAAAACCCCAAAATGTGATTGTGGATCTGTTTATTTCTCTATTTAGTTTTGTCTGCTTTTCCTCATATAATTTGAAGTTGCATGGATAGGAACCTTTACATTTAGGATCTCCCCCAACTTCCTTAATGACTCCTATAGCACAAGAATTAAAATCAATAATCAATAAATGGGATGTATTCAAACTAAAAAGTTTTTCCCCAGCAAAAGAAACAATCTGTGAGGTGAACAGAAAGCCTACACCTTGGGAGCAAATCTTTAACCCTAGCACATCAGATAGAGCACTAATATCTAGGGTATATAAAGAATTCAAAAAGCTAAGCGCGCGTGTGTGTGCGCGCACACACACACACACAAAATAACCTAATCAATAAATGGGCCAAAGACCTGAACAGACACTTCTCAGAAGATGATATACAATCAATCAACAAATATATGAAAAAATGTTTATCATCTCTAGCAATAGGGAAATGCAAATCAAAACTACTCTAAGATTTCATCTCACTCTAGTCAGAATGTTAACTATTATGCATACAAACAATAAGTGTTGTCGAGGATATGGGGAAAAAGGAATAATCATACACTGCTGGTGGGACTGCAAATTGGTGCAGCCAATATGGAAAGCAGTATGGAGATTTCTTGGAAAATTGGGAATGGAACCACCATTTGACCCAGCTATCCCTCTCCTTGGTCTATGCCCAAAACAGCATACTACAGAGATACAGCCATATCAATGTTTAAAGCAGCACAATTCAAAATATGATTGGTATATCTTATTCTTTTTTAAATTTTAAGTGGTTGAGGACATTTATTTATTTATTTATATACGGTGCTGAGAATCAAATCCAGTGCCTCGCACATGCTAGGCAAGCACTCTACCACTGAGCCACAACCCAGCCCTGGTATATATTCTTGATAAAGTATGCTATAAGTTGTCATAAGAAAGCATCCTTTTTCTCTCTGGCAGTATTCCTGCTTTGAACTTTATTTTATCTGATATTAGTATAGCCACACTAATTTACAATTAGTGCTTATATAATAAATATTTTCTATTCTTTTACTTGCAATCTGATTTTATAATTAAAATGTATCATAAAAAACAGCTCATAGTTGGGTCCCAATTTTAAATCCTTTTTAGTTGGAGTACTTAGTCATTAACATTTACTGTAATACTTGGTATGGTTAGGTTTAAGTCCTTCCTCTTCTTTCATCTTTGTTTCTGCTATTCTCTGTTTGTTTGATTCACATTTTCCCCACCTTTTGGTATTCCATTTTAACTTCTCTTTTGACTCAGTTATATTTCTCTGGTGTTTTCTTAATGGTTCTTCTTTGTGTATTTTCCAAATTAGTATGATACATGATACACATCTCTAATGTATCACAGTTAAGCATGGGCTCACCACATCCGTTCATATGTGAATGAAGAACCATGCCACAGTACAACCATTGGCCACCTCACTTTCTTTGTGACAGTGTTGTCATATATTTTACTACTCCAAATATTATGTTTAGCTTTGTGTCTAAAATATGTAAAGAACTTTCAAAACCCAACAGTGTAAAGCAAGCAATTCAACTATCAAATGGGCAAAGACATGAAAAGGTGCTTTATCAAAGAAGAGGGGCAGAGTATGAAAAGATGTTGAACATCAGTAGCCATTAGAAAAGTACAAATTAAAACCACAATGAATATTACCACATACCTATTTGAAAATCTAAAATAGAAAACAGTGATAATCCCAAATGTTGGCAAGGACACAGAGAAACTGTATCATTCATACATTGTTTGTGGGATGTAAAATAGTATAGCCACTCGGGGGAAATGATTTGGCATTTTATAAAACCAAGGATGTAATTACCATTGGATACAACAGTTGTACTCCTGGAAATATATCCCAGGGAAATAAAAACTTATGTTTATGCAAAAAAAAAAAAAAAAAAAAAAACAAACCTGTACATAAATCCTCAGAGCAGTTTTATTTGTAGTAGCTAAACACAAGAAATAACCCAAAAGCCCTTCAAGCAGTGAATGGTTGAGCAAACGGTGCTACTTCTGCATCATCCACAACTGCTCAGCAATAAAAAGAAACAGACTAGTGATACAAGCAACAATCTGGATGAAAGTATAGCGAATTATGCTGAGTGGGAAAAGTCCAATATCAATTGGGCTTCTAGAGTTCAGGGACAAGAGATGGGTGGAAGGAGGAGGTTACTGTGGTTAAGACCTGTTAGTGTAGGGGATCCTAGAGGATGATGGAACTGTTTAGTGTCTTGATTGTGATAGTAGAGACATGAACCTGTACTAAGCACACAAACTCACTTGAGTAAGGGTAAAACTGGGGAAATCTGAACAGGATTGGTAGATTGGGGTTGTGATACTGTATTATAGTTCTGAAAACTGTTTCCTGAAAGAAAACTGGATAAATGGTACATGGGATTTTCACTGTATTATTTCTTATAACTTCGTATGAATCTCTAATTGCCTCAAAATTAAAGTTTAAGTTTTAAAAAAAATGTGATTGTACAGATGCCAGAAGGAATAAAGAAGTGACAAATTTCCCACCATTAAAGAGCTTACTATCATGGAGACAGAAGTCTGGCTTTAGAGACAGCAAAGCCCACTGATCACATCCAGGAAACAGTTTAACAGATAACAGATGAACTGTATTGTTATATAATCACACTAGTTAACATGCATAACACAATTCTAAATGCTGTACACATAACATCTCATTTGATCTTTACTATAACCCTCTGCAGGAGGACATTATTATCATTGTCATTTTGCCAGTGAAAAAACAAGCACAATCAAGATAATCAAGTTAAATAAATCACCTGTCTTTTCTTCCCCCTCTTCTAGTGCTGGGGATTGAACCCAGGACCTTGGTCATGCTAGGCAAGCGCTCTACCACTAAGCCACATCCCCAGGGTTGTTTTTTTTTAAATCTAGGGTAATCCTGATTTGGCCAATCTTGAGTGATATTTCAGTACTGTATAAAAAACACTGGATTATTTATCAAAAGTTTTATGTTCTAGCCCCACTCTACTACTAACTTCCATTTTCACTTGAGAAGTGATTCAATCACTTGGTTGCTCCAGTTGAAAAGAGAATGGACTACATTTCTAGAATCCATACCACTTTATACTTTTATGATTCCTTATCTCTAAAATTATCAGTGAAAAAAAGAATGTTTTTCATCTCCATCTTGGAAGAGCTATCTCTGGTGACATCATCCTTTTCCTGAACCATTCAGGTGTTCACTGAGCATCCACTCCAGTAGTGGACTTGGCGCTCCGTTTCATTAGGTTACTGGTGCCTTCTTCCTCCACCCCCAGACCCTCACCAGAAGACTCCTCTAAGGTCTTCAGGCAAGGCCAATTTCAGGTAACAACCATTATAGTCATTTATTGAATGTTTTCTAAGTGTTAATGAGTGACACAGACTCTTCATTAATCAATACAAAACCCTATGACATGGGTTCTGTCAGAGGTTCTTTATACTTGTGGCTTAGCAGACTTAAACACTGAGTCAAAGATAATCACTAGTAGTCATAGGTGGAGGCAGGTCTCAAAAGCTTTACTATCTGACTCAGAAACCTGGCAATGTTGTCTATCCATTTAAGCCTTCTAGAAGGTCACATTTTAGGAGGTGGACTTTCTGTTATAAGTTTTTATAAATTTAGAAAAATAATAATTTAATCTAAAGTAAAGTAGTATGAAGTTAACTTGTTCACTCCCTTTTCTGAAAATTGACATAACAAGCCATTTAGCTAAAAGCGCCTTGGAATTCCAGCAGCCTCCTCATGGTGGCGATGTAAGACTAATCCATGTCCTTGCAGTCCTCAGAGCCAACTAGCTAACCTGCAAGCAGCAAGCTTCTCAAGGAATCAGCTTTCAGTCAGCTCTGGAGTTAGGTAAAATGAAAAATGAGGGAACTCTGAAGGGAGAATAAGAGTTGGGCATTTAGTTCACTGAGCCCAGGAACAAAAGAAATTCAACAAACTTGCAAAACAGAGGAAACAACTTCCTACAGGGGAAAACAAAGCACCTACTTGTTGCTGCCCACCCATCTACTAACTGTCCTTGGTAGTCGTCCAGCGCAAACACAATAGCCCTATCCACTAGTGTTTTTGCCATTTCCTCTGTCCCCTTGAAACCAGGCATTTGAGAATAAACAGTTCATTTCTCTTTTCTTGACTTGCTCCAATGGGGGTAAACAAAGTGACAACTGGCATAAAGAAATATCACATATTTTCCTTGAACACTTATGGCCTTATGAACCCCTGCCTAGGAACAGAATGAAAAACAGATGATTCAACCATGTTTTCAAGAGCTTGGTGGAAACTAATAAAAACACCAGGCAATAAGCATTTCTTGAGCTACATCCAACTATAGTAAATACCTTTGGTCCAAGTACAATAGACACCCAGCACCGGATTGGTTTGTTTGTTTGTTTATTCATATGGAGAACTGTCCAATCCACCCACAGAATTAGCCTACAGGGGTCTGGTTGTAACCTCTTGATTCTTGGTCGCAGCTGATTGGACTAGAAGTGAACACCTCATATGGAAGGAGGTAATCCATTGGCCAACTAGAAGCCAGTGAGGTTCTCTCCCTCCAGGACTCCAACTAAGAGACAGAGTGCATGCAGGCCACTGTGTTCAGGCGAGGGTAGAGCCCTAGAGAGAAAGCCTGCAGACTCCTTCTGCTGGGACTTGATGGTTCACCTTTTCTCATATGGTGGGGGAGGACCAGTATCCCTCCCCCCAAAATCACATTTTTGTTTAAGCTTATTTTGTGCCCATTCTGTTACATGCATTTCATGTCACAGACTTCAGGCTCCTGTGAAAAGTTCAGTAGAGGTATAAAAAAAAAAGTTTTTGACTGTTCCCACCACCCATGGAATCTTCCTTGCAATAGGAAGAGAACAGGATCCCTGGAATTCGGTCCAGGTTTGTGACCCCATGAACGTTCTTATTTTTCCTCTCAGAGCCTCAGCCTTGTTCTCAGTAAACATGGAAATGATAACATCTGCCTAACGAAGTCACTTCGCACAGGAAGTGTCCATCTGGCTGGGTGCCCAGAGCATGGCAGATACTCAATAAACGTCAGCTTCCGCAATGCCTTATGAGCAGGCTCTTTGGCTGCTCTCAAATATAAGTCATATAGAGATCGTGGGAATCTTTCAAAATAGAAGATACATCAGTACTGTAAAGAAAAAGAGACAGCCATAATAATAATGGCTCTTTAGAAGGGAATGAGTTCTGTTTGGAGCCTGTGGGGGTGATGGGATACTGTGGATCACTGTTCCTAGAGAACAGGCTTATGAACTACAAGACCAAGGCCCATTTCCTCAAAGAAGGAATGCAACCCCTATATTTTAAGGCAGTGGTGAGGCTTTAGTGGGAAAGTTTACAGGGACCATTGAGCCCACTTTCTTGGAAATATCGGGGCAGGGCAGCAATAACTGTTCAGCTGTCCCCTCCCCTTAGTGGTCTTACTTGTGGAGAAAATATTCACAGATCCACTCATCCTCATGAAGGGCATGAGGGCCCTCTGTGAATACTCCTTCTCTCAGCATTTTCAAAGAATTCAGGATGATTGACAGAAAGGAAAAAAAAAAAAAAAACTCTGTTCATGGAGTTCTATCCATCCAAAGTGAGCATTTTTTTTTTTTTTTTTAGAGTGGCCTTTGGAGTGTCTAAATCACCTCATTATAAATGGGGCATTAAACTGCCTGCTCTGACTTAGAGAAGCTTCCTTGGAAATGTTGGGAGGCTACTGAAGTCCTCACTGCCCTAGTACTGAGAAAGCATAGACAAGGTAATGACATGTTGTATCTGGTAGCAAACAAATGTCTCCTGAGGGTCCACTCATTTCCAAGGACGTTGAACTGCAAATGCAGGGTGACCAAGACACTTTCTGCACTCAAGTATTCTATATCTGGGGCAGCCTAGAGCCCAGAAATAAAGTCATCCTTGGTCCATTCTAATTGGCCACCCTTTTCTCTGTCTCAGGCCTAGCCGAAATGACAGTAGAAAGAGAAATAAAATGTGTCAGGTTCTTGTTCTGCATTCTTCTGTTGGCCTTTGGTGCCTGTGCAGTGGTACTGATCAGCATGAGTACAAGGGCCCAGATTGTCCTGAGTCAGACCATAATCCACAGGGCAACTCTGAGTCCCCTGTTATCTATGGTTGTCACTGCAGTGGGTACTTTCCACTTTCTGGTGGCCTTCATGGGCTGCTGTGGGACCTGCAAGAATAACTACTCTTATGATCATGTTTTCCATCTTCCTGTCTCTTATCATGTGAGTGGAGATACTGCCACTATTGGAGAGGATTCAGGAAGATTTTAACTGCTGTGGATGGCTAACTCCATAGAATGGAGAACAGTCCTACCTTAGCCATGGGTGGAGTTCCTGACTCCTGCTGTACAACACTATGGACAACTGATTTCCATCTGAAGGCAATCTACACCGAGGGGTGTGGAGAAGATCAGGTCTAGCTGAGAAAGAATGTGGCGGCAGAGGCTGCAGCAACCCTGGGCATTGTTTCATAAACATCCTGGTAATTGTCTTTGTCTGCTGTCTTGTGAAGGATATTGAAGTGGCTATGAGGTGGTACAGGTTTTCAGCTCCCTCATCTAGGGAAGGAGAGTATTATCCTCCAGGTTTTTCGACTGCTGCATTATTTTTTAAGAACAAGCAAAAAAAAATTTTTTTTAAATCCTGCATTCTTGTGAGTATTCACCAAATGTCCTAAAGAGCTTATAACTCAAATGTCTTTCACAGTCCAGTCCCCCTGAATTCATGTCCAAGTTCTATGGAGAATGTAGGAGAGCTCTTTCCTCCAAGCCCTTTAGAATAGGGGGCACCAGTATCTCTATTACTTTTTTCAAAGGAAACCCACTAGTAAAGGATGATCTTATCCATTTGAAGCTGAATCTCGACTTGCTTTCCTCTTCAAGGGTTCTGGATCCAGTTGCCATCACTGTCACTTTTCAGGTAAATTCTTCCTTGGGCTCTACAGTTTGGCTGCCAAAGACAGACAAATATGAAAGGTGACAGACTTGCTTGTGAGTATGTGTAACAGCCACAGGGAACATACCCAAGTATTACAGGGACTCGCTATGAAGTAAAGGCTAAAAAGGCATCCCTTACACAATCAAAGAACAAAGAGGAGCGGCCTTTTTTCAAAACTAAAGGACTATGTGTAAATAAGATTCTTTCTGAAAAATAAGCAAGATATGAGATAAGATCCTGGTTTGTTTGGGTAACTGTGGTTACCACAATGGTATTCAAAGTCTTTTAACTGTCTTCTCCTTTGAATATAGCATGTCTGAGTTTGGTCTAGAGAGCCTCCGGTACATTCTCTTTGATGAGTGGAGAAGAAACAAGTTTAGCACACTGCTAAACTTAAAAACAAAAACAAAATCAAAACTCAGGAAAAACACCTCCTTTTCTGGCTCAAAAAAGCCACTTGTAAGAAAAAGTTGCTATTAGCAACATGAATGTTTGCTATTATCAACATTACTCACGAACAGTATCTCATGTGAATTTCAAGATGTCTTGAGCACTTCTGAACACACCCACCCTAAGAAGTCATTGACCTGGTAGTTATTGAAACAGTTCCACACCAAATCTTAAATAAATAGCTTAATGTTCTTATTTTTACCAATATGTTTTTCCCTCTTGGTTACTGAGCTTCAAGAGGCTCTTGCGCTATTGACAGGCTTAGTTTTATCAAACTCCCTGGCCTTGCTCCCCTAATATAAGGGTGGCCTTGTCTTCATGATGCCTGATACAATCTTTCCTGGTTGGCAGAGATCCTACCTGCAGCTTGCAAAGAGTCCTTGCATCTTGTGCATTTTTGTTGATAATTCGACAAGAAGTTTGACTGATCATGAAGGGAGAGAAAAAGGCATAAGCAAGGGGAGGAGGCAACAAGAACAGAGAGGTCAACGAATGGAGTCTCTGACATCTGACTGATTGGCTTTAACTTTGTGACCTTGGGAAAGGTATAGAGCTTCTCCCCCCCCCCCCCCGCTTCTTTTCTTGCAGTACTGGGGATTGAACACAGGGCCTCGTGCATACTAGGAAATTCTCTACCACTGAGCTAAGTCCCCAGCCCAGTTTGTAAATTTTTATACTTCAGTTTTCTCTTTCATAAAGTGGATTGATAATTATAGTGCCTATCTCATAGAGTTAGGCACTAATTCTAAAAAAGGGAAAGATTGGACAGACATCCCATGTTCATGGATTAGAAAAATTGTGAGGTTGGGAGAACTAGTACATATCAAATACTTACGGTAGTGTCTATAGAATAGGAAGGACTTAACAAATGTTAGCTATTCTAGCTGAGTGGAGTTTTAAAAATTTAGATGAGAAAAAGATCAACAGATGACTATGAATTTTAACTTGATACAAAATTTATAGCAAAACATCACCAAGAAAATGGAAAGATGACTGGGCTTGGTCACACATACCTATAACCCCAAACTTTGGGGAGGCTAAGGCAGAAGAATTGCAAGTCTGAGAACAGCTTAGGGAACTTACTGAGACCCGTCTTAAATAATGGGGGAAAAAAAAAGAGGAAGAGAGAAAAAAAATTAAAAATGAATAACTAGCTTGAAAAAAAAGATTTAATACAATATAACAAAAGTTTAATATCCATAGTGTGTAAAAAGTTCATAAACATTGAAAATTAAAGATATTGAAGCTGCCTAGAAAAAGCAAAGATATGAAAAAAACTATTCATAAAATAGGCAATAACTGGACATATTTCTCATGTTCATGGATTAGAAGACTTAATATTGCTAAGATGTCATTACCTCTCCAAGAGATCTATAGATTTAATGCAATCCCTATCAAAATCCCAATGACATCTTTTCAGAAACAAACAGAAAGACATATCTTGAACTACACATGAAATCTCAAGGGACCCCAAATATCTCATATCATCTTGAAAAATAAAGTTGAAAGCTCCCCACTTTCTGATCTCAAAATTTAACTACAAGGCTACAGTCATCAAAAGAGTGTAATACCCAATATAATGATAGATATAAAGACCAGGGAATAGAAAAGAGTACCCAGAAATAAACCCTCACATTCGCCGCCAAAGGATTTTGACAAGGGTGTTGTTTACTAGGGAAAGGATTATCCTTTCAACAAGTAGTGTTGGGGAAACTAGTTATCCATGTGAAGAAAAAAAAAAACTGGATCCTTACCTTACACTATATTAAATATCAATTCAAAATAGATTCAACACCTGAAACTAGCATCTAAAACTATATACTTCCATAAAAGAAATAAGGGAAAAGTTTTATAACATTGGACTTGGCCATGATTTCTTGGATATGACACCCAAAGCACAAGCAACAAAAGCAAAAGTAGACAAATGGGACTTCGGCAAACTTAAACTCTCCCATATATCAAAGGAATCAGTCAACAAAATGAAGAGGCAACCTACAGAACAGAACAGGAGAAAATATTTACAAATCACATATCTAATAAGGGGTTGATAGCCAGAAAATTTAAGGAATTCCTATAATGAACAACAACAAAAACAAAAATAAATAACCTAATTTAAATACGGGCAAGAAACCAGGTATGGTAGCATATGACTGAAGTTCCGGCATTCAAGAGGCTGAGATGTTCAAGACAAGCCTGGACAACATAAAAAAGGGCAAAGGACTTGAACTGAAAATTCTCCAAAGAAGATATATAAATGATCGACATATGAAAAGGTGCTCAAGAAATGCAAATCAAAACCACAAGGAGATATTACCTCATATTCATATTATGAGGTATCACCTCATAAAATAGTTACTACTAAAAGAACTGAAAACAAAACACATGTTAGCAAGGCTATACAGAAATTGAAACCCTTATGTATTGTTGGTGCAGATATAAAGTGGTGCACTCTTTATAGAAAACAGAATGTGGGTACATCAAAAAATCAAAAATGGAAATATTACATGACCCAACAATTCAACTTCTTCCGCATATATATCTCCAATTCAAAGAATTGAAAGCACAGTCTCTAAGAGGAATTTGTATACAAATGGTCAAAACAGCATTATTAGCCAAAGTTGGAAGCAATCTAAGCAACATCAACAGATTAGTGGATAGGCAAAAGAATTGTCTATACATACAGTGTAAAGGCATTAAAACTTACGTATTTTACCACACCTAAAAATATTACTAAAAATAGAATACTTTTAAAAGGGCAACCTAATGAATATATGGGAAAAATACAAACTCATGTATAGTGAAGGAAATTAAAATTAAAATGAGAATTTTTCACACTTCAAAAGCAGTAAGTCTAAGAGACTTAAAGTAATAGCCCTGTTCAGGTATTCTATTTCTAGAAATCTATCATGACAGTGTGATCAGAAATGTGGAGTATCTAATATATGTATACTTCTGTATATTAATGTAGAGATGACTCCTCACATTGTTATTTATGATAAGGAAAATTAGACAACCCAAAGCTTACTAATAAAGAAATTATTACAAATGTTATGCTATATAATGAATGGTATGGATCATTTTGTAACTGTCAGATAAACTATATTTATGAAAAGTTTTTAATGACATGAGAAAATTGTTATGGAATAATTTTAGTATATGAAACAGAATGTATTAGTTGGCTTTCTTGCTGCTCTGACTAAAAGACCCAACCAGCACAAATGTAGAAGAGAAAACGTTTATTTGGGGACTCATGGATTCAGAGGTCTTAATCCGTAGACAGCAGGCTCCAATCATCAGGGCTTGAGGTAAGGCTGAACATCATGGTGGAAGAGTGTGGCAGGGGGAAGCAGCTCATAGGATGATCAGAAAGCAGAGAGAAAGAGACTCTACCCACCAGATACAAAATATATATCCCAAAGGCACACCCCCAACGACCCACCTCCTCCACACCTACTTACCTCTAGTTACCGTCCAGTTAATCTTATCAGGGGGTTAATGCACTGATTAGGTCAAGGCTCCTACAACCCAAAAATTTCCCCTCTGAACCTTGCATTGTCTTACATATGAGCTTTTGGGGGACACCTCACATCCAAACCATAACACGGGACAAAGAACTTAGTATGCAATACAATAACAATTAATGTGTATGCAACAAACCTAGGTGAACAGAGTAAAATGAAGTGAAAGCCATTGAGATATGCACCACCATTTCCTCTGTGGGTTGGATTTAGGGTGTTTTTTGCTTCTTTGCACTTTTCAGTTGTCTTCATCTGTTAGAGTACATCCAAGATCTCCACAGAAGATACTAGCTTTACTTACTTTTTTACCTCATACCAGGTGTGTTAGCCACTGGTTCTCCATCAGGGCACTGGAGCTAACATCAGTGAGATCTTCTTTTTCTTTTTTTTTTTTATTGGTTGTTCACAACATTACAAAGCTCTTGACATATCATATATCATACATTAGATTGAAGTGGGTTATGAACCCCCAATTTTACCCCAAATGCAGATTGCAGAATCACATCGGTTACACATCCACAATTTTACATAATGCCCTATTAGTAATTGTTGTATTCTGCTACCTTTCCTATCCCCTACTATCCCCCCTCCCCTCCCCTCCCATCTTCTCTCTCTACCCCATCTACTATAATTCATTTCTCTCCTTGTTTATTTTCCCATTCCCCTCACAACCTCTTATATGTAATTTTGTATAGCAATGAGGGTCTCCCTTCATTTCCATGCAATTTCCCTTTTCTCTCCCTTTCCCTCCCATCTCATGTCTCTGTTTAATGTTAATCTTTTCTTCCTGCTCTTCCTCCCTGCTCCGTTCATAGTTGCTCTCATTATATCAAAGAAGACATTTGGTATTTGTTTTTTAGGGTTTGGCTAGCTTCACTAAGCATAATCTGCTCTAGTGCCATCCATTTCCCTCCAAATTCTATGATTCTGTCATTTTTTATTGCTGCATAGTACCCCATTATGTATAGATGCCACATTTTTTTTTATCCATTCATCTATTGAAGGGCATCTGGGTTGGTTCCACAGTCTAGCTATTGTGAATTGTGCTGCTATGAACATCGATGTGGCAGTATCCCTGTAGCATGCTCTTTTAAGGTCTTCAGGGAATAGTCCGAGAAGGGCAATAGCAGGGTCAAATGGTGGTTCCATTCCCAGTTTTCCCAGGAATCTCCAAACTGCTTTCCAAATTGGCCACACCAATTTGCAGTCCCACCAGCAATGTACAAGTGTACCCTTTTCTCCACATCCTCACCAGCACTTGTTGTTGTTTGACTTCATAGTGGCTGCCAATCTTACTAGAGTGAGATGGTATCTTAGGGTGGTTTTGATTAGCATTTCTCTGACTGCTAGAGATGGTGAGCATTTTTTCATGTACTTGTTGATTGATTGTATATCCTCCTCTGAGAAGTGTCTGTTCAGGTCCTTGGCCCATTTGTTGATTGGGTTATTTGTTATCTTATTGTCTAATTTTTTGAGTTCTTTGTATACTCTGGATATTAGGGCTCTATCTGAAGTGTGAGGAGTAAAAATTTGTTCCCATGATGTAGGCTCCCTATTTACCTCTCTTATTGTTTCTCTTGCTGAGAAAAATCCGTTTTAGTTTAAGTAAGTCCCATTTGTTGATTCTTGTTATTAACTCTTGTGCTATGGGTGTCCTATTAAGGAATTTGGAGCCCGACCCCACAATATGTAGATCGGAGCCAACTTTTTCTTCTATCAGACGCAGAGTCTCTGATTTGATATCAAGCTCCTTGATCCATTTTGAGTTAACTTTTGTGCATGGCGAGAGAAAGGGATTCAGTTTCATTTTGTTGCATATGGATTTCCAGTTTTCCCAACACCATTTGATGAAGATGCTATCCTTCCTCCATTGCATGCTTTTAGCCGCTTTATCAAATATAAGATAGTTGTAACTGTGTGGATTAGTCTCTGTGTCCTCTATTCTATACCATTGGTCCACCCGCCTGTTTTGGTATCAGTACCATGCTGTTTTTGTCACTATTGCTCTGTAATATAGTTTGAAATCTGGTATCGCTATACCGCCTGATTCACACTTCCTGTTTAGAATTGCTTTTGCTATTCTGGGTCTTTTATTTTTCCATATGAATTCCATGATTGCTTTATCTATTTCTACAAGAAATGCCGTTGGGATTTTGATTGGCATTGCATTAAACCTATAGAGAACTTTTGGTAATATCGCCATTTTGATGATGTTAGTTCTGCCTATCCATGAACAGGGTATATTTTTCCATCTTCTAAGATCTTCTTCTACTTCTCTCTTTAGGGTTCTGTAGTTTTCATTGTATAAGTCTTTCACCTCTTTTGTTAGGTTGATTCCCAAATATTTTATTTTTTTTTTGAGGATATTGTGAATGGAGTGTTTTTCCTCATTTCTGTTTCAGAAGTTTTGTCCCTGATATACAGAAATGCCTTTGATTTATGCGTGTTGATTTTATATCCTGCCACTTTGCTGAATTCATTTATTAGTTCTAGTAGTTTCTTTGTAGACCCTTTTGGGTCTTCTAGGTATAGAATCATGTCATCTGCAAATAGTGATAATTTAAGTTCTTCTTTTCCAATTTTTATGCCTTTAATTTCTTTCGTCTGTCTATTTGCTCTGGCCAGTGTTTCGAGAACTATATTGAATAGAAGTGGTGAGAGAGGGCATCCCTGTCTTGTTCCAGATTTTAGAGGGAATGCCTTTAACTTTTGTCCATTCAGAATGATGCTAGCCTGAGGCTTAGCATAGATAGCTTTTACATTGTTGAGGTAAGTTCCTGTTATCCCTAGTTTTTCTAATGTTTTGAACATAAAGGGATGCTGTACTTTGTCGAATGCTTTCTCTGCATCTATCGAGATGATCATATGGTTCTTATCTTTAAGTCTATTGATGTGGTGAATAACATTTATTGATTTCCGTATATTGAACCATCCTTGCATCCCAGGGATGAATCCTACTTGATCATGGTGCACAATTTTTTTGATGTGCCTTTGTATTCGATTCGCCAGAATTTTATTGAGGATTTTTGCATCTAGGTTCATTAGAGATATTGGTCTGTAGTTTTCTTTCTTTGAGGTGTCTTTGTCTGGTTTCGGAATCAGGGTGATGTTGGCCTCATAGAATGAATTTGGAAGAGCTCCCTCTTTTTCTATTTCCTGAAATAACTTGAAAAGTATTGGTATTAATTCTTCTTTAAAGGTTTTGTAAAACTCCGCTGTGTACCCATCCAGTCCTGGGCTTTTCTTGGTTGGTAGTCTTTTGATGGCTTCTTCAATTTCATCCATTGATATTGGTCTGTTCAAATTGTGTGTATCCTCCTGACTCAGTCTGGGCAAATCATATGACTTAAGAAATTTATCGATGTCTTCACTATCTTCTATTTTATTGGAATATAGGTTTTCAAAATAATTTCTAATTGTCTTCTGTATTTCTGTAGCATCTGTTGTGATATTGCCTTTTTCATCCCGTATGTTAGTAATTTGAGATCTCTCTCTTCTTCTCTTTGTTAGCATGGCTAAAGGTGTGTCGATCTTATTTATTTTTTCGAAGAACCAACTTTTAGTTTTGTTAATTTTTTCAATAGTTTCTTTTGTTTCAATTTCATTGATTTCCGCTCTGATTTTAATTATTTCTTGCCTTCTGCTACATTTGCTGTTGTTTTGCTCTTCCTTTTCTAGGGCTTTGAGATGAAGTGTGAGCTCATTTATTTGTTGGTTTTTTCTTTTTTTGAGGAATGACCACCAGGCGATGAATTTTCCTCTTAAAACTGCTTTCATTGTGTCCCATAGATTCCGATATGTTGTGTCTGTATTTTCATTTATCTCTAAGAATTTTTTGATTTCCTCCTTTATGTCTTCTGTAACCCATTGGTCATTCAGTAACATATTGTTCATTTTCCATGTGATGTAGGATTTTTCCTTCCTTCTTTTATCATTGATTTCCAGTTTCATTCCATTATGATCAGATAAAATGCAAGGTATTATCTCCACCCCTTTATATTTACTGAGGGTTGCCCTATGGAATAATATATGGTCTATTTTTGAGAAGGATCCATGTGCTGCTGAGAAAAAAGTATATCCATTTGATGATGGTTGATAAATTCTATATATGTCAGTTAAGTCTAGGTTATTGATTGTGATATTGAGTTCTATAGTTTCTTTATTCAACTTTTGTTTGGAGGATCTGTCCAATGGTGAGAGAGGTGTGCTGAAGTCACCCATAATTATTGTGTTGTGGTCTATTTGATTCTTGAACTTGAGGAGAATTTGTTTTATGAATGTCGCAGCACCATTATTTGGTGCATAAATATTGATAATTGTTATGTCTTGTTGGTGAATGGTTCCTTTTAACAGTATATAATGTCCTTCTTTATCCCTTTTGATTAACTTAGTCTTGAAGTCTATTTTATTCGATATGAGGATGGCCACCCCTGCTTGCTTACGAGGACCGTGTGCGTGGTATATTTTTTCCCATCCTTTCACCTTCAGCCTGTGTATGTCTTTTCCAATCAGATGTGTCTCCTGGAGGCAGCATATTGTTGGATTTGTTTTTTTAATCCATGATACCAGCCTATGTCGCTTTATTGGAGAGTTTAAGCCATTAACATTCAGAGTTACTATTGATATATGGTTTGTACTTCCATCCATGTTTGATTATTTATCCTTTTTTAAAAAAATTTAGTTTGTTTCTCCATGATTATCTTTCCCCTCACCCTCTGTCTTTACCGAGGCACTTCCTACTGATGGTTTTGGTTATTGTTTTTCATTTCTTCCTCGTGTAGTGTTTTGCTCAAAATGCTTTGCAATGCTGGTTTTCTGGCTGCAAATTCTTTTAACTTTTGTTTATCATGAAAGATTTTTATTTCGTTGTCATACCTGAAGCTTAATTTTGCTGGATACAGAATTCTTGGTTGGCATCCATTGTCTTTCAGTGTTTGAAATACATTGTTCCATGACCTTCTTGCTTTCAGTGTCTGTGATGAAAAATCCGTTGTTAACCTTATTGGTTTACCCCTGAATGTAATCTGTCTCCTTTCTCTTGTAGCTTTTAATATTTTCTCTTTGTTCTGTATATTGGATATCTTCATAACAATGTGTCTTGGCGTTGGTCTACTGTGATTTTGTGTGCTCGGTGTCCTGTATGCATCTTCAATTTGTATATCTGTTTCCTTTTTTATTTCTGGAAAGTTTTCTGTAATTATTTCATTCAGCAGGTTACTCATTCCCTTGGTTTGAATCTCTGTACCTTCTTCTATCCCGATGACTCGCAAGTTTGGTTTTTTTATGTTATCCCATAACTCTTGGATGTTTTTCTCGTGATTTTTTTTACCAGCCTTTCTGAGTTGGCTAGACTCTTTTCAAGATGATATATTTTGTCTTCATTATCTGACGTTCTGGCTTCTACTTGCTCCACTCTGTTAGTGATACTCTCAATTGAGTTTTTAATTTGGTTTATCGTTTCCTTCATTTCTAGAATTATTGTTTGATTATTTTTTATAATCTTTATCTCCTGATAAAGATGCTTAACTTCTTCTTTTATCTGTTTATGTACTTCATTCTCAATGTGTTCTTTCGCTGCTTGAATTTGCTGTCTTGTATCCTCTTTAAGGTTCCATTCCATCTGTCTAAGGTGTTCCTTGAGTTCTTTATATGACCACTTTTCTGATGACTCTAGGTTGTCCTGAATATTTAGGCTGTCCTGCATTGTTTGTACTCCTTTTCTTCCTTGCTTTTTGAAGCTGCTCATGTTACTTCTTGTTCTGTTTGACTGATGAGTTACTGTTTACTCCTATAAATTTATTAGATGCTTGGGAGGAAAGGTATTAGAAGGGAAGGGAAGAAGTCACTAAAGAGAATGAGAGTAAGCAGGTAGAATTCAAGGAAGGGGGGATAAGATAATTGAAAAGAAATGAAAAGAGAAAAGAAGAAAAAAAACAGGAAATAAAAAAAGAAAAAAAATTTTAAAAAAATAATTAAAAAATTAAAATTAAAATTAGAAGAAAAAAAATTAAAAAACATTGTAAAAAAATTTAAAAAAACAACAAGAAAGAAAAATGAAAATGAAAGAAAAACCCAAATCAAAAAAAAAAGAGAAAAGAAAAAAAGAAGAAAAAGAAACTAATAAATGCAATCTTAGAGTTTGATTAACTTCTCTTCCAGTAGGTGGCGCTGTGCCCACCAGGCCAAGTTTCTCCTGTCAATACACGGGAACCAATCACTGTGCAGCAGCTCCTCCCAGACTGGGTGAGTCTCCAATCCTGAGTGCCTAGGGCCTCCTCTTGTGTCTAGTCACTTCCCACTTTTCCTCTAGCCAGGCCCCTCTCACGGGTGCCGCTCACCACAATACTGGCTACACGCCAGGTCTGCTGCTCCCAGGAGCCCTGTTTTCATGAACGACTGGGCACACTCTTCCAATTTGCCATTCCCTCAGACCCTAAGTTTGTAGAGCTTGGGGCTGAGAATCCTCAGCGAATTTTACTTGCCCTCCGGTAGCCACTCTCCTGGTAGCTGGTGCAAGAGACCTCAGCTGTCAGCACTAGTCAGAGTGGTAGTTCCGCGCCGCGGGTCCCGCCCCACCTCTGATTCCCTGGGTCTGGCTATCGTGCTCACGGGAGAGCTGGGAGGGGCCCTTACGGGAGAGCTGGGAGGGGCCCTTAAGGTTTCCCCGATGTGTAGAGAGGGAAGGCTAGGGAATTACACACCTGTATCCGCAGGTTTCAATGAAGTTATCTCCTCCGCCGCAGTCTGATGACGTCAGTTCTCTGCCATGGTGGTGTCTCTTGCAAATGGCAACAGTTCGTTTCCCTTTGCCGGGTGACCAATGCAACGGGTGGGTCCTTACTGTCTCTCCCAAGCCCCGTTTCAAACCTGCGGCCACTACCTATGAAGGCTCGGTAGGCATTTACCTCCGTAGGATCAGAAGGGCTGACCAGTTGTTTCAGCCGGATGGATTAGTGCTCGAGATCTTTTTCAAGTTCATGCTTGTTTGTCTCCTAAACTTGTCATAGAATGTATTCTTATTATTATATTTTTATGTTCTTGTTGCTGTCATTCTAGAGTAGTAAAACACATACAAAAGAGTTATAGTATTTAATGACTAATGGTGTTCTTGTTTATTTTTCAAAGAGCTAATACTTGTACTTCTAACAATCACTACTATTTTTACATTCTTAAATTTGCCACAAAAAAATTTCAATTTTATTTGACAGAGTGCCTTTCTGGAAGGTGTAAACAAGTAAACCAATGAGAAAGGAATTCCATGAAAAAAAAAAAAGGACTCATTTGTGAATGGGTTACTAGGCAGCACGATTTCACTGAATATTAAAAGCTACTACTTAATAAAAGAGCCAAGAAATGCCAAAGATTGCCAGAAAATAGAGGGGCAAGGAGAGACTGTTCTCTAGAATCCTCAGAAGGAACATGGCCCTGCCAACACCTTGATTTTGGAGGGCTAGTCTCCAAAACTGTAAGAGAATACATTTCTGCTGTTTGAAGCTGCCTAGCTTGTTGTGCTTTGTTACACCAGATCTAAAACACTAACACAGTCTAGACAGACTGAAAATTATTGATCACTGGCTTAAACAGCTCTCTTCCTATTTCAAAATTTGTCCATATTTTGGGTTACCAATTCCTTATCCGTTCCTTCTAGTGTGAGCCCAGTGATGAGTTAGTCAGAATTGAGTGATATCTACTAAGTGTCATGAAATGTCTAGAGAGACTACCAGACCCTTCTATTGTTCTAGAATATTCTATGCTGACTCATTAATAAGATATCCCAAGAGAGTGGAAAGATCTTTCCCAATGTCTTTTAATTCTATTCTTGCTCCACATAATAGTTAAAATATGAAGCAACAGCTATAACCATGGCACTCTTGAATGATGTCTGGCACATAAGAGGCACTTGAGAAATTTTGGTCAAAGAAATGAATGAATGCAATTCCCACAGTGTCAGGCGTCACACCCCTGTATTTCCTATTACTCCAAAAATCCTCTTTCGTCCAATCAATCTTCTAAAATCTCTTTCTCCAAGAGAGCTGAGGCACAGTTTCCAGGCTCCTCTCTTAGAAGTGAGGCAGATTTTTGCCTATTCCACCCCCCACCGTGCCTCAGAAAGGAGGATCAAGGTGCCTAAAGCAGAATCCTCCAAATACCCTGAGTGGCAGTGACATCCATGGACATGCTTGCTGAAACCACAGCAAGAGCCTGGACAGCAGGCGGACATGGGGTCAGCCTTGACTCTTGCCCAGACCATTTCCATCTCAGTTTGGAACAAAGGAATTCCTTGATACGTGCTCAGGAGATGGCTCTGAGATGCCTGACCAGTGTTGTTCACAGAGTGCTGATGGGAAAGCAGTGATCAGAGGCTTCCACAGAGACACAGCTGCAGCAGACCTGTGGGAAGAGGCCCTCTTCATAGAGGAGACCGACATATTTGTTAGAGACTCTGACTCATTGTTTCCAGCCTTGCTCCTGGCACTTTGTGACCTTTCCTCACTTTGGTCCATATTTTCTTATGAAAATTTGTTCATAAACCTTCTTCTCTTCCTTTAGCCTGCCTTCTCCAGGAGCACAGGCCCCACCCCATAGGAAACTGATTCCATCTCAGGCAGCAGCAGCTTCTCAGGCCTTCTTCTTTGAGCCCAGAAAGGATTACCTGGGGGCTGCATCCAACTTCCTGGGCCTGTCCGAACAGTTCTCTCTGGCAGTTGCAGTTCTTACAGGACTGACCTGTCCTATAGGAACCCAAAACACACTCAGTTCACTTCCCACCCAGGAGAACCTGGGGATAGGGCTAGCCTGGTGGCAGGGTACACAGAAGCACACTGTGTCCCTTGCAGGATCACTTCTCTCACCCTGGGGTCCTCCGAAACCAACTCTCAAGAACTCTCCCAAAGTCGCAAGGCCAGTACCTACTGTTTCTATTGCACATGCTGTTTCCTTGGCCTGGAATTTTAATTATTTTCTTATCTGTTGGGCACTCTTCTCGTTTTTCAAAAGTGAGATCAGTGTCTTCTAGAGTCCAAATTCCTTATTGTGGCCTTCAAATATCACAGATGCAGCTCTGGCTGCCTCTCTGATCTCCTTTCCTAACACTCACTCCTCTCACTGGGCTCAGGATGCACTGGGCTCCTTGCTGCCCCCGGAACTTTCTGGGCATGCTCTGCAATGGCCTTTACACTTGGTGCTCCCTCCTCCCGGAACACTCTTCTCCCCACTATTCACACAATTTACCTCTCATTTCATTCCTCTTCCAACAGAAATGGAGATCTCTAGGGAGGCCACTGCTGATCCCAGCCTAAAACCGTGTGTCTGCTCTGAGCACACATCAGTCCCTACCACTCATGGCCCCTTCCAAAAACTGATTTTATGTTCCATATTTATGTTCTACAGGGTTAAGTCCTGTGGCTGCAGGAGACTTTGTGTTACCACCCAAAACCACACCAGGCATGCGGCACATCCCAGTAAACAGATGCTAAATAAAGGTTGTTTCAAGTTGATTTCCAACTTGATATTCTGGTGCCTCAAGGCAGCTCTCTTAAATAAAGAGTGGACTTTAGGTAAGGTTCATGTGGATCTGATTCCAGTCACATATATCATGTGTGAGCATTCACACATGCATGTATATGTATATTGTGGCTGTGGCTGTGTATACATACACGGTTCTTAAAACTTTACTCTCTGTTTGCACAACTGGTTCAGAGTAACAATGTCCCATTTTCTCTCTGAGGAGCACCATGATTCTATTTGGGGCACACGGCTCTGAAAGCAGGTTGCATTCCTTCCTTCTAAGCAAGCAGGGATGCCAGTTCAAACTGTCCTTTTACTCAAACTTTACACTTTGAAATCAAAGCCAGCTTCATGGGTGTGTGACCAGTGTGGCCACACAGGGCTCAGTTAAGAAAGTTCCCACACTTGTTTTAAATGCTCTCCTGTGGTTGTCTTGACTTTCTTAATAACATCTGAACAAGAAGCCCCTCTTTTGCATTTTGTACTGGGCCTACCAAATATAGCTGGTCCTGATTAAAACAGATCCTTACTCAAAAATCATCACTTTCCTGAGGACTCTCAACCAGTGTGTCTCAATTGCACATCTCTCTGGGCTCTATGAAGTCTAAGAGAAATGAAATTTGCTCCCTTCCCCAAATAGCCCACCTACTCTGCTCTCACCCTCTTTCCCGACCATTGCTAAGTATCACCATGCACAGGTCCCAGCTCTCTCCTTGTGGAATGCCCTGTATTTCTCTCTCTTTAAGGACTCAGGATCACATCAAGGAGCAACTTTGAAGATTCTTTCTGAGTCTGTCCCTTGGGCTGTTCTGCAGAGATTTGAGTTTTGAGGCTGCTTTACAATCAGCCCTGGCATCAGCCAGTTAATTGCCTAGAGGAGGAAGGACATTGCTCTGTCTTGGCTGCTAAATTTCTGGAGAACAGGACTTTGTGAGTCAGGAAACCTTTTCTTTTTGTGGAAATCTAAAGTTGAAGATTCTCCCATGGCAACCTGGAATCTCATAAACCACTTCCCTAACACTCATTATTTATGAATTCCAGCTGACTTATAATAGGGCACAGTGCCTGGCACATAGGAAGCTCTCAACAAATAACCATTGAAAGAATATAGGGATTTCTCCAAAAGGACAGTAAAGGAGTAGCCTGAGACCATCTTACCTTTTTATTATTGCTTTATTTTTATTGTTGATTAACATATATTAATGTACCTATTAAATTGTACCTATTAAAGGGGTTCAGTGTGATATTTCAACACATGCAAACATCATGCACTCATCAAATCCAGCCTCCTTTTAATCACCTTCCCTGCCCCACACCACCCTTCCCAAACTCTAGCAAACATGATCATACATTCAGGTCTATTTGCTTTACTTCCACATATGAGAGAGATCATGCAGAACTTGTCTTTCTGTGTCTGGATAATTTCACTTAACCTAACATCCTCTAGTTCCACCAATTTTTCTGCAAATGACAGGATTCTTCTTAATGACTGAATAATCCTCTGTTGCCTACAAATGCCACATTTTCTTTATCCATTCATCTGTTGAGGGTGTGCAGGCTGATTCCCATACCTTAGCTGTTGTGAATAGTAACACACAGTAAAAACCTGGACATGAAAGTATTTCTTCAGTATGCTGATTTCATTTCCTTTGAATCCATACCCAGAAGTTGGAAAGCTGGATCCTATGGAAGATCTATTTTTAGTTTTTTGAGGAATCTTCTACTGTTTTCCATAGTGACTGTACCAATTCACATTCCCACCAAAAATGTATGATAGTCCCTTCTTTTCTACAATCTGACCAGCATTTGTTATTTTTTGGTATTTTGGTAAAAATCATTCTAACTGGGGTGAGATGATAGCTCATTGTAGCTTTGATTTGCATTTCCCTGATGGCTAGCAATGCTGAGCATTTTCTCAGGTGTTTGTTGTTGAAGCCATCTTTCTTGACTTTGCTGGGCTATTGATTCTCTTTCATGTTTTCCTTCTCTATCAAGCTTTGCTAACAAATCTTTAGTCAGAATATATTTCTAGGAAGCTTGGTTTAACTAGAAGGAGTTTCCCAAGTCATCCATCACATTCTGTTCTAAATTACATACATGTGTCTTGTCTTCTTCAGTAACTGTAAGCTCTTTGGGGACATTGAAAGGGTCTGATTCATTGTGCACCACAGTAACTAGTTCAGTGTCTTGCTATAACATAATTGCTAATTCATGGTAAAGTCATAATTGCTAATTCATAGTAATTGCTAATCTATAAATAAAGAGACAAAATAACATCTCATTGAGTCTTACTTTTGCTGATTTTTAATCCAGTATCCATGATTAAGTTTCATAGCTCTGATCATTTTGCTTCTAGACTCATTCTCTCCCATCGTCAGCCTTAGGAAGAAATGGAGCTCATCCTCTCCAAGACTAAACACTGTGTGTTTGCTGCAGGCCAGCACACTACCTCCATGACCAGCCTATTCAACTTTCCTTCCTCCCAAGACCTCTTCCTCTATAATGGCAGACTCTGAAACCCCTTTGTTTCATTCACCACCATTACTTCTGCTGTTGCTCCTCCTCCTCTACCTCCTCCTCCTTCTTTCTCCCTCCATCCCCATTCCATTTTCCCTTTTACAGATTTTTGAGAGAATAGCCAATCTATCCTTCACTACACTCTTTGACTCATTTTACAGCAGAGCTGACTACCTGGGCCTGTGGCCAGTGCAATCAGTCACATGAGGCTCTGTGGTCAGAAGGCCCCAGGCTTGGAGATAAGACTGATGCCATCGTAAAATTCTTAATAATTTTATCTTTGGATTTTCCTGGTGGACAGTGAAACTTGCTCCATATGCTTGGAGCCTTGGCTCACATGCCCCACGTCTGCTGTCTCCCTGCCTCCCCATGAGTTACCAGCTGCCTACTCCCACCAGGTAGCCCACACCCTGCTAAGAATCCTCCCTTCTACCACTCAGTGACTTCTGCCCCATCCACCCTCAGAAGAGCTCTGGGGTCTAAATCTGGGGGTCTTGGGGGTCAGGCACACTTGTCCTTCTGACCATGTCTCAGGGCAGGATTCCAGCAACTGTGAGAGTCTGCGCTCACCCAATGAACAACAACAACAACTGCTGAGGGCCATTACCAAGTAGGAATGATGCATTGATTTCCTTGCCAGCGTACCCCATGTTAAATTTGCTGTGACCTTGCATGTGTGTTTGAGAAAGATGACCCTACTCAAGGACGAGGGTGGATCCAGGATTAGGGTGTATCCTGCAATTTGAGGAAGTATAGTATCCCGGTCCTTGGGTTTAGGGCGTTCCCAGTTTAAGACCTTGGGTTAACCATTTTCCCCAGTTTGCCTGAGAAAGTTCTAGGAACAGGCAACTTGAAATAAAAACAAAAAAAATCACAACAAGAACACATTGTTTTTTGAAATGGTCACCCATTTTTTTTGCTCTCCTTCAGGAGCGAGCAAATTCACTTACCCCCAAGCTTCAGACATCCCGCGTATGGACCACCAAATGCTGCAGTCTTGGCTGGGCACAGAATCATGAGCCACCACACAGCTTTGTAGATTCAAACAGCAATTCTTTATTCCCGAACTCACACCGGCCTCCACACACGCTCTGGGGCAATCCCAGTTCTCCTCCGCCCAATTCACCTACTCCACGAGGCTTTTTTCCCAAAATACTCTCTGAATCTCACGAGAGCTCAATGGGAGCTCAGGTAGGAGGAACGCCCTATTTCCAGCAGCAATAATCCTCAATATCGAACTTCCCTAAAAATCCAAGGTCTTAAACTGGGAACGCCCTAAACCTAAGGACCGGGATACTATACTTCCTCAAACTGCAGGATACACCCTAATCCTGGATCCACCCTCGTCCTTGAGTAGGGTCATCTTTCTCAAACACACATGCAAGGTCACAGCAAATTTAACATGGGGTACGCTGGCAAGGAAATCGATGCGTCATTCCTACTTGGTAATGGCCCTCAGCAAACAACAACAACAACAACAACAACAACAAAAAAAAAAAAAACACCATGACAGATCAAGAAAGACTTTGGAAGAAAGAGAAAAAAAAATCATTCAAGTTTTGTACAAGGAGCCTGTAATGGTTTAGATAGGAGATGTCCCCCAAAAGCTCACGTGTGACAATGCAATAAAGTTCAGAGGTGAAATGATTAGAGTATGAGAGTCGAACCCAGGGATTAACTGGGTGATAACTGAAGGCAGGTAGAATGTGACTGGAGGAGATAAATCCTACCACCATTCCCAAACAGGAACTCACCGTGTGATTTTTGGGGAGACCAAATACACTGAAATAAAAGAGCCAATGGCAGGTGATAGATAGTTAAGAGCTTAGACAAGAGATATTGCAGTATGGCCAGGCCCGAGGAATTTAAGATGTACATCTTAAAGAACAGGAGCTAGCAACAGGGAACTGTTGGGAATCTCAGTGTTTGAGGACACTGTCACAGACCTGTGGTGTACATGGACATCTATCTCACTATTGAGGTAGCACATCAGGAGATTACCAATGAACGCCCGTGACCATGGACCTTCCAAGTCTTCATACCCCTCTCTCTAGCAGAGGCATTGTTGAGACCCACATACTTAGCTTTGAAATTCTTTCACCTCTAAATCTAAGTTATGATGGAGGCCATAGGAATTAAAGAGAACGGAGAGATTCAAGGATATTATGAAGTAATACTTGATAAAATCAGACATGAGAGATAACTGAAAAGGAAAAAACATGAAGTGCATACTGAATCTGAAGTCTGAGTAGCAGGATGAATGATGAGCCACTGAGGCTCTTGGAAACATTAGAATAAACTGGTTTGTGGCAAGGGAAAGAAGGAGTGGGCAGGTAGGAGGATCATCTTTGGGTGGTGATACCTATTTTAGAATTGCCCTGTAGGTTAGTAGCACCTCATTGCACAAACCCAGGGAGATTCATTCATGTAGAATACACTGTGAATGGTGACTTCTAGAATTTGATGAAGACCAGACTTCAAATGACTTGTCAGGAACAGACTCATGACATAGGCAGAGCTGAAGTCATGGGATGAGGGAGGTCTCTGAGATGGGGTCTAGAAACACATGGAAGTCAAACAATCAGTCTGGGAACTTTTCCAATCAATTGGGGCGGGGGGACAGCCAAGAAGATGGCCTTTGAGGAAAAAGAAAATTGTGGTTTTAAAGGGGATCAGTAGAAGCAAAGTTTCCAGAGAGAAGAGATTGGAGTCATGTCAGAGGCTGTGGGAGGTCTAGAAATATGCTGGGAGTCGGGTTTGGATCTATCAGATGGGAGGTTCTTGACCGAACAGTCTCTGTTGATGCCTATTGTCCTAGCATCATCCCTTTTCACTCTCAGAAGTGTCCTAGTTATTGATGACAATAAGTAGGGGCTTACAGGTGACCTTTGAAAGAAATAGTTTCAGTTGAATGGTTGGAAGCAAAAGCCAAACCTCAATCAGTTAAGGAGAAAGATGAAAAGGTAGAGGCAGAGTCCTGTCCTTCTCCATGGCTCATCTGTCTGCTGATTGGAAGAGTGTAAAAAGCAAAGAAACCATCTGCCCTCATAATTGCCTGAGAATAAGTGCAGTGTGTCTTCCTGCTACCCTGCTGGCTACTTTGTTAAATGTTTGTGTAGAATCCCACCATCCTAGCTGTGGGAGTGTTGACTGCCCTCCTCCTGCTACAAGGCAGTTTAGAAGGCAAGCAGGCTCCAGTAAGAAGGCGGAGATCAGAGAAATCACAAAAGCATTGCAGTGACTTTTAATTTTTATTTTATTGCTTAATATGTTATGTAATCTTTATGCAATAGCTTACATAGTACCCTAGTAATGTCAACGATTTTTGTGTTTTTAACCTATCAGCTAAAATAATTTTTAATTAGAAGAATAAAAATAAATGTTTAGCATAAGTATATCCCATGCAATATTTGGAATATATTTAAACTAAAAATGACTCACTGTTTATCTGAAACCCATATTGAATGGGTATCTTGTGTTTTATGTGACAGTAGAGTGAATACCGTTCCTTCTTTAAGCTTCCTCTAAAAATAATGGGAAATAAGTTCAATAGACATTCAATAGACATTTTAGCTCCGGTTGAGAAATTTCATTAGGGTAGCAGAGGGATATTCAAAGATAGGATAATACAATCTCTGACCTCAGGGAACGCAACTCAGAATCTAGACAGAGGTACAAAGATAACAGTAGTGCAAGATCCTGCCTTGATGACTTTCTTGGAGAAAGTAGAGTGGAAATACAGAATATTTGTCACATAAGAGATATAAACACATGGGCTGGGGTTGTGGCTCAGTGGTAGAGTGCTTGCCCTGCACACAGGAGGAGGCACTGGGTTCAATCCTCAGCACCACATAAAAATTAATAAACAAAATAAAGTTAGAGTGGGGGGGGGCTGTCTGTCCCTGGGTCAGAAAGGGCCAAAGGTCAGGGTGGAAGTGGAGGGAAAGAAATTAAAATCTTAGGTTGGGGCTATATTAGGGTGAGGCTAAGCAAGAGGCTGACATTTTTTCTCCTTCTTGGAAACAACTTCAGTGCCTGGTCAGCACTTGCCTGGTTTCCTTCTGTGGGACAAGCAGGGAACCAGAGTGATCCAGGATGGAAAGGGCTGTCAAGAGGCCTCATGCAGCAGACCAACTGTGTCTTTGTCCACTGTTTTCTACAGAAGGATCACCTCTCAGATAGCAAAAAGCAGGAAAGAGGAGTAGGAACAGTGAGAGGGGAAATGACCATTTAGGAAGCCCCTCAGTCAAGCAAAAGGCTGTGCTTCTTGTCTATGCATGGCCTCTATCACCCTCACAATACCTTAGGGAGAGGCTATTATTCCATGTTCCAGCAGGTGGCTAGTGAGAGTCAGCATCTGAATCCACATCAACACAAAGTGGGGAGAAACAATGAGATAAGCAATAAGATTCTGAGAGAGACTAAGTGTGAGGGTGAGGATGGAAGAAAGGCAATGTTTCCATCACACAGAGGCTTTTCACTGCCATGCCATGTGTCAGTGCTAAGCCATGACAATGGGGGAAAGGCCCATTAGCTAATTAAAAGATCTAACCGGAGGACTGGAGATGTGACAGAGCACTTGCCTAGCATTAACCAAGGCCCTAGTTATGATGCCCAGCACTGCAGCAACAACAACTCAAAAAAGGACTGACCTCTTCCACCCCTACCCACCATCTTACACTTTTTGCTCTTAGGCACTAACCATGGATGAATAGTAATAGCTTTCCAAAGCATGGTGGGTGGTGACTTTTCCACTTCCCATGAAAATTCATTCTTTATTGAGCTTATGTTTGCATGCTCATTTTTTTCACTCTCTCTTTACACACACACACACACACACACACACACACACACAATGCTTACTACTTGAGCATTGGCAAAGGTCCCGGCCCATATTTGTTCACATTCTCTTACTAGTTCGGGTACAAATGTGGTATAGTGAAGATGAAATTTGATGTTGTTGGTCACCTAGAAAGGACTATAAAACTATGCCTATTATTGTCACAAACCTTTAGCCTGGGAGGCTTTATTACATCTACTTCCTTCTCAGCTAAACAAGCAATATTAAAAGCTTGACCTGGTTCTGTGTCAGTTTTGATTATAGTTATTCAGAGTGATTAAAAGCGGTTTATCTTATATTGATTATAAGGTCCATTTCCATCCTTAACATAGCAATTGAGGTCATTGCCTACAGTTTATAAATGATGATAAATGAAATGTCTCCTATCCTTCATTAGATAGCCATTGTGAAAGGCAGATTTGTCACAGACATTAAGCATTTGCTCATTTGGCACAGTATGTGAATCTATTCCCCCAGGAGATCTATTTATTTCCAAGTGATAATGAGAAGACACTCATCACATGAGTTGGCTTACTTTAAATGTTTAACCTTTCAAATAAAAAGTTCCCTGGTCAGACCTAAGAAACCCTTTGTTCCCTGTATTCACCCTGAATTGAGAAGTCAAGGGAACTTGCCGTTCGGGAGAGACCCATGCTTGGAAAATTCATGCAAGAACTAAAATGATACATACACTTGGGGACATTTCGCACAAATGGCAATAGTGACTCTGGAAATAATTTATGAAAACATTAGTTTACAGAAATTAATACTGTGCCAATAAGAAATGTGATGATGTAGATTCTAGGGGTCTGCCACTAGGTCTCAAGGACAGGGACCTCCTGAATAACTCATGCGAGGAGTAGACTTTAGTGCTCTGCTAAATGAAAGATTGACTCATGGTTTTTTTTTTTTTTTTTTAAAGAGAGAGGGAGAGGGAGAGGGAGGGAGGGAGAGAGGGAGGGGGAGAGAGAGAGAGAGAGAGAGAGAGAGAGAGAGAGAGAGAGAGAGAGAGAGAGAGAGAATTTTAATATTTTATTTTTTAGTTATTGGCGGACACAACATCTTTGTTGGTGTGTGGTGCTGAGGATCGAAGCCGGGCCGCACGCATGCCAGGCGAGCGCGCTACCGCTGAGCCACATCTCCAGCCCCTGACTCATGGTTTTATATGGAGTGGGTCAAGAGGCAGAAAGCTACAGTGGGTTGAAGTAACTCTAGTTGTGAGAAGAAGATTGAATGTCAGGAAACATGGAACATCACTAAAGAACTAACATCATCCAGACTTTGAACAAATCATTTATGATCAAATTAGGATTCATACAACTGCCATAGTGTAGGAATCTTCTCTCCAGTATTTCTTGGCTGTTTCAGGATCAATACCAAACTTCTCAGGCAGATATATATATACATGCAATGGAATGCTATGATACACAAATGGTGCATGTGGCCAGTTTCCATTCAGTGATGAGCCAACCTGGAATTTGGGATAAGAATGGAATTGAGGAGGTTAAGAGAATTGGAAATGAAGTTATCTAACCTCCATATTTTGAAAGGGTTCAAGGTGGGGAAAAAGAGAAAAAGTTATTTGCCACTGTATGAGAATGTCACCGAAGGACTATTTACAATAGTCAAAAGATTGGAACAACCCAAACAACTATCAGTGGATGGATGGAGAAAAAAATGTGGTACACCCATATTATGGAATAATATTCAGCCATAAAAGTGAATCAAATACTGATAATGCTATATATAACATAAATGAAACTTTAAAAAATTATGCAAAAGGCAAAAGGTCACCTATCAGGCGATTCTGCTCATACAAAATATCCAAAAGAGGTGAACAGAAAGCAGACTGATAGTCTTCAGGGACTAGAGGAGGAGACAATTAGAAATAAAAGTACAGCATTTGGGATATGGGGTCTATTTTGGAGTTGTGAAAATGTTTTGAAGCTAGACAGATGTGGTGGTTGTACAAAACTATGAATAAACTGATACCACCCAATTATTCAGTTTAGTCTAGTTAATTTTATAATTGCACCCAATAAAAAGAAGTTATTTGCCAGGAAATTTACAGTAGACATTAATGCCAAGTGACTCTACTTCCCTTACCCTCTTCTCTACTTCTGAACCCATGACGGTGGGGCCAATACCCCTTTAAACTGCAGCTAGTGGCCATATAAACTGAGTGACCAATTACTCTGAAACAGATACCAAGGCATATGACTCAATAAAGGACTTTTTTCCCCCTGATTTGCAAATTTATTGCTATGAGGTATAAAAGTGAAACCATATTTACATACACATTAGAAGATTGATTTTTATTGAACATGAAGAAAGTAGGTGAAGTCAGATCATTCTGGAAATCCTGGAACATGCATTTGTGTAGTGTGTCCTTAAGAAGGTGTTCATAATCTTCACTCTTCCAAAGGTCTGTGCTCAGCCTCAATATGCCCATCCCTAAAGCTTCATTGTGCTCTTCCATCCCTCTAGACTGGCACAAATAACCGAGGTCCAACACCTGCCAACTTATTCCCCAGTGACTCTGGACCCAGTTTTTTACCAATCAGTCAGCATAGTAGAAGCCATATCCACCCTGTGTAGGATACCTGGAATCTGTTTTGCTTACCTGTGACTGCCAGTCTCACAGGTACTCTCCAAGTACACACCTGTTGAATTCAGTGCCTTTTCACTGAACTGTCTAGACTTCCCTATTCAGCATCAATTTAGGATCTAAATCCCCACTAACTTTATAAAGATTTGAAATTAGATGTTTTTCTGGAAAAGGGTCCACTCATTTTCATTAAGTCAATGGTTCCTAAATTTATCTTGCATCAAAACTAGCAAGGGATTTGAAGTCTAGAATGCTGGGTCCAACTCCAGAATTTCTGACTCAGTAGGCCTGGATAGAGTCCAGCATTTTCTGACAAGTTCCTGGGTAATGCTAATGCTACTGGTCAGAAACCACTCTCTGTACACCACAGCATTAGATTACCAAAGGTGTCTGTATTCCAACAGTCTTAGGCCCTACCTTGATGGTCCAATTAAAATTACAGGATCTCCTTATGGGATCTATATTGCACTACAATTCCTTACTAGAACTGGAACCTTATCATCCATTACAGCACATTTAGAATCTACCCAGACCTTGACAGCCTCTTTATTTTTATAAATTGATATTTATTTATTTATAATATCTTTATGTTATTTATTTATTTTTTAATAAATACTGCTAAGGATTGAACTTAGTGCCTCACACATGCTAGGCAAGTGCTCTACCACTGAGCTACAACCCCAGCCCTGATATTTATTTTTTTAAATACGATTATATGAATTTGAAAACCACTGTAGAAAATCTTGCACCTATTTGAGTCCCAAAAACAGGTAGGTAGGATATTAATCCAAAACAGAATACATCTCCCACAGGTTGGACAAACTAAGATGCCTTGACCCATTTATTCACATATACTTTACCAACATGACCCAACTACACAGTTTTCCCTGACTCTTCAGACAGAAAAAAAACTGTAGCTGCAGCCAATCTTGGGGTTACCTGCCCCTCTGCAAAGTTATTGTCATTATCTCCAACCTTTCACCATTTCTAAATTCCAAATTGCAAATTATGATTCATTAGTCAAGCAATTCAGTGGATTGCAATCAGCTTTTCATTTTTAATGAAATAGAGCAGAAGGGAAAAGAAAACTATCTCAGTATATTATCCCTAAGAGATATTGCACCTAAAACTCTTGTTACCCTTACATTTTGTGTGTGTGTGTGTGTGTGTGTGTGTGTGTTTGTGGAGTTGGAGAGCAGGTGTATACGCTGGTCACTGTATAAAATGTATTTCTCATTGTGCATGTCAGTTAAAAATGTTTGAAAGCCTATGCCTTATTTGCCGTCTTGACAAAGCAATATGTTTCAACATCATATTCCATTTGATAAAATTATTTGTCTGAAGAATCTAGCATTTGGTGGGGGGGAGCTTCAAAGCACATAAGTGCTTCTTGGATAATTGTTCACCTTGCTTTTTGTTACAAATTACCTTCAATCATTAGATTACTGACATTGCCTCAGTACTCTGGAGGCTAGCTGGTTCTTGATTATTCTGGGTAAAAGGAAACATGACTAGAATTTGTAAAAGTTGAGATCCATAAGTGATCTAAAGATATCCTTTCAGGTCATTTTTTTACACCATTCTCAAAAACTGAGCTTGAACAGAAATACCATGGTCAAGCTCTCTGTCTGAATCATCTCCCTTTGTGCTACCAACTCTTATGGAATCCCAACCCCCACACCTTTCATCACCCCAACCCTTGAGGGAAAGCAGTGCAGATGATTTTCACCAAGACAGATCTGTGAAGTCCAAAAACACTGTTTCTGTTCATTCCACCTCACCTCAAACTCTCCTCCACCTTTAGTAAGTCCAGTGTTGAACTTGGCTCCCAGAGCATTCTGGGTTTGGTCCAATGCTCTGGGGAGAGAAAGAGCAATGGTTGTTAACCCTGTGATCTCCATGCTTAACTGCTGACTATGTCATTTCACTTGTGATAACCCTGACTCTGGGGTTAGGCTTACAGAAGTCTTAAGACCTTAACCCATAATCAAATGTGTCCCAAAGTCATTGAACAGTTGCTGGATTTGGTAAGCAGGGAGATCTAATCATGGTGCTCAAGCTTATTCACAAAGACCTTGAGAATGGAAAATCCACAAGGACATTTTCTCACATTACCCCAGACTCTGAAGCTACCACCTACTTCAGGCCAGAATTAACGTTCCTAAATAAATCATCAACCTGCACAGGAAGGTGTGTGTGTGTGTGTGTGTGTGTGTGTGTGTGTGTGTTGGGGATGGGGCAAGGTGGATAATGTGTGAATATGTAAAACCATCTATGACAAAGAGAATTTTACATCTACTGGTATTTTTGTCCTATCTCCTCCTCCATAATATCTTCTATTGATAGAAATAATAGTCACACAAAGTGTAAATAGCACATAGTGGGTGACTTCTTTAAAAATTTAAGTTCTTTGCTTGAGGACCTGTTGAGTACTGTCCTTTTAATTCCACTTCCTCCTATATCCAAAGATAAATAATACTTCCTTATTCTAATCTAAGCTACTAGAAATTATTAGTGCTTGCTTTAAGACCCTTCCTTATATATGCCCTTACAAGATAAGAAAAGAACACAGATATAGGGTCACTTAAGTCAATCATGCAATGGGGGTCAAAGCTTCTTGACTTACCTAGCAAGTTGTCATGATTCGGACTACAAAGACTCACTAAGAGTTACAGGAAAGCTAATAAATAAGTCACAGGTGTTTGCTTAGCTTCCTAATATTTCAAAAGGGCGAGGGGAGGGGCAGAAGTTTCTGAATGTTGTCACCAGAGCTGGAATTCATCAGTCTAGTAAGGAGGCTGAACAAGTTTCAAAATTTCAATATAATGAAGAAAAATTCCTGCCCAGGAAGAGAATATTGGATGTCTTGGAGGAAAAATAAAAAAGAGGAATGATGAAAAAAAAAATCAAAAGAATCCGGCTTAATCAGAGCAGATAGAGGAAAAGGTAACTGACTTATTTCGCTCCTTACACTCTATTTGCATCATGAATTATTGTTTACGTACCACAATTTTAATAATAGGGTAAGGGTAAAAATTAGAGGAAAAGATCAAACCAAAAATCAAGCCAAAAAGAACTTAAACGGCAATATCAAAGAGTCAAGCAGCCAGGAAAAATCAAGAGGTCAAGGATAGTTAAAAAGAGGGGTTGGGGTTGTGGCTCTGGGGTAAAGTGCTCACCTAGCGCATGTGTGAGGCACTGGGTTCGATCCTCCGCACCACATAAAAATAAATAAATAAAGGTATTATGTCCAACTACAACTAAAAAATAAATAAATATTTTTTAAAAGAATACTTAAAAAGAAGATGCCAACACACACAAGAAAGGAGGCAGGAGTCATCATGTTTAGGTACCAAACATAAATCCATTTAATCCAAACTAAACAGGATCCCCTGGGAAGGTGGATCTATCTAGCACCTATCACATGGCTGAATGGAGGAAGGAATTTACCATCCATCTTCAATTCCTTCTCACCTTGATTATGCTTATTCTTTTCAGTCTCTTGGTAGCATGGTCTAATGAAAAGAATAAGTACTTTAGACACAGCAAAACCTGGGTTCAAATTTTACTTTGCTACACTTTATTGTGATCTTGGGCGAATCATTTAATCACTTTGTCTCATTTGTTCCCATTTGTAAAATGAGGAAACCTACTTCGTGTTGCTTTTGAGCTGAGTGTTCAATATTCAGAGATGATAATTATCATTAATATTTGAATTCAAATAAAATCATCTTTAAGACAAAAAATAACGATATAAAAATTTCTCTGCTTTAGAAGAAGAAGAAGGGGGAAGAGAAAGACAAAGGAAGGGATGGAGGGAGGAGCTGGTTAAGAAAATGTCAGCTGTATTATAGAACTGGCTTTCTGCTTGCTGCTGCCATGCTCTCTACCATGAAGTCCTCCTCACCTCAGGCCCAAAGCTATGGGGAAAAAAACAATAAACAAACAAAATGGTGTTGAGTTCTAGGCATCCTGAAGGCCGGGCAACTGTGTTCATCATTAACTATGTTAGGGATTTGGGAACAGACAGAGCTGCTTTGACCTGCTTCGCATTTCTGGTCCCCAAGCAGGACTGTGGAAGGAGCTGACCACTGGGCCTTCCCCATTCAGAGCTTACTGGGGTAGTTTTGACTTTTACAAGATGGCGATGGACTCACCAACCACAAATAACCCTCAATATTTTAAAACCGTGTATCTAAAAATCAACCACACGTGTTCATTGCAAATATCACATTGTACTAAACAAAAACTGCTATCCTATAATTAAGTTGTAGTGGTCCTATCATGCTACTGTGAAGTAAGCCAATCCCCCAAAACCAAAGGCCGAATGTTCTTTCTGATATGCGGATGCTAACACACAGTAAGGGACAGGAGGGAAAAATAGAAGTTCGTTGGATTAGACAAAGGGGAATGAAGGGAAAGGAGGTGGGAAGGGAAAGACAGTGGAATTAATCAGACTCGACTTTCCTATGTTCATACAGGAATATACGACCAGCGTAACTCCACCTCATGTACAACCACAAGAATGGGAAGTAAAACTCCACATATGTATAATATGTCAAAATACATCCTACAGTCATGTATAACTCAAAAGAACAAAGGAAAAAGGGGGAAAAAGTTGTAGTGGCCAAGTTACAATGAAGATCTAAGCTCTAATATTCTAGAGAGAGGTCTCTAACCAAAATGGCATTTGCTTGGGAGGCCTCAGGTTCCAAAAGGAGAATTCCCAGAGACACTTTCTAAGAGAGACAAACAAAAAGTTTTCCTGATTTATGAATTTATTTATACGAAAACCATCTGAAAGATGTAAGTTAAATCACTTATTTGAACTAAAAGTTGTCACAGATGAACAATACTACTAGATCACCATACCAATGAAATCTGAACACTTTGTCCTTATATGTATTTCTTCATGAAAATGGCAGGTACCGTTAATATACATATTTCTCTGCTTTAGACATAGAAAAAAATTCTATATTAGTCCCCTGATTAAGAAGCTTGCTTTGATTTCTAAATCCACAAGCATATATATAGGAAAAAAAGGAACAATCTGGAAACTATGAGTCATTAAATTTATGGAAGAAAGGCCACATAACACTTTAACTTTTGACTCTCCACCCCACCTCGATCCCTTGCCATGGGGCATTTGTTTGTAGAATGCTACTGGAAGTAAATCCAGCTCCAAGGAAAATAAAACTTTATCTATTCTTAGTCTGTTAAGAGGACAGCATTGTTGACACTCAGAGACCTTCCTGCACCACTGTGCATGTCCTAAGAGGGCTGAGGAAACAGCTGCTCCACGCTTACGAGAGCGTGCAAGCAGAGGTCCAAACCAAAGAGTGCCGTCTTTTCTTCAGGCTGGTAAGCCTCAAGCAGCTCTGATGCTATGAGAGTGGCCTAGACACTGAGCAGGATCAAGGTTACTCCTTCAGTTGTTGAGTTTGGGTTTTTTGTTTTTGGTACCAGGGATTGAACCCAGGGGTGCTCCACCAGTGAGAAATATCCCAAGCTCCTTTTCACATTTTATTTTCACATTTTACTCAAGGTCTCTCTGAGTTGCTTAGTAGGGCCTAGCTGAGTTGCTGAGGCTGGCTTTGAATTCTCAATCCTCCTGCCTCAGGCTCCTCAGCTGCTGGGAAAACAGGTGTGCGTGTGTCTGGAAATTTTTGAGTTCTTCGTAGAGCAATAGTTCAGGTAAGATGTAATCCAAACTCTCCAGGAAAACTCAGACAGACACAGTTTAGCAGGAAACAGGAAAACAAAAAGATGGTGACATAATTCAGAATGGATCACAGACCTAAATGTGAAACACAAAACTCCAAAGCATAACGTAGGTAGAAAACCTGGATAAATCTATTTTTAATCTAAATAAATGTTTCTTTACTTATCTAAATAAGTTTAGACAAATCTGGGTTACATTTGGTTTTTTAATGATTTCTTACAGCATCAAAACATGATCCACAGAAGAAAAAGTTGATAAGTTGGGCTTTATTAAAATTAAAAACGTCTTTGGAAAAGATACTGTTAAAAGGTTGAAATGACAAGCCATGGACTAGGGGAAAATATTTGTAAAATCTATATCTGATGAAGGACTGGTATTTAAAATATCCACAAACTATTAAAACTCAACCATGAGAAAAGAACTCAATGAGAAAGTGGGCCAAAGATCTGAACAGACTCCTCACCAAAAAGATGTGCAGATGGCAAGTGAGCACATTAAAAAAAAAGTGCTCAATGTTCCATGTCTTTAAGTCACTGCAAATTAGAATAACAATGAGATGGCACTGGGCACCTATTTAAAGATAATCCCCCAAACACTGGCCACACCAAGTGCAGAAGATATGGAGCAAAAAGAGCTCTCATTCATTGTTGTTGGGAACAGGCACTTTTGGAATATATTTTGGTAGTTTCTTACCAAGCTAAACACAGTCTTACCATAGGATACAGCAATCACATCCCTTGATCTTTAACCAAATGAACTGAAAACTTGCAACCACTCCAAAATTTAAACACTGTTGTTTACAGAAGCTTTATTCATTACTGCCCAAACTGAGCAATCAAGATGTCCTTCCAATGATAAAGAGATGAACTGTAGTCTATCCAGATAATAGAATATTACTTAGCATTAAAAAGAGATGAGCTATCAATCCATAAAAATAGGTGTAGCAAGTGAAATATGATATGTCAAGAACTATGTAATGTTTTGAACAACCAACAATAAAAATTTTTAAAAAAGCAGAATAAAGGGGGCTGGGGCTGGGGCTTAGCGGTAGAGTGCTCGTCTAGCATATGCGAGGCGCTGAGTTCGATCCTCAGCACCACATAAAAATAAATAATTAAAATTAAAAAATAGGTGTAGCAAAGTTAACGTGTATTGCTAAGTAATAGAAGTCAATCTGACAGGCTACATGCTGTATTATTACAATTATCAGCCTTTCTGGAAAAGGCAAAATGGTGAAGACATTAAGATTAGTGGTTGCCAAGGGCTCAGGGGGATGGAAAGGATGACTAGACAGAAAACAGGATTTTTTTTTTTTAAACAGTGAAATGGTGTGATAAGGTAATGGTGGGTATGGGACGTTATGCAATTGTTAGAACCCATGGAACTGTACAACAGAAGGAACCCTAATGCAAACTGTGGACTTTTCATCAATAACAATAAATTGGTATCATTCTGTTGGTTGTAACAAATGCACCACACTGTTGCAAGAAGTTAATAATAGGATTAATTATAAAGGGCAGGAGAGAAGAAGTATATGGAACTCTGCACTTTTCTAGACAATTTTTCTGTAAACCTAAAACTGTTATAAAAATCAAGTTGATTACAAAAAAGAGAGTGACTGGGTTATATTCAGGACATTATATGAGCACAGAGGAGATGAACAATCTGGAAAGACATCCTAGAACAGGCAAATTGCCCTGGGTCTGGAAGAGGAGGAGGAAAAAGAGAGAAAGGAAAACAGGCAGACAGAATAATATAGGTAGAGTAGGCTGAATAACAGCTTCCCAAAGATACCACCTCTTAACTTCTAGTACCTGCCAATGTTATTACCTAAGGAAAATGATCTTTGAAAATGTGATTAAGCTAAGGATTTTGGGATAAAGAGATAATCCTGGAGTGTCCAGGTGAGCCTTAAATCCAATTACAAGTGTCCTCCTAAGAAAGAAGGAGAATATTAGACACACTGTATTTGTGTGTGTTTCATTACTATAACAAAATACCTGATAAAGGCTAACTTTATAAAGACAAGAAGTTTATTTGGGCTCACAGTTCCAAAGTTACAAAATGAAGGAACCAAATCTGATGATGGCCTTTTGACTGGCAGAGTCCTGAGGTGACTCAGAACATCACATGTAGGAGTCTGTGTTCCTGGTCACTGCCCTCTCCTTATAAAGCCACCAGGATTCAATCATGGGGCTCTACCTCAATGATCTTATATAATCCTAATCATTTCCCCAAGGCCCTTCTTCCAAACACCATAGTTGGATTAAGTTTCCACCCTCTTAATAGCATGAACATATGACCATGAGGATTAAATTCTTGCATGCATTTAGAAGGACAAACCATATTAAACCATGGCACACAAGCAGGGAACAAGGCAGTGTGAAACTGCAGGCAGATCCAGATTGGTTTGGAAACACTGGCTGCCACCAGAAGTCTGTTCACACCTACATTTCAGCCTAGTGAAACTGATATTGAACTTCTGGCTTCACGAACTGCGAAACACAGATGCCTATTACTTATAAGATACCCAATTTTTGGCAATTTGTTATGACAGTCACAGGAAACCAATACAAAAAGCAATAATGGGGATGGGGATGTAGCTCAGTTGGTAGAGTGCTTGCCTCACATGCACAAGGCCATGGGTTCAATCCCCAGCACCACACACACACACACACACACACACACACACAAGCAATAATGTATTCCTATAATACCTACTGCACCCCAGACTCTATTTTAAGGGCTCCATGAATATTAACTTCATGCTTACAACAATAAACAAAGGAGACATTTCCTTCACCAACAAAAGTAGGCAGTAACACTGCCCTTGGGCCGAAACAGCTGTAGGATGTGGAGGGGACACACCTGCAGTTTGATGACTCAAACAGTGCAGTGCAAAGTAAAGCTAGAGAGGAAAGTAGGAGACAGATCATGGGGTCTCGACTGTCACATAAAGATCAAGTGTAAGCAGGCAGCATGCACCCAGAGGTTTGTTCACTACCCCCCATTGCTGAATCCCACCCTAAGTTTTGGATTCAGTAAACCTGAAGTGGGACCTAAGACTTTGCACTTCTAACAACCCCAAGTGATGCTGCTGCTGCTGCTGGTCTAAGGATCACACTTTGAGAACCAGTGTTTCAGGTGATGAGAACCTATTCAGGAGGTTCAAGCAGAGGAATAACACTGCTTGAACTGCATTTTAGTATGTTATCTAAAGGCTATGTGGAAGGCATTCAACAATATCAGGAGCAAAACTCAATTTCTAAAATAGATAAAAGTGTAGTGCTTCTGTTTGAAGAAGGAAGTGACAGATACTATATGAGTGGGCTCAGCATGTGTGAGGTTTGGGTGAACTCCAAGACTCATTTATTTCATTTATAAAGTAGAAATAGAAGTGTGAGAGTGCAATAAGCCAAACAAAGTGTAACAATTGTCACATGGTAAGCACCTGTTACCTGTAAGATTTTTTTTTTTATGTTTAGTAGTATTTAGGGAAAGCATAGACCAGAAGCTTCAGTCTCCAGGATGGATTCTAGGTCAGCTCTCACACGTTCCTTCTCTCTCTCTCTCTCTCTCTCTCTCTCTCTCTCTCTCTCTCTCTCACACACACACACACACACACACACACACACACACATTTATTTCAACATAACTATATTTAAAGAATTATTCTCATATTGGTTAGTATAGTGGAATTTAATTTAACTTATCCAACACAATTTAAAGCAAAAAGTTGTATGTGGTTTAAATTTTAAGGAGGAAAAGAGAAAAAGATTTGGAATCTAGATTATTTTGCATTTATTATAAATGTGTAAAAGATCCTCCCTTAAATGCTACTAAAGCAGGCAATAAGAGTCCTTAAAATTTTGCCCTTAGTTTATGTTAGAAAAATAACATGTGTTGTACTATAAAAGCTTAAAAATTGGAGCAAGAAAGCATTTTTTGTAATGTTTTAATGCCAACTTAACAAATTCCATAATTAAAGTGTAGGCTTGGAGAGAGGAAGAAAGCACGTATTCCTGTGAGACAAATTCCACAGCTGTGTGATCTAGTTATTATTGTAGCTTCTAGTCTTCATACCCTAAGATCCAACCAGCTCCCTAAGTCTGAGTTATTACCATCAGTCTGAGGGACATTTTTGAAAAACACTGAGTTAGATCATTTTAAGATGACTTTTATACATTTATTTCTAAAACCATGGTTTTAAGTGAGCACTTTTTCTGAATTAAGAGAATGAGACTGATTTTTACCAGATTTATTGATTCAGGCATTGAATAATGAGCCTGGTCTTCCAGGGTGCTGGAAGCATTTGCTGTGTTAGGCCATTAATCTTGATCATATTTCAGTAAGACATGGAAAAAGTAGGTCTTGTCCTTCTTAAGTTCTAGATGGAGGATAAGACACTGAAAGTTTACATCAAGGCCACCGAAAAAATCTACTTCACAGCTGCCACTAGATTCTGTGCCTCTGAGATCTCTCCCCCAGCTGGGGGTAAAGGGGTCTCTCTGTTAGGTTTTACAGATGATCTTAACTAAAAGAATTCATCTGGATTTTCAATCAAGACACATCCGGTAAACCAGATTTTTAAAAACCTCAGCAAACACATATATTAGAACATGCTGAAGGATTACCAGCCTTTTGTTTGATTGCCAATAAACTGGGGGAAAAATTATTGTTGTTTTACTTTGACATTGAGCATCTTCTTCTTCAGTTATTAACCATTTTATTATGTTCTGTGAGTTGCCTATTCCAATCTTTGGCTGTTTTTCCACTGATGTCTTTTTCTTATTAAGAACATTAGTTCAGGGCTGGGACTGTAGCTCAGTGGTAGAGCTGCTTGCCTTGCAGGTGTGAGGCCCTGGGTTCGATCCTCAGCACCACATAAAAATAAATAAAGATATGGTGTCCTTCTACAACCAAAAAAAAATATTTAAAAAAGAAAGAACATTAGTTCATTGTTGTATATTTCTGGAAAGCCCATTTCTTCTAGCCTATTACTATTATAAATGGGTTACAATCTTCGATGCCCAGAAAGAATGTAGTTTCTTTATTTTGACTAATGTGTATCATCTTCATGAGCCCCACCTATTAATAAAAGGAGTAGAAATGAGCTAAATGTCAAATTAATTTACCCCCTTGGTCTGTTCTTACCATTTAAACAGTCCCCTTAGGTAATGCGCACTTTCCAGAGATAACTGCCTAGTTAGTCCCATTGTCAGCACACACACACACACACCCCACCACAGAACAGCTCCACTGTCACTCCTGTCCCCATTTCTGAGAAGGAGGACTAATTCACAGGGGATGGAGTGAAAGGATCCTCAAGGAATGTGCAGAGTGCTCTAGACCCTCACCAATGCCATCTGCAGAATGGCTGGCTGGCATTCCTTGGGTGGCAGTCCCATGTGCTCTGTAAGCATCTCCCACTGCCAACTGCAGCTCTGATGCCAAGGTGTATTTTTTTCTTACCTTGGTAAGAGTCTGACAGCCTCTACACTCCCACTTCCTTGGCTGCCTCTAATTCTTGCTGAGATTCAGACTCCCTGAACATCTGCCACATATTTTATGCTGACCTCTGGCACAGGTGATCAGCTCTTAGGGTCTGGTTCAGGGTCACCTCACTCTGCTTATAGAGGCTCTATGAACCTCAATTCACTGTGTCCAACTTAGAAACCCACAGGAACTCAGAAGTGCACACTGCCTTCTGCCCAGCACATACATTGTCTGTCTGTCTGTCTCTCTCTTTCTCTCTCTCTCTCTCTCTCTCTCTCTCTCTCTCTCTCTCTCCCCCCCCCCTCCTCCTCCCTCCCTCTCCCTCTCTCTCCTAGCCATGTTAGTACATAATCCCTGTACTTCTGTCTCCACCAAGACCCACAGGGAAGTAAAATTTTCTTTTCACTGTATTTAAGTGTTTTGCATCCATGAATCTATATAGTGACAGCTAATTATGACACTTTCCATCTAAGCAATGGTGGCTGGGGTAAGGAAGGACAACTGCCAGCTTTGTTCATTTGTTAGAATATCTGGGCTCCACTTTCTCTTCTGAGATGTGAGTGACTATTCCAGGGTTCATTAACCTATGGAGCAGGCAGGAGTAAAACAAGCTATTCCCATTGGCTTTACTTTAGAGTAGGTGAACAAGAACTTTGGTATGAGGACTTTACATGGGGACACCAAATCCACATTAGCTACCTTAGTTCATCCTTGTCCATTTGCTATATTTCTTAAAGGGGAAAATACCCTCCAGCCAATTCTTGATCAGGAAGGGAATACATAGCTGCCTTTGAAGTTGATGAGGGAGAAACAGTGGGCTTGTGGAGCCATATAATCTGAATCTTGATTTCCATCCATTGATATCCACCCCACATGTCTCTCCAGATTTTCAATCTGAAAGTTCTGTATGAACTGCTGGGTAGATCATTAGTGTTTAATTTGCTTGAGTCTGATTTATTATTGAATATTTGTCTTATTGATACCCCCCTGCATTGTTGTGGGTTTATACTTTTTCAAAACTTTTTTATTTTAATGGGGCCTCCTTAAAGTATATAAATGTAGATAAATGTGCTTAACCTACCACCTAAATGGAAGTCACTTTCATGTGGTTAACACATCTGATAATACTCCAGAATTGTGAGTCTGTTGCTGGTGCATTTTTGATTTCTGATACTCTGTGGAGGTATCTATAGATGAGTGAGAGATAGAGATAGAAACAGAGATGGACATTGTTACCCCCTATACTTTCATAGGTGGAACCTGAGTGCAGAATCATGTGTACTCAACTCTATTTTAATGTAGTTTCTCCTTAGACCTTTTTTCATTGAAATACAGCCCCTGGGGACCTGTATTTCCATGAATATGTTTCTGGGAATGTTGGTCTGCAACACATATTCCTTCTCAGCCTCAAGCTGAATTTCAGTCATATCAGTTCCAAGAACTGAGGACGGGAAGAAGATCTCCTGACACTTCTGACCACCCTGAGAGTCACTTAACTTGAAGTCTGTCACAAGCTTCCTGGCAAAGTTGGGACTGCATAGTGTGACTACCCCATCTGCTGGACATGGCACATAACCTTAGAGCTAACGGTTCTCCATCAGATGTTCCCCCTCCACCAGCAAATCACTGAAGGTTCAGAATCTCATCTAGATGTTCCTGTGACATAAAAGCATGGAGCAGTCACTGGTATAATCTCTTCTCTCTCCTTCTTCCAATACCCACCCATCCGAAATCAAGTCTTCAACCTGAACCCAAATGTTGAATCAGGCCCCTTTTAATTTGGCAGTGACTCTACTGCATACAATAAATTCCAGTAAAAATATATCCTATTTTTTAAACTAGGGTAAAAATAGATCCTATTTTTAAACTAAGGTTAAAAATAAACTAGGATAAAAATATTTTTTAAAAAATAGTCTTTCTACTCCCCACATCTCTTAAAAAAATACAGAGCAAGCATGTGAGTGCTTGTTTGCAATAAATAAATTTTCCTGAACTCAAATCATAATACACATTTACTTCTGTACACTTGGATACCCGTTTTCCTAATGTCATTTCTTGTGGTGACCCCATAAAGTAGACACTAGTATTCATAGTTTGTCGATGAAAAAACCGAAGCTCAGATTTTCTCAGTGAGTCTGTTGGTCAGCTTTTCGTTTTCTGCAACAAATACTTGAGAAAAACAAATTAAGGAGGAAAAATTGAGGTTCACGGTTTCAAAGAACCATGGTTGACCACCTCCATTGTTTTGGGTCCGAGGTCATCATGGTAGAAGGACATGGTAGAGGGAAGTAGCTGCAATGTGGGAACGGGGAAGCAGAGAGGGGGGTTGGTTATAGATAGCCCACAGGAGTCAATCTCTTGAGGCCAATAAGCTACACATTCATAGTCTTTTCCTTCCAACTCAAATGCAGAATCTCATTGCAGGACATGGAATCTAGCCTGGCAAGAGACGGCCAAAGATGCTGGCTAATGTGAGCAAGCAAAAACTTCCTTTGAGGCAAAATTTAAGAAGTAGAAGAAAGGAAAAGAAAAGGAGTCAGCAGATAAATTCCTTCCCCTCCCTCCTCTGAGATACGACTTCTCTGTACAGTCTTTCTGGGCTCGCATTGTCTGACCAAGCGACTGTACCTGCTAAACAATAAGCTTTGCTCTGAGAGTTTCATCAGGAAGCAGAATGCATCACATGGCTTGACTTCCTGTCCTTGACATGTTCATGTACCTTACCCTTTACTTTTGCTGTCCTAGCATGGCTCCTTTCAAATAAAACATAAGTAGTCATTTCATATTTCATAGGAACCTGGTCATAGGCTAGTCCTGAAATTGGTTGTCAGAACTGATGATGACAACTGCAGTAATTAAAATTGGTGACACATATCTGTATTCACTTTTATTATAAGTTGGAAAAAGCTCTGATTCATATTTTCAGATGAAAGTTAGCTCTGTTTGTTTCTAGATGGTAGGATTTGGGGTATTTTTCTTTCTTCTTTTAACCATTATACATTTATTTTTTACCCTTTCTCTTCCAAATATGTTATATTTCCGAACAAGATAGTTTTTGAAGAGCACAATTTTTACACTGAAATGTTGCCAAATTTTTCAACATCATGTAATTTATTCTAGTCAATAGGTTAATGAATAACTATCTTATTGATGTCAATGTGGAAGTAAGCCTTATATGTGTAAATAGATACATACATGATGTATAAAGTACATAAAACATTTTTGAGTGGAATTTTTATCAAATAAATTTATTTTTTATTTGACTCTTATTGACAAACTGCTTTTCTCAGCTTCGAGTTTCAGAAACACCATTTAATAATTGCCTATTCACAAAGAACAACAGTCCTTTCATATACTCAAAGACTTTTGGCTTGTTGCCTTGTAGGCAGAGTTCAGTGCACTATTTATAACTGTCCATACAAATTGGTCTTAAAAGGATGTTATTTGGGGTTAATGTAATCAGTTCCCTGCAGAATTTAATAATAAACCTGCAGCTAAACTTAGAAATGCTATTTTATTATTCAAATGTAGAGGTTTCTTCCATTTAAGGTACATTTAAGGTACATCAGCTAATTTAAACCTCTTATATTTGAGTAAAGCTTTTTTGCTCAAGTGTGCAAAAAAGGGGAAAATGCAGATCCAAATAAAAACACACTAAAAAGAAATGTTGCTACCAAATTCTAGATCCAAGTGAATTAGGAAATAGATTACTCAATGATTCATGACAGATATGGTACAAATCTATAGAAATAGCATGAAAATTACCATGCCATATCGACTATGAAAGTTCACTTAGTGGAGAGGAGAGTATGAATGATTACTAAAACCAATCCATAAGTTAAAAGACAGCATATTTTAACATACTTTACCCAACCCTAGTGAAGTATGTAATCAAAGGGTTATGTGGATAATAATATGAAACACAGAGCAAAGAAAATAGTCATTATTGTGGTATGTATACACAATGGAGTTTTATTCAGCCATAAAGAAGAATAAAATTATTTCATTTGCAGGAAAATGAATGGAGCTTGAACATGATGTTAAGTGAAATAAGCCAAACTCAGGTGTCTTCTCTCATAGGCAAAGGAAAAAGGAAAAGAAAGGTGGGGATGGATGGATCTCAGGAAAATCAAAGGAAAAGCATAAGAGCAGAATAAAGGGATGGGGGTGGGGTGTGGGGAGAGGAGAGGAGGGAAAGAGGAAATACTGGGGAATGATATTGATCAAATTTTATTTTTATATTGTATGCATGTATGAATATGTAACAATGAATTTCACTATTACATATAATTATAATGCAACAACAAAATTATGGAAAAAGAAAATAGTCGTTATTTTAAGCCCATACTAACAAAGTCATTGGTGCTCTCTCATCCTCTCTTTAAGTGGATTCTTAAGTTTCTCACTCATTCTTCTTACACTACCTAAAGTTCTCCGAAGCCCAGAGCACTTGACACATGCTCCATGTGGTCTTTTCTCTCTTGCTCTGTCTCCCAGACTCTGTCCACTGCCCAGTAGTGACAGTACTAAGGAAACATTCTCTGTACCTTCTTGGTCCTTCCCAGTCCTCACTTCTCATTATGAGAGTCTAATTTCATGTTAACTTTGTGATATATTCTCTCTCTTGTCATTACTGATGCCAGTCTAGTCACCCCTAAGAATATTCTACTTTCTTCCTGAAGGAAAAAAAAAATTACCCACAATCCTTTCAATACTTCTGTAAAAGCCCCAGTCAAACCTGGTCTCATTTTGCTTATTTGCACCTAGAACCACTAGAAGGTGTTCTCTTGACTATTTTTCCTTTCCAGTCTATCTTATTTATCCTTTTATATTATGTTCAGCCACATATCTATCATTGGATGGATCAAAAGCATTTTTCATCGCCTACTAAAGTCTATCACTATCCCCAGTACCTGAAATTCAATGTTTTTTTTTTTTAAAGAGAGAGTGAGAGAGGGAGAATTTTTTAATATTTATTTTTTTTTTAGTTATTGGCGGACACAACATCTTTGTTTTGTATGTGGTGCTGAGGATCGAACCCGGGCCGCACGCATGCCAGGCGAGTGCGCTACCGCTTGAGCCACATCCCCAACCCTGAAATTCAATGTTAAACAAAGGTAGAAGCAATCATGAAGGCCTTCCAGGACTTCATTTCTAGCAAGGGTAAAATGTGAATCAAACAATCACCAAATGTAAAATCATAAACTATGGTAAGTGTTGTGAAGGAAACCCTCAAAATAGAGTATATAACAAAGATACTCATTTATCCCAGCTGGAAGGAGGGGTGTGTTCCAGGGAAACAATGTGTTGTTGACATCATTCTCTAAGCAAGTTATATTCATGCTGATATCTAAAGGAGATTTTTAGGCTAAAAGAAGAAGGAATGTCCTGAGAATAAGGGAAAATATATGTCAATTTCATGACACATTAAGCAAATGAAAAAAAAAAAAAAGTATACTGGAACTAACTAGGTTTAGAAAGGTTGGGAGGAGCAGGAAGTCCACAGCTTCTGGCCAGGAAGTTCAGGGACAAAACTGTTTATCATTTCCTTATTTTCTCAGGTGTCCCAGACTGGAGTTGTCAGCTGCCACATGGTTCAGCTGTCTCTTCCAAGAAGCACAGAAGTCATCACTAAGCAGAATCCCATACCCTAGCCAGAAAGTGTGTGACCACACAATGAACCTCACTCTGGTACAGTACATCTTGTGCAGCTGTATAGACTGCAATCTGCAATCAATAAGGGTCCTTGCAGCAAGGGAGGGGCAGTATCCCAGGCTGGCAGGAGTGAGGAGCTCTTACCACTCCTAAGCAAAAAAGGAACCAGGGGGAAAAGCAGTTTCTAGAACTAGAATCTATCTAGTGCATGGAGATGGGCCCTTCGGGAGGTAACCAGGAGAACAAAGAACCCAACCCCTCTCCCCCTCCACCCTCTGAACTCTCATCATTGCTGAAACCCAACCAGAAGTGAGAGGGCAAGGATACCCATGTGGGTCATTCTCCCAAGACACAGAACAGGATGGAGAATGCTTGATGACCACATCCAGTGACCTAGTGGGACAATTACTGTGTCCAGTTTTGAATAGAAGAGATGCCACTTAGAAGGTATGTGATATTAGGAAAGTTAATCTCTCTTTGTCTTGATTTTTTTATTCTTTAAAGAAGAATGACTTCAACAATACATTGGTTTGTTTCCAGTATTCATAAAATACTTGGGATAATGCTTGGCAATGGCTAGTGCTTATAAATGTTCTTAATATTCTCATTTGACAGAAGAAATTGAAGTCTAGAGAAAATAAGTGACACACTAAAGGTCCCACCACCAGATGGGGTGCAATCAAAGCCAGAATCTAGGCCTTCTGGTCCTTGTCCTATCACTGTCCTCTCTCCCATAGACTGTTTCTTCCATTCCCTTCTCCAGAATAAAAATAATAATAATTACTAAGGTCAACTAATTTGGTAAGCACATTTTGAATCCCACCTTTGTTTTTCAACTTCTAGGATATTCATACTTTAGAAGAGTATATTCATAGGCCTGGTGTGGTGGCACACACCTATAATCCCAGTGGCTCAGGAGGTGGAGACAGGAGGATCACAAGTTCAAAGCCAGCCTTAGCAAAAGCAAGGCGCTAAACAACTCAGTGAGACCCTGTCTCTAAATAAAATACAAAACAGGACTGGGGATGTGGCTCGGGGATCCAGTACCCCTGAGTTCAATCTCTGGTACCAGAAATAAGAAAAAATGAAAAGTATATTCATGGAACAGTAAAGTGTTGCTTCTCTTCTCTGTAAACTAATGTAAACAGGAGTCTATACCCTCCACTTAGCTTGTAGATCCTATCATGGAAACGATGAAGTTGACGACAGCAGGGGGGCTTTTTTGAGTTTCTCAATGGAAAACGCTCATCTAGGATGTCAATCTAGGAGACTACTAGATGTATTCAAGTACTTAAAGAATAGCAGGGAATTACATACCAGATTTAATGAACTGAAATGCTTCAGAACAATTAAGTCCTAAAAATAATTGGAGGGTGGGTCCAACCATCCTCACAGTCTTATGAAAGATCCTCCTAGAAGTTCTGATCTAAGACAAATATTCATAGGTGTCGCAACCCCCTTGCCCGCAAGGAAGACGCAACACCGGGAATCTTCTTTCAGCCGTTTATTCAGGTCCTTTTCTTCCCTCCTTCTACTCTCTCTCCTTCTCTTCTTCCTCCCTCTCCTCGGATGCCTCTCCCGGCCTTAATAAAGCACCTCAAGCCCCAATGCGAAGCTGCCACGTGGAGCTTTCTCATAGGGTGTTAAAAAACCACGCACCAACTCTCCCAATTAAGGAGTTGTTTGTCACAAACCACAGTCGAGCCAGCGCCATCTTGTAATGGCGACCGCAGCCCGCAGAAACGGCTCACTACAGTTCCCCCTTTTGTTTTCTAAAAACAATACAGGCGAGAGTAGAGGTCCTATCCCACTGTGCATAAGTGGCTGCATAGTATGGCTCAGGCCCAAGGAGGGCCCTTCCCCAGATCTGAGACCATATCAGCCGACGCTTTTCTCGTGGGACGGGGCGTGGACGCGTCTAACCCGCATGCAATAGGACATGCTCTCCTTGAGGTCCACTTCAAGGATCACTCAAGTGCAGTGCCTTGCCTCGCATCCTGTATCGTGATGATGGTGGACGAAGGGGGATGGCTGAGGCTGAACTGTGGCTGTATAGAAATACGACGACAAACAAGTTGGCAACACCCTAAAAGAAAGGCACGGGTCTTAAGGCGATAGAAAAGCACTAGTGTGGAAACCCATCTGCGTGCAATGGCAGTAAAGCCGGCAGAGTGCAAGGGCTTTCCAACACTAAGAGAATAACAAAGAAAGACATGTCGTTCCCAGTGCAATGTTCGTAAAACTTGGGGTGCAACGACCATGTCAAAGATTTACTGTTTAATCTACGCAAGCCAGACTTGAGGTGAATTGCCATTACTCATACTAAGCCTTCAACCAGGAACCTTTATCAGACCCAAGCAGGTCAGGACGTTCCCACATGACCGTTATTGGCTGAATATGAAAACAGACACCACCAATCTTTCAAGGCCTTGTGAGCTGGCCTCTTTGGCGTGCACACAAGAAACCAGGGCCGGTACCAAGCCCCGGGGGCCAGGGGGAATCCGAGCCAGCAGTTCCCCCTCTTTCGTTTGTTGCACGTCAAAGGGAATCAAGTAGCCCCTGTCTTAGGTCATCCACTGCCCTTACACTGCTTACCCGTCTTTGGGGAGGCCCCATTCCCCTGTCTTAGGTTGCAGTGCAAGCGTGAAAGTTGCCCGTCTCTGGGTACTACAAGATCAGCTTGTTGTTGCCAAGGCGTTCAGTGGTATCTATTCAGCCAGTCATTATAGGGTCTTTAATTGGTTCCGGTTCGACAAGGCATAGAGTCAGAGGAGAGGAATAATAAAAGTAAAGAAGAAAAAGGGTGAAAGGAGGAAGGCATGAAGCAGGGATTATTGTAAGAAAAATCATCTTCGAATTGGTCGGAGACAAACTTCGTCTGTGTCATCGGCACCAGCACCAGTGCCAGAGCACTCAGCAGGATGAAGATCCTCATCACGGGATTGCTGTGGTGTTTCTTGTTGCTGGGTAGCTGGCGTCAAGACTCTTCTTGTCAGACGTTCAGGAACCCAAAATGGTTCCGTACGGTCCTGGGGGAAAACACATACAGATCCTCGTGCCCATGTCAGCACGGGGTCGGGACCGTTCCATTGGCCCGTAAGAACATCTTTCCACTTAACATAGCCAATCACAGAAGGCTGAGGGGACACATGTCTATCGGCCGCAGAGCGACCATGAATGTCCAAATTCAAAAAGTTGATGGTAAACAGGGCTAAGGACAGGCGTTCTTTAGGAGTATGTTCAGCTCCTATTCCCCCTTTTTGTTTTTGTAAAGTTTCCTTTAAGGTGCGATGAGCACGCTCAACAATGCCTTGCCCTTGAGGATTGTAAGGCAAACCATGAGTAAGTTGCACTCCCATAGCAGAACAAAAAGATGTGAATTGTCTGCCAGTATAAGCAGGTCCATTGTCAGTCTTAAGGGACGTAGGTGCACCCCACGCCGCCCAGGCCTCCAGGCAATGAGTAATGACATTACGTGCCTTTTCTCCTGATAAAGCAGAAGCATGAATAATTCCAGAGTACGTATCAACAGAAACATGGACATACTTGAGGTTACCAAAGTCGGGTATGTGTGTCACATCCATCTGCCAGACAACCAATGGTTTCAATCCCCGTGGGTTCACTCCATAAGTAGGGGGATGAAGAAATGTGACACAATGGGGACAGTGTAATATAATCTGTCGAGCATCTGCTCTTGAAATGGAAAAACGCCTGCGCAGCGTCAAAGCATTAACATGGAAATTTTGGTGAAACAATTTAGCCTCCTCTAAGGAGGAAGCCAAACAGATCAACTTACCTCTAGTGGCTGAGTCCGCACAGGCATTACCCTGCGATAACGGACCAGGGAGAGAGGAATGAGCTCGGATATGCACTGGATAAAAAGGAGCAGTGCGGCTACAGATAAGCTGTTGAAGCTGATTAAAGTAAGCAGATACATTACGGGTATCACTAATAGCTCCCACAACCTCCAAGATTTTTAGTGCTTGCACCACATAGATGGAGTCCGAAATGAGATTAAAGGGAAAAGGACACTGTTTAAAGACTTCAATAACAATTTGCAGTTCTACCCATTGTGGATTTCCAGGAGCAAACTGGTGCTGGATAGGGGGAGAATCATTAATTACATAAGCTCCCACTCCAGACTTGGAACCATCAGTAAAGATGTTAACAGCCCCCGGAATTGGACTGGATGAAGTCACCCTAGGGAAAATGATAGGATGTTCCTTAACAAAATGAAGTAACGGATGAGAAGGGTAATGATTATCAATATCGCCTTGAAATGAGCAACACAGAATAGCCCAGTTATCTAAAGTAGCACACAAGACGCTAAGTTGAGCTTTAGTATAGGGTATAATAAGAGAAGAAGGTGACTGTCCAAAAAATTGAATGCTTTGTTGAATCCCTTTAAGTGCTAATGATGCAACAGCATCAGGATAATATTCTAAGGACTTTCCTGGGGACACATGTGGATGTATCCATAGCAACGGTCCTTCTTGCCATAGTACTCCAGTAGGCTGCCGCCTAGTGGCAAGCACACATAACTGGAAAGGTTTATCACTCTGGAGCCTGTATAAAGTAGCATGTTGTATAGCCTCTTCTACTGTCATAAGGGCTGCTCTAGCCTCTTTAGTGAGGCCACGAGGGGAAGTAAGATCTGGATCACCCTTAAGAATAGCATACAAAGGCTGCAGCATAACATTAGAAATCTGTAAATATCCTCGTATCCAATTAATATCTCCCAACAGTTTTTGAAAATCATTTAGAGTTTGGAGATCTTGAGTTCGTATGGTAATTTTTTGTGGTCGTAGTTTGTCACGCCCAATTGTTGCTCCCAAATATTTAATAGAATCCCCTGTTTGAACCTTCTCAGGTGCAATATGCAGTCCATATTGAGCTAACAACCTCACTAGGTCTTCATAGGCCTCGTGAACTGTCTGTTCTGATTTAGCAGCCAATAATACATCATCCATATAATGCATGATTTTGATGGGGGAATACTTTTGTCTGAGAGGTGCGAGTGTCTTCCCCACATACATTTGACACATCGTGGGACTATTAGCCATCCCCTGCGGCAACACTACCCACTCAAACCTTTGATCTGGTTCCTCGTGGTTACACGAGGGAAGGGTGAAGGCAAAACGCTGCGAATCTTTAGGATGCAGGGGAATAGAAAAGAAACAGTCTCTGATGTCAATAACAACAATGTGCCAGCCTTGAGGAACAGAGGAGAGCAAAGGCAGTCCTCTTTGAATGGGCCCCATAAGTTGCATTTGAGCATTAACTGCTCGTAGATCATGCAGTAGGCGCCACTTTCCTGATTTTTTCTTAATGACAAATATGGGAGTATTCCATGGAGAAGTAGAGGGCTGAATGTGACCCAAGTCAAGTTGTTCTTTAACTAGAGCATGGGCTGCTGTCAATTTAACCGAGGGAAGAGGCCACTGAGGCACCCAAACAGGCTCCTCGGTGAGCCATGTTATGGGTATTTGAGTCTCAGCGGCCCCTAAGAAAAACCCAGACCAAATCTATCAAGCTTTTGATGATCCTGTATAGGATGTTTGCGTCCCTGCAAATGTTTTCCTAGTCCTAGACCTGGCTTATATCCCATATTTTGCATAATTTGTTGGGACACTGGGGAATAGTCATTACCAAGAGTGAACCCCATGTCCTTCATCAGGTCACGGCCCCATAAAGAGATAGGTAAATCAAGCACATAAGGCTGAAAACTACCACTATGTCCTTCTGGGTCCTTCCAGAATAGATGTCTGCAGCTAATCTGAGGAGCTTGGGCATATCCAAGTCCTCTCAAAGATTGATCAGAAGTCTGCACTGGCCATCCCTTAGCCCAGTCCTTAAGAGCAATGACGCTACGGTCTGCACCTGTATCGAGTAAGCCCACAATAGATTTACCCTCTATACTTAATTCCAGAGTAGGGCGATTGCTCATATCCAGCGACAAATAAGCACAATTCCCTCCGGTGGTACCAATCTCATTCCCTGTCCGTGACCTTGAGTCTGCAGGGAAGTGATCATGTAGATTAGGCAAAACCAGTACTTGAGCAATCCGATCTCCTGGAGAGATGGACACAATGCCCTTTGGAGCTTCCACCATAACCTTTACTATCCCTACAGTATCAGGACCTATGACTCCAGGGAAAACATGAAGACCTTGCAAAATGGAAGATGCACGTCCAATTAGCAAACCTACAGTGCCAGGTGGTAGAGGCCCTTTGAACTCAGCTTCCACCAATTGGACTCCCATCTTAGGTGTTAACACGAGTCTAGAGGTGGAACAGAGGTCTAATCCCGCGGCACCTGTAGTGGCTCTCCGCGTCTCATTGGATGGCGTAAAGATGGCCATGTCTCGGGTTCGGGTGTGACATTCTCCATCGCCCCATATATTTGCGGGCCCTGGGGTCGAGGGCCCCGTCGGCCGTTTTTTGGCCCAGCTGAAATAGGTTGTCCATGGATGTCCCTTATTGATCTACACTCTCTTGCCCAATGCCTTCCCCTTTTGCACTTTGGACACAATCCCGGTGGACGAAGGCCAGTGGAAGGGCCACCGTAAGGAGGTCCAGTAAAATTGACATTTTTGGGACACTCACGTCTGATATGACCGGATTGACCACATTGGAAGCATGTTCCAGCGGCAGGACCGCCCTTTTTTGCAATCCGAAGGACAGCAGCTGCAAGACCTGCATTAGTTAAAGGTCCTCCAATCTCTCTGCACACCTTCATCCATGCTTCTATGCCCCTGTTCTTATAAGGAGCGATTGCTACTTTACATTCCTTGGTGCATTGCTCAAAGACCAATTGCTTAATAAGGGGCATGGCTCTATCAGGATCCCCAAAAATCTTTCCAGCAGCATCCACCATCCTTGCTACAAAATCTGAAAAAGGTTCTGTAGGGCCTTGTGTAATCTTGGTCAAATTACCAGATACCTCTCCTCTATTTGGGAGTGACTTCCATGCCCGAATGCAGATGTTATTAATTTGATCATATACCTCAGGAGGGAATCCTGTCTGTTGATTAGCAAATCTGCCTTGCCCCAAAAGCATGTCCTTATCCCAATGCGGATGTCCTGCTGCATGGTTTTGGGCGGCTTGTTCTATTGCGCCCTCTAGCATAAATGCTCTCCAGTCCAAATATTTACCTGGGGAAACACAAGCCCGAACAAGGCTAGCCCAATCAGAGGGAGTCATACAGTATCTAGACAGACTCTCCACCTGAGTTAGTGTAAAGGCGGCGTCCACCCCATAAGTGCGCACAGACTCCGCCAGGGTCTTCACAATTTTGAAATCTAAAGGCTCATGGAACGTTCCCCTATTATCGTCCTGAAAAACTGGATAAGCAAGACCCATCTCAGCGTTAACAGCCCTCCATGTTTGAGCATGGAAAGCTCTCCCTGAAACACCCCCACCATACGGCGGTGGATCCGGAGGATCACATTTCTTGAGCCCCTGTTTATCTTTGCTCCCTTCTCCTACAGCTAAACTCCCTAGCTGGCGAGACAGCCTTCCAAGCTCCTCCTCCTCATTCTCCTCTTCCTCCGACCCACTTTCACATGGGGGCGCGCGCAGCGCACCGAGATCTGGATACAAGCGTCTCCTCCCCTGTTTCACGCTCCGCATGCTTCCATCCTCCCGAGATACCTCATTTCCTGCCGTCTCTGATCTCTCCTCATGTAATTGTTCTAGAACTTCCTGTCCTTCAATAAGTGCGTCATGATATCCATCACCTGTGAGGCAACCACGGACTATTCTCCAAAGGGGCATCACCCCGCCCTCCAATATGCCCTGCTCAGAAGCAAAGTCAAGATCCCTGCCCAATTCATCCCAACTAGGTATGGTAAGGCTGCCCGAAGCTGCAAACCACGGTGCAGCAATACCTATCTTCTGCAAAAATTTCTGTAAGGTACGATGCTTCACCTTCAGGCCCCTGGAACGTAACAGACCATCTAGGGCCGAGAAAAGCGGACTTGAAGATGCGGCACCCTTGACACTACAACAAGAAAAACACAGAAAACAAAAGACACAGACGACAAAAAGAACACAGAAAACAAAAGTGAAAGTACACATTGCAGCTGCAATAAAATATGAGGCCTACGGGGTCCCGCTCTCGGGGACGAGGGGTCCACTCAGGGACGAGGGGTCCACTCACGGGACGAGGGGTCCACTCACGGGACGAGGGGTCCACTCACGGGACGAGGGGTCCACTCACGGGACGAGGGGTCCACTCACGGGACGATTGGTGCACCACTCCTGACGACTGAAAGTTCTGATTTTCCCGGGTTTCGGCACCATTTGTCGCAACCCCCTTGCCCGCAAGGAAGACGCAACACCGGGAATCTTCTTTCAGCCGTTTATTCAGGTCCTTTTCTTCCCTCCTTCTACTCTCTCTCCTTCTCTTCTTCCTCCCTCTCCTCGGATGCCTCTCCCGGCCTTAATAAAGCACCTCAAGCCCCAATGCGAAGCTGCCACGTGGAGCTTTCTCATAGGGTGTTAAAAAACCACGCACCAACTCTCCCAATTAAGGAGTTGTTTGTCACAAACCACAGTCGAGCCAGCGCCATCTTGTAATGGCGACCGCAGCCCGCAGAAACGGCTCACTACACATAGGTTCACCCAGTATTTATGTTGGTGGCCCCACCACATTCCAAGGCAACCTGAAGTGAGACCTTAGCTTTTGTCTTTGCTTCTGCCCTCCTGTTAGTCCCCCAGGCCCTCCACGTCACTAAGTCCTATATATGAAGGTTTGCCAAATGATTTATTATTCACATCAAGATGGTCTTGAGAGTGAGGGGATAGTATCAACAACTGTGCTGAGAACAGGCCTGAATATATCCTAGGAAAACCAGGATACCTAGTCACCGGAATCTAAGAGCGCTTGACTCTTCTCTCTTCTCTACTCAGGTTGTACATCTTAATGTAAGTGAAAGCCTAGAGATGTCCTTTGACCCCTCAAGATAGAATTATTATAATTATATAAAAACAATGTGATAAGACTTTTTCTTTTAAAAGTATTTATTTCTTTTTTTTTTTTTGCAGATAATATGTTATTTAATAAGAGAACAAACTAAACAGTGACTGTAAGAGAAAAATTAAAACCAGGAGTGCAAACTGGAGAAGCCCATGGATACCCACAAGCAACTGGGTCATAATAATATTAGTTTACCCTCAATAATTGAAAGGGTATTCCCCATAATTCTCACAGCAACTCTGTGGGAAGGATATAACTGTTCCAGCTTTGCTGTGAAAACTGTCCAAAATCAGGTCTGTTTCCACAAAGCCAGTCAAGGTTGTCTGGTCTTGCTCTAAATATTTCCTACTAATAAACCCTTTAAATTATTTTTTAAATTTTTAATTTGTTCTAATTAGTTATACGTGGTAGCAGAATGCATTTTGATTCATTGTACACAGATGGAGCACAACTTTTCATTTCTCTGGTTGTACACAATGTAGAGTCACAACACATGTGCAGCCATACATGTACCTAGGATAATGATGTTTGTCTCATTCCACCATCTTTTCTACTCCCCTGCCCCCTCCCCTTTCTTCCTTCCCTTTTGCCCAATCAAAGTTCCTCCATTCTTCCCCCATACCCCCTGCACCCCTTTATGGGTCACCATCCACTTATCAGAGAGAACATTCGACCTTTGGTTTTTGGGGACTGGCTTACTTCACTTAGCATGATATTGTCCAACTCCATCCATTTACCTGCAAATGCCATAATTTTATTTTATTTGAAAAAGGAAATATTTTGGTACTTTATTTTTTTATTATTATTTTTAAATACACAACAGTGGAATGCATTGCAATTCTTATTACACATATAGAGCACAATTTTTTGTATCTGTATATAAAGTATGTTCACACCAATTTATGCCATTATACATGTACTTTGATTTTTTTGCATTACAATTCTTAATACACATATATACCACAATTTTCATAATTTTATTTTCTTTTATCGCTGAGTAATAGTCCATTGTGTATATGTACCACAGTTTCTTTATCCATTTATCTGTTGATGGACATCTAGGTTGGTTTCACAGTTTAGCAACTGTGAGTTGTGCTGCTATAAACATTGAAGTGGCTGTGTTACTATAGTATACTGTTTTTAAGTCTTTAGGATAGGTCAAGGAGTAGGATAACTGGGTCAAATGGTGGTTCCATTCCAAGTTTTCTAAGGAATCTCCATACTGCTTCCCAGATTGGTTGTACCAATTTGCAGTCCCACCAGCCAATGTATAAGTGTACCTTTTTTCCCACATTCTCACTAACACTTATTGTTGCTTGTATTTTCTTATAACTGCCATTCTGAATGGAGTGACATGAAATCTTAGAGTAGTTTTGATTTGCATTTCTCTAATTATTAGAGATGTTGAACATTTTTCATATATTTGTTGTATTTTTTCTTCTGAGAAGTGTCTGTTCAGCTCCTTGGCCCATTTATTGTTTGGGTTGTTTGTCCATTTATTCTTCCATAATTTTTATGTCTTAAGTACTTAAAATTATTTTCTTCATGCTGAAGTAGATCCTTGAAGTTCCTTAAGATAATATCTGTTGGTGGCAAACTATTTATCTGGTAATTTTAATTTTGTTCTTTTTCTTAGAAGAATATTTAATTGGACAATTGTGAATTCTTAGCACATTTTTTTTCTTTTTTCTTTTTTATTTGTTTTAATTAGTTACACATGACAGTACACTGATCTTGACATATCATACATTTGAATCAGATGGGGTATAATTTCTCAAATAAGAAGTACATTGATAATATTTCATTTACTCCTGGCTTGTGTTATTAATGCTGACAATTCCTCTGTTAGTATAATCATTTTTCCTTCAATGGTCATATGTCTTTCCTCTTTGTTCACTTTTAACATTCTCCTTTCAAATTTAGTGATCTGAACATACCCTAGAGACTAGGAATGAGCTTTTTATAGCCTTGCATGGTCTTACACTACTTATGGGAAATTTTCTTAGCTATTATTCCTTCAAATAGTGAATCATCAATTGGATTTATACTGACTACTTCAGTCTGTCCTCCATAAATGTAACTTCTTGTTCATATTTTGCACTTTTCTCTGCTTGTAGTTCACAAGTTCTTTCTTCAGCTGTATTAAACCTCCTATTTAGTCCATACACTGAGTTTTCTGTATTTAAATAGATTTTTCTAAACATTCTAAACTGGTTACTTCGCAGTTCTCCTTGTCATTTTTTATGTCTTTTGCTACTTTCTAATTTTTGTAATTGCATCTTTTTTCTGCATTAAAAGCTGTATACACTCTGGCATGACACTGTAAAGACCCCAGATGACCTTGTCAGTGACACTGGTGAAAAAAAAATTTAAATTAACCATTTAAATTCTCTTAAAATCATGCTAAGAGCCAAAAGTAGAGTTGCATTGATACCAAAACCAAACAATGACATAGCAAGAAAAGAAAGTTTTAGACAAATGTCTTATGAATATAGTTTCAAAGATTTTTTAAAAAATACTATCAAACCTAAAACATCAACATATAGAAGAAATTCTCCACTATGACTAAGTGGGGTTTGCCCCAGGGATGCAAGGTTGGTTTAATATTCCAAATTCAATTTATGTAGTACATACTATCAATAGAATAAATATTTTTTAAGTCATATGGCCATATCAATAGAAGCAGAAAAAAAATTAACAAAATCTATTACCTTTTCATGATAATATTTAACAAACTAGTGGTATAATAGGAACTTTCTCAACTTGATAAAAGGCATCTACAAGAAACCCACAGCTAACATCACACTTAATGTTGAGAGGCTGAATTGGATACTTTCTCCAAATTAAGATCAGCAATAAGAGAAGGTACAGCACTTCTTTTCAGCATTGGTCTGTGGGTTCTAATCATGAAAAGTTAGACAAGAAAAATAAATAAAAGGCTTTCTGATTTGAAAGGAACAATCCAAAAGGAAAGTTAACAATTACATTTCCAAACCATCAAAAAGAATAAAATTACAAATAAAACCAATAATCAATAAATGGGATGGGCTCTGGGTGCAGAAATTGAAATATCCTGTGCTTGTACAATTGTATCAAAATGAATCCTACATGTCATGTATAATTTTAAAAGAATCGATTTTTTAAAAAATAAAATTAATTTATTAACAAGAGAAGCAAAAGTCTTACATACTGAAAACTATAAAACATTGTTGAAAGAAATTAAAGTTCTAAATAAATGGAAGACTTTCTATGCTTATGGATCAAAAAACTTCATATTAAGATAGCAATATCCCCAAACTGGTCTATCAGAATCTCAGTTAACTTGTTTGTAAATATTGACAAGCTGACTGTAAAATTCATATGGAATTACAGTGGATACATAAAAACCACCTTTTCTTTCCTGAAAAGGAAGGACTCATATATCTTAATTTCAAAACTTACTACAAAGCAATCAAGACAGTGTGGTACTGGTAAAAAGACAGATACATAATTCAATGAATAGAATTGAGAATCTAGAACTAAACACTGACTTCTATTATTGATTTATTTTCAATGAGGATGCTAAGATCATTTAATTAGGAAAGGAAAATCCTTTTAATAGAAGCTGGGAAAACTGGAGATTCACATGCAAAGCAATGAAGATGGACCCTTAACTCACACCATATACAAAAAATGAACTCAAATCAAAAATCTAATTAAGAGCAAAAATATAAAACTCTTAGAAAGAAACTCAAGAGTAAATCTTCATGACTTTGGACTTGGCAAAAGATTCTTAGATTTGACACCAAATGCTCAAGCAAACAAAGGAAAGAAATAAATTGGACTGGAAAAAATTAAAAACAGGGGCTGGAGTTATGGCTTAGTGATAGAGTACTTGCCTGGCATATATGAGGCCCTCAGCACTGTATATAAATAAATAAATAAATAAATTAAATAAAAGATCCATTGACAATTAAAAAATATCAAAAAATAAAAATAAAAAAAATTTGCTCCACAAGCTACCATCAAGAAAATAAAGAAAACCCACAGAATGGGAAAAGTATTTTAAAATCATATATCTGATAAGGGACTTGTGTCTATAATAGAAAGGAACTCTCACAACTAAATAATAAAAAAGATAAATATCCCAATTAAAAATAGACAAAGGATCAAAATAGACATGTCTTCAAAGAAGATACTCAGATGGGAAATAAGATCACAAAGGAATGATCGACTTAATGATGGACATATAAATCAAAACCACAATGAGATGCCTTTATAAGATAAAAAAAAATTTTTTTAAAGACAGTGTTAACAAGGATGTGGAGAAATTATACTAGTGAAAATATTCAATAGTGCAGTCACTTTGGAAAAGGATTTCACATTTTCTCAAATAATGAAACATAGAGTTACCATATGACCCAGCAATTCTACCCCAGAATATACTCAAGAAAAAGGTAAACATATGTACACACAGAAACTTTCCCATGAATATTTATAACAACATTATCCATGACAGTCAAAAGATGGAAACTCCTCAAATATTCATCAATGGACAAATGAAGAAACAAAACACAGTGTATTCATATAATGCAACATTATTCAGGTATATAAAGGAATGAAGTAACAATATATGCTATGACCTGGATTAATACAGAAAATATTATTCTGATGAAAAAAGCCAATAACAGAAGACCACATACTGTTTGGTTCCATTCATAAGAAAGTTCAGAATAGGAAAATATAGAGAGATAGAAAGTAAACTAGTTGTTGCCTAAGGCTTGGAGAACAGAGAATGAAACATGGTGGGGTGATATTGCAAGGGTATGGAGTTTCTTTTTGAGATGATGAGAATGTTATAAAATTGACTCTGGTGAAGGTTGTGCAGATCTGTGAAGATAATTTAAAACATTATACATATATATAATTTAAAACATTATATGAGTTGTATATTTTAAACTGGTGAATTTTTATATGTATGAGAATTATCTCTCAATAAAGCTCTTTTTTAAACATTTCATATAGAGTTATTTGGTTTTGAATATGATGGCCTCTGGGTTTCTTTCTTCTCTCACAAAGGCATGTTTCCTCGTCTGATGGTCTTTACCAGCCTATATTGGGTTGACCTTCATTCCTAAAAAAAGTATGGGCCCTTAAAAGGGGCATGCTTTCCTCCAGAGAGGATTTGCATTTACTTCTGCCAGTACCCTAAGGACTCTCTTCACCTGGGATCAATTTTTCTGCCTTACAGAATCCCAGCTTAATCCAGGAAACTCAGATTTATCTCCCAGCTTAATTTGGTCTCCAGATTTCAGTGCTGCTGGCAGCCTCACTTCATGTGTCTGTTCGCAATTTTCCATTGAGTGTTCATTGAACTCAGGAGCTTGGCTTGGTTTGGTGTATAGGTAGGTTGGTCAGCTCTTCCCATCACTGTGATCATAAAACCTGACAAGAACAATTTACTAGAGAAAAAGTTTGTGTTGGACTCTTGGTTTCAGAGAATCAGTCAGTCCATGGTCAGTGGACTCCAATGCTTGGGGACTAAGTTGAGACAGAACATGATGGTGGAAGGGTGTGGTGAAGGAAAGCTTCTCAGCCAAAAAGTACAGAGAGAACTTGAGAAGCCAGGAACAAAACATAATTCCTAAAGGCACACCCCTAGAGAGTTATTTCCTCTGGCCACATTCCACCTGCACACAGTTGCCACCTTGTAATCCATTCACATGATTAATTTATTGAGTTAATCCACACATTGAGTTACAGCTCTCATAATCTAATCATTTCACCTCTGAACATTCCTACATTAACTCATGAGATTTTTGAGACACATGTTTGGATTCAAACCATACATTAGGCTTTGGAGATTTCCCTTACTTTAGGAGTCAAGAATTGCAGTAAAAGATGTCTTAGGCAGAATCTAATTGTTTTATTCTGCCCTAAATGGAAGCCTCTCATGCAGGTTTTATTTTTAACATTAATGTTCATAGGACATACGTGTCATTGAATATGGCTAAGTTGACCATTATTCCTCCCTTCCTAGCACTTACAGGAATAACAGGAATTTTAAATTGGTTTTCCTCCCAAAGAAGGCAGAAAGTCACTTAATTAACAGAACACTACAAAGCATACATTGTGAATATAAAATATGTATTGCCCAAACCAAGCTAATCAGCAGACCTATTTAGAGACCTCTAAAAAACCATGAATACTAGAATTTCATGGCAAGTATTTTTATTAGTTTATCAACCCCATCTGCTTAGAAGCCAGATATCTACTGTTCAAACCAAAGATCAAATTATCTTTATTAATACTATTAGAAAACTTTTACTAAAAGATTGCCATGAGAAGATCATTTGCACAAGCACTTTCCTTATCTGATGTATTTATAACCACAGCCTTCCAAGGGATATACTAATACTATTTCCACCTTACTGATGAGGAAAAAGAACCTCAAATAGGTTAAATAGCTTGACAAATGTGTTAACAGGTATAAAGCAAGGCTGCTGTTACAGAGACCCAATAATAATTCAGTGGCTTATTTCTCACATACAGTCTGGGATCAGCACAGCAGGATAGCAGGAAATTCTGCTCCATGTGGTCATTCAGAAATCCAGTTCCTTCACCATCTCATAGTGCACTGCCCTCCTCAGCATGTACAAAACGGACCTGTGAGGAAGAGGAAGAACCTGGAGGAAGCACAGCTACAGAAGACAGGCATGCATGTCTTCTGCTCTGATCCCATATGTCCATGCGTAACCACACTTAATTACAAGGGATTCTAGAAAATGGAGTAGGCAGCCATGTGCCTGACTATAATTCCAATACTATGGAAAAGGTGGAGAATGAATTTTTATGGACAGTCTCCAGCCCCACTAATACTAGAAAGCTGTCCCCATAGTCCCAGAAACCCTCATCTCTCATTTGGACTACGTACCTGGTCTTCTTTAGGTCTCTATCCTACATCTCTGTATTGCATTCTCCATGCAACAGAGTAGTCATTATATAAGTAAGTGATTGTGTCATTCTTCTACTCAAAATCCTTTAAAGGTTTCTCTTCTCATCTAGATTAAAATCTGAAGTCCTTGCCATTTCTGACAACCCTACTGCACTTGCCTTTGACCACTGCTAAGGAATCTTTTCTTCTTTCTCCCCATTGCTCACTCTACTCCAGCCACACTGGCCACTCTGCTTTTTCTTAAGCAGGTTAAGCAAACTGTCATCTATAAACCTTTGTACTTGCTGTTTCAATATCAAGCTGGCCAAGAGAAACTCATGAGGAAGAGTACTGCTGGCAGAGGAAAGGGCTAGACAATTAGTGGGAAAGTGAAGCTAATATGTCAGTAGATTATGAGGACAGAGTCAGCAGAGGCCAGATCCTGTAGGGCTTTGTAAGACAAGACTAAGACTCCTTAATACAATGATGAGAATCCTTTGGATCTTCCCAAGAGGAGAGTGGAATTTTCCGATTTAGGTTCTAAATATACTATTCAGACTGTTGTAGACAGTGGATTATAGACTCCAAGCCTGGAGGCAAGAAAAGAAGTTAGGATGTTTTGGTCTTACCTACTGAAATGTCTCTACCCTACTGTCAACTAGTACTCTTCTACTATCCCCCAAGTGTCACCTATTCCATGAATGAATTATCAATGAACAAGTGTACATTTCAACATGGAAATACTTCAGGGACTTATACATGTTCAGTAAGCACTTGGTGAGCACTTAACAAATGTTTGGCAAAGCACCATGCTTTGTGCTGTGGTTAGAGCAAATGTGACCAAGCACTGCCCTTGCTCTTAAAAAGCTTTTTGATTCATTGGGGATGATGTTACCTAAACCTATAACTCAAACTCCAGGAAGAAAGTGGTAAGTTCTATTAAAAAAATCACAAGCTCTCTGAGGAATAAATAATCACTTCTAGTTGTAGAAATCATGAATGATGTCATATTTGAAGAGAGTAAGACTTCAATGGGTGAAGATGTCCAAGAAGGGTTATAGTTCTATGAAAATAAATTGACTTTGAATCTCAAACCAGAGAAAGATATTAAAGATAACTTAGTCCAAAACAGAGTTTCCATGTGAAGAATAAATTATTTTACGACTGAGCAAGTACTCTTTCAACCTCAAGCTTGGCAGTTCAATCTTAAATACAGATAGATAATGAGATGGTGTCCTTGAACAGTCACATGATGCTGGCATAAGCCTCTAGACCATGACTGCACCAGTAATAAAAATACAAAATAATAGATACTTTGGCTTCAAAGAAAAAGTGATATTATCTGCTAATCTCATCTCTATCTCTTGTCTCTATGGAAATTATCTGTTAAAGTCTCATCTGGTGTCTATCCCATAATCCTTCAGGTGCTCCACATGTCTCAACCCCAACAACGACACTCATTCTCTTCGATTCAAAATGTAATTTGCCTTCAAATTTCAAAATGAAATTTGGTTTCTGCCTATCTCAGTAAGCTAAATCAATAATAAATGTGTACATTGGAATTTTGTCTATTTAAACATTCGTGACTTGCTGCTAGTCTTAAAAGAAGTCTCAGAAGTGTTATACTAAATAATACAAATCAAAAGCACTATAATACTCACCAAAGAAAAGAAAATAATTTATTTTTAAATTTAGAGATGAAAATCAAATAGTGTATTCTCAAAGAAAGATTAGTGATTTGCTACAGTCATGGCTCAGTAAATTTAAACATCTACTGATAATGAGTTTACCTTTGGCACTCATATGAAGATTGTGTTTACAGACCTCAACAATTTCTCGATAATGCCAGATAAAGACATTTTCATTTACTTCTTGATTTTCAACACTTAATAGAGCAACATGCTGTGACATCCCTTATAGATTAAGGATGCATACATTTCAGGAAGATAAGACTAAGTACAAGGCAGAAAAACCATTACAATTCTTTGTCCAATCTAGGTTGACAGGAAACCTTTAGCTTTTTTTCTAATGACAAGAAGTCAAATCAATAAGTATTTCCAGGCCAATACATTGTGCTCAGAACCTCAACAAGAGCTGCAGGTATTAGGAAAAAAGTCTAAGATTCTTCAATTAGAAGATGTGCACGTTTAAAATATCTATATTTCTATAAATATGTAGTATAAGAAGATTGGGAGAAAAGGATTAAAACAAAATATTAGACAGAATGTGCTACTGATAATTGTGCTACAGATCCAATTATCTGACTAGAGACCTCAGAAAGGGAAAAGTTAACCATAGGCAGGAGTTTAGTCAGAGAAGGCTTCTTGGGGGAGGGAGACCCTTGAAGGGTGGGATTTAAATAGTTATACTGCAGAAGGGAAAGTGTTGAAGAAAACAACACAAAGATATTAAGATATTCCCTCCTTCCTTTATTAATTCATGGCAATCATTTAATAAACAATTCACATGAGAACCAATAACCAATAACTTCAAAGATGAGCTGAAGGATGAAACCCTGCTTTCTATCTTTATGGGAATGCCTCAGGAGGAATTCAGTCTTCTTATCCAGTACTCACTCTGTGATCAGCTTTTATTGAATATTAGTTGAAATGAATAAGGTTTGTGCTATTTTCCCAATGCAGCCTTCTTCTTTCTCTCTTCCTCCCTCCCTCCTTCCCTCTCTCCCTCCTCCCTTCCTTTCTTTCTTCCTTCTTTTCTTTCTTCTTTCTTTTTTCCTCATCCTCCTCCTCATCCTCCTCTTCCTCCTCTTTTTCTTCCTCCTCCTCTTCCTCTTCTTCATCATCTTCCCCTTTTCCCAGTGCTGGGGATTGAATCCAGTAACTCATAAATACAAAGCAAGTGCTTTAACACTGAGCTACACCCTCAGCCCACCATCTGTTTCTAATATCTTCTATCCAATTCATCACATGTTTATATCTTTCATGAGATTCTTCTCCCTCAGTGGCTCCCACAACCCAGAGACATCAGCAGCATTAGCAGTTCACCAAAGAGCAGCTACCAAAATCCCAGCCAAGATGTGTGGGTTGAGGAAATGACCTGCAAGCAACCCCCCACCCCAGGGCAGGTTAAAGGGTGATCATGGTTTGAAACAGCCAAGCACCACTGTCATCTGGCAACCGGCACACTAACTTCTTGGAGGAAACAAGGACAATGACCTGCTAGCCTATGACAAACTGAAAGCTAAGTGTAGGCAAAGAGAATAGTACTCCCCTCTGTGCCCCAAACCCTGGAGAGCTTCAGTTTCACATCTATTCTAAATGTAAGGCCAGCTCCAGAGAACATTGTATAGTGGGCTCTTATCTTCAGGATCCACTTAATCTCATTTTTGTTTCTCCTTTAGTGGCTCTCGCTCTGTTAAATTATCTGTTTCTTTAGACAAGCCATGTGCTTTCCCCATCATGGGTGGACACTTTACCCACACAGAGGAAGCTGATCATTGCCACAGAAAATCATGCATCAGGGAAGTCTGCTTTCTGTTATAGACTGAATGTTTGTGTCCCTTCAGCCCTCACAATTCACATGTTGGCAGCCTAATATCCAAGAGGATGGCATTAAGGGGTAAGGGCCTTCAAAAGTAAATAGATCCTGAGGACAGAACCCTTGTGAATGGAATTAGTGCCTTTATAAAGGAGACTCCAGAGAATTCCTTCACCCCTATGCCATGTGAGGACACAGTAAGAAGATGTTTATCTATGAACCAGAGTGCAGGCTTTACCAGACACCTTTGCGTCTTGATCTTGGATTTCCAGTCTCACAAACTGTAAGAAATAGTTGTTTAAGCTACCCAGTCTATGGTATTTGTGTCATTGCAGCCCAAATGGATGAAGACAGTTAGTTTCCTGTTATTCATCATAACCTTGTATTCCAACAGAGAAATAGATCATTTCTCTTTCCACCATGAAATCTATCCCTTCCTGCACACATTTCCATTGTCTTCTCCACTTGTGCTGTTATTACAGAATGACATGTCTGGGGTAGCATACAAACAATAGAGAGATATTTCCCACAGTTCTGGAAAGTCTGGAAAGTCCAAGACCAAGGTGCCAGTATCTGGAAGCCTGCTTTCTGCTTCCAAGGTGGTGCTCTACTGTGTTCTCCTGCAGGGAGAAATGCTGTGTCCTTACATGGCAGAAGATGGAAGGGCAAGAAGACCCTCTCTCTAGGACCTTTCATGTGTCATAATACATTCATAAGGACCAGCCCTCATGACCTAAATATCTCCCAAAGACCACCTCCCAGCACTGTTGCATTTGGAATTATGTTTCTAACACATGAGTTTTAGAGGAAAATATTCAGACCATAACATGCATCATCTCCTTTTGTACCATTTCAACAAAGAATTGGAGTTAAGAGCATGAATTACCAAAGTTCAAAGTCCAGCTCTACTGCTTCCTAGCGATGTGGTCTTGAGCAAGTCTTTTAGCATCCATGGGTCTCAGCTTCAAGAGTAAAAATGTGAGTAAAATTTTGAACTTACCTCATTGGGTTGTTGTGAACTAATAAAAGAAAGTCAATGTCCATTGCAATGATGGATAAAGCAAATTCTGAGTTTACTTACTTATAAGACAAGGGAACAAGTACCAGTAAAAAAGTTCATTGAGTGAGGAGGCTAGGGATGTTATACAGATAAATAAAGAAGCTGGTGGGGTTTATGGTGGTTATGCTAGTTAAAAGTTTACACTCTAGATAGGGAACAATGGGTCTAAAATCTCATTTTTCATTTCTCCAGTGTCATTTCTACTTCAGGTAGATTCACTGAGGGTCAAACCCCATTGACGCACTCAAAATGATCAGTTTTCACCTTCAGATGGTTAGAAGCTGTTGTGGCAAAACATAGCATTCATTTTCTGAATTTTCTAACCAAGCACTAGGTTGGAAAGTACCTTTATTCAGAGGATTAAATTACTTAATCCATATAAAACATGTAGAACACTGCCCGACAAATAATAAGCCCTCTGTAAATGTTAGCTATTATTGTTTATAAATAAAATATTCTAGAGCTGGGCTCTCTCACCATCTCAGGGATTTCACTCCTGAATTTTCAACTCTCTTCCTCTCTGCTGAATGATTCTGGTCAGCATCCCAATATATTCTAGAACGTTCATACTTCTCTTTCACTCAGGAAAGGTAAAGATGGAATCTTAGAGCCAAGGGCAAGAAGACAGATGTATTTGGTAAATGACTTTGGGAAATCAGGTAGCCATTTAAAAATAAAACTAGGTGTATCAACACCTCCCAATCGACACCAACAAGCATTCCAACTGGATCAAAAATTTCAGTGTAAATGATGAAAGCTTAAATGTGCAGCTATGGTTTTCATTCAGCTTGTGTGTCCTCAAAGGGCTCATGTGCTAGAAGTTTGGTCTCCAGTGTGGTGACATGAGAGACAGCTGCACTTAGTAGGAGGTAATTAGGTCATTGAGGGGATTAATACTGGTCTTTCACAGAATGAGTTCTCATGAAAGTCAGATCTAAATGCATACTGCTTTATAATCTGCTTTTTCTCTTAACATATTTGCATGTCAATAAATATGCATCATTATTTAACAACCTATTGTGCCTCTTCCTTGTTTAAAGCCCTTCAGTAACCACCACTCCCACTAAGAATAATATTCAGACTCTAGAGCCTAGAAAGCCTACACAATCTGACCTCTCTAACTTTTTCGAGCACCACCATTTCTCATGCTTATATTTCTTGACTCACATGCTTCTTCTCTTATTTCTTCAAAAGCTCCAAATTCTTTCTTTCCAAGTATCTTTCACATTTTTTTCTTGGAATGTCTCCCCTACCTCATATGCTGTCTTGCAACTTTTCTCAATTCTCTTCTTTAAGTTTCTGAGAAATTAATAGTAGGTTACAAATAATTATCCAAATTTCCTCCTACTGTTAAAGAGGTAAGAGATGGGCTGCGCCATTAAAGAAATGGAATAGGGAGTCTTTGATCTAAGGAAGAATCAAAATGAACAAGGTCAAACTCCAAGTGCCTGCTGCTTTAAGGCAAATTCAGGGGCATCATCAAATCTTATCATAAATAAAGACCATATAGAAGGAATCAAAAGTGAAGTGTATATTATGGAAATTAATTAAATATATATAAGACAAACTTGAAGAAACATTACAATATAAAATGGAAAAATGATGAAAATTGTTAGAGAGATAATGACTAACAGGAAATACAAAGGAGGTCTAATATAAGATAACAGTTCACTATTACTAACAATTTGCTCTTTTTAAAGAAAAGGTGCAAATAGTAAAAGAAAAGGCAATGAATTTCCTTTTAATAACAAAGAGAGAAAAGCTTAAAACACTAGAAAAAATTTCCCAGCAAACCTGATAGACTACATTTAATGCCTTGACAAACCCTAAAATAAGCTAAAAGCCTCACCTCTCCCCAGTACTGTGACATGAATCCAGGGGTGCTTTACCACTGAGCTACCCCTCCAGTCATTTTTACTTTTTATCTTGAGACAGAATCTCATTGAGTTGCTGTGAGGCTGGTCTCAACTTATGATTCTCCTGCCTCAACCTACCGAGTAGCTGGGATTATAGGAATGCCCCATCTCACTCAGCCAAAATAAACTAATAAACTAAGGCATCCATGCAGAAGAAAATCTCCCACAAATGTAGGGGCTGGGAAGCAGAGTCGGGCTAGTCTCCAACTCCCCTGCAGCAGTGTTCCAATACCAGAGACAATGGAGCTCTGTTATAAAGTTCTAAGAAAAGGAAAGGGTAATTTCCCACCCAACTAATTGTACCTTAAGCATAAAGACAAGAAACAGACTTTAAAATGAGCAACAATTCATAAAATTTAAAGCCTATGAGATCTTTTTAAAAAAGTCATCCAACAACAAAATCCAACAAGCCAAAAATTAAGTGAAATTAAAGAACCTGAAAATGAGAGGTTGGTCTTTAGACCCATTCTGTAGTTTTAAAAAAAAAGCACAACAGTGCGAATTATGGATACAGAAAAGAGCCAATGTATGAATTTGATGATGTAAAAATAATAATAGATTTAACAGAGTTTTGTAGGCAAGGTAAAAAGAACAAGATAAAGTTCCTTATTTTCAGAGCAGGAGGTATAGATACTGTTTAAATTGAAACATTTTGATTTTTTAAAATGAAGGAGTCTTTTGAAATTTCCAAGTTATCTTTTAGAAAATAAAATGATTTGATGTGAAGAAATTATTATTGAGATTGAGCAGTTCTATGTTTCAGTTGCCCTTTCTTCTATTAAAGTCAAGTAAAGATAAACAGTGTTTTTTATATTTTAAAAGCATTTATAACTACATCCCATTTTTATAGAATTGTATCTTTATTGACATCTACATAAAGAGATGTCTTGGGTGATACCTTCCACATGTTAATAATGATTATTTCTGGTTAGTTGATAGTAGGTGTTTTGTTTATTTTGTGTTTCCTTTCTTTAACATTTTCTGTAATACTTAGTTTTTTGTGTGATAAGTATCAGCTTTATAAAAATCAGTACAGGCATTCCTTGTTTTATTACCCTTTTTTTTTAATTGCACTGCACAGATACGGTGTTTTTACACACTGAAGGTTTGTAGCATCCTGTGTGAACAAGTTTGTTGGTGCCATTTTTCCAACAGCCCATGTTCTCTTCATGCCTCTCTGTGGTGACATGTTGATAATTCTCACATTTCAGATTATTATTTTTATTATTATTATTATATCTGTTATGGTGATCTGTGATTAGTGACATTTGATGTTGCTGTTGTAATTGTTCTGGAGCACCCCAAACTGGGCTTAAATAAGATGGCTGACTCAATAAACGTGTGTTCTGATGTCTCCATCAACCAGCTGTTCCCATGTCTCTCTCCTTCTCCAGGGATCTATTTCCTAACAAAAACAACAACATTGAAAGTAGGTCAACTAATAATCCTACAGCAGCCTCTAAGTGTTCAACTGAAAGGGAGGATTGTATGTCTTTCACTTGGAATCAATCTTCATGAGGAAGATATGACAAAAGCCAAGGCAGACTGAACACTAAGCCTCTTGTATCAAATAGTTACCTAAGAAGAAAAATTAAAGTTGCACTTCAGGGGACACATGCATGACAAGAAAGCAAAATAGCCTTATAACAGAGGTGGAGAAAGTCTTAGTCATCCCAAGAGAAGATCAAAACAGCCATAGCATTCTCTTAAGCCAAAGCCTATTCTAGAGCAAGACCTTCACTCTCCTCAATTCTGTGAAGGCTGGGAGAGGTGAGGAAAAGGCAGAAGAGAAGTCTGAAGCTTGCAGAGGCCAGTTCACAAGGCTGAAGGGAAGAAGTCCTCTCCAGTGACAGAAATGCAAGATGAAGCCACAAGTGCCGATATATAAAATGTTATCTAGAAGACCAAGCCAAGAGTATTGATGAAGGTGGCTACCCTAAACCACAGATTTTTAGTGTAAACAGAAGAGCCTTATATTGGAAAATTATGTCATCTAGGACTTTCATAGCTACAGAGGAAAAGTCAATGCTCAGCTTCAAAGTTTCAAGGGACAGGCTGACTCTCTAAATAAGCACTAATTTAGCAAGTAACTTTCAGTGGAAGTCGATGCTCATATGTTATTCAGAAAATCCTCGGGCCTGGAATTATACTAAATCTCTTCTGCCTGTGTTCTATAAGTAAGACAACAAAGACTGGATGACAGCACATCTGTCTACAATATGACTTACTGAGTATCTTAAGCCTGCTTAAAAAGGCTCTTTTCAAAACATTACTGTTTCCTGGCAGTGCCTAAAGGTCACCCAACAGCTCTCATGGAGATGTACAATGAGATTGATACTGTGCCTGCTAACAAAACACTCATTTTGCAGCCCATGGTCAAGCACTTACTCTGATTTGCCAATCTTATTATTTAAGACATGTATTTTATAAGGTTCTAGCTGCCATTGATAGTGATTCCTCTGATGGATCTGGGCAAAGTAAATTGAAACTCTCTGGGAAAGGAGTCATTGTTCTAGAAGCCATTAAGAACATTTATAATTTATGGGAGGAAGTCAAGATATTGACACAAACAAGAGTTTGGAAGTTGATTCCAATCCTCATGGGTTACTCTAAGGGGGTCAAGACTTCAGCAGAGGAAGGAAGCCTTCTGGATCCCTCCTCTGGGCCATATGCTAAATTATTATTTCTTAATTTTGAATAATGTATGAAGGACTTCTTAGGTTTTGAAAGAAGCATGGATGTCTTGAAACTCCAGGTATAATTTTAAAAAGAAAATTATCTTAAGTGTTTGATCCTGTTAATGTGCTTCAGTTATAGTATGTTTGCCTTCATTTGAAGAGAATATTCAAAATCTAATTTTTTTTTCTTTCTAAGTGTGAAACTCATGATGGGTATACCTTCTGGTCAATTTCCCTCTCCCAAGCCATACCTGTAATCACTTGCAATCTGATGTGCTGCCTCCCCACTGGTCCAAAAGCCAGGGAGCTAAGAAACCATGGAGAAAAAGCTCTGCAACTATGAGCCAAAATGAATCTTTCCTCCTTTTTAAGTTGATTATTTCAGACATTTGTCATAGCAACAGAAAGCTAACAAATACGAAGACCTTGGTTTGAACCTAGCAGACTACCCCAACAAAAAAAAATTCTACGAGGAACCTTCAAGTGATATGAAGAACAAAAGACAGTAACTCAAATTCTCACAAAAAAATCCAAGAGCACCAGTATAGGTAAATACATAGGTGAATATAAAAGACAGTATAAAATGCATTTTTGTTTCTTCTGATTTAAAATATAACTTCATAAAGCAAAAATCATAAAACTATTGATGTTCTTATAATATGGAAAGACATAACTGTAGAACAATAATAGCAAAAAAGGAGTAGGAAGGAAAAAGAGAAAATAAGTAAATAAAATTAGAATAAATCCTGGCTCTGTCAGTTGTATAACTTTGAGCAATTTTTTTTACGCACCTTGAGTCTTAATGTTCTCATGACATAATTATAATATTTATCTTATCTTTTAGGAAGATGACATTAATTTTAAAAGGTTGTTGAGAGGATTAAGTAAAAACAGTGTTTCCAAAATATTTTGTACAATAATGTGCCCAGGTGTTGAATAAATGCTAGAATTGTTCCTTTTGGGTAAGGGGTACTTGGCAGTTGAGTATACCTTTTCTCTATTTTTTTATGTCAAAAAATTTTCATAATAAGAAAAAGAGCAATTGCTTAACACAGCTGAGGCTCTGAGTTTAACCCAATTCAAGAAAAAAAAAATAAGCGAGAGGATGTTTATTCAGGCTTCCTTCCTTTTATAATCCTCTTTTCCCTAACACTTCTTAATTTAACCTATAATTTTAAAGTCCTTCTGAACAACTAACAAGTGGCCTCCACAAGGATTTTCTCAGGGGTTAAAAATAGATAAAACATGAATTAGGAGCTTCCAGTCTCTACTTTGCATAGAGATATGACATGCAATTTGAAGTGTAAAAATTCAGATTAAAATAAGTAATTCTTTTTCTTTGTCTCCTGTTGTGTTCCCTTCTAAAATGGCCACCCATGATCCATAAGCTTGAACAGTCCCTCCCCTTGAGTGTGGGTTGGATCTCTGGAGTCATTCCTAAAAAACAGAATACATAAAAAGTGATGGGACTATGGCTTCTGGAATTGCCATACTATAAATCTCCGTGACTTCTGTTCTGCTGGCTTTCCACTCTCCTTTCTCCTCTCCTCACTTGCTTGCTCTGTTGAACACCTGTGCATGCTATGAGCTGTCCGATGGAGAGGCCCACAAAGCAAGGCACTGTGGGAAGCCTCCTGTCAACCACCATGTGTGTGAACTTGAACTTGGAAATGGATCCATTTCCAACTGAACCTGGGGTGACTGCAGCCTGGCTGACCCCTTGATGGTAACCTCATGAGAAAGCCTAAACCAGAGGCACCCTCAGCCATGCCAGATTTCCGACCCTCAGAAACTGTGAGATGATAAATGTTGCTGTTGTCACCTTAAACTGCTAAATTTTGAGTTGATTTTTTCTTATACAGCATGTATACATAAGCAACAACTCATATATATCTGCATCTCAGCAAAGGCATCCAAGCTCCTATTGTGATAGTAGGAGCAAATGTGACTCCATTTTGTTTCATGACTTCATCCTGTAAAACAACCATGCCAAGTAGAAGAGTCATGACTGGGGCAAGATGTTCTTTTCCTTTTGCTATAGAAATCTTTAAGAACACAAAACTACCTAATGGGGTATTGTTTCTGTAACTAGGGTAACCGAGCTCAGTTTCTGTAACTGGGGTGACTGGGCTAACTGTGATTGGTTAGGCTTCCTTCAGCTAGACTGCACTGTCCTGCTTCTGTAACCTGGCTTGTTTGCATTGGCTAGACCCCCTGAACATCCCTTTTGTGGTTTTCAGGCTTATAAGTAGTGCCCTTGCAATTGTTCGGGGCTGATCAGGGGAACAGCTTTATGTTCTGGTCAGCCGCCACTGGTGTGCTTCAATAAAGGCCTGATTCGATTATACGTGAGTGGTCTGGAAGTCAGTTTATGAAACCTTGGAACAAAGCTTCAACTATAACACTATCCCTGACACTATCATATAAGGTACAGAAAACAGTCAGCTTGGACATGTTGCCATGAGGACCAAAGAAAAAGTCGTAATGAGATTCTTCTGTAAACTCTCCTGCACACTCTGCTCAGTGTGAGTGAATCAAAGGCAGAGATGCTGCATTGGGTAGAAGGCCCATGCCCTTCCAGTCTTGGCCAGGCTGCTGGCACTCTTGCAAAGCCACTGAGACTGGTTCCTCTTTGATACCTTTAAGGTCATTTTCACCTCTAAAATTTATATTCAGTATTTGTTCTGTACGCAGAGGACTTACTTATGGTGACTACACCAAAAACATCCAAACACAATGGTGGGTTGTGTTGATGTGAAGGGTCTTTTTGTAATTCTGAGTTACTGATCCTGTGACCTACTAAATATGCCTTTGTTCTACTCCGGAGGATGTGGCAACAAATGCAAGTAGGTAGATTGCTTTAAAAAGTATGTGCCATCAACTATTGCTTAATACCCTGCTGCTTACTTTGGGTTAAAGAAGTGCAAAGCCTCAAGGAAAATAGGAATCTTATTTTGAAAGGAGATAAGTTACAAAAGATGTATGACTTCTTAAGAATCTGAAAGGAGACTCTCCTCCTCCTCCTCCTCCTCCTCCTCCTCCTCCTCCTCCTCCTCCTCCTCCTTCTTTTGTTATTCCTAATTCAATTCTGAAACCTTACTTAGTGGTGTTCAAGGCATTTCTTTGAAGAGAAAATATTTCTTACTCCCTCCAGAGATGGAAATCTTTTCAAAGAAAACAAAATATTTCCATAGCTTGTGTGCTGTATTTTAATTAATTGGACATATTTTTGCATTAGGTATTGCTTGGGTTTGTTTTGTTTCCCACTAATTGACTTACTGAATTCTGCTTCACATAATCCTCTGAGCAACGGTCCCTAAATGATAGGGTTACATTTAACCCATTTCCATGACAAAATAAACTGTTGTGTCCATATTTTAAATGGAAATATTTTTATATTGTTCTCTTCCGTTCATTGTATTTATTTTTGAGGTGTTATTTCTCAAAATAAAAATTTAAAAAACTCTTTTTTATTATAGACAATGAGAAACATAATGGTGTGGGCCTTGTGAATGATAAGAATGTTCTAGGGTACGTGCCTGGATTATAGCTAGACCATCTCACATGCCAGGATCCATGTTACAAGAATGTGGAATGAGTCCTGAGTGTTTACTCTTTTCCAAAATTTGGGATCTCATTCATGGTACTCTCCTATTCCAGAGTTTGTGATCTCATTGGAATACTGAAGGAGACCATTAACTTAGAAACTCAAGGGTTGTATATTTTATGTACTTGAAAGCTAACAAGTGAGGCCTGCTGCACAGTTTTATATACATATACCAATAGAACAGAAGAGCTTGGGATCAGAGACAGACTGTTATTTATGACAAAATCAGTAACCAGAACAATATCCTGTGTCAGTTCTCAAAGTCCCTACACACAGAGGATGATGCAGTGAGAACTGGAAGCTAGCTGGGCAGACAGTAGGGTTCACCAGAGGAAAAGAACCCTCGAGTCCCTGATTTATGTAGGGCTACTGGGACCTGCCTTTCCTCCCAAGAAAGAGGAAGGACTTATCTTCATGTGGAATATAAACTCTCTCTAGAGAGAAGGAGGACTCTATTGCCCTAACATCTCTGAGGAGGGTGACATTGCTAAACTTATTATCTCTAGCTTCCAAGGCCAGTTGTTCTCCAAACATCCTTGAACAGAAAATCCAAAAAGAACAAGAATGCCATGGAAAATTGTCTTCTATCAGTCAACACTAGGAACATAAAGAAAGTGCCTCTGGAAGCAATTTACCATAAACAAAAACCAGAAATCTCAGGCCCCCCTCCTAGACAAGCCCACACCTGGATATGCTGCATTCCAGATTTCTTGTATCCTCACACCACCTTAGGGTGAAGTTAAATCACAAAACCTGGTTGGACTATCAACTGACAGCCAGAAAAGACCAAGTAGACAGGAGAAAAAAAATCTAAATAGAAAATCCATAGGACAGAAATCAGATTACCCATTCAAAGTGGTGCTCAAGAGACAACCATTTAGAAGAACTTCTGAGGCTGAAATGGATGATGCATTGCTTTCTTATAGGAGACAAGCAGAGAAGAAACCATTTAAGGTGCTGATGGACTCAAAGTTCCTAGAGTCTGAAGATGGCTCAAAGAGTCCTCAGGTTAAGCCTAAGGAGAAGGGTGTTATTCAAGATAGGTTCAGTGCAGATGAGAATTGATTTTGTAATGTCCAGGACCCAATAGTCTGGTTTCTTATTACATGGACAGACCATTCTTCCAGGAGAAGCACACATCAACAGCCCCCACAACTATCACCAATTAATACACTTCATTAGCCTATTTCCATTTTTCAAGGTAAAAGGACTGAAGTGAAATGGGATAGATCATTGCCAACCACCCCAGACATGGATCAATGCATGACTTGAGAGGGTTATTTGGCAAGAAGAGCTTTGAAATTGTGTTATGCAGTCAGCAACAGATCACTGAGTGTTCCTGAAAAATCAAAAGGATCTTGTCTGGAAAAGAAACATTACTTCTGCTTTGTAGCTCAGGTACTCTACTCTGGCGTTTACAAGCTGGGCAGGCAAATAGCCAACACAGAGTCTCTTCAGACTTTCATTTGCAGAGAAAAATGGCTCTTCAGACTCCTTGTGATATTTTGGGAACAGTAAGCTGAGTGAAATTCTGGGTCATCTAACAGGTTAATGATCCAAATCATTAAATGGGCTACACTAATCTTCCTTCCCATAAGAACCATGTCAGTCATTTGACTTCTAAAAATGAGGACAGTAGGAAAGAACAGTTGAGATGGGAGAGACAGTGGGAAGCTGGCATGTCCCTTAAACTAAAATTTATGTTCTGGCTATGTAAGAGGAAGGAGGCATAGAGGAATCTTCTTTCTCTGGCTACAAGCTATATATACAAATACTTGCACATACATATGTGCATATATGTGATACAAGTTTGCTTTCCTTGGCTTTTAGAATGCTGGATGCTAAACCAGTAAAAGATAAATTAATTTTAAAAAGGAATTGAGTTTTAAATGCTAGGTCTATGGTCTACATCTCCTATAGCTAAATTATGCTTCAGATAAATGTGATTAAATTAAGTTCTCTCTGTAAACCATCTCCTAATGGCCTCCTTTGTGTCTTTTATCCTTAAAAAACTATGTTCATAAACCCATCAAGCTTCTAACTCCTTAAGAATATTTTTTTCAGCACAATATTATTCCACTTCAGATTTCCCATGGGTATTGTTTCATCCTTGAGATCTGGGCCAAAGTTAAAATAGCTAGAAACACTGCTTCCAAGTTCTTACCTCTTTCTATTCCCTGTGTGTGGGTTCAAATCATTAACTGTTAAAAAAATATATTTCTGAACTAAAAATAAGGCTTTCCCAGATAGGCCATGGTGACCACCTCAGGCAGAGTTTCCACAAGCAACTCAATCGAACATGAAGAACATACCATGAATAAGATGTCATTCCATTCTGGGAAACAAGTTTCCACCAACAGAAGTTGCACTCAGGCATCACTGGGTATTATAAAAGGAGGAAATCCTGTCTCTCATAAATAAAGCAGAACCCAGAACCTCCATAGCTTATGCAGGGAAGTGAAAAATCCGGAGAGGAAATGTCCCTGAAAATTTGGCTTGTTATAGTTCTACTGTATTGGAGGCAAAATGTTAAAATGACACCAAATGACAATCACTCTTGTGCAATCCCTTCCCCCTGGAGTACAGGTGGAACCTGAGAACATAATGAACTATTAGTCCTGTGATTAGGTCATGTTATAACGGTGCAGTGAAATTTGTTTTTTAATTGTGTTTTAATAACATGAAATGTACCATCTTAACCATTTTACAGTGTCCAGTTCAGTAATGTTAGTATGTAAAAAATGTTGTGCAAAAGATTTCCAGAACTTTTTTATAAACTGAACATCTATACCTGATTTAAGAACAATTCCCCAGAGCCCCCTCCACCGCCCCTGCTAACCCTCTTTCTACTTTCTGTCATATGAATCTGACCTCCGAGATACCTCATATAAGTGGAACCATAAAGTGATTGTCTTTTTGTGACTGGCTTATTACACTTGGCACAATAACTTCAGGGTTGAGCCCTGCCATGCCATGCTATACATGTGACAGGATTTCCTTTCTTTTTAAATTTCAATAATATTCCATTGAACATATATAACACATTTTGTTCATCTATCTATTGATATAAATTTGGGTTGCTTCCTCCTTTTAACTTCTGTGAAAATTGCTACTATGAATAAGGGTATGCAAATATATCTTTGAGGCCCTGATTTACATTCCTTGGGTACATACCTGGAAATGAGTTTGCTGGAACATACAGAAGTTTTTTTTTTTGTTTGTTTTTTGTTTTAAGAGAGAGAGAGAGAGGATTTATTATTATTATTATTATTATTATTATTATTATTATTATTATTATTATCATTATTTTAGTTTTTGGTGGACACAACATCTTTATTTTATTTTTATGTGGTGCTGAGGATCGAACCCAGCGCCCCGAGCATGCCAGGCGAGTGCACTACCGCTTGAACCACATCCCCAGCCCCATACAGAAGTTTTATTTGTAATTTTTGGAGGAACCACCATGCTGTTTGTCACAGTGGTTGTACCATTCTACATTCCCACAAAACAGCACATAAGAGTTCTAATCTCACCACATCTTCACCAGTAATTTTTTACAGTAGCCATCTAAATGGACGTCAGACAGTATCTCCTAGTTTTTATTTGCATATTTTTAATGATTAGTGATGTTGACCATCTTTTAGTATGCTATTGGATATTCGTATATAATCTTTGGAAAAGTATCTGTCCCAAGTTCTATTCCATGTTTTTATTGTTGTATTTATTTTGTTTTTCCTGTTATTCTGGATTAGGAATTCTCTATACTCTGGATATTAATATCTTATAAGAAATGATTTGCAAATACTTTCTTTCATTCCATGGGTTGCCTTTTCACTCTAATAATTGTAACCTTTGATGCACAGACGTTTTTCAGCTTGGTATATTCTTATTTGTCTAATTTTGCTTCTGTTGCTTGTGCTTTTGGTGTCATATCCAAAAAATCCTTGCAAAATTCAATGTTATGTAACTTTCCCCCTATAATTTCTTCTAGGAATTCTGTAGTCTTAGGTCTTATATTTAAGCCTTTGATACAATTTGATTTTTTCATATGAAATAAAGTAAGGATCCAGCTGTATTTTTTTTCTTTTTTCTTTTTCTTTGTTTCTTTGTTTCTTTGTTTCTTTTTCTTTCTTTCTTTCTTTTTTTTTTTTTGCATATGGTTATCCAGTTTTCCTAGCACATTTGTTGAAGAGACTGACCTTTCTCCATTGAGTGGTCTTGGGACACTTGCTGGAGACCATTTGGCCATATACATGAAGGCTTAGTTCTGGGATTCCTCTTTATTTCATTCATTCATGGACACAGTTGACTTTAAGAAAGCAAGAGTATCCAGGTATATCTAACCTGATCACCTGAATTTTTTGAGAGCCATGAGTTTTCTCTGGCTAGCTATAAGAGAAATGAGAGAGAAGCAAAGCATGAGCAAGGTTTAACAAAGACATAGAGAAATGAGAGAGAAGCAAAGCATGAGCAAAGTTTAACACAGACATATCACTGAGAGGGAAGGGACCATGGGACTAGTACCCTCTTATGAGTTGAGAGTATTCTCTGTCCAACAGGTAAAAACTACAGTGAAATAAATAAATTCTTTTCACAATCTCAGTCCTGGATTGCCTGCCTCAGACATTTATAGTGAAAAATAAACATCTGTCTTTTTGAAGCCACCATTTCTTTAAATTTCTTTTCAGATGTTACCTCTTGAAGTTAAGTCTAATTCCAAAATAATAAAATATTTAAGAAAAGAAGATATGTCCTCCCCACTCATTCTTTTACAAATAGTACAACATTCTATACTTAAATGTTACACTGCTCTGCGTTTGCATCTTTGACTTAATAGAGCTTGTAGATCCTTCCATTTTGTACTCTTAGGGAGAAAAGGAAGCAAGAGGCACACTACAAGCCAGTGGCTAAAGAGAGTTTAACAATAGGACTATTTACAAAGATCCAGGCAGGATTAGGAGAAACTGATGAGAGATCACGATATACTCCACTGCCAGCAACCATGGAAAGCCACTAGGACCTGAAGATGTAAATAGAAGGACTGCTTACTAGAACCCTGGTAGGATCTGTTGCTACAGGACATGATGACCCAGTAAGAGTAGGTCAGTTGACAGAAAAACACAACCACAGCCAACTGTTATCTCAGCAGGAAGGGAGCCCAGGGAATATCTTAACCTTTCTCTTCCCATTCTCCAGCCTCTTGCCAGTGCCTCCCATTGGCTGAACCCAACCAAAACATGGAGGGCAAAGTAAATTGATGTGACCTACAGACTTCGGCATCCCAAATGTCTCCTCCAGAGCCCAGATGTGCCAGGATGGTGAGGTAGTTTGCAGACAGTACAAAGCAAGTGCCTAGAGACAGCATGGGAAATGCATGGTTCATGGGGAAAAGCTTACAAGAGAACTAACTTCTCCAAGAAGAGTTCAGTGGCAACAGGCTGACTGAACTCATGGTGCTTTGCCAAGCAGTATCTCCTTGCTCTCACTGTGTTTACTCCAGTGTCACTGGATGGATAAGTGACCCTTTCCACAATGCCTTCAGTTCTATGCCCATCCTCACTCAGAGAAGGGTTTTATATATTAAGCTGCAGAAGCAGTGACATCATGAGCATTGCTTATCTGACCAGCATCCCAAGGAGCAACTATTCTGGTGTACATGCAAGAAAGTAGCTTTCTACAGATAACACTGACTTGCCCTGGTTCACAGTATGCGTAAACAAAAGTCAGTGACCTTCAACATAATATGTATCTGGACTTTCTGGCCAAGGCTTGGTCTCATTGTTCCCTTAGGTTGGCTAGATTTGGGGGAACAGAAATAGGGGATTCAGGAACATGATATTTAATGTTTCCCTTTGCTTTAGGGATGATTCATTTGGGACCAGAGCAGAAAGTTGTAGAATGGATAGAGTGAAAAACAGAAAATATCTAGCACTATCCAGAAAGTCCAGCAGAAATGTCCACCATCCTGATTATTTCTCAGCATCTATTTTCGTCCTTGGTCTAGATGAGAAATTGGTACTCTTAACACAGAGAACACACAAAGTCCTATCAGTTAACACACCTTCATAGGGTTATGTCATTCAGTCACTTCAAAACTGAATTAAACTTTATCCAGTACATTTTTTTTTAATTTAAAATAACAGGAGGATCTACTGATTCAATGCAATCCCTATCGAAGTTTCAAATGTTTCCATTTTTGCAAAAATGGACAAGTTAATCCTAAAATTCATATAAAAATAAAAAGAACCCCAAATAATCCTCCAAAAGATCCTGAGAAAGAAAAGCAAAGTTAGAGTACTCACATTTCCTGACTTATAAAGCTTACTACAAAGCAAAAGTAATCAGGACTGCATGATACCAGCATAAGAATAGATAAACAGCTAGGCATGGTAGTGCACACCTGTAATTCCAGCTCAGGAGGCTGAATCAGGGGGATTGTGAGTTCAAAGCCAGCCTCAGGAACTTAACAATATTCTAAGATACTCAATGAGACCCTGGCTTTAAATAAAATACAATAAAGGGCTGGGGATATAGCTCAGTGGTTAAGTGCCCCTGGGTTCAATCCTCAGTACCAAAAAAAAAAAAAAAAATAGAATAGATATGCAGGTTAAAAGAATAGAATTGAAAGTCTAGAATTAAACTCCTACATTTATATTCAACTAATTTTCAACAAAAGTGCCAAGTTTATTTATTGGGGAAAGAGCAGTCTTTCGAACCTGTGATGCAGGAACAACTGATATCTAAGTGAAAAGAATTAATATTTATCCTTACCTCATACTATGTGCAAAAAATAACTCAAAATGAATCAAAAATCTTAATTAAAAACAAAAACTATAAAATTCTTAGAAGGAAACATTAGTGATTGATTGCCAGTGGAAAGGGGCAGGATAGAACTGGAAGGAATTGCTACCAGAAGTATCTTTCTGAGATGATGGAAATGTTCTGTCATTAGGGATGATGGGTGCATAATATCTAAATGTTAAAAAAATAAATCTGGAAAATGATAATTTAGTTTTATTGTGCTGTGTTTTATTAAAATGCTGAAAAATGTGAGCAGGGTAGGGGATGGGGGAGACAATACAAAACAAACTGCTACATTCCCCAGTTCTCTAACTGTTTTGAGAACCATGAATTCTCTCTTCCATTATCCACTGCATACCACCTTAACTCTGCTAGTGCCTCAGCTGAGTGGCATTCTCCAACTGATAGGGTGATCTAAACATCATTCACTCTCAGATCTCAGTTTGTGAAAGTTTATCTTGATTGATTCCTACAACAAATCCCCTGTTCAAACACCTTGGTTCAATTGCATACAGAACCCTTTTTTTTTTTTTTTCAATTTAATTGATAGTGATTGCTCTGGCCTGCAGCCACCAATTTACCTCTAGATTTAATAGCATCAGCTTAAAAAATGACCAGAGAAGAAGTTCCAATTTTCCACTTAACAGAAATGTCAGATTATATAGCATGGAAAAATGTCTGTCTGTCCCTTGGGCTCCTGAATCCAATGAATCCATGACATGGGGATAGAAAGGAAAAATTCTGGGAGTGGTGAGGAATAATAATAGTGAGAAGAGCCATTTCCGCCCACACCTGCCTCTATCTTGCTTTGTTCTTGGATTCTGACTCCAAGGCAGACACCTCTATAGAGTCGTCACTGGATTAAGGCACATACTGCATTCTCTAGTATAGCACCTCAGTTTTCTACCATTCTTTCAAGCTGCTTCTGAGAGATGAGGCACGTGGTAAGACTAACAAATTCTGATAGCATGAGCCCATTGTTGTACTTTTCTTCTACTAAATGTGCCTCTGGTTGGGGCAAATGTTGAGTGGGATATCATGAGAAAGGATAAAAACTTTAAAGTCAACAAATGCTGGACTAAGCATTGTAAGAAGGAAAAGTGATTCCACAACCTGAACATGCATTTATTCATTAAGAACAAATTGCTTCCCCCTCCATAATGAAAGGGCTCTTATATAATCAAGGTGCCGTAAGGTGCTGGGATGATCTCTCCATGGAATGATGCCACCTTTGAGAGACTTACTTTTGGCCTTTGCCATTGATGGGTTCAGGGCTCAAGCTGTGGTGGCAGTCAGATTGCCTTGCGGGGAAAGGGTGAGTCCGCAGCCTACACCCCTGGTGCTATGGTTGTATGTTCTGACATTAAGCAAGCACTGGAACAACTTGGAAAAGAGCCTGACAGACATGTACATTGTGGATTATCTTACCCATCTTATTCTTGAGAAATTCTTCCGTATGACCTTTGGTGAGCATTCACATGGGTCAAAATTGTTGGGGAAAGCATACACAGCAGCCGCACCCCAGAGAAAAACCCCAACATGGCGCCTAACGACCTTCTCTTCCTACTTTCCCCTTTTTCTCACTGGCACGAAAAGTTCTTGCCCGTGTGAACTCTCCCAATTTCAAATCTTGCTGGCGGGGAACCTTAGCCCCAATAAGAACTAATTCCTGGGCTCCGGAGCTGATATCTGGAAGAACTTGCCAATAAACGGGTGGTCTGCCATTTATCTAAGCCCTGCCATCTCCCCTTAGATCTATATAAGCACACAGCCTTTTGCAATAAAATTGGAATTCTCCTGTTGAAGTGTCTTTGCGTGGAGGATTCTTTCAAAAATTATTTTCATATTCTATATCCAATTGATCTGAACACCTCTCCCCCAGATTTCTTTGTCCCTGATCTTTCAGTTTTGTTCTTTCCCTGATAAGCAGACCAGTGCATTGGTCACTACCCATAAATTCATATTGATCCATACATTTGGGGCATTTCTCCTGCCAAGGTGGACAACCAGATGTGCCACCCGAAGTTCTGTCCACTGGGAAATTTTCCCTTTACCATAGTTCACAAGCCATCTTCAAGTGAAGCTAAAGTATGGTGGCCATCTGCATCTGCTGGTACCAGTATACTATGAGGGCCCAGTGCCGGGGTCCAGCCCCAGCGGGGTCCAGGGAGTCCTGAAAGATGAGTGGCGTTGGCGAAAAGATGAGACAGGAGTCGTTCTGTTCAAGCAATCTCCAGAGAGAGAGCTAAAGCAGCTTTCTCTGGGTCCCCTTTTTATTACAATTTTTCTCATCATTACAGATTCACAATACGTCATTAATTATATAATTTAAAACTTTGCCAAGACATGACATTTCCTTAACCATGATTGAGGGCACACCAATCTATATCCTTCCAGGATATGACCCCCAGCCATACAATCATCAAAAGTACAGAATCATCAATAAAACATGTCACCAATTTACACCCTTCAGATTTTCCCAAGATTTACTATTTTTCCCAAGATATGTTATTTTCTTATTAACTAATGCCAAACTACGTAACCAGACTCTAAGTCTCCCAACCAATCATTAACCTAAAGTACACTTGTACTTTATTTTTAATCTAAAACTCCCATCTAAAAAAGTCCCTTTAAATCTTATATTTAAATATCCTAAAGTTTATGAATCATCCTTAAAACATATCAGAAACCTATACAACTAAAGACTTAAGAATTTCTAAACTTAAGAATCTAAATAAAATAATATTTCTAACATTATTCTAAAACTGTGTCTTATAAAGCTATTTTAATTAATTCCTAAATTTATTCTCATAAAACTGGTTGAGCTGCTTTCTCAAAGAGTTTCTTTGTTTTTCAGTCAAGGTACACTAGTTCTCAAAGAGTTTGTTTCTCAGTCAAGGTGCACTAGTTCTCATGTCCTTTCAGAGGATGATTGTTGTCCGTTATTAGGTTTGTCCACAATGTACTAAGATAGAAGAATAGCCTTTTATTTTTTCCTTGATATGCTGAGGGATGGTAGAATGGCCTCCAAAGCATGAACTACCTGTTCTGTTCTAGCCATCTGAAATTTAATTTGTTTGGCATTTAACATACTCATGCCTCCTGTGAGAAACATAAGCATGAAAATGCAAAGTCCCAATTACATAAAAAAGGGTCTCATGGTTTCGGTTACCCACCAACCAGCGTGGCTTTGCCAACATTCATCCTCACTGTGACCCTGTCAAGACAGTGGGAGAGCGGCTTTGCCAAAACTTTTTCTCACTCTGACCCTGTCAAGACAGTGAGTGGGGGATCGCCTTCACCAGCCCAGCATGCATCTTTTCCTCCCTGTTGACTGTTCATGGGGAATCCACAAGTGGCCTTAAGTATAAGGTGAAGGAGAGATAACATCTCCTTATGCCAGGCACCACGGGATCCTGAGTTACCTGAGCATGCAGTTATTTGTGCCTTCAGCCTGGTCTTGGTATTCCATTTTCATTTAACATTGGAATGCTGTTGCACATATCCATTTTATGAATCTGAGGGTCAAATAATAGCTGGTTCATGATAGGTAATTTGGGTCACAGAATTGATTAGTATCCCATGAGCAGATACTCCTTCAGTCTTTACCAAAGGACAGTAGTAAGCCAGGAAACATTTCAAAGAGGAAAAAACAATTAAAAGAGCCTGGCCTTACTCTGAGAACTTTGGGGACTGGGCTTGATTTTCCTACTGGACCTTAGCAGAGATTTTGTTATAGTTTGAACATGGAAAGTCCCCCAAGGGCTCCTGTGTTGAAAACTTGAGCAGCAGCTGGAAGTGCTATTGGGAGGTGGTTGAAACATTAGACAGCGGTGCCTAGCTGGCAGAAGTAGGTCATTAGGGGTGAGCCCTTGAAGAATATTTTGGAATTCAGACCACTTCTAGGCTAGTAGAATGGATCACAAAACATGACCCAACAATATGCTGCCTACAGGAGACGCATTTGATAGGAAAAGACATACATAGACTGAAGGTGAAAAGTTGGGAAAAATCATATCACTCATATGGACTTCGGAAACAAGCAGGAGTGTCCATACTCATATCAAATAAAATAGATTTCAAGCCAAAGTGAATCAAAAGGGATAAAGAGGGACACTACATACTGCTCAAGGGAACCATACACCAACAAGACATAACAATCATAAATATATATGCCCCAAACAATGGTGCAGCTATGTTCATCAAACAAACTCTTCTCAAGTTCAAGAGTCTAATAGACCACCATACAATAATCATGGGAGACTTCAACACACCTCTCTCACCACTGGACAGATCTTCCAAACAAAAGTTGAATAAGGAAACTATAGAACTCAATAACACAATTAACAACCTAGACTTAATTGACATATATAGAATATACCACCCAACATCAAGCAGTTACACTTTTTTCTCAGCAGCACATGGATCCTTCTCAAAAATAGATCATATATTATGTCACAGGGCAACTCTTAGACAATATAAAGGAGTAGAGACAATACCATGCATCTTATCTGACCATAATGGAATGAAACTGAAAATCAACGATAAAAGAAGGAAGGAAAAATCATGCATCGCTTGGAGAATGAACAATAGGTTACTGAATGATCAATGGATTATAGAAGACATTAAGGAGGAAATTAAAAAATTCTTAGAGATAAATGAAAACACAGACACAACATATCGGAATCTATGGGACACATTGAAAGCAGTTCTAAGAGGAAAATTCATTGCATGGAGTTCATTCCTTAAAAAAATAAAAAACCAACAAATAAATGATCTCATACTTCATCTCAAAATCCTAGAAAAAGAAGAGCAAAATAACAGCAAAAGAAGTAGAAGGCAAGAAATAATTAAAATCAGAGCTGAAATTAATGAAATCGAAACAAAAGAAACAATTGAAAAAATTGATAAAACTAAAAGTTGGTTCTTTGAAAAAGTAAATAAGATCGACAGACTCTTAGCCATGCTAACGAAGAGAAGAAGAGAGAGAACTCAAATTACTAGCATACAGGATGAAAAAGGCAATATCACAACAGACACTTCAGAAATACAGAAGATAATCAGAAATTATTTTGAATCCTTATACTCCAATAAAATAGAAGATAGTGAAGGCATCGATAAATTTCTTAAGTCATATGATCTGCCCAGATTGAGACAGGAGGATACAGACAACCTAAACAGACCAATATCAATTGAGGAAATAGAAGAAACCATCAAAAGATTACCAACTAAGAAAAGCCCAGGACCGGATGGGTATACAGCAGAGTTTTACAAAACCTTTAAAGAGGAACTAATACCAATACTTTTCAAGCTATTTCAGGAAATAGAAAAAGAGGGAGAACTTCCAAATTCATTCTATGAGGCCAACATCACCCTGATTCCGAAACCAGACAAAGACACTTCAAAGAAAGAAAACTACAGACCTATATCTCTAATGAACCTAGACGCAAAAATCCTCAATAAAATTCTGGTGAATCGGATACAAAATCATATCAAAAAAATTGTACACCATGATCAAGTAGGATTCATCCCTGGGATGCAAGGCTGGTTCAATATATGAAAATCAATAAATGTTATTCACCACATCAATAGACTTAAAAATAAGAACCATATGATCATCTTGATAGATGCGGAAAAAGCATTCGACAAAGTACAGCATCCCTTTATGTTCAAAACTCTAGAAAAAATAGGGATAACAGGAACATACCTCAACATTGTAAAAGCAATCTACGCTAAGCCCCAGGCTAGCATCATTCTGAATGGAGAAAAATTGAAGGCATTCCCTCTAAAATCTGGAACAAGACAGGGATGCCCTCTCTCACCACTTCTGTTCAACATAGTTCTTGAAACACTGGCCAGAGCAATTAGACAGACGAAAGAAATTAAAGGCATAAAAATAGGAAAAGAAGAACTTAAATTATCACTATTTTCAGATGACATGATTCTATACCTAGCAGACCCAAAAGGGTCAACAAAGAAACTATTAGAGCTAATAAATGAATTCAGCAAAGTGGCAGGATATAAAATCAACACGCATAAATCAAAGGCATTCCTGTATATCAGCGACAAACCCTCTGAAATGGAAATGAGGACAACCACTCCATTCACAATATCCTCAAAAATAATAAAATACTTGGGAATCAACCTAACAAAAGAGGTAAAAGACTTATACAATGAAAACTACAGAACCCTAAAGAGAGAAATTGAAGAAGATCTTAGAAGATGGAAAAATATACCCTGTTCATGGATAGGCAGAACTATCATCATCAAAATGGCGATATTACCAAAAGTTCTCTATAGGTTTAATGCAATGCCAATCAAAATCCCAATGGCATTTCTTGTAGAAATAGATAAAGCAATCATGAAATTCATATGGAAAAATAAAAGACCTAGAATAGCAAAAACAATGCTAAGCAGGAAGTGTGAATCAGGTGGTATAGCGATACCAGACTTCAAACTATACTACAGAGCAATAGTAACAAAAACAGCATGGTACTGGTACCAAAACAGGCGGGTGGACCAATGGTACAGAATAGAGGACACAGAAACCAACCTACAAAACTACAACTTTCTTATATTTGATAAAGGGGCTAAAAGCATGCAATGGAGGAAGGATAGCATCTTCAACAAATGGTGCTGGGAAAACTGAAAATCCATATGCAACAAAATGAAACTGAATCCCTTTCTCTCGCCATGCACAAAAGTTAACTCAAAATGGATCAAGGAGCTTGATATCAAACCAGAGACAAGGCATCTGATAGAAGAAAAAGTTGGCTATGACCTACATACTGTGGGGTCGGGCTCCAAATTCCTCAATAGGACACCCATAGCCCAAGAATTAATATCTAGAATCAACAAATGGGACTTGCTCAAACTAAAAAGTTTTTTCTCAGCAAAAGAAACAATAAGAGAGGTAAATAGGGAGCCTACATCATGGGAACAAATCTTTACTCCTCACACTTCAGATAGAGCCCTAATATCCAGAGTATATAAAGAACTCAAAAAATTAGACAATAAGATAACAAATAACCCAATCAACAAATGGGCCAAGGACCTAAACAGACACTTCTCAGAGGAGGATATACAATCAATCAGCAAGTACATGAAAAAATGCTCACCATCCCTAGCAGTCAGAGAAATGCAAATCAAAACCACCCTAAGATACCATCTCACTCCAGTAAGATTGGCAGCCATTATGAAGTCAAACAACAACAAGTGCTGGCGAGGATGTGAGGAAAAGGGTACACTTGTACATTTTTGGTGGGACTGCAAATTGGTGCAACCAATTTGGAAAGCAGTATGGAGATTTCTTGGAAAGCTGGGAATGGAACCACCATTTGATCCAGCTATTCCCCTTCTGGGTCTATTCCCTAAAGACCTAAAAACAGCATGCTACAGGGACACTGCTACATCGATGTTCATAGCAGTACAATTCACAATAGCAAGACTGTGGAAGCAACCTAGATGCCCTTCAATAGATGAATGGATAAAAAATGTGGCATTTATACACAATGGAGTATTACTCTGCATTAAAAAATGACAAAATTATAGAATTTGGAGGGAAATGGATGGCATTAGAGCAGATTATGCTAAGTGAAGCTAGCCAATCCCTAAAAAACAAATGCCAAATGTCTTCTTTGATATAAGAAGAGTAACTAAGAACAGAGTAGGGAAGAAGAGCATGAGAAGATGACTAACATTAAACAGGGATGAGAGGTGGGAGGGACAGGGAGAGAGAAGGGAAATTGCATGGAAATGGAAGGAGACCCTCAGGGTTATACAAAATTACATACAAGAGGAAGTGAGGGGAAAGGGAAAAATAATACAAGGGGGAGAAATGAATTACAGTAGAGGGGGTAGAGAGAGAAGAGGGGAGGGGAGGGGAGGGGAGGGGGGATAGTAGAGGATAGGAAATGTAGCAGAATACAACAGACATAAGTATGTCAATATGTAAATCAGTGGAAGTGTAACTGATGTGACTCTGCAATCTGTATACGGGGTAAAAATGGGAGTTCATAACCCACTTGAATCAAAGTGTGAAATACGATATGTCAAGAACTATGTAATGTTTTGAACAACCAATAAAAAAAAAAAATTGGTCAAGAGAGTAGGTTGGATTTTTGCTACCTTTCCTAGAATCTTTTTCCTTTTTAATTTTTTTTTATTTTTTTGCTTATCATGTCAAGTAAAATCTTGAATGTCTGCCCATAACCTTGATTCCTAAGGACCTTGCAATGATTTGGATGTAGGCCATCTCCCAAAGGTTCATGTGGAGGTGGAGCCTAGGGCAAAGTAATTAGTCATGGGGTATCACCCTCCAAAAAAGATTTATGGCCATCCCGTGGGAGTACATTAGGTTTGTGCTGGAGTAAATTAGGTTTGTGCTGGACTAGATACTACAATAGCAAGTTGTTATAAAACAGGGTCACCCCATATATTCAATATCTTTTGCAAGCACTGGTCACTACTTTCACATACTCTTCTACCACCTGAGCTTGAACATTTTGGTCCCCAAAATCAAGAGCTAAGGGTTAGGGATTAAGTGGTAAAGCTCTTGCCTAGAATGTGCAAGACCCTGGGTTAATCCTTAGCACTGCAAAAAATAAAATAAAAGCAGGAGGAGAGCCAAAATAAATTCTTTTTCTTAAATACTATCCAATCTCATGTATGTTGTTATAGCAACACACACACACACACACACACACACACACACACAAATAAAACCCTAAGACAGACCATTTGTTCACCTCACAGTTCCCTGCAGATCAAATCCTCAAATTTCCACTCAGGAGCCCTCGTGACTTATTAAAATAATGTACCCTTCTTTTCTCTTGACCTTTATCACTGCAGGGTTCTATTATTTTCATTGAAATCAGGAAGCTAACTCTACTGTAGCATCTCCTACCCTCATTTCTACTGGCCAAGAGAAAACGGCTATCACAGAACTTTGTAAGGATGTTGGTGCGCCTTTCCTTTCACTGATATCTTTCCTAATGTGTTAGGAAAAGAGTTGTTATAGTTTGGATGTGAAGTGTCCCCCAAAAGCTTGTGTGTGAGATAATGCAAGAAGGTTTAAAAGAGAAATGATTGGGTTAGGAAAGCCTTAACCCAATCAGTGAATTAATCCCCTGATGGAGATTAACTGAGTGGTAACTGAAGGCAAGTAGGGTGTGGCTGGAGGAGGTGGATATTTGGGGGCACGAATTTGGAGTATATATTTATATATATGTAGTTGGTGAGTGGAGTCTCTCTCTCTCCTCTCTGATCATTCATGTGAACCATTTCCCTCCACCACTCTTCCACCATGATGTTCCACCTTGCTTCGATCCCTGAGAAATGGAACCTACTTTCTGTGGATTGAGACATCTATAACCGTGAGCCCACAAATAAACTTTTTCTCCTCTACAGTTTCCAGTGAAAAATCTGAATGAGTCTTTTTCAAGCCTTTTGGATATAAGGTTAGCTTATATCCAAGTGGGCTTGGCAACTTGCACATAAGCAATCCATTGCAATGTTTCTCTCTCCCAAAACTTCCTAATTTCTGTTTGTACAGTATTCCAGGGAAGTTCCAATATATATATCTACCTCAGTGATTGCATGTCACTATTGAGTCCAAACTTCAATAAAACATCACAGCACTCCAATGAGAAGGGGGAAAATGCTCCAGAGCTAGCAACAATGGAGAACTTCTTTCACTCCTTAATGAAGAGGTGAGGTGGGAGTGCAGATGTTGTCACAACCCTGATCAATGGGAGCCTTGGTCTTAGGGAGGGAGATGTAGCCACTGAACATCTGAGGCCTAGGAGAGGAAGCAGGGAACTTGCTCCTGCCAGGAGCAACGGGCACAGCTGATACCTTCCATCATGGCAGTGTTCCAGGGAACAAAGCCAGACAGAGAACGAATGGTGATCTTTGAGAAGAAAAGAATACCTAACACACATGTCAATGTGTAAAGAATTTCCTTTTTCATGTAGGAACATACTGTGATTTACATGGAACAAGATCTTTGCCGGCGGATCTTAAGATTGTTTCTAATCTTGTTATGATAAGTCATACTGTGATGGATACTGTAATGAATAACCATGAAGAGGTGAGGCGGGAATTAAATTTTCCATTTTAACTATGCTTCAGTTGGGTGATATCAATATGGTCCTGTGACCATCACCTCAGAAAGAAATTCTCTACCCATTAAACAAAATCTCCCCATTCCCCTCTCTCGACCCCTAGTAATGGCAATTCTACTTTCTGTCTCTTTGAATTTTACTGCTGTGGGTAATATAAGTGAAAAAACTTATTTTCACTTAATATAAGTGAAAAAACATAACATTTGTCCTGTATTTTGTTGGCTTAATATACTTAGTCACTTATTTGTAAGTCATTTATGGCTTATTTCACTTATCTCACTCAGCCAAAATTCATCTATATTGTAGCATGTGTCAGAATTTCATTCCTTTTAAAAACTGAACGATATTCCATTGTGTTATGTACTTAGGATATTTTGCATGTGTATGAACATACTGTGCGATAAACATGAGATTACTGGATTCAGGGTTATATACATTTGCAATTTTTATGTTTACTCTTCATCCCATTGAAGGGTTTGTACCAAATTACACTCACATCAACAATATATCAGAATATCTAACTTCTACATCCTTGCCAATACAATCTGTTGACTTTTGGATATTTGACAATCTAATAGGTGAAAAAAAATTGTATCACAGGTCTCTTACTATGACTAAGATTTAAGATTCTGTTTAAAATAGAGGGGAAGAGGCCTTTCAAATACTAAATATTATAGAATATTAAAAAATATTCTAGATAAAAAAGATTCAAAAATAGTTTTCAAATTCATCATTGAGAGTAAAGATTTTTAACTTCCCATAAACATCAGGCACTCATTCTGCAGGTTGTCTTGATATTTCTGTACTCCATCTCAAAAGTACTGGCACAACACACAAAGCCATCACTTGGGGTCTTACTTCTTACTTGGACATCTGTCAACAGGTAGACAGTGCTTTTTGTGGGCACCACCAGGATTCCTCTTTTATACTACCAACCTCCTCTAAAGGACAAAGTTTCTTCTCTTCTCTTTCTTTTTTTGTTTTGTTTGTTTGTTTTGGTATAAGGATTAAACAAAGGGGTGCTTTACCACTGAGCCATGTCCCCAGCGCTTTTATTTATTTATTTATTTTTTTTTTTTTGAGGAGAAAGAGAGAGAGAGAGAGAATTTTTTAACATTTTATTTCCCAGTTTTCGGCAGACACAACATCTTTGTATGTGGTGCTGAAGATCGAACCCAGGCGGCACGCATGCCAGATGGGCGCGCTACCGCTTGAGCCACATCCCCAGCCCCTTAATTTTTTATTTTGAAACAAGGTCTTGCTAAGTTGCTGAGGGTCTCAGTTGCTGAGGCTAGCTTTGAACTCTTGATCCTCCTGTCTCAGCCTCCCAAGCCACTGGGATTCCAGGCATGTGCCACCACACCAGGCTTGCCCCTCTCTTCCTAAGGACCTTCATCTTGATTTTGGTTTCTGGCCTGAAAAAAACATGGTGACCCAGGTAGTGATATTAGCCTTCAGGTGAGAGGAAAGCGATTTGGCAGCAGCTTCTGACACATCATTGATCACCAGTGTTGATATTGCTGACCTGGCTGACTAGGTATTATCATACCCAAAACTGTGCAATCACAAAGGGTGTTAATCAAGATGCAAGGGCTTGATAGGGTAACCATGTCTTAACTGCAATCACAGATAAACCTGATAGGGCAGCAATTTCATACCTCATATTTCTCAAACTTGCTTGATAATAAGAATCACTTGTGTTTGTTAAAATCCAGTTTGCTGGGCGCCTTCCTGTAGATTCTGTTTTAGTAGGTCACAGAGGGTAAGCAATGTGCTTGAGTCATGTGCTCTGAGTAAGTGCAGAGCCAGGTTCATGGGATTCCAAACCCTGATCTTACACTGCTGCCTAGATTTATACACTTGAAAAATGAGAACTGCTGTTTACTGATGGTTTTATAGTTTATGAAACAACACAATTTTATTTTGTGTGTGTGTATGTGGTGCTGGGGATTGAACCCAGGGCCTAGTACATGTGAGGCAAGCACTCTACCAATTGAGCTATATCCCCAGTCCTTTGTGCAATTTTTAAAATCATTACAACTGTATAAATTTGATCAAATTATCTCCATTTCATATGGGCTCAGAAAAGTCAAGTGATTTTCCCATGGCAGGAGTCAGTCACATGTTCAAATCCGTATCAGTCAGTTTCATCCATTTTTTTTTCAATTAGCAACTAGTTCATTAGTCTATTTAACAATTAAGCATTCATTCATCCATCCATTCAAAAAGTATGTATGGCATATGGATGGCTGAGGATGCAGAAATCCTGGGCCTCATCAAATTTACATTTTAGGGGCCTGGGGCTGTGGCTTAGTGGTACAGCACTTGCCTTTCACAAGTGAGGCACTGGGTTCAATCCTCAGCACCACATAAAAATAAATAAAGATACTGTGTCTATCTACAACTAAAATAATAATAATAATAAAATTTTTTAAAAAGAAATTTACCTTTTAGGAGAAAGACAAACAGCACATAAAGAACAAATAGGTGAGTTTAGATTGTGATAAGTGCTATGAAAGCAATCAAACAGGCCCTTTGATTATAGAGGGGAACTGTTTTGTCCTATAAGGTGGTCACTCACTTACCTGTGTCTAGATGTAAGTATAAAATGTGGCAAGATGTTAAGTATAAAAAACATATTGGATTTTAAAAACTTAGTGCCAAAAACAAATGGTGACAATCCCCATTATAAGTTCTATATTGATTACGTAGTGAAATGAGATTTTGAACGGATTTAAGTAAAATATATTAGCAAAATCAGTTTCAGGCTGTTTCCTTTTACTTTTTTAAATGTAGATACCAGGATGTTTAAATTGACATCTTGGCTCACCTTTGTAAATCAGGTCACATGTGTTTTGGATGGCTCTGATCTAGGGTGAATGAGGAAGGCCTCTTAGAAGAGGGGAAAGTTGAGCTGAAACCTGAATGATAAGAAGGATCTTAACTGTGTGAAGATCTAGGAGATGATAGAAGGGGTCTCCAGGAAGAAGGGTTCGTAGGGGAAATTGGTCCAATATAAGTAATGAATCTTGTGCTTGTGAAAGAGTAGGGGACTGCGGAGCCTGTGGCAAACTAGAGAGTGTCCCACTAAAATCATTCAAATTCAAAATATTTAAACACAGTGATGACCTGAGTTGTTTTTGACCATGGGCAGGAGTCTATCAGCCTGGTCTTAGGTCACACCATCTCCAACATTCATAAGGCATGAGAAATCCTAGACCTGGGAAAGCCTGATCAGTCCTATTGACTCAGCTGAGCAGCTGGGGGACAGCCATCCCTGCCAAATTTCCCTCACATCCAATCACACAGCCAGAAAATACTTAGATAATTTTTCCTTTGAATCCAAATCCCATGGTTTTTTTTTTTTTCATGTAGCCTGTTTGGGACAATACCCTTTCAAGAACCTGATGGAAACACTGACCAAATTCTTTGCCGTTTCGCTATCATATACAAACATGGATACTGCATATAATTTCAGGGGGCTCGAATGTCCCACTCCAAAGTCTGTCCATGGACCCCAGATAAACGAGGTCTTCAAGATGGTCATTGGCTCCCTCCTCCCTTCTATGTAACATGCAGATGAAAACATCAGTTTTCTCTATGTTGTTGAAATACTGTGAGGATCAAAGGCAATGGTGTTGGTGAAATTGCTGTACAGATGTAGGCTACTACTGTTACCTTCAGCCAGGTTTCAAGGGCCTGTTATGGCAGTGCTGATGTTTTGGAGATTTTTTTTTTTAATGAAGTCCTAATCAGAGATTTACCAAGAAACAGAAGAGTCCAAATAATTTTCTTTTCTTTCTTTTTTTAAATTTTATTTATTTTAGTTGTTGATGGACCTTTATGTTTATTTACATGTGGTGCTGATAATGTAACCCAGTGCCTCACACATTCTAGGCAAGCACTCTACCACTGAGCCACAACCCCAGCCCCCCAAATAATTTTCAAGAGATATAAGACATTTTCAGAATTCTATTTTAGTCCAGCATTTCTCTCAATACTGGATGCATGTTAGAATCACTAGAGGACTTTTAAAAAACGTTTTGATGAAAGAATACAGCTCACAAAGAAGAGAATGGACGACACCCAGAAAAGTGACACATGGCTTTTGACTTAGCAATCCTACTTCCAGGACTCAGTCTCAAAGATGTGATCATAAACTCCCCAAAGGAGGTGAACACATGGCTACTCATGACTGCAAAAGCCTGGCAGCAGCCCAAATATCTAGAAACCAAAATTTGCCCAAGATTGATCCCCTGTGTGCTAGTCCCCCGGAAAAGAAGCGGGCCATCTCTGAAGCTCCCTGGACACCATTACTGCTAGTGCTTACCAGAAGTCCCCTCACCCTTATGACACCAAGGCTGAGGTGAGCTTGCTGGATCCTGAACATTCTCGAGGAGAATCCTGCCACCAAGAAGCCTTCTTATATACCTGTGGACGGCAAGGCTTGGGTCCCGACCGGCTGATCACACTCTGAGAGGGGCTAGAAATTAATCTGACGGCATAGGACCAGAGACAAGGAGGTACTACACCATATGGCCAGGACACCCAATTCTGATCACAGGGAGGGGCCATCTTTCAGTGTTCAGCTTAAATGCCTCACTGTGTGCAGCAGAGGGAGTCTGCTGTTTCGTTCCCTAGGAGGGACAATGGAAGATCAACCCTGTGTCTGTGAGTTTCTCCTAGTGAATTCTGTGCTAACAGGCCTGATGTGCCCGCTATTTGGCCATTTGCCCACTTTTGCACTCAACTGGTGGAGTGAGCTGGGCATTTGGCCAGTCGCCATATCTTCCTGGAAGGTAATCAACAGAACAAGGATCAAAGTCCCACTAGGGAATGGGACAAATCCTCTATGGGTAGCACTGCCAGTTGTAAGGTAGCTAATTACTAATTGCTCCTAGGAATCCCAGAGAGTGCTCAGTGACAGGGGTAAGATCTCCTGGAATAGGATCCTTTTGTTATTAATGATCTGACAGGATCATTATCTTATCCTACTGTAGGATAAGATAACATTAGAAGTTGTTCCTCTTATCTAACTGTATTCCTGCATCCATTGACCATCCTCTCTACATCTTCCTTCCCCTACTCCCTCCCCAGCCTCTGGTAATCACTATATTATCCTCTACTTTGTATGTGTGTGTATGTGTGTGTGTGTGTGTGTGTGTGCGCGCGCGCAAATTAGTTACACATGATAGTAGAATGCATTTTGACACATCACACATAAATGGAGTATAACTTCTGAGTCTTCTGGTTGTACATGATGTAAAGTTTACACCAGTCATGTAATCATATATGCACATAGGGTAATAATGTCCAAATCATTATACTGTCCTTCCTGCCCCTATACCTGCTCCCCTCCTTTCACTCCTTTCTGTCTAATCCAAGGTACCTTTATTCTTCCCTAGCCTCTCCTTATTGGGAATTAGTATCTGCATATCAGAGAAAACATTTAGCCTTTGGTTCTTTGGGATTGGCTTATTTCACTTAGCATAATATTCTCTAGCTCTGTACATTTACCTGCAAATGCCATAATTTCATTCTTCCTTGAGGCTAATATTCTATTTTGTATATACACCACATTTTCTTTATCCATTCATCCGTTGAAGGGCACCTAAGTTGGTTCCATATTTTAGTTATTGTAAACTGAACTGCTATAAACATTGATGTGGCTGTGTCACATAAACATCCATGTGGCTGTGTCACTATAGTATGCTGATTTTAAGTCCTTTAGATATAAATTGAGGAGTGGGATAACTGGATCAAATTGGGGGTTCCATTCCAAGTTTTCTGAGAAATCTCTATACTACTCTATTCTCTACATTTATGGGCTCAACTGTTTTAGCTTCCACATATAAGTAAGAACATGCAGTATTTGTCTTTCTGTGCCTTGTTTCATTTAACAAACTAGGCTCTGGTTCCATTCATATCACTACAAATGTTAGGATACCATTTTATGACTATATAGTATTCCTTGGTGTATATGTACCACTTTTTTATTCATTCATCCATTGATAGACATGGATACTTCAGTTATTACATAGCATAGCTATTTTTAATAGTTCTGCAATAAACATAGGAGCATAGATAACTCTGCAGCACAGGAAGCATGTACTTTTTAAAACAGAACTATATCAATATTTCATTCTGATATTTTCCATTCATATCTAGGGTTAAAAAGACTTTATTCACCTATTTTGATTTTATGTTTATGGCTTTTTTTTCCTGCTGCTGAAAATCTTAATTCCTTATGGTATTAAAATAATGATCAATTTGTTCTACTCCAAAATTCTGTCCCAGGAATTTTGATTCAATAAGCCTAGGCACTGGGATGTCTTTAAGGTTTCAGGCCGTTCTTGAGAGCAGCCAGCATTGAGAACTACCATTCTGGCTAAACTTCTTAAGGACAAGAGCAATGTCTTGGTAACATTTATATTCCAGGCACATACAACAGTACTAGGCATATAGTACAGTCCCAGTGAAGTTGAATGCTTAATGAAATTATAATGACAGCACTTTTTAATTTTTATATGACTCAGGAAAAATGAGGAAAAGACCAAAGAAAAATTATGACCTCCAAATGAAGATCAAGTTAAACAAATTGAGAACCTTCAGCTTGCCTGAAGGTCCTCTGCTCTATTCTCTACATTTATGGGCTCAACTGTTTTAGCTTCTACTGTTTTAGCTTTGGATTTCCCTTTCTACTTCCTCTTCTGCCCCAACTTTCTCTCATCAAAGGGAAAAATCCCCTTCATTTCAATCTGCTCCACCCATCCTCCAGACAGGCTGGATAAATTATAATAAACAAGTTGTCCAGAGACAAAAAGCATCAGAAATAGGTTTGTTATGTGAAGAGATCTTTAAATTATTAGTTCATGCTCTTCCTAAGAACAAAGTCAGCAGGATCATCAATGAAAGAAAAATAAATCTTTATCAACTAGCCAACAGATCTACCATTTTGTAAGAATTGAATAAAGAGCAAGAATTGAATCCCATTAAAATGGCTTGCAGGGAACTGGCCTCTCCTTCACTTTGTACTTATCCACTGAGGGCTATACTTGCCCACTACTGAACACCGTGGAAAGACAACAGGATGCAGACAGCTGAAGACCACAGATGGCTCCATTAGGGACTTCTGGGGCCAGGTCCCTTCCTTTTCAGGTAGTTTTAGACAGCTGCATGTTGGACAGCCACAACATCTCAGTCTTGACCAAAAATAGTTTCGTCTTTTTCTCCATCAATTCTGCACCATTCCTATTTTCACTAGCTCTAAGATAACACCTCTACACCTCATCTAGAAATCTGTCCCTTGCTCTTCCCTCTTTCTCAAGTTGGACTTCTAGATAGTTACCAGATATTACTGGTTTTATGCTATATATTCCCCAACTTCATGCCTATCTCTGCATTAGTTCAAGTTTTCTACTACTGCAGGTATCTTTCTAAATCCATCATCCACATTGTTACCAAAATAATCTATTTAAAATAATAATATGTCCTTGTTATTAGATATGTTCTTGGGATGCCTTGCTTGTATGGAACTATGAATGAATTACTTTTATTTCCTGGGTAAGTCTAAACTCCTTACCTGGGAATATGAGGCCCTCTACAATATGGCCTTTGTCTACTTATAGTCTCATTTCTCACCACCCCAACTGAATGCTTTATGTACCAGCAAGATAAAAATATTTGTAGCATCTCACATACACCATGTCACTCTTTGCTCCTGAACTTTTCGCTGATTGTTTCTCAGCCTGGAATGTCTTTCTTTTCTTTTCTTTATTTCATTACCTCCTGCTTGGCTCTACCTTTATAAGTACTCCTCTCAACTACTCATATGCATCATCTTGAATTATTTGCCATTCCTAAATTAGTATTATAATAAGAAAAACAAACACTTTTATGTATGGCTGTACTAGACACTACAGTATCCAGGTTCAAATAAAGCAATTTGTGGCCCTAACCTAGCCTAGATGCAATAAAAAAACATTAACAAGGCATAATTTAAACGTATAAATAAAATAAGATAGATAGAGATAAGGGATAGGTAAGATAGGTAAGATAAGTAGGGATAGGTAGGAGATAAGGTAGGGAGGGAAGTGTATATTCTAGAGTTTGTTTGTTTGTTTGTTTTCTTTCATCCCTTTATTCCACAAGGATTTACTAAGAATCAGCCATTTGCCGGGCACTTGCTAGGGTTTAATCACATGGCCATGGCAGGGCTTGCAGGTCTGAGGGGAGAAAGCAGGGTGATTTGTAGGGTGAAGATTGGGGGATTCAAGTGGGATACTAAGAGAAAAAAGATGATTGAAGGAAAGATGTCAATAATGATCAAAGAAGGATGAAGAGTCAGTGACTGAGGAATTATATAAGATATAATTGGAAGTAGAACAGGCGCTGCCACATTTAACAATATATATATATATATATATATATATATATATATATATATATATACACATAAGTTTCAAGCACTAAGTGCACTTTTGGACTCTGACAGGTTCACTATTGTGGATTTGGGAGGCCTTAATTGATCCTATGGTATACTTGTGTTCCTAAAAATTGTTACTATATAATCTTTGTACTGCCTAGAAGACTTTTTCTCTTTTCTTTCCCCCTTTTCTCCTTTTCATTTTGCTTTCCTAATCTATACTTCAAAGATTATTCTTGTTCTGAGGTTCATATTTTAAAATTATTTTTAAAATATCTATTTTTGCTTAGAACACAGATGCCTACATTTTGTATGAGTACATGGGAGACAACATATCCTAATTGCATTATCCATATTCAGGATTATTATAAGTTGAAAATTCAAACAGATTCTAAATTGCCCTTTGAAATCTCTACTGAAACTTCAAGGAGCTTTGATAGCAGCATTTGACCTGAATCTTAATCGGTTTAGCATGACGTAGTTGGTTGTGCTAAGACAGAAATGTGGGGTGAGTGCTCCTCACAATGGAAGACAAAATGGCTAAACTTCACTTTAGTTTTAGGAAATAAAATTGTGATTTCCTACAAATACCAACGGTTATCGTTGGAGTAAGGAAATGAATGAGTTAAGAGAAATATTTGTCCCGATGTATTCCATGTATTCGTATGATTAGTACCAGTGTGAAACATATTCTGGAGGCACACACTGTGTGCCAAGGGAGTAATCGCAGGTTTCAAGAGAGGGAGCAAGTAGCTGGTCATGAGTGTTTCCAATTTTATTCAAAAATTGAAAAAAAAACAAATTTATTATAAAATCAGAACAGTAATTGTTCCTAAAGGTGGCTGAGCACAAGAACACTTCCTGGTTGACAAAAATGTATCTATATCCTTTTAAACAAATGGTTTAATGGATTTTAATAGCAAACTTACAGGAAAGGGCATGAAACCAGACAACATTAAAAAGGTGAGTGTGGGGCTGGGGCTGTAGCTCAGTAGCAGAGCACTTGTTTAGCGCGTGCAAGGTCCTGGGTTTGATCCTTAGAACCACATAAAAAAATAAACAAATAAAACCAAGGCATTCTGTCCATCTACAACTACAAAAAAAAAAACATTTTTAAAAAGATGTGTATAAGACAACTCAGAAAAATATAATGAATGGCTGGAGTCTACTGTAGGATAAAAATGCTGCACATACCATTTAGTTGCTCTCAGTAAGAATTTACTTGTTTTTAAAATTTTCAAATGTCCAGAAAATTTCAATGTCCAAAAAAATTTATCAGGTGTATTTATAATTGTTATAAAGTTGAACTACTAAAATTTATTTTTTTTATATTATTTTTTATTGGTTATTCACAACATTACAAAGCTCTTGACATATCATATTTCATACATTAGATTCAAGTGGGTTATGAACCCCCAATTTTACCCCAAATGCAGATTGCAGAATCGCGTCGGTTACACATCCACAATTTTACATAATGCCCTATTAGTAATTGTTGTATTCTGCTACCTTTCCTATCCTGAACTACTAAAATTTATTCACTGAAAAATTCTGACTTGCATTTGTATTAAAAATTCACATGTAAAAGAAATGGAAAAGCTGCCGATAACTGATTACTGTCCCCTGATTTTCCACTTGCAATCATATACTTAGGTACCTTTTGACTCCATGAGAAAGATTATGTTCAGAACTATCAATAACAGAAAATGTTTTTTGATTTTTACTTTGTTTTATTTTTATTCTTGTTTTTTAGAATGAAATGTTTCCTATCATAGTGGATTCTTCAGCACATTCTACATATATGCATCATGCTTTCCAGGTGTCCCTTGGCATAACTGCTGCACATTTGACATAGCTAGAACACAGATTGGTGTCTTCAAAAAGGTTAACCAGTTGGTCCCAGTGGTAAATGCCTATAACCCTAGCTTCTTGGGAGACCAAGGCAGAAAGATCCCAAGTTCCAAGTCAGTCTGGGCAACTTAGCAAGACCCTATATTAAATTGATTTTTTTAAAAAAAATCCAGACCCAGTGGTATACACCTGTAATCCCAGCAACTTGGGAGGCTGAGGTAGGAGGATCACAAGTTCAAAGCCAGCCTCAGCAACTTAATAAGGCTTTGTCTCAAAATAAAACATAAAAGGGCTAAGGATGTTGCTCAGTGGTTAAGCGCCCCTGGGTTCAATCTCTGGTAATAAATAAGGCTGTGGATATAGCTCAATAGTAGAACACTTACCTAACATGCACAAGGTCCTGTGTTCAATTCCCAAGATCACACACACACACACACACACACACACACACACACACACACAGTCAGCCAGATAGGACTCACTTGCCTACCACAAAGTATCAATAGTGGCACTCTATAACCCACATCTGTTTGAAATCCTCTCACACTGTGAATCAGAAGTTCAATGGACTTGTGATAACTTCTATGGAGGCTGTGAAGATGAGGTTTCTTCATCCCTCCAGTAGAGGGCACTCTCTTGGCAAACAGCTTCTGTAGCCAGTTGCTTCCAGAGGGCTTTACCACAGGTCAATTTGTAGGCAATTGCCTTTGTGGGAGTCACAATATAAAGACCTCCTCACTTAACTAACTCTTCCTTTGCTGGAGCTCAGGAGATAGAGGGGTTGCTGGCATTAGAGAGGGAGGGCTGCAAGCCTACATCTGTATCCTAATGGGTATAAGTTAAATGGATGTGTGTGCATTTGCCAAAATTGGTCCAACTCTATATTCTAAATATGTGAATTTCGGTATCTTTAAATTATACCTCAATTTTAAAAGAAACTTATTTCCTGTAGACAACCATGCAGTGCTTTCTCTAGCCCTTTTACCTTTACCCTTTCGATAAAGAGCACTTTAAGCTTTGAACCCTATTCCCCAATCTCTCTCACATTCTTACCTTTTGAACCCTGGCAGAAGTTACCATGAACATCATATAAAAAAATAGGGTCACTGTGTTAACTAGTCACAAACCTCAGCAAACTAGAACACCAAGTAAATAAATCAGATGACCAAATAGAAAGAGGCATAAAAGGGAAGGTTGTACACTTACAAAATGCAAATAATAAAGGCTAACAGACTAATATTTATTAAGTGATAAAACTAAATATCTAAAAGAAAGAATCACCTTCCTATAGTTCTAGGGGAGGGATATCTTAAATAACAAGTCAGTCTGCATCATTAATCCTATGCTTCCTTAGGAATAAGTGACTAATACAAGATATTTAAACTAAAATCCAACTCCACATTAATTTTTGTCCTGAGATACCAGATAAACACAAAGTAACAACTTCTTATTTAAATTTTAGCAGCATACAGTATGGACGCTGTGCCTCATTTTTTGGTGGCTAGAATTTATCAGTCTTTTCAGTGGCTGGTGTAATTAGACTATCCCTTATCCTGTCTCCCTGTAATGTTCCTCTTCCTGACTCAAAACCTTCTATTGAGATCAGAATAGACATTTTCCTACTTGTTCTTGATTTTCTTGACCTGTTGACATAGACTCTCTCCTTGACTAAAGTTTAACAAGGCTCATCTGAGCTCTCTTCTTGTCTATGTCCCTGTGGCCTGTAAAAAGACTTGAACAACCATTAACATATCTAACACATCTCAAGAACAACCACAGCTCTCCTTAAAGTGTCTGCCTGAGAAAACTCAAGACTGTCAGAACAATTTACTGAAGGCAGTGACCCAGCCTGCTTGGGAAGCTAAGAGTCTAACTTCCACAGCACCAGTGAAGTTAAACCCAGATGGGTTTCACATGGACCAAACCCCTTTACCCTCCTTATGTCATTTTTTACTCTATGGAACCCTTACTTGACCCCTTGTCCTTATTCTGTCTTTAAGGCCCAGTCATAAACGGGTGTGATAGCATATGCTTGTAATCCCAGCTACTCAAGAGGCTGAGGCAGGATGGTGAGTTCAAGGCCAATCTGGGCAACACTCAGATGAGCCTTGTTAAACTTTAGTCAAGGAGAGAGTCTATGTCAACAGGTCAAGAAAATCAAGAACAAGTTGGAATATGTCTATTCTGATCTCAATAGAAGGTTTTGAGTCAGGAAGAGGAACATTACAGGGAGACAGGATAAGAGATAGTCTAATTACACCAGCCACTGAAAAGACTGATAAATTCCAGTCACCAAAAATGAGGCACAGCGTCCATACTGTATGCTGCTAAAATTTAAATAAAAAACAACAACAACAAAAAGACCCAGTTATCTCTTTACAAATCAAAGTTGAGTTCAGTTCCTGGGAGTGGGGGGCGCTGTTTTCCCTATTTCAGTAATATTTTGCTGGTAAAAATCTGTCCTTATCACTTGAACTAGTATCCAGCTTTGTATATCTTTTTTTTTTTTTTTTTTTGGTACCAAGGATTGAACCCAGAGGTGCTCAACCACAACAACCAAGTCACATTCCCAGCCCCCCACTTTTTTAAATTTTTACTTTGAGATAGAGTCTTGCTAAATTGCTTAGGGCCTTACTAAGTTGCTGAGGCTGGCTTTGAACTTGGAATCCTCCTGCCTCAGCCTCCCAAACTGATGGGATTATTGGCATGCACCACTACCTCACCTGGCCAGCTTTATCTTTGACACTATTAGCTGTCACCAATGAAACTGAGCAACGCTGAGATTGCAGGGGGATTACCATCAAATAACAGAAATCACACATCCAATAAATATAAACACAGTTACCACAGCATATTGACAAGAGCTACAGCAGAGATTTTGTAGCAGAATGGCAGCACTTGATCAAGAAATGATTTTGGAGTGCTCATTTCAGCAACATATACACTAAAATTGTGAACAATACAGAGATTAACATGGCTTCTGAACAAGGAAGACATGCAAATTCATGAAGCATTTTATATTTTTGTTGTCCCTGATGCTAAGCTCCATATCTTTGACCTTAAACAGAAGAAGGCAAAAGTGGATGAGTTCCCCCTCTATGGTGTCAGATGAATATGGGCAGCTAGACTCTGAAGCCATGGAGGCTGCCTGTATTTGTGCAAACAAGTACCTGGTAAGAAGTGGTGGCAAATATGGCTTTCATATTTGAATGCAGCTCCACACTTCTGCATCAAAAAGATGTTTTTCTGCCCTGAGGCTGATAGTCTCCAGACAGGTATGCAGGGTGCCTTTGGAAAAGCCCAGAGCACAGTGGCTAGGGTTCATGTTGGCCAAGTCATCGTGTCCAGCCGCACCAAGCTGCAGGACAAGGAACATGTGATTGAGGATGTATGCAGGGCCAAGTTCAAGTTACCAACCACGGAAAGCTCCATATATCAATGAAATGGGAGTTTACCAGGTTTAAAGTTGATGAATTTGAAGATATAGTGTCTGAGAAGTGGCTCATTCCTAATGACTGGAGGGTCAAATATATCCCCAGTGATGGTCCCCTGTACAAGTGGCAGAATCTGTACCCATGAGGGCTCCTACTGTATTGTCTCCTTCTTAATAAAAACTCAAAAATAAATCCTGTATCATATAAAATTTTTTTTGGAAAAGCAACAAAGGGGCATGTATAGTTTAGAAAAGAATAAAGATTGCATCAAACCAGCTGCAGAGATGAGAATCAATGGTGTAAAATGTGGTCTGAGCAACAGACAAGTTGAGAGTGGATGTGTGAGAGTCATAAGGAAAAGAGGAGGTGCCAGCAGTCCATCCAGGCTTTGAGAAAATCTATAACCCAGGGTAACACTGGGGCAGCCCTCAGGGTCTCCATCTTGAGCTGCAGTGGCCTCTTCCAACACACTACAGAAAGACTCCTTGTGCCCAGCCTGCAGGGTCATTGTCGGCAAACTGGGAAAGGTTTTCCTGCTTCATACAGACCAGACTGTTAGAGCAACTTCTGAGAAGGAAATCCAAAGAGGGGTAGGAAGAAGTCCAGAACATGGATTAGCAGATCTGGGCATCTCAATGTGCAGCTTCTGTGCATTTTGTGTAATTCAGAACATAAAGAATCTGAGTTACCCTGGGATTCGAGTGGAGAAAGGGATTCACTTGGTTTTCTTTTACTTTCCAGGGCTCTTTGTTGATGGTGATTTTTTGTTTATTTATTTATTTATTTATTATTATTCTTTAATCCTCCCCTAGTCTGCTTGGTTAAGGAGAAAATCTGAAAACCTGAGCTCTCTTAACCCCACTTACAAACATTCCTAATGTTTTTATTTTTTCCATGTTTTTTATTGGTGCAATGTAGTTGGACATAATGGTGGGATTCCTTGTTCCATATTCATACATGCACACTATATAACAATATAATTTGGCAAATATCATTCCCCACTATTTCTCCTCTCCCTCCCCTCCTCCCTCCACCTTGTCCGTTTCCTCTACTCTACTGATCTCTCTTGGATTTTTAGAAGACCCCCCCACACACACACACACTTTTTTTTTTCCTAGCATTTTTCTAAGTCCCCAAGTCCTTGTGGTCAGTTTATGTTTAAAGTGTCTCTTCAACTGTGGAAGGCCAAATTAGCACATGACCACGTCTGTCTCCCCTTCTGAGTGGTGCAGCATCGTCAGTCACTCTGTGATCTGGTTGACTAGGTAACCCAGTCCATAGCCCCAATCTTTAGGGTCCCAGGGACTGTGTCTTTGTGCATGGGCGTGCCTTCCTTCATCCCCATGGGTGGAGCTATGCTCACCTGTTCCTTTGTAATATTATCCCTTGCCCTGTTTAGAATAGAATTTTCCATGGAAACACCCTTCCTGTGCCCCCTTCTCTTACTCTCCCCTTGGCTGTGGCCTTTCTAGATGTCAGTCAACCTGCTGACAGCAGACATCATGAAGCTAGATTCAGCCCCTTGAAACCTGACCCTTTGTCTCATTTGAATGGCTTTTCCTCAAGAAAAGGGGTCAGCACATGCTCTCTCTCTTTCTGCGGACCCTTAAGGTCAGAGGAGCCATCACAGCACCCCCAAAGAAACAGGTATTTCTGTCTCCAGTGTGGTTATTTTGTGCAGCCCAATTCCCCTGGAGTGACCCCTGAGTGTTTTAGTAGCGTGCATCCTGGCATTCAACCATCTGGACTTCATTTCCAAGGGGTTTCCTGGTTCAGATATCCCCTAATCCATGTTGTAACCGTCTACTGCAAAGGCTTCCTGGTTGTTTCTGTTTCTAGTTCTCCTCCCCATCTCAACTGGCATTTGTCCTGCTGTCAGAAATCATCTAAGATACAGACTGAGCTTGACATATTCTTCCTGAAAACCCTTCAGCGTCTCCCTGTTACTTAACTGGCAAAGTCCACACCCTCAGAATAGAGTTACAATCTGGACCTATATTTTTCCTCTCCGACCAGCCCTCCCACCCTTCCTGTTGCATCACCTGCATCCCTCACCTGCCTTCTAGATGCAAGAAGGTTGCTATGTTTCAAAAGTGCCAAGCCTTTCACTTCCCTCTGCCTGTGATGCCTTCATGTGCAGCTCCCTGCCTCTGGCAGGCACACTGCAAACCCCTCACCACTGGCACAGATGTTCCCTCCTCCATGAAGCCACCAAGACTCTCCCAAACAAAATCAATGCTTCCATCTGGTCTGCTGCCTAAGCCCTTAGCATTTCTCTACTGAATTATTATTGCTTTTGTCTTTAACATTGTCAATGTATCACTTGTTTAAGTAGACTTTTACAAGATTGCCAAATCCTTGAAGGTAGAAATAGAGTTGCATACACAATTTGACACTGTTATTAATATAGGTATGACCCAATATATTGCCACAAACTGTTCAGCATTTTTTAATGTGTTGTAATCTTCTCTTTTCATCAGGATTGTAAATTTCCTGTAGTTAAGTGCTTCTCTTCCTCCCTACCCACAGTTCTCCAACCATTACTAATGTGATGAGCTTCAATTATCCTAATATGTGTAAAATGATAGATTAGATCACCTAATGGGTCCTATATCTAGGTCTAACATTTGATAATTCATTTCTTCCATGTTTTTATTGTCCATTATAGTTGTACATAATGGTGGGATTTGTTGTTACATATCCATACATGCACACAATATGACAATATAATTTGGTCAATATCATTCCCCAGTATATGCCCTTCTAACATTTGATAATTATAAAGAACAACAGTAGGGATCCAAGATCTGCTTCATACAGATTTGACAGGGGCTGCTTATGCAATATTTATACATAACAATTGAATAGTTATTACCCTCTTTTTTCATTGGAAAGAAGAATACAAGCAATGAAGACCCTTCTTCCTTCATGTTAATATTTACTGACAACTTGCCATATACTTACATGACTCAAGATGCAAGGAATTCTGTAGGGACAAAAATCACATTGCTTCCGCTGTCGTGGCACTTACAATCAGGAGGGAAGAGAGACAATAAGCATGGTCAGGAAGAGACAATGCTTGGATCCAACTACTATGCTCCCACAACTACTACTACCAACAACAGCAATAATAATACAGTATAGACCTGAGTAAGGAACTAAAGGGTGATGACAGGCAATGCTTTTCTGGGAATGACCATCAGGGAAGACTCTGCTAAGGGAAGCTAACAGACAGGAAGAGCTGTCTCCTAGGCAGTCATGACGGCCTTCATCATTGTCTTAGAAGGAAGACACTGCAGTGTGGTGAGGACCCACTCTTTTACCTAGGACAGGCACACCCAATTGCTTAACCCATCAGAGGGAAAACAGTTTAAGATGACGAGTGAAGAAACAGATGAATGGTTAAACAAATTGTAGTACACCCTCAAAACAGAATGTTATATAATCACCAAAAATGGTATTTTAGAGAAATTTTTTGTTTGTTTTTGCAGTACTGGAATGCTTCACACATGTCAGGCAAGTGCTCTACTACTGAGTTATATCTCTAACCCTTTTTATTTTGAGACACAGTGTCACTAAATTCCCCTGGCTGTCCTCAAATTTACAATATTTCTGCCTCAGCCTCCTGAGTGACTGGGGATTATAGGTATGCACTATGACATCCAGCTGAAGAAAAATTTTTAACCTGAAAAGATGCTAGGTGAATAAAATATTGAGTGATAAACTATACATATGTATGTTCTCATCCAAATTAAAAATCTAATTATATATTTGTGGGTATAGAAAGTATACTAGAAGGGCCGGACACAGTGGCTCATGCCTGTAATCCCAGCAGCTTGGGAGGCTGAGACAGAAGAATCATGAGTTCAAAGCCAGCCTCAGCAACGTGAGGCGCTAAGCAACTCAGTGAACCATGTCTCTAAATAAAATACAAAATAGGGCTGGAGATGGGGCTCAATGGTTTAGTGCCTCTGAGTTTAAACCCCAGTACTTACCACCCCACCCCTCGCCACCCACAGGAAAAAGAAAATATACTAGAAGGAATATCACAAAATATTTTTTAATTTTTCCCAGTTTTATTGAGGTACCACTGATATAAAGAAAACTGACTTGATGATACAAAGTAAACTGAAGTAATGTCTATAGCTTCATAAGTTTATATATATATATATATATATATATATATCTCCTCATGTTACCCTCACCCAATTAAGGTCATAAATATATCCATCACTTTCAAAAGTTTCCAGTGTTTCTCTGTATTTTGGAAGTTTGGGGATTTTGCTTGGTGTGTGTGTGTGTGTGTGTGTGTGTGTGTGTGTGTAAGTTCGCCTATCATGACATCTACCCTCTTAACAAATATTTGGCTGCCATAACTTATTGGTAAGTAGAGCCATGATGTTATATAGCAGATCTCCGGAATTAATACCTCTTGTATAATTATAACTTTATACATTATAATCAAAGCTCTGCATATCTCTTTCCCCCTATCTGCTGGTAGCTATCACCCTCTATAAGTGTGACTCTTTTAGATGCCTCAATAAGAGAGAAATCATGCGGTATTTGTAATGCTGTGACTCACTTCTTTCACTTAGAATAATGTCTTCTTGGTTCACACATGTTGTCACAAATGTTAACTTCCTTCTTCTTACAGCAGAATAATTTTCCATCATATGTATATGCCACATTGTCCTTATTCACCCATCTTTTGGTGGACATTTGGGTGTTTCCATATCTTGGCTATTGTGAGTGATGTTTCAGGGAACAAATATCTCTGAGACATATTGCAAATATGTCTTAGAGATTCTGATTTCAATTCTTTTGGATTTATATTCAAAAATGGATGACTGCATTAAATGGTAATTCCATTTTTAAATTTGGAAAAAAACTCTATACTGTTTTCTATCACAGTTATCCCATTTCACCACCAAGTGTATTGCACGAGCGTTCCAAAGCCTTCACAATCTTGCCAACACTTATCATCTCTTGTTTTTTGATAGTAGTTACTCTAATAAGTTTGCAGTCAAGACCCCGATGAGATTTGCATTTCCCCGATGATTAGTGATGTTGAACGCTTTTTCATGCAGCCATTGGGATTTGTATGCTTCTTTGGCAAACATCACAAACCTGTAATAGTGGTAGTTTTCTCTAGTTGGTAGAAGCACAGGTAAACTTTATTTTCCTCCTTGTACTTTAAAAGGTATTTCAACAGTTTCTACCTTGATTATGTCTCACTTATACTTTTTTATTTGCAGGGGTGGTTTACCAGGATTGAACTCAGGGGCACTTGACCATTAAGCCACATCCCCAGTCCTATTTTGTATTTCATTTAGAGACAGAGTTTCACTGAGTTGCTTAGGGTGAAGCCAGATTTAAAGTTAGGTAGTCAGTGTAGTTAGGTAAATCGGGTCTAATACAGAGTGAAATCTAATATGGAGGCCATGCTGGGAATGACTCAGGGAAAACAAAGGACAATTCATGGAATGTTGACGAAGTCCCGAAAAGGCCCTAGGCCAAAGTCCACCTCAAAGAAGTATTAATGAACAGCCCCCAACAGATTTGGAGATAGCCCATCCCAGAGGAGTGATAAGCCCATCCCAAAAGTCCTCCCTGCCCTTTTGGTCCACCTGTGTCCCACCCCTCGGGCTCTCCAACCTACATTTCATCACCAAACCTATAAAAAGGGGAACACATTTGCCAACTGGATTCCACCTCTTGGGTCCCCTTCTTCCTCCGGGAGAAGTCTTTTCTGCTGTCCTTTAATAAACTTCTAATTTCTACTCTGACCTTGCCTCGGCGTGCTTCTTTGGTGTTATTCTTCAACATCGGGGAAGCAAGGACTCGTCACCGGTCAACAGCGGTAACAAGGGCCTCGCTAAGTTGCTGAGGCTGGCTTTACACTCATGATCCTCCTGCCTCAACCTCCTGAGCTGCTGGGATTACAGGTATGTGGCACCACACCTAGCCTATACTTTCATTGAGTTTTGTTACTCGATAAGGTGACTTTTTAAGGTTTATTTTTTAGTTATAGGTGGACATGATATCTTTATTTTATTTTTATGTAGTGCTAAGGATCGAACCCAGTGCCCCACGAATCCCAGCCCCCTAGCCTATACATTTTATTACTTTTTATTTTCCTCTACAAAATGTTATGTGTTCATTAAACATATTCAAAAAGTAGAGAAGTGCAAAAGGTAAAAGTGAAGATCTCTCCTGTTGTTATTCTCTGGTTTCTCCATGCAGAGTTTTCATGATGATAATATCTTTCAACAGGTTTTTCTATACTCTGAGATAATTTTTTAAGCCTGTACAAACACATATATTAGCTTTTTCCCCTCACAATTAAAAATCACAATGTATATACCATTATGTAATCTGTTCTTTTTTTAATTAAAAAAAAGCCATAAATACTTTCTTGTTTCAGATTTCAGAATGTAGATGCATCATTCCTTTTTTTTAACCACTGGGCAGAATTTTTTTATTTATTTTCTCTAATTTATCTAAAAATATTTTTTCCAACCTTTTTTTTTTTTCTTGCAGTGCTAGGAATTGAGTCAGGACTTCTACCACTGTGTTACAAACCCCAGTCTTTTTTTTTAAGACAGAGTCTCACTCAATTGCTCAAGTTGGCCTTGCCTCCTGAGTAGCTGGGGTTACAAGCATACACCTCCACAGCTGACTCCAACTTCCTCCTTTGTAAACAGTGTTGCAAACAACAGCTGCCTGCATGCAGTTCAAGGGTCTCTATAACCAGCAGGGTCATCTGATAAGAGGGGCATCTGAGGAGACCAGTTCATTAGCTACTTACTGACTTGCCTCCACTAAAACCATTACTTCTAACTGAAAGTGTCTTCACAGATCTGGCTTCTCTGATTTCTTGATTAAGAGATTTTTTCTCAGAGCCTTTTAGCTCTAGAGCCATTGTTGAGATTGGCCAGAGTGTCTGCTGTCCTCCAGAGCAACACAAACATGCCCGGGGCACATGGGTTCTGGTCTGACCCGGACACACCCTGCGTGCTTCTCAGCACCTCCTGTCAACAACTTACTTCTCTCTCCAGGCTGAAACTAACCACCAGGTTGGCCTCCATTTCACCAAGGGATCTCCACACTCTGGGATACAATATTTCAATGGCTCCTGAGGAGCCACTGAAGAGCTAGATGACACAATTCAGAATGAGGGAGTCCTGCTAGGGTGAGCCTTGATCTTGAGAAACGAGAGATAAATGGCAAGAAAAGATAAATGGAAGAAAGTTCTCTCAGTTTCGAAAATTCTCAGAAAGGAGAAAATTGGGGCAGCTCTCCAAACTAGTGTGTGCTGCTCAATTCCTCCAGAGAAATTCTGCGTATTGGGTGCAAGTGCCAGCATGGCCACCTGCTGATCTCTGCAATTTGCTGTGAGGCAGTAGCAGTAGCCTTACTTCCCAATTATTCTTGTCTTATTTCTCTTTACTGTTCACCCTCAAATACTTGGAGTTGCATATTCCAAATAAAGCATTAGTACTTTACTCTTGCCTCAGGCTCTGATTTCTAGGGAAAGGGCTCTGACATACTCTAAAAGGAAAAAGAAGCCTCTTTTAAAATAGAACAATTGTACTGTAAGTTATATTTTTTATTTATTTTTGCCACCCTGGGGATTTAACCCAGGGCCTCAAGCATGCTAAGCCAGGGCTCTACCACTGGAATTCAAGAGTCTCCATAACTTGAAGTGTTATCTGATAAGTGAGGCATCTATATTCCAACCTTCTTTATTTTTTTATTTTGAGAAGGGTCTCCCTAGGTGACTCAGGCTAACCACCAACTTGTGAACCTCCTGCCTCAGCTTTCCGAGTAGCTGGGATTATAGGGGTGTGCTACTGGACCCAGCTTGTAAAATTATTTTTAAATAAACAACTGCCCTGTGAGATTTTTTTTTGGGGGGGGGGCAAATATTCAGAAATAGATAAGGCTATGCGTGTCTGTGGGTGTGTGTATGAAAGAGAGAAACTTTAATATATTTTTTTCATTCAAATGTAATAAATGCTAATCTTTTCATTAAACAGAGACATGAGGCGGGAGGGAAAGGGAGAAAAAAAAGGGAAATCACATGGAAATGGAGGGAGACCCTCATTGTTATACAAAATTACATTTAAGAGTTTACGAGGGGAATGGGATAACAAACATGGAGGGAAATGAATTACAGTAGATGGGGTAGAGAGAGAAGATGGGAGGGGAGGGGAGGGGGGATAGTAGAGGATAAGAAAGGTAGCAGAATACAACAATCACTAATATGGCAGTATGTAAAAATGTGATGTGTAACCGATGTGATTCTGCAATCTGTATTTGGGAAAAAATGGGAGTTCATAACCCAACTGATTCTAATTTATGAAATATGATTTGTCATGAGCTTTGTAAAGTTGTGAACATCCAATAAAAAAAAATGTAATAAATGTTGGTTATCATAGTTTAAACAATTAAAAAATGCTAAAAAAAATCCTGTACAAACATACAAACAAACCTTTTTACAAATGCATATGTGTAGTTCTATAACTATTTAAATCTGCACTCTGTGAATTATCTGGAGGATAAGTTTCAAAAAGTGAAAACTGTGGGTCAGTTTAATTTTGACAAGTATTGCCAAATTACTCTTTCAAATTTTCATAATGTTAACCTTTTACCACAGTGAGTACTGTTTCCAAATTGCTTGCCACAGCAAGTCCTATCAAAACTTTTAATCAGGTGATTTTGAAATTTCCTATTGGCATTTTTGTTATCATTCTAATCATCTGTAGAGTAGGTATAGTATGTGTAGGGTAACTTAGTTATGGTTGGTGCTGTGGCAATTGCTAAGAACAGATATGTATATTTTAATATCTTAAGTAGAATTTTAAAGTTTTCTATAAGGTCAGATGTATTTCTTGTTGTTTTTGTTAGTTCTGTGGTTAGTTTAAAAAGATCATTCCTTTCATTACGCATTCTAGGTGATTTATATTTGTATATATAAATTTTGAAACCAGCTACTATTCTGAATGTTCCTCTGAATGCCAGTTATATTTTAGTGAATTCTCTGGGAATAAAACCACATTACCTTCAAGTAATAATAATTTTGCTTCCTTGATTCCAAAATCTAAGCCTCTTATTTCAGACTGTCATTAATTCATTCAACAAATAATTGAATTTTTATTGTACACCAGGTATTGGAATAAGCTATGAATCCAATAGCTTTGAATACTATATATGAAACTGTGCTCATTGTACTATGCAAAAATATACACCCTGTCTTTTTCACTTAGTTTTCAAAAAATTCATGTTCTTGTGTTTCATTATTGTGATGCTAGTATTTGCTTTGAAATGTATACATTTTTATCAAGTGAAGGATATTAATCTACACCTATTTTACTGTAAGAACTTTCATTAAAAATGGATGTTTAATGTTGTCAATGCATTTTTTATTTATTAGGTTGATCATAAAAATATTTAATCTATTCATATGGCTGATTATATTATATTATATCATATTTATTATATGTTATATTTATTGTATATTATATTTATTATATATTATATTTTAAGACTATTTTTTGCATTTCTGTGAAGAACTTTGCTGCTGGATTCTATTTACCAAAATTTCAAATCCAATTTAAATTTTAATGTATTCTTTTACTCTATCTGCTAATATTTTATTCAGGATTTGAGCATAAGTGAGATTTGTCTGTAGTATCTTAAAATTATTTAAATGGTCAGAAAAACATGCTCTTCTGGCAACTAAAAGACACAGGAATTTTGTATATTTGTGCCTACAGAATCTTGAACTGAGAAGGAAAGAGGAATACGAAAGATGAAGCTCATACCCTATACTTGAAATCTTGACTTAGAGTTCCTTTGTGAAAACATAAATGAACTTGAGCATGGTAAAATAAACTTCACCTCTGATTTAACAAGATATGAGGGCTAATCATTATAGCTAAGGGGTGGAGTGCTTGCCTAGCATGTGTGAGGTCCTGGTCCTATTCCCACTAGCAGGAGAATGAAAAAGGGCTAATCAAGTCATGCACAAAGCTCAACACAAGGTTACTTGTTTGTAGTCAAGTAGGTCTGAGTTCAAGTTTTGACTCTCCCGATACTGTCTCCATGACTTGGGAAAGCCATTAACCTCTTTGTGAACTAAAATATGGGAATAATCAATTTAACTGCTTAATAAGGTTGTGACAGAGATGAAATAAGACACACATTAGTTAACACAGTACTCTGTATTTTGGATATGTTTAATCAATTTAGCTAATATTGATTAATAATTTGTTATTGCCACTCTTCTCTCAGAACCTTTTAAAGTAAAAGGACTCTGAGATCCATATGCTGTAAGTGATCCTAACCTGAAAAGCTTGTGTCCTCATTCTCCGACCCACTGTGATTAAGCATATCTTGAGTAGTAGGCAAACTTTGGTAAGGGATCTAACTTAGAAAGTTTTCACATTTAGAGAACATTGACATTCTCTAAATTATTTGTCAGAAGTTGATGCACTTTTGATTCATGGCTACACAGCCAAATGTAAGTGATTAAAACAAGGAAAAATAATTAACAACATTATTTGGCCTGAATTCTTAAAATACATAATGCCTACCACTGGTAACTGAGTTGACATATGAGATATGGATTTGGCAAAGATGATAGCTAACATCGTGGTAAGTTTCTGCCAACCAGATGTTCTTTGAGGGACTGAGACGAAAATGCAGTCTTTTCTGAGTTTTCAGATAGTTCTTTCTTTCCCACTGACCCCAATAAAGCATTTGTTGTAGGGCCCACTTACTTATGGTTTCTAGAAACAAAACCACACACTTGATACTCCAGGTCCAGGCTCCATTAAAGGAATCATGTGCAAAGTTCCAAAAAGAAAAATTGTGAAGGTGGTGGAGGCTGATTCTCTCTCCTAATCTGCAACTCACTGAATGCACTGATTTCCACCGACAGCTGTAGCCATTCATGGGTCCTAGAGACCATCAAGTCATAAGTTTGGATAATTATGTCTGTGATAACTGGGGACTGTGAACACTTGATTAAATGGTAATAAATTCTCTAAAAATCGTTTTTAAAGGATTTTTGTATAGACCATTGTATGGGTATGTTTATTGGAATGGCCTCAGATAAGATCAGGTCCTTCTTTCTATGTTGCAAAAGAGTAATCAGACTCTGAGTTAGGCTGTTAAAATGGAAACATGCACTAAAGTGTTCTAATCAGAATGGGCAAGTGTTGTAATTCCCCCTCCTGGGCATTCATTGTATAAATGAAAAGTAGTTGTGGGGAAAAGGGTACACTTGTACACTGCTGGTGGGGCTGCAAAATGGTGAGGCCAATTTGGAAAGCAGATGGAGATTCCTGGGAAAGCTGGGAATGGATCCACCATTTGACCCAGCTATCGCACTTCTCGGACTATTCCCTGAGGACCTTAAAAGAGCGCACTATAGGGATACGGCTGCATCAATGATTATAGCGGCACAATTCACAATAGCTAGACTGTGGAACCAACCTAGATGCCCCTCAATAGATGAATGGATAAAAAAAATGTGGCATCTATACACAATGGAGTATTATGCAGCACTAAGAAATGACAAAATCATAGAATTTGCAGGGAAATGGATGGCATTAGAGCAGATTATGCTAAGCGAAGCTAGCCAAGCCCTAAAAAACAAATGCCAAATGTCTGCTTTGATATAAAGAGAGCAACTAAGAACAGAACAGGAAGGAAGAGCATGAGGAAAAGACTACAGTAAACAAAGACGAATGGGGGGAGAGAAATGGAGAGAGAAGGGAAAGCATATGGAAATGGTAGGAGACCTTCAATGATACATAAAATTATAAGAGGTCATGAGGGGCAAGGGGGAGGGAAAAAAAGGGAGAGAATTGAACAACAGCAGGGGAGGTAGAGAGGGAAGATGGGAGGGGAGGGGAGGGGAGGGGAGGGGGGATAGTAGGGGATAGGAAAGGTAGCAGAATACAACAGTCACTAATATGGCATTATGTAAAAATGTGAATATGTAACAGATGTGATTCTGCAATCTGTATTTGGGGTGAAAATGGGAGTTCAAAACACAATTTGAGTCAAATGTATGAAAGATGATATATCATGAGCTATGTAATGCTTTAAATAATCAATTAAAAAAAAAAAGAAAAGTAGTCAAAGGTCCCATGCTAACCAGACACAAAAATCCAGTGTCAAGTAAATGCGTAACAGAAGAAAACAATGCAAAGGATTTGTTGCTCAAAGTTTAAAAAAACACAAAGTTTAGCCAGGGCAAAGTGGTGCATGCTTATAATCCCAGGGATCTGAGGCAAAAGGATCACAAATTTAAGGCCAGCTTCAGCAATTTAGTGAGACCCTGTCTCAAAATTTTAAAAAATGAAAAAGAGCTAGAGACGTGACGCAGTGGTAAAGTACCTCTGAGTTCAATTCCCAGTACCAATAAAAAATAAATAAATAAAGCATGCTCTATTAGACTCAACCAGTCATGAACTGCCAGACACTTGTGAATGTGGAAGGGGTTGGACATGGACCAGTTTGCAGCAGCACAACGGCTATCCTGTATCACTTACTGTAAGAATTTACTAATGATGGTTTAGAAAAAAAGTGCTTAGTTGTTTTTATCAAACAAACGGAAAGAATTTAGTACTGAAAAATACACGAGTTTCAAAGAGATTTGTTCAAATGCTTACAAGGTTCACTGCAATGTTAAAGAAACAGCCTTACTTATTGCCATACTAGAGTCTGTTGTATTCTGCTGCCTTTCCTATCTAGTATGGCAATATGTAAATCAATGGAAGTATAACTGATGTGATTCTGCAATCTGTGTACGGGGTAAAAATGGGAGTTCATAACCCACTTGAATCAAAATGTGAAATATGATATGTCAAGAACTATGTAATGTTTTGAACAACCAACTGCCAATGTCTTGGCTGGGCACAGAATCACGAGCCACCACATACCTTGTAGATTCAAACAGCAATTCTTTATTCCTGAACTCACACCGGCCTCTACGCACACGTTCTGGGGAAATCCCAGTTCTGCTGCCGCCCAATTCACCTACTCCACGAGGCTTTTCTTTTCCAATACTTTCTGAATCTCACAGAACTCAACGGGAGCTCAGGCAGCAGGAATGCCCTAATCCCAGCAGCAATAATCTTCAACCTCTAACTTCCCTAAAACCCCTATTGTCTTAAACCGGGAATACACTAAACCCAAGGACCGGGATACTTCCTCAAACCTGATCAGCTCTAAACCCGGATCCGCCTTGGTCCTTGAGCAAGGTCACCTTACATGCAATGTCAACAGCGAAATCCATTTAACATGGGGTACGCTAGCAAGGAAATTTTGATGCATCATTCCTACTTGGCAATGGCCCTCAGCAACCAACAATAAAAAAAAAAAAAAAAAAAAGAAACAGCCTTACTTAATCACGTTGCCTGGGAACTAATCAACTTAATCACGTTGCCTGAGGTTGTGCTCTCAGTCAGTGTCCAGTATTCACCAGAGTGTGTATGACTCAAGTCTATAATTAGAATCTACAGTAAAATGAAGGATACCAAATTATCTTTGCTAGTCTCTTTCAGCTGTTTTAAGGCACGAACTTCACATACATTCTCTTGTGCCACCCCTTGCAAGGACTTCACTAAGATTTCCATAATATCCACTCTACTTGTATGCACACCAAGTCAACTTTTATTAGATATTTTTGAGAGAGAGAGAGAGAGAGAGAGAGAGAGAATTTTAATATTTATTTTTTAGTTTTCGGCGGACACAACATCTTTATTTATATGTGGTGCTGAGGATCAAACCCAGGCCGCACACATGCCAGGCGAGCGTGCTACTGCTTGAGCCACATCCCCAGCCCTTATTAGATATTTTTGAATTTAATTATTTCTATAGATATTTTTGAAGAAAATATTGTAAAAAAACTTGTTTTCCTATTCTGTCCTGTTCAAACCAATATAGCTCACCCCTAAGGACTACAGTGTTTCCTTCTTTAGTCTTGATGATTCCTGTAACTCTCTTATGAAATATTGTAGTTTACTTTTAGTATTGTTTGTGTTTGTAGTCCTTTCCTTCATTGCGCTGAAAGCCACTTAAGGCAGAATTTATCTCACTCATCTTTGTATAATCTCTTGACAAAGTGATAGGAACACTGAAAAGATGCTTTTAGTTGAATTTAATATAATTACTTGCTTACAAAAGATGTGAATTATGCTGTGCTAGATAATTGGTACAAAATGTACAAATTGCATTTATTATATCATTCATATCCATCTTCATCAAAGCCTGCTCATTGCCCTGTATTTTTAATGATTAATGTCACCAACAACCTCCCAGATACCAGCATATCACCTTCAAGAATTCTCTCATCCGTTGCATCAACCAAATGCTTACAGGTCTGTTATTTCTATTTCTGCAATCTCTTCTCATTTCTACTATTCTGCTATATAGGTCTGTTACTTCATAACAGACAATGTATAAGACCCTCCTAATTTATCTTGCCTCTTCTTGCCTTATCTTGCCTTTTCTTGCCTCTCTTACCACTGCCAGTGTAACCTTCCTAAACACAAATAATTTCTTATTTGTTTTCTTCCTCAAAAATCTCAAAACATTCTCAGTTACCCCAAAGCTAAATGGCTTCTTCTAAGTCCCTCTACTCTGATCTCAAGCCAACCCCTCAATCTCATTTCCAGCTTATGGTTGCACAAGTCCCATAATTGGGTCATGGTCATTCACCAGCACCCAACATTACACATATTTACATCACTCTGTCTTTGCCTAGAAAGTGTGCTAAGTTAGAAAAAAATATTCTACATGAAGCCCAGGTTTAGTTAAAGTCATTATTAACAGAAAGACATAAAAGATGGATAAATGATATTTCTTCAGCTACTAGAAATTGTGCCTCTCTGGCCAGGCTGGTGACTCATGACTGTAACCCCAGCTACTCAAGAGGCTCAAGCAGGGTGATTGCAAGTTCAAGGCCAGCCTCAGCAATTTATCAAGAACATGTGTCAAAGGGCTCTGGATGTAACTCAGTGCAAGAGTAACTATGAGTTCAATCCTCAGTGCCACAAGAAAACAAGAAAAGAAAGAAAAGTCATGTATCTTTTAGCAAAGAATGTATAGAATAACTAAAGCTAGAAGTAGAGATACCCTTAACAGTACCTCTGTTATGAAATATACCATACATGTATCATGTTCGTGAAAAGTGAAAATACATCTGACTCTGAAGGAGCCAAGAGTTTTCTCTGTCTGTTCCCTGATCTCCCAAGTGCTTTAAATAGAACCTGCCATGTAGTAGAAACTAAACTAATACCGTTTGCATGAAGAATATCAAGGAATTTTCCATTTGGAAGAAATTGATGTCAAGATGCATTTGTGTGTGCCTACTCTCTACCTGGCAGTGGATGAACACTGGGGACCATAATAAGCATAAGGGAGCCAATCCCTGCCCTTGAGAAATTTGCAGCTCAGAGCAGGAGACTAGAATAGGATTATTAGCAAAACTCAAGTGGGTAATCCTCAATGCTAGAGCACAATTTCCTCAATTGTAATGAAAGAAATTTTAAAATCTTCTATAATCCTGGTCTTGATTCTGTCTTGGTTTAAACATACTGTTTACATTTCCCAGATAAAAGTTCCTAGAGGTTCTTAGGATGTTTCCTTTTGACTTTGTGACAAATTGTTGTTTACTAAACTGGTGGTTTTGTTTATTTGTTTTGTTTTGTGTTTTGATGCTATGTTTGAATCCAGAGGTACTCTACTATGGAGCTACATCTCTAGTCCCTTTTAAAATTTATTTTATTTTAATTTTGAGTGAGGGTCTTACTAAGTTAGCCTTGAACTTGCAATCTTGCTGCCTCAATCTCCCAAGTTGCCAGAATCACAATCATGTGCCATCATGCCTGGCTAATTATTACCTGGTTTTTAAATTGAATTGATAGAACTGTAATTACCTAATTTTAAAAACCAGGCAATGAAATTAGAAATAAAATTAGAAATAATAAAGAAAAGCTCTCTGGACTTATTTTAAGAAAATAGTGTCCCCAGTAAATAGACACTAGAGTATGCTTTAAGATAGAAAATATTCCACATTCAAACAACTACTATCTGCTTTGGGCAATTTGCTTAGCAATTTTGAGTATTTGGTTCCTCATATACACAACAGGGCATAATCATACCTATACAAAGAGTGAAGGTAATGAATGTGAAATGGTTCTCTAAGTGTAAAGAACATTCACCAACATTAGTTAATGTTATGACCATTGCTAATTTCCTCATGAGTGGCTGCAAACCACCCAGGCATCTCCACTTTATTCCCCAATCTGGCTAATCAACCAGGTAAAATGTGGAAGAGTGTGATCTTTTTTGTTAACCTCTCTAAATTAAAACTGTTGGCTGTCTCATATCTACAATCTAAAATGTAGCTAAAATCAGGTTTACTACTGCTGGAAGTATCTGTTGATTAATCAGGGAAAAGAATATAAGAAAGTCAGGAAAGTACATTAAGAAGCCTACATACGCTTGGTTCTTCCTATTTAAAAAGAAATATGACATTACAAAAAAATATGAAAATTACCCAGAGAAGGAGAAAATTATGTTCACAAAGGTATTCTTTGAATCACTATTTCTGACAATGGAAAATGGTGACTTTCCTACCTAGCAGTGGAAGAACTCCTGACCCCCCCTACTATCCTTCGATCTCAGGCTTTACCTTCAGTAAAGCAGAGAACTTAGTTAATGGAAGAACTTGAGTCCAACCATGTGTTTTTTATTTCAGTAGGTTTGGTTCAAGACCTAGAAATTTTCTTTGAGCACCAATGACTAAAGCAATGATTGTGATAGTAATCATTTAATTGACATTTTTTTAAAAAAAGGTTAATGTAGCACACAGAAAAATATTATACTTAATTGTTAAGAAAGCAGAAATGAAATTGCACAGCTGTGCAAAAGATGTTTAAGGTGGACAAAAAGGTATAAAAGTTTTCAAAATGGTTTGATTTGTTAATCTAAAATGTCAGGAGTGAATTATTGTCTTCCTTTCATTTGAGGACTAGATACTATTTTATTGCTTAGATGATTTAAAAATCTTTCAGAGCAAGCAATAGGTAGATTGGGGATTTTATGAACATTTCAGAAAAAAAAGTCAACACTGGTGGTTTCTGCTCTTCCCATAAAGACTTTTAATTAATGATAGTGAGAAAATACTTGGCTTTAAGAAAACAGCTTAAGCAAGGAAATAAGACACAATATAGAACCATCATTAGCCTCTCATAAAAAGGCAAACCCACAACTACAGCAACAACTGCCACAAATTTAGAACCCAGAAATGCTCACATCACAATTTGGTGCACATGCATTATAACTGCATACATAAATGACACTGTGACTCCTAGACCCTCCCAGACATTGAAGAACTCTGACATTTATCTGACATAGGTGTTCCTAGACTCAATGTATCTTTTAATCCCTGTCACCTTTAGCTGGAGTGTGTTCTTTGGCTTTATAGGTAAGAAGAAATTAATCATACTGCTAATTTATACATCATTAATTTGTAACAGTCTTCTGTTTGGAGCCAAATCCTGGTTAGTATTGGGCAATTAAAGCATTTAACAAGTGAGTGCTTCTTCCATATGCCTCATTTATTTTCCTGGAAAAGTGTGCAGGGTTCATGTTTCCCCTTTAAAGTGGAAAGGGGTGAATGCTAGAATCATTACTGAGTTAAACTGATTGTTACTTAAGAGAGTCCCAAAGTGTATCTTCTCATTTTTTTCAAATAACCACCCCTAATTCCTACTTTGGCAGGGATAAACATTACCATGAAATGCCTTAGGATATAGTGGAATACAGAAATAGCTTTCTTCCCAGAACTAACAATAAGAAGTAATATATTCTAGCAACTCAATTACTTGTAATATTTTGAAACTTACAGCAAAGTCCTGGCCATGATCAGGCCATCATACTAGCAGTTACAGATAAAGTCCCATCAAAGATACTACTCGACCACACAGGCATAGTATGCAGGAATTTAAATGGTATTAAATATATAATTCACTCATCCAGGGATGAGCAGCAATACTCTACACAGGTTGGAGCAGGAGCCAACTTTTGATAATTGTTAGAACTGTCAGACTGAGAAATAGTATCAATCCTTCAGAGAGATTTTTTAAAATGTTATACTTTAATCTAAAAATAGCAATAAAGATAATAGATCAATCAATTTATTTGGTGCAATCTTTTCAACAGTTCTACCATTCTCCTAATTTCATTTGGGCAGAGAACACTCCAGCCCTGTTTTATAGACTTCTCCCGTACCTTTTATCCCTGGATCCAGTGCACATTCCTGAATTTGGGTCAGCACTTGCCTGGCTTATGGGTGGTTGGAAACTTCACATGAGAAGGATGTTGAACACTTGAAGATAATCATTATTTAAGAGCTACATTCTTTTTTTAAAAAAAAAAACATTTTTTTTAGAGAGAGAAAGAGAGAGAGAGAGAGAGAGAGAGAGAGAGAGAGAGAAGTTTTTTTAATATTTATTTTTTAGTATCGGCAGACACAACATCTTTGTTTGTATGTGGTGCTGAGGATCGAACCCGGGCCGCACGCATGCCAGGCGAGCGTGCTACCGCTTGAGCCACATCTCCAGCCCCAAGAGCTACATTCTTAAATGGTTGATGGTACAATTTTGGAGGAGTGGGTTTCTATGTTGACATAGCAGGCATTCATAATAGACCATCCTTCAAAAGGTTTTACATGTAAGATAAAAAACATGTGCCACTGTAGAGAAAACCCCAGTGAGAGTTTCTCTAAGGAAACAGCTGATGGGTGAAGCATCACTGTGAACCCTTAGTGATTAACCTCACCTGACACCCTCCCTGTGCCTCTCAGCTCAGATTAGAGAAATCTTTCCCACACATTAACACATTTGATCCCACAACAAATAAGGAACATCACACTGGGCTTATGGCCAAGTTATCCCATTACACCAGAGAAAACAGTATCTCTAACAGGTCCCTACTTAAGCCCAAGGACAGCCTTTATTCAGATTAAATCCTTTTGTACTTTTTTCCCTCTATAGCACCCGCCCTATGCTGTTTTATACATATTTTACCAAATCCTTAATTCATGGGCACATCATTTTCTGCTACTTTCTCACACTCCTTTCAAGCCACTTTTCTGGAGCTGCAGACATTAAGGAAAACTTTGACACATGAATTTATTCTTCTCAAAGGGTTCCAAATTCTCTAACCCAGTGCTGTCCAGTAGAAATGTGGGAAAGCCACCTCTCTTTATTTACTTGTTTATTAATTAATTTATTTTGTGGGTATACAACTTTATTTGACAATCAATGGTTAGTTCTCATTCATGTTGAGTATAAAGTTTTTAAGGTGGTGACTGGTATGTGAGCAACTGAAGTATAGAGTTTGTTTGGCAAATCCTTATCCTCATAATGTGTTGTTTGTTTGGGGCTGTGCATGAACACAGTGTGGGACATGGCTTGTTCTTTGGTCCAGTTTTGTTAAATTTGGTATTAATATACATATCTGAGTTCCTATTACTTTATGGCAAATTTCTGGATTTCTCAAAGTGCCAGAAATGCAAACTTGTTGACACTTACTCCATGCACACACTTGTGAATGTTGATAGGGTGTCCACAACCTCACTGATGGCAGAATGACACTTCTCACCATTCTACTTTGAAAGAGCCATTCTGCCAGTTCAAGTAGAAATGTGGGAAAGCCACACCTGTAGTTTTTCTAGTGACCACATTTTTAAAAAGTAAAAAGAGCTGGGTATGGTGGTGCATGCCTGTATTCCCAGTGGCTTGGGAGCCTGAGGCAGGAAGATCATGAGTTCAAAGCCAGCCTCAGCAAAAGAGGGGCACTAAGCAACTCAGTGAGACTCTGTCTCTAAATAAAATACAAAACAGGCCTGGGGATGTGGCTTAGTGGTCGAGTGCCTCTGAGTTCAATCCCGGTACCCTCCCCCCCAAAAAAAAATGTAAAAAGAAACAAATTACATTAATTAAAAAATATTTTATTGTGATAAATTGTGCATACATAAAATTTACCACTTTAACCATTTTTAAGCATGCAGTTTAGTGGCAATAAGTACATTGATAATGTTATGCAACCATTACCACTATCTATTTCCAGAAACATCATTATCTTCTAGATGGAAATTCTGTTGTTAAACAATAACTTCCCATTTCTTCCTCCCCACACCCACTTTCCTTTTACCATTTTTGTTAATGTGCCTTTCCTAGATAACTTATATAATTATAATAAAAACATATGTGTCCTTTTGCATCTGACTTATTTCTCTTAGCATACCTTTTTCCTGGTTCACCCATGTTATACCATGTACAGGTTCAGCATCCCTGATCTGGAAATTTGAAATCTGAAATATTCCAAAATCATATACTTTTTGGGGGGGGGATGCTGAGGATTGAACTCAGGGAAACTCAACACTGAGCCACATCCCCAGCTCTATTTTGTATTTAGAGACAGGGTCTTACTGAGTTGCTTAGTGCCTCGCTATTGCTGAGGCTAGCTTTGAACTTGCAATTCTCCTGTCTCAACCTCTCGAGGTGCTGGGAAAATCAGGAACTTTTTGAGCATTGATATGACACTACAAGTGGAAAATTCCACACCATGATTCCTTGTTTCATGCACAAATTTATTTAAAATATTATTGTACAAACTCTGGGTGTGTTGGTGCACACATGTAATCCCAGCTATTCAGAAGGCTAAGTAAGGTAGGAAGATGGCAAGTTCCAGGCCAGTCTGGGCAACTTAGCAAAACCTGTCTCAAGATGAAATTTAAAAAGGTCAGGGAATGTAGTGTGGTGATAGAGTGATTGCCTACCATGTAAGAGACACAGGTTTAATCCCCAGTATCACAGAAAAAGATTTAAAATTAATAAAATAAAATTACCTTTGGGTTATGTTTGTAAGGAGTTTATGAAATATAAGTGAATTTCATGTTTAGATTTGCATCCCATCTCCAAGAAAGATCTCATTTATGCAAATATCCACCCCCCCAAAAAAAAAAAATTCAAACTCAGAAACATTTCTGGTCTCAAGCATTGTGGATAAGAGTTACTCAATCTGTATCAGAATTCCATTGTTTTTAAGTCTGAATAGTATTCCTCTATATACTTATACCACATTTTGTTTATTTATTAACTGACGGACATTTGGGTGTTACATCTTTGGGCTAATGAATAATGTTACCACCTTTGGGCTAATGAATAATGAATAATGAACATTGGTGTATAAGTATCTATTTGTATACTTACTTTCAATTCTGGATAGAATATTCACCTAGAACAAATGAAATTAATTTTAACAATAAAATTTCTTACTTAACCAATCAATGTATGCAAAAATATTAGCACTTCAACATGTAATCAATAGAAAAAATGAGATCTTTTACTTCTTTTAATTTGTATAAAATCTCAAACTCTACTACATTCACAGTGTCTCTCAATTTGGATGCTAAAATTTCACCAGAATTACTTGATCTATATTTAGATTTCATAAATTTATAATTGGAAAAGCAAATTCACATTCACAAGTTGTTCCAAATATACTTTAGAACATACAAATTAATTACAATGTAAAATTCAGGGGCTGGAGTCATGGCTTAGTCTCACACACATTGCCTGGCATATGTGTGAGACCCTGGGTTCGATCCTCAGCACCACATATAAATAAATAAAAGATCCATTGACAATTAAAAATATTTTTAAAAAATTCAATTCAGTCACCTAGAATGAAATATGAAATACACAGATTATAAAGATGACTGACTGAAAGATGAGTAACTATTTAAGGCCTTTCCCTGAAACCAGACAGGCCGAGCTGCCCACTGCATACCTTTCAAGTCACATTTCAAGGGCTCAGGAACCACACGAACTAACAGTTTCTGCCTAAAACAGCACAGGTCTAAACAACTGGGTAAAAATGCCTTTCTCTGATCCCTCACAATCTACTTCACTCAACCTGTCTCCCATTACTCCCTAACATGTATCCTGGACCAACTGATCCTAGACATTAAATCAACAAATATCTACTGAGCATTGGCCATGTATCAAGCATTGTGTTAAGCACTGGATGTAATAGGAAACAAAACCAGGTCTTCATAGAGCATAAAAACAGGTGAAATCAGCAAACATAAACACTGCCAATTGCATAAATAAATATAGGATGCATTATAAGTCCTATGGGGAAAAGGATGTGATACTATGACAGGCAGATATAAAAGAGATAATCAATAATGACATCAATAACAGTTTCTTGTAAATTTTGATAAAAGTATGTTGGGAAGGATTTGATAAGAGTTATAGTAGTGTACCTTATTTATATGGAAAGCTTCTCAGAGGAAGCAACTTGAAGCTAAGATGAAAGGACCGGTGAGATGAAAAAAAGGGTAGAGAAGGGTCAGGGTGGTAAAGTGACAATGCAGAGGGGACAGCATGTGCAATGAAGAGAGAACAACTTGCGCTTCTGAGAAACAGAGATGAATAGCATAGTGCCCATGAATGGAGTGGTCCTTGGTGAAGATGGAGGGGGGGGGGCAGGCCCTAGCTCATGTAAGCCTTTCTGCATTCCTAAGGATTTTGTACAAGTGCATGTGATGAGAAACCTATTACAGGTGTTTAAGAATGTTGAGTTGGCATTTCTTTTTAAAAGCCAGTCTGTCTGCTTGTGTAGAAAAGCCCCAAGTCCTCAGCTTGGAGTCTTAAGGGACCTCCTTTCTTTTCTCTGAATTTTGACCTCTACTGTTCTAACAAAGTTCATTGCATCCACCATAATTTTTGCCTTGTACTTATCTATTGTCTCTTTATATGCTACCTTCCTCTACCAGTTATAAGTAGACTTGATCCATTGATAGACTCTACCCCAATTGTAATCTTTTTTCAGTGGACAGAAAAGTTTTCTCACCTATCTTTATGTGCCTGGAGCATTAAACATAGAGCAGATATACTGGGCCCATCTGTTCAACCAGATAGAGTGAAAAGTTTGATCACAGTTTGGTACTTTCCCCCCAAACTGTTGTCTCTAATCTCACTGATCTGTCCTCCATTTGTCACAAAGACCGAAGTCCCTAAACAAGCCTTGGGCAGCATTCCAGCATCTGGGCTGGCAATACTTAACCAAAGGGGTTTGTTTTAGGTCAGGCTGGGGTTACAAAAGGCATCAACCCATATGTAACCTGGCTTTTAAGAGCCTAAAGTAACTTTCCTTCTAACCCTCAAAGTTCTGGCATGGAAACTATGTACTTAACTGAGTTCTCAAGAAACGAATCCACTGCCAAGAAGAGCTTGCACTTGGTCACAAGCACCATCCTTACTAAGGATGCCAAGAGCATTAGATTCCCTTTCACCTTCCATTTATTGAGGACTGAAATTTCATGATCTGGAGAAGAACGCAGGGAAAGGGCCTACATTCTGTAACTTAAAACCGATGTCCTGGCTGGATGTATATGAGTTTGTTTGATCTGTAAGGGTTCGGTGAATCGTTGGAGAAAGAGACCACAAGTGACCAGCTTCATGCAATGAGCAGGAGGGAGTTTATTGAAGAGGATCCTAATTCAGCGCGCTGAGGCTCAAGGCTCATTCAGGAAGGGAGAGCGGCCCAGAGCCCAGAGCAGAGGTCAAGCAGAGCTTAAGTACACTTTTTGGGAAGGGGGGGGGATTGCATACATCAGAACAAATCATCATGAGGCGCGGGAAAATTGAACAACAACTCTGAGACATGATTAGCACATTCATTGGCGGGAACAGGTCGGGAGGGGGTGATTGGTCACTCCTAAGCGGGGTACACATTCAAACTGGTGGGTTCGGGCCCTGTGTCAAACTGCACAGGGCCCTAGGCTAAATGGCCAGTAGGGCGTTGTTTTAACTATCTCAGGAATTTCAGGTTCTGGGTATAGCAGAGGAACTTAACAATACCTAGTCTTTTACATTTTTAATTCAAGCTTGGCAGCTTAGAAACTTTACAATTCCCGGTCTTTTACATTTTAATTTAGGCTTTTGCAGCTTAGAAATTTTACCTTTACAGATCATCTAAAACTGGTGACACTTGCTCCTACAAACTTATCAGGAGGATTAAATGAGAAGGGAAAATATTTAGCAGCAGTTTATGATCAAACTATTTTCTGTGACTTTAAGATTTTTTTTCCCCTAGGGGGAAGGGATAGGAAGGGAATGACCTTTGGCTACAACTGAAAAGCCAGTAAATTTCTTCCTATTATCCTCCCTGGTGAGACTTTATAAAAGATAATCTAAGAAAAAGAAGCCCATTTATGAAATACACCAAGAGAAACATTTGCAATATTATACATTTTTTGAGTTTACAAAAAGCAAATTTAATATTTACTTCAGCAGCAGACTTTTTGTGTTTTACCCCCACCTTTGGCAGTCTGGACAAGCATTAACGAAGTCTACAACGCCAGTCACAGATTATAAAGATGACTGAAAGATGAGTAACTATTCAAGGCTTCTCTCCAGAGGCCTTTCCCTGAAACCAGACGGGCCGAGCTGCTCACTGCACACCTTTTCTTGCTTCCTCTACTCCCCTCTTCTCTTTCACCCAATTCAAGCATATCTTGAACAGAGAGCATCTTAAGTGTCAGTCTGGATGCTCTGGACTTTGGATCCAGCCACCGGCAAACAGGGCCGCTTTGCGTTCTTGCCCCAAGGCCTCTACCAGCCTCCTACCGAACGCAGTGCTGAGCTGCCTAGACCGCACAGCTCGCTCAGCGCCTCCCCCACCCCGTTCCAGGTCCCCTTAGCAGGGTCATCGCCGGGTCTCGGTCGGGTCATTGCCCGGGAATAACCCGGCCAGAGCGCCAGCTCCAGCCGGGAGGGGCCGAGCGCGCTCCTCGCAAGGCCCCGCCCCATCGCCAGATGCGGCGCCTTTGGTGCGCGGTGATTGGTGGGTGCGGCCGCCGGATGAATGGGGTGACCGAGGCGGGGAAGTGGGGCAGTGCCGCCGGGGGGCGCGGGGGCGACAGCGGCACCGCCCTACGCCGCGGGCGGTTAACTGTCCCCTCGCCCGGCAAGAAAAGAAGGGTCCAGGTGGGCAGGCTCCTGTCCTGGAGCCGCGGTCGGGCGCGGTTGTTGGGTAGGCCCTGCCGGGTTCCAGGGATCCGGAAGGTGGCCCCCGTGGGACCTCGGTCCGGATACCGGAGGGGGCGAGAGGGCTGGGTGCGAGGGAGGTTGTGTCCACCTCTCGGGCTAGCGACAAAGGGCGCCCCCACCCCCTGAGTCGCCCTCCCGGTTGCTCGGTGCACGACGTGGAAAGATGGCCTGGTTCCTTGGAGGGAGAACTAAGGTTGAAGTCCGTGGTTGGCATCCAGGCTTTTTCTATCCCTGCCGCAGTACCCCCTTTTTTATTCAGCATTTTAGTTTTAGTCATTCCAAACATACCTGTTGCGCGCGCATTGCTTATGCCAGAAGACCCTGGAGAACAAAGTCGACTATCGTTAACAATGGGGAAGATAGGGAGTAAAAGTAAGCGAAACAGTGACCGATGGTGACAAGTGCTGTGAACGAAGTAGCCTAGTGGAAAGAGTAGATATCGATTATAGCTAGATTGATAGAAAAGACCTGTTTGAAATGATGTGCGAGACCTGGGAAGCAGGGAGGAGAGTGGTTTTAAGAGGATGGTGTATATTTAGCCTTTGCAGAGGCCTGGTTGCTTTAGTGCCATGTTCCTCATCCTCTCAACATCTGAATTTCCATCACACCTTTATTATTATTACTACTATTATTTTTTACATTTCCTAAAGCACATAATTTTTCACCGTGTATTGTATTATTTGAGTTACACACACATAAATACACACCAGTTCCTCCAAAGAATAGTCAGTAAATAGGTTCTTAGCATCCACTGGCTTCTAGATATTCTGCTAGGTGCAGAGGGTAACTTAAAAAGTGAACAGAACATTCATGAATGCTTTCTGAATATTGGTCCTGTCCTTTTATGCTCATCCTATACATCATCTGAGGCTCCATTTATCCTTACTCCTTGGGAATTTTTCTTTAATATTTAACCACAACCCAACTTTCCAGGCTTTCTTCTGGCTTTCAGAACCTAGATACTTAATTGGTGCATCCAATAAACTAATTGAGTCCACCCATTAGTGAAAAAAAGTACATGCATTATTCTTCCCATATGATGTTTGTGTTTGATTTTGTTTGGTTATAATAGTAACCTGCAAGGTCATAATTCACAATAATGAATGAAGTGAAAATTTGAGGCACTTGACTAGCTAAGTTGAAAAAATGTTTAATGATATTATGAACATGAACTAGAAAATGATGGTCTCTTCTAAGTCTTAAAATGAAGAAACCATTTGTTTAATGGCCTACCTTAATCTCTGCCTTTTTTTTTTTTTTTTTGAGACATTTGGCAATCAATATCTACACATGCCAGTGTTTTCCTGTGACATGAGAAGCCATATATATTGGGAAAGCCGAATTCTTCTAACTGGAATATTGATCTAATTATCAAAAATTATATATACCTTGATTGTTCTGAAAAGTAAATAAACTTTAATTCAATTCTTCTGATTCTGTTTTAAAAAGTAAGAATATTGATATTGTCTGTTCCTACATAACCAATTATTCCTAAATTTAGTGGCCTGATACATTTTTTAATTTCAAAGTTTTTTCAGGTAAGGAATCAGGGCAATTGTTTGCCTACCAGGGTTTTCTGCTTCAAAGTATCTCACAGACTGCAGTGAAGTTATAGGCCAGGCTTATAATAATCTCAAGGCTTTCCTGGGGAAGGGTACATTGTCAAGTTCTCTCATATTCATTGTCAGGATTCAGTTCTTTACAGGCTGTTACACTGAGGACATCAGTTCCTAGCTGTCTGTTGGTAAGAGATCAACCTTAATTCCTTGCCACGTAGGTGTCTCCAATATGGATGGCACCTTGCTTGATCAAAGCGTACTGCTAAGAGGCTACAGAAAGAGTGCCAATAAGCTAGACGTTACCTTCTTTTCTAACCTAATTAGGAAATAGGATTCCATTTTGTACCATTGCTGTATCTATTAAAAGCAAGGTACTGGGTCCAGCCCAGGTGCAGAGATTATTTGGAGCCATATCAGAAGCTGTCTACCACATAAACAAAGCACAATAAACTGATTATATGAATTTGAGGCTCTAAAAATTTTTCTTGAATGTCCTGAAATGGTCTTATTTGCTATCTTTATCATGAAGACAGTATATGGTCTTCTGAGTGTATGGCTTAATAAACATTTGTTTTTTGCCTGTTGTGTTCTGGCACAGCACCGTGCTAGAGGTATAAAGATAAATGACATGTTTTTTTTTTTCCTGCCCTTGACTTACAGAAGAAAGATGTAAGAAACAATTACTAATTAATATTATACATGATAAAACAAAAGCTTCACAGAGTGCTCTGGTCATAGGGAAAGGAGGAGAGAAACATTTTGTTCTAGGTCACAGAGAAGTAAACAGAATAGGAAGATACGAGGAGAAAAAGGAAAAGATATGTTTAAGATTATAAACTTAAGACTAAGTAGAAAATTAATCTTATGCATCAATAAAATATAAAAGTAATATATACTGTATTCTGTATTTTCTAGGCTTTAAACAGTCTAAAATTACCCCATTGTATACTCATAGAGTATCTTTTACAACTTTTAAGTTTTATAACTGAGTTCCTTCCATTGAAATATACCTGATAGAGCGTATCATGTCATTTTAACCACAAAAATTAGAAAAAAGTAGTTATTAAATGAAATAAAGCAATTATGAAGTGTATCTTTTGATAACCAACACAGTAAAAAACACTTGAGACTTTGTCCTGGTTCCAAAATCTTATCTTTAGCCTATTGTAGCATTTGAAGAAGTTGAGAACTGAAGCTGATTCAAATTTTAATTTTACACTAACTGGCTTTGTAGCCATGGGTAGTTCACTCTCCAAATGTTCAATTTTCTCATCTCAATATGGTGTTGAAAGAATAAAATGAGAGTCTATTGGGGATTAACTTAGAACTTTATAAATAATAAAAAGGAGAATATTTGGTTACAAATTTGATTCACTGAAATAAATATAATCACATTTTCTATTTTTAGAGGAAGTACTTCATATTCATAATAATTGATTCACTTATATAGAGTAAGCTACCGTGAATTAATACTAACTTAAGATTTAATATTTTTTTCATCATAACATCAGTTGTAAGCATGTTAATTTTTCAGATTTTAAAATATCAGTAAGTAGAAGGAGAAATTGATCATCATTGTAATAGGGAACAAAAAAATGATACTTATATTTTAAAATTTTAAAAATTATTGTAGTTGGTATTTTCTTTCTCTGACTTAATTTTTGGCCAAATGGTACTTGAAAAAGTATATCCTGGTGATTTGCATTTCAATTTTCCATTCACTCATTTGTTCATTTATCCACTCAATATATATTTATTTAGATCTTACCAGATAGGAGGCAATGTTCTAAGTGTTGGGGATATAATTGTGAATAAAGTCTGTGCCCTCAGTAAGCTTATTGGGGGATGGGATAATAAATATTAAAAAGGAAATCTAGGTGTGTCAGACAGTGATACACCCTAAAGGAGAAAATTAAGCAGAGAAAAAGGGTTTCTGAATGTAGGAAGTATAGGGAAGTGTTGCACATTTAAACAGAGTGGGTTTTTGCTCCCTAACAAGATGACTTTTATGCATGAATGAATGAAACAAAAATGTAAGCCTTGGCAATTTCTGGGTTAGATAATTTTAAGCATGGGGGAATAGTAAGTGCAAAGACCCTGAGGCAGTTTAGTGTTTGGTATATTCAAGGAATTAGGAGGAGGTTATTGTGGGTAGAAGGCAAGTAGCTTTAGAAAATCAGAGAAATGGCAAGGCACTAAATCATGAAAGACATTATGGGCCACTGTAAGGATTTGGTTTTTCATTCTCTGGTGAGACATGATGTTGGTGGATGGTATTGAGCAAACATGTGATGTGATTTAGCTTTGGTTTTAACAGAAATCACTCTGGCAGCAGAGTGATTTATATAAGTTCCCAATAGACTTATATAAGAGACAAAGGCAGGACTAGAGGTCTAGTTAGGAAGTGTTCTGTTTTGAATAGGGCTTGTCCCCTCTGAAACACATGTTGAAATTTGTTTGCTATTGTAGTGATGTTGGGAGGGGGGCTTTTAAGAAGTGGTTAGGTTGTTAAAAGGGATTAATGCCTTTATCACAAGAATGGGTTCTTATAAAGGGAACCCAGACTCTCTTGCTTTTCTTTCTTCCAAATGTGCCCACTTGCTCTTTAGCTTTTTCACCATGTTGTGGAAGAATTCAAGATCCTCACTATATGCCTGATCTTCCCTTCTCCAGAACCATAAGCTAAATAAACCTCTATTTATAAATCTCCCAGACTCAAGTATTCTGTGATAACCACTGAAAACAGACTAATACAGGAAACTATTGCAAAACTTTGGTGGAATGATTGAGAGTAACACCCTAGATCATTGTAGTGGAGATAGTGAAAAGTGAACAGATTCTCAATATATTTTGAAGACTGAGTAATAAGATTTCGTTGATGCATTGGGTGTAGAAGGTGAGAGAGAGAGTTAAACATAACTGTAAGGGGATTGGCCCGAGAAACTTTATTGATAGAGTTATCATTTACACATCTGAGGAAGATCAGATATAGGGAGAAATCTTGAGATCATCTTTTTTTTTTTTTTTTTAAGATAGAGTGAGAGAGAGAGAGAGAATTTTTTAAAAATATTTATTTTTTAGTTTTTGGCGGACACAACATCTTTGTTTGTACGTGGTGCTGAGGATCGAACCCGGGCCGCACGCATGCCAGGCGAGCGCGCTACTGCTTGAGCCACATCCCCAGCCCCCAGAGATCATCTTTGATTACACTAAGTTTGAGGCACCTTTTAGACATTAATAGGCAGTTAAATATCTGAGTCTGGCATTCGGCTGAAAGATGTGAGCAGGAGAAATACATTTGGAAATCAGCAGTCTAGATGAAATCCAAAAATCTGAAATTACCTTGAAGCCAATATAAACAGAGAAGACTGCAGACGCAGACCTCTTTCATTGCCAAGTCACTCCCAAAGTATTAAAAGGAATTGGAGAGGAAAAGGCTAGAGAATTCAGAAACAATACAAGTTGTTCATTCATTTGGTAGATATTTTTGAGCATCTGCTATTTGCCAAAAAATCTGCTGGGGAAATGACATGACAGACCAGGTACAGGTAGGGCCTTCAAGTAGCTGACATTCGTCAAGTTGAACACCAAAGGACAGGAACAGAGATATACTACAGTACACATTGTTGAACAGAAGGAAGAGAAGGAGTGGCAAAGAAACATTGGAAGTGCAGAACAGATTCCAAGGTCTGAGAAGGAAAGGAAACTGTCTTTAATCTCCAGCTTATCCAAAGATACGCTGGACCAATGGCAATCCCTGGCAGCAAGATAACAGAAAACAAAAATTATAAGAGAAGAAAGTAAGGTTACAGGAAGTGGCTGGGGGAAGGAGGAATGTAGGAACAACAGAGACTACATAGTGTCATCCTTAGCATAAAATAGTTTATACTTGGTCTATAGACAACTTTGAAAGACAAACACAGGCTTAGATCTTGTAAAAAGTGTTTCCTTACATCATGCAAATACTCCCAATAAAACAGCAGGTTTACTAAATAGATTGTATTCTAATGAAACTTTCAATTGTATTTTTTGTTGTTGTTCAACTGCAGCTGCTCTAACAATAGAATAATTTCCCCAGGATGATAAATACTTTCTTTCTCAAAAGCAACACTAAAGCAATCTTTAAATACACTTGGAGAAGTGTGTGCTGGAGGAGAGTTGAGCCTACTGATAAAAATTGAGTAAAAGGAAAAATGCTACCAGAATTTAAAAATAAGGAGAAAAAGAAAATAGTTACTTAATGAAGATAATTAACAATCATTTTCTGGGTTACTACCACAAAGATGCTATAAAGAAATAGAGAAGACTTACAGGGTTTTTTGATTCACACTGCATCCTAGATCACATGATAGGTAGATTAAAATAACAGGGATGGCTTCAACTCTAGAATCACATGGGCCAGGAATCTGATTCTTACACTAACAAAAATACTTCCTTTGAACTCTATCATTTAGTGAGCATGGCATTAATTTGCAAAAAAAATGCAGTTAAAATTGAGGAGTCATTTGAATTGTTGTGTTTCCTGCAGTTTTACCCAAGAATGCAAATTATGCTGAAATATGGAGTAACTCATACCATTGTCATGTTAGTTCACTCTGGTATGTAAGATTAGTTATTGGGGCAGGGAAAATTTCCCACAAATTTCCGACTTGTGTATATTGGGAACTCTAGGTCTCTGATTAGAGGAAGAATGAGACCATGGCCTTACTAATTTATGTTCAAGAGGAATTAATAATCCTGGGATATGACTATCTGACAGAAGGTTGGAACTATGGAGCAGGAAATGGAACCACCAGGGTGATGATGGAGTTGGGGAGAGGGAGTAAGAGTTCATTTACTTACCCAAAACATATTTATTGAGCTCTTATTATATACCAGGGATTATAATGTAGATCTGCAGATAAGTAACGTGCAAAATCTGATATATTTTCCCTTCCAGTGGAGTTTACAACCTAAAGCAGTGGTCGTTAAAGAGGAGTACATGTACCCCAGGAACTGAGTGAGATGATATAGTCAGGAAATAGCTACAGTGAAGTGATAAATGCTGTAATGAATTCAAGACTCATATCAGCTATCTGTGAAAGATCATGTGAAAGATATCTTTTAGGAGATGGGAAGAAAATATTAAAGCTTTATATCTATTTTAAAATAAAAAACATTTAACACAATGTATAGTTTGATAGTTACATGATCTATAATTAAAAATAAAAATATATAGGTATTTTGATAGTATGGGCTTAAAACATGTTACTGATAGATAAAGACAAAAACAATTGAGTAGGTTGTTAAACTTGAGATTTTTGGAATCTTATTAAATATAAGACTTATAGCCCAGCACAGAGTACATGCCTATAATCCCAGCAACTCTGGGCTAAGGCAGGAAGATCACAAGTTCAAGGTCAGCCTCAGCAATTTAGCAAGGCCCTGTCTCAAAAAAAAAGCATATATATATATATATATATATATATATATATATAGAGAGAGAGAGAGAGAGAGAGAGAGAGAGAGAGAGAGAGATAGCTATGGGTAGCCTAGTGGTAGAGTGTCTCTTGGTTTAATCTCCAGTACCATTGAAAAAAGAAAAAAAGTTTAAAAACCAGGAATTTAGTGTTACAGAAACTTAGTATGACACCTCTGGTCTTGTATTGTTGCACAAAGAGTGAAAAATACAGGAAATACCCAGAAATCTTTTATACCAACAAAATATGCCTTCAATAAATCCCTTGAAAGAAACTTCTGTGTATTTGATTCCATTGTAGCATTTACCGCTCTGCATTGTAGTTGTTTTCTGACTCTATCATTTTAAAGGTCGGGGAATCCTTCCCCCAACACCCCCTTTCCCCCTAATGCCTTGCGTAGTAGCTGGCAAGTTGCATTGAATGACTGTTAATAATCTCAATTATTGGTGTATGTTTGAATTACCTATTTGTAGGTAGTTTGTATACCAGTATTCCTATGGTAATGGTCCACTGTCTGAAGCACAGCTAGCAAAAGGTAATCATTACTTTGTAAATATATAAAAGAATAAGTTTGCCTATATTAAACAATTGACTGTTTTGGGTCCTTGGACATGGAGTAGTAGAAATACTGCAAAACGGGCACTAGAAGAAAGGCTAAATTTTGAAGGGTTGAAATGGGGGAAATTGTAGGACACTAGGATGATGAAGCCCTTATATTACCCATACATCAATGAAAAATAGCCTGAATAACTTTTAAGTGCTTAAATTTGCCCAGGTGAACAGCACCCCGCACACTACCATCATTCCTTCTTTTACAACGCCTTTGAAATAATTTTATACAGTAGACATAGGTGGCAGTACCTCTAAAAAAAAAACCAAAAACTAAATCCGTAAGAAAAGCACACAACAAATCTATGTAAAAGGAATAATTAAGGTTGTAACAAGAGTTTTGAATGGTTTTGTTGTTATTGCTTTGTTAACTTCAGCCCTCTGCTCCAGTGGTCTCCGTTGGCATTTAATTCTTTCAGCTAAAAACAAGAACTGGTTCCCATTAAGAGTTGTAGAAAAGACCGTTATGAGGGTCGGCTTCTGCCGCTCAAGTACTACCAAAGAATGTCACTGGCATTAAAAGAATCAGAGTTCAGGGCACTGGGAACTTCACTACTGCTATTGCGCAGACTCTGGGTTCCACGCAGGCTTATTAGGAAGAAAGAGGGCAAAATTGCCCGAAGACACGTGAACTAAGGGGGACCAACCCTGGCGTCTGCTCCCCACTGCATCAGATTCTGGAATTTACAATCACGAAAGTTCTATTGCCTGGGGATTGGCTCCGGAGCCCCATGACATCATAGCGCTTGATTCATTCTTTGGGCCCGGATTGGCAGGCGGCGCCATTGTGACGTCACGGTCAGCCCACGTTCTGATTGTAGATACCCGGCGCCTTCCTCTTCCCATCGCGGCGGATCCTCGCTACCGGTGCCTCCCTCCTACATCCTCTCTGCTTCAGCTGGCCAAGGGCTCTCCTGCCGCCGCCTTGCTGCTTCTCAAAGCTGCTGCTGTCCCTCAAGCCAAGAGGTAAGCCGTCAGCTCCAGGAAACTTCGCCGGGGCCAGCCGCTCGGCCATGACACCCTCGCGAGCGAGCGCGCGGCCGGAACGCGGGCTGCAGACCGCGGTTAGGTCCCGAACCTAGTGCAGAGGAATAGCTGCCGGCTCGGCCAGAACTCCGCTCACTCCGCCAGCCGGTCGGCTCCTGGGGGCAGCCCGGCCCCTGGAGCGTGGACCCGGGGTGCGGGTACAGCGGTGGAGCGCACGGCAGCCCACCCAGCCACCCAGGTGGAGGTAGCGCGCCTCGGGGGTTTCCACCGGGATGCTGTCGCACCTGTGTGGCCGTGCGAACCGCAGGCAGCCCCTTTTGCGTGCTGACAGACGCCGCGGAGGCTAGACACCGTGCAGGAGACCAGAGGCAGGATGGATATATTTGTGCGCCCAGTTCTCGCGTCTTGTCAGACAGCGCTTTTCTTTAGAGAGAAACAAAACCTGGATGATTCGCAGAGCCTATGCGGGGACGTGGGTCAGGTGGGCACCCTGCTGCCGGGTGCGTTTGCCCTAGCTTCGCGTGGGGCTCGCGGAGGGAGTGAAGCGGATCCTCTCCGGCCTTTTTCTCTTCTTCCTTTGCCTCCGCCCCTCTGAGGAAAACCCGCTAGCTCGGGGCCACTTCAGTTTTTATTAAAACCAGATAACTGCAGCCCTGGGATGAGGTTGATAGGAAAGCCAGAGGGGGAGGACTCGCTGTCGACCTGGGCGGCCCTTTTAGGGATTCCGGGCCTGGGAGAGGCGGGGAGGAAGGCGCGGGAGCGGCCCTCTGCCTGGGGAGCTGTGGGGTGCGTTTTGTTGTGAGTTATTAGGAAAAGTGCCCTTTTACTCCTTACATACCAGTGAGACTTCCCTCTTTTTACTCGAGGTAGTAATGCCTAGAGCAAAAGTTGTTCTTTTTGAACTGTCTTGCAACCGTTCAGTGCTTTTGCACTTGGCAGTTTTCTCTCCTCACAGTTAATTGTGAGTTAAAATCATCATGCTCCTTGATTGCAAATTTAGAGAATGCATTTCGCCGAGTTTTGCAAGGGTCTCTGTGTGTCCTCTTTATTCGAATGTAGTGTATAACTTATGTGCTTGGCTGGATAACTGAGAGGTGCTTGATGGGGAACCAGCAGCCTTTTTTTTTTTTTTTTTTAAGCGGGACCCGTGGCAGGAAGCGTTTTATGGGGTTGTACGGAAAACCTAATGTTGCTTGTTAGGTTTTGTAATTCGTTCCCCTAACCACTTGGCAAAAACCTGTTGGTTTGCACTTGTTTTGATTGCACGTCTCAGCAGCACTTGGTGCTTCATCTACACATTCAAACAGTTTTGCATTAGGTGGCTGTGTATAAACACTTTAGCTTTTTATCTGCGATTGGGGACAACTTTTCTAGTTAGCTCAGACTCTGACTGCTGGGGGTTCTCCAGGAAGGCTCTGCCCTTGGAAGAGAAATGTTGCTCATTTTCCTTTTAGATTCTTAACCCAGTCATTGCCAGAAACTTTCTGTACTGTTACCTCTTTTTGTTTTTTCTATTCCATTCCTAACTTAAGATAAAAGGGAAAAATATTATGGATGTTAGATGGATAATTTTACAGAATCTGGAATAGAACTCTGCATAAAAGTGAAAGCAGAAAGCATATTAAAATTTGGTTGTCAAGATTTTTCAAGGAAAGTATCTCATATGTTCAGACACTATCCTCATCTCTGTAACTCCATTTCTTTGTCTATCAGTGAGAGAGGGGGTCCACATTGCATATTTATTATATGGATTTCAAAGATGATACAAATGAAAGAGTCCAGCACAGGTCTGCCAAATGGTGATTTGATAAATGGTTCCTTTTCTTTCCTGGAGCTTTTGGTTAGAGACCTTAATTTTTGTACCTTTGATGTTTGAAAAAGTCTTTGTTTTTTTCACTGCTTTCTCTTTTGCTCTCAGCATAATTATTGCTTGTTCTCCTATTTTTAGAGGTGAGTACTTATCCTTGGATGTCTTAATTCTAACTTGAATTATACAAATCAAGACAAAACTGTTTACCTTCCTTCAGGGTAACTGAGGAAGGTTGTAGAGTGTGAGTAGATACTTTTACCTTTTTCCTTCTGGACATTATACTTTCCCTCTTCTGATACATTTTGTAATTATTTTTTTAAATTTCTTTGTATCTACCAATTCTTCTGTTACCAATAGTCTAACCCTCCCATTAGTTACCTATAAGTCTTTTCCTTGCATTTATTCTGTTTCTGGTACTATTGTGAAAATACTTACTAATGGTTTGTTTTCCACATATAATTTGTATAACCTCCCTGTGAGTTTTATCACCCACCTGTTTTTCTTTTCTTCTTCTTTTTTTACACTTGAGAACTAAAGCCTAGAGATGTTAGCTGACTTTTCCATATTCACAGAACTTTGCCTCTTGCAATATACCTTGTCCTTCACCTGTCTAGGATTATTTGTTCAGTTTTCTATGTGCCATTCATATACCTTGTTAAAAATCTAATTTTGTGCTTAAAGCTCCAACCTAAGCCATTCAAAATTAATATTTGTTGTCTCAGTTTTACCTAAAATCTGTTCCCCCTTTTAAAGCCCATACATTATTTCTTTTTTATTAATCCATTAACTGTCAGTTATTTGTTGTGTTTAGATACAAAGATGAATGACACAGTTCCTGATTCCAAAGGGCTTCCTGATTTAGCCTTTTACACACATTTGGAACAAAGGGGTGTCAGAAGCATATTGCTGGGGTACTTGTCTACGTCTATCTGGGAAAGCTTTATAGCAGAGCCATCCACATTAGGCATATCAGTTTCTTGAGCTGCTGAATTGGTCAGGATGCTTTTGGTGCAAGAGGTAGAAAGCCAAATTCAGTTAGGTTTAACCTCATACCTGCCCTGAAAAGTCTTTGAAGGCAGGACTTTGGCTTTGTATTTAAGAGTCCTCTTAGGTATTGGTTATGTTCTTAGGTTGATTTTATAAGATGACTGCCAGCAACTAACTGGACCTTCTTGGCACTACAGCAACACAAGAAGACTTTTCTTTCCAACATTTTCAAAGAGGGGCTTTGGCCTAGGTCTTGAAGAAACCTTTGGTTTCTTGAAGCAATAACTGGAATATATCTGATAATAGATTATCAGTAGCTATCTGATAATCTGGGACCCATCCCAGAAGTGAGGTCGAATCTCACCTCACCTAGCTGGCTATTGTACCTTAAGGTGGGGAAACAATAGAAAGTCAGCTACAGTGTCTTCTGTAAGGTCTTCCAGGATGTCAGTACCCAAACAGGTGACTGAATTGAATTAAACTGAAGTGAAAGGATATTGAAATTTAACCTTCCATTTTGTAGAGAATCTTAGTTGGCAGGCATTGATAATGAGGACTTGTATTCTAAGCAAGAGGGAATTTGGAGAGCAAACAGGTACAGAACCATTGGGCAAGAAACAAGTAGCCCAGTTGGCTGAAGTGGAAAAAAAGGTTAGATAAGCAAGGTACTGGTGTAGTAATAATGGCTAACTTTATTTACTGTGTGTGAGATCCTATATAGATCATTTTGTGAGGATTTATCTCAGTTATCATTAGTTGGTACTAGAACATTCCCACTTTACTGATGAAGATATGGAGACTCAGAAATTTTAGGTATTTGCCCAAGGTCACAAAGCATCCAGCCAAGATCATCTTGACTCCCTAGTCTGTTCCCTTTCCTGAGGTGTTTGCTAATTGAATATCATGAAACTTTTGAACTGGGAGGGTAAGTTATGAGTGGTGTGCTCCAGAAATAGGAGTTGTCAAAGTGTGTAAGATGGATCGGCAAGGACAGAGACTGGGAATGTAAAGAGGGGGTGAGAGGCTGTTAGAAGTGACAAGGTCTGACCTGGAGCAATGGTCACACAGACTGTAGACAGGTGACTGTAGAAGACTGTGTTCAGGATAGGGCCTAGAGACCACTGGGACTCAAGGGCCAACCAGAGGAGGGGCATTCCAAGACTGGGTGGTGGAAGAGGCATGATATTATAAGGATAGGAGTGAATTATAAAGACAGGAGGAAACTTTGAAACCAGATGGAAATATCCTAACAGCCCAGTTTAGTATTCAAAAAGGCCATTTCTTCTTCTTGAGTTTAGATTCCTCTTCTTTGTGGTTAGCTTCTGTCTTAAGAGGTTGGTTTTTTGGTGGTTCTTGTGCAAGTACACATTGGTACTATATTTCATCAGTTCTTAAATGGTTGTCCACATTTTATCCTCTTGGTAGAGATGTAGCTTATAATCAACAGATCTTAAAATCACTGTAGGCATTTTCCAATGTTTTAATATTACTAAAAATGGAGTGCTTTTCACATCTTTGAGTTAAATGCCATTGGTGAGAAAAAGGAGAGCCCTAATATTATTGAAGTTTACACAAATAGTGTCTAGCAGAGCCAGGAGTAAGAACCAGTCTCCTGGGCTCCTTCCACCAAATGAGTTACCTCACATAATAGTCCATATAATAGATACTAAAGTACATACAGTCCCCTGATGCAGGATTACATAAAGCACATAGGTTAATCTTCTGCTTATTAAAACTTTAGTTGAAGAAGACTGCAAAACATGATTGTAGGTAGGGTGCTCTATTGTATAGAAACAGACTGTTGTTCTGGTTTCTTGTCCTAACTTGCTACCAACCATGAGAAAATCAACTCTGGGCATTGGTTTCTTTTCTTCAAAAATGGAAGATTAAAATTTCTTATTTTAATTTTCGCCAAGAATAAATCCTTTGTTTCTGATGAGGGTTAGAAAATGAAAATGGAGATCATTTAGGTCTTAGGTAGATGATGTCAGAGTTGGTGATGGAAATTGCAGTAGCAGAAGCAAACTGTCAATGTTTTTTACTATTAAGGGGTTAAAGCATAACTGCTGAGGAAGATCTGGCATAGTGAAGCAAATTGTCACAGAAATATGAATCTGACCTAATTTTAAATTTCTGTAATGGGACCTCCCTACCCACCCAACCCCAGTTTCAACCCACAAATGTTGCTGTCGCCAAATATTTTGGTTCCTTCTGGGCTCCCACTGACATATTTCCTCCATGGGGACATTTTTAGTTCATTTGTAGGCACTTGCTCTTAGAATTGTGTAGCCCCTAGATTTAAAATATACATACTTGGTGATTTTTTTTTTTTTTTTTTTTAGAAAAACTAAGTTCTATTCTTGCCCCTTCCTCTTCCCTGCCAGTACATTTGTAATTGTTTTCAGGCAAAAGTATGTCTTGGTATTCCTTATATTTTAAGGGGCTGTGGCTGTGGCTCAGCAGTATTCCTTATACTTTAAGGTAGTCTTTTGTACCTTTTCTTTGATGTCCTTTTTACTGTCTGGGATTTAGGAAATTGTTTCAATTTTAGTGCTGACACTGTTGTTTTTTCTGTAATTGAGAGAATGACTTTTTTGGGGGGAGGTGGGGGGTGGGTAGTACTAGAAATGGAATGCAGAGGCACTCTACCACTGAGCTACACACCTCCTTGCCTTTTTAACATTTTTTAAAATTTCAAGAAAAGGTCTCACTAGGTTGCTGAAGCTGGCCTCGAACTTGTGATTTTCCTACCTCAGCCTCCTGAGTAGTTAGAATTACAGGCATGCACCTCTGTACTGCCTGAGAATAACCATTTTCTTGAAACATACATACAGTTTTAAACTATAATTCTTATAGTAGCTAACACACCCCTGTTAGCACATGCTGGTTATGGGTGCCATTTCTCCTAAGTTCTACCTTTGCCTTTTCCTTTTCTCCAAGTCAACAGTTTCATCCTGTCAGAACTAATCTTTTGTAAGCCCATACTAAACAGACCCTAATTAAAGCCTTGCTGCAGAATTGGCCTCTCAAGTACATATTTTATCTGAGTTTCTGAACCCCAGAGTACTGTTCCCCTTTTGCCTTGGCACAGCAAATGCTACTACAAAGTGATTGTTATGAATTTCTGCTTCCCCAAAGAATAGTTCTCAGGACACCAAATTCAGTAATTATTCATTTGCTTCCTTGGGAGTTTGGGCATGTGGTGTATGTCCCTAGGGGTGTGTTCAGGGTACCTCTGCTTCAGTCTGTGGCAGAACAAACAAATTTCTTTAATATTTACAGATCAGCTGTATTTGTTAGTTGATATGACCCCAGTGAGAATTTGAGTTTGCTTCTGACAGAACTTCTGAATATTTACCTGTTATGGATCTGAGTTGGATGTAAGATACCAGCATCTATTCTTCTTTTAAGTAAGGAGAACTATAAGAAGTGGATTGAAGATGATGCCGTTCAGATTAGCAGCCACACATCTGTGTGGAGTTCCTCCTCTGCCACATAGGTCTGTGTAGACTCAGGTAAATCATTCCTCTTCCTTGAGACTTCAGGCCATATATAGAACTTGGAGCTCATAGTACCTGTGCCCATTGGAGGGTATTGATAGCATGAGTCTTGTGCATGACAGTTAAGTAGGACATTGGCTAATTTGATTAAGATGATAGAAGATACATCTTATATAAGATATTAAGTCATTATTTACAATAACGGAAGATTATAAGACTTAGAGCAGATATCCTTTAGAAGAATAAGTTGTGCTACATTTGGACAATGGAATACTTGGCAGATTTAGAAAAAACGAGACTGTTGTGTGGAATTCTGAATATAACTGTTCAGTGTCACATACCAGGCACCTTTCCAAAGTACTCAACCTAAATTAATTAATTTTGTGCTCACAAAACCACATGGTGTAGGAATCTCAGTTTTACAGATGAGGAAACTAAGGTGCAGAAAGGTTACATCACTTGTCCAAAGCTGCACAACTACTAGGTGATAAGAGTCAGGATTCAAACCCAGACAGGTGGGTTGAAGTCTGCTTATAGCCACCCTGCTCTTCTGTAGCCTGTCAGACCTAAATAATAGTCATCTGTATATGCAGCCTTGGCTTCAGAAATCAGAAGAAACAACAAAAAGTTGAGTTTCTTATTCATCATTACATTCTGAGAGGTTGATAGTACAAACAATACAGGGCTTTTGTGGATAGTAATTAAACAAACATTTAGACAAAGAAAGGTGGTAGGGAATAACATTTATGATCAGTCCTTGAAAGGGGTGACCTTTTGTTTCCTGCCTACTATTCTTTTGAATATTGTGAATATAAGCTGCCTTGTTTTTGGACATCAGAAATGCAGAGCTGGTGATATTAACTCTGTGGTAGAGCGTTTGTCTACCTTGTACAAAACCTTGGGTCCTATCCCCAGCACTGGGAGTGGGCGGGGGATACAAACATAGAACTCTATTGGTATGAGAAATCAGTGTTTAAAAGCCCTGCCTCCAGTTGAGGAGCCTATGGAATCTAGCAATGGTGTTCTTACCTGGCCCCAACCCTATCTGGGTTTGATTTATAAGGTGTGTAAAAGACCTAAGAGGTGTGGGAAGGGAGGGAAGGATGTCCAAAGCCCCTAGGGAGAGCTTTCATCTCTAGGTCATCTAATTTCCTTTGGGTGAAGGCATAAGTCATATGAGTATTTTGGAAACACTTACCAAGTCATTCTGATACAGACCCCGTTAAAGGCTGCTATGTTGGGCCACAGTGTTCAGGGTGTTGGATACCTTTCCTGCCTTTAGTTATCTCAGGATTCTTAGACTCTTTCAGAACTGAGTTTTCTTTCTGGATAAGAGTAACTAGTTCTGATTAGATGGTGATGGCTAAAAACACCGTATTTTCTAAAATTAAAAAAATTATAATATTTACATGATGGCTTACATATTAACATGGAATCTGACCAGGTGATTATACCCTGTTGACTTTAGCCACCTTGTCTAGAAAAGGTGAATATATGATTACTAGGTTGTGTTTGCTTTTAAAAAATTCCACATTTTTTGGTACGTTTTATTCATGCTTCTCCCTCCTCATTTACCTCCAGACCTAAACAACAATTATAAAATTTAAATTTTTAGATCATGTTAAAGAAAAGAAATGTGCTTTTGTGTTATATTCCTTGTATTACACAGGCTTGAGTTAAAAAATCTTTTTAAGACATTTACATTGGGGGAGGGTGCATAACTATATTAATTACATTTCTAAACCCTCTTTTTAATTTCAGCCGAGGCTGTAATACTGCCTTTGTACATTTTGTACAAATTAGTTTGGAGAACATGATAATTTATTTTGAATATTCAAGTGATCACATAGGTTATGAAACTGCAGTCAGATAAGAATTATAAGTAGCTGCCCATAGGAAAATATGTTGCTTTAAAGCCTCTTGAATATTTGTCTCCCCACTGTTTACAGCTGCAATGTGTTGGTTCAGATGTTTAGAGTATGACAGAGATAGAGCCAGCATCTCCAAGCCAGTCTTTAAGGGAGCCATTAGATCATGTGTAGTGTCTCCATGTCCATTATCTGTCAATTGTCTTCTCTACACAATGCTCCATCCAAGCAGGTAGTTGTCCTGTGAAACAGGTGGAAACTTCTCCAAAGAGCCCCATAAAGACAGAGTCTCAGGACCTCCATGTTTCTCCAGGACAATGCAGTGGTAGTTTCATTTTCAGAGCAGCTTCTTTTTGTTTCTTTTGCAAGGAATAGGAGGGTTTGGAATGAGCTCAGTGACCCTGAAGAAAGTTGGCTCTAATTGTAGTGACAGTGAGATAGGTGATTGTCTTTTTTCTTTCTTGGTGCCAGAGATTGAACTCAGAGCTTTGTGCATTCTAGAATGGCAATGTACTTGACCACTGAGCTACATCCCCAGCCTGACTAGGTGCTTTTTACTGAGCCATGGTAGAGAGTACAGGCTTGAGTTTACCATCTTTCTGAGAAATGAGTCTGGCATATTTTAAAGGGACTCCCATAATTCAATACTAAGGTAAATAATTGCAAATTACAGTTGGAAGACCAAATTTCACTAGCTCTTCTGCTTACCACATCTGCAGGGTTCTATCCACTCACCCATTGTCCATCTCAGATATTTATTTCTGAGAAAGTAACCACTTTTCTGAGTTCTAGATTCATAACTCCTCATTAGCTAGGTTTACCTGGATGCCCCACAGACCTTTCGTATTGGCCAACATGGTCAGGAGCATCACTGTTGATCAGTTTGTTCAAACCATCAAGCTTGAAGCAATGCTTTGATCCTTTTCCTTCATCAACCATTTTCATTCTTCAAGTGAGAATGACCAATGCTTTCATTTCCTTGATTCCTAAGAATTTGTCTGGCATGTTTATCTCTTATCCCAGTACCCACATACTATCTAGCAGGTGGTGTAGGTATTTAGCAATTAATGTGCATAATTAGTGCTCTAGATAAACATGTACCTTTAAGATATTATCGGTTTTGTAATCTGCACTAGTGGCTGTGTGAAACTGAATATGCCTTGATAGCCTGAGATATGTCATACTTCACGAGTAGCTTAACTGGGCAGTAGACTCTGGCAGGAGCTTCCATGCTTCCAGCCTGAAGGAGTAGAACGCTTTAGATTGCTAGATGCTCATTCCACCTACCCAGAAGCAGAGGTGATGTGCTTATTTGCATATTACCTTATAGAATTTTAAGGTAGAATGTGCCAATGATAGACTACTCTGGTGGTACTATGCCCACGAAAGGAAATGAGTCAGTTCTGGTGTCTAAGCACCCAAGTATTCCATGAGTAAAATAATAGTGGAAACCAACTCTTTAAATCTCATTTTGATTGAAAGCAACATTGAGCTTAAAGTAGATCACATACATGGAAAAAGCCTGTTTCAGTAGCCACTTGGCCATTAATTCATTAATGGCTTACAATTCTGTGTACTGCTTTCTGCTAAGGAACATAGATACTGCAGAGACATGACAGTACACTTAGCAACAAAAAGATGATGCAATAGAAAAGGTGACAGTTTCTACTTGAATCAGTAAATAACTAATTACTGATACTGCAGATGTTGACTATGTATGTTGCAGTTAGGTTTGGCAACAAATGATGGGGAATTCCCCAAATTAATAGTGGATCAATTATAGGATCCCCAAGTGTGTGGTAGTGTGCTGGGTAAATGTTCTAGGGTTGGTTTAACCTTTCGTAAGCTGCTTCTAGCTCACTATACATTAGTCTTACCGTGTGACTTCCATCTTACAGATAGCAGAATGGGAGAAGAGACAGAATGTAGAAGGAACTTGAATGGCACTTCCTTAAAGGGGAAATTCCCTGAAACTGCTCCTGTGTACTTTTGCTTATGTCTTATTGGCTAGAACTTGAAAATGTGGCCACATGAAGCTGCAAGAGGCTAGAAAAATTCCATCTTTCTTTCCCTTCCTTTCCCCTTTCTTTTCCTTCCTTTTTTGCAGTTCTGAGGATTGAACCTAGGACCTTGTGCATGTTAGGCAAGAGCTCTGCTACTGAGCTCCATCCCCAGCTCCAAAATTTTGTCTTGATTCTGGGTGTCCACGTACACTTAACAGTTTTGCTGCTGTGTATATTGGGTAACAACCCATAGTCTGTACCATAGGCAGGGACAAGATCTGAGTCTCCACCCACCTAGAATTTAGAGTCTGGAGGAGGGTGCTGACAAAAGGAACAGATATGAACGATGAAGTGACGAAGTTTGTGGTAGAGTAATGAGGAGTGCCATGGAGCAATCAGGAAGGATACTGCAGATTCAGGATACTGAATCTGTTTTGTGGAAAGAGGAAATGGGCAGGTGTGGGCGATTGTGGAGCACATGAGGGCAATTGAGGAGCACATGTGGAACCTGACAGCCAGGGAGGAAAACAGAGAGAAGCAGGAGCCTTATGTAAGCATAAGGAACAACACTGAAGAGTCTGTACATTTTCCTAAGAGCCTTTTACTGGCTTTGGGCAGGTGAATAACCCAGAAATATGCTTTTGGGGTCAAAACAACAAAAGACTGAAGTGAAGGCAGGAAAGATCCATTGGGATGGGAGTGTATGAATCCAATTGAGACATGATCGTAGCCTTAATTAGATAGTGACTTTGGGGATTGAGAAAAGTAGATATAAATCCTATAAATCTCATAGAGCTTAGGGACTGGGAAAGAATTTAGAAATAATTTGGTCGACCTTTTCACTTTACACATATGATGAAACCAAGTTTAGAGTTTTAAATGGCTTGCTTAGGGTCACATAGCTAGCTACAGAGCAACACCAGAAACTCCTTCTCTTTCTAAAGTCTTTCCTTTACTATCACTATCCAGTGATCTAAATTTGGAGAAGTGGCATTGTGGACATTTTGGAGAAAGCATAATTCACTTCTGACAGGGAAAGCAAGACAGCTGTGGAAGGTGGGTGATGATTAATTGGGATAGAATGGAGAGGGTAAATTACATGAGGATCCTTGGGAAAGAAACCAAAAAACATACCCGTCTTCCCTAGCTTTTCTGTCTTGGAGCCAACCATAAAGAAATTCCCTGACCTGCCTCATCTGATAGCAGATCCTGAGTTGCTCATTTCTGAAGGGGTCCTGCCCCACACCTGGAAGGAAGGAATGCTGCAGAGAGAGGCCAAGAAGAATCTGATCAGACAGGCCTTGCTGGGTTTCCCCACTCAGCCTATTCACATGGACTATACTCTTTTTGTCCAGTCACATTTCTACACTTGAAGCCTCCACAAATCCCAAAGAACAGGTTTCCAGGAGCTTTTGCATAGCTGAACCCAAGGAAGCTATATTATTATGTAACTAATATTATATTAATTATATTAGTCCATTTTCTGTGGCTTTATCCAAATACACAAAATTGGGTCATGTATAAAGAAGAGAGGTTTGGGGTAAGGATATAGCTGAGAAGTAGAGAGCTTGCCTATTGTGCATGATGCTGTAGGTTTGATCCCCAGCATTGTAAAAATAAGTAAAGAAAATTAAAAAGGAGAGTTTTTGTTGTTGTTGTTGTTTTTATAAGAGGTTTATTTAGCTCACAGGTAGAAAATTCAAGATTGGGTGGCTACATTGGTTGTACCTCTGGTTGAGGTTTCCCTTGGCTGCCTTGCAACATGGCACATGATATCATGGTGGGAGCACCTGCAAGAGGGTGAGATGACAAGGACAGAAAACCAGTTAGCAGGGAGGGGAATGCCCTGCTCTTTTTATAACAACCCATTTTCACAGGGTCCCTGAAAGAAGTGCATCAGTCCTTTCTGAAGGCAGTGCCCCCAACAACCTAATTACTTTACCCTAGGCTCTACACTTCTCACATTGATACCCTGGGAACCAAGCTTCCAACATATGAACCCTAGGGAGACAAACCACATCCAAAAACATAGCCAATGTCTGTGTCCTAATCCCCAATACCTGTGAATGTGTCAAGTTATAGGCACAGACAAATTAAGGCTGCATATGGAATCAAAGTTGTGTGTCCCCCTCCCCACATGTGGATGAATTCTTTTTCACCTTCCAGTGAGCCTCCTTGGGTTCAGCTGTGTGCAGAAGCTCCTGGAAACCTGTTCTTTGGGATTTGTGGAGGCTTCAAGTGTAGAAATGTAATTGGACCAAAGAGTATGGTCCATGAGAATAGGCTGAGTGGGGAAACCCAGCAAGACCTGTCTGTTCAGATTCTTCTTGGCCTTTCTGCAGCATTCCTTCCTTCCAGGTGTGGGAGAGGACCTCTTTGGAAACTTAGGATCTGCTATCAGATGAGGCAGGTCAGGGAATTTTTTTTATGGTTGGCTCCAAGACAGAAAAGCTAGGGAAGACAGGTATGTTTTTTGGTTTCTGTGACCTGCTTTGAGAAAGAGAAATTGTCCTTGGGCAGGAAAAGGAACAGATGAAATGGTGTCAGGGGTGCGTCAGAGGGAGACTTTGCTTTCTGAGGCCTGAAGTGCCCCAACATTACAGCAAAAGACTGGCTGTCCTTTATCATTCTGAAGCTGCTTCAAGAACCAAGGGCAAAAACCCAAATACTTTAACCTCATTGTTCTAGTGATTTAGAAAGGGCAGTGGAACATATAAGCCAGGAATTACAGAGAAAACCAAACTACATAGTCACAAATTGCTTAATGGTGATGCTTTTCAGAAATGCATCATTAGTGAATTATATAATTATGTGAACATCATAGAGTGTACTCCCACAAACCTAAATAGTATAAGTCAGTGAAGAGATACAGGAGATGTAGCCAAGAGATTTAAGAGATGTAAGAGGCTGCTGCCAGTGTAACATGGTACATGCATTGCTTCACATTGTATGCAAAAAGGGTGTACTCTAAAATAATAAGTATAATGCAAATCTATAAACCAGTAATATAGTTATTTTCCTTACCAAATGTTATGTTCTTACATGATTGTGTGCTTTTACAAGACTGGCAGTACAGCAGGTATGTTTATACCAGTATCAACCCAGACATGTGAGTCTAGAACTCACACATGGCACTAGGACTTTATGACAGCCATGATGTCACTGGGTGATTAGAAGTTTCTGGCTCTGTTATGGTTAGTTCCAGTATGTTCCTTTGGATGGACCCCCTTTGTATGTATGGTTCATCATTGACTGAACATCATTGTGGTAGTGCTTGACTGTGTGCCACAATATCACACCTACCTTTTTTCCTAGTGTTCAACCTAAATTACTTTTGCTGCGATTTTGAATTGTATACCCTTGAGCTTTTAATGCATAAAATATAATAAGTTAATACTAATTAGTAAATTAAAATGCACTAAAAACAATTCTGTGGCTTTTCCTTGCCTATTTTTCCCAGTGCTACTGGTCTTCTTTCCAGAATCATCTCTGCTTCCAGTTCCTTTGTCACCTAGTCTCATCTGGTCACAGGCTCTGCTGAGGTAGTGATGGTAGAAGCCCAAACTACACTTTATGGTGTACTGGAAAAGAGGAAATGGAAGCTACTTGATATAACATTTTTACATGTTTTGCAGTTCCTGGGTTTTAGAATTCCTTTCTTCTTCATAATTAACTTGGCTATAGTGATTAAAGTTAGACTCTGTATCCCTAGAAATGAGAAATGAAATCATTTTAGAGCAACTTTGGCACTGGAGATTTTTTTTTTTCCTGTGATGTCACCTTGTCCCTCTCCTTATCCTACCTTTTCTTTTCTTTTCTTTCTTTTTTTGGCACTGAGGTTTAAACCCAGGGAAGCTTTTCCACTGAGCTGTTTTCCAGCTCTTTTTACATTTTTCATTTTGAGACAGGGAAGTTGCTAAGGCTGGCCTCAAGGTTGCACCCTTCCTCCTTAGCCTCCTGAGTAGCTGGGATTACACCACCATGTGTGGCACTGCTTTGCCTCTCTACCTGTCTGTTGATACTGTTTCTCTCTGTTTGATCATTGTCCTACCTAAGGACATCTTCACCATGTAATTTGAATTTACAGGTGGAAAGGAAGATTTTTCAATGAAAACTGTACTGCATGTAATTTAAAAATATTAAATCCTATAAAGATGTGAGATATGACTAATAAATGAATGACTTCCATAGCCTTGCATGAAAACCACTTTAATTGCAATTATCTTTACTTATGTTTCACCCTCCAGGAAGGGAATAAGGATGAAACAAGAGGTCCCATTCATTCTGAGTTGACCAGCTAAACTTTCTTTTCTCTTCCCTTTGACTTGATTAAAATACGATTGTTGTGTGCTGAATTGTGGATTGTCATTTACGTTAGTCAAATCTCTATAAGACAAAGCCCCCAAAGCATAAGCTACATGCAGCATGACTGAGCCATGATATGGGGAGGAAAAGATGGGTCAGTTCTGTTCTTCAGTGTTTCAGCTGTACTATCCACTGTAAATAGTCAAGATTGGTTTTTTTCTTTATTTAAATCAAGTTGTTTTAGATTGTATATATGGTTCATAAGCATTTCTCTGTATTGTTTTCCAATCTACAAAAGGCAAACAGAGAAAACATTTTGTAGGGAGAGACCTTCAAACGTCTGTGTGGCTGTGACCTGATGATGAATTCTCTGAGCTCTAGTCAAAAGCACTGAGTTTCTTCATATTTAGGTGGATATGTGATGTACCCTTATAGCAGGTAGATGTGGAGCTCCATTGAAGATTTCTTCTCATTGACACTGCCCTTTTGCAAAGAAATACTTTTCCAAATCATGAAAAGTGTGCTCCAACAGGTAAAATGTTATTTTCAAATTCTTATTTTGGAGAAGGAAAAGTCATGTAATTTCCTGTCTTACTTATTAATTTGTTCATTCACTCATCCATTTTCTCCCTCTTTTCTATCCCCTGCTTTGTCCCCCTTCTATCTCTCTTCATAGGTAAGTGTGGATATAAATGCTTGAGCATTTATGCAGAGATTGATAATTAAATCCATTCTATTTGTAGTACTGTCTAATGCAGTTTAGCCTCAGGAAACTTCACTGAGAGTGTCCTTATTTGGAAGGGGAGTTGGTATCATGCTTTGGCTAAAATAACTGTTTTTATGTCCGCACAGTAATGTGAAACTCAGCTCACTCTTGTTTGATTGGTTCTTTCCAATTTCTCTTAATATCACATTACATATGAGATAATTTGATGAGTTAGTAGGGAACTAATTATCTCACAAAAACTTTTAATTATAATGAATTTATTGTAAGTTTGATTCAATATTGCTAACTCATTTTAAAAAAAAATGATTTTAACAAACTTTCAGTATTAAGTGTTCTGTTTTTAAACTGTGTACTCCAGGTTTAACTCCTGAAATATAAAGACTAATATTTTAGGTGCATTTATGATATTTATTTTTAAGTATGGAAAATAAATTTATGTTCTTTTTAGAAACAAAATGTTTGGGGAGAAATTCTATACACAGTTCTTAATACAACAGCTGTGAAACTTCTTGGTCTTATGACCTGTACTTTTAAAAATTATCAAGAAGAGCTTTGGTTTATGTGGATTATATCTGATGATATTTACCCTATTGGAAATTAATTTTAAAATTATTTTTAAATAAAAATTTTAAATAATTACCAATACATTTTAAGTAATAATCCATTATCTGATAGCATAGAAAACCTATTTGTGAAAACAAGCAATGCTAGATGTTTTTGCCTGTCCCTTGCATTTCTGGCTTAATGAAAGACAGCTGAATCCTTTATCAGCTTCTGCAAACCATTGAAATATCACGCATCATGATATTTCTCTTTACATGCTCTTTTCCATGGTGTAGAGCTGAAAATAAAAAGGTAGTATTATGAAAGTTGCTTTTATCTCATCAAACTCCTGAAAAAGGCCCCAGAACTCTAAGGGTTAACTGGATTCCACCTTGAGAATCCTTCTGCACATAGGTTCTTTTTATTGTATTTTAAAAGACCACCCCCTTTTAGTTAGCTATTAAAATATCATTTTTTTTTACTAACACTGGTTGCTTGGTTGGGCTCTATTAGTACTATAGTGGTCAATTTTAAAAGTACAAATATGAAAGAAGTAAAGGAGACTTTTAATGTAGCCATAACAGTTTTTTAGATGTTCATTTTACTTTTTAAATTCGCCCCTTTCTCTTTGATATCTTTGTTTTATAATATTTGGGCTTTTGGGGTTGGCTGTCATTTGGAGTAGTTTTAAAAATAGCCAATTTCTTTTTGGTTCATTCGTGTTTTTTGTTCAATACTACTTGACCTTTTCTTCTACTGTTGGTGTTGGACAATGCCTTTGTTTTAATAAAATTTTGCTGCATCATGTCCCACATCTCCATCTTGTTTTATATAACTATTTAACTCTTAATGTGTTACAGAAGATTCCTCTAGTCTTTTTGTGTAACATCTGAAGGTGTGGAGCTCTACTTAGTCTCCCCTTGACTTTACTCTGGGGAATTCTTTTGAGATGTTTATAACCTTGGATTTTTGTGGTAATCAAATCAGATATCGGTACAGTGAGCTACTGTATTTCTAGATATTGAGATTTATAAATGGAATATTTTTTTAATTAATTTTTTAAAAATTTATATGACAGCGAGATGCATTTACAATTCATATTACACATATAGAGCACAATTTTTCATATCTCTGGTTGTATACAAAGTATATTCATATAATTCATGTCTTCATACATGTACTTTGGATAATGATGACCATCACATTCCACCATCATTTCCAACACCATGCCCCCTTCTTTTCCCTCCCACCCCTCTGCCTATTTAGAGTTTGTCTATAAATGGTATATATTTTGCATTGTCCTTTGTAGTGGTCACTAGTTAAATGTAGTTATTGAGCACTTAAAAAGCAGTTAAGGCAACCGAGGAACTGAATTTTTAGCTTTATTTAATTTTAGTGAATTGAAATAGCCACAAGTAGCCCCTGTCAAGGGTATCTGGAAGGTTCTTATAAAAATTTTTAGTTGATACATAATAATTGTACATGTTCATGGGATACAGTGTGATAATTTGATTATGCATATCATGTAATTACATATAACATATAATGATAAAATTGGCTAATTTGTATTTTTTTATGTTAGGAACCTTTGAACTCCTCTTTTTCTAGTTATTTTGAAATGCATAATAAATTGTTGCGCACTGTAGTCATTCTACTGTGCAATAGAACACTAGAAGATATTCCTCTTATCTAACTTGGTGGGTACCTGTTATCTTACTTGTCTCTATCCCCTTATCCTCTACTCTTCACAACCTCTAATGATCAATATTCTGTTTTTACTTTTATGAGATGAACTTTTTTTAGCTCATTCATGTGAGTAAGAACATGTGTGGTATTTATCTTTCTGTATTTATTTTACTTAATGCCTTCTAATTCTATTCATTTTGCTGTGCATGACAATTTTATTCTTTATGGATGAATAATATTCTATTTTGTATATATATCATATTTTCCTTATCTGTTCATTTGTCCATGGGTACTTTGGTTAATTTCCTGTCTTGGCTGTTGGGAATGGGCATGCAGATATCTTTGACATAATGATTTTATTTTATTTTATTTTTTATTTTTTTGGTGGTAGTAGTGGTACTGGTGGGGATTGAATCCAGGGTCTCACATGTGCTAAGCAGCTATAAGCTAAGCAGGCACTCTGCCTCAGGCCCCTTGACTGACTTTTATGTATATACTCATTAGGGGATAATATGATAGTTCTATTTTTAGTTTTTTGAAGAACCTCAGTATTGACACCAACAGTGTTTTCTAGTAATAGCTATACTGACACCCACAGTGTTTTGGAGTTCCCCTTTCTCTCCATCTTCACCAGCATTTATTTAATAATAGCCATTCTAGCTGGGGTGAGGTGATATCTTGTTATAGTTTCCCTGATGGTTAGTGATGTTGAACATTTTGTATACTTGTTGATCATTTTCTTTTGAGAACTGTCTGTTCAAATCATTTGCCCACTTTAAAAAAAATTATAGTTGTAGATGGGCAGAATGCCTTTATTTTATTTGTTTATTTTTCTGTGGTACCAGATCGAACCCAGTGCTTCACACATGCAAGGCAAATGCTTCTCTGCTACTGAGCTATAGCCCCAGCCTGCATTTGCCCATTTTTAAACTTGGATTATTTGGTTTCTTGTTGCTGAGTTATTTGAGTTCCCTGGGTATTCTGGATATTAATCTCTTGTTAGATGAATTGTTTGCAAACATTTTCTCTTATTTGGCTGATTGTCCTTGACAACTTTTTTTAAATGACTCTCTGATCTGAGTTTCTTACAGGTTAATCTTCATCTATTCATTTTTAACAGGATTTTCTTCTCTCAATTTTATATGTATTATAGCAGGGAGGTTTTACTATCTGCTTATTGCTGGAAGTGGAACTAGAAAGATATAGGAAGTGAAAAATTGGAGGCTCTTCATATTGGCTGCTTTTTTGAAATCTTGAGATCATTTTCGATAAGATTAAGGGAGCAATCAGTTCAGGAAATGAATTTCAGATTGGGGAGACTGGACCTGTTTTGTCAGTAGGAAGAAGAACCCTGTGGCGAGGCAATTGAAGGTAAAATGGGAAGTGAATAAATTCTTGAAAGAAGTAGGAAAGGATTCAGGAGAAAATAGAGTAATGGAAAGACATTCTATGAACTATCATTTGATTTAGCAGCCCCTCTACTGGATATATATCCAAAGGAAAGGAAATCAGTACGTTGAAGAGGCATCTGCACTTGTAAGTTTAATGCAGCATTATTCACAATAGTCAACTGAGGAACAGATAAAGAAAATATGGTAAATAGTACACAATAGAACACTATTCAGCTTTTAAATGAAGGAAATCCTGTCATTTGCAGCAGACTGAATGGAGGACATTTCATTAAGTGGAATAAGTCAGACAGAGAAAGACATCACAAGTTCTCATTTACATGTGGAAGCTAAAAAGTTGATCTCATAGAATGGTGGTTACCAGAGATTAGAAAGAATGTAGGAGAAGGGGAACATGGAAAAGAGAATATTTAATTACAGGGGTACATTAGATAGGAGCATTAACTTCTAATGTCTTGTATCAAAGTAAGATAACTATGATTGACAGCAGTTAGTTAAATATTTCAAAATACCTAGTAGAGAAGATTTTAATGTTCCTACACAAAGAAATGATGTATTGGGGCTGGGGTTGTGGCTCAGTGGTAGAACACTGTGAGGCACTAGATTCGATCCTCAGCACCGTATTTAAAAAAAAAAAAAAGGTATTGTGTCCTTCTACAATCAAATATATACAAAAATGATATGTTGATCTGATCATTACATATCATACATGCATTGAAATGTCACACTCTACCCCATAAATATGTACAATTGCTATATGTCACTAACAAAATATATTGAAAACAAAGACACTAAAGAGGGAAGACTTTTTAAAACATTTGAATTTTTAAAATTGAAGTTCTCATAATAACCATTTTAAAGTATTCAATTCAGTAGCATTTAGTACCAGTCCATGATGTACCAGGTACTCTAATGCCAAAATTTTCCAACATCCCTGAAGAAGACCCTGTGCCCATCAGCAGACACCCTCTTTGCTGTTCTCCCCAGCTCTTGGCAACCACTGCCTGCCTTCTATCTCTCTGGATTTGCCTATTACGGATTTTTATATAAATGAGATCATAACAATGTGTGATCTTTTGGCTCCTGTCACTTAGCATGTTTTTGAAGTTCATCTACTGCCCTTGCAGTGTGTAAGGAGGGATGTTTGAAAAGTAATTTTATTCATATGGACATCCCGAGTCTTGGCAGAACAGCTGTTCAGCCAGTTGGATTTACTTAGGATTAAGTAATGGGGTGCGTGTGACATCAAGAGTATTTGTGGAATGGCTGATGGGGGTTCAGCCCCAGCAAGGACATCCTGTCATGGGGCTAGAGATGGGTGGGGACCCCAAAGGTCTGAATCCTGATGCTGTCATTCATCAAGAGCAGATGGAAAAGAGGAGGGTTCCAGGTATTTCAAGGAGGGAGGGGTTGTCCTTTTCAGAACTGATGGGGTTTGAATGCATGTGGAACCAGCCAGGCACAGTGGTGCACACCTGTAATCCCAGTAGTTTGGAAGGCTGAGGCAAGAGGATTTCGAGTTCAAAGCCAGCTTCAGCAACAGTAAGGTGTTAAACAACTCAGTGAACCTTATCTCTAAATAAAATACAAAAAAGTGCTGGGGATGTGGCTCAGTGGTCAAGTGCCCCTGAGTTCATTCCCCATCCACCTCCTCCTGCCTCAGGAAAAAAAAGAATGCATGTGGAACCAAGTGCTCATCCAAAATGGGGACATCCCTTCTGTTGTACCTTAGGGCATTCACCCATGACTTAATATTGCAGCAGGCAGGTGGCCACTCCCAAGTTTCTATGGAGGCAAATGATTGGGGGTAGTCTCTATATTTTGTCTGGCTGGGTAATGGCATTGCTTCAGATCTCTGGGCTGCCCACTCAGCTGGAACAGGGTGATGGAAAACAGACCTTGAGTTTCTTTCTGCTTTGATGGAGTCCTGGAAAGCTGAGCCAGCCATTCTTGTTGGTGCCAAGGGCAAAGGCCACCACAGAGCCAGCTGTCTTCTCCAACTGCCTACAGTAAAAAGGTCACAGGACTTCTGGCCTTTAAGGTCTTCCCTGTTTTGTCCCCAATATGCTTTCTAACCTCACGATCCAGCCCACTGTTCATCCTACAGAGAGGGAATGGACAGTCTGTGTGCCACGTGGCCGATGGTTCATGGTGCACCAGGCAGGAACAGCCTTTGCCTTCATGTTAACTGCACATTAAATAGTTTGTATTTGAGGTGTGATTAGAGTGTCAACAGAGGGATATAACCTAGCCTGGGGATTTGGTGAGGAGTCAGAAGATTCTATGGAGTATACCTTTCAGCACAGTGAACATGGGAGGTAGGAAACAAGTAAATGTGTAGAGGGAGCTTTCCCTGTGTATGATCTGCCTGAGTAAAGGGTGCACTGGAGAAGGTGAAGGGAAGCAGGTGTGGTGGTAGAGGGCAATGAGAGGAAGGGGAGGTGAGGAAGGACAGAAGTTACTGGGGAGTGGGGCCTGGACGTGAAGGAACCTTTAAGCCAAGTGGAAGATTGTAGACTGCATCCAAAGAGTAGGGAGATTGAAAGGCTTTAGGCAGAAGTGGCCCTTTCAGTTTTGGTTTACAACTCTGGCGTGTTGATGGATAGGCAGGGGTTAAGACTGAATGCTTGGGGGCTGGGGTCATGGCTCAGTGGTAGAGCACTTAGCTAGCATGTGTGAGACACTGGGTTTGATCCTCAATGCCACATAAAAATAAACAAATAAAGGTATTGTGTCAATCTTAAAAAAAAAAAAAAAAGTGGATTCCTGAAAGCCAGTTTGGACTCTCCATGTGAAAGAAAATGGCCTTGGACTGGGGTGGAAGCACAGGTGGGAAGAAGGGAATATTTATGAAGTTATTGGGTAATCACATCAATAGTATAAAAGAGACGGATGAATTATTCTGATACCCTGCTCCTTCTTCTATTCTGTATTTCTTTTCATCTGTGCCTTCAGCTTTAAATAATCCACCAGCATTCTGCTTCCTAAGCTCTCTGTCTGGTAAAATCCTTACCAACCTGGCCAAATGCCACTTGTATGTAGTCTTGTCTGATGCTCTGCCTGGAATTAATTCATTGAGTAAATATTTATGAAGCATTCACATGTTTTAATGTGCTTTGAATGGTTGCCTATTTGGTTTCTGGTGAAGCGCAGTGTTAACATGCCAGTCAATTACATGGCTGCTTAATAAGCTTGAGGTGGAATTTGATACATTCTCAGAGTCACTCAGGGTGCAGTCCTTCCTGGTAGCTGTTTCCATTCCCCTTTCTTGGCCTGCCCACACCACCAGCATCCTAAGAGGCTGGGGAAGCCCTGTGTCTGGTGAAGTCCCTCCAATGTCCCAGCCCTGGCTCACTCTCCTCACTGCAGCCTTCTGGAGACCCTTGGGCTCTCCCTTTCTCTTGATGGGTGCTAGTGTGATATTAACTCTTCATGCACATGTGAGTAAACTCTTTCAGACCAATTCCATCCAGAAGAGTGCTTGTAAATAGATAAACATCTACATGGCACATCAACTTCATACTTTCCCATAAGTGATAGATAAGATATGGGCACTTTTAAAAAAATGACATTTTGAGCCAGGCTTGCCTGTAATCCTAATGGCTTGGGAGGTTGAGGCAGGAGGATCATAAATTTAAAGCCAACTTAGCAAGTGTAGTTCATTGGTTAAGCACCCCTGGGTTCAATCCCTGGTACTCAAAATAAATAGATAGATAGATAGATAGATAGACAGACAGACAGACAGACAGACAGACAGACAGACATTTGGACATTAGTAACATTCTTTTGGCTTGAAGACATAATAATGGGTCTCTTAGCTTAGACATTGTGTTTTACACTGAAGAGTAATGCCCAAATGATTGTCCTTTGCTTTATTTTCTCCTTAATTGTCCTGTCCTTGGACAGAACACTTAGATACATGTGAAGTTGGCGAGTAATGAACCCAGTGTGAAGCCCAGCATTTTGAAGGGTAAGTCATGAATCAGCCTTCCTGGAAGAACTTAGCAGTCAGATAGGGTGTTGCCCCTAGAGTGCGGGCCACATCTTGGAGACCAGGTGACCTTTAACATAGTGCTTTTCTACCTTCATTTAGTCTGTGTGGAACAGGGTTATCAGTGTCCCAAAAAAGTCCTTGGCCTCAGGTTAATCTGTACTCCCAGCTGCTGATAAAGAGGTGGGGGGTGCATTTATGCAACATCTCTTCAGGCCTTTTCTACTCTTTTGCACATTTCTCTGAAAGAACTTCCTTTTGTCAGACCTCAAGCTAATCCTTCTCATTTTTGACATCTGCTTTGGACATGAAATTCAGAATTTTTTCATTTTTATTGTGACCCATTTCACTCCTTTCTGCTTTAATCTAAAACTAGATGTTATCTCTAACTCACTGCCATCAGTCCATAATTTTTTCCTGTACTCTATTCATGTTTTTAAATATGCATTTTAATATAACTTACATAATTAATATCTAGATATAATTCTATAACTGATTTTCTTACATGCTGCATATTTGTATTTTAAAGGGATCTGGGAGAAACTCATACTCATTCTGGCTCTAGAAATCAACCAGTGCCAAACACAGTAGACACTTGTTATTCCATGTCCCGTTATCCTCCAAGATACGCAGACCAGAAATTTCTGCTTGAGACTTTTTCAGTTTACAGCCTCACTGAAACCAGGATATCACTATATTTGCTTTTTGTCATTTCTAAGCAGGCCTGCTGCCCAAGAATTGTATGACCTCCCTTATGCTGTCTCCAGGACATCGAAGTCTGTCTGATGATTCATTTCTTTCTTTTTATTTTTTGGGGTACTGGGAATTGAATTCAGGGGCACTCGACCCCTGAGCCACATCCCCAGCCCTATTTTGTATTTTATTTAGAGACAGGGTCTCACTGATTTGCTTAGCCTTTCTCTCTCTTTTTTTTTTTTTTTTTTTTTTTTTTTTTTGCTGAGGCTGGCTTTGAACTCCTGCTGCCTTCCAAGCTGCTGGGATTACAGGCTTGCACCACCAAGCCCAGCACGATTCATTTAAATGGGGAAGAAAAACTAAATCAAGTGTATGTCACATAAATGTTGTAACTATGGGCTGACATACTAGCATTCTATCATGTGCATCATTGTCTTGATGTTAGATTGCCCTGAGCATGAATTATTTCTCACAAAACTTCAGGTTATTACTTGAGAATCCATAGTGTGTCATGGGCATCTGTGGATTGCTTGTTTGATTCACTTTTCTATTTTTCTAGTAGAAATGATTAAATTTAGTCTCATTTGAGTGAAAGTTTAGAGTTCAGGTTATGGAGCCAGCAGCCAGGGTTTGAATCCCATTTTCTATTAGGTATAGGCTCTGTAATTTCAAGTGTGTGAGCTTCCATTTCTCCTGTGATTGGCAATAATAATCCTTTACAGGGCTATTTTTATATCAGATTAAATTGGAGAAGATTAAATTGAATATATGATGTTCATGCCATAATGCTTAGCACCTATTAAGTGTTCAGTGTTATCTGCTATTATGATTATTATCATTGGTGTGTTTCTATTTTTAGTGATGTTACCAACCCTGAAGCCAAGGAATCACCAAAGGAAGAACATTATGGTTTCATAATGAAATCCTCTTAACTCATTAGCAGGGCATCATAGTTTATAATGATGCAAGATTTGTTTAATGCTGGGACAAATTAGGCCAGAGTTAATGCCGTCTCATCCTATTAAACCTTGGACGGCTTATCTCTGTACTTGCTAGACATTTTGCTGAGGAGAAGGTTTCCTTTCAGTGTTACTTAACTCTGGTTAGTGGGCCACTTGTCACTGTGGGGATTTTATGACCCACGTTGAAGTGACTGATTCTAAATAGAAACTGTTCTGTCCTGCCATCTACTTATTATGGTTGTGGTGACTGAAAAGTGTAGGCAGAGGGCTCTTCAGTGTTTCTCCCATGTGCCCTCTCACATGCATATGAAATTTCTCTGTGAGCAAGTCAGAATCTTTTCCTAACTGATCGATGAATGCTTTCACATGGGATTGGAAAAAGCAAGCTATTTTATGCTGCTTTATTTGTAATAATACTAATGATATAAACTGAATTTGACTCTCTCAGCTACTGAGTAACAAAGATGGCTTATCTTTTGTTTTTATATGCAGAATTTAAAACCAACTAGAAGTCTTTTTACTTCAAGTTCTTAAATATACAAAAATTTTCGATTTTTAAAGGTAATTTTATGACCCTCATCAGAACTGAAGTTATGTTGTCGAGTAAGAGGGCTCTGTTCTGATTGGGCTTGAAGATTCCATTTTTTAAAAAACAATAGTCCTCATCCTTAGACAAAATAGATAATGAATACTTGAACTGTGCTTCTTAAAAAAACATACTTATTCTCAAGTATTACTATTGTTTGTATAAGGTATGATACTTCTTAGAGGTTTAAAAATAACCAGACTTAGCTTCTTGGTTTAAGGAGTAAATTTTGTGGAATACAGACAGTTGCACATACTATTTGCTAATAACCAAAGAAAAAGAAATTTCTTAACAGAAATGTCCAATTAGCAATTACTAGCTTGGATTCACAGATTAATCTTTTAGAAAGCCAAGGATACAGAATTTACTATTCATTTTTCTGATGTGTTAGCCAGAAATGACTATTTATACAAACTTTCAGTGTATATATCAGTGTTTACTTATTCAGCTATTGGGATTTCTGTATGATTTATATTTTTTTACATGCCCACAGAACATTTTATATCAGATTGAATTGGTGAAATTATTTTCCCTCATGTGGATTACTCCATTCTGGCCAGGGGCAGTTATGTGGGTTTTTCACACAGCCTTGCTGGTGGGGATAATAGATAAAAATGTTTCAGAAAAGAGATTTCACAGTATAAATTAAGTGTAAATTAAGACCCTTTGAGCTAATTAGCCAATATCTGAGGATTTCACCCATGGAAATAATTTAGAAAACAACTAAGGTTTGATGTGCAAAGATGCTTGTTGCAATATAATTTAAGAAAATAAAAACTTGGGAATGTTAAGTGGCCAATGATGGAGGAATAACTAATAGCATTTATTAAAAAAAAAGTATTGCTCCAAAACTCCAGTTAGGTGTATGAAGAAAATGATTGCTATAGTGTTAAAATTTAATATCATAAGTATGTGTTTTTATTAGAGCACAGAAAAAGGAAGAAGAAATAAAATTATGCTTATTTATATAATAGAATAGCTGCATGCTAAATGCTCTACATGAACCATTTTTCCTTCAAAATAAAATGTTTTTTTTTTTCTGGAGTTCTAAATTTTCACAAATAAGCATCTCTTTTTTTATATTTATTGTAACTTGAGGAGTTCTATTTTGGGTAAATATCTCCCAAAGACCTATGTTCAAAGGTTTGGTTGTCAGCCTGAAGCACTGTTTGGAGGTGGGATCTGGTGGAAGGAAGTTAGATCTTAGGGGGCATTCCCTTGAAGGGGATATTGAGACCCTAGATGCTCCTCTCTCTCTTCCTCCCACCCGCCATGAGCTGAGAAACTTCTTCTGCCACACCCACCCACCACTGATGCACTGTTTCACTGTAGGCCCTAAAGCAGTGGGCGAACCAACCACAGAGTAAAATCTCTAAGCCTGTGAGCCAAAATAAACTTTTCCTTTTTTTTTTTTTAAGTTGATCATCACAATGAAAGAAGCTGAGACAGGGAGGCAGCAGGTATAGTGGTTTGAAAGAGCTTAAAAAGTTTTTTCTCTTATTAAGTTGATCATCACAGTGACAGAAGCTAACACAAAGAGGCAGTAGTAGGTACAGTGGTTTGAAATACCAGGTTCTGGAGTCAGTGGGCTTGCTCTCATTGTGACCTTGGGAAAATCATATAAGTTCTCTCTGCCTCAATCTGTGAAAGCGGGGAGGTACATCCTACAGGGCTGACATGAAGATTAAGTTAGAATATTCTTGTAAATTTATAGTAGAAAGACTGGCACATAGTACAGACTGAATTATTGTTAGTTACTATTATAATAACTGGGATCTTCAAGGAAAAGGGCTTGAAAAAAAATTTTTAATTTGTCATTTGAAATGGTGATTTTGGTTAGGTTCTAATGGTTATGATTCTCCTGGAGAGAGATGTTAATGGGATAGGAGAAGGCACTTTGGAAAGCTTTCTTGTAAGCAGTCATTAGCAGACCATTTAGTGAAGGAAATAGCAATTTGCTAAATATTTAATTCAACCTCCTAAAATGTGTAACTCATGGTTGGGCATAGCTGGCTTAATGTTTTCTTAGGACCACAGGGTAGAGGCAGTCCTTCTTATCTGTGGATTCCTCACTCTTAGATTCAACCAATGGCGGATTAAAAATATTCAGAAAAGAAAATTTTGTATGTGCTAAACTTGTTCAGATTTTTGTTATATTAGGTATTGTAAATAATCTAGAGATGATTTATAGTATTTTGGAGAATGTGTGTAGGTTATTTGCAAACACTGTGTTATTTTATTATTTACTTATTTTATGAGGAACTTGAGCATCTGCAGATTTTAGTAATCTCTATGGGTCCTGGAACCAGTTCTCCCCATTGATGGTAAAGAGTGATGACTGTAAGTTCCTAACAAGTGACTTAGGTCCAAGCTTACCCTTGGCCTTTTTGACACTTAACATTATTAATTCAATGCACAGTTTATCTTCTGTATTTCCCCTAAGAACGTGTCAGCACAGTGAGTTTTTACTAATTACCACTCACTAATCCAAATTATATAGTTTGCCTTTTAACTCAACGGGCTATAAAGCATTCCCATATGATATTGTATAATGGACTTATGAATAATAAAATTAGTACTAGAGCATTAAATTTCTAAGTGGGCAAAACTTTGTATATTCCCTTCTCCCACCCTGCTTGTCCCTGTGTTCCCTGTCCTGTTGTGTGATACCCACAGTGTGCAGAGTGAGATTGGTTCTAGGACCCCTCCACAGATAAAAAAAAAAAAAAAAAAAATCTGCAGGTGTTCAAGTTCCTTGTATAAAACAGCATGGTTTTGCAAATAACCTACATCCATGCTTTCCATATGCTTTAAATCAGAAGGCAGAAGCTTGTGCTTTCGCTTCTCTCTACCCTGTCCACCCCTGGACATCTCTTCTTTGTGGACCTTGCATCATCCCCTCCACTGCTCGCTCCACCACCACCTTAGGATGCCCTCATCTCTTGGGAACTACTGCAGTCATTTTCTGAAACACTGAACTCACCTTCTTTTCAGCTTCCTGCCCACCTCATTCTTAGCCCCCCAACTACTGTGTTGAAATCACCAGCGCCCCCTACCATCTCCTCCTGCACTGTCTTTCATTTTTTTTCCCATCCCCTGCCTGTGCCATCCCCCACTGGTCCCCATGTAGAACTGACTGCTCTCTTGATCTCCCCCCCCCCCTTCCCCTAGGCAGACTTGATCACAGCACTTTGGTCACTCTATTGTAATTATTTATCGTTTCTCTTTCCCTCTGAGGATCTTAGGGGTAGCAAACACAGTTTCCCCTACTGTGCACTTACAACGCAGATCACTTTTCTGATCCCAAAATGTGTGGGGATTATTCCCCACTGGCAAACAGGCAGTCACTTCTGCAGCAACACAGCTGACTGTTCTCTAATTCAATTCAGTTCTGACACCATCTGCCTGGAAATAGGGTTAGATCCCATAACTTGAGGGCTCAGTCCCCCAAGACACCACCACCACTACCACCACCACCACACACACAGATACCTCACTTCAGATTCCACTTCAGATTCTGGAACTTCTGACCAACCATCTATAAATTGAGGTTACCGCGACCCCCTCCTTGGATTCCATTAATTTCCTATATCTGCTACAGAACTCAGGACCATTATACTTACATTCACACTTTTATTTTAAGGATATTTTATTTTAAAGTATACAATTAAGTAGTCAGATGAGATACATAGGGCAAGGTCTGGAAGGGTTCCCAACACAGAACCCTGTCCCTGGAGTTGGAGTGTGCCACCTTCCCCACATGTGGATGAACTCTTGTTCACCTTCCTGTGAACCTCTTCATAGTCAACTGTCCAGAGTTTTTGAAACCCTGTCTTTTAGGATTTATGGAGGTTTCTTTGCATAGGCATAACTGAAACATGAACAACCAGGTAGTTATATCATTGGACAAAAGGGTATGGTCTATGCTAATAGGCTGAGTAGGGAAACCCAGCAAGGCCTGTCTCTTCAGATTCTTCTTGGCCTCTCTCTGCAGCATTCCTTCCTTCCAGGTGTGGGCCAGGACCCCTTCAGAAATGAGCAACTTAGGGTCTGCTATCAGATGAGGCAGGTCAGAGAATTTCTTTATGGTTGGCTCTAAGACAGAAGGGCTAGGGAAGATAGGTGTATTTCAGGTTTCTGTGACCTGCCTTGGGGAAGAGAAATTGCTGTTTCTGTGGTGCCCTTGGACAGGAAAAGGAGCAATGAAATGGGGTCAGGGGTGTGTTAGAGGGAGAAACTTTGCTTTCTGAGGCCTGAAGTGTCCTAACATTACAACAGAAGACTTGCTGTCCTTTATCACTCTGAAGCTGTTCTGAAGCTGCTTCTGAACTGAAGATTAAAAAAGACAGAACATACTTGAACAGAAGATATGCTTACTGTTCTAGGCATTTAGGCAGTGACCAGTTATGGGAGTTATGAGCTGGGAACCATGAAGGAACACACACTCTCTCCCCCTTTCCCCTTCTATCCCTCCCCCTCCCCCTCCTAATAACACACTCCCTTGCTAGACTGCCAACCTCTTTGAAAACAGTTTTATTTTCTTTTGGAAAATTTCCCCCATGCATATGATATAAGTGTATGTTTGATAAATATTTACAGAAAATAATAAAAGTAGCCACCTTGAGTTTAGGTGTTTATGCATTGAGCCAAGTGTTTCCTATAATCTTATTTAATCCTCACAGCAAACCTGTGAGGTATAAAATTTATCCTCCTCATGCTTATGGATCAGGAAATGGAGCTCTGTGTGGTTTAGCAGTTTGTTGAAGTTCTTATTTCAATATGTACTATTAGAGTATAGTGTCAAAGCCCAGAGGACTCTACTCAAATTATACATATTACAGGTTGCATTTTCTCTTAGGAATAATGAGAATCTATAGTCCTGTCATTACCACTTGATTATGAATTAAATAGTTTAGGACTGGTCTGGACTTCTGTCAACCATTGACAGCTAGATTCTTTACTCAAATACTGAGGACTCCTAGGATTTTGAGGACTCTATAAATCTCAGTTGGTTTTATCCAAATTCTCCCATTTGGGATAGAGAACAGGTCTCCTTTGCTTTAATCAGAATTTCATAATTGGTGTGGGACCCACATAGGGTTAAGAACTTTTTAATATTATTTCTATGAAAAAAAATCATTTTCCAAGGCTATCTGACTAATTTACAAATGAACATCCTGGAATATAGCCTTTTCATAAAGGGGAGATTATATGTTTTTTATTAACTTGACTGAATGAAATGAAGGAAATGTATTTACCTTGAATTTTTTTTTTTAAAGCAGTAATTTTCTTTAGACACTGTAAACAGGTCATTCCTTTTACCTCTTAAGTGGAAGATATCTCTGTGTTGTGGGCTAGATCTTTGGGTTCTTTTCGCTCCATTCCTAACCCGATGCCCTAACCTGCAATGGGATGGTATTAGGAGGGAGGGGCCTTTGGGAAATAATTGTTTAGATGAAGTCATGAGGCTGGAATCCCCATCATGGGAATTAGGGTCTTTACAAGAAGAAGAAGAGAGACCAATGACCCTCCCCATGTCCCCAAGTAAGGATACAGTCATATGCTGGGCTATTGTTAATTTGTGATGAATTTCTATATTTTGAAATGAAATGAAAATTTGGATTCCAACTGGATGACAGCTAGATTTCTGAGCTTTGGGAAAAAGATCACCTTGTCAATCCCCATCACCTGCCATTACTGCCTTGAGTACATTTGGTGCTCAGTAGAGGCATGTTAAACCATTTTACAATCTAAATTTTTTTCCCTAAAATTTTTACCTGATTGACTTCTCCAAGAGAGAAATTTTGCAGCTTCTATACACAAAAAGGGGTTTGTTGTTGTTATTTCATTTTCTTGTTTTGTTTTTTCTTTTTAACTGTGTCCTCAATTTTCATTCTGGGACCTGTTGATGTTTCTCCCTTTGTGTTCTGGCTGTGGTTGGGCATCTAATTGACTTCAAGTTAATTTGATCACTAGCTTTCGTCTTTGTTTCATTACAGCAAAATGGCTTTTATGACAGCTTTGTGTTGAATATTGGTGCTTGGGGAGATCTGAAATGAAGGAAAAAAATCTTACTAGCCAGTCAGACTTTTCAGTTACATTAATATAACTTTTGCTCATATCCTTGCAGTTCTACCAAATTGAAATCACCTTTGGGCCTAATACTCACCTATTTCACTTTTAATCGTTGTCAGGGAGGTTCTGAACATGATGGCACACATGTTGAAAGTAGCCCTTGGTAAAAAGAGGAAAAGCATTGTCAGGAAGAAGTCTAATCTTGCTGGAGAATTTTCAGAGATGGTTACAGAAGTCACCTCAGCCTTTTCTGGAGAGCATCCACAGAGCTTTGGAGAGCTATGGGAGTTGAGTGACTCCTTCCTGTCGTCAGGTAGCAAAAAGCCCAGTGCAAAGTGTGACCCCTGCACATATGGCTAACCCTCCTAAACTGCAGTCACATAGTAACAGGACTTCTCCATGTTACAAAAATGCTTCTTAGCCACCTTTTTTATTATTCAGTGGATTATTGGTCAGAAAATTGTCCAAAAGATAGAAGAAAACACAGTTTTTATAATGCAGTAAAATTTTATTATGTTTCCATTTTATCAGAAACTCCTGGATTTTATGAGCTAAAAATTGGTGAAGTTTTCGGTGTTCCATGTCCAAAAAAGGGAAGTAGCAAGAAAACTGAAAGCAGGAACTTCTTACAGAAAGTCAGAGTCATAATAATACATAGATTTATTTTAGTTGCTATGTCTGTTCATCTACAATCCTATAAGTGATATTTGCATTTATATTTCTGACTCAAATATTTCAAGATCACAGAATACCTCTGAATCATTAAAGATAATGTTTTTGTTCAGGGAGATTTTATTTGGCATTTCTCGCTGATTTTCTTTCTCTTTGAAAACTCTGTGTGAGGGCTGGGGATGTGGCTCAAGCGGCAGCGCGCTTGCCTGGCATGCGTGCGGCCCGGTTCGATCCTCAGCACCACATACAAATAAAAAGATGTTGTGTCCGCCGAAAACCAAAAAATAAAAAAATATTAAAATTCTCTCTCTTTATCTCTCTCTCTCTCTGTCTCTCTCTTTAAAAAAGAAAGAAAGAAAGAAAGAAAACTCTGTGTGAGATGTATGATCCCTTGAAGTGAATCAGAACATTAGGCTTCTCACAAGGGTGTTCCTGTCACCTGAGTGGTCTGGATAGGTCAGTGTGGACTGGGAAGCAAGTTGAAATGCTGTGAAGATGAGGGCAGTTAAAACAGCAGCATTTGGGTAAAGACTTAACCCCTGGGGAATGGAGTCACACTTCAGAGTTCCCTTTCCAACTCATACCTTCCTTTACAGTTGCAGGTGCCCCAAAAGTCACTACTGTGTGGATTGGGTGACAGACATTGGTTGCATATTTATTTATTTATTTATTCATTCATTTATTTATTTATCTTTACTTATTTATTTATTTTGTTGAGGATTGAACCCAGGGCCTTGTGCATGCAAGTGGTTGCATTTTTAAAAGTCAAATGCTTGGGCCTGGGGTTATGGCTCAGCGGTAGAGTGCTCGCCTCGAACATGCAAGGTCCTGGGTTCGATCCTCAGCACCACATAAAAATAAATAAATAAAAGGTGTTGTGTACAACTACAAAAAATAAATATTTTTAAAAAAAGTCCAATGCTTACTCTCATTTGTTGGTCCCTTTTCCTCACTATAGTGAATTTTTTTCATGGAACTTTTTGAGACAAATGTAGATTTGTATGCAGTTTAAGAAACACTATAATCCCTTTACCCAGTTTACTTTTCTGGGAACATCCTGCAGAACTGCAGCACAGCATCACAATCAGGACATTAGGACAATACAGAGCGATTCCTGTCCGCACATGTCACATACTGCCACTTCCCTCCTGCCCTCATGCCATTTCTAACCTTGGTAACTGCCAGTCTCTTCCCCATATTTGTAATTTTGTCATTTCAAAAATGTTATATAAGTGGATTGGCTCTCTTTCCATTCAGCTTAAGGTGGTTGTGTATAGCAATAGTTTGTTCTTTTTTACTGCCGAGTACTGTTCCTTGTGTGGATGTACCAGTCTGTTTAACTACCCACCTGTTGAAGAACATCTTGGTGTTCTGGTTTTAGACTGCTATAAATAAAGCTGCTGTGAATGTTTTTGTGTGAACATATGTTTTCATTTCTCCAGAATAAATGTTCAATAACTTCATTTTAATGATAGCATAATATTTGTCTGCCTGTGCTATAATTTTTATAGCTGGTTGATTTGCAGATGGATGTTTAATGATTACTCCCTCTCCCCCAGTTTTTATGCAATTATAAATATCACTGATGACAGTCTCTAGGTAAATATTAACCACATCTGCTTTTATTTCTTCAGTATATATTTATAAAAATGGGCTTGAAGATCAAAAATTTTAAGCTGCATTTTTAGTATCTCTTTTTAAAAGTTTATTCTTAAGTGTGTATAATTCTAGAGCATTTTAATCACATAAAAAAAGAAACACTATACATACATCAGTCACTGCATTCTCCCTCCCCTTCCGCCAGCCTCTGGCATCTACTACTCTACTTTCTTCCATCCACATATTAACCAGGCCCTACCCCTGCTTAGCTTCCAAGGTCAGACAAGATCGGGCACGTGCAGGTGGTATGGCCATGGACTGTGCTTGCTTTTTCTATGATAATTTTCCTATTCAAGACATTTCGTGGAAATGGAATTATGCAGCCTGTGGTCTTTTGTGCCTGCATCTTTCACTTCCCAAGATGTTTTTGAGGCTTGCCCACAGTGTAGTTAGAATCAGTATTTCATTCTTTTTTATGGGTGACTCACATTCCATTGTATGATTATACCACATTTTTGTTCATTGATTAGCAAATGGAATTGGGGGTTGTTACAAATAAAGTTGCTGTGGATATTTTTGTATGTTTTTTATATGAACATATGTTTTAATTTCTCTTAGATGTATACCTAGGAGTGAAATTGATGGTTCATGTGGAAGCTTTGTTTCACTTTTAGAGGGCCTGGCAAATGATTTTAATAGCAGATATACCATTTGATAATCCCACCAGCAATTAATATGGATATCACTGCCAACATTTCCTATTGTCTGTTTTTATGAGTATAGCCATTAAAGACCTATTACACAGATCTTTTTAAAACAAAGGGCCACTGTCTTGCTGACCCACTATGTGACCATCACAGGAACACTGCTTATGTTGTGGTGTCAGCTGTTTTAGGACTTCTGAAGAAGAGAAAGTTTTGTAACAGCTGGTCCCTCCTCCAGAGCACCCAACTTTGTATGAAGATTTGGGAGTTGCCCACCCACTCATTCATCATCTCTTCAATCCATACCGGAGGCCTACTGAGACCCAGGGGTTGTTATTTGTATCCTTTGGATTCCCTTGCTATTTGAAACAGAAATTTTTGGAATCTTTTTTTTTTTTAAATATATATATTTTATAGATGAACACAATACCTTTATTTATTTATTTATTTTTATGTGGTGCTAAGGATCAAACACAGTGCATCACATATGCTAGGCAAGTGCTCTACCACTGAGCCACAACCCCAGCTCCAGTTTGTTGAATCTTAAGATGAAAATTTCTATGCTAGTATATATCATAAGAATAGCAATTGTTTCACTTTCAACAGACAACAGATCCAGTAATATCTTTGGTACAGTGTGATTAAAAGCTAGAGAGGTTTGTGGTTTTCATTTTAATAGCAGGTAATATTTCAAAATTCATTGTGGCTCATAATCTGCCAAATGATAGCCATAAGATGGACTTTAAAAAGTCAGCTGTGTGGTGACTTGCAGAGGGCACAAGATTTGGACTAACCCCAAAGTAACACCTTTCTGATCTACTGAGAAGTAAGGTGACCCAGTGCGTCCTGTGGTGTCTGAAAATTTCCTGGTTTTAGCACTGTAAGTCTTGCTTCCAGAAAACCCCCAAAACTGAGACAGTTGTCTACCGTTACAAACCTGGAGTTAACTGAATGGCTCTATTTGTTTGTTGTTTGACTGAGTTACTTAAAATTCCTGAGCTTTAGTTTCCTTACCTAGACAATGACGATAATTTCTTACTGAGTCTGAAAAACTGAGTTCATGGTAGATAACTCAATATGTTAGGTCCCTTGTCTCAGGCTAGTGATAAAAGTGTTATTTTCACAACCACATTCTATACTTTAGATAACAAGTTTTTCATTTCTCTTCCCACTTCTAGTTAAATGATGGTGGTGGGGTGTATTTATATTTCATTTAACCATGCTTGTGTTGGTGGCATATAGTAACTTAGGAAGGCCAGCAAGGCAAAGGAAAGTTGACTCTCAAGAATTTCTTCCTCCAGTCCCCTAACTTCAAAATTTCTAAGCCTTTTATCTATTACTGAGTAAAAAAAAAAATTATCCCCTACAAACATTTATTGTCCTGAACAGTTTCTGAGGGTTAAGAATCCTGGAGTGCTTAACTGGGTGGTTCCAGCTTAGGGTCTTTCTTAAGGGTGTAGCCCCAGCTGCAGTTATCTTAAACTGCCTGGAGCTTCAGGACCTGCATCTAAGCTCACTTGGTGGCTGTTGGCAGAAGGCCTGTTTCTTGCCACATTGACTTCTCTGCGGGACTGGTGTCTCTCAGAGCCAGTGACGGAGAAACAGAAACACAGGGCTGACCAAGACAGAAACCACAGCATTCAATCACCTAATGCCAAAGGTGATCTATATTCCTTTGCTGTGTTCTGTTGGTCACATATACAACCCAGGGTCAAGAGGAGAAGTCACTGGGGAGTATCACAAAGGCAGCCTTCCATAGATACCCAGTTCACATGAAGAAAGCCTGAGCTCATCCAGTCCAGGTAATGAAACAGCATAATAGTGGGTGGCTCAGCTTAGGATGGATGGAAACAGCCCGAATCCATGTGTGTCAGCCAGTGTCCAGATTCTTCCTCCTGTTGTCTACCTTGCCTCCATCCAATAGTGTACACAATTTGACTATGACCAACCATGTGCCATTGGTGGTGGCAGCCCAGCAGTGTCCCATCCTGCCCCAGTTTAGTATGATTAAACAAGTAGTTACTGAATTCCTTCTGCGTACCAGGAACAGCTGCTGGGAATTAACAGAGAGCAAGATTGATAGGTTCCCTGCCTTCCCAGAGCTTTACAGACATGACTACCACTGATGCCTGTCTCAGGAGGTGGTGACAGGTGTTAGAGGTTCCTCCTCCTCACAGTGGCATTTTTACAACATTCCAAATCAGAGGAAGACCTGGCACTAGAGTCTTAATGGACGCTGTTTACATGTGATGTGTACCATGTGACTCAGTGTTTGAAAAGTATGAGAATTGGTCTCTACCTTGACAGGGTTTTATTTCATATTGAGGCATGGTTTGAAAAGAAATGATTCCCTTTCACTCTCAGCTGGTGAAGTTAGAGCATATAAGGAATTGTAACAATTTGTTGAATAAAAAATAGCTTGTCCTTTTGACCATGCTCCTAGTATCTAAGACTTTTGTCAGTATAACATGGACACTGTCTAGGTAACAGAACTTCAAGAGCTGCAGGGGATTTTGTTTGAGTGCAAAAGCCCAAATATATACATAAATATCTCAGTGGTTCCCAAAGCAGATTGTGCCTCAGAATTACCTGAGGAACTTTAAAAACAAATAAATTTCTCAGCCTTTAGGTATTAAATCAAAGGTTCTAGGGGTGGGCTACAGAAATCTATGTATTTTAAAGCTCCTAGGTGATTCTGAGATGTAACCACATCTGAAAAACATTGATATGAAACTCTAGAAAGCTGTGAAGGCATTCATTCACTCTTCATTCATTTGTGGTTTCAATCAGAATGCACAATGTCATGTACAGTTCCATGCTGTCTGGAGATACAAATGGGAATGCCAGAAGTGCCCCATTGAAGAGCTTGGAGCCTAATGGGGGTTGTGGATAAAGGACAGAAAATTGCATTATAACTTATAATCACAACACTTAAAGCTAATAAGCCTGGAATTTTATCACTGATTGAGATATAGTAAAAGTGAAGGTGGGAGTATGAAAATGAGGCCTTTTTCCTCCTAACTAGGTCTTAGTTACAGAGATTTCTAATGCCTCTATTACTATTTTAGGTGAACACAACTGGTTTTTGTTTTGTATGGTTTAAAAGCCTGGTAATGTTATTTTAAATTATGCTGATGTCTTATTCTCAAAGGGAAAGCTGTTTGTATTCAAATAATACTAATACATATTGTTACCATCTTAACAAAATATACATGAAGACATGCCCTTGAAAACTGCAGGGACTATTTTAAGAGTGGTAAATTGTAGAGGAGGAGACCTAGGTTCATATTGTGGGTGAGTGGACACTGGTGTGCACTGGCACTCAAAGAGAATTCACAGAGAATTCAGCATCCCCTTAACATTCTAGAATTTTTCTAGAGTTTCTTTCAAATCCCATGACTCACAAGCATCATTATAGCATGTGCTTCCATGTAGAAGAACAGGCTATGAGATATGGATATCGGCAAGCTTCAATTGCCCTTGACCTTGTACAGAACTCCAATTTATGGCCTAGCAAAACACTTCATAAAATATGAATGTGAAATTGATCAATTCAAAAATATTTGTGATGTTGATGATGATGATGATGATGTTTTTTTCTGCATTTACTGTGTGGAATGCAATATTCTAAGCATTTTACATATATTAAGTCATTTAGTCACTTGAAGAAGGTACTACAATACCCTCATCTTACAAACTAGGAAACTATGGCACAAAAAGATTAAATAAATTGCCCAAGGTCACACAGCTGGAAGTGGTGGGGTAGGGATCTGAACTCAGGCTAGCCAGCTCCAGACTGTATGCTTCTAACCAGTACTATTCAAATATGATTGACTCAGGTATCTTTGTATATTGCTTACTACTACAAATTTCAGGAGAGCAGAGGTCATGTCCTTATGTGGTAGTCACTCATTAAATATTTGTTAACTTTTTGAGTCAACTGCCTTTCAAAAGTAGCATGAAGAGCAGTCATTCTAGAAATCCTAGAGAACACAGAAAATAAAATCAGTCACAGGGATGACTGGATCCCCACCCTGGAAGCATCTTTTACCTTATTTCACTGCAGCCTTACAGGCATTAATTAGTTACTGTCAGCAAAGTTATATAGGAGCCAAGTTCTAAGTCCAGTCTCACTCTCCAGCAGAGAGCATTCTGTGTGTGTTTTTCCAAACAGGACAGAATGTGCTGCTTTGTCTAAGCAAAAATTATCACTAGTTCTTAATTCTTTGGTTTCAAATGAAAATTAAGTTGGTACTTTTATGGTAAGTAATTTTGTCCAGTAACAACCCTCCCCACCCCAGTTATTGGTTGACTAGCTTGTTTTGTTGGAGGTCCATGTTCTAAAGGTTAAACCCTGCCAAGAGTTAGGGGAAAACTTTGAACTTGAAGGTACATTCTGTACTTTAGCTATGAATAAAAATTCCCCTAGAATAATGTTATAATAATATCATATTAGTATCCCCATTCCATTGCTGAAAAAATTCTCTTGAGTTTCTTAGATCAGGTGCATTTATATATTGCCTTTCAAGACTAGGAAAGAAAAATCTCTCTTTGAGTTGGAAAGATGTTCCCTTGAATTTTGAAGGGTGTATTTTTCTTCATAGTTTTTAATTGTTTCCACTTTGTAAAATGCCTTTGCTGGTCATGTAGTAGATAAGAGCATTTTTAGATCCCTAGCATTGAGGATGTTCTACCTGAGCAAATGCTCTCTATAACTAGGATTTAGTCCTATAACTAGGATTTAGTTTTAGGAAGCTACCATTGTAGGTTAGGTGTGCTGTTTTCCTCCTTTTTATTTTGAAATAGCAGTTGTATCCCTGCATTTGTATTATCACTCATGGACAATCACTATACTCAGAACAGTTAGGAGCCCTGACCCTTGACAAGTTTGGACTTTAATCAAGGAGGGTGTAGAGTATGTTCCCTAATACCTGAATCAGAAGTATCCGGGTCACATCAGAGTGGAAGTTGCTGTGGGCCAGATGAATGGTCCAGGCGCACAGCTACAAGGAGACACAGAAATGGGGCTTTGTCACTCCTAATGTGCCCTTGGAGAAAGGAGAAAGGATGGAAGTGAAGACAGAGCAGAAAGGACGGACCACAGATGATTTAATTACTAGAGTGACTCTCAATTGCTTTAAAATAACATCCTTCTCCAATGAAAGTTGAGAGTTTTTTTTTTTTTTTTTTTTGGTCATTGTTGAAGTGCTGAGGATCAAACCCAGGGCTGCACACATACTAGGAAAGCACTGTACAGCTGAGCTACACCCCCAGCCCCTGAAATAGTAGTTTTTAATTAGTGGTAGCCAAGGAGCAGGTATTAGAGGCTTCTCTTTTGACCTGTTTAATCTCACTTTGGTAGAAGGGAATACTGATGGTTGCAACATATAAAACTTTCCCCCAAATCATCCATTATAGAATAAGAAGTTCTACCTTTTTACCCTTGGGTTGACTTGTGGCAGTGCTTTGAAGAACATATCATTGGTGTCCCCACTTTTGCATTTACTTTATATGAGACCCCAAAGAAGGCTTTTTCTCCATGTGTAATGTATGGTAGGTAAAAAAAGACTTCTTCAAAGCATTAATGAGAGTTTTTTGTGCCCTTGGAATGGAGATTAGGACATATAAGAATTCTACAGGGGGAAAAAAATAAGCAGAGGTTCATAGATTATTGGAATGACCGTAGAATATCTGAGGTACCACTGTTGATACAGCAGTTATTTTCTGGAGCCAAGATTTGATCCAGCATTATCATTTATTTAAATGCCAGCATTTTAGAGAGATATCTGAAAACTCATTAGTACGTGTATATGTTCTTTCTCTTACAGTCTTTTGTATTTTAACATTTCTGAGCAAGGTGGTTATTTTTCTCCTTTTACTTGAGAGCTGATTTTCCCCAACCTAGAAAACCTTTTTAAATTCAAGAAACAGGGTTGTGACTACCAAGTTAAAGTACCATTTAATTTTTTGTTATTCTGTGTAATTGGCAGCCAACTTGAAAAGTGTTCCCATGCCTGCTTAACAAGTTGACTGTTAAAAGGGATGGATGGGCATGAGAAAAGAGAACCGGCAGGACATTACAGGCTGTCTTCTTCCAGCTCATGGGTTTGTAAACTCAGCTCGGCTGACTCATTTTTTAGACCAAATCTTACCGATTCAATAAAATAACAAAGCCTCCAATGGGAAGTTATGCTTAGACAATAGACTTCTATTTTAAAACCAAAAGAAATGTGACTTGACTGATTTCACAGGAAGAGAAGCTTTCAAAGCTGACTCACTTCCACCTGCTAGTGTTGCCTTTGCAGCCAGATGAACCAAGGCCTGACCCCAAACATCTTCACTGGATTCGAGACAGCAATTGGCTTTGTTGTGGATTTAGGAAGTTACCTTTCTTTATTATGATTCATATAACAACTCTTTGACACACACACATATATATATGTATACATGTGTATACATACGTGTGTGTGTGTGTGTGTGTGTTTCTGTTTTTATAAACAGATTTACCTCAGGATCCCAGTACTTTTCATTTGCAAGGTTGGGGCAGCCTTCTCACTTTCCCCTGCACTAGATAGAAATGGCCAAGAGGCTCAGCATTTGCATTCTCATAGAGACAGATGCTTCATGTTGAGAACTGCTAGGGCAGTAACTCACTCTGTCCTGACCTGTCATTCACCCCATCTCCTCACTTTTTTGTTGTCCTTGGGAGCTCACAAGAAGAAAAGAGGAGGGGACTGACTGGCTATAAAGCTTATTGTGCTATAGTGTGGTTTTTCAAGCATGCTTCCAGTATCGAGTTTGGTATTACTTGGGAGTGAGTGCTGGCGTTTATTTAACCTCCTACATGATTCACTTAGGCATATACTGCACTTGGAGGGGCAATCGGTGGGTGCATGGAGGGTGGGCACAGGTGATAGATTTTCCATACGAGCCGGGCTGTCTTTAGGGGATTTGTTTTTGCCCTTTTGTGTTTAGTATTTCCAGGTTCCTGTTTTTCATGCTGTTTTTCAGTCACCACACAGAATCACAGTGGTGATTCTGATCTTTCTCTCTAGTTCAGTCTTAAAAGATCCTTAAATTCTAAGACAATACATGTCTCAGGAACTTGGTGGAGGCCACAGAACGAGTAGATGATGAGGTTGATTTAGGTGAAGGTGTGCTGAACCCTTTCACTCTCCCCTCCTTTTTCAGCTGTTCTTTAAATATAAGGTAGTTTATAAGGCAGTGGCTAGTCTCAATCCTAATTTTCTATAGTGAGATACTGAAACAAGACACAATTATAATATAGTTGCAGAGTTACCAAAAATATTTCAGAATTTTATAGTGGGAAGTGGCTCTCAACAAAGAGTGTCTTTTGGGAAAATAGGTAGGAAAAAAAAAAGGAATTCTATTCTAGTTTGCCTGCCCTTACTCTGTTTTCTTTATCATCATTTTCTGTGTGTGGTTTTTGAACTAGTGAATAGCTTTGGGATGCTATTATAGTTGGAGTCTTGAAAAATGGATCTTGTTACGCCCTGTTGTGACCTATAATTCTGGGAAACTCCTTAGGTTTAATGAAGGTCGGGGACTCTTAGTTAAAAAGAAGTGATACGTGAGCTTTGTGTCAGCAGGGTCTAGTGCTGACCTCCCTCAGTCATGCTCTCTTTTCCTGTCAGTTTGTGGAGAACCAGCCAGATCAAAGAATGGCCTATTCTGCTGCTGCATATAGGACCAAAGCTCCTTTTCCAGCTCAGTGCTTGGGTTTGGTCCCTGTTGGAACAATTGTACAGAGCCAGCTGTGTTCCCACTTAGCTCAGAGCACTCAGGCTGCCTGTAGGGTGAGAAGGGTTTTTGAGAAGTGATGTCACAAACCCACACAGCCTGCCTGTGGCAGTCAGGCAGGCTGCACACCTGGCATTGTGATTGGGCATCTTGTGCTAAGCGGGCTGGGCTGTTCTCACAGTTCAAGATCACTAGGCAAATCGTCAAGGACTTTGCAGGGCTCTTTGCCTCCCATGCCTTTAGAAAAGTACAAAAGAGTGTAGGTTAACCCACAGGCCACTCAGCAAGTGCCCAATTTACCCAGCAGAGCAGGCCAGCCCAGCCTACCTATGAAGAATTCATTTGCCTAGACCTTTTGTACTGTTCATGTGGCACAACAGATGACACTCAGCAAGGGAGATGAGAATGGAAAGGGCACGTTGTTGGCAGGCAGGCTGTAGCCAGGAGGGTGAGGAGCAGAGGCAATGTGAGCAGTTAAGGATTGGCACTCTCTTCTGTTCCCAGCCCATGGGCCATATGCTTTTTGCAGGGTGTGGTCTGCAACTGTCCGCTTAAGCAGAGCCCCCACCCCTGTTGTGGCCAAACATGTCCTGGCCTCAGGGCTATTGCGCTTATACATCCCTCTGAATGGATCACCCTTTCTCTTAATAGACACATGGCTTCTCTTGCCATTCAGGTCTTTGCTCTGTTCCCACCTTCTCTGGGCAACCTTCTGTAACCACACTTTCTAAAATAAATACCTACTCCATGATTCATTTCATTCCCTTTACCCTGCTTTATTTTTCTTACTAGCAATTATTTCACATGTATGTGTGTGTTTCTGTCTATAATTAATATAGCAAGTCCCCCCTTTTCCACAGGACAGACATTCCATGACCTAAAATGACCTGAAGCTACATATAGTGTGAAATACTATAGATGCTATGTTTTTTCCTATGCATATATACTAGGATAAACTTTCACCTTTTCACTTAAAGGAAGAACTTTATGGCTTCTGGTTTTTATATTCAAACTTCTATTTTTTATATTCAAACTTTCTATTTTTAGGGCCATTATTACAAAGGGCTACTTGAACACAAGGCACCACGATAATTTGACAGTCAATGTGATATCCGAGAGGGCTACCAAGTGACTAATGGGCAGGTAGCATATACAGCATGGATACCCTGAACAAAAGGTGATTCACATCCTATCCTGAATAGGGGAAATGGTGTGAGATTTTTATCATGCTACTCATCATTCATGTAATTTAAAATTTAGGAATTGTTTCTAGATTTTTGTATTCAATATTTTTGGACTGTGAGTAACTGTAACTGAAATTGTGTGTGTGTGGGGGTACTGTATACGTTTTTTTCTTCTTTCTGTGTACTTCTTTTCCTTACAGCCTTAATTTTGATTTGTTGTCTGCTGTATCTCTCAGGGCCTTAGGGTCTCAATCCTGTTATATGGTGTACGCACTTGGAAAGTGTTGGTATGAATGAAAAAGTGAAGACCTATTGTTGAGATCTGTGACTGCTGGACAAAAACATGACATTGTGCTGGGTAAATGATAACAGAGAAACCTTTAGTGAAGGTATCTTTTGGTAACTTGTATTAAAAAAAACAACCTTGCCTGAGAAGAATATAGTACATTTGCAGTTGAAGGCATATAGCAGGGAGAGTTTGGAGGGAAAAAAAAATTTTTTTTTTTTTTTTTTTTTTTTTTTTGGTGGTAGTGGGGATTGAACCCAGAGCCTCATGAATGCTAGGCAAGCACTGTACCACTGAGCTACATCCCCAGTCCCTGGAGAAAATATTTAACATATCCATGTCCAGCCCGGAATCAGGCCTGTGGTTCATGGGTGAAGATGCTACTGATTAGGGGCCTGTGTTCCAAGGACCACCATCACCCACCTTTCTCCCTTTGCATCATGGACATTTCAGCTCTAAAAATCATTGTTGTTTTCTACATATCTTTTCTTTTAAAGAATGTTTCGCTGCTTTTTCAATATGTTCCTAAACTTGATTTTGAAAAGTTCTGAAAATCCAAGAGAATTCTCACACTGAGAAGAAATGCAGTCTAAGAACAGATTTGCTGTTTCTGGCAAAGTCGTGTCTTGCATGTGCTTTTGTAGTAAAGACATTCCACTTTATAAAGACAAAAAACTGCTCCTGTGTTCACTAGCTTCTGCAGGGCCTCTATTCAAGATGGATTTAGACTCAGATTATTCAGGACAGATGGCTTGTCACAGGACTCTTCAATATCTCCAAATACTAAATTCCACAGTCTCTTGTGATTGCCTGCTGCTAGGTCCAGTGCTCTTGGACTGAAGTTTTACCTTATGTTTAATCAAGCTGCTTTTCTGGAGGCATGATGTTAGCCTAAATTCTCAAACTGGTCTCTGTCCTAGGCTGCTGTCCTTGTAATAGTGGGTCATGTGTAGCAATTCCTGGGCCTTAATTTTGTCCCAGACCACTGATGTTCTTTTACCTGTCTCCCAAGCCAAATTCCATTATTTTCAAACATTTCTTCCCTCTTATTTCCAGCTTTTCTATACTCTTATGTATATTTCTCCATACATAGAAACTGAAACTGGTTGCAACCCTCTGAAAGGCCCCTTAGTTAAAAAATGCAATGAATGACGCCCTTATTATTTTTGTTAGGTATATTCCTGGTGTTAGATTCCAAAGTCCTTTATTTGAATTTATTCTTACAGCATGGTATTAAATGCAGATATGCAGTTTCTATTCTTTTAGATCATTCTAACATCTACTCATTTTACAAATTGGATTTTGCTTTTGATTTATGGCTTCTGGCTTCTCTTCTGAACCTCTCACTTGTTCTAGGTGGCCAGGTATGCTCGTTTGTGTTTATCCCTATTTGGCAATCCTTCGAAATACACAGTAGATGCTTGACATTTACATGTGTAATTAGTGTATTCATTTTAGCCCTGCCATTCATGTTTAGAGAATGTCTCTTGCTGGCAAATTCCTTTTCTGAGATATTAACAGCTCCCCTTACCTTCCATTGCTGTTTCCCTAGGAGTGTGTTAAGATTTAGAAGAGTATATTGTGGGTTGTCATAATGATGGGGGTTCACTGGTGCCATGTAATGGAAATTGACCAGGGACAAGTTAACCATCCATAGTGCACAGGATAATGATTTCAGCTCAGAATGCCAGCCAGCAGGGCTGCTGCAAAGCAGCATGGACAGCCACGGATGGCTGACGGTGTTCATCATGGAGTTGGTCCTATGGCAGATGTTCAGTAAGAAACACAGGCTTAATATATGCCAGGCACCACTTTAAGGGTCTTATTGTATTAAATCATTTGATCATCTTAATCTTGGAAACAGTCACTATTTTCCATATTTTACAGATAGGAGTTTAAATAACTTGTCCAAAGCCACATTGCCAGTAAGTAGGAAAAAAACAGGTTTCAATGCCTAGCTGTCAGATAAAGGTCCCAGCATGAAACCACTCATCTGCCAGCTAGTTATACCTTTGTTCCTGCTTAACACCCATCCGGCCTTAATGCCTGACTATTGTACCTGCAGGGTGACCCATTATTAAACAGCAGAACTACCTACCAGGTAATAAGATCTAGATTTAAAACCTCTTAGAAGAAGGTAAATTTGTCTCCAGCAAGGAGCTCACCTGCCAGTTATCCAGTCCAGTACTCATGGCCTTTATTTCAGAAGGGACCGAGTGTATAACTATGAGGGACAAAGGTGACTGCCCTGGGTGTGTGGGAGCTGGTGCTTTCTTGGATTCTGGCCACAGCGTGAGGGAGTCACAACCTCCCGAGGTCCCTTCAGGACAGAACCCAGGTAGCTGTTGCTTTCACAGTGACATCCCTGTTTCCCCTCTCTCTGCATCCCATCCAGGCTGGATTGGCTTAATTGTAAATTACTAAAACCACCAGATAATTTCATGAATAAAGTAGTTTATTTTGAAATTATCCAAAAATACATGTGCTTCATTGTTGCAAGCCAAGGAAGAGAAGTATCACTAAATGATTAACAGTTTAGTTGAAAAAACAAAAACAAAGCAAAACAAAAAAACTGATTTTTTTATATATAAAAAAATCATATACTTTTACTCTTGAAAGTTATAGTATTGGTGGTGGTTGTATAAGAGGAATGGCTGAGAAATTTGAATGTACATGTTTCCTAAATTTAATAAAGTAAATCCAAGCAAATCCTAAATGTAATAAAGACAGTCTAAGCAATTTGCACATGAAGATGCTTGGCTACTCTCTAAATGTAAATCCTAAGTGAGAAGAAAATGCAAGAACTACAGAATCTTAGAAGATGGAGGTAGATATACAACTACTATCTCCAAGATATTTTACCAAGCAAAAAAAAAAAAAAAAACAAAAAACAAAAAACAAGTACTATATTCAGTTCTATAGACAACAGTGCTTTTCTAAGTTGTTAAACTGTGACCTCCCCATAGTAAGAATATATTTTACATCACAATTGAATATGTGGCATTTAAAAGTTTGACACAGTAAAACTAAGTCATATTTATGAGATAATATTTATTCATTCTCACTAAGGGCAAAGCATTTTGGTTCTCTGTTATGATCAGATTATTTTTAATACTAAGTCGATTTGGTCATTTGCTAATGGGTTGCAACCCAAAATTACAAAAACACCCATTTAGCATGACCCATTTGTTCAAAAAGGGAACTGTCTCTGGAAGCTGTTCTGACTGGAGCGGAGGGATTAGGTTGAAGGAAAGTGATGAGATTTTTAACCCTCTTTTTCAGTGTTTAATATTTTTATTTTTTTTTTTAACTGTAGACTTGAAGTGTTTTGAGATAATAATTAACAGAAGTGACAAGTGAGGACACTGCCCCTCCACACCTCTTCTCCCTGTGGCATTCCATTCCCGGGCAAGCCTTCCTGTCCCTGTTGTGTGAGCACAGGCTCCTGCCCAGACAGATCTGGATGTCTCTGTCTGCCACCTTTAAATCCATTTCCACTCTTTTCTCCTTCACGGGAAGAGTTTTTATGGAACCGAGAAAAGTTCAGAAAACTGGCGCTTCATTTATAAAGTGAATTAGCAAGATTGTGTCTTTCCTTTTGATTTTCAAATTAGAACTAACACATAAGTTTCTTTGGGGTGTTAAAAAGAAAACTCTTGTTTTAACATGGGAAATTTAACCTTGTCCATCACATAGTCTTTGAAAATAATTTGTTCTTCTTCTTTTATGAGAAACTGCTATACAAAAAGCATTTTGAGGAGAGACTGATCAATGACTTTTTTTCTCCTTCTTAATAGGTTTTAAAATGGAACATTTTGATGCATCACTCAGTACCTATTTCAAGGCCTTGCTGGGCCCCCGAGGTAAGGTGGTTTTGATTTTGCTCCCCTACCTGACCCCTGTGCCCATTATAGCCACTTGTAAATATTGCATGAGGTGATTCTAGAAAGCATTAGCATTTTCTGTAAAAGACCAAACTTTAGCCTGGGTAGCTAGGGGCTTGGCGAAGTCCTCAGCATTTGTGGAAGTTCCCCTGACTCCAGGGGGAGACACAGCTGCCGTGGGTGGCCTTCTGCTGCTTCAGCTGGAGATCAAATTAGGTTACAAAGCTTATAGCTTGAGAACACCACAGTGTTCACCATTACGGTAGTATGCTGCTCTCAATTCTTGTGAATCTCTAAAAGAACTGGTTTCCGAAATGCACTGCTGCAGAAGGGAGTTAAAATTCTTCTGCTTTCACAATTTTAAGGGCTGTTCATTTATTTATTGAGGCTAAGCTGGCCTTGAACTCCTGGTATCAAGTGATCCTTTTGCGTTAACTTCTCCTGAGTGCTAGGACCACAGGCATGTGCCACTGCACCAAATACACGCGTACACACACACACACACACACACACACAAACTATTGATCAAACCCAGGACCTTTGTTTGCTAGGCAAGCACTATGTCACTGAGCTATATCCACGGCCCTTAAGGTCTTTTCATGTTCTTTCACTTTGTCAGAGGAGAGTACATGCACTCAAATTCACTTGTTAGACTCCTTAGCCTTCGTTATCTTTTAGATAGTAAATCAATTCTATATTGCCTTCTTTTAATGTTATCTATAATCCCCTATTTTAATGTCTCTATTTCTGAACCCTTTAGGTTCACATAAAGATTTACAGAAAAACCATAAATAGGCTGGTGCATTGGTGCAACCCTGTAATCCCAGCTGTTCTGGAGGCTGAGGTGTTAACAGTTCCCTTATTGAGGTCTCTGGGGCCTGCCTCCTCTGAAGGACTTCTCTGAACCACCACTTCTGTAGTCCTGACACTAACCCCTCCACCCTCCTAGCATAACTATTGGGGGGATGTGGAGGGAGCATCTCTGAGAAGCATGAGAGAAACACTGGGAAGGTACAGGGTGTCTGCAGGAGAGAAAGCTTGGCAGTTAGTTCCCTGTCCAGCCATCAGCCCCTTTGTTGTGGGCAGCTACTTGGGCCTGGTTTTCTTTTCCCTCCCTGTTCTAGCCTGGGAATCGGGGTAGAAGAGGGAGAGGTCTCTCCTATTTCAGTAGCTCCCTTGAATCATGTAGGTCTTCTCTCAAGCTCCTCCTCAAATAGCTCCTTAAATATCTTAAATAGCCCTCATCTGATCATGGCTGCATCACCAGCATGTTTCCTGTGTTTTTCATCTTTGTCCACTCCTTTGACCACTGTGTTAATGGCAGATGCTGCCTTTCTAATCAGGGGCAGTCACTACTCTAGCTAAATGGCTTGTTTTCTGGGTCTGCACATAATGGGGCATTCTTGCTGACACGAAGAACTGGAGTTCAGACTGCCATTTCTTGGATTTTTTGATTCCATGTGTAATTCTACAAATATAGCTAATCCAGTCAATGGGAAATATGGTATCCTCCGAGTTTGCTTTTAGATTTTTTTGCAAAGCATATTTTTATAAATATTTGACTTAGCAAAAAACCCCCACAAAACATGCACCTTATTATTCAGAACATATAAAAAGGAGCTTCACCTTGTGTATATTGTACCTCCTTTTTGCTTTGTCAGGATTGGGGGCATTATTAATATTAGGTGACTTTGGGTTGGGGATGTAACTAAGTAGGAGGCACTTGCCTAGCATGCACAAGGCCTGGCGTCAATTCCCAGCATGCCCCAAAAAACAAAAGTAGTGTATATGTGTATGGGTGGGGGTGACTTATAGAATTGTGGTTAGAGGTTTTTCTTTTTCCTCAATGTTTTGAAAGTTGCAGTTATTTTTATATCTACCTTATTAACCACTAAATATTTTTCTTTTGTTTTTCAGATACCAGAGTAAAAGGATGGTTTCTTCTGGACAATTACATACCTACCTTTGTCTGCACTGTCATTTATTTACTAATTGTATGGTTGGGACCAAAATACATGAAGAATAAACAGCCATTCTCTTGCCGGGGAATCTTAGTGGTGTATAACCTTGGACTCACGTTGCTGTCTCTCTACATGTTCTGTGAGGTAGGTCAAAGGTTGATATATGCTTCCTTTCACTTGCATTGCTATTCTGAGTTGTATCCTTAAATAGGTGGTAGGGAGAGAACCAGCCAGTAAGTATATTAATGCATTCTGAATATTCTTTAAAATTGATTTTTCAAAATGCCAGAGTTGTTTATCCAGATGTCTTCTAAAATACATAAAATGGAAGTTTTTGCTATTGATTCTTTCATTGTTTATGTTTCATGTGATATTCAGAGGTAAAATAAATATTTTCAAAAATACTCTCAGGCAAGCAAAAAATAAAGAGTGGAAAATGAACAAAATGTGAAATCAGATCTATGTGCATTTTATTATTAAGCACTTAAGTGCTTGTTTATGTGGAGATGGAGGAGGAAGGAAGTGGGTGGTACTTTTGTTTGATAAGTTTTGTTGTAGTTCAGCCTCTGTTGTGATCTGATAACTTCTCAAATCTCAGGTTTTTTTGTTTGTTTGTTTTTAAGCGCTCAGAAAAGTGGATGATCACATCCACGTTTAGGTTTTGAATGGTCTGTGAGTTCAGGCCCCGTTATTCCTTTTACACGACTGGAATGTTGAAAATCAGACCTGATGGTACATGAGGTAAACGTTGTAGCTTACCCATCAGTACTTCAGTTCTCCATATTTTTCAAGGGATAATAATTCAGCCTGTAAAGCTAAAGTGGGGAAGATAACTGACCCTCCAGTGGTAAGCACAATTTGTGAACACTTTTTTTAGAAGAGGCTTCCACACTTTTCAGCTTATAACACTAACCTATTGCTAAGTTCTCTTGGGTGGAGAACAAAGCCATACATACATAGAAGAAACACATTCACTCCAGTTTAAGTCTTTAAGCTTTTATTATGGCTTTAATGCTCTAAGGAGTACTGAAGAGGAGGATAGGGTGGGTGCAGGTGGAGGAGCTAGTGGGAAACACTGTATTTGATCATCAGAGGTGCCACAGCTGTGAGTTCCATGGCTCCTTCTCCCATGTATTTCATAAGGTATAGATTTTTCAACTAGAATGGTAGATGGCTACTAGCATTGCTTTTTTGCTTGACACTCCCAAGAAATGCTTACAACCCCCTTTCTGCTTTTTTCTATCCTATTCTAGAATGAAGGCAGTTTAATTAGCCTCCAGGATGGAGATGGCAGGATTGGAGGCAGGGGAAGTGCACAGGAGCGACTCCTGGCCCCAGCGCTGGGCACAGCTCTCAGTGCTCAAGGGACAAAACCACAGCAAGCCCTCAGGTTCTTCAGAGCAAACTCTCCTGTAATTGATGATAGCTACTTCTTTAAGAGAGTTTTATAAAGTTTATTCTTATGCATATAATATTCTGGAGAAAAAATATTTAAGATGATTAAATCTTAGAGAACTTACATGTTTGCCTTAGATTTCTCAAGCCCTGGTGATATAGCTATAACTGCACAATTTAACCTCTTTCAAACAGATGCTTCCCTGGTATATAAATTACTGTTGTATGCAGCTGAGTAGACTGGGGTGTTCTGAAAATTTTCTAATAGAAAATTCAGATTTTCCTCTGGCATCTTAGCAAGAACCATAGAAGACTTTGAGCAGTGTCTAAGTACTGAATATACAGATTTTTTTTTAAGTGTACAGAGAAAAAAAATCACACTTTTAACTCTAAAATAATTTAGAGTCCATAAAAGGGTAATAGATAAGCAATAGGTTCCTTATATTAAAATCAAGTTTATAAAAACATATCCTGATCAAATATGCCTGGGTTGAAAGTAAACCCTGCTTCTCCAAGTTAGATGATAATTACTTTTGATTTTTGTCTGACTTTGTTTTTATACATACATAAACCCATCAGTAATGCCATCGTAGTTCGGCCTTTGTCGAATTTTGAATTTCATTTTAGCTCCACATTTTTCTGTTTTCACTTGGCATTTCTGCTACATTACTACTAAGATGTGGAAGGGAAGTCATGGAGTTTTAAAACAGAATGAACTGAAGAGATTAGGAAGCCAGTTGAGTCCCTCATTTTTGAGAAATGTTCCAGGAGGTAGAGCCACCCGTGTGAGGGATCATGACTATCAGTCTTTATTTGCCTTCCTGAATCTCTACATATTTTCAATGTAAATAAGTATTCATTGGTATTTTTATTTGTTTAACTCCATGGCATAAATTCATAGTGGCCTTGACAATATCTGGGTTGATAAAAGGAAAATGAGCAGTCATTTAAAGGGGACAGTAAGAAGTCTTGAAAGAAAGGAGAAAGGAAAAGGAAAGGAGAAACACCAAAACATTAAAACTTGGTGAAAGGAAGGAACTAAATTTTACTTTTTTTATAACTTAATTTTGTTTATTTTTTTAATGTGGTGCTGAGGATTAAACCCAGTGCCTCACACTTGCTAGGCAAGTGCTGTACCACTGAGCTACAATTCCAGCCCTAAATCTCACTTTTAAAACTGTGAAAGTGAGTTTAAAATGTAGAACTAATATGGACTTGTTCATCTTTGCATATACATTAATGCAAATCAAAAGAAAAAAGTATTTTAATTATCTCATTTACTCTTACTGTTTATTTTCAGGAAAAGTCCACAAATCCCTGATATGAAGTGTATTTGAATAATGGTATGCTTTAGTTTGAAAATGTAGGCTTTTATGGCAAGCATTTTAAAAAACATTTGCTTATTAACTTAGTAGGTGTTACCTTATGTCACAGTCAGCGGTGGAGATTCAGAAATAAAATTCCAAGTTATAGAAGAGAAACTTGGCTTGTATTACTCAGCCTTACAAGAGTAAATCTGTGCTCTTATAGCAGATGTAACAATCTCATGTACCTTCTGCCCCTGAGATTAGGCATATTTCACGTGAATAGAAGTCCAGGTGTTTTTTCAAATTATCTGTATGTTTTCCCTCTTATCCCCAAGATGCAAGGTAAGAACCCCTGCATCTGTGGTGCTGAATTCTGGCTTTTCCTTATTCTATAGTACCTACCAGGCTGACCTGCACGCACGCGGGCGTGCACGCGCGCACGCACACACACACACACACACACACGCACACACCCCTTACCAATACTGGCTAGCACGTGCACACAACTCAGCAAGCTATCAAAGCTACTTCTAATCCTTTGTTAGGGTTTTACACCTGCTTTTCCCTCTCAGGCAGCTGCTGTGCCCTGACATGGAACCTTTTTGATGTGTCTGCTCTTCTCCCACTGTGCTTCTGACCTCTTAGCCCTAGTCAGAGAGGATCTAATTGCTTGATTTCGAAAGAGAACATCTCTGTTGATCAGCCTGTGCCTCATGAGCTGATCCTTGTACTCATCAGCAACTTCCAGGGAGGCAGGGTCAGTGCTGTGCCCCTGTGTGGCTTTGATCAGCCTAGGGACGCTGTACTGGGAGGACTGCTGCTCCTCTCAGGAGGGAGGCTCCCTGGGTTTTCTTAATCTGTTTTGTCAGCTCTTCTCAAACCCCAACACTTGGCTTTTTCATTCTCCTCAGCCTCTATCCCTTAGAAACTTCTGTACCCTCTTCTCAGACCTGAGACTTCCTGTCTGGCAGTCTCCACATCAATTTTAGGGATTTCATTCCAGAACCCCAGTGCCACTAAAGTTCAGAACATGGAGGGAGAGGACTCAACTCCAGAGTGGCGATTTTCCCCCCTCTTTTTGTAAGCCCCTTTGACCTCCCTCTTGTTCCAGAGGAATATGACTCTCCTTCCAACTGAAGTGCTTTTATGATGTACCTTATGACATCCTGTCCCTCCTCTCACCTAGACTCACAGATCACTGCCTTATGAGACCCTATAATGGAAAATTTTTTTCCACATCTTTTCCTTTCCATTATGAATATGAATGAGTGCTCCACCACATCCTGAATTAGATTAGGAAAAAGGCAAATGCCAGAGTCATATCTTCATGTTAAATAACCAAAGGTAAACCATAGGTTACAAAAAAATTAGTTTTTGAGTATTTATATATGTTTTTTCCTTTGCATTTAGAACTGTATGTTATAAAATAGTCTGAGAGAATTATCTTTCAGATATTCAGAACATTTAAAATATAATTTTTAAAGGGGCTGGGGTGTAACTCAATGGTTGAACTCTTGCCTAGAATGTGTGAGGCCCTGGATGCAATACCTCGCACTGCAAAAAAATTGTGTGTGTGTGTGTGTGTGTGTGTGTGTGTGTGTGTGAGAGAGAGAGTACGCACGTGCAGGCACAAAATTTTGAAACAAAAGATGAATAGATGGATCTGGTTTGACGTAAATCTAAACTTATTCTTTCTTCCACTTTGCAATTTTTATTATAAATTGTGATTTTTGAGCTGTTTAAAAATATTTAAAAGCCATGTAAATGATACCTTAATCTGTTTTGTCAGCTCTTAATGTTGATATTTTATTGGTTTGATTTTGGTTTTGCTTTTATTTAAATAAGAAAAGATGGGGCTAGGGATGCAGCTGAGTGGTATATGTGCTCATCACACATGAGACCTGGGTTTAATCCCCAGCACTGAGGAAGGAAGGGAGGGAGGGAGGAAAGAAGGAATGAATTAAATAAATAAGAGATCTTTATAAAAATGCATCTAAAGTGCAGCATTTTTACAGATAACAGCTTTTTTCAAATTTCATGTTTCTTTCTGGATATGATTTTTTATATTTTTGCTACATATGTATGTATACATGGCAACATATAATATGTTCTGAGGTGTTTTTTAATTTTCATGAGTAGTATACTATATATGCTTTTAAATAGCTTTTTTCAGTCAACATTACATTTTGAGATGAATTTATGTTGTCTTATGGACTCAAATCTATTCATTCTGTTTATTTTAGTGCTAGAATTTATTATGCTGTTTCATCCATGTTTCTTTGGATGGAAAGGCATACTATTTATGTAGGTTTTTGCAATCAACAGTTATGCATTTAATGAACTTAGACCTGTATCCTTGTACAAATGTGACCATTTTTTTTTTTTTTTGGAAAGGGATATACCTAGAAGTTTAATGACTGAATATAACAGTGTCTTGTCTTTTAATGGGGAAATTCAATCCATTTTTATTTAATGTAATTATTATTTTGGAGTAAGTTCTTTAATATTTTTTTTTTGAGTGAATGTTTTCTTTGTCCTTTTTTCCTCCTTTCCTGTTTCCTGTTGAAGTTTTATGTTCTAGTGATTGGAAAGTTATTCATTCCAGGTCTGTTATTTGAATGGTAACCCATGCAATTTTAACATGCATCCTTGATTTCATAAAACCTAAGGTGAATTAATATTTCTGTTCTCCTGAAGAGTACAAGGACCTTAAAAGATTTTAGCTCTGATCCACCTATTTTCCCTGTCTCCTTATCAGGTGTTCAGGTCCACCTTTTTGTGAGGTCCTAAACAGTTACCACCATTGCCATAGATGCTTACCTGGTTGTTTTCACTCACTGTTGACCTGTCACCCTTGTCTCCTTTAAGGTTCAGTCTTTTTATTCTGAAGTCCTTTATTTTGTGAGGAATGAATGCTTAGCTTCTGTTTGAGCACCATTGTATTTGCCTTTACACTTAATATTTTATCAAAACATAGAATTCTAGATAAGTATTTTTTTCCCAGCACATTGAAGTTTCCAGAGAAGTCTGTTACATTCCCCTTTTTATTCATTTGTAGTTTATCTTTTGTTATGTTTTTCTTTCCAGGTGCTTTTTTTTTAACATTTTTCTAATTGACTCATATTTTGTTCAGTTGTGTCTATTTTATCCATCTGTTGTGTTTTGGTTTAAGTGACCATAATATTATATCTTCTACTTATGAAAGTTCACTATTGGTTCTGTTTTCATTCTAAAACATAGAAACATTGTTTGTTTTTTAACTCCAAGATAAATATCTACCCAAACTTAACGATTGCTCTAATTTGCTCTTTTTAATATTTATTTTTTAGGTGGATACAATATCTTTATTCTATTTTTATGTTGTGCTGAGGATTGAACCAGTGTCTCATGCTAGCAAGGCGAGCACTGTACCACTGAGCTACATCCCCAGCCCTCTAATATTGCTTTTTAAAGCATACTTTAAAAACTTTGCTTATAGTTACCTCTGTGATTTCATACCTTTGAAATAATGATTAAGTCTGTTAAATTTCTTTGCACATTTAAAACGAAAACAAAGGTCTGTTCAGTGTCCTGGTTAAGCTTCTCAAACTAGTATTACTGGGATCATCTTAGGTAAATATGTTTTCCCCCAAACAAGAAAGGTTTTGAAAGGACTTGAAGGTACACTGACCTCCTCCTTCCTGCAAAAAGATTTTTTGAAGCAGAAAAGCCCCTCTGTAGGTAGGGGTCCTCCGTGTTGGAGTCTGATTGTGTTTTATGTAGCATGTTGTTTATTGTGGAGTTGGTTCTGCTTTTGCTCACTTCACCATGTTGTCAAAACCAGAAGTCAGTTATTGCTTTTTCTTTGAATCATCCTTTGAAGATTTCTGATGCTTCTTTATGGGAAAGATGAAAGAAGTTGAGCATTTGATGGGTTGGACGTTATGTGTTATGCGTGTGCTTTCTAACCTCTGTAATTATGGGGCTGTTAAAGCAACTCCCCAGGCACCTGGCAGGCACCTCTCTGGGCTCAGCCTGGAAGGTCCTCTAATGGAACCGCAGAGCAGTTGCTTTGGAAGCATTATATTTTAAACTCGTTTTTCTTTTGCTTCAGGCTTTCCCTTTTTTTTTTAATATTTATTTTTTCAGTTATTGGCGGACACAACATCTTTGTTGGTATGTGGTGCTGAGGATCGAACCCAGGCCGCACGCACGCCAGGCGAGCGCACTACCGCTTGAGCCACATCCCCAGCCCCTGCTTCAGGCTTTCCTAAAATACTGTGTTATTTTAGGAAAATAGGATTTGGAAAAACATTTGAATAACCTGGCAATTTATTATTGAATTTTATAAAATAATTGTTTTGTTTACCAAAATACTTTGGAAAAAAAAAAAAACTTGCTCTTCTCCTTTTGCCCATTTAACAGAGGTAAAGAGAAGTTGAGACATCCCTTACTTAACGCCTGTTTAAGTGCCTAAAATACTTGTCACTTTTAGTTCCCTTACAACTGAAATCCCTTGCTCAGAAAGAAACTTCTTTCAGGGATGAGAGAGCAGTTTACTTGGCCTTCTGTTTATCTGACACTGCCCTGAGAGAATGCCTCCTAGTGGGGAGAAGGAAGAAGATACAGCCCACACTCCCTCCCCCCTCATTCACACCCAGGGAGAGAGAAAGAATACCTTCCCTAGAGAGGAAGCTTTGGGGTTGGCCCAAAGCCAGGCCACACTCCTCCAAACTGACTCTGGACCTTTGGTTACTTGGCTTTGCAGCTGGTGTGAAAAAAGGTGCACATCACACTTCAGATCTTCTACTAAAACAGACTTAACTCTGCAAAGCAAGACTCAGTAGGTGGGCTAGAGACCTTTCTTTAAATTAAACAAGGAATTCTTTGATGAGGGCTTCTTTACAGTTGGAGCAGCACCACTTCAGACCTAGTTATGGGCCCTTTTGCTAGAATCATATCAAAGACTTACATAGTAGCTACCTTATGCCAGTTACTAGACTTATTCCCTTAATGTTCATTTCACTTTCTACTGAGGGAAAGTTCCAGGAAGTCTGGACAGTAAGAAAAAAAGACCTATAGCATAAAAGGGCAGGGCCTGGGACTTGAAGATGCTAGATATATCTGTTTCAGGTTGGCCTGAGGACAAATTATTTCTTTGTGCATTGTTCTAAAGACTTCTCAAATGTACAGAACCTGACTTAACCAAGAGGATGCCGTTCATCTGGAACCCAAGGGTTTTCCTGGACATAAAGAGAAGGAAGAAGCACTTATGGAGAGCTTAGATGCTAATTTATCTTAATGGACTTGGGATATGAGAGATTTGAAATTCAAAGCCATGTTCTTTGGCTTGGCTGTGTTCTATAATGGCACTGCCAAAATTAGTCAGCTAACCACTAGAGGATATAGGTGCTTTTAATTTTGTAATAGCTTACAGTTAAAATTTTTTTCCTAGTACTGGGGATCAAACCTAGGGCCTCCTGCATGCTAGGCAAGTGCTCCACCACTGAGCTATATCGCCAGCCCCTGGTAGTTAATTTTAAACCAGAAGTCTGCTCAGGATGAAGATATAGCTAAAGGTCTACTTTTCTCCAGAATTATGCAGGGATAATGTATCCCCATCATGCCCTTACTAAGAATTCAAAAATAGACAAGGAAGGTCAGAGGAGCTTGGAACTTCCGTCTGAGGTGCACTTGGACTGGGTCAGAATTCCTGTGTCCTAGTCCCAAGGTGCCAACCACCAAGAAGCTGTGTGGCCTCAGGCTACCCATATCACTTCTTCATCTCCGTTTTCTCATTTGAAACATGTGCTTGTACCAGATCTAAAAATTATATACTTGGGAACTCACAAAAATGATCAAAGCTATGAAAAATGTCAGCTCTGCTTGCTCTTAATGGTGTTGCTTAGCAAAGTGCCTCAGGCCCTGTGATGCAGTTGAATTCAAGTATGGAGAGTATTTTTATTGCCTGTCATTCCATTCTGTTTAGAGGACAGTCTCCAGATCATCTAGCTAGCTCTTATCACTAAAAGAGCCATCCCCTTTGGAAAGGAGTGATCTTATTGCTCTGAGATCTTGGAATGTTAGGGTGAAGGTCTGATAAGGGCCACCAGGGTGATATTTTTCTACTTAGTCTTTAAGTGTTTCAAATGACTTATTTCCTGAGGTGCTTTGGTAGCATTCCAGGAAGTGCCCTGCTAAAGGTTATACTTCATTTGTGGTTAAGTGTGATGTTAACTGGGAAAAGTCAGTTCTCCCCACTAAAAATGATTGAGTCTATGACTTTTAACATCCAGGCTCAGCTGTGATACTTGCCTAAATTTTCTTCATTTGTTAAAAAGATGTACTAAACCACCTTTGGTTATTGAATTTGTCTCTAAGGAGGAAAAAAAGCTTCTGTGTTTTAATTATAGCCCTTCACATGCTCCTGGCCTAATTAAAGTTTGCGTTACTCCAGGGAAGGAGAATGCACATAAGGTTTTACAGTGGTACTGCTTGTATCTTGGTTACTTGGAAAAGGCCATGTAAATAATTTTGCCTGGGTTGTTCCTGGAGTAGCTGGTGGTATGGAGAGTTGGGAATGTGGCAGGTGATTTGGTATGGCCTACTTTTTTACACTAGCATGGTCCTGCCCTCTTTTGAGCTTATATATAGAAGCCCAAGGTAGCCAACTGCTCTTACTTTCAGTGTCTCGCTTGTCCATCTCTGGGTCCCTCTGCCCCGGCAGTATCTCTTAGGTGCAGCATGATGAATTTTCAGGCATTAACCAAGGAAGCTTGTTGGCGAGAAGCCAGGCCTGAATCCTAAAAGGAAATAGTGGCTAATATGACTTTGATTGAAGCCCCATCTCCACTGGTGTGTTCCTAGTGGTCTGGAGGGAAGATCAGTCCTATGCTTTGAGAGCTTCTGGGATCCACTACCCATGGGCACATTGTGTCCTCTCATGAGGATGGAGGGAGCCTCTATACTGGCCCCATTTCATGGAGGTTTGATAGTCTTAGATGAACACACTTGTAACTCAGGTCCTTGGTCAGTGTGGGTTAAATTCCTTCTCTTCTGAAACCAAGGATATTTGAAAATTTCAATATCCCCAGAATGAATGTTGATATGGAATTGTTTTCCTTTTATAAACAGAATTCAGATGTCCATTATCATATTCAAGCCTTATTGAAGTACTTTCTGGCATTTTAATTTCTCCATTTGCAAAGTAAAAATGAAGTAAAGCTTTTTTTCTGCAAATGAAACATTAGGCATGGATTTTGGTGAAAGAAATGCAGTGTCTTAAACTTTGTCATTAGTTTTGCAAATATTTGTTTAGCACCTCCTGTTTACTTCCTGTACTGAACTTATCGATGTGGGAGTCACAGTCACCACCCTCCAGAAAGCTTACAGAAGAGCTTAAGGCAAAGCACAAAGGCTGAAAGGAGCATGTGATCAAATAACTACAAGTCGTAACAGGGTGAATCTAGAGGAAGGGAAATAAACTCCAGTGTGCAGTCCTCAAGGGAGAAATCATGAAGAAAATAGAAGTTTGACTGAACTTTGAAAGAGGATTCTGAGAGCTGGAGATTGGGGGTATGTGGGTACAGAGAACATTCTAGTTGAAGGGAAATAATGGTTATTGCCAGCATTTGTTATACTTATCCTGTATACCACGTGGGTAAGATAAACATGACATATTTCTTCTCACTGACTTCTAATCACATCCTTTTGAGGTAAAAGCATATATCCCATTTGAAGAGTAAGGGACTTGAAGCTTAAAGAGATTAGAATACCTTGGTCCCAAGGTTCCTGGCTCAGCATGCAGAAGCTAGGATATAATGGGCTAATGCCCAGCTACAGTTTTCCCCTTCTATCAGTACTTAAGTACAGGGTGTTTGGAAAATAGAAAGAGGTCTGGTTTGACTATAGGTAAGAAGTAGTGAAAGGTAAGCTTAGGGTTAATTATAGAATAACATGAATACCTGAACACTGTGCCTAGGATTTGGGGTTTCATTCTGAAGGCAATGACGAATCTCTGCAGGGTTTTAAACATGGAATTAATGGTTTGAGAGGCACTGTAGCCCCAGGAGGAGTTTAAGTGGCAACAGCAATGAAAGGAGCATTGCAGTGAAGCTTCAGGCCCCCACAGGGGCTGTACAGGTAGAGGAGGAATGCTCGGCCCTGGCCAAGAGAAAGACCACAGAATGAGTAGCCTCCTGGGTGTGCAGCTGGTTCATGCTTCAGTAGCCAAGGAATTCACCACCCAGTGTGGGCTTGAGTTTCTTCACCTTTCCAAGACAGTGTTTTATCTAGGGACTTCCCCCACCCCCTCATTTATTGGGGGCAGTGGAGAAGGGCAAATGGAAATTTAGCTTAACTAGCTTAAAGAAGCAAGGCAGTAACACCTATATTCCTTCTGGAAGACAAAAGAAAGGAAGCAGATGTCAGCAGAGTCCCATCTGCTGAGTTAACAAGAGCCCTTTAATCAGCACCCATACTGAAGATTAAGGCACCTACAGAATTAAAAGGGAAGATTTGTTCTCTTATTCTCCAGAGAGCGCCTTGATTTTCCCCACCCTGCTGGACTGAACGTGGCATCCATGAATGCAGTCATCATGGGCACACACTATCCATCCAGTTACAAGTTGACAAAAGAAAAATCAACTTAGAACACCTCAGGACACTACAAACCAAAATAGTAGCTGGAAGAAAGAGTGACAGTAGGTCCCAGAATATAATATTTTTAAGATGATAGAAGTTCAAAAGTTAAATCTAACGAAGACAATCACGTTAGTAAATTTTTAATTGTACAAAATTATCTTCATGAAAACTTTACTGCGTTATTAAGTGAATATTTCAACAGGAAATGTCTTTGCCCTTTCTGTGCCCTCAACCCACAGAAGTGGCTCATCAGTTCCCTCATGGGGAGTATAATAAAGGCAGAAAAGAAAACAGTGCCTGGACAGTACTTCCTCTCTCCATTCAGGTCTCCTCAGGACTCCACACCCTCCTCCTATCCACTCATTTGTATCTTGAATCTGAGAACTTCTGAAAAGTCTGCATGTGACCTACTTAACTGGTGATGACTTTGGGGGGCGGTATATAAGACCAAAAAAGTGTGTAGGTACTGATCTTTCAGAGAGAACATAGAATATTGTGCAGTCTGTTTTTAAAGTCCTAATGGAGAACTGAAGAATAGAATTGAGAACCAATAGAGATCATTTAGTCCACCCTCATCTCTGACAGTGAAAATGACAAGGGCCTGTGGGAATTGGCCATCTTGCCTCAGGTGCTGGTCTCCCACTCAAGCCTCCTCCTAATCCACAGAGCTTGTCCTTATAAAATGATGACTTCCCTACATGGGTCCAGTAGCACAGAATCCCAGTGCTGTTCTTTAGCCACAGTAACTGTGTTAACTCTTAATGCTTTTGTGTGTGTAGAAGATGACGAAGCAGAAGGAAAACAGCACAAAGGATGTTAGAAGAAAAATCAGATACTAAGCCAAGTGTTCGGTGTGATTTCAGTGGCTACACCCACACCTGGCATTTATTTTTGAGGTCAGACTGGATGGAATTACAGCAGTATGTGTTCAGACCCTTGTCTGAACCTGCTGTACTTGGAGGGAATCTGCATTCTTCACCAGGCTAAACTCCTGTGCTCTAGGGCAGTCGGGGTGTAGCTGGAGTGTCTGGGTTCTGTACTCTTAGGTACATCTTTCCCAAAACACTCTTGGTAGGCAAGCCATTTCCTACTCTAAGTTCAATAATTTGAAACCTTTGGTTCCCAGCCCTGGTTGCATGCTGGAATTACCTTGAGGACTGTGGGATCCTGGTTTCATGGATTGGGGTGAGGCCAGGCACTGGTCATTTTTTTAAAGCTCCCCAGATAGTCCTGCTATGCAGCTAGAATGGGAACCACAGCTTTAAGCTAATGGTTTTCAAATCTTAACTGCACTGGGGGTGTGGTAGTGCACACCTGTAATCCCAGTGGCTTGGGAGGCTAAGGCAGGAGGATTCTGAGTTCAAAGCCAGCCTCAGCAACAGAGAGGCACTAAGCAACTCACTGAGACCCTGCCTCTAAATAAAGTACAAAATAGAGCTGGGGCTGTGGCTCAGTGGTCAAGTGTCCCTGAGTTTAATCCCCAGTACCCACCACGTCCCCCGCAAAAAAAAAAAAAAAAAAAAAAATCACCTATTAAAGCATGCCACTGGACCAGGCATGGTGGCACACATCTGTAATCCCAGCTATTCAGGAGGCTAAGACAGGAGGAGCTCAGGTTCAAGGACAACATGGGAAATTTAGCAAGACCCTGTCTCAAAAGTAAGTAAAATTAAAAGGGCTGGGAATGTAGCTCCATGGTAGAGTGCTTGCTTAGCATGGACAAGGCCCTGAGTTCCAATCCTAGCACCACAGTAAAGGGCAGGGGGCTTTATACCCAGAAGTTTTTGGTTTGCAAGAGTGGGGCCTGAGACTGCTTCTGACAAGTTCCTGGCGGGGGGACTGGGTGTGTGGGACTATACTTTGAAACCCACAGCATGAGGTTCTCCAAGGGATCTGTGATCCAGGACTCTGAGGCCTAGCCTTGCTGGTTTACCCCAGAGTTTTAGATTCTGAAGGTATGGAGATGGGTTCAAGAATTTACACTTCTTTTTTTTTCCTCCACATTTTAAAAATTGGTACATTATAGTTATACATAATGATGGGATTCATTATTACATATTCATACATGCACACAACATAACAGTATAATTTGGGCAATGTCACTCCCTAGCACTTCTCCTCACCCCCATTATCCCTTTCCTTTACTGATCTCCCTTTGATTTTCATGAGATTCCCACCCCTATCTTTCTTTTCCTTTCCTGTGTAGCTTCTACATATAAGAGAAAACATGCAATTCTTAAGTTTTGTATATTTTATATGTGGAAGCTAGAGTTTGGCTTATTTTGCTTGACATAGTGATCTCGAGTTCCATCCATTTTCATGAAAATGACAATTTTATTTTTCTTTATGGCTGAATAAAATTTCATATATACCATTATCTTTAACTATTTATCTGTTGATGGACACCTAGGCTGGTTCCGTAGTTTGACTATTGTGAATTGTGCTGCTGCAAATATTGTATGCACGTATCACTGTAGTGCGGTGACTTTAATTCTTTAGGATAAATTCCAAGCAGTGGGATAGCCAAGTCATATAGTGGTTCTACCGCTAGTCTTTTGAGGAACCCCCATATTGATTTCTAGAGTGGTTAAACTGATTTACATTCCCACCAGCAGTGTAAAAGTGTTTCTTTTTCTCCTCATCCTCTTGAGCACTTTATTATTGTCTGTGTTCTTGATGACTGCCGAGGAGTTTGCATTTCTTACAAGTTCCTGTGTGATGCTGATGTTGCTGGTTGTGGGGGCAGCTTTGAAAACCTGTGGCCTTCCTGTACTGGGTACTTCCCCTGCTGGCAGCAGCTGGTCACCATGAAGACTCAAGGTTGCTCTGGGCTTCAGGAGAAAGCTCAAAAGGAGCAGTGAGCTACAGTTTACATAGACAAACTGTAGCATCTCATGGTATTAGCCTGGAACTTGGTGGATGGACAGCATGAAATGGTCAAGTTAAACTTTCTGTGTCAGCCATTAAGGTCATTTCTTCTCTTGTGTCCAGGAGGAAACAGTTCCTTTGGTGAGGTGTAGGGATAATTGCAGGATGGTAACACAGAGATTGCACCCCAGTTCTGGGGTCCTTCCTTTGACACCACAATGCTAACTGCTACAGGTGAATTATGAGATACAGGTGCAGTCTGCAGAAGTCTAATTCATAGGTCCAGAGGATGACACAGCAACAGGAAATGATGAGGAAAATGAAATTGAACTGAGTTTTTCCAAGACCTGTACCAGTGATTTTCAAATTGTGTTCCCCAAAAATCATCCTCAGTACCACTTGGGAACTTGATAAAATTACCGATTCTTGGATCCCCTGCCAAACAACTAGGTCAGAAATGCCTCACCCTGACCCTGTGATTCTTGTCTGATTTGTAATTTCGATGCTCTGCCTTGGTGCAGGGAAAATCATTGGAAGCAGCTGGCATGGGATGGTGGCCTAGATCGAAGCTGGTGATGAACTGAGGATTCTTTAGAGAGACAACCAGATAAAGGAGGTTCTCTGCAGGCAGCAACCTGGAAATGACTCCCAGGTTCCCACTTAATCTGCCAAAGTGCCCACACTTCGTGAAATGAAGGCTCAAGTATTTCATGTTTTCTCTTCCTCCAGACTTCCCCATGGTTGATTATTCTTAGAGCAGTTGCCTCAGCACAGCCTAAAGTAAATCTTCACAGATTATGAAACCAAAGAAATTTAATTGAATAGTGCTTTACATGGTTCTGATACTGTGGGTGATTTTCCCCCCCTCTTTTTTAGTTGGTGACAGGAGTATGGCAAGGCAGCTACAACTTCTTTTGTCAGGGCACACGCAGTGCGGGAGAATCAGACATGAAGGTACTGTATCTCATAAATAATATTGATTAGATAAGTGTTGTTTGGTTTATACAAAAGACAGAATTGACCATAACCTCCCCTCTCAGATAATCCTTGTTGATATTTTTAAAAGAGTCAGAAAAGCAATGTGTATATATGGTATGAAAATTTGAACATGAAAGGTATAAAGTGAAAACTAAAATCACCTTCTCTATAAAAATAACTCCTGTTATCAGTTGACAGGGAAAAATCACAGACATTTATCAGGTTTTTTATTTACATAAGTGGGATCATAAGGATAATAAACTTAAAATCTCTCTTAGAAGTACCTTCTCCATTAATGGTTTTAAAGATAGAATTCTCCTTCTACTCTTGAGATTTTGTTTTTCAAATAAAAGGCTAACAGTTGAAGCTCCCTATGAGCAGGCGTTTCCTTTGAATATCTATTGGAAATGTTAATTGGGCAGTGACCAGACGTTGCAAGTTCTGGTTCCTTTACCATATCTTACGTCACCTGCCCATGTCAGCCTCTGAAATCAAACGCATCTTTTTAGCAGTTTTTTTTCTACTAACAGCTCTGCAGACTACTTCCAGAGGCAGTAAGTCACCTTCAGAGTTTTAAGTCTTACACTTCTTATTCTTATTAGAGTGTTGAAGAGGGTCAGGGGCCCTTTGAAGACTTTCCCTGTTGTCATTTCAATTCCCCATCGTCCCCCCATCCTCCCACCCACCAACATGTCCTTTGGTTCAAGGCATTCACAGTGACCAAAGCTACCAGGGTGACACCTGAGAGGTGTTAGAAGCTAGTGGAGCACTTGGGCTTCTCTGGGTTGGTACTGGATTCTGGGATGTCAGTGAAACATGTCAGAGGCAATATTCCAGAGCAGCAGCAAAGATAAACCTTTACTCCTTTGACCCCTTTCTCTCAGATCATCCGCGTCCTTTGGTGGTATTACTTCTCTAAACTCATAGAATTCATGGACACATTTTTCTTCATCCTGCGCAAGAACAACCACCAGATCACAGTCCTGCACGTCTACCACCACGCCACCATGTTCAACATCTGGTGGTTTGTGATGAACTGGGTACCATGTGGCCACTGTAAGTATTAGAGGGGGAGGCTTTGGGAACAGGTGTGAACAGAGTCTGAACTGAAACTAAGATTTTTTTCAGAGAAGATGCTGTTTCTGTAGATCCCTAGGTCAAGCTTTTGAATTTTGTGTCCAAGTAGATTTTAATGACAGTTTATACGGCCTCTGCGCACACAACCTTTTTCTAGCTTAGTGAACATCCTGTGCTGATGGAGTGAGATGAGGGGGATACCAGCCTCAGACCAATTAAGGGATGGAGACAGCATTCATCATAGAGGCAGCTGTTCCTCGTTCTCTCAAAATATTGGTTCTCTTCAGTGTGGAAAGTGTTTTGCCTGACAGCCACACCAGGAAAATGGAGTCGGAGCACCGAGTGCGTGCCAGGAAGCAGGCTGGTCGTACATCAGGTCTCCACATGTTCTAATAAAGTGTGGTCTTCCGGTCATCAGAAGTATGTTTTCTGACTTGTGTCAAATATGATAGAACTATGCTAAGGTCTCAATTTCCAGAAATTAAATTGTTGCCTTCAAGTTCAACTTGAGAGTTTTAAAAGATGTCAGGATCAAAATTTTTATCATTCTAACACTGAAGAATTTGAGGAACTTTAGATCTGTTCATGGATTTTTTTCCTCTCTAGGATTTCATTTCCCTTGATTAGCTCAGTCCACCAAGCTCCATAGAGCATTAAAGTTTTAGAACCAGAAAGGACATTGCAAATACAGCTCCTTGGGCTTGGGAGGAAATCAAGACCTTGGAAGGGTTGGTTTAGCTCCCTGCTTCCTTAGTGTTTCCCCACTCAGACCTCATGACTGACCAACATTCTAATAGAGACAGCCCTTATTTACATTTAGAGGACATCACATTAGTGGGGCTTGATGGCATATGCCGATAGTCCCAGCTACTTTAGAGGCTGAGGCAGGAAGATCATAGATTCAAGCCCAGCCTAGGCAAGTTAGCAAGATCCTATCTCCATAAAAAATTAAAAAGGCTAGGGATATAGTTCATTTGGTAGAGTGTCCCTGGGTTCAATTCCCAGCATAGAAAAAAAAAGAACTTTTAATTTTCAAATTTTAAATCCCACCTTATTGGTAAGAAACTGAACCAGAGAGTGGACTTGACTCGTCACAGGTCAATTCCTGTCATAGCCAGTAGAAGCTCATTCCCTAGCACCTGCTTTGTCCATCTCCAGCTGCACAAGGAAGTGCTGGTGCCATTGTTTCATTGTTCACTGTCAAGGAGGACAGATAGTCTGAAAACCCGTGGTCCTACTGGAAATTGGAGGTCATGTGATGAGATGGATCTTTCATCCCTAAGGAACTGGACTCTGTTATTAATAAAAACCATGACTTCAGCATTGCAGTACTGGGGAATAATTAGAAGGTGACTTCAAAGGCCTCTCCAGACCTCAGCAAATGTGTGGAAACAGCTTGTTTTGAGCATGTCACCCGTCAGCTGTCTGCCCCCGACCTTCAGAATAACACATCTGAGGCAGTTGGGCATGGAAAAAAAGCAGCTGCCTCTGGGAGTTTGGGGTGTCTGGCAGCCAAGCCTGCAGGTGCCAGAGCATGGCACATGGAATGACAGCATCTGTGTCAGATGGCTACCTTGAGACTCCAGCTGACCCCTGCCGGGGCTTAAGGCATCTTGATGACTGCCTGCCCTACTGGGGACTGCTCTCTCCTTACACATCCATGCAGTGCTTGCTGCTGCTTCTGCTCAAAAGCAGCTCTCTTTCTGGCTCAAAATGTATGTTGGATTTTTTTTTTCACCTGTTATTCATAAAATGCTAATACATCCTCCTCCCAAATCCCCCCTGTACCTGCAGCTTATTTCGGTGCCACACTTAATAGCTTCATCCATGTCCTCATGTACTCGTACTATGGCTTGTCATCTGTACCTTCCATGCGCCCATACCTCTGGTGGAAGAAGTACATCACTCAGGGACAGCTGGTGAGTGACTCGGCCCATTTCCCCTAGGACTTGCTCCCTGCTAGACACAGACCTCTTCCCATCCTTATGGTTTACTAGCATCTCAGATATTTCTTCCCCACCCTTTTCATTTAATCCAGTGAAACAAGCAGATCAGGGAATGTTCTTATTTTTAATCAGTGGAGAAACTGCCATGGACATGCAGCTAATTGAATTGTAGGATGAGGGAGGGCAGGCTTAATCCAATTTCTCAACCTCACATTCAGTTCTTCACTCTTGGATTGTATACACAAACACACATGTATGCACATGTGTGTATTACTTGGGTTTTCTAATTATAGTCCAAAATCCACGGTGGAAACTGTGTTCTCAGGAGTTTCAGGTGGAGCTGTGGAGTATTGTGCATCCTGGGTGCCTATAGCTTGTTAGACAGTGAGGATATTTGCCAGCTGACCTCTCAGCCCCCAAGTAGCAGAGCACCTGTTGGTGAGAATGGCTCCTGCTCAGCTTCCGACAACAATCCCTTCCCAAGACTTATCCTGCCAGAACAGGCCAGAACTGTGTGCACTCAATAGTTATTTCTCACCAAACTTTCTTAAGCCTTCCCCAGTTGTCAGTGTATTATAAACCCCAGTTCTCTCCCCTTGTGAATTATTTGAACTATTTATTAATACTGCAACTACTCCTACAAATGTTAAATACTGTCAGTAACTCATGCTAACTAAATTAATAGATTTTACATGGATTGTTCAAGTAGCCTGACTATATTTTTTGTTCGCATTTTGTAGATGAGGACATGGAGGCAGTGGGCCAAAGCTGGCTGACCAAGGGGTGTAGACATCACACCCTCAGGCCTTGTCGTACCTTATTCACACATTTTCCCAAACCAACCAAGCTGATTCAGATCCCTCCCTGTCATTTGTGGTTTTTCAATATAACAATCTTGAGAAAACTTTCTGAGCTACTCCAGTGTTTGACATTTCATTAACACCTCTGCCAGCTGCTATACAGTTCTTGTTAATTTTTTCTCACCACCTGGAAGGGGGGATAATTGTTCGTTAGCCTCCTTGTTACACCTGAGGAGAAGAGATGTGGAGATTGATTGGTGATGCACAATTATGGCTCTGGCAGAAGCAGAACTTGAAAGAACAAACTGAAGATGTTGGTTTCCCATTAGACTCTGTACTTTAAAGTAGAAGATTGTGCTCATGAATCTGTTTAGATTTATGTTAAACACCACTCCCAACTACTCAACCTAGAGCACTAACCTTAGAAAAAGAGTATATTGGATATAGTGTCTAACACCTGTAATCCCAGTGACTCAGGAGGCTAATGCAGGAGGATCACAAGTTTGAGGCCAGCCTGGGCAAGTTAGCAAGACTGTCTCAAAAAATAAAAAAAGGACTTGGGATGTAGCACAGTGGTAGAGCACCCCTGGGTTCAATCCCCAGTACCAAAAAAAGGGAGAAGGAGGGGGAACAATTATATATTCTCTCTGTAGAAGCATTGGAAACTTCCAGAAATCTAGTGGGCAGATCCTTATCCTCTGTTGTTTTTCCTGTAGGTGTACTTCCAGTAGCCCGTACACCTTTTTAACCCTTTTATACTGTGTCTTCAAGCAGTACCATGTGCTTTCAGGGTTTGCTCGTTAGCAGTCATCTGTAAACTTAGCATTATTTGCCAAGAATTTAAATCTGCTCATCAATCTTCACCAAACCAAAGGGTACATGAGTAAAGAAGAGAAAGAATATCCAATTGGGTTGTTCATAATGCAGTAACATCACCAGTTCCCTTTAAACACCCCCCCACCCCCACCCCATATCCTTCCCTCTTGTATTTAAGGAAAAAAAAAAAAAAGGTAAAAAAGTAGTTTTTTTTTTTTGTTTTTGTTTTTGTTTTTTTTTTTTTGGACACTGCATCCTTGAATTTTGAAGAAAATGGTTCAAGGAGCTTGGAGGGGAAAGGGAGAACGTAGAAAACACACACAGTATTTAGGACAAATGTAGTATGTGCATCATGTTCGTGAAGTACCTGCCATATATACAGAAATGTTAGCAAGTGTTGATTCAGAAACCTGGGGATGCTGGGTACCCAGTGCATCTGTCATGGGACCTCTTCTGTGCTGTGACTGCTCATCTATGTCTTTTTCTTCCTCCAGGTTCAGTTTGTGCTGACAATCATTCAGACCAGCTGTGGGGTCATCTGGCCATGTGCGTTCCCTCTTGGTTGGCTATATTTCCAGATTGGATACATGATTTCCCTGATTGCTCTCTTCACAAACTTTTACATTGAGGTAAATCACACTGTTTACTGGAACTTGACATTTGGGGTCTTTCCAACAGAAGCCTTCATCCCATCTTTTAACAAGGTCATGTGGAACCACTTCTGGGTGCCAGAAGTGCTCCATTCATGCTCTAATGAAGCCTTTGTTGGGTTGGAGGGTAGCTGAAATCTGTTCTAGATTCTGGGAAAGGGGGTCTTGCATTCCAAATGGAAAGCACAGAACTGTTAACAAGATGCTGAACTGCTTGTCTCTGATCTCCAGCAGAAATAGGAGGAGAAATGATATTTCAGTCACAAGTCTTAGGCTGCTACCTAGAATGTCATGACTAAATGAATCTTCAGAATAAATTTTCATCACAGTTCTCAGATATAGATAGAAAGCTGCTCCTTTTGTCTATCTGCTTACATGAGGGTTTAATTAATTTCCAAGCACATGATTAGGTTTTTGCTCACAGAAGGATCCATTTTGCACAGATTACCTCCAAGGGAGACTGATCACTTGGCGGACACCATTGAATCTTCTTTAGCCTAACTCCCTTGGATTATGTGTGTTCTTGACTTTGTAGTCTGTGTATGGTAGTTGTACTGCACACTGACTTGGGGAAGGAGGACACAGGAGGTCTGGAGCCAAAGGGTAGAGGCCATGGGTCCTGAGTCAGGAAAATCCTGTAGTGTGAGCAGCCACTGGGGGCTCAGCCACTTCTCTTCTCTGACCCATGCATAACTTGTTACATTTTTACTCTGCTGGGCTTGATAGTTTATGACTACACTGTGGAACATACCAGGTGCATAGGTGGTTAAAGGTTAGGGCCTTTGCCTCATTGCTTTCAGAAACGTAGCATTTTGTACAAAGGGCAGAAATAATTGCTGAGGTAGTGAAAAATTTTTCAGAAAGGGACATGGGTTTCTGGAGAGCTACTTCCTAGCAAAAGAAACTAATTTGGCCACATAAGCCGTATCATCTGCCATTCAGAATCAGATACTAAAAAGACAGAGTGAAGTGTAGAATTTTCTTTGATGGTTTGAACAGTATTTCTACTGTAGCCTGTGATTCAGGGAACTTAAACTCAGCCTAAGCCTCAGAACAATGGAAGAGTGATTAAACCAGAGCAAAAAGCTGGCACAGGGTTACTTGACCTCAAGAGTTCTCTCTTACTACAGGAAACTAGGCCTAGTGTCAGGGATGCAATTCCTAGTCAAGAAAACCTCCCCATGGTCACGTGGCTGTCATTGCCCTTTTGCATTTCAGACTTACAACAAGAAAGGAGCCTCTCGGAGGAGAGGCTACCAAAAGGACCACCAGAATGGATCTGTGACTGCTGTGAATGGACACACCAACAGCTTTTCTTCCCTGGAAAACAACGCGAAGCCAAGGAAGCAACGGAAGGATTGAAGTGGCAGAGTCGAACACCTCCAGACATGCCATGCGATTGATTGTAAGCACAATGATTTGTGCCCGACGCTCGTTTAACAGCTGCTGTAACTAGTCCGGCCTACAATAGTGTGATTTGTGTAGGACCTCCTTCATCAGTTCAAAACCCCTAGAATACGTATACAGATTATACAAGTAGGCATAAGATTTCTCACATTTCCGGGCTCTTGTCAACCCCTGCGCTAGACTGTGGAAAAGGGAGTGTTACCGTAGTACTCGACACTGCTGTTGCCTTATTAGTTATAACATGATAGGTGCTGAATTGTGATTCACAATTTAAAACACACTGTAATCCAAACTTTTTTTTTAAACTGTAGATCATGCATGTGATTGTAAATGTAAATTTGTACAGTGTTGTTACAGTAGAGAAACACACATGCCTTAAAATTTAAAAAGCAGGGCCCAAAGCTTATTAGTTTAAATTAGGATATGTTTCAAGTTTGTATTCATTTGTAATAGCTCTGTTTAGAAAAATCAAAGACCGTGATTTATGAAACGAGCGTGTAACGCCTCATTTTAAGTGACTGGCTAGATGTGAAATCAGAAACGGCACCTTCGGTTTTATAATATTGGCTTTCAATCAAGCAGGCTCAAATCTAGTGGAACAGTCAGTTTAACTTTTTAACAGATCTTATTTTTTTATTTTGAGTGCCACTATTAATAATGTAAAAAAAATTAAAAATTGGGGGTGGGGAGCTCTAAAGGAGTCATGATGAAACTTAAATATATATTCTTTGTCCTCAAGATTTTAGGAAGAGTGTAGGGTAAGTAGGCCATTTTTAATTTCTGAAGTGCTAAGTGTTTTTATATAAGAAACAGAGGTCCATTTTGCTTTACCCAGTGAGAGAGAGGTTGGTATTTTTTAAGAGATGATTGAATATTTACCATTTGACAGAGTCCCATAGATGAACTGGTTGCTAGGGTCCAAATTTGGATTGGTTTCTGTACTGCTATCTGTTTTGACAGACTTCCTTTTAAATGTGCCTAGTTTACCAAAATTAACAAAGGAGAGGGGAGAACCTTAAAAAAATTAAGGTAAAATTAAACAGATAGCTACAGCATAAGAGAACTGGGAAATTGGATGGAGAGATAACCTGTTTAATGTAAATCTAATAGCATCTGTGATTTTTTTTCTACTTAGAATTTAAAGATTTGTTTAGAACCACTTGTTTAAAAACAATAGACTGCTTATCTAAAATCATGTCTTATACTTCAAATCGAGGCAGTGGTCAAACAGATAAGGACTTTTATGTGTCATTTAAAAGTATTGGAGTTTAGCCTCTGAGTACTTTCTCCATTTGGGAAAAAAAAAAATTCATTGAACCACTCATGACACATCTTAGAAGGTCATCGACAATGTATAAACTAATTGTGGGTTTGATATTTATGTAAATATCAGTTTACCATGCTTTAATTTTGCACATTCATACTGTAGGGAGCCGTTTGGTTCTCTTATTAATCTTATGGGTTTTCTGTTTGGAAGGAGTCACAGCATCTGTTTACATTTACCTTATCAAATCTAGAATGTGTATATTTGTAAATGTATGTCTTCATTCCTAGGTACTAGTTTGCAAATGTCTTTACATATTTCAATACAGAAACTATAACATTCAATAGTGTGCTTGTCAAAGTGTGCTTAGCTCATCTGGATATACCCACACTGTTAAATAATGTCTAAACATTAATCATTAAAACATTTTTGATTACCAGTGCTTGTGTTTTACGTAGTTTATGTGCTACTAATTTTGAAAGATGAGAAGAAGGAAAAAAAAAAAACACTTTCTTCACCCTCTCGGAATTTACTAAGTGGATGTAATTTAGTATCGAAGGTTACATCATTGCTCACTTCACAAGGGAAAAGACCTTGCATGGTAAGGCATAAGAGGTGTTTCCACCTTAGTTTGTTTTCTGTCATCTTCGGTTCCAACTAGAGGTCCCAGCTCCAAGCACACTTCTTTGTCCTTATTTCCTTTGATCCCATGCTCTCCCCTCACCTGCAGGCTGTTTGAGTCACTTTCCTAAGTCTAGACCACAGGTCCAAAAATTCTTTTCCATAAAGATCCAGATAGAAAAAAAACTTTACGCTTCACAGACCAAATGATCTGTCAGGTCTCTGCTGCAGCTCTTCAACCATGGAAGGCAGGAGCAGCCATAGGTCATAGGCATGTATATCAATGGCCATGGTTGTGTTCTAATAAAACTATTTGCAAAACAGAAGACTTTCTAGCCTGCTGACCTCTAATCTGAAGCAATAAAGTTTTTTCTTAGACCGAAAGCTCTATAACTTACTTTACCAAAGGTCATTTGAGGTCCCAGATCCTTCCCCTTCCAGCCCACCCCAGTCCATTAACTTCAGTCTATCCATGTATCTATGATGGGAGGGATGGCATAAATATCCATCTTCCTCCTGTTCTCTCCATACCACACAATCCCAGTTCAGGTTTAATTCTGGCTTTTTGAGTATCTTTGAGTTTGTAAATATAACCTCAAAATGTCACTTGAAACTGAATTTAGTATTTGGGATATTATCAAATGCAAGAGTTGGGAAGTTAATTGTAATAATCATATCCTGTCCTTCCAAGTCCAAAACAAATTGGAAAAAAAAATAGACACAAATCAAAGCAACAGAAATCAAAATAGCACATCTTTCCTGAAAAGACTGGATTGGAGAAAGTCAGGTCACAATATAGCTCCCTCCATCCTCACTAAAAATCCTGCTGAACTAATCTCACCCAAGCTGGAAGTGGGACACCAAAGGTGGTTCTGATCATTGGTCCGGTAATAAACTATTTATTTGGAAAGGCAGCCCTGTGATTGCATGAGCTGCCCTTATAGTTACAAATTCTATCCTCTTGACCTTACCACACCAAGATGGTATGTTCATTTGCATCTCCATGTTACTAATCAATGGAAATGAGTTCACTCTCCTGTGCCCAAAAAGGAGGATTCTTGTTTCCCCTGTTTAGCAGCTCATTCTTCATATGGAAAGACAACGTAGCTTAATTTAAGAAACAAAACTTGGGGACTACATTGTCTGGCTTTAAATCCTTCCTACAGGAACTTTAGGCAAATTGTTTGAACTTTACCTCAGTTTTTTTCATCTGCCAAAAAATAATGTTTATTCCCTACACAATAGTGTCATTTTGAGGATTACATAGGTTACAGCGTATATGAAGCTCTTAGAACCACATCTAGCATGGTATATGTAAGTTTGTAAAGATTCCCATAAGAGATTATAGGAGATTCCCATAAACCCAATGACTGAGAGACCAGGGACGGGGAAACTTTCTAGCAAGGGTCATCAAGAAGAACTCTGAAGGAGCTGGCTTTAATCTGAGCTTTCAGAGACCACTGATTTTCTTCTTTTTCTTCCACCTTTTTTGAATTGATGCATTGTAGTTGTACATATTGATGTGATTTGTTGGTTATTGCATATTCATACATATACACAATATATAATTTAACCAATATCACTCTGTAGCACTCCCCCTCTAACCCCCTCGCCTCCCACTCTTAATCCCTTTTCTCTTCTGATCTCCCTTTGATTTTAGGAGATCCACCCCCACTTTGTTTTGCTTTTTCCTCTCTAGCTTCTGCATATGAGAGAAGCCATGACCCTTAGCCTTCTGAGTTTGACTTATTTCACTTAACATAGTCTCTAGTTCCATTTTCCTGCAAATGCCATAATTTCATTTTTTATGGCCAAATCGAACTCCATTGTGTATCTATACCACAATTGCTTTATCCATTCATCCATAGTTTGGCTATTGTGAGTTGTGCTGCCATAAACATGGATATGCATGTATCACTGTAATAAGATGACTTTAATTCTTCAGGATAAATACCAAGGAGTGGTATAGCTGGGTTATACAGTGGTTCCGTGCCTCAAAGACCACCAGATTTCAATAGATGGATTCTGGAGGTCATCTGGGAGGATGTGTTTTGAGTACAGAAACCAGCATCAACCAATGTGTAGAAGGCTGAGACAGTTTGATTCACTGAGTTATTGGATGTGTGGGTGAAGCTGCTTGTTTTTTAAGTTAAGAGAGTGGGAAGAGGGTGGAGTTTGAGCATTCTCATGGATGAAATGTGTAGAATCTTGCTCAGCCTTTCCAAGAGGAAATAGTAATTATACCATAAAGGCTCATTTGGAGCTGTGCCTACTGTAGATTGCTTTGCTGCCCCCATTGCCTCTCCCTGCTCCCCTCAACCAGCACAGAAAGGGAGGAGCATGGAGGTGAATTAGGTAATAAGAATTAGGACTCAATTCTGTCTCAGTTATAAACTGACCAGAAGTCTTATGTCAGGGCCAGGAAATTCCTCCTAACCAAAAAGATGGCATTTAAACTCTGAAAACGTGGGGCACCCCAAGGGTGGGTCATGTTGACCAATAAATAAAATATTCTTAAGCTACTATGTTAACATACTCCCGGCATACTTTGTTCAAACAACAAACACAGATATAGATTTCCCTTGATGGATGAATAGAACAATGATGTTTTAACCAAGCTAGCACTTTTCAGCAAATTGTGTGTCTTCCCTTGAAAATGTTCCCAACAAATGGGGTGCCCAATTTGTAGCAAAGCCCCAGCAACTGCTTCCAACAACCTGGAGGACTGACTCCCTGCTCCCTCCTGAATCGAGGTATAGGGCTCAATCCCGGAGGAAGGAAGACTGTGAAGACCTCCCCTGCCTGCTCCTTATGCCATCCATGCAGAGCTCTGGCCCTCTGCTCTAAGAGTACTGGACTAAAGGTATTTTAAGACCAAGGCCAAAAGTCACACCATGTCCTTCCAAGGAAAGATGGGAAACCAAATCCTCAGTACAAAGCTGTCTTTTTAAGGGTGATGGAAGTACATATCCCAGGGCACAGAGCACTCCTGTCCTGCTAGGATTGGGTCCACATATGTTTGGTAGTAGTTAGCATGTCCATCAGGACAGAGGCTGTGCTCCTTACCTCTGTGTGATGACTGCTCTCTTTCTGAACCCTCAGTTCCCTATACTGTAACAGGAAGATGGATGCCTAGCTCAGATGGCCAAGGCTAAATATGGAAATATAAAACCTCACACACAGCTTTACAGTAGCAGTCCCTCCGTTTTAAGGGTACTTGTTAAGTAGAATAGAGAAAGAAGACACACATTGGTTGATTACTCATCAGACTTAAAATTCTATTGGTCTACATGTATTATTTGCACTAAATTATCCTTGGTTGAAGCTCAGTTAATATTAGCTGTTAGTTAAGAAACTGAAATTTGGGCTGGGGATGTGGCTCAAGCTGTAGCGCGCTCGCCTGGCATGCGTGCGGCCCAGGTTCGATCCTCAGCACCACATACAAACAAAGATGTTGTGTCTGCCGAAAACTAAAAAATAAATATTAAAATTCTCTCTCTCTCTCTCTTTAAAAAAAAAAAGAAACTGAAATTTGTTAACAAAAAAAAGGACAAATAGTATCTTAAATTTAGTTGACTCAGAAAATGATGTTAATATGAGAATTTTCTAATTATAAGTGATCACTCAAAAACAAAGATCCTATGTTCTTGCACTAACTGGCATGGAATTCTGGAAAGGCACATCATGACTCTTGGGGTATCTCATCTAGACGCGAGGGGATTGGAGGAGTGTTCAAGTTCTTTGATTATGGAATGTTCTGTAATTCCAAAGCAGGATTCCAACATAGCCCTACTTTGCTTCTTGCTCTTTTCCTTTTCAGGATGAAATAAGGCATGCATCCATGAGGATAAACTTTAAGCACAATATGTCATACAAGGACTCTTGTACACAGTGAGCCTCCTGGGCTCTATGGGTCTGTGGGCAGTGGCTCCTTCTCACCTGAAAGTCAATAACCAAAATGTGAAATTGGGGCCCTCCTCATATATTTAGTATCTCAAACTTTTATTTGACCTTTTAGATCAGTCTCTAAAGTTTAGACAGTACACTTGATTAAAAAGAAAAAAAGGTTTATGTAATTTGTTATAGCATATTTTAAATTTACCACAATACAAAAGAGAATTGGTAGGAGATAAAATTTAAATGCAGTTATTCTTGAAATGAAGTCAAGGAATTAAGTAACCTCTCAAGTGTCCACATAGGTCCAAGATCCAAGTTAGTGTGGACTGTTTAGAACTTGTGGGATTTGAAAACAGAGGCAGGACTACAGTAGATGAAATTATGGAGTTTGGATGAAAGCAGAGAGAGCAAGCACACTATTGAAGGAATACAAACACCAGAGGAGTGTGGTTCTAGAGAGACAGAGCTAAATAGCACTGGTGCTCCCAGCAACCTTCCGAATTGCTGTTGGTGCTCACCACTGGTTGGGAAGATTTTCTAGAAGGAATTCCTTTGGGGACCACATGCCTCCTGAGAGTGAGATGCAGGTGTTTTTCCTGTGTCTAGGTCCTGCTGGCCTTCTTCCCCATCTTACAGATAAGGAAATGTTGCTAGAGTTCAGTGGGGCTCTCCTGTTCCAAAGCTGTTGCTGGCCATTAGAGCTGCTGAGCAGGAAGATGGTGTGGAAAGACCAGCTCCTCCAAGCCCATTAAGCTATGTGTACTCAAATTGTGCCAGCAGACTTGCTTTTAACCAGGGTGACAGACTGCCTACGAGGGACATCAACGTGACTTTAAATTATTTAGAAAACCCACATACATTGTTTAATGAGGATGTCCAGTCTGTGGATAAGGGAAGAGATGTGGGGAGAATCATTCCAGGAAATCCCCAAATACTGAAATATTTGACTTATAGCTTTGATTTTTTTTGTGTGTGTGTGTGGTGCTGGGATTGAACTTTGGGTATGTGAGGCAAGCATTCTGCCAACCGAGCTATACCCCCAGCCCTGAAATATTTTTTATTGGGACTTAATATTTGTCTATCTTTAGAAAGTACATTATGATAACTCAAATATGTAATGGTCGAATCAGAGTAACAAGTACTTCTATCTCTTCAAACACTGATCTTATTTTTGCTCCCCTTGGCAGTACTGAGGATTAAATCCAGGGCCTCCTGCATGCTAGGCAATCACTCTACCACTGACATTCTTTTTTCCTTTTCTTTTTTTTTTTTTTTTTTTTTTTTTTGAGACGGGGCCTCCTAAATTGCCCAGGCTGGCTCATGCTTTAGCCTCCTGAGTAGATGGCATTATAGGCCTGTGCCACTACCCCCTGCTATTTGGAAAATTTTACATTTCTTTTCTACTTATTGTGTAATATAATATAAATTGTTGTAACCAAAAGTGACCCAGAACTGAGTCCTCTCCTGTGTTTTGGTGTCCATCCACCCATCAGCCTCTAGGGTACATTCTTCTGTGAGATGCACTTTTCAAGTTCCCCCAAATTAATGAGAACATGGTATTTGTCATTTTGTCTAGCTTATTTCACTGAACTTAATGTCCTCCTGTTCCCTCTATGTTGCTACAAGTGATAGGATTTTATTCTTGTTAATGACTGAATAATGTTCCATTGTGTAGATATACCACATTTTCCTTATCCATTCATCTGTTCATGAACATCTTGGTTACTCCATTGTGATCAGTCCCATGATAAATGTGGGTATGCAGATATCTCTTTGATATGCTGATTACATTTCCTTTGACTCTGTATGCAGCAGTGGGATTTCAGGATTATATTATAGTTCTGTTTTCCATAATGGCTATACCAATTTACATTCCTTGTTAATAGTGTATAAGTGTTTCCCTTTCTCTGTATCTTTGCCAACATTTGATTCATATGTATTTTTGATAATATCCGTTCTAACTGGGGTGAGATGATATCTCACTGTTTAGATATCATCTCACTTATTATCAAGGCATTCACATTTCCTTGATAATTTGTGATATTGGACATTTTTTTTCAAATACTCAGCCCTTCCTATGACCTTTTATGGGAAGTGTCTATTGAGATAGTTAGTTCATTTTTAAATTGGATTATTTGGGGTGTTTTCGTGTTCAGTTTTGTGAGCTCCTTATATATTCTGGATAATAACCCGCTATTGAATAAGTAGCTGGAAAATATTTTCTCCCTTTCTGCAAATTGTCTCTTAACTCTGTTGATTGTTTCCTTTGCTGTGCAGAAGCTTTTTCATTTAATAAAATCCTATTTATCTATTTGTATTCTTACTGCCTGTGCCTTTAGCTCCTATCAAAAAATTCTTTACTTACACCAATGGCTTGATATGTTTCCCCAAAGTTTTCTTGTAATAATTCCCTAGTTTCAGGTCTTACATTTAGGTATTGGATCCATTTTGAATTGTTTTTTTGTGTACCATGAAAGGAATGGATCTAATTTCTTTCTTCTGCAAATGCATATACAATTTTTCCAGCACCATTTATTGAAGAAATTGTCTTTTCTCCATTGTTTGTTCTTCGTACCTTTTTCAAAATTCAGTTGGCTATATGTACATTATTAACTTCTGGGATCTCTATTCTGCTTTATTGATCTATGTGTCAATTCTTATGCCACTCTTGCTATTTGAGTTACTATAGCTTTGTGGTATGTTTGTTTGTTTTTTAAAGATTTTTTTTTTAGTTTTGATAGACGTTTATTTTATTTCTTTATATGCAGTGCTGAGAAACAAACCCATTGCCTCACACATGCCAAGCAAGTTTGCTACTGCTGAGCCCCAGCCCCAGCCCCAGCCCCTGGGGTATGTTTTGAAGGCAAATAATATGATGCCTCCAGCTTTCTTGTTTGTTTGTTTTTCAATTTCTTGCTCAGGATTGCTTTGGCTAATAGGGGTCTTTTGTAGTTCCGTATGAATTTTAGAATTGTTTTTGTTATTTCTGTGAAGAAAGTCATTGGTATTTTGATGGGAATTGCATTGACTCTATAGATTGCTTTGGGTAGTAGGTAATTTTAACAATATTAATTCTACTAATCCATGAATGCAGGATATCTTTTCATTTTTTGTGTTCTCTATAATTTCTTTATCAATGCTATTTGTATTACACGTACACACAGACATATATATGTGTGTGTACTGCATATATCTTTTTTTTGTACTGAGGATTAAATTTAGGGTGATCTACTACTGAACTACAACCACAGCACTTTTTATTTTTTATTTTGACGCAGAGTCTCAAAATAAGTTGCCAAGGCTGGCCTCAAACTTGTGATCCTCCAGCCTCAGCCTCCAGTGCTGCTGGGATTAGTCATGCACCACCATGCTCTACTAATACTTTGTAATTTTTGGTGTAGAAATAGTTCACTTTTTTGGTTAAATTTACTCCTAATTTTTTTTTTTAGTTGTTCTGAGTGATTTTATTTTCAGCAAGTCATTATCAGGACGTAAAAATATATTTTTTTCCTCTGTGTATGTTGACAATGTGCCCTACAACTCATTAAATTCATTTATTAGTTCTAACAATAAATTTTTGAAATATTTAAAGGGCTTTGTATTCATTATAGTATTCCCTTCATTTTATGATGTTACCGAATAAAAAAAGGCTCCCAAGTCACAAAAGTTGGCACAAATAATATCCATAAATCTAATAATCTATTTTTTTTTAAATCACATGGCATGTCTATAATTTTATTTTTAAAAAGCTAATGGTAGCATGTATTTGTTTATACATACATGCTACTGTAGGGAGGCTGAGATAGAAGGATCAAGAGTTCAAAGCCAGACTCAGCAATTTAGCGAGGCCCTGAACAATTCAGTGAGATCCTCTCTCTAAATAAAACACAGAAAAGGGCTGGAGATGTGGCCCAGTGGTTGAGTGCTCCTAGGTTCAATCCCTGGTACCAAAGAAAACAAAAACAAAAAAAACTATTGAGTCTAAGTTCCTTCCTGACACTAAAGAAAGTCAGCTGGAAATTGTTTTGGCCAAGGGTTGGTCTATAGCATCCAGAAACAACAAGGTTCACCAAGTGCAGCCTGTGTTCCAGGAACTGTTCCACCTGCTGGGGAAACAACAATGAGAAGGTAACCTTATCTGTGGAAGACAAAGACAAGCAATCACAATCCTTAGGAAGCCTGGTAATTGCTGAAGGAACAACCAGGTGCTGATGCTGAAAATATTTTCTTAGGCTCTTGTACAGATGATTTTGAAGTTTGCATTTATTTGTTTGGTGCCCCGGGGATAGAACCCAGAGACCCATGCATGCTAAGCATTCAACCCAGCATTGAGCTACACCTCCAGCTTCAATGCTATAGTTTTTGTGTTGTTTGTTTTGGTGCTGGGGATTGAACCCAGGGGTATTTAACTATGAGCCACACCCCCAGCCCTTTCTATTTTTTATGAGACTAGGTCTTGCTAAATTACTTACAGCCTCACTTAGTTGCTGAGGTTGGCTTTGAGCTCGAGATCCTCCTGCCTCAGCCTCCCTAGTCACTGGGGTTACGGGTGTGTGTCACCGCACCCAGCCAGATACTGCAGTTTTTGTGTGTTGTTAAATTTGTAGTTCATATTTTCCTCAATCAAAGGAAATGTCACTGGAAGTTTCACATCTCTAGAAAGTTATCCAGAAGCTTCTAATAGTGCTATCTGTTCTCCACCTCATTGATAGTCCTTCACTATGCTTGAGTCAATTCTACCCCAGTCCTGATGATTCTGGGGGTGCTCAGAGACTTGAACACTCCTGCCACCCTCCATTGGGTTGTACCATGTGATAGCCTGTCTCTTACACTGATTACTCTTTATGTTAACCCTACATTTGTAGTGTGATTTCTTTGAAGGTGTTTCTTTGGTTGGTTGGTACCGGGGATTGAACTCAGAGGTCCTTTCTCACTGAGCTACATCCACAGCCCTTTTTATTTTTTTTTTATTTTGAGACAGGGTCTCACTAAGTTGCTCAGGGGGGTCTTGAACTTGCAATTCTCTGGCCTCAGCCTCCTGAGTTGCTAGGATTACACCGACAATTAAGGGCCCAAATTTACATGAATTCTACCTAATTGTGGCACCACTGTCAATTTAAAGCAAATGCACAATTTTCACACAGGCAATGACTGATGCAGACAATGACAGATAGGTCATATCCTGCCTGGCTGCTGGCAAAGTTCTTAATTGAGAAGGAGAAGACAAATCTCTATTCCAGAAAATCTAAAATGATGTGTAGTGAAGAGGAGGTGCCCCAGATTTAATCTCACTCCATCTGGGAGGTTTAGTACAGATTCTGGACAACCTATTCAATTCCAAGACACTTGAGGGCAAGAACTGTCTCTGACTCATTTCTGCAACTTTGGTGTGCCCAGCATGGCACCGAACAGATCACAGATGTTGAATAAATGTTTTGATGAATGAATAGAAGCACTTGGGAAGTATTACATAATGTGGTGCATAGTGGGAAAAATAGGCTTTCCAGTCCGTTAGATTTGAGTGCAAATCCCTTCGTGGCTCAGTAACCATGTGACCTCGTCAAGATTCTTAACCTCTTAAATTTCATCATGGATCTCTGGAATTTGAGAAAATTATATATAGATCACAAGGTCTACAGGGTAGGACTCAAGCACATGATGAGCCCCATGTAACAGTACGTGAGTTCATAAACCTGCTGGTGGCACAGCAGGAATGAAGTCGACTTCCATTAAAAATAGCCTCTGCTTTATGGAGAACTTGGGTGCTGGAGAGGCTTCTCTGAATTGTAAAATCTCCAAGAGGGTGGCCTCAGAACCACAGGGACCACTGCAGAGGACCTAGGGTGTTTCCCCAGAATTCCTAACTAAATGCCTCCAGTTTACAGTTTGGACATGAGGTGTCCCCCCCAAAAGCTCTTGTGTTAATACAGGACTATTCAGGGGTGGAGTGATTAGATTATGAGAACTGTAACCTAACCAGTCCATCCTAGTTTGAATGGACCAATGGGGTAGTAACTGTAGGCAGGTGGGGGGAAGAGGTGGGTCACTGGGCGTGCCCTGGAAAGATGCATCTTCCTTTTGGCCCCTTCCTTCTCCCCTCTCTCTGCCTCCTGGCCACGGTGAATGGAGCAAAGCTGCTCCATGATTCACATCTACCATGATGTGCTGCCTCCCCTTGGGCCCAGAGCAATGGACTCTGCTGACCATGGACTAAATCTCTAAGACCATTAGACAAAATAAACCTTCCCTTCTCTAAGTTGATTTTAATCCCAGTGATACAAAGCTGACTAATACAGAAACCAAGGTTGTTACTACTGGGTCAGGACCTGTGAGAGTCTGGGGTGACCTGACTATTAGCATAGAGCCTGGTAGAACAGACTAAGGTCCCCTTGCCTTGGGGATACCACTAGACGGTTGTGTCACAGTGAATAAGATCCTCTGTATCTCCTGCTACAGGGGCTCCTGCTCCGGCCCCTCAGGCCTGCCTTCCTCGCCCTCGTTCACCACATTCGGCCACACTTACCTTCTGTCTGGTTGCCTAGAGGAGCCACTTCCTTCTCCAGGAACTTTGTCCTGCTCATCCCTAGCTATTTATTTGCACCATCTATCTCTGCACTTAAATACCACGTGTCTCAAGAGGCCTTTCCTTACTACCAGATCTAAAATACCACCCCTCTGCTCCCCACACCCCATTTTTACTTGCTTTCATTTTTCTTTGTGACTTTCTCCTGACATTATATATTTGATTATTTGTCTCTCTCCTAGAAGACCAGAGCTTTTTTTTTTTTTTTTCTTGCCTGGTGCATAGAGAAGTTCTAAATATTTGAAGAAGTGAATCTGTAAATGAACAAGCATGAGATGATTAGTGTGGATGTGGCCCACACCCTCCCTCGAGGTGTAGGGGACAGAAAAAAGGCAAGGCACCAAAGATAGAAGGAAACAGTTTCATTTGGCTGCAGCCAGGTTCAGAGGGCACAGCTTTTGCTGTAATCAATTAATTCCCAGAACCCATAGTTCAGGTAGTCTCAGAACTTTATACCCAGTATGTAAGGGGAGGGGCTCAGAAGTTCACAGTCTGTGGAAGTTCACATAAAAGCACTTTTTCTTTCACTATTCTGGCCAAGTTAACCCTTCAGGGACGGCACCTGAGAAGGGGAGAGCTTATTCTCCCCTTTCTCTCCTCCCCCTGCCAGCTGTTACCATGGAGCCCAACTGGTAACTTCTCTTATCTTAGAAATGTAGACATCTCTGTGAAGCTCCAGCTCAAGGCCAGAGGCCTTGTTAAAGGATTTGTCTTTTTATTATCACATTTTGCATTTGCAAACACACTTCTACAAACTACTATACTGAAAAAAATGTTTGTGAAAAACGAGTAAAGGGGCGTTCAGCACTTGGAGTGCTGATTTCTTCTAGGCCAGTGGCCAAGCAAAATAGAGCAACAGGAAAAATAAGAAGTTTACCTACATTGAACTCTTTTATAGAGACTCTTTTGCTGATAGTCCTAAAATCAACTATGGTGAAGATTTCTGGGGTAGCTTAGTTAAGATTTTCTGGGGAGGAAGGGGTGCCACTACAGCAGAAGCTGTTGACTTTCTCACATGTGGAGGGTGCCGCATTAACAGTGAAGTGATCAATGAGTGTTTATCAATGAGTGGACCCAGATATACTTTGGAATGGAGCACAGGATGACGAACAGTGGAATCCCACCACGTAAGAATCAATGAGCTTTTTGTTCTACTTTCTCTTCTCCTATAAGCGATGTATAAATTTTGCTGCTCTGTGCCATTCAGATTTAAAACTGAAGACAAATGTCATTGTGAAGGTGAAGGACAGCATTGAAAACTATTTTGAGAACCCTAAAACAAATGAGATTAAAAAAAAAAGCTCTCAGTTGAGTCATAGAGTCATATTTGATTTTTAAAACCTCTCATCTGTTTCTTAAATTCTGTCTTGAGAATAGGGATCGCCCTAACTTTTTAATTAGAACCAACAAACAGATATTTCCTGATAAGAAAGGAAGGGAGGGATAGTAACTCGGTCCAGCAAAGAAATAAAAGAAATCCATAGGTCCCATCATTGTGAATACTTTTAAACTTCTTCCCGTGGTCAGTTATAGCTATAGGTTGCAGGCAGGTGCCCATGGGTGCTATGCTCTGTCATTCTTTGTCACAGAATGGTGCTATGGTTTGTCAAAGAGTTTCATGGGCACCATCTCAGATACTGTGACAAGAATCCTTCATTTCTGCCCTTATTAATAAGTGTTCAGGCCATGTATGGTGGCACATGCCTGGAATCCCAGTGACACAGGGGCCTGGTGCAGGAGGATTGTAAATTTGAAGTCAGCCTGGGCACAACTTAACGAGGAACCTGTCTCAAAACATAGAGACAACTAAAGATGTAATTCAATGGTAGATCACCCCTGGGTTCAATCCCCAGTTCTCAAGAGAGAGAAAGAAAAAGCTTTTCACCCTTGAAGATACTGCTCTGGGTTGCTGAATCGCAGTTTTGTAGAAAAAGAACACTTTGATTTTAGAGAGAGCTTTGACTCTGTGATCTTGCACAGATCATTAAATATTTGATGACTGACAATCCCTGGGGGATGAGAAAAGACACAAAGCAGAGGTCCCAAGTTCACGGTTGGCCACTTACTGCTCTTGACACCTGGGGCAAGTCAGTTCTCTGAAAGGCAGTTTCCCCCTCTGTAAAGAGCAGAGCGTGGTCACTCTCTGATGACCTAACAAAATGATTCTTGAGTCTGAAAACCCACGTTCCATGGGAGGTAAGATAAAGCTGTTTTCTCAGGGTTGCAGTTAGACTTAATTTTTTATTTTATTTTATTTTTTACATAGTATCTTTTACTACAAGGCCAGAAAAGAGGCTAGTTTAGAAAAATAAATCCTTGCAAGGAGCAACATGCCAGAGACAGCAGCGAGTCACCCCCGCCTGACTGAGGTGAAAAGCAGAGGCGGCAGGAAGCATTATCAGAAGGAAGCCCACCCAGGTCTGAGACAGGAGGCAAGTTCAGACTTCCCAAAACACAGTGTGGGCTTTACACCTAGATGTTTTGACTGACTTCCCCTGGCACTATCAGTTCCCAGCCAGCCTGGTTTCCAAAGAATCTCTCTTCCATGAGAAGAGAGTGGGGAGAACAGGATTTCAGCTCCACTCGGCAAACACTGTCACCTCAGGGTCACAGCCAGGCAACCTGGCCAGGCTATTAGCACTCTACATCAACATGACCAAGTTCCCTTTTTCATTACTATTTTTTTTGTCTTCCTTTGGACCTATATCATATGTTCTCCCTTTATTTGGTTGTAAAACACTTTTTAGTAGTCATTTACCCACTAATAAAAATTTAGGTCCCTAAGTGTCCTCTACCAGTAGCATTTTAAGGTCCCCTCCCTGCCATATTGGTGACTTAACCCAAGGGTGCTCAACAACTGAGATACATCCACCTTTTTTATTTTAAGACAGGATCTCATTGAGTTGCTGAGGCTGGTCTCAAACTCGTGATCTTTTGCCTCAAGACTCTCAAGTCACGGGGATAACAGGCATGTGCCACCACGGACTCAGCTACAGTTTGTTCTTAATGCAATGTTCATGGACTCTGCTTTGGGAAAGATGATACAAAATTGGGAAAGTTGTGGAAATGGATAATTTGCACTATTGAGATCTTTCTCTAAAACTCCAAAGATCAGAATAAAATGCAAACTCTTCATATGGACCCGGAACCACACATGATCTGATCTTGTCACCTCCCAAGTCATCTCCACCACATCCCCTCCTCTCTCTATTCCAGCCACAGGGCATCTTCCTCACAAGCCAAGCACATCGGGAAGCTTCTGAAGTGCTTTGCACTTGCTGTCCCCTTGCCTGGAATGCATGCTCTGCTCATCTATGGGCCTCACAGGAACACAAGATAAAATTCAGAACATCAAGTTACCATTTGTATTTCAGATAAATGATGAATGCCTTTTTTAGCACAGAAATGCCCCAAGATTGCATGGGGCATACCTATACTGAAAAAGCATTCCTCTTTTATCTAAAGCTCAAATTTAACTGGGTATCCAAGTTTACATTTACCACATTGGGTGACCCTTTCTTGACCACCTCATTCAACTCTAGCTCTCGCGCGCTCTCTCTCTCTCTCTCTCTCTCTCTCTCTCTCTCTCTCTCTCTCGTATTGGGGGTTGAATCCAGGGGTGCTTTATCACTGACTTACATCCCCAGGCTATTTTTTTCCCCAAACAGGGCCTCACTAAGTTGCTTACAGCCTCACTAAGTCGCCCAGGCAGGCCTGGAACTTGGGATCCTCCTGCCTCCGCCTCCTGAGTCACCGGGATTACAGGTGGGCACCCCCTTGCATGGCTCCTTCTCTCTTTTCTCCTCACCATTTTTCAAGGCACCTACTGCTCATGAAATTATTAGTTCACTGTTAGTCACACTTACTAGCTTGGAAAAGTTTCATGCAGATGGAAACCTTGTCTGTCTTCTTTCCAGCTATCCTACACTTTCATCCATTGCCCATCCATCCATCCATCCATGCATCCATATGGAATTATATACCCCATGTTCCAGGTCAATAGGCAGGAATAAGGCTGACAAGGTCTCTATCTGCATGGAATTTTCTAAGCCAGCAGGTTTTAAAACCCTTCCTTTTCCTGACTCTCTTCATTTGAAGGAAGAGCTTTCAGTGTTCTTTTTGCTTCCTTAGCTTCCCCTGCCTCCATCATCCACTGGATACCTGAATAGTGACCCCTTTCCTTTCTTTCTGAAAATGCCAGTCTGCTTTACTGCTAATGTTCCTACCGACCACCCCACTCCTGCCCCCAGAGCAAGCCCAACCTGGTACCCATCTTCCCTGATGCTGGAAAATGCAGAGAATGATTACTTTGGTTTTAAGGCATCAAATGCAGATGGTCCTAGATGATAGTAGTTTGTCCTTTCTTCACCATGCTGATGGATTTGTCATATCACTTCCCAGGAACAGGTTTCAGTTTCAATAAAGAAGAAAGGAAGGGCTGGGGATGTGGCTCAAGCGGTAGCGTGCTCACCTGGCATGTGTGCGGCCCGGGTTCAATCCTCAGCACCACATACCAACAAAGATGTTGTGTCCGCCGAGAACTAAAAAATAAATATAAAAAAAATTCTCTCTCTCTCTCTCTCTCTTCTCTCACTCTCTCTAAAAATAAATAAATAAATAAATTGCTTAGCATTATCATCTTTAAAAAAAAAAGAAGAAGAAGAAAGGAAGAAAGAATCACGGCAGGGCCCAGAGGTAGCTTTAAGTAGCTTTAGACAGAATGAAGGGGTTCTTTAAGGTGGAATTAGGGGTAAAATCTCATTTTGTTTAGGCCTGTGACTTCTGTCAGTGTCCACATGGCTCAGACTGGGCTTCCTTAAGGATTATTGGCAACCCTAACAGTCCTACACATCAGTCCTCAGAGGAGCACTGGTTAGCAGTGGACGGTTTGTGGGAGACCTTAGGTGAGCATCTCCCTACTGCTCTGGAAACCTGGCCCTGCTCAGGACCTGACTCACCTGTTTGTTCTTAATGCAAGCACTCCATGAACCCACATGACAGAGCATTGCAGCAGCTGCAAGGTGAGGTCTGTGCTCCTCTAGCCAATCACATCGCTCCAGTAGAACCTCCTGATTGATTCAGGGCATTTTGGTGTCTGACTTTGAATTCCTGTCTCATATTTGGGTCAGAGCAATGGGAGGGACACATGACTTGCTTTAAAATTAGCCTCAAAACTCATTGTATAACAGTTCTCATTTTCACTAAGCAGAATAGGTTTTTTAGAGGTCACCCATAGCATTTGTGATTTGTCTGATGGAGAAAATCCTTTGTCATCTTGGAGAAAATCCTTTAGATTCACTAAGTCTCAGTGTTTCCACCTGAAAAATGGGACATAGATTTTGCTTGAGAGAATAGAAGTAAGAAGATGGGCTAGGGAGAGAACGGGATTGACCCAGAGCGTGTGTGGAGGCCGGTGTGAGTTTGGGAATAAAGAATTGCTGTTTGAATCTACAAAGCTGTGTGGTGGCTCGTGATTCTGTGCCCAGCCAAGACTGTGGCATTTTGGTGGTCTGTACGGGGAACGTCTGAAGCTTGGGGAATCACTAGGCAATGCTGAGCTGACGTGAATCCGGGACGAACAGTCTGGGCCTCTCAGAACACACTCTGAGCCCGGATTGGCTGAATTCAAGCTCCCGTTCGCCTGCTTCCTGCAGACAAACAGCTGTGACTCAGCACTAATCCATCCGGCTGAAACAACTGGTCAGCCCTTCTCATCCTACGGAGGTAAATGCCAACCGAGCCTTCATAGGCCTTCATAGGTAGTGGTCACAGGTTTGAAACGGGGCTTGGGAGAGACAGTAAGGACCCACCCGTTGCATTGGTCGCCCGGCAAAGGGAAACGAACTGTTGCCATTTGCAAGAGATACCACCATGGCAGAGAACTGACGTCATCAGACTGCGGCGGACGAGATAACTTCATTGAAACCTGCGGCTACAAGTGTGTAATTCCCTAGCCTTCCCTCTCCACACATCGGGGAAACCTTAAGGGCCCCTCCCAGCTCTCCCGTGAGCCAGTGCGAGGGAATCAGAGGTGGCGCGGGACCTGCGGCGCGGAACTACCACTCCTACCAGTGCTGACAGCTGAGGTCTCTTGCACCAGCTACCGGGGGCGTGGCTACCGGAGGGCAAGTAAAATTCACTGAGGATTCTCAGCCCCAAGCTCTACAAACTTAGGGTCTGAGGGAATGGCAAACTGGAAGAGTGTGCCCAGTCGTTCATGAAAACAGGGCTCCCGGGAGCAGCAGACCTGGCGTGTAGCCAGTATTGTGGTGAGCGGCACCCGTGAGAGGAGCCTGGCTAGAGGAAAAGTGGGGAAGTGACTAGACACAAGAGGAGGCCCTAGGCACTCAGGATTGGAGACTCACCCAGTCTGGGAGGAGCTGCTGCACAGTGATTGGTTCCCGCGTATTGACAGGAGAAACTTGGCCTGGTGGGCACAGCGCCACCTACTGGAAGAGAAGTTAATCAAACTCTAAGACTGCATTTATTAGTATTTTTTTTCTTTTTTTCTTTTCTCTTTTTTTTTTTTTGATTTGGGTTTTTCCTTCATTTTCATTTTTCTTTCTTGTTGTTTTTTTAAATTTTTTTTTACAATTTTTTTAAAATTTTTTTCTTCTAATTTTAATTTTAATTTTTTTATTATTTTTTAAATATTTTTTCTTTTTTTTATTTCCTATTTTTTTCTTCTTTTGTCTTTTCATTTCTTTTCAATTATCTTATCCCCCCTTCCTTGAATTCTACCTGCTTACTCTCATTCTCTTTAGTGACTTCTTCCCTTCCCTTCTAATACCTTTCCTCCCAAGCATCTAATAAATTTATAGGAGTAAACAGTAACTCATCAGTCAAACAGAACAAGAAGTAACATGAGCAGCTTCAAAAAGCAAGGAAGAAAAGGAGTACAAACAATGCAGGACAGCCTAAATATTCAGGAGGACCTAGAGTCATCAGAAAAATGGTCATATAAAGAACTCAAGGAACACCTTAGACAGATGGAATGGAACCTTAAAGAGGATACAAGGCAGCATATTCAAGCAGCGAAAGAACACATTGAGAATGAATTACATAAACAGATAAAAGAAGAAGTTAAGCATCTTTATCAGGAAATAGAGATTATAAAAAATAATCAAACAATAATTCTAGAAATGAAGGAAACGATAAACCAAATGAAAAACTCAATTGAGAGTATCACTAACAGAGTGGAGCAAGTAGAAGCCAGAACGTCAGATAATGAAGACAAAATATATCATCTTGAAAAGAGTCTAGCCAACTCAGAAAGGCTGGTAAAAAATCATGAGAAAAACATCCAAGAGTTATGGGATAACATAAAAAAACCAAACTTACGAGTCATCGGGATAGAAGAAGGTACAGAGATTCAAACCAAGGGAATGAGTAACCTGCTGAATGAAATAATTACAGAAAACTTTCCAGAAATAAAAAAGGAAACAGATATACAAATTGAAGATGCATACAGGACACCGAGCACACAAAATCACAGTAGACCAATGCCAAGACACATTGTTATGAAGATATACAATATACAGAACAAAGAGAAAATATTAAAAGCTACAAGAGAAAGGAGACAGATTACATTCAGGGGTAAACCAATAAGGTTAACAACGGATTTTTCATCACAAGACACTGAAAGCAAGAAGGTCATGGAACAATGTATTTCAAACACTGAAAGACAATGGATGCCAACCAAGAATTCTGTATCCAGCAAAATTAAGCTTCAGGTATGACAATGAAATAATCTTTCATGATAAACAAAAGTTAAAAGAATTTGCAGCCAGAAAACCAGCATTGCAAAGCATTTTGAGCAAAACACTACACGAAGAAGAAATGAAAAACAATAACCAAAACCATCAGTGGGAAGTGCCTTGGTAAAGACAGAGGGCGAGGAGAAAGATAATCATGGAGAAACAAACTAAATTTTTTTTAAAAAGTATAAATAATCAAGCATGGATGGAAGTACAAACCATATATCAATAGTAACGCTGAATGTTAATGGCTTAAACTCTCCAATAAAGCGACATAGGCTGGTATCATGGATTAAAAAAACAAATCCAACAATGTGCTGCCTCCAGGAGACACATCTCATTGGAAAAGACATACACAGGCTGAAGGTGAAAGGATGGGAAAAAATATACCATGCACACGGTCCTCGTAAGCAAGCAGGGGTGGCCATCCTCATATCGAATAAAATCGACTTCAAGACTAAGTTAATCAAAAGGGATAAAGAAGGACATTATATACTGTTAAAAGGAACCATTCACCAACAAGACATAACAATTATCAATATTTATGCACCAAATAATGGTGCTGGGACATTCATAAAACAAATTCTCCTCAAGTTCAAGAATCAAACAGACCACAACACAATAATTATGGGTGACTTCAGCACACCTCTCTCACCATTGGACAGATCCTCCAAACAAAAGTTGAATAAAGAAACTATAGAACTCAATATCACAATCAATAACCTAGACTTAACTGACATATATAGAATTTATCAACCATCATCAAATGGATATACTTTTTTCTCAGCAGCACATGGATCCTTCTCAAAAATAGACCATATATTATGCCATAGGGCAACCCTCAGTAAATATAAAGGGGTGGAGATAATACCATGCATTTTATCAGATCATAATGGAATGAAACTGGAAATCAATGATAAAAGAAGGAAGGAAAAATCCTACATCACATGGAAAATGAACAATATGTTACTGAATGACCAATGGGTTACAGAAGACATAAAGGAGGAAATCAAAAAATTCTTAGAGATAAATGAAAATACAGACACAACATATCGGAATCTATGGGACACAATGAAAGCAGTTTTAAGAGGAAAATTCATCGCCTGGTGGTCATTCCTCAAAAAAAGAAAAAACCAACAAATAAATGAGCTCACACTTCATCTCAAAGCCCTAGAAAAGGAAGAGCAAAACAACAGCAAATGTAGCAGAAGGCAAGAAATAATTAAAATCAGAGCGGAAATCAATGAAATTGAAACAAAAGAAACTATTGAAAAAATTAACAAAACTAAAAGTTGGTTCTTCAAAAAAATAAATAAGATCGACAGACCTTTAGCCATGCTAACGAAGAGAAGAAGAGAGAGAACTCAAATTACTAACATATGGGATGAAAAAGGCAATATCACAACAGATGCTACAGAAATACAGAAGACAATTAGAAATTATTTTGAAAACCTATATTCCAATAAAATAGAAGATAGTGAAGACGTCGATAAATTTCTTAAGTCATATGATTTGCCCAGACTGAGTCAGGAGGATACACACAATTTGAACAGACCAATATCAATGGATGAAATTGAAGAAGCCATCAAAAGACTACCAACCAAGAAAAGCCCAGGACCGGATGGGTATACAGCAGAGTTTTATAAAACCTTTAAAGAAGAATTAATACCAATACTTTTCAAGTTATTTCAGGAAATAGAAAAAGAGGGAGAACTTCCAAATTCATTCTATGAGGCCAACATCACCCTGATTCTGAAACCAGACAAAGACATTTCAAAGAAAGAAAACTACAGACCAATATCTCTAATGAACCTGGATGCAAAAATCCTCAATAAAATTCTGGCGAATCGAATACAAAAACACATCAAAAAAATTGTGCACCATGATCAAGTAGGATTCATCCCTGGGATGCAAGGATGGTTCAATATACGGAAATCAATAAATGTTATTCACCACATCAATAGACTTAAAGATAAGAACCATATGATCATCTCGATAGACACAGAGAAAGCATTCGACAAAGTACAGCATCCCTTTATGTTCAAAACATTAGAAAAACTAGGGATAACAGGAACTTACCTCAACATTGTAAAAGCTATCTATGCTAAGCCTCAGGCTAGCATCATTCTGAATGGACAAAAGTTAAAGGCATTCCCTCTAAAATCTGGAACAAGACAGGGATGCCCTCTATCACCACTTCTATTCAATATAGTTCTCGAAACACTGGCCAGAGCAATTAGACGAAAGAAATTAAAGGCATAAAAATAGGAAAAGAAGAACTTAAATTATCACTATTTGCAGATGACATGATTCTATACCTAGAAGACCCAAAAGGGTCTACAAAGAAACTACTAGAACTAATAAATGAATTCTGCAAAGTGGCACGATATAAAATCAACACGCATAAATCAAAGGCATTTCTGTATATCAGCGACAAAACTTCTGAAACGGAAATGAGGAAAAACACTCCATTCACAATATCCTCAAAAAAAATAAAATACATGGGAATCAACCTAACAAAAGAGGTGAAAGATTTATACAATGAAAACTACAGAACCCTAAAGAGAGAAGTAGAAGAAGATCTTAGAAGATGGAAAAATGTACCCTGTTCATGGATAGGCAGAACTAACATCATCAAAATGGCGATATTACCAAAAGTTCTCTATAGGTTTAATGCAATGCCAATCAAAATCCCAATGGCATTTCTTGTAGAAATAGAGAAAGCAATCATGAAATTCATATGGAAAAATAAAAGACCCAGAATAGCAAAAGCAATTCTAAACAGGAAGTGTGAATCAGGCGGTATAGCGATACCAGATTTCAAACTATATTACAGAGCAATAGTGACAAAAACAGCATGGTACTGGTACCAAAACAGGCAGGTGGACCAATGGTATAAAAGAGAGGACACAGAGACTAATCCACAAAGTTACAACTATCTTATATTTGATAAAGGGGCTAAAAGCATGCAATGGAGGAAGGATAGCATCTTCAACAAATGGTGTTGGAAAAACTGGAAATCCATATGCAACAAAATGAAACTGAATCCCTTTCTCTCGCTATGCACAAAAGTTAACTCAAAATGGATCAAGGAGCTTGATATCAAATCAGAGACTCTGCGTCTGATAGAAGAAAAAGTTGGCTCCGATCTACATATTGTGGGGTCGGGCTCCAAATTCCTTAATAGGACACCCATAGCACAAGAATTAATAACAAGAATCAACAAATGGGACTTACTTAAACTAAAAAGTTTTTTCTCAGCAAGAGAAACATAAGAGAGGTAAATAGGGAGCCTACATCCTGGGAACAAATCTTTACTCCTCACACTTCAGATAGAGCCCTAATATCCAGAGTATACAAAGAACTCAAAAAATTAGACAATAAGATAACAAATAACCCAATCAACAAATGGGCCAAGGACCTGAACAGACACTTCTCAGAGGAGGATATACAATCAATCAACAAGTACATGAAAAAATGCTCACCATCTCTAGCAGTCAGAGAAATGCAAATCAAAACCACCCTAAGATACCATCTCACTCCAGTAAGATTGGCAGCCACTATGAAGTCAAACAACAACAAGTGCTGGCGAGGATGTGGAGAAAAGGGTACACTTGTACATTGCTGGTGGGACTGCAAATTGGTGTGGCCAATTTGGAAAGCAGTTTGGAGATTCCTGGGAAAGATGGGAATGGAACCACCATTTGACCCTGCTATTGCCCTTCTCGGACTATTCCCTGAAGAACTTAAAAGAGCATGCTACAGGGATACTGCCACATCGATGTTCATAGCAGCACAATTCACAATAGCTAGACTGTGGAACCAACCCAGATGCCCTTCAATAGATGAATGGATAAAAAAAAATGTGGCATCTATACACAATGGAGTACTATGCAGCAATAAAAAATGACAGAATCATAGAATTTTCAGGGAAATGGATGGCACTAGAGCAGATTATGCTTAGTGAAGCTAGCCAATCCCTAAAAAACAAATACCAAATGTCTTCTTTGATATAATGAGAGCAACTATGAACAGAGCAGGGAGGAAGAGCAGGAAGAAAAGATTAACATTAAACAGAGACATGAGATGGGAGGGAAAGGGAGAGAAAAGGGAAATTGCATGGAAATGAAGGGAGACCCTGATTGCTATACAAAATTACATATAAGAGGTTGTGAGGGGAATGGGAAAATAAACAAGGAGAAAAATGAATTACAGTAGATGGGGTAGAGAAAGAAGATAGGAGGGGAGGGGAGGGGGGATAGTAGGGGATAGGAAAGGTAGCAGAATACAACAATTACTAATAGGGCATTATGTAAAATTGTGGATGTGTAACTGACGTGATTCTGCAATCTGCATTTGGGGTAAAATTGGGGGTTCATAATCCACTTCAATCTAATGTATGAAATATGATATGTCAAGAGCTTTGTAATGTTGTGAACAACCAATAAAAAAAAAAAAAAAAAAGAAGATGGGCTAGGGACATAGCTCCAGTGGTACAGTGCTTGCCTGGCATGTGGGAGGCCCTGGGTTTGATCCCCGAGTGCTGCAAAAACAAAATAAACAAACAAAAAACAGAATAGAAGTAAGGGTTATAAAATTAAAGCAACCATCTCATCCAGACCCTAAGACACACACACACACACACACACACACACACACCCTTTGGATTTGCCAACAGATCAAGAACAATCCATTCTAGTTCCCAAAAGGCAGGATAAAACTAGGAGAAAAAAATGAAATGCTTGTTTTTTAAACCATGCTGTTCCCAGAGTCTACGGTTGATATTCTGATAGTTTAGTGAGCTCAGAGGACATATTTTAAGCCTTAAAAAAACAAACTCTTAAAATATTTCCCTTGAGACCCTGAGATCGTCCTTATACAAATTCAAAAATCAGCAAACATATCCAACAGAAACAAACCATCTTGACTGTTGTCCTTCTTCAAGGACAAATAGTTTCCCAGATTTCTGATTCATCTTGGCAATATCTGCAAATAAACCCAAATGACCTAGAGGCAGAATAGATGCAAAGAACTTTGCATGACTGTTTTATCAAAAATGTTTCTTTCCAGCAGGGAAACCATTTCCCTGTGACCCAATAGTTAAAAGAACAGTTGGTTGCGGTTTATGCCTCACTTTTGAGGCAGTGGTAAAGAGCTGAGGTTCAGAGAAGATGCTTACAGAACTGGACTTCTCATTGTATAGGGAGACGGAGAGCATGTGTGAGTTGGCTAGGATCCATCAGGCATGGGTTGGTGCTACAGCAGAATACATGACGAGGCAGAGAGGCTTCGCTGGATGCTTCAGGCAGATCTTTGGGTTCATACAGACCTGGGTGGGAATCCCAGCTCAGTTGCTTACTAGCCATGTGGCCTTGGGCAGGCTATTTGGCCTCTTTGAATCTCAATTTCATCATGGGTTAATTGGAGCTAATGATAGCACCTATGTCATGAGGCAGTTGGGAGATTTAAATAAGATAATGCTTGTAAAAGGCCTTAGCAGAGGGCCTGGCAAATAACCCCAGGCCTAGTAAATGCTCATTATTATTAGTAATTGTCATAATTAGCCCCAGTTTCCTACGGCTGCCATAACAAATTACCACAAACCTGGTGGCTTGAAATAACAAAAACCTATTCTTTCGTGTTCTGGGGGCCAGAAGTCCATATGCAACACACTGGCAGGACCCCACGCTCTCAGAGGCACTGGGGTCAAGAGGTGCTGCCTCAGGGCTGGGGATGTGGCTCAAGCGGTAGCGTGCTCGCCTGGCATGTGTGCGGCCCGGGTTCGATCCTCAGCACCACATACAGACAAAGAAGCTGTGTCCGCCAAATACTGAAAAATAAATATTAAAGTTCTCTCTCTCTCTCCCTCTTTCTCACTCTCTCTCACTCTTTCTTAAAAAAAAAAAAAAAAAAAAAAAAAAGAGGTGCTGCCTCTTCCAGTCTCTGCCTTATGTTTACCTGGCCTTCTCTTCCCCCATCCCTCCTCTCTTTTCCTGGATCATACATACCTGTACGTAGGGCATGTCACAACATGTGGGGCATGTTGCATCAGAAAAGAGGAAGTCTTCCTGGCTGCTATCTGCTTCTCAGTCCTGGGGCCACGTGTAGCTAAGATGGCGCCTGGCGATCAAGCAGGAGGCGGTGCTGTGGGTGGGGACGAAGAATCAGACCACCTCTAGGATAGGCTTAGATCTCTCCCTACCCCGCTGACCTTTATCCTGATTGGCTCCTGTACATTATATTAGCTGTGTGTGTTTTCTCATTAAAGGAGACCCTGCCTTGACTGGTCTCCCTGGTGCATCTGATTGTCCTTTGTTGAGGGAGGGCTGGGTGCAGGCGGCCAGTCGACCTTTACCTTTCTTGGCTCATCCTGGTGGGGGCGTGCTTTCCCCATCTCTCCCGCAGGTCAGGAGGAAATGAAGGGCTAAGAACCCCTGTAAAAGGTCCTTTTTCCAAAAAAGGTGGTTTCTGTGGCCCCAGGGATTAGGATGTGGACATATCCTTTGGGGGACCACCATTTAACACACTATAATTATGTTTGTGTAGTTATTTAGTAAGTAGTACAGTATTGGCCTCAAACTGGGCCAAGAGGCATCCTGGCCCCTCACTTTAGATGGCTTGTGTTGCTTGTCATTCGGCTCTGGCTCAGTGCAGACGGAACCCTGGGCAATATCACCACTAACACTGTTCAGATCCCAGGGGACCTCTAGGGCTTTGGCCCCATGTTCTCCAAATGAAAAGTAGCCATACCCAAAGCCCCAAAAGTTTGTACAGTGCTCCTGCTGACCACTGACAGACACCACCTTGGACAGTGAGGAAGATGTAAGAGCCAAGACTGTCAGCTCTCCAAAGTCTTCACTCTGGTTGGCTGAGAGCAACAGACTCTTGCTTCGTGTTCTAATTTATGACTCTGGAATTATGCATGAAATATCAGAATATTTACAAGAATTTATGTCATTGTCTGCCCCTTGCTTTTATTTTTTGGTACCAGGTATTGAACCCAGAGGTGCTTAACCACCGAGCCACATCCCTTTTGGTTTTTTATTTGGGACAGAGTCTCACTAAGTTGCTTAAGGCCTTGCTAAGTTGCTGAGGCTGGCTTTGAACTTGTGATCCTGCCGCTTCAGCCTTCTGAGCTGTTGGGATTGCAGGCATATTACCACCATGCCCAGCCCTACTTTTTTTTTTTTTTTTTAAACACAGGGTGCCACTTTGTTGCCCAGGCTGACCTTGAACTCCTGGCTCTAGGAATCCTCCAACCCCAGTCTCCTGAGTAGCTGGGACTACAAACTATTTCACTCCTACATGTACAGGTTCAACATAATATGCATGAAACATGATAGCAACTCCTTACAAAACTACATGGGTCTAGATATTTAAAAGACATTATTTTTAAAGATTATGAAAATTGTGATGTAAATGATAGTGATTTATAGGATGAAATTAAAATATTTTGCAACAATGTCTATGATCTCATATGTAATCCAACTACAATGGAAACTACATGTAAAATTCATGATTCATTCCCAAATTGAAGAATTGTTTTAATAGACTGACAAGCACAGATGTTTCTTCAACATAGTGATTTAATTTCCTTTGGATATACCCAGCAGCAGGATTGCTGGATCAGATGGTAGTTCTAATTCTAACTTTTGAGGAATCTCTGCCCTGCTTTCTGTAATGGCTATGCTAATCAACATTCCCACTACAGTGTATCAGACTTCCTCTTTCTCCTCATCCTTACCAGCATTTGTAACTTTTTTATTCTGTCTTTTGTTTTGATTTCAGAGTGTGTGTGTGGGGGGGTCATACCAAAGATTGAACCCAGAGCCTTGTGAATAATACCACTGAGCTCTACACTCAGTCCTTTTTATTTTGAGATGGGGTCTCACTAAGTTGCTGACGCTGGACTCGAACAATTCTCCTGCCTCAGCCTCCTGAACTACTAGAATTACAGATATTGCACCACTACAGCCATCTTCTTTTGCTTATTTTTAAATAGGATTATTTATTCTTTTGCTGTTGAATTGTTTGAGTTTCTCATTTATTCTGGGTATTAACCCCTTGTTAGATGAACAGTTTTCAAGTATTTTCTCCAATTCTGTAGGTGGTCTCTTCCTTTTGTTGTTTCTTTTGCTGTTTAGTTTGATGTACTTGAAGCTGTTTAGTTTGATGTACTCCCATTTGTCAGTTTTGGCTTGCCTATACTTTTGGAGAAATGAAACCAGTATGTTGAAAAAAAACAATTGCACTTACTTGTTGATTACAGCATTCTTCACAAGGGGCAAGACATGGAATGGTCCATCAGTGGGCGAATAGATAAAGAAAATGCAGTATATATGTACAATGGAATATTATTTAGCAAGAAAAAGGGAATAAAATTCTGTCATTTGCAACAACATGGGTGCAACTGGAAGATACTATATTTTGGCAAATGGTATAAATTAGGCACAGAAGGATAAATACATGTGGAAGCTAAAGTTGATGTAGAGAATAAGGAAGTGGCCACTAGATCCTGGGAAAGGTGTAGGGAAGAGGGAGGTGGAGAGGATATATAAAGACACAGGGGTGTATTTAGACAGGAAGAATAACTTCTAATGTTCTGTAGTACTATAGGACAAGTATGGTTGACAATTAATTGTTTATTTTAAAATAGCTAGTAGAGATGAGTTTTTAATGTTCTCAACACAAAGAAATGACAAATGTCTGTGGTGATGGATACAATAATTTCCCTGATCTGATCATTACACATACATACATGTATTGCAATGTCACACTGCACCCCATAAATACATATAATTATTATGTTCCAGTTGAAAATAAAAAAAGAGTGTAAGCTGGGAATGTAGTTCAGTGGTAGAGGACTTCCTTAGTAAATGTGAGGTCCTGGGTTTTATTTCTAGCAAACACACATAGACACACACAAATTGAAATTATGTTTATAAAAGAGTTGCTTTAAGAATTTTATTGATGATGGGCAGAGTGGTGCACACCTGTAATCCCAGAAACTTCGGAGGCTGAGGCTGGAGGATGGCAAATTTGAGGTCAGCACTCAGCAACTTAATAAGTCCCTAAGCAATTTAGCAAGACCCTTTCTCAAAATAAAATATAAAATGGACTGGGGTTGTGACTCAGTGTTTAAGCATCCCGAGTTCAATTCCTTGCACACACACACACACACACACACACACACACAAAAGTATTGACAATTTCAGTTTCTGTTCCCTCTTTGTAACAGAGCAAATTTTCTCTAAATTGAATTCCTTGAAAAAACAATTAAGATTCAAAAAAGGTAAACTAGCTTATTAGCATTACAGTCAACAGAATACAAATTATGTGAAATAGTATTATAACATCATAGTGACTTTCCTGAAATGGAACAAGACGTTAATTTTATGAATAAATATGTTAACACATGAACTGTGTGTGTTTTTACTATGCATTCAAACGGAACCCTTAGAAGTATGCAATAATAATGAAGTTGAGTCATTTCTTCTTAGCTTTATGCACTTTGAGTCATATAGAAGCCATAAATTTTGATATTCCCCTCATTTTATTACTATGAAGGTATATTTGCCAAGCTACAAGGAAGAAACAAAGTGTATTTAAACACTGGATATTTGATGTGTAGACCTCCATTCACACTGTTTCCCAGGATCTGACCATGTTAGGTTGGTCTCTTATGTGACTCAAGGTTTCCATCTGTAACATGGGGAGACATCAGCAAGTGATGAGTGTCTGACCTACAGTCTCCTCTCTGTCCCTCGACAGGATGGTACCTGGCCCATCTAGGCTTCCAAAGTCATCAAACAAAAGTTCTACATACAACATCCAATGCGTAGGAATCTTGCAGCGGATCATGATTTATTTTGTGTTGTATCTCCTGAACCTGATGTGTTTAACAGTCTTAAGCCATCTGTGTTATCTGTGTTCTGTTTCCTGTTTACTTTTTGTTTGTTTTTTGCAGTACTGGTGATTGAACCCAGGGGCACTCTACAACTGAGCCAATCCCTGTCTTTTTTATATTTTAAAAGAGTGTCCCTAAGTTGCCCAGAAGGCTGACTTTGAACTTGAAATCCTCCTGTCTCCGCCTTCCGAGTCACTAGGATTACAGGTGTGCACCACCATGCTGACACCATCTGTGTTTTAAGAAGGCTTTAGAGGTCTGCTCTCACTTGCAAAAGTGAACTCTCTTGTTTATCTTTGAAGCCTCCTCACCAACTATGTCCTAAATTTTTAAATGAAGAGACTTGTTTGGTCAGACACAAAGGTAACTAGATTCAACCTCTTCTATGTGTTCACTGTGGGTTTTCCTCCCTTAGAATATCTTAAATCACCTTATACTTATTCCTTCAGAATACTATTGCCTTTGTAATCTGACCCTGTGTTGGATTAAAATTCTGACTCTGCAGGTAAGAAAGTCTGGTACTATTTCGGTGCCAATACCCTGCTGTTTTTGTTACTATTGCTCTGTAGTATAGTTTAAGGTCTGGTATAGTGATGCCACCTGCTTCACTCTTCTTGCTAAGGATTGCTTTAGCTAATCTGGGTCTCTTATTTTTCCAGATGAATTTCATGACTGCTTTTTATATTTCTATGGGGAATGCCATTGGGATTTCGATTGGAATTGCATTAAATCTGTATAGTGCTTTTGGTAGTATGGTCATTTTGACAATATTAATTCTGTCTACCCAAGATCAAGGTAGATCATTCCATATTCTAAGATTTTCTTTAATTTCTTTCTTTAGCATTCTGTAGTTTTCACTGTAGAGATCTTTCACCTCTTTCATTAGGTTGATTCCCAATTATTTAATTAATTAATTTATTTATGTTTTATGTATGTATGTATTCATTTATTTTGAGGCTATTGTAAATGGGATAGTTTCCTTTTCAGAGGATTTATCACTGATAACAGAAATGCCTTTGATTTATGGATGTTGATTTTATATCCTATTACTTTACGGAATTCATTTACTAGTTCTAAAAGTTTTCTGGTGACATTTTTTGGGCCTTCTAGGTATAGAAACATATCATCAGCAAATAGTGATAATTTGAGCTCTTCTTATCCTATCCATATCCCTTTATTTTCTTTGTCTAATTGCTCTGGCCAGTGTTTCAAGAACTATGTTAAATAAAAGTGGTGAAAGAGGGCATCCCTGCCTCATTCCAGTTTTTAAAGGGAATGCTTTCAATTTTTCTCCATTTAGAATGATGTTGGCCTGGGGCTTAGCATAGATAGCTTTTACAATATTGAGATATGCTCCTGTTATCCCTATTTTTTCTAATGTTTTGAATATGGAGGAGTGCTCTCTAGGGTATATAAAGAACTCAAAAAGCTAACCACAAAAAAACAACTCAATCAATAAGTGTGCCAAGGAACTGAACAGACACTTCTCAGAAGATCAATCAGCAAATATATGAAAAAACGTTGACATCTCTAGCAATTAGAGAAATGCAAATCAAAACTAGTCTAAGATTTCATCTCACTCCAGTCAGAATGGAAGCTATTATGAAGACAAACAACAATAAGTGTTGGCGAGGATGTGGGGGAAAAGGCACACTCATACATTGCTGGTGGGACTGCAAATTGGTACAGCCAATATGGAAAGCAGTAAGGAGATTCCTTAGAAAACTGGGAATGGTACCACCATTTGACCCAGGTATCCCACTCCTTGGTCTATACCCAAAGGACTTAAAAACAGCATACTACAGAGACAATGTTTATAGCAGCACAATTCACAATAGCTAAACTGTGGAACCAACCTAGATGCCCTTCAGTAGATGAATGGATAAAGAAAATGTGGTATATATACACAATGGAATTTTACTCAGCAATAAAAGCAATAAAATCATGGCATTTGCAAATAAATGGATGAAGTTGGAGAATATAATGCTAAGTGAAGTTAGCCAATAACAAAAAAATAATTGCCTAGTGTTTTCTCTGGTGTAAGGAGGCTGATTCATAGTGGAGTAGGGAGGGGGAACATGAGAGGATTAGACAAACTCTAGATAGGTCAAAGAGGTGAGAGAGGAAGGGAGGGGACATGGGAGTAGAAAAGACGGTGGAATGAGATGGACATCATTACCCTAAGTACATGTATGAAGACATGAATGGTGTGAATATACTTTGTGTACAACCAGAGATATGAAAAATTGTTCTCTATATGTGTAATATGAATTGTAGTGAATCATGCTGTCATATATAACAAATTAGAATAAAAATAAACAAAAATAAAAAGAAAGTCTGATACTGAGATAGGGATTTAGGATACAGAAAAAGATATAGTGAATCTTAAAGGAAATGCCCATGAGCCATTGAGATGGAGAAAGCACAGTTGTAAATCTTGAGCAATGGCCCATGCCCTTGGCCCATGCCCTTGTAAAATGAGAGAGACAAGCAAATACAAGGAAAACTGTCATGGAATTGTGCAGTTCCACCCTGGCTCCACCCCCAGTCTGGCCCCTGACACAGCCATTCTATAAATATTGGACTCCCAGCCCAAGGCAGGGCCTCTCTCAAGGTAGCCCACATTCTCCCTTGAATGTGTATCTACCTTCTAAATAAACCTCTGTCTATGCCTTTGTTTGGCTTGTGCTGAAATTATTTTCGGTCATGTATGACAAGAACTCCACTGGTCCTGAGTGGAATTCCCTCCTCTCTGGGAACTCTTTGGCCTCTTCTCTGGAGATATTGCTTCTTCCATGACAGTACCTCTCACAGCTAGGGGTGCCTACATGTTGCTTCTCCTTACCCAGATTTGCCTGTGGAAAGGTCTGTGTTACCTGTTATGTAAGATGCAGTATGTATGACAGAGGCTTGGCCCTCCAGGGGCTCCAATGCAGGTCACCAGGCTGGGTGGGGTGACATGCAGCTCTGCACACCCTCTGCCCTTTTGGCCCTTCTCCCAGCCCACCCCCAGGAGACACTCTTTTCTAATTCATCCATCTAGGTGCACACCTTTTCTAGTTCATGTTGTTATAGTTTGTAAAGGACAATGACATGTGAACCAATAGCACAGCAGGGTCACAAGATTTCTAGGTATTGCCTCTAATGAACCATCAAGTAACTGATAGAACCACAGGTGTGCTAACCCTGAGCATGAACAGCTGGAAACAAAGGAAGTCAATTAAGAAATAAGAAAGAAAGATCAATAGGCCTAACTCTTGGCAGGGTCCACTGAAGTCATTGCAAAGTTAGGATTTATGGACACAGGTTTCTCAATCTATTTTGGAAGGGAAATTTCATTAACAGTGCAGGTGCACTAACACGAAGTCTTGCCAGTCACTGACCACAGCAATTGCATTTACATAGGATTGACTTGAAGAGGAACCTCCCATAACCCATGGGATGGTCACCATGACAGTTCTGGAGAGGACCATCTAGGGTCAAAAACTCCCCTGCCCAATGTGAAGGAGGAGGTCAACATTGGATTGGCGAGGACTGCAGAGGGTGAACCCTCGTTTTCCTGGGAAAACATCAAATAGCAATGACTTTGGAGGCTGCCTTGTTTCATTTGTCATTTTCTGCTTGCAGATAACCCATTCTCTCCCTCTTCCTCCCTCCCTCCCTCCCTCCCTCTCTCTCCTCTCTCTCCTCTCTCTCCTTGAGTCTTACTATATTTTCACTCATTATAAAATTCCCTTGCATGGCTTTCGGTGTCTGACTTTAAATTTTCTTTTGTCACAATGCAAAAAATCCGAGGTTTGGATCTTCAGTTCCCCACTCTCCTGTGACAGTGTGCGGCAGCGTGACAATGTTTATAGGCTGGAGGTGGCCTCACTTGCATGGAATGTCTTCCCTGTCGGCTTTTTCTCCCTGATCTACAAACCAGGGGTCAGGAGGACAGGCGGTTAACCCAGAGGAAGTGAAACAACAGTGTAAGATCATAGGTCCCAAGCTGTTGACATTGCAAATGAGCATAGCCACTGCCCGAATGATCTGACCTTAAAAACCTGTGCTTGCATAAGAAACAGACACCAGAGTGCAACCTCTGAATGAATTGCACTTGAGTTCTCCAGCCCAACACCTGCCCCGCCCAGCTCAGAGACCAATATTCAAACTGGCTGGACATTCCTGGTGGCTCCCTGCTGGCCCACCAGCTCCAGCAAAAAGGCTGCAGAGGAGGCCCCTCAGGTTCTCGCAGTGTCAGGGAAGGTCTCCTGGCTCTGGCTGCCCCTCCTGGCCCACTGCTTCCCTGGACTCTTCTCAACAGTATTGATCTTGCCCCCACTCCACACCCACAAGGGACATTTGATGATGCCTGGAGACATTTTCAGTTGTCACAACCTGGGAAAGGAATGCCACCAACACCAGATGGGTAGAGTCCAGCGACACTGCTAACTTTCCCATGATGCACAGGACAGACTCACACAACAAATCACCGGGTCCTACCTGTCAATAGAGTCGAGGTTGAGGGCACACATTTCATTCAGATCCTGTTACTTGCATCTGGTTCTTACTCTCTGACTGACCCTGAGACAGTGCATCACCACCTGTGGCCCTAAGCCCCTCCCACTCTGAATACAGATGATATGCTCCTTTTTGTTTCACCACCTGAAGCTCTCACCTCTGTGGCTCTTCCTCCCACTTCCCAACCTGAAAATCAAACACATCCCCTAGGGACAAGTTTAGCGAATAAGTTGGGTTAATAATCCTTATTTTTCTGAATAGTGTGCTTTGAAGAGAAGAAAGGAGGCTTTATTCATCAGTCTTTTGTTGCTATAGGAAAATGCCCGAGACAGGCTAACTTATAAAGTAAGAGGAGACATTTTTGGAGGCTGAAAGTCCAAACAACATGGCCCCATGACCAATGGCAGAGCACATGTAAGAGGAAGTATCATACTTTGGACCAGGAAATAGAGATTGAGGAACCAGGCTTGCTCTTTTTATAACCACCCTCTTGTGAGAACCATCTAGATGTCACATAAGAAACACCTTAATCCTTTTTGATGACGTGCCCCCAAAGACTCAAGAACTTCCCATTAGACCTCATGAAGTTTCTACCACTTTCAATACCACCACCCAGGAGACTAAGCCTTTAACCCATGGGCCCTTGGGGGATGCACAACCCCACCCAAACCGTGGTAGAGACCATGAGCCAAAGAATATAGGCAACCTCTGAAGCTGGAAAGGGTAAGAATCCCCCTTTCTGATTCAGGAAAGGAACATGGCCTTGTAGACACCTTGGTTTGAAGTCAGGGAGACCTGTGGCAGACTCAGACCTCCCAAACTGTAAGATCACAAATGTGTTATTGTTTTCTAAGACCCCAAATTTGTGGTATTTATTGCAGCAGCAATAGAAAACTAATGAAGTCGGGCATGGTACTCATCCCTATAATCCCAGCAGCTCTGGAGGCCGAAGGATGGCAGGTTCAAAGCCAGCCTCAGCAATTTCGTGAGGCTGTAAGCAACCTAGTGAGACCCTCTCAAAATAATAAATAAAAAGGGCTGGGGCTGGGGGCTGGCTATGTAGCTTAGTGGTTAAGTGCCCCTGGGTTCAGTCCCTGGCACCAAAAAAAAAAAAAAAAAAAAAAAAAAAAGAAAAGAAAAGAAAAAAAAACCCTAATGTCACCCCATATTTCCCATCCTTCATCAAGGTATTTTTTTTTCCCTTAAAACTATCATTGGCTTCTACAAGTTTCTTTTACCTTTAATCTTTTTTTTTCTTATTTCCTTTCTGTCCAATTAGCAAAGATTTATTCAGACATGCCATCTTGATTTTTCCACAAGCTGTGAAGCTGGTTTGTTGGGATATATCCTGGTGATTGCCCACAGATCTCATTTTGCAAATAAGAACAGGAGACTCCAGAGAATCTGAGGGGCCTGTCAAGTTTGTACGGTTTCCAGACAGAAGACAAGCACCACACCCCAGCCCTGACTCACCAGCTGCTCTTATTTTCATTTCCTTCCCCTTATAAAAATAGGACTATCCCACCGATTTAAAAAGAAAGTATGTGGTTTTCCCCTCATATGGGAGCTCTGAAAATGTACTGATGGTTGACAATGTATATATCAAAGTTTCCTGGCAAAAGTCCCATGAATTGGGGCTGGGGATGTGGCTCAAGCGGTAGCGCGCTCGCCTAGCGTGCGTGCGGCCCGGGTTCGATCCTCAGCACCACATACAAATGAAGATGTTGTGTCCGCCGAGAACTAAGAAAAAATAAATAAATGTTAAAATTCTCTGTCCCCCTCTCTCTCTCACTCTCTCTTAAAAAAAAAGTCCCATGAATTGAGTTCAGGGAGATGCTCTAGAAAGCTTTTTAATAAGTTTGGGAAATGCAGCATGTTTATCCCTGCTTTGGAAAGTCATTATACATACATACATACATACACACACACACACACACACACACAACCATATATGCATAAGAGAACTTCACAGTTCTATAGTTAAGAAACAAGTTCTAAACCAGGTGCAGTGGCACATGCCTGTAATTCCAGCAGCTCAGGAGGCTGAAGCAGGAGGATTGAAAGTTCAAAGTCAGCCTCAGCAACTTAACAAGGTCTTAAGCAACTCAGCAAGACCCTGTCTCTAAATAAAATATAAAAAGGGTTGGTGATGTGGCACAGTGGTTGAACGCCCCTGGGTTCAATCCCAATCAATCAATGAAAAGAAACAAGTTCTAATCCAGAGTTTGCCCTTTTCACATAATAGCTGCTGACATGTAGCAAAAAATATGCTGCAGTCTCTCCAAGTCTATTCTTTACTTCTGTGGTTGCTTCAGTACTGTAGTTGGACATGAGCATGCCAGGTGAGAGCCTTCGATAGTAGAACCTTCTAATTACACCCATTCTCACGCTCTTCCTCATTAACCAACAGTCTTACTATGTTGCTCTAGAACTCCTGGGCTCAAACAATCCTCCTGCCTCAGCCTCCCAAGAAACTGGGACTCCAGGTATGGACCACCATGCCGAGCTAATAACTCAAACCTATTTTATTTGAGTTGATGAATGCTGAGTTAAAGCAACTTGATTTCTCAGGTTATCTTGAAGCTAGATGTGGCTATGTGACATAGTTTAGGCAAAGGAAATTGGAACAGAAGTCCATAGAGAGTCTTCCACAAAAGCTCATACACACATTTCCTCTCTGTCTTTCCTCTTAGAGAGCAGAGATAAAACCTTTCCTCTTAGAGAGCAGTCATCTTTTGACCATGAGGCCAATAGCTATTTGCCAAGAACAGTGGCACAGAAACCTAGCTGGAGTATGGCCTCTGATGACATGGAATTGCCTCACCAGTCTGGGACAGCATTAGAGAATGTGAGAAAAATTAAGTGCTTTGTGACTAATCTACTTTAGGCAAGTTTCTATTCCATGCAGCCAAATGTCTTTCCAACCAAAATAATGTTTCAATATTTATTTACAAGTATCACATAATTTTGCTTGATAGGGCCATCTTGGCCTTCTTTATGAAAGATAATTACTGAGTAGGGTATAAGGAGTTTAGAAAGCAGGCCAGAAACTGCATCCAAGTCAGTGGTTCTAAAAGTGTAGTCCCCAGACCAACAGCCTCGGCCCCATGTGAGAGTGTATTACAAATGCACATCTTCAGGCCTCACTCCAGACCTACTGAATCAGAAGTCTGGGGCTGGAGCTCAGCAATCTGCACTTTAGCATATTCTCCTGATTATCCATTATATGCAGGTGCTCCTCAATTTTCAAAGGGGTTACAACCCCACAAACTCATAAGTTGAAAATGCAGTTATTGCTCTTAACCTACTGAATACCACAGCTGAGCAATACAGTCTGCTGTAGAGTGTCCGCTGCTGACTACCAGCCCAGGATTGCAAGAGAGTATCATCATACTACATATCACTTATTGGGAAAAAGATCAAAATCTAAAATTCAAAGAATGGTTTCTACTGAATGTGTATCACTTTTGTATCATAATAAGGTTGCAAATTGAAAATCAAATTATGATAGGTCAGGAGCCTCTGTACCCTAAAGTTTCAGAACCATGGACCTCAGTTACCCATAATTTAAACTGAAGGAGATGAAACAGAAAGAAATGGTTGAGTTTGAAGAGCAGGGCCCATGCCCACAGCTAACAAAGCACAGGTTCCCTGGGAGGAGGTGTCTCACCACACCTTTGCAATTCAAACTGAAACAGAAGTAAAGATAATAACAACATTAAACTCTTAGAGAGTGCGGTGATCATGGCGTGTATCAGGTACCAAGGGGCCAAGGCTGTAATTTCCATAGGAAGCTTTTAATTTACCTTGTCTGAGTGAATTACAGACTCTTCCCTTGCTTCCAATTTGGGTCACAGGGCAACTAGATCAATATATATATATTGATATATATATATAGGATTTGTATAAATCTCAGCTGTTTAAGAATTTGTATCTGTGGCTGGAGTCAGGTTTAGTGGTAGAGCACCTGCCTAGCACTTGTGAGGCACTGGGTTTGATCCTCAGCACCACATAAAAGAAATTAATAAATATTGTGTCCATCTACAACTAAAAAAAAAAGAAAATAAATAATTTGTATCTGCATCTGAGAGCAAGAGTAGGGTGAAGGTGTGATTAGAAATGATCAGTGTGAGAGTCTGGGGGTGTAGCTCAGTGGTCGAGCACTTCCCTAGCACCCACAAGGTCCTGGGTCCACCCCCAACAGAGTTAAGAAAAAGAAATGATCAGTGTTTTTGGAAATATTATGGAATGCTTCAGGATATAAGATGACATCACTCCCTATGTGAGACCTCCAAAACCACTCTCCTTCATCCCCAGGTGACTGCTTTTCCTGCAATTACTAAATGCTCTCAGTTAACTTTAGTTGAATTCTGAGGAGAGCTGCATTAGGCCAGTGTGTAGTGGATGACTGGCACTCTTGGAAGGCTACCCTCCTTCCCCATCCTGCTTTGGAGCACAGATGATCGTCAAGCACTGGGCAGCAGCTGTCAGGCTGGAAGTTGAGCTCTGGCAACAATACCTATTGTCCAGATGAGGTGACATGGACACAAGCTTCCCAAATGCCTCAGTCCTGAGGACATTTCTTGCTCCCTGGCTTCCTGTGGTTTCTGCACATCTCATATACCTGGAGATAGCCTTCTTCTCTATTGTGTAAACTGTCCAAATTTCACCTTTTTTTCTTTTTCTTTTTCATAAGCAAGCCCAAGTCATTTTTTGGTAGCTTGCAACTAAAAAGTATGACTAACCTAATATTATTACTGTCTTTTTTCAGATGAGGAAACTGAGACTTGTGAGGCACTCACCCTTCAGGGTGGCCCTAATGATCCTTACTGCTAGGTATTCATGTCCTCATAGAGTCCCTCCCAATTTGAATTAGGACTGGTCTGTGTTCACAGAGGTGATAGCATGTGACTTTGAGCCTAGAACATCGAGGACCTTGCAGCTTCTGTCTTGCTCTCTTGGACTACTTACTCTGGGCAAAGCCAGCATGGTGCTATGGGGATGTATTAACTATGTCTTTTTTTATTTAGTACTAGGACACCAAGGGCCTTGCTGACCCTGGAGGGACTGCCTCTCCCTCCTACAGGTGGCTGATTCCTAGAGACCTGAAAGGGCTCTTCTGTGAGTGCACTTTTCACTTGCAAAACCAAACAATTCAGAGCCCATACTCCCAACCTCCTCCTTTACTGGGTTCTCAAACACTAGGCTACTATCCACCTGCCCTAATCACTCCTGTCTAGGGCCAGGCACTAGACAACTAGAACTCTCAGAGCCCAATGGAATTATTGAAATTAGCCAATCCTAAACCTCATTGCCCTGCTTTATTCACTTCTTCACACAGAAAGAACAACAAAAGCTCTTACCCACAGTTCCCTCCTGCTCCCTCCTCCTCCCTACCCACTCTGGTGTTTCCCATAGGGCCCCGTGCTGTTGCATGCTTCTTCCTCTTTTAGGCATCTGTGAGTCAACAACACTGGCCCCCTCCTTTGCGGGGCTGGGGATCAAATCCAGGGCCTCCTGTGTGCTAAGCATGTGCTCTGCCACTGAGCTACATCACCCCCACCCCCAACAACTAACTCTCTTTTCCTTGGCTGTCACCTCCTGAAGCACTGATGCCACTGAACTTAAATAATGACAAAACCTATATTTTAAAACAGAGGAATCTAGTCATAGTGGCACACCCCTGTAATCCCAGTGCCTTGGGAGGCTGAGGCAGGAGGATCCTGGGTTCAAAGCCAGCCTCTGCAAAAAGCAAGGCACTAAACAACTGAGACCCTATATCTAAATAAGATACAAAATAGGGCTGGGGATGTGACTCAGTGGTCAAATGCCCCTGAGTTCAATCGCCAACCAACCCTCCCCCCCCAAAAAAAAAAAAAAAAAACAGGAAGTTCAAGGAACCCTGTGACACAGCCCTGGTGAAAAGCAGCTGAGGAGCTAAGGCCTCTCAATCCAGATGGCACCACCTTGCAAGCTGTTCAAATGAGCCACTTCAGCAGCGGCTCCACTTGGCCCTGTTCAGCCTTCGGATTCTGGCAGCCCCACCTGATACCATTTGCAATCTCAGGAGAGAATCTAAGCCAGAATTAAGTGCCCAGTCAAGCCACCCCAAGTTTGCAATCACAGACACTGAGAGATAATGCATACTTATTCTCACAGTTGTCTCTATTTATCTGTGGTTTTGCTTTCCAAGGTCTTAGTCACCCGCAGGCAACCAAGGTCAGAAAATATTAAGTGGAAAATTCAAGAAATAATTCATAAATTTCAGGCTGGGGTTGTAGCTCAGTGGTAGATTGCTTGCCTAGCACGTCTGAGGTACTGTGTTCAATTCTCAGCACCACATGCAAATAAATAAAGTAAAGGTCCATCAACGACTAAAAAATTTTTCTTTAAATTCATAAATTTTAAATAACTTTTATTATAGCATATCTGTATAACTGTTCTACTTCATTGTTGTTCATTTCTTGCCAGGTGTATTTTATAAATCAAACTTTTTTGTTTCACTATGTATGTATAGGAAAAAATCCAGTAGTAACAGGATTTGGTGTTATTTTTGGTTTCAGGCCTCCACTGATGTCTTGGGATATATTCCCCCCAACATAAAGGGGAACTATTGTATTTTAAGCCACTAAATTATAAAGTAATTTGTTCTTCAGCAGCAGCTTCTAAGCAAAGAAACTGAGATTTGACACCAGGCCCATGCAATTCTAAATGATTACCTTGCTGCCTCTCTAGTGTGCTAGCATGAACTATATTAAGCCTTGAGGGTACTGGGGAGGAAAAATGTAATCTCAGATACCAAAAATTTGAAAGGTAGAACCCGCATGGTGGTACATGCTTGTGATCCCAGTGACACTGGAGGCTGAGGCAGGAGGATCCCAAGTTTGTAGACCAGTCTGAGCAACTCCAAAAGATCCTGTCTCAAAATAAAAAAAGAAAAAGGGCTTGTGGATATAGCTCAGTGGTAAAACACTCCTGGGTTCAATCCCCAGTTCCGAAGTAAGATAAAAAAATTTTTTTAAATAAAAATTTTTAAAAATATTGTGGATCTATAGCTTAGTGGTAGAGCTGGGTTCAATCACCAGTACTGGAAAAAAGAAAGAAAAAGAAAATAGAAAATAATTCTCCAGGTAGAGGGTTTCCAGGGCTGATTCATGGATTAAGCAGCTCAGCTGTGTCACCAGGATCCAGGTGATTTCATTTCTCTGCTCAACAGAGTTCCCTCAGCCTAGCAGCTTATCATTCTCATTTTCAAAACACAGTGGTGGCCTTCCAGTCCTCTCACAAGGACTTAGCTATCAGTGTATTCCCAGAAGCCTCTCAACGGACTCCCCCTCGTCGGCTGGAATTATAGCATGGCCATGCCTACACCAATCACAGTGAGTGGGAGGGGAGAATGGGTGTGCAGACACCAATCACAGTGAGTGGGAGGGGAGGATGGGTGTGCAGACACCAATCACAGTGAGTGGGAGGGGAGGATGGGTGTGCAGTGATTGGCTTAGACCCACCCGGTTTTTCCGGAGTCAGAAGCTGGGCAGCCCTTCTCTTAGTCACGTGGAGCCCGGAGCCCCTTGACGTTGGACAAAATCAAGGTTCTGGTCTCAGGGAAAATGTGTGCTGAAGGATCAGGATGTGGTGAATGATTTAGGTACATTGTCTTCTCTTTGAGTCATTACGGAGCCAGTTGTCCTAGTAAGGAGGAAAAGAAAGACTCAGAAATAGAATGGTAAAGCTATTTACTATCTCTGATTGTGTGGGGTTAGCACACCCCGTTCTCCCTCCAGAGCATGGGTTATTTAAGAGCTGGCATGGCATATTTGCCTGCTCTTCTGCATTACCAGTTTGGGTCAAAATGACATGACCTAGGTGCCTCCAAAAGCATCCCAACCTGGGGACCAGAGAGGGCTGTGAAGAATCACCTGGTGGCTGCTGACTGGCACTCCCTTGCATTCCCCAGGGTGGGAAGCTGTAGGAGGTGTTTATCACCTCCTCCTCCTCCTCCCTTTGGATGAGGGAGGACTATTTCTTAAATGATAGTTGGTGTTACCAAAAAACACATGACCTCCTTTAACCTGGGTATGGAATAATCCCACACGAGTAGTCAGAACGGAAAGAACTTCATTTTGTAGGTATGGAAAATGAAGTTCATACTGAGAAGTGACTTGGCCAGGGTCACAAAGGCAAAACTACACTAAAACTGAGCTTTTAGGTTCCTGCTTTTATGCTCTTTTTCATTATACCTCTTGGGAAAAGATTCTATGTCAAACACCAGCCTGCATCTACAACTCGGTTTTTCTGAAACACAGAAATTGCCTTAGGTAAAATGTTCTATCAGTTCCTCACATTCATTTGAAAATACAAATTATGGTTGATCCTGAGACTTTGAGGGGGTACTGGGAATTGAACCAGGGGTGCCATACAACCAGGCTACACCTCTAGCCCTATTTATTTATTTAGAGACAAGAGTCTTTCCAAGTTTCTGAAGCTGGTCTGGAACTTGCCATCTTCCTCTCTCAGTCTCCCAAGTAGCTGGGATAAATATCCCATGGGGATATTTATTTTTAATGTTATCTAATTAGATTTTCAGGGTCCCCTCTTAACACTTTTTGTCTGCATAGGTAACAATATTTATCGTATATTTTGGAGTAATTAGAAGAGAGAATTTTTTAAAAGAATTCCCAACACTAAGAAATAATGTCAAAGGTGACAGATAAGCTAAGTACCCTGATTTGACCATTGCACAATATATTCATGTGTTGAAATATCACACAGTACCCAATGAATATATACAATTAATATGTGTCAATTAAAAAATAAAAGGCCAAGGTTCCAGCTAGTAATATTTTCTACCACTCTTTGTCCCTCTTCCATAAAGTACATAGAAAGTTATCGAGAGTAATTTCTTTCAAAGTGACAGCAGAGGGCTGGGGATGTGGCTCAAGCGGTAGTGCGCTCGCCTGGCATGCGTGTGGCCCGGGTTCGATCCTCAGCACCACATACAAAGATGTTGTGTCAGCTGATAACTAAAAAATAATAAATATTAAAATTTCTCTTTCTCTCTCTCTCTCTCTCTCTCTCTCTCTCTCTCTCTCTTTAAAACAACAACAACTGGGGCTGGGGATGTGGCTCAAGCGGTAGCGCGCTCGCCTGGCATGCTTGCGGCCCGGGTTCGATCCTCAGCACCACATACCAACAAAGATGTTGTGTCCACCGAGAACTAAAAAATAAATATTAAAAAATTCTCTCTCTCTCTCTCACTCTCCTCTCTCACTCTCTCTTAAAAAAAATAAAAAATAAATAAAAATAAAACAACAACAAAACAAAACAACAAAGTGACAGCAGAAATTAAGTCTTCAATTCTCCAGTTCAAGGGTTCATTGGACTCATTACTTTAAAGGAAGTGTACTAAGCTTCCTGAGATGATCTTTCTAAAACAGCTCTTTTCTCTACCAGCTGACTCAGAACTGACTTCAGGCTTGGCACAAACCCACATGACCGGGTGCAATGGGACTATCCCAGCAGCTTTGTCTTAGATGATTTTTCTTTCTTGGTTTATTTGAAGAGGTCAAAGGGGAGCCCCAGCTGCCAACTAAGTGGGTCTCTCTCACCATTTTCTCTCTTTCAAAATCCATTATAACTTTGAAAATGTGGTGAAATTCATCTTAAAAGACTCCAGTGAAGACAAGAGTTTGGTCTGGTGGTTCTAAGAGTGTGTGTCAGTGTGGGCAGGGGAGAGTAAGGAGATACATTTGGGAGTTGCTATTGTAACACTTAGAACAACAACAATAAAAAAAGATGTTTAATGTAATCACAACAAATGTGCTCTTGACTATTTTTAATTAGTCACATTATTGTTACACCCAGAAAAATAATTTAAAGCACTCAAATGTTAAAAAAAAAAAATGATTCATCACAGAAAATCAAAATCCAGATCCACCGTCTGTTCAGTAAACCATTGCTATTTTCCCTACTAATCTTTAGGTTGCCAAATCAGTACCAGGAAAATATTCTTAGTCAAGCAACCTATTTAAGATTTATTTGTTCTTACCCACTTTGGCACACAAGAGATTAAGCCAATGTATGCTGGAAACAAGATTAGAAACACACTCTGATTAAACAATACATCCATCAAATGTACACGGAGCACTTGCTGTGTGACAGATTTTTATATTATGATGAAAGAAATGTTACCAGGAAAAAGAAAAGCATTTCAATTAGTATAACACTGTGGTAGAGGCATGGGCAGCCTGAGTGGGAACCCACTGGCAAGGTATTAATCCTGATGTGAGCAAGGAGGCAGGTGGAGAAGGTTTCCAGGAGGGGGAGGTGGCCTGTGAAACAAATCTGGATGGGAGGGCAGGGTAAGGCAGACTTGGAGGGAAAGGGAGCAGCAAAAGCAAAGGTTGGGAGGGGTGAGGAGGGAGCCTGTGTCCTAGGACCTCTGAGAAGACAAGATGAAGGTGAAGTCCTGGGAGGGAGGGAGGGAGGGAGGGAGGAGGGGTGGAGGGCTAGCTCACAGAGGCCTACTGATCTGCTGTGTCAGGAGGTCAGACTGAATCCTGAGAACAGTGGGAGCTATGGAAGAAATCATTTCAAGCAGATCAGATTTATTTTGGGTTTCTTGGAGGAGGAAAGATGTTGGGGGAAGTGGGAGAGGGGAGAGGGAGAAGGGAGGAGGTAGATCAGAGGGGGAAGGTGGGGACATTAATCTTGTTTGGACAAGCCATAAGCTTTGTAAAGGACTATATGTATCAGGATGACTGTATGATCAACAAATATTTCCTTCTTAACATCAACAGACTTGTTTGGTGGGAGAGAAAGCAAATAAAAGAGATGGCAAATGTTGGTGACCTTCTTTATGTGTGCCAAGATCTCACCACTGATGTTTCATCCCCGTGTTTCGCACTGACTTCCTCAAACTTATTTTTACCTCAAGTTTTGTTTTTGTGTTTGTGGTGCTGGGGAGTGAACCCAGGGCTTTGTGCATGCTGATTACTTTCATGGAGTTCTTAATCATTATTTAACATGTGCTCTTAAAAACTGTACACAAGGCACCTGCTTGGTGATCATGGGAGAGAAATCTCTCCCATGGCCCCCCTCTGCACTCATCTGGGCCCCTGTCCAAAGTCATTTATATTTCAGAGTTTAAAACCGTGTTCTTTAGATCTTGGGTGCCAATTTTTATTTGCATGAGTCACACCAAAGAAAATGAGAACTTCCAAATGACTGCTAGGAACTTTGTAAAGATTGAACAGTATGAGTCTCTCTCAGAGGCAGACCATATTTAAAACCTGCTTTAGAGAACCAAATGCTAAGATAGGCTTGTTGAAAACTTACCCATCTCCACCTTGAGAATCACCACCCCAGGCTCTGTACAACGTCAGAACCCCACAAAATGCATCCATTTCTCACTGTAAGTTCAGGTCCACATAAGGTTTTTGCATTTAATCTCAAAATGCTTTTTGGGGGGTGGGGGGCTCCTTTTCTGGCTACCATATTCACATTTTTTTCCCTAAAGAAATAATACATTTAATCAGAGAAGTCAACATTGAGAACTGCTCCCTATCACCATAGAGAATGCTCTGTTGCTTTAGCTACAAACATTCCAAAAATATAACTATTTGTGTTTGTTTTTCTCTTAAGATTTGAAAGATGCATAAAGGTTTTTGAGGGAAAATCATAACTTTCTCTTTGATTTTCTTAAAGATTACTCACGGGTAATTTAGCATAACAAACCATGGAATAAAATTACCTTTCTAAAGTATTATGTTGATTTCTAAGCCAGCAGTGATTTCATCTGCGTATTCTATTGTACGACTAAGTTTTACTTAGAGTTTACTAAGTAAAACTTGAAGAATGCTGAGTTGTGTGTGTTTCTTGTCCTTTCATCTTTGTATATTCTGTATTTGAATGACATACATGAGCAACTCTATTCGTTTGAAGATCCAAAAAAGGCACCAGGCATGGTGGCCCATACCTGTAATCCCAGTGACTCAGGAAGCTGAGGCAGGAGGATTGTAAGTTCAAGTCCAACCTCAGCAATTTATCAAGACCCTAAACATTCTTAAAATAAAAATAAAAAGGGCTGGGGATGTGGCTCAGTAGTAAAGCACCCCTGGGTTCAATCCTCAGTACACACACACACACACACACACACACACACACAAAATATCTAACAAAGTCAACCTTTGTAGGCACCAGAAAAGTTAAGCTGGGCTGGGCACGGTGGTACATACCTGTAATCCCAGCAGCTCAGGAGGCTGAGACAGGAGGATCATGAGTTCAAAGCCAGCCTCAACAACAGCAAGGCGCTAAGCAACTCAGTGAGACCCTGTCTCTAAATAAAATACAAACTAAGCCTGGGGATGTGACAGCTCAGTGGTCCAGTGCCCTGCATTCAATTCCTGGTACCCCCCCAAACAAACATCAAAGTGGACTTTAAACGCTATTTAAGGTTTTGGGGCTCAGGGTGTAGCTCAGTGGAAGAGCACATACTTAACATGTAAGAGGCCCTACATTCAATCCTCAGCACCAAACAACCATTCTTTTGTGTGGGGGTGGGGGTAGGGATTGAACCCAGGGCCTCACACATGCCAGGCAAATTCTCTATCACTGAACCACATCTCCAGCCCCTGCCCCCCTGCAATAAAACATTCCTTTAATTGTATGATGCTACTACCTCTAACAAGTCTGCAGACTGACTGGAGATGATTTTAACAGGAAGTGGGTGGAGGGTGAAGGCTAAAATTGGGAGGTGGGCGGGGGAGGGGGGGGACTGAAAATGAATTTTTTAAAAACAGGGTCTCTGGGTAGGAAAGTGCGCTCGCTTCTGCAGGAGCACCCAGAGAGGAAATGGGTTAAACTTAAGGGAGATGCTAAGAGTTAATCATTCAGGGCACAGGGTGAAAGCCTGTAGGAATTCTAAAAATAATACCTTCTCCTTCAAAACTGAAGTAGTCTGCAAGAAGCAGAATCGGAGAGCTTATTAGCTTGACTCCTTTGCCCTCTGCTGCTGATGTTCCCAGTTTAAATCCTGGCACAATCCTAAAATGGGAGTTAGCTTTAGTAAAGGTAAAAAGAATTGAGGACACCAAAGAACATCTATCTGATGAGGTTTGGGTGGCACAAAATGAAGTCACAGTTCTCTATTGTGTGAGGGACAGCTCTGACCCCTGTGTTCTTGTTGCCATCCACAAAGGTAATCAAAAAGGAAGCAGAGTCTTTGTTGCCAGCCTTTCTCTTGTTCCACCTCTTTGTCATTTGTGGTATCAGTTGATTTGGGAGGAACAAGGGGAAGGGAAGGTTGCCAAGGCATCCGATTGTGTGTGCACATCAATTCTCTTTTCTGTGCCCTTTATGCAAGAGTCCCTCACTACAGATCCCATTTCCTCCCAAAATCTTGCCACTTAAATTAACAACAAACCTTGTCAACACACCCTACCAATTGTCTTAACTCATCTTGCCACCCCCATGACTGGTGTCACATGATCAACTCCTTCCTTTCTTTTCCTTCCCTAACTTTTCCACCCTCAGACATTTTGGGGTCTTATGCTAAACACTAAAGATACAAAAGCAAACAAACAAGAACTCAGAACATTCTCTTTCCTCGAATTATTTTTTCAGTCTAGTAAAGGGGACAGAAACTGAGGTCTGAGAAATTTGAATAATAAAGCCATTTGCCACAGAGTTCCAGCTCTTGCTGCAAGTAGAACTTACGTCTTCTGACTTGTAATGAAGCCCTCTAGGCCCAACATCACACACACAAAAAAAACACACGCTATTTGTAATTGGTGAACTCCATTATTAAATAGATCTGCATTCCAGAAAAGACTATCTGTGCTAAGGTAGCATAACTTTCAAGTGCTAATTCATAACCCCCAAACTTTTCCCTTTCAAAGAAAGATCTTATCTGAAAGAATATGTGTACCCACAATTTAAGAAGCCTGAGGACGCAGGACTTTCTTACTGAATGGTTTGGAGCACGTACAGGGGGAACCCTTACCTTCTTCAGAAGGCTTGTTCCTGACACTGCCACAGGCTGGGTAACTTCCTGAGCAAAGCTCTTATATTTTCTGAGCCTTGAGTTCTGTGTCTATGGCATAGGGGTAACATTTCTTTTCTCGTGGGGTTATCATGATGTTATAAGACCCTGGGACACTGTACGTGTGTGATGAATTGAAGTGGTTGTTATTAACACACAGTCTGCCCACCATCTCCCCTCATGTTAAGCCCCTTCCTGAAGATGATGAAGAGAGAAGTCCTGACTAGCAAGTGTGGCTTTCCGGAGGGAGGAAGGCCCTTGCAGATGTGGTGGCCCGAAAAAGCAGAAGGGAAGGCTCAGATCTTCCAGATACTTGCTCCATTTTGGTTCACCATAGTGTTCCACTACAGCTGGGTTTTGGGGAATAGGAAACCCAGGACATTAGAGTTGAAGACCCGGTGGATGCTAGAAACCAGGAGAGGTCCCAAAAGGGATGAGAAGTTTTGGCGTTTATAGATAGGTGTGACACAAAACCAGAGAATGCCCTGGTTTATATTAATCTATGTCCTTAGGACCAACCCTCAAATCTTTTGGTTTTACAAATTCATCATACCATCACTGCAGCCTTGAGTCTCAGAGAAAGTTAAATCTCCATTGCTTGGGTAAATATCCCTTCATCTGTCCACTCTCATTCCTGTCCAACCGTGAACCATCAGGCCCCTTTTTCTTTCTCAACTTTTCTGTAGGGTTTCAAAAATGGTTCTATAAAGCACAATTTGATACAGTGTTGGGAATCTTACATATGTGCTGAAGCAAAAATACTACTTCTATTTCAGCCAAAGATCACTTCCTCAATGTTTTGGTTAGCTATAGTTATGTGGCAAACTACCCCAAAGGTAATGACTCAAAACTGCGACATCTGTGGGGAGTGTGGTTACTGGGGATTGAACCTAGGGGATCCTTAACCACCGAGCTACATCCTCAGTCTTATTTTTTTATTTATTTTTGAAACAGGGTCTTGCTAAGTTGCTTAGGGCCTCACAAAGTTATTGAGGCTGGTCTCAAACTTGTGATCCTCCTATCTTAGCCTCCTGAGTCACTGGGTTCAGAGGTATGTGCCATCACACCTGGTAAAGGAGCATCAATTTTATTTGCTCATGATTCTATGAGACAGGATGGGGCCGCAACTCAGCTAAGTGCTTCTGTTCTATGTGGTCCTTGGACTTAGCTGCATTCATCTGGTGACTAGGTAGAATGGAAAGGCCAAGAGGCTTCACTCCCATGTCTGGGGCCTGTACTCCTCCACCTGTCCTCACCACATTCCTGAATTGCTCCCCTTCAGTCTTGGTGGTTTCAGGGGTTGGCTTCCCAGGGGGATCATTCTAAGCAGTAAAGGCAGAAACTGCAGATCCCTGCACACTCTGCCTCAAAAGTTGTATGTGTCTCATGGATGCTGTGTCCAATGGCCCAGACAAGTCATAAGACCAGCCTGGTTCAAAAGGAGGACAATAGAGCCCATTTTTCCACGAGGGGCACTCAAAGGATCTACAGCCATCTTTATTCATCACAACAATGCACTTTGCCTCACCTCCAGTTCAAGTCACAGATCCTGTTATAGTCACCCTTTGCCTCTTTAATGTCTGCTTCATAATATTTACCACAAGTTGAGTTATGTGAGGAGCTGTCTCCCTCACATGAAACGTCTCTCCAAAGAGGGCAGGGAACAAGAGGATGCCCTGTGTCTAGGCCAGTGCCATATGCTTTGTATGTTGTCAAAAAATACATTTGAGAATAGGATAAACTCTTATCACGAAAATGAAAAACACACTTACGAACAGTCAGAATAACATACGATAGTTTGCAAGGTATAGTTCTTTGGAGGCAAAGAGATGAGATTGTGCATCAAGAAAAATTTGACATTTTATACCAAATCTCTTATCAACCACCCATGATCTCATATACCACTGTCGCTTCTACCATGGAGAAAACCATCTGAACTATTTTGCCAAGCACCTCTGTATGTGAGTTTTTAGAAGACTCTATTTCTCTATTATTAAATTTTTTTTAAATGATAAATTGCACATAACAAAATTTAACATCTTAATGATTTTTACACATACAGTTCAGGGTTCAGTTGTAGAGAGCATGCTCAGCATGCACAAGGTCCTGGGTTCTATCCTCAGCACCAGAAAAAATTAAAAACAAAACAAATGCCCTGTTCAGTAGTGTTATATATATTCACATTGTTGTACAACCAGTCTCCAGAATGTTTTTCATCTTGCAAAACTGAAACTGCTAATTGAACAATAACCCCATGCCCTGTCTCACTGCCCCTTCACCTCCTGGCTGGCAACCACCATCTTCTTTCTGGTTCTATGAGTTTAATTATTCTAGATCCTTCATTTAAGTGGGATCATATAGCACTGTCTTTTTGTGATTCACTCATTTCACGTAGTAAGCCAGCCTCTAATTCTATTCATGTTGTAGTGTATGTCAGAATTTCCTTCCTCTTGAAGTTTCAGTAGTATTAAGAAGTAGCTTTATTCTTAAACTTTTTTTTTTTTTAGTTTTGATGGACACAATACCTTATTTATTTATTTTTATGTGCTGCTGAGGATAGAACCCAGTGCCTCACATGTACCAGGCAAGCACTCCACCACTGAGCTACAATCCCAGTTCCTCAGGTAGCCTCATTCTTGAGTGGGACCACCAACAAATTTATATTGCCTTCTTTAATCCAGCTAACAGCCTTTAAATATGTTGAAATTGATCCATGTTAGGCAGCAAAATGATGAGTGCTAACTTATACTCAGGACCAACTGCAAAATTTGCAGAGCTCACTAGGGAGATAGCAGTATATCTCAGTGGTAGAATGCCTGCCTAAGATGCATGTGGCCCTGGGTTTGAACCCCAGTACCAAAATATGTATAAGAAAGAATTAAAAAAAATACAGAGTTTATTACAAAGTGAAAGTGCAGGGTACTGTGTTTAAAAAATTAAGAATTTTAAGATAGAAGAGCAAAGCATTAAATCAAGCTACAAGGCATTCTGAACATAGGTGCTTCTGTGGTTATATACACACTGCACATCTCTGAGGCAGGCATTGCTTAGGCTAAAGGTGCTTTCCCAGAAAAATGTGTCCTTGTCATTTCTACCCATGTCTGAAACCCTGTTTGTTTGTTTTAACTGATAAGCTTTTCATCCTTGAAATTTATCAAAGTGATATCCTAACACTGCCCTCTTAGGAAATCCTTCCTGAGGCCCAGCTCTTGTGAAATATATCTTGCTCCAGATAGGATGAAATATCATAGGGTTGATGCCTATGCTGTAGCTCTAAGGCAACCTGGGAGAATTCCCCAAACATCTTCTGGTTTACTTGATTTGTATTATGATTGACAGCTAAATTTATCAAGTGCTTTTTTTATCATTTATTCATGTGATTAATAGTTTTTTTCTTTAGTCTGATGATGTAATGCATTCTAATAAGAATTTCCTGATATTATACATCCTTACATGTCAAGGTCACACTTTAAATGGTTATGTGATAATCTTTTGCAGTTGGGTTGTACTTAATTGGTAATGCTTAGGATTTTTTCATGTATTTATAAGTAAGATTAATCTGTAGCTTCTTTCCTGGTTCTCTTATTCATATTCTCTCTCTCTCTCTCTCTCTCGTCTCTTTAGGTTTTATTATTAAGATTATGCTGCTTTAGCCAGAGTGATTGTACACATCTATAATCCCAGTCACTAGGGAGGACAAAGCAGAAAGCACAAGTTCAAGACCAGTCTCTGCCACTTATTTTCAAAATAAAATATGAAAGGGGCTGGGCATCTCTACTGTCATATATATCTAAAAAGAATACATTTTTTTAAAAAAAGGAATTTTCTGTTCTTTAAAGGTTACATAAAAGTTTTTCATTTCATAGTTGATCTCTTTATCAATCTCTGTGGGGAGCCATTCTGACACGTGATTGGGTGACTCCCGTTAAGGGCCTGAGGCACTCTGGCTGTGTCGGAGTTATCCCGACCCTTTCCTGATGAGAGAGCCCATCCGTGTGGGGGTGTGCGTAACCACTGACCCTGGAGACCCAATCACTGACCCTGACCTTGGAGTACAGCCCCCCCTCAACCTTCATTGGATGGAATTCTCCCCTGAATCTCTTGTTTCCCCCAAATAAAAGGCTGATCCCCGGCGTGTTCGCTCTCTCTCTCTCCTGCTAGCCCAGAGTAATCCTCGCTGCCCTGCTGAGCGGCTGGAGGCAGGGAAACAGGGAGACCGAGCCGTCTCGGACCTAGCATTAAAATAAGGTACTGTCTGTGTGTTTTATTTTGATCTCTTCTAACTAACTGAATGCCAGAACCTCATTAATGAAACCACTGCGCAGGCCGCGTGGTAGAATTGGCGCCCAAGAGGGGGGCATTCTGAATTAGTTAGATTGAGTGGGAGCGCGCGCTAAAAAGATTAAGGAAATAGAAATAAAGAAATAAAGAGAAAATAGAGGAAATAAGGAAGATAAAGAAATAAGAGAAAGGAAGAAGTGACATTTGGGTCACAAAAGTAATAAAGAGGATAAAGAAAATAAGAAATAAGAGAAAGGAAAAAGTGACATTTGAGTCACAAAAGTACCGGAAAATATTGAAGGAAAGAGACGTTAATTTACTTAAAATGGGAAATTCTACTTCTTCGGATAAGGAAATGTATCTAACTATTTTAGACAGTATAATTAATCAGAAAGGAAAACAGATAAAGAAAACTCAGTTATTGCAATTCTTAAAGATTGTAGGTGAATATTGTCCTTGGTTTTGTGACCAAGAGTCTCCAAATTTACTTACTTGGGAGAAATTAGGAAGAAAGTTACAGAGAGTTTGTCTTTCTACTGAAATACCTGGAGGCATAGAGAATATACAGAAAACTTGGACGGCCCTAGAAATTTGTCTCTTTGAATACATGGACCAGAGTCCGTGGCCACCAGAAGAGCTTCTGAGAGGTATTCAAAGAGCCATTAGGTCTATTCAAATGGAAAATCAGCCTGAGGCTAAGTTAATTTCCTTTCCTTTGAGCCGTTTTAAAACAAAAGCGCTAGGAGCTAAAACAAAGGTTAGAAATGTGCAAGCTAGCCCGCAGACAGATTATACAGAACAGCATGATAAAGAAGAAGCATCTCTAATCTTGGAGAGCCCTCCAGAAGTGGTAACCAATCTTCCTGGAGAGGAAAATACAAAGGAAACTCCTAGCGGGGCTCAGGTTTCTTCTCAGCCACGTGAGTTAGAAACCCAAATTCCAAATGGCGATAGTACAGAGTCTGATAGCAGCTCGCAGTCTGAGGAAGAAGAATTAGACATAGAAACTCAGGACTTAGAGAGAAATTTTAATAGATTGCATTTAGCACCACCTGCCCAAGCCTTTAAAATTCAGCCGATACCTGCTAGAAGAACCAAATTTAACAGGTGTGCTGAATTAAAGATGACTTTTCTTACCCCAGTTCAGCAAGGTATTAAGAAGGCTCAAGAAATGGGGGAGGATACTACTGGTTTTCACCTCTTTCCAGTTTTTGAGCAAACTGATGAGCAAAATCAGAGAGTTAGAATTCATGCTGTAATTCCATTTAAAACTATCAAGGAATTAAAAAATGCATGTGAAACGTACGGCCCAAATTCGCCTTTTGTTCAGAGTCTGATAGAAAATATCTGCTCACAACCCCTTCCTCCTAGTGACTGGGTTTTTTTAGCCAGATCTTGTCTGAGCGGGGGAAATTACTTACTTTGGAAAACTTACTGGACTGATTTTTGTAATGAACAGGCAGAAAGAAACAGAAGACAGGGCATAGAAACGCCAGTAACGATGTTTTTAGGGACTGAAGATTTTGCTGATTTAGAAAGACAGTTAAATTATGATTTTGTAGTGTACAATCAAATAACTGATTGTGCAAAACGTGCCTGGAGGCAAATTGTCCCCAAGGACCAGTCCAATTTAGTTCTTACCAAAATCAGACAAGGTGCCAGTGAGACTTATTCAGATTTCGTAGCCCGACTATATCAGGCTGCGAACAGGTCCATCGGAGACCCAGGAGCTAGCGAATTTATTGTTAGACAATTGGCTTTTGAGAACGCAAACAAAATTTGCCAAGATGTTCTCCGCCCCCATCGTAAGAAAGGAACAATTTCTGAGTATATTCGCTTGTGTTCTGACTTAGATTCCACTCAGTTGCAAACGGTAGCCTTAGCAACAGTATTAAAGGAAACTTTGGGGCCACAAAATTCAGTTCAAAAGTCCCGCAGCAAGTGTTACGTTTGCGGAAAACCCGGTCATTTCGCCTACGAATGTCGCCAACGCAAATTTAGGTTTAGGGCTCCATCTACTGGCGATAATAGATATTGCAGGACTCGGCGCCACGTGGTTGATTCGGGTGGCGCGGATGAGCCCGCCTTCTCGCCACAAGTATTTCCTCCTAGCGAGGGGACAAAAAACTTCCGTTCGGCCCCTCCCCGGGCCCAGAAACAATATGGGGAGACGTCGCACAGTGTGACGTCACTAGCGGCGCCGACCAGGACAGTCCGCGATTTTTACCGGAGCAGAGACATGGATCACAGACAGTTTTCTTAGGACCTTCAGAGACAGTTGAATTAGATCCTGAAACGGGACCAACACAAATCCCTACTGGGATTTTCGGGCCACTTCCTGAAAATACTGTAGGTTTAATTTTGGGGCGTAATAATTTAAAGGGAGCTATTGAAGTAATACCTGGCGTGATAGATTCAGAATTTAAAGGGCAATTATATGTTACTGTAAGATCCAATTATGCCCTAAGACTCACCCCAAAGGATATTTTTGCTCAATTAATATTATTGCCTTGTGTCTCAGAAAGGCACCTGCCGACAGATTCAGTTTCTAAACCGCCGGACAGAGTATATTGGTCCCAGTTAGTGCGACAAGAACGCCCTTTATTAAAACTTAGAATTAATAATAAAAATTTCCTAGGAATAATTGACACAGGGGCTGATAGTTCAATATTATCCAGCCGGTTTTGGCCCAGGCAATGGCCTCTACATACAGCCTCAGCTAATCTAGAAGGAATAGGAAAAATTTCACAGCCTGCTCAAAGTGCCAACTATCTCCGTTGGGAAGATTCTGATGGGAACAGTGGAATATTTAAGCCTTATGTGTTAGAGTCTTTACCAGCTAATCTATGGGGAAGAGATATCTTAGCCAAAATGGGACTGCTACTAGTCACCCCAAATTCTATAAGGTCAGTTGAAGAAATTAATCAAAGGTACTTTCCTGGAGATGATAGGGAAAACTTTCAGGAAGAATATCTGTTTACAAGCCAGTCTCCACGACAAGGATTAGTAAATACTTCAGGACAAAATTTTTATTAGGGGCACTGAGTACTTCCCCGATCCTTAAAACAGCTGAAAAAATTACGTGGCTCACAGAAGAGCCTATTTGGATTTCTCAGTGGCCCATCTCAGGGGAAAAGCTTAAAATAATTCATAGATTAGTTGAGGAACAACTTCAGGCTGGTCATATTGAACCAACACTTAGCCCTTGGAATACACCTATTTTTGTTATTAAGAAAAAGTCAGGAAATTGGAGATTACTGCAGGATTTAAGGGCGATAAATCAGGCAATTCGGCCTATGGGATCATTACAGCCAGGACTTCCCTCCCCCACAGCCATTCCTTTAGATTACAGCTTGATGGTAATAGATTTAAAAGACTGTTTTTTCTCTATAAGGTTACATCCTGAAGATTGTGAAAAATTTGCTTTCACTGTCCCAGCAGTTAATTTTAAGGAACCTGTTAAAAGATACTGCTGGAAAGTCCTCCCTCAGGGAATGCGTAATAGCCCTACCCTGTGTCAAAAATATGTTGATCAGGCAATAGATCCCATTAGAAATAGCTTCCCTGATGCATACATTATTCATTTTATGGATGATATATTATTGGCCCATGCTAATTCAGAAGTACTTTCAGAAATTTTTACTCAGTTAGAGACCTCACTTACAACATTGGGTTTAAGTATAGCTCCTCAAAAAATTCAAAAGGTATCTCCTTTTCAATATCTAGGTCAGATAATTCAAGGGAGTACAATCCGTCCTCAAAATCTTCAGATAAGAGTTAAGGAGTTACGTACCCTTAATGATTTTCAAAAACTATTAGGAGATATTAACTGGCTAAGACCATCCTTAAAGTTAACTACTTCTGAGTTAAGTCCTTTATTTCAGATATTACAAGGAAATCCTTCTCCAACCTCTCCACGTCAACTAACTTTGGAGGCCAAGGCAGCCTTAAGGAAAGTGGAAATTGCAATTAAAAATGCACAGCTTACTAGAATAGATCCTAAAGAAATAATATATTTATTAATATTTCCAACTGAACATACCCCAACAGGAGCCATATGGCAAAGATTAGGAGTTATTGAATGGATTTACTTATCTCATTCCCCTCAAAAGACATTAACACTTTTTCATGATTCTACAGCTCAATTAGTGATTAAGGGTAGAACTAGGATTTTACAATTAATTGGATCTGAGCCTGATATCATAATTATTCCATTTTCTGTTCAACAGACTAATTGGCTTTTTCAAACTTCTAGTTCATGGCAGATAGCTTTTGCAGATTTCCCTGGCCAGATAGATAGCCATTATCCTCGTGATAAGATTGTACAATTTGCATCATTAACATCACTTATTTTTCCAAAGATTGTACTTTCCCATCCAATAGAGGGAGCCTTATCGGTGTTCACAGATGGTTCCAGCTCTGGTAAGGCAGGTTTCTTCAGCCGTGTTCATACAGAGGTAATACAAACTTCTTATACTTCAGCTCAAAGGGCAGAACTTCAAGCTCTGATTTTTGCCTTAAATTATTTTTCAAATGAGCCTATTAATATCTATTCTGACAGCTTATATGCAGTCAGAGTTACCAAAAATATTGAAACCTCAGTTATTGGGTTTACTTCATCACAGGAGTTATTTGAATTATTTCATAATTTACAAAAGACAGTGCTAATGAGAAAGTACCCATATTTTATTGGACATATCCGAGCACATTCTAGCCTCCCTGGACCTTTGGTTGCAGGTAATGATAATATTGATAAATTAGTAGCTTTTTGTCAACAGATGTCTTCATATGACTGTGCCCTAGCTTCCCATTCCTTGCATCATCAAAATGCTTCTAGCTTACGTAAAAAATTTAGTATTACCAGAGAACAAGCTCGTCAGATTGTAAGCCAATGCCCTAAGTGTGTTATTTACACTCCATCTCTGCCATCAGGGGTAAATCCCCGTGGTTTAAAACCAAATCAAATATGGCAAATGGATGTAACTCATATTCCTCAATTTGGTAAGCAATGTTATGTGCATGTCATAGTGGACACTTATTCTAGATTTATTTTTGCCACAGCACGTACTAAGGAAAATACTCAACATGTAATTTCTCATTGCTTAGCAGCTTTTTCTGTTTTAGGGTGTCCTATGCAGATTAAAACAGATAATGCTCCAGCTTATGTAAGCTCTGCTTTTCAACAATTTTGCCAAGAGTTTCAAATTAATCATAAAACAGGAATTCCTTATAACCCCCAAGGTCAAGCCATTGTAGAACGAGCTCATTTATCTATTAAACTTCAATTACAAAAATTAAAAAGGGGGAATAAGATAATGACTCCCCAAAATAGCCTTAATCATGCCTTATTTGTTTTAAATTTTTTAAACTGTGACACAGAAGGTCACACTGCTGCTGAGAGGCAAATGTCTCCCTCGGTGACAGGCCCTTTAGGCAGAGTTCTATGGAAAGATTTACAGACTGGTCAGTGGAAGGGCCCAGATCCGGTAATATCATGGGGCCGAGGGCATGCTTGTATTTTTCCAGAAGGTGCTTTTCGTCCTATCTGGGTGCCTGAACGTGCTATCAGACATGGAGGAGATAGAACCCAGACTCAAGCGACTGAGGATAGACACGGAGGAGCCACAACCCAGAAGGAGGAGATATCGGAAAAAGATGAAGAAAGACCAGATTGAACCAGCCGAGAAGCTGATTTCGTGGAAAGATGTGAAGAAATTGACAACCCAGGCTTCCCAAATACTTCGACGCCTAGGAAAGAACAGGACCCCAGTCTTGATGGTAGCGACAGTAATTGCCCTACTGGGCTGTCAGGTAAAAGGGAATCAAGTAGACACTTATTGGACTTATTTCCCAGATCCACCCCTGGTACACCCAGCTGTGTGGACTGGAGAATCTATTCCAGTATTTACTAATGACTCATTCATGATGGGAGGATTTACAGATACTCATATTACTCCCAGTCATGTGACTAGATTTAATTATTCTGGCTACAGTGCCCAATTACCTTTATGTTGGTCACATGATAAACATGCTGGCTGTCTGAAAGTATCATTTGAAGAAAAGACAGCGATTGGTAAACCTAGACTGACAAATAATTCTATTTATGGAGACTTAAAACCTAATACTAGATCAGTAATTAAGATGGGACTTTCCCATAACAAGCCAGTCATTTCTACAAAACCTCCACCGGTACCCCACTGTCCAAATAGTTCTATAATTAAAATTGGCACCTTTCCTAAATGGATGGATTGTGTAAATACCTTTCCTGTACTACATAAGGTGTCTAAAGCTAGTGGGTATATTTTAGACTGGTCTCCAAAAATTGATAAGAGACAATTACGAAGAAATTCTGCTATGACACCTGCAGGATTTGTTAGTAATATTTTGACTTATAGTGAAGGAGGCATTCAAAAAGATATTTGGCGTTTAATTGCTGCCTCAGAGTATTTACATTTTACAGATAAACCTTTACCAAAATTTGTCGGCAAGAACTGTAAAGAGGGATCTTGCTATGGCCTAAGAGCCTGTGTCCAATCTCCTTATGTTTTAATTATTGGAAATGTAAAAGTTAGATGGATAGATGATAGATATATTGTTACTTGTAATAAGTGCAACCTAACTAATTGTATTTCTAGGTATAATGGAGGAAAAGGAGTGCTGATACTTCATCAGCCCTCTTTTGTTTTATTACCTGCTAATATTTCAGAGCCATGGTATGCTGATGCTGGTTTACAAGTTTTACAGCAAATTCATGCCCAGCTAACAAGACCTAAACGTGCTATTGGAGTCATAATTGTTGGTGTCTTAGCACTGGTCTCATTTATTGCCTCAACCGTCTCTGCATCTCTGACATTGTCTCAGAATATTCAGCATGCAAAATTTCTTAATAATTTAGCTCAAAATACTTCCAAGGCTCTGCGTAATCAAGTAAATATTGATGAAAGGATTGAGACTAAATTAAACGCCTTAGAGGCGACTGTTATTAACATTGGTAATGAACTTTCAGCCTTAAAATTTAAGGAAAGGCTTAAATGCCATGCTAATTATAAGTATGTATGTGTTACAGCTGCCAAGTACAATGCTTCTCTCTGGGATTGGGAGAAGGTTAAAAACCATTTATTAGGTATTTGGCAAAATAGTAATAATAGCTTGGATATTCTGGAACTTCATCACCATATCCAAGACATTCAAAATAATAGAGCTGATTTTTCAGATCCTTCTTCTTTGGCTAACCAAATATTGAAGGAGTTAAATGGATTCAACCCTGGAAATATTCTTAAACACTCCGCTTGGTACATTATTGGATTATTCTCTTTGCTGTTAATTCTCTTTTGTATTGTAACTATAGGATGGCGAGTCCTCCAATCAAGAATCCGGGGACTCCAGAGAGTGAACCGCCGCCTCATTGTTAAGAATAAAAAGGGGGAATATGTGGGGAGCCATTCTGACACGTGATTGGGTGACTCCCGTTAAGGGCCTGAGGCACTCTGGCTGTGTCGGAGTTATCCCGACCCTTTCCTGATGAGAGAGCCCATCCGTGTGGGGGTGTGCGTAACCACTGACCCTGGAGACCCAATCACTGACCCTGACCTTGGAGTACAGCCCCCCCTCAACCTTCATTGGATGGAATTCTCCCCTGAATCTCTTGTTTCCCCCAAATAAAAGGCTGATCCCCGGCGTGTTCGCTCTCTCTCTCTCCTGCTAGCCCAGAGTAATCCTCGCTGCCCTGCTGAGCGGCTGGAGGCAGGGAAACAGGGAGACCGAGCCGTCTCGGACCTAGCATTAAAATAAGGTACTGTCTGTGTGTTTTATTTTGATCTCTTCTAACTAACTGAATGCCAGAACCTCATTAATGAAACCACTGCGCAGGCCGCGTGGTAGAAATCTCTTTATTGGTAATTAGTTTACTGAAGTTAGTCTCCTTGGATCAAAGTGTTATTCATTTTTATGAGTAGTGATTTCTTCAAAGTCTCCTTTGTATCCATGGGGTTGAATATTATACTTAACTTTTAATTCTTTTAATCACATCAGTGTCTACGATTACACATATCTCCTATTTCAATATAATTCTGTATAATTCTGCTTTTTCCTCCCCTTTGAAAAAGATTAATCTGGCTCAGGAGAAACTCCTCTCTCTCTCTTTTTTTTTTTAAAGTTAGGGATGGAATCCAGCCAGGCCTCACACATGCTAGGTAAGTGCTCTATCACTGATGTACAACCTCAGTCTAGAAGTTTCTCTCTCTTCCTTATCTTTTCAAGGAATCAGCATTCAGATTTAGTTTTTAAAGTTATTCTTTCTTTTCATATTTTATTACTTTCAGGTTTTTTAAAAATTTATTTATTTATTTATTTAAAGAGAGAGTGAGAGAGGAAAGAAAGAATTTTTAATATTAATTTTTAGTTCTCGGCGGACACAACATCTTTGTTGGTATGTGGTGCTGAGGATCGAACCCGGGCTGCATGCATGCCAGGCGAGCGCGCCACCGCTTGAGCAACATCCCCAGCCCCTCAGGTTTTACCTTTATTATTTTACTCTTCACATTTCTTGAAGATATGTGTTTTTTCTTCTAATGTATAAAGGTAAATGTGACGTTTCTTTATTTACTCTTTTTTGGAAATTGGGGGTGGGGGGCAAGTGCTCTCTACCACTCAGCTACATCCCCAACTCTTTATTTTCTATTTTGAGACAAGGTCACACTAAGTTGCATAGGCTAGCCTTGAACTTGTGATCCTCATGGCTCAGCCTCCTGCATAGCTGGGGCTACAGGCGTGCACCATACCTGGCTCTTCTTTGGAAGTCAGTGTGTTTACAATTATAAAACTTATTTTGAATACAGCTTTCACTGTATCCCCTCTGTCTTGCATGAAGTATTCTTATTTTCATTGCATTTTATATTTATAATCTGTTTTGATTTTCTCACTAATCCAAGGATTTTTAGAAATTTTTTAAAATTCATAAGTATCTTTTTATTATTTATATCTAATTTCATTTTGTTATAATCAAAGATTTTTAAAAATTTTGATGGGAGGAAAAACTAATACCAATACTCTTCAATCTATTTCAGGAAATAGAAAAAGAGAGAGTACTTCCAAATTCATTCTACAAGGCCAATATCACCCTGATTCCAAACCAGACAAAGACACTTCAAAGAAAGAAAACTTCAGACCAATGTCTCTAATGAATATAGATGCAAAAATCCTCAATAAAATTCTGGCAAATTGGATACAAAAACATATCAAAAAGATCGTGCACCATAATCAAGTGGGATTCATCCCTGGGATGCAAGATTGGTTCAACATACGGAAATCAATAAATGTAATTCAACATATCAATAAATTTAAAGATAAGAACCATATGATCATCTTGATAGACACAGAAAAAGCATTAGTCAAAATACAGTACCCCTTTATGTTCAAAACACTAGAAAAATTAGGGATAACAGGAACTTACCTCAACATTGCGTTAACAATTACGCTAAGCCTCAGGCCAGCATCATTCTAAATGGAAAAAAATTGAAGGCATTCTCTCTGGAATCTGGAACAAGACAGGGATGCCCTCTCTCACCACTTCTATTCAACATAGTTCTTGAAGCACTGGCCAGAACAATTAGACGAAAGAAATTAAAGGGGGCTGGGGATGTGGCTCAAGCGGTAGCGCGCTCGCCTGGCATGCGTGCGGCCTGGGTTCAATCCTCAGCACCACATACCAACAAAGATGTTGTGTCCGCCGAAAACTAAAAAAATAAATATTAAAATTCTCTCTCTCTCTCTCTCTCTTTAAAAAAAAAGAAAGAAAGAAATTAAAGGAATAACTATATGAAAAGAAGAACTTAAACTAGCACTATTTGCTGATGATATGATTCTATACCTAGAAGACCCGAAAGGCTCTACCAAGAAACTTCTAGAACTAGTAAATGAATTCAGCAAAGTGGCAGGATATAAAATCAACACCCATAAATCAAAGGCATTCCTGTATATCAGTGACAAATCCTCTGAAATGGAAATGAGGAAAACTACCCCATTCACAATATCCTCAAAAAAATAAATAAATAAATAAAATACTTGAGAATCAAATTAACAAAAGAGGTGAAAGATCTATACAATGAAAACTATAGAACCCTAAAGAGAGAAATAGAAGAAGATCTTAGAAGATGGAAAGATATACCTTGCTTATGGATAGGCAGAATTAATATTATTAAAATGGACCTATTACCAAAAACACTTTACAGATTCCATGCGATTCCAATCAAAATCCCAACAGCATTACTCACAGAAATAGAGAAAGCAATCATGAAGTTCATCTTGAAAAGTAAGAGACCCAGAATAGCTAAAGCAATTCTAAGCAGGAAGAGTGAAACAGGTAGTATCGCTATACCAGATCTTAAACTATACTACAGAGGAATAGTAACAAAAACAGCATGGGTACTGGCACCAAAACAGGCTGGTAGACCAATGGTACAGAATAGAGGACACAGAGACTAACCCACAAAATTACAACTACCTTATATTAGACAAAGATGCTAAAAGCATGCAATGGAGAAAGGATAGCATCTTCAACAAATGGTGCTGGGAAAACTGGAAATCCATATGTAACAAAATGAAATTGAAACCCTATCTCTCACCAAGCACAAAAGTTAACTCAAAATGGATCAAGGATCTAGGAATCAAACCAGAGACTCTGCGTCTAATAGAAGAAAAAGTTGGCCCTAATTTCTATCATGTGGGTTAGGCCCAATTTCCTTAATAAGACACCTATAGCACAAGAATTAAAACCAAGAATCAACAAATGGGACGAATTTAAACTAAAAAGTTTATTCTCAGCTAGAGAAATAATATGTGAGGTGAATAGGGAGCCTATATCCTGGGAACAAATTTTTACCCCTCACACATCAGATAGAGCTCTAATCTCTAAGGTATACAAAGAACTCAAAAAGCTAAACACCAAAAAAAACAAATAACCCAATCAACAAATGGGCCAAGGACCTGAACAGACACTTCTCAGAAAAGGATATACAATCAATCAACAAATACACGAAAAAATGCTCACCATCTCTAGCAATCAGAGAAATGCAAATTAAAACTACTCTAAGATACCATCTCACTCCAGTAAGAATGGCAGCTATTATGAAGTCAAACAACAACAAGTGCTGGCGAGGATGCGGGTTAAAAAGGTACACTCATACACTGCTGGTAGGACTGCAAATTGGTGCAGCCAATTTAGAAAGCGGTATGGAGATTCCTTGGAAAGCTGGGAATGGAACTCCATTTGACCCAGCTATTCCTCTTCTTGGTCTATACCCAAAGGACCTAAAAGCAGCATACTACAGGGACACAGCCACATCAATGTTTATAGCAGCACAATTCACAATAGCTAGACTGTGGAGCCAACCTAGATGCCCTTCAATGGATGAATGGATAAAAAAAATGTGGCATTTTTACACAATGAAATATTACTCAGCACTGAAAAATAACAAGATCATGGCATTTGCATGGAAATGGATGGCATTAGAGCAGATTATGCTAAGTGAAGTTAGCCAATCCCCAAAAAACAAATGCCAAATGTCTTCTCTGATATAAGGGGGGGTGACTCAAAATGGGGTAGGGAGGAAGAGCATAGGAAGAAGATTACCTCTAGATAGGGAAGAGAGGTGGGAGGTAAAGGGAGGGAGAAGGGGAATTGCATTTAATATGGAAGGAGACCCTCATCGTTATACAAAATACATGTATGAAGATATGAGAAAAAAAAAGAATAGCATCACCTTAGATTGGGTAGAGAGAAGTGATGGGAGGGGAGGGGAGGGGAGGGGATGGGGGGAAAGGAAGGACAGCAGAATAAAATAGACATTATTATTGCTGTGTGTATATACGTGACTGTATGACCAATATGATTTTGCAACCATACACTCAGAAAAATGAGAAATTATATCCCATTTGATTCAAGTGTCTGATATGTCAAGGTCATTGTACTGACATGTGTAACTAATTAAAACAAATTAAAGGGGCTGGGGATGTGGCTCAAGCGGTAGTGCGCTCGCCTGGCATGCGAGCGGCCCGGGTTCGATCCTCAGCACCACATACCAACAAAGATGTTGTGTCCGCCGAGAACTAAAAACAAAAATAAATAAATAAATATTAAAAACTCTCTCTCTCTCTCTCTCTCTCTCTCTCTCTCTCTCCTCTCTCACTCTCTTTAAAAAAAATAAAACAAATTAAAATTTTTAAAAAAAATTTTTGATGGGAGGATTTTCCTTAGGGCCTGTAAACTTGGTTAAACTCTTAAAATTTTGTTAGAGGTTTTTTCGAGACCAAGTATCAACCAATTTGTATGAATAATCCATGGACATATTGGAAAAATTCATATTCTTATTTGAAGGACAACAGGTCTTGTCTATTAATTTGAAGTAGAGAGTTTCATTCAATTTCTCCATATGCTTACTTATTTTTTGACTATGAAATTTCTTTCCCTGTAATCCCAGAGATTAGAAGCCTGAGGCCAAAGGATTGCGAGTTCAAAGCCAGCCTAAGCAACTCAGTGAGACCCTGTCTCAAAATAAAAAATGAAAGGGCTTAGGATATTAGCTTAGCAGTAAAACCCCCAGGTCTAATCCCCAGTACCATTAAAAAACAAACAAACAAAAAACAAAAAAACATTGATTTTGAAAGATATGTTGAAAAGTATATACTAAAATTTCCTAGACAGTACAATTTTCCAATAATAATATGTGTGTATATATATATATATATATATTTGGCAGGGTTCTGGGAATTGAACCCAGGCGTGCTTAACTACTGAGCCACATTCCCAGCCCTTTTTATTTTTTTTTATTTTAAGACAGGGCCACACTAAGTTGCTAAAGCTGGCTTTGAACTTGAATCCTCCTGCCTCAACCTCCTGAATCACTGGGATTATAGGCATGTGCCACCACTCCTGGCTTCAATAATAATAATTTTTAAAAAACATATTTCATAATATTTCCTTCCCTTACATTTAGCTCCACGTTGTTTAGTGCAAATGGGTCTAAGACTTTTATAATACCTTTGAAAAGTTTAGGTTTATTTATACTAACATCTTTCTTTTGTTTATATTTGCATCACTTTGGTGCAATATTTTGTTTTCAAAAACATCATCAACCCCACTTTATGTACCTTTCTTTAAAGAAATATACAGCTAATGAAGTTGTTTTCTGATACAACCCTTTAGAATTTAGTGGGAAAAATCATTTTACTTTGAGTGAAAATTTGACATCTTTTTTCCATCTTATATTATTATATATTTATTTTTTCTCTTTTTCTTGCTACTGCACGTTTTGACAATCCACTCTTTTTTAAATATTTTTATTTTGAGAGAGAGAGAGAGAATTTTTAATATTTATTTTTTAGTTTTCGGTGGACACAACATCTTTGTTTGTATGTGGTGCTGAGGATCGATCCCAGGCCACATGCATGCCAGGCGAGCGCGCTACCGCTTGAGCCACATCCCCAGCTCTTGACAATCCACTCTTCATTCGTTTTGGCCTTACTGACTTGAATGGTTTACTTTATTTTGTCATTACAATATTGGTTACTTTCTATTGTCCCTGTGTTACCACATTTCTTTAGTACTATGTGAATACAAGATAACAGCAGTTTTCCCTTATACAAATGCTTAATTCTCCCACCCATTAAGGACTTTCCCATAAAATGAGACCTTCAGAATTCTTTTAGTTCTCCACTATATCCCACTTGGTAAAAATGCAAAATCACATTTCCTTTTCCCTTCTCTCCAGCATTCCTCAATTCCTTGGTTTTGAAGAGATGGTTTAATCCATTCTGATCCTGGCCATTAGGTTTTCTCATGAGGTGTGTCTTTTCTATTTCAGGATATTTCATGTGATGTTGGAATTAGACTTTCCTGGTCAGTCTACCACTATCTTTTTGACCACATGCCAATGTGAAATAAATGTTCCTCTACCTAATAAATCTCTTCTTTGGCAAGAGCCCTCAGTGCCACTTGTGAGTGACAGTCCGTGATTCCTTGTTCATCCGCAAATGCTTTTCTTTTACCCTGATGAGTGGATGATAACTTGGTTGGATTCAGAGCTTTGAGTTGCAATTCTTTTCTCTTGTTAGTTTCAGGATGTTACTGCCAACGTATTTTTCCTTTCAGTATTGCAGGCCAAAAGTGTCATATCAGTTTGCTTCATTTTGCTGCCTAGAAGCTTGTAAGATTTCCTCTTTGTTTTTCCAGTTCTAAATCAATCTGCCTGGAAATCAATCTTTTCTTTCCTCTCTCTCATGTTTCTTTTTGATACTTTTGCAACTACTGTAATTTGAACAGGAAGTCTTTTGGATCTATCTTACAAGTGTCATCATTTTTAAAATGATTTTTTCTCTCTTTATCTTCTGTGTCGTGAGATAATTCTTCCACTTTTAGTCTTTCAGGTAAATATTTGGGTTCTCAACAGCAACCAGCCTCCCCTTCAAATCACTTACTAATAATTTAGCTCAAAAATTAAGTCTTTTGATTCCAGAAAGTATGCATGCATGCACATTATTCTACGGAGATTTTCTTAAATGCTGAGATCACTTTTTGATTTGAGTTCATTTGCTTCCTCCAACAGTTCAGCATTCATGGGGACTGCTGACTGCAGCTTCTGCTTGTTTACCCCCTCTCTGGCTTCTGGGCCTCTTAGGTATCTTTGCTCTTCTTCCTTGCTGACTTACTGAGACCTGGGGAGAACTTCTAGTGACATCCATCCCATAAGTGGTGGGAGGCATTTTACTCTCTTCTATCATGACTCAGGATCCACTGCCCAGTCGTCAGAGTCCACCTAAGCACTAGGGGAAGCAGCTCTCCTCCCAGGTTTCTCAGTTGATTGACTGATAAGTCCTCAGGAGTGGAGAGGACTCAGCTCCCTTCCTCCTATGGGGCATGGGAGAGCAGCCCAACCTTCAAGGAGGTCAGAGTGGCTAAACACATCTCCTCCAGGGATCCACAGGACTTCTCATCTTGAGGATCCAGAGTTTGGTCTGATTCTCACTCCGGGTCTTCTCTGCTACTGTTCATCTCACTCTTACCAGGCTCAAGTGGAGAAGATATCTGTGCCAACTCTCTTCAGTAGAGGAGACTCCTGAGCTCCACCATCCTCTTCACCTAGGAGAAGTGCAGGGTTTGGATTGGAGAAATGGACAAGGGCAACAGAGACGAGCTCAGGCTGCCTTGCCCAGCATCCCATAGTGTCATCTGTTGCCAAAACCATTATTGAAGCAGTTGCCTAAAAAATGTACTGAACATTTAATTAAATTTATTATTAACTTAAACCTTTAAAGAGGACACATAGTCCTAACAAAAAGATTTTCATTTCTCAATGTCCCTTACTATTCTTTCTCATTTGCATGAAATTTTCAAATGGCTGAAATCGGAGTACAGGTCCCAGGTGTCCTGCTTATCTTCCTATGGCATCCACCCTTCCAGTGGTTCCACGCAGCATCCATGAGGACTGGGAACTCTCTGTGTCTGACAATGGAGGAATACCTGAATAAATAGTGGCTAATCCTCTTCAAGTGATTATATTCTGGCCTTTATTTTAACAATTTTGCATACTTTCTTTTAAATCAGCAATCATTACTCCTCACCCCACCTCAGTGTTCTTGTTAACTCATCTCTTCAAAACCTTTCCTGAGAATAGCTCCTCCTATGTTAGACCTCAGAGCTATCCAGGGAGTCAGCTGGCTGTCTCGGCTCTGGCCAGATCATGCCCTCTCACTGACTGTTCCAGAGGAAGGTCATTTTAGCTTAGCTGACCAAACCCCCTCAACAATGTCCCCTAGCCTTGCTGTCCACTGCAGCACACCTGTAAGCTGGATAAGCTTAATATATTTTTGTGTCTTATTAAATGTTTCTCTCTATAACTCATGGTTCTTCTGATTGTTCCAAATGCAGAAGCACACCTTGTTTAAAACATGTGCCTGTGACATGGGTTGCTTGCCTGGGACATGAGTCCACATAGACTCCCCTGAGCAGCCTTGCCTGCCTTCTCTATAGCACCTTCTTTATCCCTACAGCACCCTACCCCTGCTTACCCGGTGAAATTCACAGCCACATCTGGGAGTGTCTTTGGTTTCCAGATCTAAACTATTATCCTCACATTATCAGGAAGGATAGAATCTCAAGGATGGCAGATCTCTTTCAAATATTGGTGGTCAAAAGAGTTTTATCTTCTTTCTTCTCTGTAGAGGAAGATTTCACTCTATAACATTAAGGTTGCTCCATTGGCACCAGCATCAGGGTCCAGCCACCCCTGGCACTTTCCAAACCTACCCTGAGCTCTGGTAAGATGTCAAGAGCAGAGCAATCTCTCCTAGTATGTTGTTTCCAATTTTACTCTCAACACTTGATCTTTTCTTCTTTGTCTTGATATGTCCTGAAGAAGGCAGTGTGGCTGGGTGCAATTCCTTCTTTCTCAGTCAAGGGGTTCACCATGGTGATTATGAATCAAGTTGCAGGCCATTTCAGAATAGGATAATATTGTAACATGGCCATCTTCTAAAATATGGTTAGAAGAATGTTTAAGTTCTACCAATGAGTCTTGAATTCAGTAGAGGCCTGAAACTGGACTCCATTCAATCGAAGAGGCAATCGTTGAAGGTTTGTTCCTTTCTTCGCTCCTATTTCCGCTCCATTCACTCCACTCATGGCTTTCCTCACCATCCCTCTGCTAAATAGCTCTTACTGAGGTCACCAGTGACCTGTATCCCCAAAGCCAAAGGTCCCTTCTCTGTCTTATCTTATTAGACATCTCACCAGCATTAGGCAAGGCTGACTGCTTCCTCCTCTGCAAACCTTTCCTTCTCTAGGTTTCGGGGAACATGCTCTCCTGGCATCCTCTCTTCCCACTCCTTTCTTGCCCTCCTGACAGGCCTCTATCTCCAGATGGCATCTCGAGTGATGTTTTTAAAACATTTACTTAATCACATCATACTGTGTTTTGAATATGTCCCCAGCCATTCATGTTGAAAGTTGATTGCCATCAAGGTGCTGTCAGAAGGTCTTTAAGGGGTGATCAGCTTGTTAAGAGGGATTAATGTGAACCAGGAGCAGTGGGCTAAATCTGTAGCCTCAGCTACGTGGGAGGTTGAGGCAGAACGATTGCTTCATTCAAGTCAGCCTGGGCAACATCAGTGAGACCCCTGTCTCTAAGCAAAAGGAAAAAGAGGAATTCATGCCATTCTTGGGACTGAGTTTATTATTTATTGCAAGAACAGGTTGTTATAGATTTAGGCCACCCCTCATATTTTGTCTCTTCTGCATGTGTTCAATTGCCCTTTTGCTTTTACACAATATTATGACACAGCTTGAGGTTCTGGCCAGGTATCGCTGACCAGTCTTGGACTTCCAGCTTCCAGAACCATGAGCTAAACAAATAAACTTCTTCCCTTCAGAAATTACCTGCTCTTGTGTATTCCATTTAAGCAATAGAAAAATAGATTAAGACAAATCATTATCCCTCCAGTAGCTTCCATTTATGTTAGGGAACATTCAAACCCTGAGCACTATCTATGCTTGACTCTGCCTTCTCCTTCCAATCATCACCCACAGCTCTTCCACTCATCCCGCATGCTCCAGCCACAATGGCTTCCTTCTATCCCTCATATTCCCAGGGGTGAGCTGGGTGTAATGGTGCTCATCTGTAATCCCAGAAGTTTGAAGGCTGAGGCAGAAGGATCACAAGTTCAAAGCTAGCCCTGGCAATTTAGCAATGCCTTAAGCAACTTATCAAGATCCGGACTCAAAATAAAAAGATAAAAATGGCCAGGGATGTGGCTCAGTGGTTAAGTGCTCCTGGGTTCAATCCTGGCGCGCGCACACACACACACACACACACACACACACACACACACACAAATTCTCAGGGGCTTTGAAATCAGTATACTTTCTTCTAGGAAAGCTCTTCTCACAAACTACTTGGCTGCTTCCTTCTTGCTTGGGTCTCAGCCAAACCTTAATCCTAAGAAACCTTCCCAGTCCCAGTCCCACCAGTAAAGCAGCCTCTTCTTGAAGCCACTTGCCATTTCATTTTTCTTTTCACAGTTCAAGTTATAAGAAATTTTACTCTTTTTTGTTATCATTGTTGTTATTCCTGGAGTGTAAGTTCATTAAGATCAAGGACCTTATCTGCCTTTATGTGTCCCTAAGACTTAGAACAACACATAGTAGGTCTTCAATAAATACTCATAGACTAACAGACTCAGTTATTTTTCTGTCCCAAGTTCAGGGGCCCATTCTGCTCATTATGTAAATGCCCCAGCTAGGATGTAAAAGAAATAGCATAAATCTTTTGCTTGCATTTTTATGCTTCACAGATATTAGAATACCTCATGTTTCTTAGGTTTCCTCTATTAGAAACACTTCCTCATTGAAGAGCTGAAAGAAAAACATAAACATAATAGATGGAAATTTCTTTCTTATATAAATGCTTCTAATTTTAGAACAATAATGAGGTGAGATACAGATTCAAAAGAAGCCTAAGACCTCCTCTAACCCACCTCTGTCACTATTACTCACTTGAATTCACCTTTCTTTCTGGGGGTCTTCACTGCGTATCAGGTACAGTGTTAGATCCTGGGAAATGGGATACGCATAGGACACAGTCTCTAACCTTGATTTCACATTCTGCCTTGGGAGACAAGCACATAAATCAATGACATCAGTATAAGGTGGAACATGCTGTGAAAGAACTAGATAGGGGCCCAGGAGATGCCATTTGTCTAGCCAGAGCCACAGGGGATGTTTTCTCAAGGACAACTTATATTTGGCCCCATGAGGATGATCCCATTCCTCAGTGTTCTTATGTCTTATACAAGGTCCATAAACCACTTACCTGCTTTTCATTCTTTTAAAACAACAACAACAAAAATGGATTCATTTCTAATAGTGCCAAAGACTTTAGCTGTATTTCTAAATATGACCTGCTACCTATGCCATCTATGATATGACTGTATCAAGTGCCTTAGTCTGCTTAGGATGCCACAATAGGACACCATAGACTGGGTGACTTATAAACCACAGAAGGGCTGGAGATAAAGCTCAGTTTGTAGAGTGCTTGTCTCTCCAAAATCAATCAATCCCCAGCACTGCAAAATAAATAAATAAATAAATAAACAACAGAAATTCATTTCTCAAGTTCTGGAGGTTCAGAAGTCCAAGATCAGATGCTAGCAGATTCATCATCTGGTGAGGCCTGCTTTCTAGATCATAGATGGACCTCTTCTTGCCATGTCCTTATGTGACAGAAGGGACAAGGAGCTCTCTCCAGGTCCTCTTTTATAAGGACACTGATTCCATTCTTGAGGATTCTGCCTTCATGACCTAATGACCCCCCAAGAGCTCCCCCAATATAATAATTGCCTTTATCCTCAAAGATACATTCCAAGATCCCCAGTGAATGCTTGAAACTGAAGTCAGTACCAAACCCTATACACAAACTCTGCAATATAAGATGGCTCCTTGGTGGCCAGGTAGCAGAGAGCACATAGCATGAGTACACTGAACAAAGGCAGATTGGATGGAGACAGATTTCATCATGCTACTCGGAACAACCTGCAGTCTGAAATATAAATTGCTTATTTGGGGCATTTTTCACTTAAGATTTTTAGACCATGAGCCAGGCACATTGGCTCACGCCTGTAATCCCAGTGGCGTAGGAGGCCGAGGATCACAAATTCAAATCCAGCCTCAGCAATTCAAATCCAGCCTCAAGCGAGGCCCTAAGTAATTTAGCAAAACCCTGTCTCAAAATAAAAAATGAAAAGAGCGAGGGATGGGTCTCAGTAGTTAAGCACCCCTGGGTTCAATTCCCAGTATCAAAAAAAAAAAAAAAAAAAAGACTTTCAGACCATGGTTGACTACTGCACAAATGAAACCATGGATAAGGGGGCACTGCTGTGGTATCACATTGAGAATTAGGACTCAACATGTGAATTTTGATAGGACACAAACGTTCAGTCTATAGCATCAAGAGTCCTTTATGTCTTCTTGATAGTGTTGCATTTTCATCTAATATAATTAGATTTTTCTGTCCAGAAGATTTTCAGAAACTTTTTGACAGTTAATCGCTAGATTTTTTTTTTTTTGAACCTTCTCATCATTGAACTTTCTCAGCTGAGTCTTGAGTTACCTGGAACACGCTCCAGGTCAGCATATTTGGAAATGAAAGTGACCCTTTTAGGATTTCACTGAGCCAATAATGAATATATCAGTGGAAGTGAGATTTTAGTCATTATCCTAGACTAAGATCTTTTTATTAGACCTATTCCAAAGTGTCACTCATCAGCCTTGTTCCATTCCATATTTAATATGGAATATTTAATCATAATTCAATATGGCTAAATTACCTACTTAGAAAAACCTTTAAACTTTCTGTCCTTTCTAACTGCTCTTCATCTACTTTTAATTTTATGGTTATTTTGTCTCTTTTTTAAGCATTTAATTCTTGACCATCTGGCTTCCTGGTTTCTGTCTTTTTCTGTATTGGTTCTCTCTTCTCTAAAATTAATGAAATTCTCTGGGTCAAATAGGAAGTGTAACTTGTGCCAGGTGCAGTTACACACTTTTCCTACTAAAGTTTTGTGAGAGATGTTAATATTATCTCCATTTAGAGACCAAGCTTCCTGCACAGGATCTCTAGGGGACAAACTCAAATCATATCCAAACCATGGCACCTTGCTTCTGCATTCTCCCTTTCAAACTCTTACTCTTATAATCCTCCGGTAGAGCCCCTGTACCATAGAGGTTTGACATTGCCCAATTTATGAATTGCTATCTGCTCAAATGAACTCTTTGTTTGTATGTGGTGCTGAGGATCGATCGAACCCGGGGCCGCACGCATGCCAGGCGAGCGCATTACCACTTGAGCCACATCACCAGTCCCTTCAAATGAACTCTTAATTTTTTTTTTTGTACCAGGTATTGAACCCAGGGGAGCTTGAAAACTGAGCCACATCCCCAGCCTTTTTTTTTATTAGAGACAGGGTCTCCCAAAGTTACTTAGGGCCTCACTAAATTGCTGAGGCTTGCTTTGAACTCACAAGACTCTGCTTCTGCTTCTGAATTACAGGTATATGCTGTCACTCCTGGCTCTTTAAAATTTTAATATGCCTAAATTTATCTTTTAATAGAGGCAAATGTTTTCCTACACCATAGGCCAATCCATAGAATGATTGACATCCGGTCAACACCCTGCCCTGAGGGTTGGAGCTGTGTCTAGCACCTTCTTTCCAATGAACAGCAACTGCTCCTGTCTTTCATTTTTCTTTCCCTCCTTGTCATTAATGATCACAGTCACCATCCTTCTGTTTCACATGTTCTTTTTTAGTCCTGTCCATGCTATTAGGCCACTTCACAATACGTAAGGATTTTGTATGTATCTCCCTTGTCTGATACAGTGTTTAATTTTTCAGGGTCTTTTTTTCCCTAATTCTAATTGGATGGAGGAGATGGGTAGAGATGGCCATTCCCATTGCTATAATAAAACAAACTTTAGAGAACACTTAATGTAAATATAGTGTTACATACGGAAGACAATGGCTTCCATTTCAGTGTTGATTGTCTCTAGGAAGAATCTCTGATCTACACAGTTCTCCACACTGGTAACTGGGCTGCACTCAAAACTCCCTAAGAAGCTTATCCTGTCTCTCCCTGAATTTCAGTGTGTTCATCTTTTGTAATGTTTTAAGTGGAGTCTTGCTCTGTCAACCATGCTGTCCCTGAACTGCTGGTCTGAAGCAACCCGCCTGCCTCAGCCTCCTGAGTAGTTAGAACCACAGAAGTGACCCACTGCACCCAGCAAAATTTCAGTGCACTATGCAGTCAACACTGGCAAGCTCGAAGTCTGACTTCACCACCTACAAGCATGAGGTATCACATGAGAAGCTCAACCTTGTTGTTGGTAGAATACAAGCTTCCCGAGGACAGGTTCAGTACTTAGGAGCCTGGCAATTGACTGACAGACAACACATAGACCAAGGAAAGATAAGACATTTCATCTGATTTCACATTCACAACACACCTATACATGGGGTGCTCAATGATGAGTAACGCAAAGGAGTGGTGGGAATTTGGATATTTACTTACCTACTTTACTTAGTTAAGTAGGGAGAAGGAAGGAAATGCAAAAGGTCTCTGGGAGAACAGATGGATTTCTCTAGGAAAGACAAATGGGATTCTAGAAGAACAAGTGGGAGGTAAGAAAGTTTGTGATGTTTGTTTATGCAGGTGTGAGCAGTCTTTCCATCTTCTTTGTGGCCATGAAACTCATGAAAAGGAGATTTATGGTTTATAGCAGGTTTACTCATAATTGACAAAACTTAGATGCAATCAAGATTTTTGTTTTTCAGTCCTAGTGATGGAACCCAGGGCTCGAGCAGGCTAGACAAATGCTCTACACTGAGCCGTGTCCCCAGCCCTTTCTATTTTATTTTGAGACAGGGTCTTGCTATGTTGCTCAGGCTGACCTTGAACTTGTGATGCGCCTGCTTCAGCCTCCCAAGTAACTGGGATTACAGACATAGCACCTGGAAAGATGTTCTTTAGTAGGTGAAGGAACTGTGAGGCATCCAGACAATATAATATAACTCAAGCTAAAAAGAAATGTGGTGTTGGGCCAGGGTATAGATCAGGGGTAGAGCACTTGCCTAGCATGTGTGAGACCTGGCTTCAATTTCCAGCACCAAAAAAGGAAAAAGAGAAGGGAGTTATAAAACCATGAAGAGTCATAGGGAAACCTTAAATGAAGGTCACTTGGAAAGAAGGCAATCAACTGGAAACTCTAGAAAAGGCAAAACAATGGACATAGTTAGAAGATCGGTGTTTGCCAGGGGACAGTGTTGGGTGATGTTATGATTTAGATATGAGGTATCCCCCTAAAACTCCTATGTTATTGCAGGAATGTTCAGAGCTACGATTAGATTATGAGGGCTGAAGCCTAAGCAGTACATGCTGGTTTGAATGAACTAACTGGGTGGTAACTGTAGGCAGGTAGGTATGGCTAGAGGAGGTGGGTCAATGGGGATGTCCCCAGGATGGATGCATCCTCCATGCAGTCCCCACTGCCACAACTTCCTGGCCAACATGAAAGGAGAAGTGCTCCTCCATCATGCCCTTCTGCCATGATGTTCTGCCTCACCTTGGGCCCAGAGCAATGGAGTTGGCCCACCATGGACTAAACCTCTGAAACTGTGAACCGTGACAAACTTTTCCTCTTCCGTATTATTCTTATGAGGTATTTTGGTCACAGCAATGAAAAGCTGACAAACACAGGTGGGATGAGGAGGCAGAATAAGATTTTTAGGGCAATGAAACTAATTAGTATGATACTACAATGGTGGATATATGTCATTATAGTTCGGTCAAAACCCACAGAATGTATAATACCAACAGCAAACTCTAGTGTGAACTATGAGCTTTGTGTGGTCAGTGCAGGTACATACAAGTAATGCACCACTCTGATGCAGAATGTTAATGGTGGAGGAGGCTATGCATATATGGGGGTAGGGGTACACAGAAAGTTTCTGTAATTTCCACTCAATTTTGCTATAAACCTAAAACAGCTCTAAAAAAATATATAGTCTGAAAAAGAAAAAAAATCAGCATGTTTGGGAAAACATTTGACCTCTAAAGATTATATACATATGTGTGTGTGTCTGTGTGTGTGTGTGTATTACTAATTTGTCTCCAGATATATAAAACAATGCAAGTGTTCCAGAGTCAAGAATCAAAGAGAACCTGTGAAGGTTTTCTGTTTAATTATCATTCAAACAGAACTACTAACTTTTCCCAACCTGGGCATGGGTACGGGAGGGAAGTTAGGAAGCTCAGTAGTTGTAGAATTTTTAAATTCTGAGGGCTTTCGTAAAATACTTTAAAGAGCTTATAAATGCCCTCTCTATTTCAGGGTTGGGATTGGATCTGTTTGCAGCCTGTTGGTTGTTATGCCAGATTCGTGGGACCCCAATAGATGTCCAGGAGCCGAATCCGATGCAAGCCCACAAGAGTCTATTGCAAGCTTGAGCCTGGATTCACAACCGTTCCCCACGCAGTGGTCTGAGGGAGTGAGTCCCGGTCCTTTGTTCAGTGAGATTTTATAGGTTTTGGAGGTACTCTATGCGTCACAACATCACACAGCAATTCATTCCATACCGTGGGAAAGTCAAACAATAACTCTTTTTTTTTTTTAAGAGAGAGAGAATTTTAATATTTGTTTTTTAGTTTTCGGCGGACACAACATCTTTGTATGTGGTGCTGAGGATCTAACTGGAGCCGCGCACATGCCAGGCGAGCGCCCTACCGCTTGAGCCACATCCCCAGCCCCAAACAACAACTCTTAACATTGATTAGCACATTCAATGGCGAGAACAAGTTGGGTAGGGGTGATTGGTTAGTACAAGAGGGGGATTCCTTTGAACTGATTGGTTTAGGCCACCAGGGGTGTACATGCTAAACTACATGGTTTCCCAACATGTTATCAACCACCATAAATTACTAGGGGGGTCACCTGGCATTCCAGGTATTTTCCCTGTCTCATGCTGATTGGTGGTTGCTAAGGGGGTTGCTATGGGTCCTCACCTAGCCTAACTGAGTCAGGAACACCTGGCGCCACAGATCTCTCCTGTTATTTACAGACAAACAACTCAGCAGGGTGGGTAGTGCTTAAGAGAGCTCTGTAGGTTTTTCCAAGGACAAGGGTCACACCCCCTTCCTTGGCCAGGCTTTGCTCTGATGCTGACTTCTCAAAAATGGAGTCACATTAGTTTCTCATGATGAGTGTGGCATTTCTTGTAGCTGACCTGCACCAAGGACAGGGAGATAGCACCAAAGTATATAGCTAAGAGATGGCCACCCCAAGAAAATGCCATGCCCCAAACCAAGAATATGAAGGGCTCTTGTAATTAGGCAATACAGGCTGCTGCCTCCTGCCGTGTTCCTGGCTCCCACTCCCCTGCAGGGCCTCCTCTCCCACTGGGAGGCCCTCCTAACTAGAAATGTTCCCACAGGCTTTCTTCTTCAAACTCACCTTTCACAGTCCTGCAGCACAGAATCAGGCTTGGTGCTGACACTGAGCCAGGGCAATGTGACATGGTCAACTAGGACTGAATGAGAATGTGATGGACAGGAAGAAGCCAGCTCTGGTGCCTGCTCTGGAGGAGGCTGTGAAGGCCAAGGCTGGGCATTCACACCACCATGTGTGCAAAAGTGACCAGGTCTAGTCCTTTCATTGCAATGATGAGGGTGCCCTGGGAAGGGTCATATCAGTAGAGGGTTGGGACATGGTTAGTAGGAAATCAGAACTGCAATACAAAGTGATACAGGTGTCAGCAATCACACAGCCAAATCTTCTTCTGGGACTCTTCAAGTACAAGAAGATTGTGTTTTGGCTATTGGAGCACATTAAGAAGAGCATGATGCTCGTGCAAATATAGCTGAACATGTCCATGGTTAGTGGCCTCAGGAAACAACCATGGGTGATGTTGACCACCACCGTGTGGGAAGCAGGCCCAGTTGAGCCATGTGCTTGAATTATTCGCCAACTGTAGTATGCCACAAGCCTTGAATAGCTTGTGGTCCTCCAGCAAGTGATGCTGAAATCCAGGGGAAACAGGGTCATGTGAGATTCCAGGATGGTGCTGCTTCCTTTTTTGCCATCTCTTGCAAGGGCCTCTCCAATTGCCATCAGTTTGGAACTCCAAACACAGAATCATGCTTCATACCCCAGAACCTGATATCCTTTAAGAACTCCACCAAGACCTGGGTGGACTTCTCTGTTGGCCAGCATCCTACGGTCTGCATGGGTTTGGAAGAAAAAGCAGGAGCTTCATGGAGATGACAGGTAGACAGCTAGAGGAAAGCATGGTCTCAGCTGAGTCCAGTGTGGGCCAGCACACAGCCCTATTAGTTGAGGACAAGAAACAAAGCTGATGAAGCCTCTGAGGGCCTCATTCCTTGCCCCAACACCCACCTTCAAAAAACAGGGAAGCAGGGCTGGGCTCGGTGGCACACGCCTATAATCCTAGCGGCTCAGGAGGCTGAGATAGGAGAATCATGAGTTCAAAGCCAGCTTCAGCAATGGCAAGGTGCTAAGCAACTCAATGAGACCCTGTCTCTAAATAAAATACAAAATAGGGCTGGGATGTTAGAGATGAGGCTCAGTGGTAGAGTGCCCCTGAGTTCAATCCCCAGTACGAAATAAATAAATAAATAAATAAGGTTCCAGCAAGCCTCCCACCAGCTCCAAGTACTCTGTCATCTCCAGCCTTTTCCCTGTCAGCAGATCAAAATTTTTTCTTCTTGCTCTTCCTTCTTTCTGGATTCATCCTGAGACCTAAAGAATGAAGTGGGTGATGGAGAGGGGAGAGGATTTGTCAGAAGGAACAGGGCTCACCCAGAGATGTAATCAATCCTTTCCTCCCAAGGTCGTGGCCGGTTCTGGCTTTTCCTATCAAAAAACACAAACTCCTTCCCTGGGAGTTTGGGTTTGGTGCCCACACTCTGAGAAGTTGGAGCTCCATCAAGACTTTCTGCAGTCACCTGCCATTGTTCCTATTCCTAATAATCTTCAGGAAGATAAAAAGTATGCAATAGGACATAAGAAAATTTATAAAAAGGTAGAAAGTAGACAAAATGAAGGACAAAGGAACATAATTATAATCTAAAGTTCTGCATACCTTTCCAGGCCTGTCACTCTCCAAATTTGTTATTCCTCCAGACCTGTCACTCTCAAATTTCTGGGAAATCTGCAAATCTTAGTTACCATAAATTTACCCACTTATAAAAATTACCTTGCACACTGGTAATTAACCTATGTAATAAATAGATTAAGCAAAGAGATTTGATATTTTAAGAAGCCTATAATCTAGGGTACTCTCCAACATTATCTACTGATGAGATAATCAAGACCACATCAGTCTAAGGATGCTACCAACCTCAAGACCACCATAAACCAGCTTGTGATCAGCAGACTGACGTCATCCCCACATATCTTCCCATGGCAACCCCTCATCAATTTTCTCTTAAAAAAAAAGAGCTTAAGAACCCCAAAAGTTAGAGGTGGCCTTTTTTTCCCTTGAATATGTCTCTGCTTTCCTAACTCTATCTGAATTTCTAAGAGATGTGTCTTTAAATTAATTTCTGCCATGTTCCTCAAGAACCCTAGTCATAGTGAGGCACCATGGCACACACCTGTAATTCAATCAGCTTGGGAGGCTGAAGCAGGAGGATTGCAAGTTCAAAGCCAGCCTAAGCAATTTAGTGAGGCCCTAAGCAACTAGCAAAACCCTGTCTCAAAATAAAAATAATCAATTATTTTTTTAAAAAAACAGTGGTGGCAGGGATATAGCTTAATGGTAGCTATAGATATAGCTCACTTGTCTAGCATGCATAAAGGGAATAAGTGAAGGGAAAAGAAGCTCACCTGAACTTAAACTATTAAGATGCATACAGAAATACAAAGTGAGCTGAAAAAAAGAAGACTGGCTTCCAGATGAAAAGGATTCTGTCTTCATGGAATACATCTACATGCGTTAGGCAGGAAAGGAGTTAGAAAGCGAACTGTCATCTAGAGAAGTGTCACATTTATCTTCATTATTCAAACAATGGATACTGTTTATTGAGCTCTGACTATGGGAGAAATTTTTAACATTCTCTTAGTAACCTGTGGAGAGGGATTGTTATGGCCCTTTGCTTAGAAGAAAATTCAAGTTCCAGGCAACTCAGTGGTCCCTACATCTCACATTCCTGACAATTATGACATAGTACAGAGGTCAGCAAAAGTCACAGAGCAAATATTTAGGTTCCGTGGGATGGAGGATCTTTGTTGAATCTTCTGCTCCTTCTTCCTCTTCTTCCTTGAAGCTGGGAATGGAACCCAGGGACTCAAACATGACAAACAGGTGCTGTACTAATGAGCTACATCCCTGGCCCCCGTTGAAACTCCTTAACTTGGCTGTTGGAACAAGAAAGAAGTCAGGGGCTGGGGATGTGGCTCAAGCGGTAGCGCGCTCGCCTGGCATGCGTGCGGCCCGGGTTCAATCCTCAGCACCACATACAAACAAAGATGTTGTGTCGGCTGAGAACTAAAAAAAAAATAAATAAATATTAAAAAAATAAATATTAAAAAAAAGAAAGAAGTCATACAGAACATGTAAATGAGGACTGAAGTAGCCTTCCAATAAAGCTTTATTTATAGACACTGTAATTTGAATTTCATGCGTTTTCTCAAGCATGGTGAATACTTGATTTTTTTATTTATTTATTTATTTTTTTTTTGTACCAGGGATTGAACTCAGGGGCACTCAATCACTGAGCCACGTCCCCAGCCCTATTCTGTATTTTATTTAGAGACAGGGTCTCACTGAGTTGCTTAGTGCCTCACCCCTTGCTGATGCTGGCTTTGAACTTGAGATTCTCCTGTTTCAGCCTCTTAGCTGCTGGGATTACAGGCATGTGCCACTGTGCCAGCATATCTTGATTTTTTGGGCGTTACTGGGGATTGAACCCAGAGGCGCACTAACACTGAACTAAAACCCCAGCCCTTTTTATTTTTCATTTTGAAACAGGATCTCACTAAGTTATCCAGACTGAACTCCAACTTGTGATCCTCTTGCCTCCTCCTGAGTCACAGGATTATAAGCATGTACCACCCTCCCTGCCTGGCAATATTTTTATTTTTTTTTCCAACCATTAAGAAATGTAAATATTTTTCTGCTGGGCATGGTGGCACACTCCTGTAATCCCGGTTGCTCAGGAGACTGAGGCAGGAGGATCACAAATTCAAAGCCAGCCTCAGCGATTTAGCAAGGCTTTAAGCAATTTAGCAATACCCTGTCTCAAGATAAAAAATTTAAAAAGGCCTGGGGATGTGGCTCAGTGTTTAAATGCCTCGGATTCAACCCCTAGTACCAAAAAAAAAAAAAAAAAAAAAAAAAAGTAAACATTTTTATTAACTTTTTTTTATACTGGAGACTGAATAAACCCAGTGGCACTTCACCACTGAGCTACAACCCCAGCTCTTTTTATTTTTGAGACAGGATCTCACTAAATTGCTGAGGCTGGCTTTGAATTTGTGATCCTCTTGCTTCAGCCTCCCAAATCCCTGGGATTACAGATGTGTGCTACCATGCCCAGTGATATTTTTTTCCTACCATAAAAAAAAAAAAATGTAGACTATTTTTTTTTTAACTTGAGGGTTTACAGAAACCAGCTTTACTCGACATCTGAGTCATAGTTTGTAGACCTCTGATTTATTATGTCTCCACTTTGAAAAAGCAGTCATTGATTAAAAAAAAAAAAAAAAAAAAAGGCAATTCCAAGGAGAGGGGTTTCTCACTCACCGGACAAAAGTGTGTGGTGGAAATGGACAGTCATGCTAATACCTAATCTTCATGGAGGACTACCTTGTGCACCATGCTTTATGTAGACTCTCATATTATCTAGCTTGTCCAAGATCACACTAGTGTGTGGTGAGTGGGGCTTTGAGCTCAGGGAGTCTAGAGCCTTGGGGTGGACTCATTATGCTGAATGCCTTCATCTGCATTAACTTCAGACTCTCTCTCCTCTTTGACCTTACCCTCCACCAACTCTAGCCCTTCCTAGTTCCTCAAAAAGGCCCACTTTGATTGGCCTGTGCTTCCTCATTGCCAGTTCTTTAAGTGCTCCCCCACCCTCTCCTTTTTTGAATTCCTTATATTCCTTTGGGTCTTAATTCAAATTTTACCTCCCTAAAGAGGCCTTCCCTGATCACACAGTTGGAAGAAAAAACAGCAAGGACACTAGGAGCACATCCCCATTTGTTGGCCGCCTCCTCATCCCTGTACCACAGTTATTTCTATCTGAAATTTTTATTCAGTTTATTGTGTCTTCAGTTAGATTGCAAGTCCTTGACCTTGTCCATATTTTACCATGTTATGCAGTTTGTACGACGCCTCACACACAGTAGGTGTTCAATAAATTCTGACTCCATGATTCTACGTTCACCAAGTAATTTAACTTGCGCTCTAATCTCATCTATTGGGAGAGACAATGAAAAAGTTTTCATTGTTACATGAAAACTAGTGGTCCCTGTACAGAATGAATTCTTGAAATAGATAATGATTCTGCTTATAATGATATCAACACCACGTGAAAATCTCTGATCATACTGCACAAATACTTCTGGGCAAGCCAGGTATATTTTGCACTATAAATTAGTAAATCATCATTCTGTTGTCCACTCCAGTCTTCTGCAGAAGGTATCACTGGTCCTTGAAAATGGAAGATTGAGGGCTGGGGATGTGGCTCAAGCCGAGCGCGCTCGCCTGGCATGCGTGCGGCCCAGGTTCGATCCTCAGCACCACATACCAACAAAGATGTTGTCCGCTGAAAACTAAAAAAAAAAAAATATATATATATATATATATATATATATATATATATATATATATAAATTCTCTCTCTCTCTTTCTCTCTCTCACTCTCTTTAAGAAGAAGAAGAAGAAATCTTAAAAAAAAAAAAAAAAAAAAAAAGAAAAAGAAAATGGAAGACTGAATCTGGCCACTAGGCTCTGAGGTGATATCATAGATTTTCCTTCATATTGGTCCTGTAGGTCACCCAAACATAAACTGTGCTTAGCAAGTTTAGAGAATGGTGTCCTTGACATTCTCACATCTGTCTTTCCAAACTCTCTCTTTTTTTTTTTATTATTACTACCCCTACATTGTTTTCTCACCTTCCTTCCTTCCTCCCATACAGACCTGTTCTATGATGTCCCACTCATGGGCAATCACCTTCTAATTTAGTAATCCCCTTCCCATCCTATCAGACTGGCCTGGCCAGTCTCCTATACCCTATGACACTGCTCCTATAGACCCTTTTCAATGAACTCTTACCCACCCCCACCCGCAGGCACCAGGGATTAACCACTGAGCTATTCCGCAGCCCTTTTTTATTTTTTATTTTGAGAGAGTCTCACTAAATTGCTTAGGACCTCCTTAAGTTGCTCAGTCTGGCTTTAAACTTGAGATCCTCCCTCTCAGCCTTGGGAATCTCCGGGATTACAGGTGTGCCAAAGCGCCCAGCTTCAGTGTGAACAGTTCATAGAGAATATGCATGAGTAGAAGATTTAACTCCAAACTTTTTGTGAATTGGTTACAATGTTTTATTTATTTATTTATTTGGTAGCTGGGATTGAATCCCAGGACATTTAACCACTGAGCCAAGTCCCCAGCCTTTTTTTATATTTTATTTAGAGACAGGGTCTTGCTAAGTAGCTGAGGTTGGCTTTGAACTTGCAATTCTCCTGCCTCAATCTCCCAAACTGCTGAGATTACAAGTGAATGTCACCATGCCTGACTCAACATTTTATAATTCAAAGCTAATATTTAAAAGTTAAACCAAGTTATTACTAGGTCAGAGATGGCATTGTTCAATACTCAGTCATTTGAAAACAGCTTTTCTGATTTTTACCATTATTCAGTAGAGTAGATGAAGGATACAGGAGGGAACAATATTCAAAACAATGAGAGCTTGATCACTGGGTGTGGTAGCACACTCCCATAATCCCAGGGACTCCATAGGCCAAGTTTGGAGAATCTCAAATTGGAGGCCAGCCTCAGCAATTTAGTGAGACCCTGTCTCAAAATAAAAAATAAAAAGGGCTAGGCCTATAGCTCGGTGGTAGACCACCCCTTGGGTTCAATCCCCAGTACCAAAAAAAATAAGTGTTCGAAAGAGACCAAGGATCTGTGAAATGGTGAGAGGCCACAGTAACTCATGTCTACACCTCACTTCACATGGATCTCTTGTAGGGGTCCACATGGGGCAAACTCAAGTTCTGCTTTTCAAACTTACTTTTCTGTACTGGGGGTTGGACCCAGGAGCACTACTACGAGTTACACCTGCAACCTTTATTATTTTTTATTTTGAGACAGAGTTTAAATTGTTGGGATTGGACTTGAACTTATGATTCTTCTCTTTCTGTTCTTTGGGGACCATCTGTAATTTTTTCTCTGAATCCATATTTTCTTTCCAAGGTTGGTTGAATTTGCAATTGTAAAATCCATCAATATAGAAGATCAACTGCATCATCTTATTTTTATTTACTTAATAGCCTTTGTTGTTATGTACTTTTTTAAAAACTTAAACTGCATCATAGAAGAATTTTGTTGTTGTTGTTGTTACTATGGATTGAACCCAGAGATGCTTTACCACCGAGGCAGGTCTTACTAAGTTTCTTAGGGCCATGCTAAGTTGCTGAGGCTTGCTTTGAATTCACAGTCCTCCTGCTTCGCCTCCTGAGCCACTGTGATTACAGGCGTGTGCCACTGACCATCAAAGAAAATTTTACATGATATCATAAAATGGAAAACCATTTGCCAAAATGGAAAGTAGCTAAAAATAAATACAACCGAAATAAAACCATATTTTGTTTTATTTATTTATTTATTTGCAGTGTTGGGGATGGAATCTAAGACCTTATGCATACTAGGCAAGTCCTGGTTCTACCATTGAGAAACATCTCTAGCCCCTAAAACAGTATTTTAAAATCTAGCATCATACTGTAGCCTGGTGAGGGGTGGAGTCCTTTGTTGAAAGGATGATTAGCAACCATGAGGTATCTTCTAGGTTTAATCAGAATGGCTGAAGATGCATTGAGCCATTGTTCTAGTTACAGTGAGCCTCAGACCTCTTTTAGAGTTCATTTGCATATTAAGGAAGTCTTCCAGGAGCCCACACCTTGGCTGACGGGAAGAGTTCTGGCAAAATTATATTTCTTGAGAGCCATGTGTGAGCTCAGGTTAGGGGTAGGTTTGGCTGAACATGCAGCCTTTTCTGAAGATAATGCACACTAACATCCAGAGGCGTCTGGCCCCACAGGGCAAGCATTAGGGCCTCTGCCACTCAGACTGTGCACAGACCTGGCCAGGCCCCACATGCCTCATGCAGATAGTCAAGCAAGGAAAACCAGGCTGTTTTCTTTCTTTCTACTGGAAACAATCAGGATAGACAGGCAGTAGAAGAAAGTGCCGCAGAGAGCTAAGAAACTGCTGCAGAAGTAGGCTTCCTGCAAAACTGGCTCTGCAGCTCCCCCTCCCCCTTTTAAATTTAGTCTTTACTCAAGGCTGCAGCTACTGTCCCTGACTACAGCAGAAGATTTAAAGAGAAGATAAATCCTTTAATGTTATGATGATGTGGTAGACAGAGCCCTGGAATTAAAGCAGGAGACCTGAAATCTGATGACCCTGAGTGACAGAGCCCACTGCCAGCCAGTTCTCATTTTCCGTTAATTTTTCTTTCCCGGTGTGAACTGATCAGGCTCTGAGGGCCACCGATGTAAGATGAAAGTGATAGTATTTAACCCCCTTATGAAAGGGAGGAGATTGAACTAGTTAATCCCTTGTAACCATCAGTTTAGGGATCATAAAATCCTATCAGTTAGAGAAAAAAAAAAACTGTACAATGGTGCAAATTCTGGACCCAAAGCAAGGATGAGATACTACCATGCTCACTCAAACCTCAGCCAACACAAGACTGTTGTTTATAGAGATCCGACTATGCACAGTAATGATGGTGACAGTGGGTAATTTTTATTGAGTATTTATTCCTCAATAACAGCACCATGAGTTAATTTCTACCTCTATCCCCACTTTATTTGTATTTTATTTTTTGGTGCTGGAGATTGAACCTAAGACCTTGCACAGTGCAAAGCATACACCCTTCTTCTGAGCTACACCCACCACCCTCTTTCTCCACTTAAGATGTAGAGACTAGCTGGTAGCAGTGGTGCATGCCTATAATCCCAGCACCTCCAGGAAGAGGCAGGGGGATCACAAATTAGAGGAAAGCCTGGGCAACCTAGCAAGACCCTGTCTCAAATTAAAACATAAGAAGGGCTAAGGATGTAGCTCAATGATAGAGTACCCCTGGATTCAATTCCCAATACAAAAAAAAAAAAAAAATGTAGAAACAGCTACAGTATAGCTCAGTGATAGAACACCTGCCTAGCATGCATGAGGTCCTGGGTCCCCAGCATGACTAAAATTTTAAAAATCAAAATAGATGCAAGACTGAGGCACAGAGAACTCAAGTCAATAGCATATGGTTCACAATTGTTGAACCCTGATGCAAAGACCACCAACTCCAATTTTAAATCAAATTAAAGCAAGCTTGTATTTGTGGACACAAAGAGAGCCGATCAGCGAAGGTCTCCCCAACATGGGCTAGAGACCAGCACCCCAGCTTTCCAGGAACAAGGTTTTATAGCACAAAAAGTTGCAAATGGGGGTGTCTTGAGAACTTACAGATACAGGATTTTGACAAACATGATAAAAAGGCAGATTGTAGGTTAATGATCTACATGACTTAACATTTCAAGGTAGGGAATAAATTTAGATCCTAACATCAGAATTTATGAGGCACCACTGGGGTTTCAGAGAGGGTTGTTATCTGGTCAGGGGGAGCCAAGCATAGGTGAGTTCAAGGCATGGGTAGAAATTTCAAACAAGTTTAGAAATCACAGTATTTGATAGTAAAACAGAAACTAACTTTTCATGACTTTGTGATGATATGGCTCCCAATCTTGAGATAGAATTAGGCTGGGTTCATCATCCCCCGCCCCCTTGTCTTAAGTGTCCCTTTAAAATCTTTGATAGGGTGGAGGAAGAGCTCTAAACAAATTTTAATCCCTCAGGTGACAGTTCCCAACTTCCCAGACTCACCCAAAACTGGCTTCCCTGATCCGACCTGACTCGATTTACCTATCTATATTGACTGTCTATCTATTTCTGGCTTTATGTTTCCCACTTCTAATTTAGAAACTTCTTTCTGTTGTAAGAAAAAGGAGCGACAACCATTTTGGTTTCTTCGGAGCTGAGAGGGAGTGATGTGGGGTGAAACAAACAGCTTTGGAGTTCAGGTCAGATTGAAGTCTGGTTGGAGAAGAACAGGTTGTAAAGTTATCTGAGGAGGGGTGCTTCTATGAGAGAGTAACAAAAATGATATGAGTATAAAATAAATATTGTAGCATCTAGAACATATCAATGTATATCATGAAGATGATAGAAGTCAATCATTTCTCACCAGAAGGTGTGAGGGCTGAAAAGTTATTTCCATAATGAGGCCAGAGAGGACAAGGCTTTATTTGGGAATGTAAATTTTTAACATCATCAGAGTTATCAGGAATGTAAACACAACATTTAACTTTTTTTTTTTAATATTTATTTTTTAGTTTTCGGTGGACACAACATCTTTGTTTGTATGTGGCGCTGAGGATCAAACCCGGGCCGCACGCATGCCAGTGGAGCACACTACCGCTTGAGCCACATCCCCAGCCCCAACATTTAACTTTTAATGTTGCAGATGTCCATCCCCATGAGATGTAGTTAAGCTCCTTGATGTCATCTGATCTTGTCAGATTTTTACTGGTATGACCTCCAAGTCTAGTAGAGAACCCTTTATTTCTGTTACTTAGGGTTAGATGATTATGTTAGCAAATATTGATCCTGCCTGTGTAGGAGGTTAGGAAGATCTATAGGTCTTAAACTGACCAAAACTTCTGACTTGGCAGTTTCACTTATTAGTTATTAAGCATTCCTTCCTAAGAATCTCTCTTTGTAGCCTCCAGTCTTACTTATTTTAGGGGGCTAACATAAGTGTATATCTTAAGTTATATTTAATTATTATTATTTATCTTTTAAATGCCCAGGAATGGCTATGTTTTGGTTTTAACTGTCTTTGCTAGGTGTTTAAGATTACTCTTGTTTCTATCTATTATTAAGAGTCAGCTGAGTTTCCATGGGAGTCACTCTTGGGGAAACTTGAGAACAGCTTCTTAGTTCTGCTAGTGCCATTTGCACTAGGATGGGTCCAGGTCTTGCTGAGCATGTGGTTTCCCTTGGAAGCATCAGGGATGTCTCCCTTCACCAACGACCCTCCTACTCACAGCAAGTGCACTGATTGGCTTTCTGTTCTCCAGGGGTCTCATTAATCTCCCTGATCCGGAGGTTATGTGGCCCAGAGTTGCAAAGCTCTTTAGAGAAGTTCCCTGTTCCCTGGATTTAGACTGACTTGGAGGACAAGAGTCAAATATTGGTTTTCTTGGCCCTTTTAATTTAACTTTAATTTTTAAGTCTTGATTTTAAACATCTAGCAAGTTGATCTCACCATTCTTAAATTAAGAATACTGGTATTTCGGGCTGGGGTTGTGGCTCAGTGGCAGAGTGCTTGCCTAGCATGTGTGAGGCATTGGGTTTGATTCTCAGCACCACATAAAAATAAAATGAATAAAATAAAGGTTCATCAACATCTAAAAAATATTTAAAAAAAAGAATGCTGGGATTTAACTTTTTTTTTAGAGAGAGAGAGAGTTTGTTTTTTTTTTTTAAATTGGTTGTTCAAAACATTACAAAGCTCATGATATATCATCTTTCATACATTTGACTCAATTGAGTTATGAACTCCCATTTTTACCCCAAATACAAATTGCAGAATCACATGGGTTACACATTCACATTTTTACATAATGGCATATTAGTGACTGTTGTATTCTGCTACTTTTCCTATCCCCTACTATCCCCCCTCCCCTCCCATCTTCCCTCTCTACCTCATCTGCTATTGTTCAATTCTCTCCCTTGTTTCCCCCCCCTTTCCCCTCACAACCTCTTATATGTAATTTTGTGTAACATTGAGGGTCTCCTACTATTTCCATATGCTTTCCCTTCTCTCTCCCTTTCTCCCCCCCCTCCACTCGTCTTTGTTTAATGTTAGTCTTTTCCTCATGCTCTTCCTTCCTGTTCTGTTCTTAGTTGCTCTCTTTATATCAAAGAAGACATTTGGCATTTGTTTTTTAGGGATTGGCTAGCTTTGATTAGCATAATCTGCTCTAATGCCATCCATTTCCCTGCAAATTCTATGATTTTGTCATTTCTTAGTGCTGCATAATACTCCATTGTGTATAGATGACATATTTTTTTAATCCATTCATCTATTGAAGGGCATCTGGGTTGGTTCCACAGTCTAGCTATTGTGAATTGTGCCGCTATGATCATTGATGTGGCCGTATCCCTATAGTAGGCTCTTTTTTTTTTTTTTTTAAAGAGAGAGTGAGAGAGGAGAGAGAGTGAGAGAGAGAGAGAGAGAGAATTTTTAATATTTATTTTTTAGTTCTTGGCGACACAACATCTTTGTTGGTATGTGGTGCTGAGGATCGAACCCAGGCCGCACGCATGCCAGGCGAGCGCGCTACCGCTTGAGCCACATCCCCAGCCCCTATAGTACGCTCTTTTAAGATCCTCAGGGAATAGTCCGAGAAGGGCGATAGCTGGGTCGAATGGTGGTTCCATTCCCAGCTTTCCCAGGAATCTCCATACTGCTTTCCAAATTGGCCTCACCATTTTGCAGTCCCACCAGCAGTGTACAAGTGTACCCTTCTCCCCACATCCCCGCCAACACTTATTGTTGTTTGACTTCATAGTGGCTGCCAATCTTACTGGAGTGAGATGGTATCTTAGGGTGGTTTTGATTTGCATTTCAGAGAGAGAGTTTTTTAATATTTATTTTTTAGTTTTCGGTGGACATGACATCTTTATTTTATTTTTATGTGGTGCTGAGGATCGAACCTAGCGCCCCGCGCATGCCAGGCGAGTACACTACCGCTTGAGCCACATCCCCAGCTCCTGGGATTTAACTTTAATGTCTATAACCTTACAAACATTTACCCCTTTTTATTAATTGGGTCTGTACTATCCTAACTGTCCTGTAGGTGATAGTCCTGGATTCAGACTGACTTGGAGGACAAGAGTCAAATATTGGTTTTCTTATTATCTTAAATTAACCCAGGTTGTGTGTTCTTGAAGCAAATGTGGCTTCCCTTGGGAAACATTAACAGGCAACATTTAGTTTATAAGAAAAATACAAAATAAAATTAACAAAAATAAAAATATATTTAGTTTGTGTAATAACTATCTTGAATTTTGGCTGAGTTATGTATTATATTCACTGTTTGAGATCCTAGTAATCTTAACAACAAAAAATCAATCCTTTGAACACACTTAAAATGAAATGAAGTCTGACCTGCTTTGGAGTCATTCTGACAAGCAGTAATGTGGGAAGCAGAGCATTATCTCAGGTAAGGCGGAGCTCCTACAAATCTTAGGTGAAGTGTTCTAGTTCTGAAGCTGATCTTTGTTTCTTAAATATAATTTTACAAAGTTTACACATATTGTTGCTTGAGTTCACATGAATGTTAGCTAACACAATATGATATTTCATTTAAAATACACATTAAAGAAAGGCTGAGAGCTTTTACCCTTTGGTGGAAAAGTAGCAAAATGCTTTCATGTTTCACGATATGAACCTTTCTAGGCTCTCATTAACTTAAAATATACTTAAATTGTATCCCAGTATAAAAAGTAATGTAAAACTTTATATCTTATTGATAACAGATCCGGTTATAGAACATTAAATGATATAAATAAATCTCCAATAAAATTTGTCATCCTTATAAACCCCAAATTACCATACAACTTTAGTTTGGAGAATACCAACTTGACATAATTTTCTTTTAAAGCTTCTACCTTAAAGACTTGTACACCTGAAAGATATGAACATAGTTAATATACAAATAAGAGTAATAGCACCATAATTATCTTGATACTTTTATATTAATTATGCTAGGAGCCACAAGCAAATAATATGATGCATGGCACTTTCAGTTGTAAGGTGATGCAAGCTAGCCATTGAGATGACATGATTATGTTAAGATTTACATTCATATGGAAATTGGACTCCTGCTGTTCACCTTGACTCATGTTATGGGACTCCTGGAGAGTTCCCATTGGTTGGGGAAGGATAGTAGGAGGGAATTCCGGGGGAGGTGGGGGGGGCCCTTCTGGTAGACGTGCTCGTGGGTGGACCGGTTTTTGGCTTGCGGGTGCGTAGGGAGTATTGGCGGCTTTTTCAAAAATAAAGTTTTGTTCCTGCTTGAGTGGCTCGTGATTCTGTGCCCAGCCAGACTGAGGCAAATTAAGTTTAGGTCTTAAGGAAATAACATAATTTCAAAATAACAGTTGTTGTTTAACCATAATTGTATGATCCTTAATTCCTTCAAGATTAATTGCTCAAAAAAAAAAAAAACTTGGTAAACATAATGTTATGGGTAAATTAATGTTTTAAGAAATCCTTGTTGGGCTGGGGATGTGGCTCAAGTGGTAGCGCGCTCGCCTGGCATGCGTGCGGCCCGGGTTCGATCCTCAGCACCACATACAAACAAAGATGTTGTGTCCGCCGAAAATAAAAAATAAATATTAAAAAAATTCTCTCTCTCTCTCTCTTTAAAAAAAAAAATCCTTGTCTTTTAAACATGTAGATTAAACTTTGGTTTATATCAGTATATTAGCATTTGACCTAAGGAAAAACTTCAGATAGCCTTGACTGATCCTTTTACATATGTGTGTGTGTGTGTGTGTGTGTGTATCAACTTATATAGAACTTTTAATTTCTCTTTTCCATCTGTTAACCCCCCTTTTTTTGTTCATAATTTGAAACAATCCTTGTAAGTTTCTGAATTTAGATAAATTATTTCATTTTAACAAAAAGAAATACTTTATGTTGTTTATAATACAAAAATTTAAATTGGAACAGTTGAAACTTTGGGCCTTTGTATATAGAAATCTTCAATAAACCTATATAGAATCACATCTATTTATAATTTTATGAAAACACAATGTTTAAGTATATAAAATTATACCTATTGGGACTCTTAAGTTTTTAGGAAAAACTTTTTTAGTGATGACAAAGCAACTTTAAATCCTTTCTTCCCTTCATTTACCAATTTATAAAAACATCGATAATGTTACCCAAGGAGTTAAGAGTACTTGATGGTATATTTAACAATTGGCATTTTAACCTTGTAAATTAATCATATGACTAATAAACACATTTATAAGTAATTCCATGTCAAATCTATTTTACTTATTTTTATCAAGATATCAGACAAGTATATTGAACAGTATTAGCCATTTCTTCCTTGTTGAAGAAAAGTCCTAGAACCAAGGGATATTAAACATTTTATAGACATCAACATTTTATTAGTTCCTGACCACCTAGAGAGACTTGTGAGTTAAGTTTAATTTTAAAGACATCTTTACTTTCATCTGTTTACCCAATTTAAACTGGACTATTTTAAATCACGTGAATTAAAGGTATTTGGATTCATTTTTAAAAATTTTAAAGTGCTCCTTATATATCTGCCAATTTTCATATCATGTACTTGATATATGGACATAAGCATATAGACTTACAACACATAACACAAGTGTGAATATGTTAACACAATAGTAAAGGCCTTGTAGCTTTTCTTGGGTGAAATCTCCATTGCAATGTTTAAAAACTCCATAGTTGAATAAAAATAGGACTGATTGGAAAAACATTAGCCTAGGTCTATAGGATCAAAGTTATGAGCTCAAAAACATACAGAATCTAAGAAAAAGCAAGAGTCCTAGAAAAAATGACCAGCCAGTAATTAGTAAAGTATCATACAATTTACTTTTTAATTTAGTTTAATGTAAGTTCAAGTAAAAGGCACTTTTACTTTTTTCCTAGGGTCAGAGACTGGTCTCCTACTGAACTTCCATTTGCATTTCAATGTAAGTCCTGGCTGAGGTCAGGACAGAGCTGGGGAAACTGAGATTCTGAGCAGAAACCTCATGCCTAAATCGTTTTAATCATTTTTTTTCTAGTTGGTAATTGGGCAGGTTTGGATGTCAAAAATTATAAATACCTTACTTTCTATTACTTTGGAGAACATAGCTACAATGTTAAGCTCCTTACTGAGAAGAGCCATTGGCTGTTGAGCAGGTCCATTTCCTTAAATGACCATTCCTAAGGTTACTCTTCCTCTCTCAGTGACAAACAGGTTAAATCTTGCTCCGAATCCTGTTCATAACTTAGGGGGAGTAAACCTTTTGGTAATAGGCTGTTCAGATATTTCTAAGAGATCTAAGGTGAGAGTGAGAACAGAAAAGCTGGCACTTGTATTCAAGAGAAAATTGACTTCTGGCTCCCTACATAGAAGCAGGAGAAGCATACCTGGGGCATTTGAGGCTAAAGTTTGGCTAAGTAATAGCATAACATCTTTCCAGGTGAGGTCAAACATCTGGCATAAGTTCTGAAATATCTCAATATAAAAATACATTGAGTACATCTGAGCACAAGAACAGTAATGGGAGATTTTAAACTGGCTTGTGAACTAACTATGCAAACAGAGGGAACCTGGATGTTTTCTTTTAGTCCTACACTCTGAATTGCTAGTATTTCTGATAATTATTTTATCTCTGACAAAACAACTTCCTACTGCAAGATTGTACAATATTTCAGAAAACTATTCAAAGATCAGAGGTTACAGTAAAACATCTTTTTTAGACACGTTTACATCTATAAGTGACCCATTCAGCCAAGATTGTTCCCAAGAAACAATATCACCCATGTCTTAAAGGGCCAGAAACAAATACAAACAAAAACACAATGACAGACAAACAGAAAGGATCTCCAAACTATGGCCGACAGACAGAAACCTTTAAAACAGACAGACCAGGTAGGGAAAAATTTCCCAAAGTTCCCAACTCCCATTTAACCATGACTCCTACACCAGTGGCACCACATTTCCCCATGAGTGGACCAGATGCTCCCACAAAGAGGAACCAGAAATGTAAAATCAAGGGTCTTGGGTGGCGACTTTACTGCATTCAGTTTCTTTCTTTCTTTCTTTTTTCTTTTTTTTAAGTAGACAAAGATGGAGCAATCTTTTTTTTAAATTCATACTTGTTTTAATTTATTGATTGATCCTTTTATTATTATTTTTTATTAGTTGCTTATAACAATACAATGATCTTGACATATCATACATTTGAATCAAATGGGGTATAATTTCTCATTTTTCCAAGTGTACAGGTTGCAGAATCACATTGGTTATATAGCCACATTTTTACATACAGCAATACTAGTGTCTATTTTATAAAGATGGAGCAATCTTTACAGTGCAGGGAAGGAAGGCCGTAATTTCCCAAAGCAAAAGGGGCTTGGCAGCTGCTGGGAGTCCCTCAGTCCCTCCCTTTACTTACAGGATTAGCTCCTTTGGTTCACTCTGACCCCAGGCACACTCACCCGTCTCCTAACTTTCCCGTAGTCAGCTCTCAAAAAGTTCATCTTACATCCTCAACATGGAAGTATAGTTGCTTGGAGTGCTAGGCTTCCCCAAGTCCCACCTGGGGTGTCACAATTTGTAACGAAAAGCCAGTCCTTGCCCCAAAGCCAATTAATGCCAATTTAATGATGAGGACATGGTTTTCAGAAAAAAGGAAAAGAAGGTTCATTGCTTTGCTAGCAAAGGAAGAACACAGGAGACTCCTGTCCCAAAGGCTGTGACTCTCTTGATCAAGAGGGACAAGGGGTTTCAAAGAAATTTTTCGAGAGGTACATTTGGGTAGAGGTTGCCAGGGTGCCCTGATGGTAGGTTAGGATTCTCTAGGAGATATTCATTTCCTAGATCCCCAGCTGGCATCTCCCTCCTGCAGTGGGTATGCTCAAGGGCAGCCAACTAGGGGAAGAAAAGAAAACATTGCTTCCCTAATCCTGCTTAACAAAAAGGGGGGTGAAGTTTGTCAAAGGTTCCTGAAAACACAGCTCAAAGGAGTATCAGGCTTACTTGTCTTATTAGCCTTTTTGTTGTTCAATTGTCTAAAGTTTCTACTAAAGAAGACACACCATGAAAAGGCAGAAAAAGCATATAGAACGCAGAACCAAACACAGGAGAACAAGAACCAGGCTGCCAGGGAGCAGCGCAACATCTTGCTAATGCTTGGGACAGGAGTGTATATGTTCCTCCTCAGACACCTCTCTGTTCCCACCAAACCAATACCAAAGGACAGTGCAACATTTCGCTACTCTCCTGGACAGGAGTGCATTGGTTCTTTTCGCCAGGCACCTGTTTGTCACCCACAGAAGGAATTCTTTACCAATACCAGAGGACAGTGCAACACTTCACTCCTCTCTCAGACAGGAGTGTGTATGTGCCTCACCAGGCTCCTCACCATCTCCAAAATGGTGCCACTTACCTATGGAGGTCTCCTGCCCTAAATGCTTGCTAATTGTTTTAGTGAGGCATTTCACTCCAGCAATCCTTGAACCAAAGGCACACCCTGGGGCCTTGCCAACTCCAATTTTTAATCAAATTAAAGCAAGCTTGCATTTGTGTACACAAAGAGAGCTGATCAGTGACTGTCTCCCCAACACGGGCTAGAGACTAGCACCCCAGCTTTCTAGGAACAAGATTTTATAGCACAAAAAGTTGCAAAGGGGGGTGTCTTGAGACTTACAGCTAACAGGATTTTGACAAGCATAATACAAAGGCAGATAGCAGATTAATGATCTACATGGCTTAACATTTCATGGTAGGGAATAAATTTAGATTCCCAACATAGAATTTATGAGGTGCCACTGAGATTTTAGAGAGGGTTGTTATCTGGTGAGGGAAAGCCAGGCACATAGGTGAGTTCAAGGCACGGGCAGGAATTCCAAAGAAATTTAGAAATCACAGTGATTGGTTGTAAAACAGAAATTAACTTTTCATGACTTTATGATGAGATGGCTCCCAATATTGAGATGGAATTAGGCTGGGTTCATCAACAATTAGTAAACAGTAGAGGTGACCATCAACAGAGGCCATCTGACAGGATGGAGTATTGAGAAGCACAGGGCAAAGTTGGGGGAGTGGGGAGATGTTCCATATCCTGATGGAAATGAACTCTATTAGGGTGGTTATATACCCAGTACATTTGTCAAAATTCACAGACCTGTAGCCTGTAGACCAGAAAAGGGTGACTTTTTTACTCTACATAAATTTTATATATATATATATATATATATATATATATATAATTAAGCTGGGGATTGAACCAGGGACTAACCACTGAACCACATCCCCAGTCTTATTTTTATTTATTTATTTATTTAGAGACAGGGTCTCACTAAATTGCTGAGGCTGGCATTGAACTTGTGATCCTCTGCTGAGAGCCACAGCCAAGTCGGAATGATGCATGGCATTTGTGCCAGAAGGGAGTGGTTGAGAGGTGACCCAGTGAGCCATTGAGATGATGATGGTTATGTTAAGCTGTGTATTCAATTGTATATTAGACCCCTGCTGTCCACCTGGGGGGGGCACCTGCTACTTTGGAGTTCTCCTGGGGATTCCTGGAGAGTTTGGGTTAGGGAAGTTCCAGAGGAGGGATTTCTGGTTGGTGTTGCTGGAAGGGCCGCGTGGGCGGCATTCGAGGGAGTTCAGAGAATAAAGGAGTTCCTGTTTTGAACCTGCAAGTGCCTCGTGATGGCTTGGTTATTTTGTGCCCAGCCAGACTGCGGCAATCCTCCTGCCTCAGCTTCCCAAATTGCTGGGATTATAGGCATGAGCCATTGTGCCTGGCTTGTAAATTATATTTGAATAAACCTGGCTTTAAAAACTAAACAAAGAAATAAACAAACCAGAATGAAGCATAGAAGTAAGAGAGGAAGGGAGGGAGTTTGGGAGGAAGGAAGACAGTAGGATTCTCCACTGAGCAGGCAAGACAGGGGGCCTGTGATCCCTAAGTCACTCAGTCACCTTGGGGGCCTGGTCTCCTGGAGCTGTTCTACAGCCCTGGGGAAGAGGCCCACTCAGCCTCTCTTTCCTTTGGGCTTGTTCTGCTGCGCTCACCCTCATGAGGACTTTTTCATTGACATCTTAGTGCTGACCTCTGACAGCCGAGGCCAAACACTCATCTCACTTTGATTTTTTCTTTATTATTTTTTTACATACAGCACAATAGAGGAGTGCCTTACATTCATAATTTTTTTTTGCATTACAAGTCTTAATACACCTTTATACCACAATTTATCAAATCTCTGTTTATATATAAGGTATGTTGACACCAAATTCACATCTTCATACATGAATTTTGTATAATGATGACCATCTCCTTCCACTATCCTTGCTATTCCCCTTCTCCCTCCCTTTCCTTCCCACCCCTATTCCCTATCTAACCAGAGCAGCGTGTTCCAGGAACAGGACAGAGAGGAACCCAGAGGTTTGGGGTAAAGATTCTGACTGTATTGATCCAAGTAAATGAATAGGTTAGAAACTTTACTGGCCAGCAGCCTGGTAAGAATTGTTGAAAAAACACCTGGAGGGGCCCAGTAGAAAACCACAATATCCCCTGCCAGCATCTTCCCTGGTCTGTGGAGAAACCTTTACAGACTTCTATTTGGCACCTGTGTCTCCTGTCTCACCCCAGGCCAGAACCCCTGACCCTCTCTGGACACTTGAGAGACAGGTCATTCCCTCATCACAACCTGTTTATTTCATCCTAATTTAAGGTCCTAAGTCCTTTGCTGAGTTGTCATTTTTCAGATCAAAGTGCATTTGTTAAAGACAAAAAGCTGATTGATTAGGAAAATAATAAACATTGTATCTTCCTAAATACACCCAGATCCCCAATTTCATTTTTCAAGCTAATAACTTGTGATTTGTGCAAGTTAAATTTTTTGAGGGTTGATGGAGGTAAAATGGGGATAATCTACATCTGTCCAATCAACTGAAAAATTAGGTGAAAACACAAAGGTGAAGTCAGTTAGCAAGCAAATATTCAGTTTGCTCAATTAACAAATATTCATTGAGTCAGGCATTGTGACGCACACCTGTGATCCCTGCAACAAGGGAGGCTGAAGCAGGAGGATCATAAGTTCAAAGCCAGTCTCAGCAACTTAGCAAGACCTTGTCTCAAAATAAAAAAATGAAAAGAGCTGGGAATGTAGCTCAGTGGTAGAGCATCCCTGGGTTCAACCCCCAGTACCAAACTGGTTTATAACAACAACAAAAACCATTTATTGAATACTTTTTTTTTTTTTTTTGCAGTACTAGACACTGAACACAGAGATGCTTTACCACTAAGCTACAAAAAAAAAAAAAAAAAAGTTTTTTGAGATAGTCTCACTAAGTTACTGAGGCTGGCCTCGAACTTGCAATCTTCCTGCGACAGTCTCCTGAGTTGCTGGGATTGAGCTGCACCTGGCTCATTGAACACTTTTTATTCCGAGCACTTGAAATGAAATAATCAAAGTGAATAAAACAGACAAAAGCATATTGCTTTGTAAAAGTTGTGTGTTAGGTCGGTGGTGACGACTTGGTGGCGACTTAGTGGCAACTTAGAACAAAGCAGCCCCAGCGGGAAAAGAACATCAATCAGGGGCTGGGGATGTGGCTCAAGCGGTGGCGCACTCACCTGGCATGCGTGCGGCCTGGGTTCGATCCTCAGCACCACATACCAACAAAGATGTTGTGTCCGCCGAGAACTAAAAAAAATAAATATTAAAAATTCTCTCTCTCTCTCTCTCTCTCTCTCTTAAAAAAAAAAAAAAAAAAAAAAGAACATTAATCAGATGCCAACGGAAATGCCAGATCTCCTGACTAATGCCTGTCAATCAGCAGGACCCCCTGGCCAATCCTGAAGTTCAGCCAACTCCCCTGACCAACTCCAAGGGGGCAAGGGACCCTAGAGACACCTTTTCCTGTCCCAAGCCCTTCCCTTCCTGCTGTAAGCCCCATAAAAGTCCAGTCCGGTGGAGCTTCCATGCGGTTTCTCCTCAGACCCTTCCCCTGTCCCCTCTGTGGGTCTGATTGAGTTCCGCCCGGGAGTGATATCTCAATAAAGCCTGTTCAGCGGCCCTTTTAAATCTGCCTCCTTTGGTCGCTGCCTGCCTCGCCTGATCTGACATTGTGTTCTATCAAATTGCATAATAAGGACATTGTATATGTCAGAAATTGACTGAGCAAAGTCAAACAGCAGGACAGCCAAGGATTCTGGGGAGGTCACACTGAAAAGGTGACATCTGAGCAGGCTTGAAGGTGACAAGGAGGTGGGCCATACTGCTCTCTAGGGAAAGGCATTCCAGGTAGAGGGAACAGTCAGTATGAAGGCCCAGGGTGGGGGCAGACCTGTCTTCTTCCAGAGGCAGGGGGGATGCCGGTGTGCTGTCCTAGGCCAGGGGGGGGGGGGGATGTGGTTGGGGGTGGGGATGAAAGGGGGGGGGATGTGGTTGGGGGTGGGGATGAAAGAGAGGGGGGCAGGGAAGCAAGCCAGATGGAGAGGGCTTTGGAAGTCTAAGGAACTTTGGCTTTTGCTCTGAATGGAATGGAAGCCTGGTGGAGTGTTTTGATTTGATTTCTATTTTAAAAGCTTCTTTTCTCCAGGAACAGTGGTACGCAGGCTTGTGCTCCTAGTGGCTTGGAGGCTAAGGCAGGAGGCTTGTGAGTTCAAAGCCAGCCTCAGCAATTTAGGGAGGAGGCCCTAAGCAATTCAGTGAGAACCTTTTTCTAAATAAAATATATAAAGGGCTGGGGATGTGCTTCAGTGGTTAAGTGCCTCTGGGTTCAATTTCCAGTACCAAAAAATAAGTATATAAAATAAAAAGATAAAAGGTTCTTCTTGCTCCGGGTAGAGAGGATTATGCCAGACAAGGGTAAGAACAGGGAGTTGTTAAGAGGGTATTGAAGTCATCTGGCTGAGATTGATGAAGTGAGGCTCGATCTCATGAGAAATGGTCAGTTGTTAGAGAAATTGTGAACAGAGAGCCAGGACTTCCTGACACCGTCTGGGTGGAATGGGAAAGAGCAGCCAAAGGGGATTGCGTGGATTTAGACCCAGAAGGAGGCATGAGGCTGCCAGGAACTGAGGGAAGGAAGACAGGCTTGGAATGGAGAGATTTCAGTCTGGGCTGAATCTTTTGGATTGGCACAATTGATTTGTGTGACAGGGGGAGGGTGGTTTGAACTTTTATTTTCAGTATATATATATTGAAAAGATTCTTCTTGCTGCCGGTAGAGAGGAGTATGCCAGAATTATATATATATAATTATAAACACACATATATATATAATTATATATTATAATATATATAATATATATATTACAATTAGAAAGGTGTATGATGCATGCCATATTCCCAGCTATTCAGGAAGCTGAGTTAAAAGGATTATTCCAAGTTTAATTTTAAATAGCCTGAGCAATTTAGCCAGACCCTGTCTCAAAATTTAAAAGGCTGGGGGTAACTAGAATTTTTCATCACAGAACAAGCCATTGAAAATTTTTGTTGTTTGACAGGAATTTCACATCAGGTTCACCAGGATGTGGGTGTAGTCCAGAGGCCCGACCCTCTCCCACAACCCTCCCTTAAGGTATGTGACACCCAGCAGGAGAGGCACCCTGCTCTCACCAAGACCACTCCCTCACCTGGGTCTGGACGTCCAATTGCCAGAAGCCACGGGGGCTTCCAGTCTGGGAGGGAGGCTCATAGGACCCCTGCTTGAATTTGCAAGGACATCCACCTTGACTTCACCAGTAGAGTGAAGAGTCGCCACACCACACCCACCACCAACAGAAGCCCCAAGGGCTCTGCAGCCCCCACAGGGCCCAAGGTCAGCCAGGCTTGATCAGAGGACAAAGGACAAGGACAGAGAGAGCCTGCCTCTCCTTTTCTACCAGGTGGTGGCTGCGCATTTTGGGGCCTCCTCCCATAGCTCTCCAACACCATTCTGCTGCTCCAGAATGAAGGCCTATTCGTCACACTGCACCAAGCCTTCGGCAATTTGGGCAAATGAAGAGGAGACAGGTAAGAATAATGAAAGAACATTCCCAGGGTTAGCATGGAAAGTCGGCAGTACGATCTGTGATATGATTTTCCAAAGAGAACTTTGCCTAGAAAAGGAAAAAATATATATATTTTTTAAACTGGGGATTGATCCCAGGTGTACCCTACCAGTGAGCTACATCCCCTTTTTATTGGCCTCGAACTTGTGATCTTCCTGTGTTGCTGGGATTACAGGAATGCGCCATCATGCCTGGCTGGGAAAGGAAATCACCAGTAGACACATCGTGTTGTTGAAATGCACTCACTTTTTCAGGGAAAAGGAGAATGAAGTGTCCTGTGAGAGGGGAGGGCAGTAATCAAGTGCAGATGACCCTGGTTTCTCCTGGGAGGCTGATTTTTGAACTGTCTGATGCTCAGGTGAACATACTAGTAAGAAGCTGAATAAGGCAGCCAGGGCCTCTGGATGGGTGGGATTGGAGGAGAGCTGGTCTTAACAGCCCTGAGACTGCAGGAGAGGGCAAAAAGAGTCTAAGAAGTTGTGGGCTCTCCAGTGATAAGAGAAAAAGAGGAAGAGGAAAGCAGGCTAAAAGGAAGCATCCTGCAGGCAGGGAAAAAATCAAGAGGGCGTGGTGTATGAGAAGCCACTTGGAAAATAAAGTGCTCTGAGGCAGAAAGGGTCACCGCTGTGTCACATGCTGCCTGCTCCTCGATCAGGTAAGTTGAGATCAAGGATGGCTGCTGGATTTAGTGAGGCTGGAGTAGATAAGAGAGGTTTAAAGGAGTCTGGGGGTTTGGGCTGTAAATGAGAGCACTGACTGGTGGTGGGAAGGGAACGCAAGGTAGTGTTTAGGTTTAAATGAGTTTTTTCCCAGCACTAGAGATTGAACCTGGGGTGTTCTACCACTGAGTCACATCCTGGCCCTTTTTACTTTTTATTTTGATACAGGGTGTCTTGCTTACCCTCACTAAATTGTGGAGGTTGGCTTTAAACATGTGATCCTCCCCCCTCAGCCTCCTGAGCCGCTGGGATTATAGGTGTGCACCACTGCGCTCGGCAGCAAAAAAATAATTAATTAATTAATTAAGGTTTAGAGGAATAACAGATTTTTAGTAGACTAAAGGGAGTGAATTATTAGGACAAAGAAAAAATAATGATGCAAAATAAGGTAGAATTTGTAGGGCAACATCCTGAAGTAGGGGAGAAGAGACGGATTTAATGGCTTTGGATTAGAGCATATAGTTTATAGCAGAGGTCAGCAAACTTTTTATTTTCCTGTTACTGGGAATTAAACCCAGGAGAATTCTATCACTAAACTACCCCTCTACACACACATACTTTTTAATTTTTATTTTGAGATAATCTAAGTTTCGGAGAGACTGGCCTTGAACTCAAAATTTCCCAGCCTCCAGAGTACCTGGCAATACAAGCATGCACCACCATGCCCAGGTTGAAAACTTTCTATAATGGACCAGAGAGTAAATATTTTCATATTTGTGGGTCATATGATTTCTGTGCAAAATATTCTGCCACTGTGACTGTAAAGCAGCCATTGATGATGCACAAACGAACATGCTATGTTCCACTAGAGCTATATTTAGGATCAATGAAAATCTTTTTATTATTATTATTATTATTTTTATTTTCAAAGAGAGAGTGAGAGAGAGAGGGGGACAGAGAGAGAGAGAGAATTTTAATATTTATTTATTTTTTCTTAGTTCTCGGCGGACACAACATCTTTGTTTGTATGTGGTGCTGAGGATCGAACCCGGGCCGCACGAATGCCAGGCGAGTGCGCTACCACTTGAGCCACATCCCCAGCCCAATGAAAATCTTTTTAAAATATATTTTTAGTTGTTGATAGACCTTTATTTTATTTATTTATATGTGGTGTTGAGAATCGAACCCAGTGCCTCATACATGCCAGGCAAGTGAGCTACCTCTGAGCCACAGCCACAGCCCTCAATTAAATTTAAAAAAAAATTAGTGGTAGATGGACACAATACCTTTATTTTATTTACTTATTTTTTATGTGGTACTGAGCATTGAACCCAGTACCTCACACATGCTAATCAAGCACTCTATCACTGAGCTACCACCCCAAGGATCACTACAATGTTAATTTCATATAATGTTCATATGGCAAAATATATTCTTTTGGGTCCCTCTCCCCATTTGAAATTGCAAAAAAACTCATCCTTAGCTGGAAGTCTGTACAAAACCAGGCAGTGAAACTGGATTGGGCCCAGGGCCCATAGTTTGACCCCCTAATCAATGTAACAGACAAGAGGTCAACATAGTAAGTCAACATGTGTAAGTGGATAGACATGTGGGAAATTTGAGTGCTTTGGTATTTTCAATGAAGTAGGACGCTAAGGATGAGGTGAGGGAGAAGCAGAGGAGCACAAGCATAAAACAGTGTGAACTGACGAGGAAATGCAGGTGGAGCAAGGTCTATCATCATGAAGGAAACCCACCTGTGTCCAGTGGGGATGCTTTTCTCCAACTACAGGCAGTTGTATGGATGGGGACACAGCTGTCAGAAAGGGGGACCTTAGAGCCAGGCATGGTGGCACCCGCCTATAATCCCAGCAACTGAGGATGCTGAGGTAGGAGGATTGCAAATTTGAGGCCAGCTTCAGCAACTTAGTGAGGCCCTAACAAAGCAACTTAATGAGATCCTCTCTTAAAACAAAAAAATAAAAAGGGATGGGGAGGTACAAGCACCTCTTGGTTCAATGGTTCAATCCCCAGTCACCTTCGCCCACAAAAAAGGAAAAAAGGGGTCTTCACCTCAGCTGATGTCTTGCCAAGTAAGTTTCAAGTTGGAAAAAGCCAAGAAACTTGAGATTGTGAGCAGCTGCAGAGCTACTGGTGATGACAAGGGCTAGGGTCCAATTATGAGTGGGGACGAGTGGGTAGCACTGGATGGAGTACACATCTTGGAGGTAAAGACCTCAAGGAACTGAGAGTTCAGAGGGATCACATGCATGGGTGGTGTCCTGGCAATGCTGGAAAATGACAAATAATTGCAAGCTTATCATATATCCAACACTGTAGGGACATTAAATGAAGATTTTAAAATTGGCTTCCAGGTTAGGGTGACCTATGGAATCTGCAGAGGTGGGGGGGAGTCATTTTAAATAAGAGGGAGGTCCTTGAATGTTATGCTAAGAAATGTTATGCCCCCGCTTCCTGTGAGAAGGTAGCAAAAATCAGTTAAGTCAGCATGCCACCATCCCATTCAGTACACCTGAAAAGGGTTTTGAATGCTTGAAACAACCTCTCTCTTAGTCCTTGAGACTTTTTATTCCAGAGTTAGAGGTGAGACAGATAAGGTAGCTGGTTCTTGGTTTTATTGTTCATGTGTATGTAGGGATGAGGGTTGGGTCATTAACTACATTTTTCTTTTATTGCCTGTTATGATTTCATAAATTGGAACTGGATAAGCTGCAGTTAGTTTTTTAGTTGTTAAAAAAAAAAAAGCTTTCATAATCTTTTAGTTGCTTTTCTTTCCTCCTCCTCCTTGTTTTTTGGTGCTGGAGATTGAACTCAGGGCTTATGCTAAGCATGCACTCTACCACTGAGCTACTTGCAGCCTGAGTAGCTTTTCTTTTTAAAGAGGAGAGATTTATAAAATGCTTTAAAGAATTTTTCTTAAGCAAGTGAACAAAATCAGGCTGAATCTGAGACCTTTCAAGTAAGCCCTGGATACCTGTGGTTGGTGCTATCCAGTTGGCCTAAGGAGAGGTTAGGGAGGAGTCAAGTGACCTGCTCAGGTGGTTGGATCAGGCTGGTTGGTTGGTTCAGAGCTTTCAGGAGAAAAAAAGGAGCAAGCACACATTTTGTGCTGAGTGAGGCCTATGCTGCTTAAACCTGTATACATCTCGATCCTTGGTCATTTTACATGCAGGTTGTAGCTGAGGTTTGGAAACAAAGTGGAATTCAAAGGATTTGGAAGGGTTGTAGAGTAGTCAGGTTTTCAGATTACAGCTTTAGAGTTGCCTCTGGAAAATGCTGGATAAGATGTATGGCCACCTCTTTAAAAGTAATATTCATTTTGGTATCTGATCAGAAATTGAAAATGATGACTTCCGGTCTATTTTCATGGGTTATTTGCACAAGTATAAGATATAATAAGTTCAGGAAAATTACTCAGTAGAGTCAGTCAGTCAACAGCATCGATGGACATCCTTATGAGGGGTCTTAGGAAAACAGCATCACTGAAATGGGCCCTCCAGCCTTAACCCTAAAGTACTCAGTTTCCAGGAGCAGAGGTGTTTGTTCACAGGTGTGTCCAGTTTCACTAGAGCTCCTGGAACAGGAGGTCAGTTGGTTTTTTGTTTTGTTTTGTTTTTGTGGTGGTGGGGGGGGGATTGAACCCAGAGGCACTTTACCACTGAGCTATACTCTCAACACGTTTTATATTATTTTTTTTTAAGAATTTTTTTTTAATATTTATTTTTTAGTTCTCGGCGGACACAACATCTTTGTTGGTATGTGGTGCTGAGGATCGAACCCGGGCCGCACGCATGCCAGGCGAGCGCGCTACCGCTTGAGCCACATCCCCAGCCCCATTTTATATTATTTTGAGACTGGGTCTCATTTGGTTGCTGAGGCTGGCTTCAAACTTGCTATCCTATGCCACAGCCTCCTGAATCACTGGAATTACAAGCATGCACCACCATGCCTAGCTAATAAATATTTCCCGAGTAAGTCAGGATAGTGAAGGAAAGCCTTTGAAATCTTCTGGGATAGCTTTGGCCACTTATCCAAATGGCTTAGGCCTAGTCAATTAGCATCTCTGAGTCCCAGTTTCCTCATCTGAATGAGACTAATTTTGGCCAACATCTCCACATCTTTTGCAAAGATTAAATGACACCACACCTAACATTTAAGATTAATGGCTCTTTTGGTACTGAAAGAAAAATGAGGAACATTCTTTGTTTGGTGGGAGGCAATTGTTGCAAATATTTTACAATTTTTTTTTTCAAAAAAGAAAACCTTAAAAAAATGTGGAGGGCTGGGGATGTGGCTCAAGTGGTAGCGCGCTTGCCTGGCATGCATGCGGCCAGGGTTCGATCCTCAGCACCACATACCAACAAAGATGTTGTGTCTGCCGAGAACTAAAAAAAAAATAAATATTAAAAATTCTCTCTCTCTCTCTCTCTCTCTCTCTCTCTCTCTCTCTCTCTCCCTCTCTCTCCTCTCTCACTCTCTCTTTAAAAAAAAAAAATGTGGAAACCTTGGAGCCTAGGGGAAAATTCTCCATGTAAAATTCATTATTTACTTTGTTTCTGTCTCTTCCCCCAACCCATACTGGGGATTGAAACTAGGGGTGCTCTATCACTGAGCTGTGTCCCCATCCCTTTTATATTTTTATTTTGAGACTGAGTCTCTCTAAATTGCTGAGGTTGACTTTGAACTTGTGATCCTCCTGCCTCAGCTTCTGAAGTGGCTGGGCTTACAGCATGAGCCATGTAGTCCCGGGATTGAACACAAGACCTCATGCATGCTAGGCAAGTGTCTACCAGTGAACTACATCTCTAGTCCGTTTTATTGTTTTATTTTAAGACAGGGTCTTGCTAAGTTGCTGAAGCTGGCCTGGAACTTGTAAGCCTCCTGCTTCAGTATCCCTCATAACCAGAATTAAAGATATGTGCCACTGAGCCTGGTTTATTTACTTTCTATCATGTCAACTCAAATGAAAGACAGTTTACCACCCATTATCTCATCTAACCCTGGAAAAAATACTTGCAATAGGCACTGTCCTGAAAAAATATACCAGGTATGCAAAAGGCTAAACAGTAGCAGGCTAAATGATAGAACAGGACTTTAGACCCAGGTTGTCTGATATCAAAACCTGTTATTTCCACTACAGCAAAATATAGACTATTTTCAGTGGTTTAGTTCAACCTCACACCCAGAGCTAAAATATTCATAGTAATAGTTATTTCTAGAATTAGAGCAATAATGGTGCTGGTTATTCAAAGATTTTTTTTTCCTCCTGGGATGGGAAACTAACTCAGTGGTAGAGCACTTACCTAGCACACAGGAGGCCATAGGTTTGCTCTCCAGGACTACAAAGAAAAAAAAAATCCCCCCAAACTGAATTCTGTCTCTTATCAGTTTCACCCCTGCAAAACTGGGTCTGGCCTCTGGAGCTGCCCAGAGGAAATCCATTGCTCCCTGAAGGTGCAGAGGATGCAGCTGTGTCCTAAGCAATCACCCTGCACACAGCTGGGGGAGCCCCTGACCCTCCACAAGGTGGACACTCAGCCTTCGCTGCACTCGAGTTTCTCCCTGTCTCAAAATGATTGCTAACAGATGAAACAGCTCCCATTGCAGTCACCGCAAGGTTACTGCTGCTGTTGTGTTACGTGAGACAGGCTCTAAGCTCCAACTGGAAAACCTCCTGGGAGATGGATTTGTTCTCTCATTCATAGAGTCCAGAAATGTTCAGGAGTGCCTACTCGGTCCCAGGCACGGTTGTTCATGCAAGATCCCTATCACTGAAGGACAGACACCTGCTTTTGTGGAGCTTTTTCTCTTCTAGTGTGAGAAAACAGAGGACACAAAATGAATATGTAGCCTTTTAGAAGGTGACAAGTGTTAGGGGGAAAGGAAAGGGGGTGGACCTGGAAATGTCAGAATGGGAACTGTGGTGGTTCCCACTTACCTGGGTTGCCCACATGGCTGAAGGCTAAAGAGTGAATAAACTGGGTAGATAACCAGGGAAACAGCAGTGGAGGCCAAGGGAACAGACTGTGCAGGCCCAAAGCTCAGGCATGCCTGGGGGCTGGAACAGCATGGCAAGGCCTGGGTAGAGGAGCAAGGTCTGACAGGTGATCAAAGAGAGATGGTCTGCGCTGCACTCCACTACACATACCTCTAGTCCATGTGGCTGCTGAGCCCTGGAGTGCAGCTAGTGCTGTAGGATTAAATGACACATCAGATTTCAAAGACTTTGATAACAGGGGAGGAATTTCTCATTTTTTTATAGTGATTCCATGTTGCAGTAATATACTATTTTTTAGTTGTTGGATTTAATAGAACATATTATTAAAATAAATTTCACCTTTAACTTTTTATTCTGAAATGTCATATGTGGCTCAGATTGTGTTTCTGATCAATTATACTGGTCCAGAGTCACCTTTCTAAGGATTTTGTTTTTATTTTGGCTGAGGTGGAAAGCACTGGGGAGTCTTCAGCAGAGACGTCACATGGATATATATAAAATTGGGAAATGAACTCAGTAGTGCTTTACTGCTGAGCTGTATCCCCAGTCTTTTATTTTTGAGACAGGATCTTTTCTGTGTTGCTCGGGCTGGCCTTGAACTTGAACTTGAACTCAGCCTCCCTAGTCACTGGGATTATAAGTGTGTGCCATCATGCCTGGCATGATCTGGCTTTTTTTTTTTTTTTTTTTTTGTAAGAAAACAAATCACTCTGTGTGCCTTTAGTTCTCAGCTATTTGGGAGGTTGAAATAGGAGGATAGCAAGTTTGAGGCCAACTTGGGAAATTAGACCCAGGTTGAATAAGAAGGGCTGGGGGTATAATTCAGTGATAGAGTGCTTGCCTAGCATGCATAAAGCCTTGGGTTTGATTCCCAGTACCACAAATGCACACAAAGGGATCACTTTGGCTATTGTAATGAGAATAAATTGTAGGAGCTCATACATGGAAGAAGGGAGAGCAGTCTGGAGTCTACCGAGTAATCAGTAATGCAGGGAAGAGATGATGGTGGTAGTGGAGGTGATGAGATGTAGTCAGAATCCTGCTCTATTCTGATGGTAGCCCTAAAAGGATCTCCTGTGGGATTAGATGCGGGGTGGGAGAAATGGTTTTGGCCTGAGAAATAAGAATGATGGGGCTGCCACTGACTGATATGGGAAGGCTGGACAGTACAGTGGAATATGAGGATATCGATTTAGGTTATTAATTAGTGAGATGGAGACATTGAATAGTTGGATGTTAGTGTATGGAGCCAGGGGAAAAATTTGAGTTGGAGATAAAAATTTGGGAATTCTAATATCAAAGTAGTATTTTTTTTTAAGTCAAGAGACGAGAGGAGTTCACTAAAGGAGCATGATAATGTTTAAAAGCAAAGAATGAGGAATGAGCCGTAATAGAGGAGAAATGGATAGTGGAGTAAAACATAGGAGAGGAAATTCAGAATCCACAAAGAATAAAGGACAGAGAAGGAGCCAGATGATCCTGCCTGGGAGCCAATGAAGAATGAGATTCTGGGACAAGGAAGCTGTCAACTCTATGGAGAGCTATTTAAGATGAGAACAAGTTGACAAGTTGGTTTAAGTGATGTGAAGTCCAGGGGATGTCTCTTTGGGTTGATGTGAGTCAAAGTCTGATTGCAGGAGGTGCAACCAAGAACAACAGAAAAGGCTTTGGAGACAGCTGATATCAGCATGTATGGAAAACCCCACAAATTTTACCAGGAAAAGGATGAGAGAATTGGGGCCAACACTGATAGAAAGCTGGGGCTAAAGGACTTAAATAATGATGTGACAGATAACAAAAGATTTGTCTCCTAATAGGAACAACCCAGTAGATAGGAGAAAATTGATGATGGGGGGAGGGGAGGTGGAGTCTTGTTCCCTTGTTGAGAGGGTGTTTCATCTAGTGGGGGGAAGGCTTGCCCTCAGGGGTCAGGGCAGTTCACTTACCATAACCAGCAGGAAAGTTGACCAGGAGGGTGTGTTGTGGTGGGGCCATTGTGTAAGTTCTGTCTTGTGGCTTCATTTTCTCAATGAAATGGTAAGTAAGGCCTTCAGCAAGGTGAGGTGTTGGAGCTCAGTAGAGAGAACTGCAAGAGCAATCTAATTATCTGGGAGAGTGAGAGAATGACTGGAAAGGGTTTTATGGACATGGTTGTAAAGTGATGACCCACATTGTGTTATCTGCAGGATGTTGAAGGTGTATTCAAGGGAGTGGTGTGTGTGTGTGTGTGTGTGTGTGTATCACAAAGGATTGGACCCAGGGGCACTAACCACTGAACCATATCTCCAGCCCTTTTTATCTTTTGAGACGGGGGGGGGGGGGGGGGGGGGGGTCTCATGAAGTTGCTTAGGTCCTCACTAAGTTGCTGAGTCTGGCTTTGAACTTGAAATCCTCCTGCCTCAGCCTCCAGAGTCACTGGGGTTAGAGGCGTGCACAAAGGGAGTGATCTCAATGATTTATCAGAGTTGACTCACTCAAACAAATATTTGCTGGGTGCTTACTTTCATCCCAGCAGCATATAATGAAACTGCTTTTTAGGCTCAGAGTTGCTCAGTACCTGCTGCCTCCATTAAAGCCCTGCTTGTTCTTTCATTCCCCTGATGGCCCTCGCGGGAACTGCGGTCCAGGCAACACACGACACACGGCTTCCACCTCGTGGCCAGTAGCTGCTACTACGAGTACACCACACTAACACCTAGTACTGGACTTGCCCAGGGGCTTGGGTTGGTACCTGGCAGAAATTGTGACCTGGCCAAAGGCTAATTCTTTGTGGCCGTTGCCTCTGCCTTTCCCCATAGTTCACTTTTCCACTTTTATTCCTTACCAAGGTATGACCCTCTCCTGGGAAGCTTCCATTTTACCAGACAAGTCTGAAAATCAGTAAGTCATTGAATTTCAAGCTTTTGTGGAAAACTAGCGCAGGAAATATTATAGATACCAGGATCTGCACTGTGCCTCCACATCCTACCACTAAGAGGGGCACCATCCTCAGAGTAATACTGAGCCTGAATTTTGTTCTTTTTTGTCACAATTCACATTAGAATTTGACTGAAAATTCATGATGCCCGATGCCCCACATAATGTCTTTATTACTCAGTGCTTTAGTTTCTGAAAACTTGATTATTCCCCAGTATTTACATTTATTTCCTGTGTTGTTTAAAAAAATTTTTTCTTTTGTACCAGGGGTTGAACTCAGGGTACTTAATCACTGAGCCACATCTCCAGCCCTTTTTGTAATATATTTAGAAACAGGATCTCACTAAGTTGCTTACGGCCTTGCTAAGTTGCTGAGGTTGGCTTTGAACTTGCGATCCTCCTGCCTCAGTCTTCTGAGCTATGGGATAACAGGCATGCAATATCACTCTCAGCTCTTGATTAAAAGTTTTACAAGGGCTGTAGATGTAGCTTAGTTAGCATTTTTTCTGGCAAGCATGAGTCCCTGGGCTTGATCCCCAGAACCACAAGAAAGAGAAAATTTACAATAGTCCTTTTAGAAGTAGAGTGATTTAAAGAATAAACAATCTGATTGGCTGAGATAACATATCAGTATTTGTTTTATTAATTTAACAGATCAACTACCTGACAATAAGGCCCAAAAATATTAGTGCTGCAAGTGGGCAAATGTTTTTCAATTAAAATTTCTTTTTTCAATACTGGGGATTGGACCCAGTGACACTTTACCAATGAGCTATACCCTGAGACTTTAAAGAAAAATTTGGAAGCAGGAATTAAACACAGGGGCACTTAACCATTAAGCCACATCCCTAGTTCTTTTCTCTTTTTTATTTGGACACAGGGTCTTACTAAATTGCTTAAGGCCTCCCTAAGTTGCTGAGGCTGACTTTGAATTTGAAATCCTCCTGCCTCAACCTCCTGAGCTGCTGGAATAATAGCTACGTGCCTATAGCCAAATTTTTTATTTTCAGACAGAGTCTCGCTAAGTTGCTGAAGCTGGCCTCGATTGGCGATCCTCCTCCCTCCCTCAGCCTCTCAAGTAGCTGGGATTATAGGCTTCTGCCACTATACCCACCAGTTAATTTATCAAAGTAATACCTACATAAAAATTGAATTATTACATTAGTTGGCTTTCCATTACTGTAACAAATATCTCAAATAGTCAACTCAAAAAGAAGACATGTTTATTTTGGATCACTGTTTCAGAGGTTTCAGCCTAAGATCAGTTGGCCTTGTTGCTTTTGGGCTTGTGGCCAGACAGTACGCATGGTGGGGAGAGTATGGTAGAACAAAGCCATTTACCTCATGGTAATGTAGTGAAAGGGAGACAGAAAGAAGAGACCAAAGGGCACTCAACCATTAAACCACATCCCCAGACTTATTTTCTATTTTATTTAGAGACAGGATCTCACTGAGTTGCTTAGCGTCTCATTTCTGCTAAGGCTGATTTTGAACTTGCAATCCTCCTGCCTCAGCCTTCCAAGCCCCTGGGATTACAGGTGAGCACTAACCGCGCCCAACTAATGGGTTCCCTTTTAAGGAATCAGTGTGCTGCCGTTTTCATTGTTGAGTCCTGCACTGTCCACATTTCTTTTTTTTTTTTTTTTGTGACCATTCAATTTCTACAGAAAAAGGATAATCCATTTCCTACAGCCAAATGGTATGGAAGTACAAGCTTTACTGCTGATCCTCTGAGGAGAGGATGAAGAAAATGACTGAGGTCCCTACAGTGTCATGGATATGGGAGAAATACTCAACTACCCAGTTCTTCAACATTGAAACAATGCTTTTGTTTTGTTCAAGTCTGGCCTTCCTGGTACTTGGTATCTCCAAACATGAAGCTGTGAGCCAGTTGACTCACTCTCCTCCCCCACCATATAAAATTCCTTAGGTTGTTCTAGGGGGGTTTTGGGAAGGAGGGGAGACAGGTGTTTGGAAGGTGTGTGAGAAATCTGCCATTTTTAACTGGAAGTTTTAAAAAGACCAGTTATCATTAAGAATCAGAGGAGCTGGGTATAGTAAAGCAGGCCTGCAATCCCAGCATCTTGGGAGACTAGGACATGGGATTACAAATTCAAGGACAATCTTGCCAATTTATTGAAGCCCTGAGCAACTTAGCGAAATCCTGTCTCAAAATAAAAGATAAAAAGGGTTGGAGATGTGGCTCAGTGGCTAAACACTCCAGTGTCCAATCCCTGGTGCCAAGAAAAAAAAAAAGTTAAAAGCTTTTTCTGGGAGGGAGCTTAGAGGGTACACAGAAGGCTGAGCATGCCAGGCAGCTTTGAGGTGCTCCCTAGGCAGAGCTCAGGATGGTGCAATCCAAGGTCTGCAAAGAGGAGGACACCAGGAAGGCTGGAGCATCCAAATGACAATCATCCCTTTGCTCTGGGTAATCCTCCTTGGACCAGCCATCATACATAAAATCAATTAAATATCCACTTTTTCTAAACTAAGCTTGAGGATCAAAAAGCCATCAAGTCTCTTTCTGTCCAACTTGTTCAACATTCTCATCACATTTTGCTGATTTTCTCTCATTATTACGAAGCGTCAGATGGAACCCGGGGTCACTTCAATTTTCTTTTTCTGAAATCTAGGTTAGCAAGCCAGATCTTGTATAGACACACTTTCTGTATTTATATACACAAATAAATATTTGCTGACATGGCAAGAAAATTTCACCAAAAAATATCCCATGGTCAGAAGGACCTGCCACTGTTGTCTAGCATATATTTCTGGGCCATTACAGTTAGGAAGAGACTTTGAATGTCCTCCCTACCCTGTTCTCCCTGCCCTGAAAAAAAACAAAACAAAACTTTGATATGAAAGTTAAAGGCTTAAATATAGTGGAAGCAATTTAAATATCTCATTAATAATGATGAGAGATATTGGGGACAGAGAGACAGAGCTGGAGACCCCTGTTGGTGTCCCTGATCCCACATTGCCTGCCGATGAGCTAATGGCTGAGATCCTCAGCTTGGCTATAAAAATATCTAAATGTTTACCTTGCCCATATTATAAGGCCATTGTAAATTAAATGAAAATAATTTATAAATTGTATACTCTGCTGTTGTATTTATGGATAACTTGATGGAATTTGCCAGAAACTTTGTAGGGGGTAATATGGAATGTGAAGTTAAAAGGATTACAGTTCCTGACCTTATGAAACTTAGAATTTAGTAATATCTCTTTAGAGAAGAGGGAAAAACAACAAAGACAAAAATCTGGCTTTTTTTTTTTTCAAACATTGGAATTTGTTTTTCAACTTGAAACAACTGAGTGCATTTCTCTCTGATTCCTGTCTGTTTCCATTAGTTCTAGTTTGCTTTTTTTCCTTTGCCTGTTTTTGAAGCATATCATACTAGATTGTATTTCCAGCAGCATTCAGGAGCTGCTTTGGGTCTGGAGTGTAGCTCAATGGTAGAGTGACATGAGCCCTGCCCTGGGTTCAGTCCTCACCTGTCCTCCCTACCCTGAAAAAAACAAAACTTTGATATGAAAGTTAAAGGCTTAAATATAGTGGAAGCAACTTAAATGTCTGTTAGTTGTTGCATGATAAACCAAATGTGGTATATGCATATAATGGGATATTAGTCTTCAAAAGGGAGGAAGTTCTGATACATACTGCACTATGGATGATTCTTGAAGACATTATGCCAAGTGAAATAAGGCAGCCACAAAAAAACACAAATCCTGGAGGATTCTATTTATATAAAACATCTAGAGTAGTCCAATGCATAAAGACAGAAAATACAATGGTGATTGCCAGAGGCTGAAGGGAAGGGGATTTAGTGTCTAATAGGTACGGTTTAGTTTTACAACATGGGAAGAGTTCTGGAGATGGAGAATAGTGCTGATAGCTGCACGATAGTGTGAATGTGCTTCCTATTACTGAATTATGCACTTAAAAGAGGTTCAAAGGGTAAATGGTATATTATGTATATTTTACCACAAAAAAAGAAAAGAGAAAACAGTTGAAATGCTGTTGTTGGAAGTGTTTAAATTCGGTAGCATCTTTGGAAATAAAATCAGGGGTGCACGCTGCCTTAGAGTTATTTCTATGAGAACCACACAGCAGTTGGTGATCAGTGTACTTGTGGGATCCACCATGTGTTGGATTGTTGAATTTCTACGTGGCGGCTTTTCAAATGATTTCAAGCCTGAAGTTGTTCTTAGGCTGAGTTTTCTGGACAAAATTTGAAGAAGCTAAAGGAAAGATGACTAAAAGCGCTTTCAATTAAAAACGAAGGTCATTAGAGAAAAAGCATCATTGTAGGGATTTTACTTTGAAAAGGATAATCCAGAACTGGGTCTACAACTCAGTGATAAAGCATTTGCCTTGCAGGCCTGAGAGACCCTGCCTGTGTTCCATTCTCAGTACTATAAAAACAAGAAACAGAACAAAAAACATAAAAGAGGGGCTGTGGGCGTAGGCCAGTAGTAGAGCACTTGTCTAGCATGCATAAGGCCCTGTTGGGTTCAATCCCCAATAAAACACCACACACATACACACACACACACACACACACACACACACAATACAAAAGAAAAGTCTGTTTCAGCTGTGTTGTATTCTTAGCCTTCTAAATGACTGGGATTTTTGGTAAATGACAGGCTGCTCCCCACCGCAGAGGTCTTGGGCAATCGCCTGGTTCAGTTTATGCCTTCAGGTATGTATGATATCATCCCAAGTTGCAGATGAGGTGACCCTGGTGCCCAGAGAGGTTAAGAAGTTTGCCTCAATTCCACCAGAGTGGTGGCCAGCACTCTGTCTCCCAGGACCTATGTTCTGTATATCCTGCTGTGTGCTTTATGGAACTTTGGGGTCACCATTTTCTACTAAATTATAGAGTTAAAAATATTAGATGGCCTAATTATTGTGCAAACATTCTTTGAGTTTCCCAGACAGTTTCTTATCTGGATAAAGGTGTGTGATCAAAAACCTTTCAGGGGGAGATATGCTGTTTATCTGAGATCAAGGCCTGGACTCCAAAGGAATCTGAGCCTTTGATCAGGACAAACTGATGAAGCTCTCTAGATCTCAGATTCCTAATCTGTTTAAAAACATGCCCAACTCAAAATGTTTTTGTGAGAGTTCAATGAGGTTGTTTATGAATGCATCATGTATGGTATAAAGTAGTGTCTTGGGGTTCTCTGGGTCTTGGGAGGTTTTTAAGATCAAAATGAGTTCCATTGTAACACAAAGGTTTTACTTACCTTCATGACTATAAGTCTCTCACAGGTATAATACGGTGGTATGTCCAAAGGCTGTGAGATGTGGGATATTTATAACAGATTGAATGCAGAAAATATGAGATATTCAACTGGCTTCTGATGGGCCGGGTATTCAAGGTTTGCAAAAATATTAAATAAACTCTTCTCATTTATTTTTTGATCGGAAGGTAGCTACTTTTCATAAAACTGTCTTATGTTTAAATGGAATGTGTTAGGTATCTTTTAGGTTAATAAAATTTTAAAAATAATGTTTTCAGTTCTGCTGGGTATGGTAGCACACAACTGTAATTTCAGCAACTCTAGTGGCTTGAAGGAGGATGATTTCAAGTTCAAGGTCAACCTCAGCAACTTAGCTAGATCCTGTCCAAAAAAAAAAAAAAAAAAAACAGGGTATAGCTTGTTCAGTGGTAGAGTACCCCTGGGTTTAATTCCCAGTACCACCAAAAAAAAAAAAAAATTCAGTTTGAATTTCCCATGTGATAAATATTGTTAGTTATAAGTACATAAACAAAAGCTCTTTGAGGTTCTTATGAAATTTTCGAAGTATAAGGTCAAAAAGTTTGAAAATTACTGATATAAAATACTGTACAAAATAGCAGATATTTTTACTTTGCATCATTGATTTAAGAAGAAAGTATCACATGATTAGAAGGGATGCAGGCATCTTATAGAACACTTCAAAAATTATAGATATATCCAGGTGTGGTGGTGTACACCTATAGTTCCAGTGACTTGGGAAGGCTGAGGCAGGAAGATAGCAAGTTCAAGGCCAGCCTCAGCAACTTAGGGAGACCCTCAACTACTTAGTGAAACTCTGTCTCAAAATAAAAAATAAAAAGGGCTTAGGATGTGGCTCAGTCGAAAATCTCCATCCCCCCCAAAAAAAATAGAAAAAGAAAAAGGAGTAAAATATTATAATACAAAGAATGACTATTGCCTTTGTTGTTATTGTTTATTCCCCACACACTGAGGGGTGCTTTACCTCTGAGCCACATCCCCCAGCCCTTTTTATTTTTTATTTTGAGACAGGGTCTCAGTAAATTGCTCAGAGCCTCTAAGTTGCTATGGTTGACTTTGAACTTGTGATCCTCCTACCTCAGCCTTCTGGGCCACTGGGATTACAGATGAGCACCACCACACCCAACAACTGTTGCCATTTTTTATATATATTTTTCTCAGTGGTATTTATTGTAAATACAGAGCCTGTGTCTTTTCCAGTCTACAAGGCTATCTTGTGGTAGCATTAGGACTTTTAACTATATTTTGCTGGCCTTTGAACTAGGTGCTGACGTTAACTCTGCTCCAGTTATTTCCGGTTTGTGTAGTCTTTAGATGTTGTCTCATGTCTTCAGGTCTTGTACCATCCGCTCTCTTCTTCTCTTCTCTTCTAGCCCTCCTTGGTGATGTTGGCTGTTAAGGTCTAATGGCCTGCTGCCCCTGGCAAGCCTTCCCCTTTGGGCTCTGCTGAGTGTTTCCATTACCAATGAGTGGGAGCTCTTGAGGTATGGAAGGGGTGTGTGCTGTATGTGCTAGAATCAGCCCTGGGTGCCCCCAGGCCTTGTTGTGGGCAGGGCCTCCCTCTCCTTGAGTGATGTTTTGCTGTTTTTGAGTTTTGTTTTTTTTTTTTTTTTTTAAGAGAGAGAGAGAGGAGAAAGAGAGAATTTTAATATTTATTTTTTAGTTTTCAGCGGACACAACATTTTTGTTTGTATGTGGTGCTGAGGATTGAACCCGGGCCGCATGCATGCCAGGCGAACGTGCTACCACTTGAGCCATATCCCCAGCCCATGTTTTTGAGTTTTGATGATACAGAATTTTATGAAAGTATTTTTTCCTCCCCACCCCACCCCATTTTGATTCCTACCATCTTTCTAAACCTGAGATATGAGCCTAGGCAGGGTTGGAGATGGGACAGAGGGGCTGAATATCATCAGAAACAACCTCTCTGGTGGCCTAGGCTTAGTACCTAATATAGTGGAACCAACCCAAAAGTCCATGGATGGATGAATGGGTAAAGAAAATGTGTCAGATACATTCAATGGGATAGTTTATTCACTGTTAAAAAAGAGGGAAATTCTGGTACATACTACAACATGGATGAACCTTGAGGATATCATGCTAAGTGAAATAAGCCGGTTATAGATAGACACATACTGAATGGTTCCACTTACATGAAAAACACCTGGAATAGTCAAATCATAAAGACAAAGAGTAGAATGGTGGCTGCCAGGGATGGAGGGAGGGAAGGGGAGGTATTGTTTAGTTTTGCAAGATGAAAAGAGTTCTGGAGATGGATGATAGTGATGGTTGCACAACAGGGTGAATGTGGTTAATATTACTGAACTGTACCAAGTCCAGCAGCAATGCTCAAATATTTTAGTCTCGGGAGTCTCATGACCACTTCAAAGAGTTTTTGATTATGTGGCTATATTTATTAATATTTATCATATTAGAAGTTAGAACTAAAATATATTTTGAAATATTTATGGATTAACCTAAAGTGATAGTAACATCCCATTACATTTAAACATTTGTGTGAAAAATAACCATGGACCTTACTCCACTGTGGAAGTGGTGGGATCATAACCCTTTTTTGTTGTTGTTGTTGATGTTTTGTTTTGGAACTGGGGATTGAACTGAGGGGGCTTTAGTATGATATGCAGCCCTGGGATATGAGTCTAGGCATGGCTAGAGATGAAACAGTTTATATTCAGAGTATAATCTGAATATTATCAGAAACAGCCCTTCTTTCTGATGGCCTAAGCTTAGTACTTAATACAGTGGAACCAACTCAAATGTCCATGGATAGATAGATGGATAAAGAAAATGTATTATATACATTCAATGGGACTTATTTATTTTATTTATTTATATTTTTTTGGTACTAGGGATTGAACACAGGTGCTCAACCACTGAACCACATACCCAGCCTTTTTTATTTTTTATTTTGAGCAGGGTCTCACTATGTTGCTTCAGGCTTCAATAAATTTCTGAGGCTGGCTTTGAATTTGTGATTCTCTTGCATCAGCCTCCCAAACTTACAAGTGTGCGTCACCGTGTCCAGCTTCAATAGGATATTTTATTCCGCCTTAAGAAGGAGGGAAATTCTGGCACATGTTACAACATGGATGATCCTTGAGGGCTTTATGCTAAGTGCAATAGGCCACCATGCCTTGCTTCGTAATCCTGATTTGTTTGATCATATTTCACAAATTTAAGAGAAGTTGAAACCGGGCATGGTGGTGCACGCCTGTAATCCCAGCAGCTCAGGAGGCTGAGACAGGAGGATGTGAGTTCAAAGCCAGCCTCAGCAAAAGTGAGGTGCTAAGCAACTCAGTGAGACCCTGCCTCTAAATAAAATAAAAAATAGGGCTGGGGATGTGGCTCAGTGGTCGAGTGCCCCTGAGTTCAATCCCTGGTACCCCCTGAAAAAGAGAAATTGATGTTGATTTCCCAGTTTGCAAAATACTTAAAAAGTAGAATGATTTTCTCAAATTTCTGACTTTAGACACACGTTTTATTAACCTATAGGACATGACATCCTGTGGCTTATCTTTTAGCACAAAATAGAAGGACAGTAAAGTATTTTAGGAAATTGGAAAAACTATAAATTTGAGAGTTTTTTCATTTTTTTTTTTAGGAGTTGACAACGGGTCCCTGGTGTTGATTTTGATATTACATATGTTAGTCATTGTGTCTGTTAGTGAAACAGTCTCAAGTCTCATAAGTATATTTGTGTGTGTGGTGCTGAAGACCAAAGCAGGGCTTCACGCATGTCTAGGCAGGTACTCTACCTAACTACATCCCCAACTCTCAAGCCTTAGAATTAAAGTAAGTGTTTTTAAAATGGCATAGAATGTTCCAAAGAGGACCATGACCTTCAGGGGCTTCCCCACCGAACAACCAACTAGGGACATCAGCACTCAACCCAGTTGGTCTCATTTGCTAGAGATTTAGAAGAGAACACAGGCAAGCCTCCTCTTTCTCAGGAGAGAAGCAGCTCAGAATCCAAGTTAAGAGGATACAGTTTGGTCTTCAGGACTAAAAGTATATTATATTAACTTTGGAGAAACTCCACCCAGAAGCCACAATTGGCTTAGAATTTGAGAAATGAAATTCTAAGGGAAACACCAAAGTTCCGTTGGAAAAGTGGTCTCTGAGAGGTCCCTTGATCACCTGCTGTGGCAAGCTCCTGCTGAATAAGTGTCTAACAGGTAGACAGTGACTGTCCTCTGTGTCCTGCACACCAATTCAAGTGAGACTTTACCAGGCATTTTCTGATTTTAAGGGATGTCATACAAATCACTCTGGATGCTTACTTTGAGAAGCATAAATGAAAAGGACAGTAGGTTTATTTTGAATTATGGGCTAGATTCAGGCTTACCTAGACTAGGGAGACAGGAAATGTGCTAGCAGATCTCTGACTGACAGGGGTGAGTTGAAGACACCCCGTTCCAAGCATTGAAGAAATAAAGTATTTGTTGGGTCACCTAGTGGGAGAGGAGCATGTTGGAGCTGGCCTCGGGCCTATGTCCAGGCCTCTCTCCTTCCCCTCCCCCATTGTCCATTCCTTTCCTCTTGCTGGCTTTATTCTCTTAGATCCTGCCGGGTGGCAGGAGAGATGACCATCAGCAAGTCTGAGGTCAGGCTGAACATCTGAGATGAAAGCACCATTCCCCCCACCTCTAATTTGAAAAATTCCAAGGAATGACTAGGCAAGCTAGGTCCTATGCCAGAAGGGACAGAAAGTTCCAATGGATAGCTTTGGGGGGTAAAACAGTTTCCTAAAATATGGTAAGGTAAGGAGGCAGGAGAGCCATGGCCAACCAGAAGGGATCACAACGTTAGACAGGTTTATTCTACCATGAAGGGAATTATTATTGTTGTTGTTGTTGTTATTAGTGTGATGCTGGGGATTGAACTTGGGGCTCTGCACATGCTAGATAGTCACTCTACCACTCAGCTCCATCCCCAGCAGAGGAAATGTTTTTGACATGGTTCTTCTTAGTTGATGTTTCTCCTTTGACCAGTGTCAGTTTGCTGATGTGAAGAGGTTGGTCATATATATAATCTTTTAAGATCAAGTTATTTAACTCTTCTGTGTCTCAGTTTCCTCTTCCTCATTTCATACTAAAATCATTTAATAATATTGTATTTCATAAGATGGTTGTGATGATTAAATATTTGGGGACTGGGGATGTGGCTCAAGCGGTAGCGCGCTCGCCTGGCATGCGTGCGGCCCGGGTTCGATCCTCAGCACCACATACAACAAAGATGTTGTGTCCGCGGAAAACTAAAAAATAAATAATAAAATTCTCTTTCTCTCTCTCTCTCTCTCTTTAAAAAAAAAAAAAAGATGTTGTGTCTGCCGAAAATGAAAAAATAAATATTAAAATTCTCTCTCTCTCTTTCTCTAAAAATAAAAAAAAATAAATATTTGGAACAATGCCTAATAAATGATAAGTATTAAATAAAAGTTTACATCAGAGGGACCAAGCAAATGCAGGGAACTAAGGCCTGGAACATCTCTTGAGATAAAAGAGAAATCAGGAGGACAGACTGAGCTGTACGTGTGGAAGTTCTTCCATCAGGTAGAGCTAGGCATGAGAAGCTATGAGTTGGAATCCACAGGTGGTCCTGGAAGCAAACCCCGCAGCATACAGGGTGTGGCGTAGCCATCCTGAACCAGAAGCAGTATTCTGCTACCCCCTCCCCAGCCCCCATGAACATTTGGAATTTGGAGTACTGGATTATGGTTAACACTGACTGGGATGTTGTGGTACCTAGTGCCTGAGGATCCCGGGAATGGGACATTCTACACATAGAAGAGTTATCCTTCCTAGAACATCACTACTAAAGGAAGACACTGGAATGATCTGGGGAGGCAGGCCTTCAAGTGACAGGGAATGAAGAGCACAGATACTGAGAAGTTTCAGCATAAGTGGTCCAGCTCAATCACCAAGCATCAGGACCTCTAGCCCCCTAGCTTATGGCAGGATTCCTATCTCCAGGGAGAGGGCAGAGATTGGAAAGAGACACATGGAGCTATGAGTATATAGGAACCAAGACCAAGACTCCAGTGACTAGCACAGGGCTCTCCTTGCAGAACCACAGTCGGCAAACGAGTCTGAGTTCAACCCCAGTTCTGCCAACCCTGCGATGGTATTTCTCTGATTCTTACTATCAAGTGTGATAACACAAGAGAGACCCTTAGCACCTGACGCACTGTGCATGTTCAATCAAGGGAAGCTGCTATAATTTCTGCTGTTATCAATAACATTGACAGAGAGCCAATGAGGAGAGCTCAGAATTGAATAAGTCAGGACCTCAGCTTTAAGAAAGCAAAAGGACTATTACCAGCCTGGGACAAAGCGTCACCGCTCAAGAGTGTGGAGAGAGTTCTTGTTCCCTCCTGCGTCAGAGGAGGGTTGGTTCTTGGGACAAGGATACCTCTAATGCTGCAGCTGGAATCCAGCAGGTCTTCCTGTGAGGAGAAAGAGGAACATGGAAGAGGAAACTTCACCATGAAGGAACAGCATTCTAGCTGGGAAGCCAGGACTAACACTCTCTAACAACTAAAAGCAATAACATGTACAGTAGGATTGCTACTATACATAATAATGTCTGTTTGATTATGTGTGCAGGAAAAACCAAAACCCTAAAAGGGCATGACCAAAATGTTGATAGTGGGAATCTCCAGGAGATGAGAGTATGTCCAAAAAAAAAAATATATATATATATATATATGGAAAAAAAACCCTTAATCCTAAATAATATAAAACAGAATAAAATTCAAAATTCTCTAACACCCCAGAAATGAGAAATCACGTGTTCTAGAAAAGTATTGGAAGGTCTTATAAGAAGGAACCAGGTGGGTTAGATAACCTGTAAGATAACCAGGTCTTAAACTAGGCAAGAGAGGATTTTATTCATGAAGGGAAATACTAGTAAAAAAATCTCAGCATTGCCAGAGGTCTCTTGATAGCTGCTCAGTACAACTGTGAGGCTTACAGGCATTTTACCTTTTGACTGCACATTCCTTCCCCCCAAGCCTCATCTCTGATAGTCTGGACCTTCCTTCCAGGAACTGACCCCTGGTAATGTTGCCCATGATGTAGCTACTACTTGAAACACTTCCATTACTTGATAATACTTATCCTATTTATTCTTCAAAGGGTTGCCTGAACATGCTTTTAGTGAAAAAAGTTTTGATTCTTCTTTTTGTGGTATTGGGAATTGAACCCCAGAATTTTTTATCACTGAGTTATATCCTAGCCCCCCAACCCCTTCTTTTTTTGTTTGTTTTTTATTTTAAGACAGGGTCTCACTAAATTGCTGAGGCTGGTAGTCCTCCTACCTCAACCTGCTGAGTCACTGGGATTACAGGTATGCACCACCCCAGGTAGCTAGAGTGAACTTTTTCTTTTTTCTTTTTTTTTTTTTTTAAAGAGAGTGAGAGAGAGAATTTTTTAATATTTATTTTTTTAGTTTTCAATGGACACAACATCTTTATTTTTTTATTTTTATGTAGTGCTGAAGATCGAACCCAGCACCCCACGCATGCAAGGCGAGCACGCTACCTCTTGAGCCACATCCCCAGCCCCAAGAGTGAACTTCTTAATGGCTTTATATTATTTTGGCACTGGGGATTGAACCCAGGAGCACTTTACCACTGAGCCACATCCCCTTTTATTTTTTATTTTAAGACAAGGTCTTGCTAAGTTTCTGAGGCTTGGCTTTGAAATTGCAATCCTCCTGCCTCAGCCTCCCAAATCGCTGGGATTATAGGTGTGCCACCACATCTGACGATTAATGGCTTTAATTCTCCCTGGTATCTCCAGAGCCTAGTGGACCACCTGGAACATAGCAGATGAACTGAACTTACACAGCTGGTACTGAGGCAGCACTCAAGGAAGAACTGCACTGAGAACATCTTGAGAAGAAAGATTTGTATTATTTGGGGGGATTTGAACACTCAGAATTACTGTCATTGTTGTTAGGGATAGGATAGCATTTTGGTATTTCTGGTTTAGGAGATGTTGGCTATTTGGATTCTAATCCAATAATTTCTACCACCATAATATCTCTCTACCTGTCTATGTGTCTGTCTTCTGTCTTGTACACAGGCTGGATAAATGATAAGAGAATGAAGATCTACAGTGATTGAATCTGTTTGGGCTTACCCTATGAAACAAGAAGGAAGACATCTGTACTTCTTCACAAGGTTCTTCTCAATGTCCATTTCAGTTACAAGGTCCTCAACATAAAGAAGGGGAAAGTTCAGAAGCACACCATAGAATATTCATTACATTGTTGGCTGCTGAGAAGAAACAGGCTGCTTTTACCTATCCTGAGCTGAGAGCATCTAGATTTTGATTGGATTGTTGCCAGAGCTCATTAGCATAGTGTACCCTGACCTGGAATAGGGAACAGGAAAATGACCAGAACTTACTGGGACCTGAACGGGAGATGAGTTCTTGACAATATTGTCTACATCTGGATAAGAAGTCAGAAGGTAAGGAAGCCAAAACTATTGAGAAGAGAGGTAAATGTAAAGGTTGTGGTAATGGGCACCCACTCCTACATGGTTTTATTTGTTATAGTTCATTCTCTGTAGAAATGATGAACATTGAATATACTTTGGCCAAAGTGCTTTAAAAAAAATGAAGTCTTGACAGATTTAGTTTTTTTAACCTGGAAGATGGTTTGCATTTACTTGTTTAAGGGCCAAAAAGCAGTCTTTTGTTTTCTTCTTTATATTTTTATTTTATTTTATTTTGGTACTGGGGATTGAATCCAGAGGCACTTAACCACTGAGCTACATCCCTAGTCCTTTTTATATTTTATTTTGAGATTAGGGTCTCACGAAGTTACCGAGGCTAACTTTGAACTTGTTAATCCTCCTGCCTCAGCCTCTTGAGCCGCTTGGATTACAGGTGTGCAGCACCATGCCCGGCTAGTCATTTTATCTTTTCTGTTTTGTTCTTAATTTTCAGGGAAATATTAATGTTCATTCATTTAGCAAAAGTTTATATCAGAAAAAATATAAGAAATAACATAGCTTTCCTGAAGTATGACTTTTAAAAAACAAATTTTCTCTTCCCTTAATTTTGTCATGTATTTATTTTTGAGATGGGGGTCTCAAGTGTTGCCCAGGCTTGTCTTGAAGTCCTGAAAGCAAAGGGATCCTCCTGCATGCTGGGACTACAGGTGTGTGCTACCACACCCAGCTCCCTTCCCTTAGTTCAAAAACTCCCTTCCCTTAATTTAAAAGCAACAATTATATTTATTTTGGAATAGGTGAACATTGGGAATACATGTATGGTAGTAAATTATGAACATATTCAAAGAGAATGAAGCATGGGTTTTGTTTGTTTGTTTGTGGTGCTACAGAATGAACCCAGGTCCTTGTGCTTGCTATGCTACCACTGAGCTATAAGCCCAACTGTTTTTTGAATTTGAAAATATAAATTTTATTTTCCAAAGTTTAAAAAAAATCCATTTATTTTTATTATTCCATGCTGGGAAATGAACCTAAGACCTCATGCATGTACTCTACTACTGAGCTATATATTCCTATTCTAGAAATAAATCTATTCTAATTGTTTATAACAAAACTTGGGCTATCAAAGTTACTATTGCCAACGCCCTAAGCAACTTAGGAGACCCTGTCTCCAAATAAAAAATATAAAGAGCTTGGGATGTGGCTCAGTGGTGAAGTATCCCTGGGTTCAATCTCTGGTACCAAAAAAAAAAAAAAAGTTACTATTGCTACTATTCAAAAGAGGTAAGTACATAAAATCGATGCTTGATACTTGTTATTTAAGTCCTTAGAATTAAAATATTTTTTTCCAGCAGCAACTTAATGTTTATTTCTTAAATGTAGAATTTTACTTAAAACTCATGGGCATTGGTCTAGGGTATAGCTCTATGGTAGAGGTTTTGCATTACACACACAAGGTCCTAGGTTCCATACTCAGCACTGCGGCAAAAAAAAAATCACAACAGCAATAACAACCCTTCTCCGCATTTAGTCTTGTATGTTAATGTTTGAACTGGGGAGTAGGGACCTCGTGTGCTTTGAGTCTGTGGCCACTGGGATGGGAAGAGGGGTAGAGGGGGAACTCACTTTAGCTTGTTATTTAATGGCTAACATTTCATTTATATGTTCAGATTAACACTCCTTATATACATACACTTTTCCTCAGTGGAGTTTGGTGATGGGTGAGTATAAGGAATAAATAAAGATAAATTTAAAAAGTCTGCAGGAATTGCTAAACTTCATTCTACTATTATAACTTGTATTTTGAGTTTGCTGTTAAGTGGCTCTATATAGCATTGTTATGTCCCTGGATTTTATAAGAGTGCCAACAAATGAGAGTGTTTCATAGATGAACATGTTTCACTTTGGATTTTGTATCCTACTAGCGAGAACATTTTATCTGTAAAATGATTAGTTTTTTTTTTTTCTCAGTAGAGAACATTTCAAAATTTCTTTTCCTTTCTTCCCTCCTTCTTCCCATCCTCACTCCTAAATCTTTTTAAACCAATTATAGTTGGAAATTAGGGCAGTATTTCTTTTAAGGAAAAAATTTCAGTTCAAACAAACATTTTTAAAATATCATTTACATAATACAATTTAATCAAAGAAGTTAGACAACATCTTTTTAAGAAGGTGGGGAGAGAGCTATTGTTGAAGATAGTCAAAAAAATCTTTTTAATTGCTTTTTTTTTTCAGTATTGAAGATCGAACCCAGGGTGCTTTACTACTTTCCCAGCCCTTTTAATTTTTTATTTTGAGATGGGGTCTTGCTAAATTACCAAGGCTGGCCCCCTGAGTGGCTGGGATTATAGGTGTGCCCACCAGGCCTCGCTACAGTCAGAAAATCTTCAAGTGTGCTTTAAACATTTCTCCTCAATACTGGGAATTGAACCCAGGGACGCTCTGCCACTGAGTTATATCACGGCCTTTAAAAAAAATTTTAATTTAGACTCAGTATCATTGCATATGCCTATCATCGCAGCAACTAGGAAGGTTAATGCAGGAAGATGACAGGTTTGAGAGCAGCCTGGGAAACTTCCTAAGACCTGTCTCAAAATAAGACCTGTCTCAAAAGGGCTGGGGGACTGGGTGTAGATCAGTGGTAGAACACACTTGGATTTAATCCCTAGTATCACGCAAAATTTCTTTAAATCTAGAATTGAATTATTATTTACTTTGTTGTATTGGAGATTGAGCCCAGGGGTACTCTGAACTACATTCCCGGCCCTTCTCATTTTGAGGCTGGGCTTGAACTTTCGATCCTCCTGTAGGAGAAACACTATGTTATTTTTTTGTTATTGTTTGGTACCAGGGATTGAACCTAGGGGCACTTAACTATTGAGCCACATCCTCAGCCCATTTTTTATATTTTATTTTGAGACAGGGTCTTACTGAGTTGCTTGGAGCCTCGCTAACTGAGTTGTTGAGGCTGCCTTTGAACTTGCAATCCTCCTGCCTTAGCCTCCTGAGCCACTGGGATCACAGGCATGCACCACAATGCCCCCAGAAACACTATTTTAAAACAGCACTCTTGAACAGCCGCCTTTAGCCCCTGTCTCATGAAAAATGGTCTAGAGATATTTTGGGGTATCACAACTGAAAAGGGAGGTGCCCTTAGTATCTAATGGATAAAGATTAGGAATAATGCTAAACATTCTAAAATGTGCAAGATAGCCCCCACAACAAAGAATTACCTAATCCAAAATGTCCATAGTGCTAAGGTTAAGAAACCATGTTTCAGAGAATATTTGATGATGGTATTTGAACATCCACAGACATATTTGGGAGACCAAAATTTTTTTTTTAAAGAGAGAGTGAGAGAGGAGAGAGAGAGAGAAAGAGAGAGAGAGAGAGAGAGAGAAAATTTTTAATATTTATTTTTTAGTTCTCGGCGGACACAACATCTTTGTTGGTATGTGGTGCTGAGGCGAGCGCGCTACCGCTTGAGCCACATCCCCAGCCCGGGAGACCAAAATTAATCTCTATGGCTTCCAGATAAATCCAATGTGATGTTCCCCTTGTGTAACTTCATGGTAATTAATTTGTGAAATTGTTTCTGTGGAAAAAAGTCCAAAGCAGTTATCCTTCCCTGCCCTAACATTTATGAAGAAAAGGGTCCTACCCATTTGCTACACACAACAGTAGTTCTTACTAAGAACTAACTCTATAACCTAGCAATGAGAAAGGAAGCCCAGACCCAAGAGTCAAAATGATGATCTCTGTACTTCTAGTTCCCAATGGTCAAGGTTTATTTTAACAAGCTCACTAGTAGCTTCTATATTTTTTTTATTAATATGTTGGTACTTGAAAAAATGTTGGTGAATCAGATATTTCTGGCAGATGAAACGGGTTTTTATCTCTTGAATGGTTGATATTACTTACTATCATTTATTTTTTAGCCTCTGAAAACAATCTTCTGTTTATGTTACTTGAACAGGCTGATCCACCTATATCAAGAACCTTTGAGAGCAAATTCTCAAGTTCAAATTGAAGGAAATTGAATAGAGGAAAACGTGTGGGTGACCTGACTTTATCATGGAACCTGAAGACTTTGATTCTGAAGACAAAGAGGTATTAAACTGGGACATTAATGACATGAAACTGCCACAGGTATGTACTTGCTATAGGACTATCTTCTGCATTTGGCTATGAATCCTTGACTATTATGAACCTGCTAGGACCTAGAAGGAAATTGGTGAGGGTCCCAGCTGTGTGAACTCCCTTAGACCTTCAGTAGACATCTGATGGAGGATTTTCTTGGTGTTGTGTTTTTTTTTTTTTCAATATGGGGGATAGAACCCAGGACCTCATGCTTGCTAGACAAGTGCTCTACCACTGAGTCACATCCCAACCCTTTTTACATTTTATTTTATAGGTACATTTTCCATTCTTTTTAAAATAGTTTTACTAAGTTGCCCAGGCTTCCCTTGAACTTGCCATCCTCCTGTCTCAGCCTCCTGAGTAACCAGGATTTACACATGTGCACCACTACACCCAGCTCAACTGAGGAATTTTAAGAGGAGACATGATTTGAGCAGCTCTTTACCTATCAGATCCTCCCAATACTAGACTGAGACAAAGAGTGTGCTAATTCCTTTCTCTTCCTAAACTGCCCTGCTCAGGTTGTACTCACCCTGGCCAGTTGGTATGATCAAATGCATGGCAATTTATTTGTGCTTCATTGTACACAAGTCCCCATACCATTTTATCTTATAATAATGTCCTGTAGCTGCAATGTCTGACTGATGGCATTTTTGTGAAATATGACATGCTCTTGTAGGACTTCTGTAAATACCACACAGCCAAACTGGATTGCATTTTAGATACAGAATGCCTTTTATTTTATATTTTCTTTGACCTCCTCTTTGGTAATTGACTTTCTAAGTCTTAATTTGATTGAAAGCACTGGTTGTTTAAAACTGATTTTTCCATGTATAACATTCCTGGCTTCCTTGTCCTCTCTTTTGGGTGTTTTAATAATGTTTTCACTGGAGGTTGTTTGAAAAGGAGACTAGGAAGACTAGGGGTGGAGACTAACTAGTACCAAGAAATGAAAAGGTCCATCTAGTCTGCCTGATTCTGGGAGCAAGGAATTTGAATTACCCCAAGCAAAGGAGAGGAGACAGAGATTCCAGAGTCTTGATTTATAACCAATTGGTATTTTTACTTTAATGAAGATGTCCTTTTGTTTCTCCTTAAAGTCCTCTCGTATTCTCCCTTGGTAGGTCTTGGGAGGGCTGAAGAATGGAAAATGTACCTATTTTCTACTCACCTGAAGGTGGCTAAATGAACCACAGCTAAAACATACCCGTGTCTATTTTCAGGAACTTATGTTTATAACTGCTCTTAATTTGTATTACAATTCTTATAGCTGTTGTAGAGATGCTCTAAGGTAACTTTTAATTACTCCTAGCTCTGGGACCCTTATTTTGCCTGTTTCTAATTTTAAGATGGCAACTCATAAATAGGAGTTGGAGATACACAAACATCAAGAACTGAAGTTAGCAGATGCATGGAAGATGTTGCAATGTCACATTCTAGAGCAGGGTTTCAGTAGAATCAGAGATCTCCTTGAAGTGGTAGGCAATACTGTGTGTTAACACACACTTTTCTTTCTTTCTTTCTTTCTTCTTTTTTTTTTTTTTTTCTGGGACAGAGGATCCATATCACTCATCAGATCCATAAACAAAAAAGGGAAAGAACTACTTCCCTGAAGGGAAACTCAGGCTCATAGAAGCTCATGTTCCAACATGAATTTCCAAAAACAAGGCATTCTTAGTTACCTGAGAGAGTAAACTGAGAAATCTAGTGTGAAAATATAGATTCGGTTTTGGAAACATATCATTTAAAGTTTATAGAAAATGTTCCAAGATTATTTAGGGAAATAGTTAAGTGCCTTCAACTTGTTAAATATACCATGGAAATGATTAAAAAGTGTAAATATTTCTTAATTTCTGAGCAGAGACCACACCATCAGCCACCTCTGAAATTATATCAAGAATCAGTTGAGGGATTGAGGTTGTGACTCAGTGGTAGAGTGTTTGCCTGGCATGTTTGAGGCACTGGTTTTGATCCTCAGCACCGCATAAAAATAAAATAAAGGTAAAGACATTTTTTATTTTTAAGAACCAGTTGAGGTAAAAAATAAAAAATCTGGGAAAGATTTTCAAACAAAAGGTTTTATTTTTTAAAACATATCTGGAAGCACTTTAGTGCATTATGGAAAACTTAGGACTTAGAGATAGCCCTGGACTTGAGTTCCAACTAATAATTCTAGGATTCATTGGTGAGTAGCTGTATTGCCTAATGTCTGTGTGACTCTGAACAAAATCATTTTTCTTACGTCTTTGATACCTTCTTACATATCTTGCCTCAATCTCTAAGCTATTTGGAGCAGTGTTTCCCAATTTGTAGAGTACAAATGACAAGGAATTTTAAAAGGTCTTGCTGAGAAAGTAAAGGGGCAATGTTAAGTACAAAGAAGCTAAACAAATTTCTTTACTGCAGATCTGTATTCTGTTATTCCATCCTGTGTGTAATGGCTCTTCTGAGATAAGGTCATATTAAGAGGTATTGCCCTAAAATATTTTCACCATGGGCCTCTTTTTGCATGAAGACCCACAGATTATTAGTGTTCCAGTTTGCACAAAAAACTGTGGTTCAAAGAGTCAAATGCAATGTCTTCTTCTTATAAATTTCCTCAATTACATTTTCTCTCCCACCTATAAAAATAATTCATGGTTTATTTTTCATAATTTTATATTCTTGCTGGAACAATTTACTTCGGCAACATATGGTACAAATTCTTTATCTGTTCTCAGCTTCTCACATGCTTCCAGTTTCAATCAGTAAATGCTAACTTGGTTATTTTGGGTAATTGGTTACCCATTGGCTAATCTTCCAGGCCTAGAATCTCTGCATCCTTTTATATCCCTCAGATATATCAAGATGTGTGGATTAAGTTTTGACAACAGTGAGAGTGATGTCCCCTGGAGCAGGCAGAGAGATGCTGAGGCCATTCGGCTATGTCGACTTCCATGGAAGGGCTCATGGTCTCTGGTCTAGTGGAACAAATACAGTGTCTACATAGAGAATTAACACCAAGTAGAAAAATGCTAGAGGAGCTTGGAAGAGGGATACGTGTTCAGCCTGACTCTGGCATGGGAACAAGACAGAGCCTCTAGCAAATGGCTTTGACCATCAAGGGAAAGCATAGGGCACCAAAATCTGAAGGCTCTTAGATGTCTCCACCTGAGGGAGCCATGCAAAGGAATTCAGCAAGAATATTTGGAGTGTTACTGGCTGGACAGGTGGGTTGGAAGCGGGCTATCCCCAGAAGACAGGGCTATCATACAGGTAGTGAGAAGCCATTAGGTTGTTGCACTGGAAACCATCATGTTCAGATCCTGGGCATAGAAAGGCCCCATCCCTCCAACTCCACCTGCCCTCAGTAACTCTTTCTGGATATCTAGGCATTGAACCCAAATGAACCCTCCTCCTTCTGCTGTATTATGTCTTTACTAATCTTCATGTCACTGTTTCTATTTGAATTTCATTTCTGCTTAATACAACCATTAGGAAGCCAGCCCAGAAGTGTAGGTACCTGAAGTATAGGAATCACCAATAAAATCTCTTTTTTCTAAGCCAACGTAATCCATCAATTTTGTTTTCCCTTTCATTCCCCTTACATTACATATACTGGAAAGTTCCATTCCAATTGCTTTAGTGAGTGCTTGGTTCATACAGCAAATGTTGGGTGTTGGTTTATTTTTACCTTCATTAAAAATGTAGATTATGTGGTCCCAAAGAGTGTCACGCTCTCATTAAAACTGATTATAACATTTATGGAAGAGCCTTGTAGGAAATTTATTTTTTTTGTTTGAAAATTAGGAAGAAATTCAGTTTCTTTTTCTACTTTAAAGTACCCATTTCACAGAGGGAGGTTAAGTATCCATTCTGTTCCTAACACCAGCCAGTTCTTCCAAGCAGAAATCTGTTGTTTCAATAACACCACAGCAGAAAACACACTGAATCATTTTGCTCCTCATCCCTGACTAGTTTTCAGATCAAATCCATGGCCAAAGCCACACTAAGCAATTAACTCACACGATTCCAGGGGTTTCTTGATTGTTTTTGTTTTATAATCCTAGGGATTAAAACCATAGCCTAGTGCATACTAAGCATGTACTCTACCAATCAACTACAACTCTAGCCCAACTCCACGTTTCAAGTACTTTGTTTTTGGTAAAGAAAACATTCCCCCATCTGGACATGGTGGGGCATGCCTAAAATCCCAGCAACAAGTTCAAAGCCAGCCTCAGCAATTTAGTGAGGCAACTTGGAGAGATCCTGTCTCCAAATAAAAAATAAAAAGGGCTGGGGATGGGCTCAGTGGTTAAGTGCCCCTTGGGTTCAATCCCTGCTACCAAAAAAAAGAAAGAAAGAAAACATTTCCTAGAATAGACTAGTAGGGAAAAAAAAAAAAAAAAGGGTACGAAAGGACTGTCACTCCAATTTGTTTGTTCCTGGATTATGATTTTACCTAGCAAAATTTCCTTTAACTCTGCAGAAGATGATCCCAAAATTGTGAGCAAAAGTAACTTGTAAATTTTTCTGCTAATTCATAAGACTCAGTGTAATCAGAACAAAGCAACTGTAGGAATCTGATGTGTCTTGATGCTAAGGAGCTAGCAGAGAAACCGGATTCTGGATTTTTCATCAATTACAATTTGACTACATGATCAGGTCACATTGTTGGTCTGATGGGGACACCCATGACTTGACCCTCTACCTAGCATTCTTTTGGACCTCAAGGTCATGTGAATGTTCTTGGCACAACTTCACCTATATGGACTCCCATGGTTATTTGGGTTCCCACTACTAGGGCCGGGATTCTGCCACTTTGGGCTGCTGCTGTGATGGGGATAGGAATGTTCTTTCCACTGTGGAAGTACAGACGCTCCTCAGGTGTCCTCCAGTAGGGCCCTTACTTAGGTGGTGAAGAGGGAAAGGAAGGGCAGAAGAGAAGAGGGAAGTAGGCGACAAAAAATTTGGAAGCTGGAGTAACTTGGTCTCACTTAGTTTTTTCAGAGCAAATAAGGAATTTTATCCTGAGTTGTGGTTCCTGAACTCATGTAGGAAATAGCAAGTTTAATGTAAGGAATCATTCTAAGATGATCAAATGCATTTTGTTGGAATGAATTTCTCTCCTTGATGATACTTGGAATTTTATTTCCAGTTGGCCCAGAAGAGAGAAGTTCCTGGAAAGTTTTATGTAGATCAATATGCTGCTTGATTTTTTTTTTCTCTAAGTCACATCTAATGTTTTCTCTATATTTGATTTGCTTAAAGGTGTTTCTGTTTGCTGTGCCTTCTGTATTTGGAAATATTTATTATAAGGATTTAATAATCTATTCATATAATTAAGGAAAAACCAGCAAATCATTGCTTTATATGAGTGCTCTATAAATACCAGTTGTTGGTTTTTTTTGTTTGTTTGTTTTCAGTCCTAGGGATGGAACCCAGGGCTTCTCACATTTGAGGCAAGTACTCTAACACTAAGCCCCATCCCCAGACCCCCTTTTCATTTTTATTTTGATACAGGGTTTTTCCAAATTGCTGAGGCTGGCCTTAAATTCAATCTTCTTGCTTTAGCCTCCTGAGTAGCTGGGATTGCAGGTAGACATCACCATACCCATAAATCTCAATTTTGATAAAATGACCTAACATAAATCATTTTGATATTTCAAGAATTGAGTCTAAACTTATTACTCTTATATAGCAGTAATATCTAATTCTTAGCTGGGTGTGGTGACATCTCCCTGTAATCCCAACTTCTCAGAAGCCTGAGGCAGAAGAATCACAAGTTTGAGACTAGTCTAGGCAACTTAGCGAGATCCTGTCTCAAAGTAAAAAATAAATAGAGCTGGGTTTGTAGCTCAGTGATAACGTGCCCCTGATATCACAAAGAAAAAATAATCTCTAATTCTTACAACACCCTACCAAAATTTCAAGAGGTTAAGTTAAATTAGAATTAAGGGAGTATAAACAGTGCTCTGAATACATAGCACTCGGAAAGCTTTGAGTGAGTTAGAAGATTAAATCTCCTAGTAAAACATTATACAAAGAATTTATGGAAATATCAATTAATTTCCAATGATGTTATCCATGAGATTATAAAATATAAATTAGTTAGAGTTGCATTGCAGAAACCTTAGGAATATTCCCTTTCAATTATAAACTACTTAACTAAGAGGAAAAACAAAGAGTTACTCATGAAAAGTTAGAAATTAAGATAAACAAAGGATCTAAAAAGAAGCAAATATTTTATGGGGATTTGCTAAACAAGATTAAGAAATGATTATTCTTTCATTTTAAATTTTACCTCTCCGATGCCTTAAATTTAAATGGCTTTCAAAAATTCTTTTCTCTTATTCAGGCCTGCAGACATAGCTCAGTGGTAGGGCATTTGCCTAGCACATGTGAGGCCTTGAGTTCAATCCCCAGGACTGCAAGAAAATCTTAGTCTGAGAAAATCAGAGCCTGAGAAATCACTGTCATCCATTTGACTCTTAAGTTGTTTTGCATTATTGGAATCTGAATTTTCTCATAATTTCAAAGTAAAAGATGTCAAAAATCCCACTAAATGTCAGGTTAAAAGACTGGGTGCAGTGGTGCTTGTAATCCCAGCTACACAGGAGGCTGAAACAGGAGGACTGTGAATTTGAGGGTTAGGCAACTTAGTGAGACTCTGTTTCAAAATAAAATTTAAAAGGTTTAGGGATGTGGCTTAATGATAGAGCGCACCTGGAGCCATCCCCAGTACTGCCAGACTGGGCACAAATAAATAGCCAAGAGAATCATTTGATCACATTTACTCTTAGTGATTTTCTCAATCCATATACTATCAAGTATATGGATTATTATTCATGAATCTGAATTACAGTATTGTTCATGAATCCTGAAAACCAGGGTGCCAATGGACACCCTGCAGAAATAAATAGACTAAATGATGTGGAGATCACTTCTTCCTCCACAGGAAGGGTGTCTTTGCTTTAGTCAGAATATCTAAGACGCTAATAGATTTATTCCTCGTATTCTGGGTCATAGAAGTTATGACCTAGATCAGCCCGAAGAGGACACTTGTCTTTAAGAATCTCAACTTTTCTCTAAGTCCCTCTTTTCCCCTGTCTCTGTTACTCTGATAACTGTGTGTTATATTGCAGTAATCCAAACAATTTCAATCTACCAGATTTTCATAGTCCAAATAATTAAAGATAAGTACATTTTTTAATGTTTTAATTTGCACTTTTTATCATTTCAAATAATAAAATACTCTGTTACACTTTCTATGGCATTTCTATGGGACAAAACGAGAGCATTATGTAGGTTTTTAGTTAGAACAAAGAGAAGGTGGGTGGAGAAAGCAAGAGGTTGGAGGCTGGCTGGGCAGCTTTTCACCCCAGGCATTAAATTTTATGAAGCTCAGAATTGCCAGGGGACTGGGGAAGAAAGGGAAAGTCCTGGAAAGGACAGAGAGACAAGTCTGGCTGCACCTTCCTCTGGGATGCCTAATGGACCAGTGGGACTTCTCCAGATGCCACTCTGTGTGCTTTACAACCTTCCTCCCTTCTCCTCTGGGGCTGCTTCCTGTTCTTTGGCATATTCTAAACTTGAAGTGTAACTCAGTAAACGCCTATCCATCCTGAGGTTGATGTTTGTGTTTTTCTTTCTAAAAAATTTTTGTCTTTATTATTTTCTCATATTCTGGACTGTGCTTTCCTGTTGGAGAGGCACCCTGATCTCTTCCTCTGAGCCTTCTAGAATTTTCTATTTTGACCTTCCACAGTCTTCTGGAGGAAAAGTGTTCTTGCTAGTTATTTGACAGTTGTGTAATTCTGACTACTCATTTCATTCTAAGAACTATGCAGGATCTGTCAAATGTAGCATCTGTTACCATTGTTGGGCCTGGGATGTGAACTGTTCTGTCAGTGGCTAACATCTACATAGGGCCCACAGCATGGCAGGTGTCATGCTAAATATTTTATATTTAACCCTCAGAACAATTCTTGAGATTGGCAGGTCTCATTATCCCTGTTATACAGATGAAGAAACAGAAGCACAGAAAGCAAAATAACTAAGGATCTGTATCCCTGAACTTTTGTTGTTGTTATTTTTGCAGAACTGAGCTTTGAACTCAGGGATGCTACATCCCCAACCCTTTTTAATTTTGTGACAGGGTCTCAAAACATTGCTGAGGCTGGCCTTGAACTTGCAACCCTCTTGAGTAGCTGGGATTATAGGTGTGTACCTGTGTGCCAACATGCCAGCCTTATTATTACTTTATGGTGCAAATTTGCCAACTTAACTTTTTTTTAGAAAAACAGGAATTGAACCCTGGGGCATTTAACCACTGAGCCACATTTTTATTTTGAGGCAGGGTTTCATTAAGTTGCTGAGGCTGGCCTCAAACCTGGGATTCCTCCTGCCTCAGCCTCCAGAGTCTCTGAGATGACTGGCATGTGCCACTGCACCCAGCCATTTTAACCATTTTTAAGTATATAGTATAGAAATGGTCACCTCATGCACTTTGTTATGTAACCCCTCTCTAGAACTTTTTCATCTTGTAAAACTAAAATTCTGTATCCATTGGATAATAGCTGCCTCATCTCTGACCTTACACAGAAGAGTTTAATCAGATGTTCATACACAGGGAATAGCATCTGTCCTGGGCCAGGATACAGCTCCTTCCTGAGTCCTCTGCCATTTGAGGCATACATATACAGTGATAGAGAAAAAGGGAAATAAAGTGGGGAATAAAGTGACTCTTGGGACCTTTGTGAATCAGGGCCCTCCAGTCTCCCTATTGCTTATCTCTAGTGACTTTGCACAAGCCTGTGGGATTCCCAACAAGGTAACCGCAGTGTGGTATGAGACATTATCTTACTGTCCAGTTACAAAGTTTTCCATAGTTATTGTGAAAGAGCACAGTGATTACTTCACTCTCAAAAATTCTTCCTTAGAAATGGTCATTACTTTTATCACCAAGGACTACAGAAACATCAATCAGATAGAACTCAAAGGGCCTAAATTCCAGCTTATTTTGGTTCAGCGACTGGACAGACACAGCAGTCTCTCTGCAGCTGTTGTGCTGTGCAGATATCATCTCCAGGATTCAGTCTAGGCCAGACTTGCCAGCGGTCTCATGCTTTGCTCTCGATGGCCGAATCGTCCTTCATGTCTATTGACTCTTCCATGATGAACAGTTGCGTTTTAGGGCTCAAACTCTAATAGCCACCTTTGTGTTTCTATCAGAATGTGAAAAAGACTGACTGGTTCCAGGAGTGGCCAGATTCCTACGTGAAGCACATCTACAGCTCAGAGGACAGGAATGCACAGCGGCACCTGAGCAGCTGGGCCATGCGCAACACGAACAACCACAACTCTCGCATCCTCAAGAAGTCCTGTCTGGGTGTGGTGGTGTGCGGCCACAACTGCTCTACCAAGGAGGGGCGCAAGGTCTACCTGAGACCTGCGATCTGTGACAAAGCCCGGCAGAAGCAGCAGAGTGAGTGGGACTTGGTGGTACTGGCAAGGAAACTGGTGTCCCTCCAGATGCCTCTGTCCAGATGGGCCAGTATCTCCCAGCACATCCCTAAGGCTGTGTTAAATCCCAACGAACCCTTCACACTTTAGTGCAGTGGGGAGCCAGGCTGAGTATATTCAGGGGAACCAACCCACTCCCTTGTTCCCTAACCTCACAATTCTACACATCCAGAGCTCCCACCGAGAAACTGCTCCCTTGGGTTAGGCAGCTGATGCAAGCCCCTTGTTAAAAAGAAGATAGATCACAACTTCTATCATGAACTCATCAGTGACCCATGTAAAGTTTAGTAGAATTAGAAAGTAAAAGTTTAGTATGAAGTGGTTTATCAGACTTGCCATCTAACATCTTGGCAATGAGCCCCTGTGTGACCTTAATGCATGCATTCATCTGGAGGGCAATCGTGGGATTAATTTAAAGTTAGATTTAGATCTGTCCACTTAGGTTCATATCATTATCACAAGCTGGAATGTTTGTTCTTTTTATTTTCTGTACTCATGGATTGTGAAATAGACACTCTTCATGTTCCCTGTTCCAAAGCCCACTGCAGACCCCAAGTTATTTCACATTCTTTCCTAGTAATTTGTTTCCAAAACTTGCTCTCTGGTCAGAACCTGTTATTAGTCATTCATACCCTAGTAAAAATTTAATGGCTGTGTTCTCTCTCCCAGGGGGTTTTTCCCCTTGATCCTTAGTTCAATTGTAAAATGAAAGAAAATTTTTCTCTACTCTAAAAGAATTTTAAATATCAGCAAATAAGTAGGGAGACCTTTTTCTGCTCAAAAGAGCTCCTTGTTGACCTGCTAACTACCCATACCCCACTTAGAAGGTAGCATCTTGCTGTATCCATGTATAAGACCAATCTAGGCCATTATGGTGGCCAGGTATTCTTTGGTCTGGGGGGATTTTTATGGACAGAAGTCCATAAAACCACCCAGGTATATTTGCTACCATACAGAAGTTGAGTCTGTGCAGGGCTCATAAGTGCCCCATGTGACTCAGCCAGCCAGGTACCATCACTTTCTTTTGCTTTTTGTAGAGAAAAGTTGTCCCAACTGTAATGGGCCTTTGAAGCTGATTCCTTGCCGAGGCCATGGGGGCTTCCCCGTCACCAACTTCTGGAGACACGATGGACGCTTCATATTCTTCCAGGTTGGATTTGAGTTAGTTATGTGATTCTGTTTCTCTGTAATTTGACAAATGTTTGCAGAGTTTCTTGGAAAAAGTAGGCTCTTCAGAAGCTAGAGACACTGGAGTGAAGACAACCCTGCACCAATGCTGGGAGTCCCTGCTCAGGGAGAGCAAATATCTGCACCCCACACTTCAGCCAAGGTTGGAGGTGCTGGGAAGCCCTGGGGAGGAAGCTGGCTAAGAGGCCCTAGCTCCTGAGGACAGACAACAGCTAATCAGATCACACCTGGGCTAGCAGCCTTCAATGGCCACCTCTGACTTTTAACTATCTCTGGAAACTTGAACAAGTTACTTTTCCCCTAAAAGCACCATTTTTTGCTAAAACATAAGAAATTCAAATGGGGGCAGTGGTGTAAACAGTCATGACAAATGGACTCTGATATCAGACTACCTGGATAGTCTGATATCAGAGTGCAGTACTAGCTAACCAGATATAAAAAAAAAAAAAACAAAAAAAACAAGTAGTCCTGATTTGGAATATTTGCCAGTTTCTGTGATGTGACAGTTCCCTCCGTGACTGATGTTAAGCTGCCAGCCTTTTTTAACAATCAGCTCACAAAATTCCTAAATGTTTCACAATTGGCTCTCTGTTTGGCTGGTTCCAGTGAGGGGAATCCCAGCCAATCCCTGCCCCAACCACACTGCCCCTTACAAGGGGAGGTTACCCAGGTGGTTCAATCTCTCCTTGCCTCAGTTTCCCATTCTGTAACTGGGGGTGGAAATGATGGTGTGAACCTTAAGGGTCGTGCTGGGTGAGATAGGCTATAGGAAGCACTGTGGATGAGAGGAACCACAGGAAGAAGGAGTCTCATGAACAAGAGCAGACAGGCAGGAACATGGGGGGCTTAGGAGATACTTCAGAAGTTTTTCTCATCCTGTTGCAATAAGCAATACCACCACCATACAGTCGTGCGACAGTAAAAAACTCACACACCACAAAGTACAATCCAGTTCTTTCTTTCTTTTTAACTTCCTTGTCTCTTTTAAGTCAAAGGGAGAGCATGATCATCCAAAGCCAGAAACCAAGTTAGAAGCTGAGGCAAGAAGAGCAATGAAGAAAGTGCATGGGGCACCTGCCTCTGTCTCCCTAAAGCTGAAGGGGAACCCAGGATCCAAGGTAACCTGACATCAAGTATGCTTAAAACATACAGCAACTTGCCACCCCTGTGGTGTGGATGGGAATGGTCTGGTCTTTTACTGACAAAGAGATCCAAAAAACATACACTGTCATGCTCATTTATAAATAAGCATCTACCAAAGAAATGGAGTTGTTTTTCTCTTTCTTTCTTTTATTTTTATTTTTTTCCTGAGGCAGATCTCTCTAATTTGCCCAGGCTGGTCTTGAACTAGGGATCCTCCTGCCTCTAGTCTTAGATTTGACTCTTAATTTCTGCTCCCACCACACTGCCCCTTACAAGGGGAGGTTACCCAGGTGGTTCAATCTCTTCTTGCCTCGGTTTCCTATTCTGTAACTGGGGATGGAAATAATGGTGTGAACCTTAAGGGTCGTTCTAGGTGAAACAGGCAGTGTAGCATGCTCTCAACCATAAAAATCTATGTAAGTGTCCAGTCATCTTCCCTACTACACTTAAAAAAGAGAAACCTGAATGAGTGCTTTGGCACTCTATAATTTTATTCTAATAGAACCAAATTATAATTAAAATAATCTCCATCAAATAGCCTTGTGCTTTTTTTTCCCCTCAAAATTTCCATATGCCTCCAGAGTAGCTTGTTTCCTTAGCTTCCCTACCAATATGAAATAAAGTTTCTGAAGATTAAAGAAATCGCAGGACAAACTAAGGCATTTCCTCCTGTTCACTCTGGTTGGTCATATCCTTTTCTCTCCTCCCCTAAAACTATCCTCTTATTAGCTAATACTTTGACATAAACAAGAGTATAACTTAATTCTGAACCAGGTTCTTTTCTTATGATTGACTAGTGAGTAATATAATTCCTCCATTTATAAAAATAAATTGACTCTCCAGCACTGAAAGAAAAGTGGAGGACAGGAGGGAAGGAGAGAGGAGAGGGGAGTGGTTTGATTTTTCTTAAATCGGTCTTAAAAAGTTTCTCAGAAAGACAGGGTATTAGGTTTATGTTCGAGTGTGAAATATCTTAGGCCTGGCTGTGTGTCCATAGAGAGAAAGGACATCCAGCTTTTACTGGTTGGAAAGGTTTAAAATGGAAACCGAGGCAGCTTTTACTTCCCCAGTCTGTGGTGGCTGGGAGGGAGCTGCTGTGTGTCCCTGCTTGAAATATGCAAGGAATGAGGGGAATCTGATGAAGCACGTGCTTGTAGAGGAACTCGTGGGTGTCTGTGGTAGTTGTGTGGATTTGCTTAACTTATTAACATGAGCATTTCACTTTCCTTTCCAGTCTCTTCCAGGTGAAACACAAAGTCAGGGAAGTTTACCTTTAACTTGGTCATTCCAGGAAGGTGTCCAATTGCCTGGCAGTTACAGTGGACATTTAATAGCTAACACTCCCCAGCCGAATTCACTGAATGATTGCTTATCCTTCTCCAAGAGTTATGGTTCAGGGGGAACCACTGATCTGGCAGACCCGACTTCCACCTTAGACCCCACTAAGCTGTATGAAAAATGCAGATTTTCCAGTAATAGGATCTACAATAGTGGAGACCTGTTTCAGCCTTCTGCCTCTGGAGTCTACTCAGATTATGACAATCTGCAAGCATGGAATAAAAACGCTGCTTTGGGGAGAAGCCCTCTCAATGACAACTATTGTCCCAATTATCCTTTTCCTCTGACCGGCTGGCCTTGTGACTTCTTTCCTTCCCAGAATTCTTTGGAGAACTTTCCCCAGCAGATTCCCCTGGAACCACCTGCTGCCAAAACTAGCTGCCACCCATTATGGCCAAATCCAGGGGGCGAGCTTTATGAAGAGAAAGTGCCTGTGGATTTCAACAGCTACGTTCCTTCTCTCGCTTACCATCCACCACAGGAAGACCCCTTTCTGTTCACCTACACCCCCCATCCTCACCAGCAATGCTCCCTGCCAGGCAAGAGCACCAAGTGGGATTTTGAGGAAGAAATGACATATATGGGTTTGGATCATTGCAACAATGAAATGCTTCTAAACCTCTGTCCTTTAAGATGACTTAAATTTTTCGACAATCCCTTCCCTCCTGCAAAAAAAAAAAAAAAAAAAAACGAAAACAAAAAAACTACTTTGAGAAATGGCTGGAAGAATTTCCTTAGGAAGCAGCTTTTAAAACATAACTACAGATAAATGGGAATCACAACAAGTGGTAGGCAAAACATTTTTCATGCAAATAATCTTTTTGCCTCCTCCACCCTAATGCTTCCATCTTCAGTAAGGACTAGAAACTTACCCAGCCTGCTGTGTGAAATGCCCTCTGATCTCCCCACCCCACACTCATTGTTTGGGGCTTTTAGCACCTCTGCTACCTATTGGGTTTCATTGTCACAGACACATATCAAATGGAGCAAAGATGTGAAGAGTCCACCTGCTTAGGATCTCCTCCATGCCTTCTTTTTCATAACAAAAAATGACAAAACCCAGAAACAGGGTAGAAAGAGCTGCAGAAGTATATAAAGATAAATAGTCTAGAATTGATATATTTAATACTTTGTTTAGTAATCAAATTCATTTATAAAATATATATTTTCTAGTTGATTTCTAAGACTTGTCAAGACAGAAGCATGAACCAACTCCATAAAGGACAGCAAAACTAAATGGACACATGAAGAGAATTCCAGTGTTCTCCTACATTACTCATGTCCTTCTCCCTCCTCCTCGCTGACTACACCTTTTAAAGGGATTCCTGTCCTATTTATGTTTATTCTTTATGGCACCTAGCTCAGTGCCAAGTTCATAATATGTAAGAACTGTTTGCTTAGAAAAGTATCTTTGGGGACTGGGCATGTTGCTCAATGCTGAGGTGTATTTAGAACGCACAAGTCCTTGGGTTCAATCCTCAGCACCGAAGAATAAGAAAGAAAAGTCTGTACAATTAACATGGTAATGATTGGCTAGCCATATTTGAATGCCAGTTCCTCCTCTTTGCTGAAGTGTGTTAATGCAAACAAATAAGTATTTTTAAAAATAGATGATTTTTTTTATTTGTAACAAACGCACATGATATAAAATTAAAAAATAAAAAATAAGTTTTTTGTTCCTTGTCTTCTTGCAACACTGACCAGCTTTTCATCTGTTGTTCTAGAGATTAGATATATTCTCTCTATATATATGTATACATTATATACTTATATCATATCAGATTCATTTCTAATGTGACTTTTGTCATCCTAGGACACAATTTGAATATAAAGTCCTTGTAAATATAATTTTAAGGGTGCGTTAATACCTTACAGTCACAATTAAATAGTTCCCTTTGATGGATATTTAGATTAGTTAGACGCTACTAAATTTCTTCATCTGAATGCATAAAACATTTACTCAATTTAGCAGTTATAAAGCCAATGCTTGTGTTAATAATGTCCAGGCCAAGAAATAAGAACTTACCCTTCAAAAGATCCTCTGATTGCAGTCCCCAGTCCCATCCATTCTTGCTCCTAAGCCCTTTATGCATTTTAAAGTAATAACTAGGTTGGCTCCTTATATTTTTACCACCTTTGAATGTACTCCTAAACCAAGGTTTACTTTTGCCTTTTTGGGGGGAACCTAGCAAATAGAATCATACACTATACTTAAAAGAATGCCAACATATAGAAGAGTCCACAGGTCATAGTGTCTCAATAAATCATATGAAGACCCCAGTATGCCTACCATCTAGTTTGTCTTATGGAACCCCACATACTTTGCAGCTATCTACAAAGAATGGCCTTTCATTGAGGCTCTATTAAATATTGAAAATGCAGGAGAAAGAACAGGCTCAGGGTCCCCTAGGCTTGGGGATGTGGCACAGGCATGATGGAGGTTCCCAGATCTGAAAGGCCCCAGCTTCAGTGAGAGACTAGAGAAACAATGACTGTCTTGGAGGAAACATTATTTCTACTGGTCTGAGACTGCCCAGGTATTTCAAAGAGTTCCTCCAGTAGACTAGGTGCCCTTTTATCTCATACATTTTCTCTCTATAATCTTGAAAAACTATAATCTTGATATTTATCAAAGCAAGACCATGTATGTAGCTTAAAAGAATTAAATAGCTAGGCATGGTGGTACACACCTGTAATCCCAGCAGTTCCAGAGACTGAAGCAGGAGGAGGATTGTGAGTTCAAAGCCAGCCATTGCAAAAGTGAGGTGCTAAGCAACACAGTGAGACCCTGTCTCTAAATAAAATACAGAATAGGGCTGGGGGATGTGGCTCAGTGCTCCTGAGTTCAATCCCTGGTAGACCCCTCCACCCCCCCCCCCAAAAAAAAGAATTAAATAGTACAACAAGGCTATGGACAAAGCTGTCTCTGCTCCTCAGTCGTTCCCAACTCTCCAACAAGCCTCCAATTCTCAACTCAGCAGCTGCTTCTCACAATTACCTCCAGGTTACTCGATCGCATGCTTATACATCTGCTTTTCCATTTTTATACATCTATGCTGATTTGACCAAAGATTAGGATTCAGGACACAAATTAATACAAACTCTAACCCTAATAACTCTGAAGAGCAGTTTTATTGAAGTACAATTTATATATAAAAAAATTATTATTTTGGTGGCACTGGAGATGGAACCCAGTGGCACTCTATAACTGAGCTACCCTCTCATCCCATTTTTTAAAATTTTGAGACAGGGTGTCACTAAATTATGCAGGATGTCCTTGAACTTGTGATCCTGCTGTCTCAGCCTCCCTAGTAGCTGGGATTTTAGGCATGTACTACTGCACCCAGAAAAATGTTTTAAGTTATAGTTTGACAAATTTTGCCCACTGTATACATGGTAATTTTATAAAATGAAACTTTATAGAATATTTCCATGCCTATAAAAAATTCTGTTGGACCCTTTGTAGTCAGTCCCCTTATTAAACAATATCTAAACAGTAATTGTAAACTAATATAAAGTAATATAAAACTGTAAGTTGCTGAGGCTGGCCTTCAACTTGTCATCTTCCTATATCACTGGGATTGCAGGTATGTGCTACTACATTGGCTCTTTTTTCTAGGTTCTTTTTTAGAACTTCTTTCAACTGAGTGTTGTATTTAACAAGTTTTTATTGAGCATCAGCTAATGTACTCGCCCTGGTCATTATCATTGTACTGACTACTCAGCCCTGCAAAAAAAATTTTAATTATGTTTCTGAGCACTGGCCAGTTACAAGAACATAGAGGATACTTGGTTATAGAGACCCAGATCTATTCTGGTGAAGATAAAATACAAAATAAAAATAGAAAAGGCAACTGAAATGGGAATATGGATATTCCCATATTATGATGGCATTAATATTTATTATCCTTGATATTGCTGTGATTCATGTGTAACTGGTAAATATCCTGTTAAGCATGCGGCTCAATGCCAGACCCCTAGAAATGTACGGTGTGTATAACTGACTTGAAATGGCCCAACTGTAAAGAAGCATTGAAAGCCAATCAAACGAAATTATTGGGCCAGGTGTGGTGGCACACACCTGTAATCCCAGAGGCTTGGGAGGCTGAGGCAGGCAGATCACAGTGTCATAGCCAGCCTCAGCAACTTAGTGAGATCAGTCTCAAAATAAAATATAAAAAGAGATGAGGATGTGGCTCAGTGGTTAAATGCTCCTGGGTTTAATCCCCTGTAACCCCCCCCCCCCAAAAGAGGTTGGAGGGCTGGGATTGTGGCTCAGTGGTAGAGTGCATGCATGAGGCACTGGGTTCCATCCTCAGCACCACATAAATGTAAAATAAATACATTGTGTCCACCTAAAACTAAGAAATAAATATTTTTTAAAAAAGAGGTTGGGACTATTATTCTGATTTTAATAAAACTGTAGTATGAATAAAATGTCTAAAGTATGAACTAGTTCCACTGCTTGTCTTGCCTAAAAACTTGAAGTCAGGGCTGGAGTTATGGCTCAGTGGTAAAGCGCTTGCCTAGCATGTGTGAGGCACTGGGTTTGATTCTACACCTCATATAAATAAATGAATAAAATAAAGGTCCATCAATATCTTAAAAAATTAAAAAAACATTGAAGTCATTTATTACTTGGTTTGTGTCAGAACAAATTTATGTCTTTTCTGTCCCTCCACTTTGAGAACTTAAATGTTAGTAATAAAGCATAAAGAAAGAACAAACTCATGAGCCAAGAGAACAAAAAGGAGATAATAAACATATTGGAAATATCAACAATTTTCTGGGAGATGGGGAAGTGGATAGAGTGCATTGAGGATGCCTGAAGAATTGAAAAAAAAAAAAAAAGAGAGGACCCTAGAGGGACTGTGGATCCCACATCATTTTGCTGAGGGCAGAAGGAGAGGGATGCGAGCGCTGGAAACAGCCAATGCTTGAAGGTACTTCTTCAGGTCAGCTGTTACTGGGGAGCTTCTCTTTAAGCAGACATTCATCCAAAACATGCATCCTAGAAATGAAAAAAAAAATTTAAATAAAAGAACTTGTCTTAAAAGAAATTGAGTTAATTATTTTCTGAGAACTGAGGCTTCTTCTAGGGTGTTGTTCCCCCAGAATAAAGCACTTTTTATCCTTGCATTTTTAGGGAGTAAGGTGTAAATCCCAGCAACTCAGTAGGCTGATGCAGGAGAATTGCAAGTTTGAGGCCAGCTTGAGCAATTAAGGGAAACCTTGTCTCAAAATTAAGAAGGCTGGGGATGTAGCACAGTAGGAAAGTTCCCCTGGGTTCAATCCCAATGCAAAAATAATATTAAAATTTTTAAAGGGCTGGGGACATAGCCCAGTGGTAGAGTACTTGCTTACATTTTGTGAAACCCTGGGTTCTATCACCAGCAACACACACACACACACACACACACACACACAAAGTTAAGCCTGTTGTTTGACACTTGATCTTGATGCTAGAAACTTCTGACCTAGAGAAAGATAGCTCTTGCCTGTTATGTGATTGCAGTGGGCTATTTACATAACCCAGTAACTTAATTCCAACTTTTATAATTAACTTAAAACGCAGAAGACCCCATAAAAGTAACAGCACAGGGCATAACTGTCGTAAAGGTCAGGGTAAAACTGGTAAAGGTAAGAAGTGAAGAGCATTTGGGCAGTGTCGACAGGTCTTTGTATTTTGCTGCTGTTGACATGTTGGTGGATCCTGAGGGATCCTGATGATCCTCCACTTAGGGGAGTGCTTTCCTGTTTGCTCATAAGTACGCTTTATTCAGGAGCTGGGTAAATGGAGAAGACTGAGCTCAGAGAGGCAAGTGAGAAGATACTTCTGACCTGGACGGTGAAGTAGAGTGGGGAGTGAGGGCGGCTAAGGCATTACCAGGACGAAAGCCACCTTGGTTCCAGAGGTCACTTTAACAGCAAGTTCTTGCTCTTGTCACCCTCCCCCCCCCCCCACCGAGTCCACCAGCAGGACCTGGTGTCAGGGCTTGGTTGGAAGGTAGATGTGCTGTCTTGGTCCTTTCGAGCTCATGAGATGAGTGAAGGAAGGTTATTTAAAAACCAGGAGGACTGAGGGGAACAGAGTGGAAATTAAACAATTGCCTCTTGTGATTGAGGGAAAAAAGAATGGGATGAATCTTAAAACCAGAACCATCTCCCAAGTTTTCATTCTCATGTTCAAAACAAAAAGAATAACCTTCCAGTTTCTGACCAGAATCCACCCCTCAAAATGAAAGTATTGTCCTGGGACAAGAAGAGAAGACTCCTGGCCTTGGGGCATTTAGTGGGCTACTCCCTCATCTCACAAATATTTAAAGAGAGGCCACCTCTGCAGCAGTTCTTCTTGGCCAGGAGAGGTGACACGTACCCTATGGGATTCTTTTCGCAGCTATCTTTTGTGCTGCTAAGAAAAATTATTGTGGAAATCGAAGCATCTTCTGCTCTGCCTTGGGGTTTTAACCTGCCACAAGAAGCTGAGTTTATTTTCGTATAAAATAAAATACAAACTGTGTGTAGTGGCTCACACCTGTAACCCAGCTGCTCGGGAGGCTGAAGCAGGAGGATTGCAAGTTCAAAGCCAGCCTCAGCAACTTACCGAGGCCTAAGCAACTTAGCAAGACACTGTCTCAAAATTTAAAAATAAATAAATACAAAGAGCTGGGGATGTGGCTCAGGAGTTGAATGCCCCTGGGTTCAATCCCTGGTACCAATAAACAAAGAAACAAATAAATATTTGGATGGTATTTTGAAGTAGGAGAGAAGAGGCTTGGGCAAAATTTCAGGAAGCAGGTTTATTGACTGCAGCCTCTGAACCCTGTAGTCAATAATCTGACTTCCTGAAAATTCCTCAGGTGTCAGGCCTCTTCTGTCCTACCTCAGTTTGAGATCTTACACCTAGGTCTTTATCCATGTTTAATTGATTTTTGTACAGGATAAGAGGGATCAAGTTTCAGCCTTCTCATGTGGCTATCCAGTTCTCTCTCCAGCGTTGTTTGTTGAAGAGGCTGTCCTTTCTCCAGTGTTTCTGACACTTTGTTACAGAGAATCAGTTGACTGTAGACCTCAGGGTTTGTTTGTGGGATCTATATTCTGTTCTATTGGTATAAATGTCCATTTTCATGCTAATACCATGCTGTTTTGGTTACCAGGCCTCTGTAGTATATCATTATATTTTTTATTTGATATATTTCTTCTTCTTCTTCTTCTTCTTCTTCTTCTTCTTCTTCTTCTTCTTCTTCTTCTTCTTCTTTTTCTTATCATCATCATCATCATCATCATCATCATCATCATCATCATTAGGGGTGGTACTGGGGGTTGAACTCAGGGGTTTAACCACTAAGCCATATCCCCAGCCCTTTTTATTTTTTATTTTGAGACAGGGCCTTGCTAAATTGCTTTGAACTTGGGATCCTCCTGCCTCAGCCTCCCAAGGCAATGGGATTACAGGCCTGTGCCACCACACCTGGCTATGTTCTCTTTCAAGATAGACATTTACTGCTCTGGAATTCCCTTTTACTGCTTCTGTGTATCCCACATGTTTCCGTATGTTGTACTTCCATTCTCATTTGTTTTGAGGGATTTAAACATTTCCCTTCTGACTTCCTCAATGATCCACTGTTCATTCAAAAATATGTGGGTTAGCCTTTATGAAGTTGTAAAATTTCTTTTGTGGTTGACTTCTAGTTTGTTGTTGAGACTTTCAACTGAATTTTTTATTTGATTTATTGTACACTTTGTTCCCAAGATTTGTTATTGATTCTTTTTCAAAAATGACATCTTTCTGCTGAATTTCTCATTCATATCCTGTGTTGTCTTCCAAACTTCACTTAACTATTTAATCTGCATTCTCTTGGATTTCTTTGGGCTGTTTTATAATCATTCTTTTAGTTCCTTATTGGGCATTTTGTCCATGTCAGGTTTTTTTTTTTTGGGGGGGGGGGGTTCTGTTGTTTTGGAGGCATCATATAAAAATTTTTAAAAAATTTTTTAATATTTATTTATTTATTAGTTTTTGGCGGACACAACATCTTTGTTGGTATGTGGTGCTGAGGATCGAACCCGGGCCGCACGCATGCCGGGCGAGTGCGCTACCGCTTGAGCCACATCCCCAGCCCATCATATAAAATTTTTTGAAAATATTTTTTATGCTCCTATATTGAGATAGATGCATCTGATGGGTTGGATATTGCTACAACTTTTATGGGGTAGCCTCAGTAAGCAGCTATTTCCTGGAGAGTGTCTGGGGGTATCAGATTGTTATGGAATGTTGACTTTATCCTAGCTGGCCTCTATTGTATAGTCTCCTCTTGCTTCTTTGTCTGTGATTAATGACTTTAGGCGCAGTACATACTGTGGTGGAGTCAGAGATCCACTGTCTCTGTGGGTCATGCAAGCACAGGGCCACTCTGGGAGTTCAGGCAGGTGTGGAGTAGCCATCAATGGGTGCAGGAAGCTCATTGTCCACCTCCTCCTACAGTGTGAGTGGTGGCCCCTGTGAGAGAACAGGACCTTCCTGGGGCACTGTTGATGCTAGCTCTACTATTAGCAAGTGCCTCTGGCATGACATGCTTCAATCAGTCAATGATGTGGGCCAGGTGTTGCATGGGGAGAGGCAGTGGCAGGGACTGCGTCACCCTCCCCACTGCTGCTCACATCCAGCAGTGACAGCAGTGCATGCCCTGATGTCGTGCAGGGGCTGCGAGGTGGTGGGAACTGTGTGAGTGAGGTAACATCAGGAACCTTGGTGTTCTTCTCTACCACTTTGGTGACAGTGCCTACTTGGTGGCAGGACCCCAGCTATGGTCAGCAAATTTTCTTTGGGGGGCTCTCTTTGGCCACGTGTGCCAGAAGCAAGGTAACAGCAACAGGGCAGCAGTTAAGACCACAGTGTTCCCTCCCACTGTCTTTAACAGGCCCCTGAGCATAGTGCAGTGGGGAGGGGCTGTGGGAACCTCATGAAAAACTGCTTCCAGTCCTGGTGCTGTTGTGAATCCACACGTGGCTGGCCATGCACTTGGTGTCACGTAGCAAGTGTCCTAATCTCCTGGTTCTCAAGGGCAGTATCTTCTGTTCTTCTCTCAAGTAAGCTTGGGTCACAGTGAATCATAAGGGCCAAGCCCGGTTTGCAAAGCAGCTGCCTCCCAAGCCAATGCAGTGGAAAGTCTTTGGGGGTCCCAGAGATGGGACTATGCAGCAGTTTCTGTCCTCTAGAGTAGTTAAAATTTAGATGGTATTTCCCCTCTCCAGATGGTTCCTGGCTACAGCTCTACAGATGTTTGCAGGCAGCCGATGTGAGATCCTTTTTCAAAGCAAGGTTACTGCACAGATTTCAAGTTAGTTTCTAAGACCGCTGCAAGCTGGTGAGGATTGTGAAATTTTCCAGTAGCTCCGATGGCCAGCATCTGCACTGATCTGCACTGCTAGAAGTTGCTGGGGCTCTCTCTTTCACCCTTACTCTTGCAGAAGGGAGACTCCTCCTCCCTCACCTATGAATCAGTGTAGTAAATATTAGTATTTTGTTTCTCTTATTACACTATTGTCCCAGGTTTTGTAATCTTACAGGGTGCCAGTGTTTCTCTTGCTGATTCCCAGTATTCTGGCATGGTCACTAATCTCAAAACATTGCTACACACCTGTTATTTTGGTTCTTCTTTGTGGAGGAGGTGATATGTGCTGGGCATTCCTGTTCAGCCATCTAGAATCCTCTTGAAGACTTTTTTAAACTCTGAAAAGAATATGTCATGTATGATGCCTTTAAATAACAAAGCTAGAATTCACTACAATAAATACAACTTTAATGTAAGTTTTTCAAGAAAAGAGAGGCCAGTAGATAATTCCTATTAGTTCCTATTATTCCTGAATTGGCAGGGTTCAGGCTCAGGGATCCAAGGAGGCTTGATAAAGTTTCCAGAGTGCGTCAATCATCAGGCTCAGAACAAAATAAATTATAGCCACTGTTTAAACAGACATGCCAGCATTCAGGTTTATGTGACACTCTTCAGTAACCTAAGGACTATAGATGGTGAGTGACAATGTTGCTAAACTGACACAAGTCACCTCAATTCTATGAAAAAGTTTATTTTTTACTATATTCTAATATTTCTGAAATACGGAGATACATCTCCTTATTTATGTATATATTTAATGTAGTTTTCTTTCTTTTTTAAAAGTTCCCATAAAAACTGTTATTAAATCAGTGGCTCATTTTACCATAATGGCACCTAGGTATTAAGAAATCTGAGTAATCTCAGTTCTCAGGAGCTGAGAAGCCCATCCCACTTAGAATGAGTGCAATGCTGAGTGCAATTCTTCTCCCTTGGGAGCCCCAAGCACTGTGTGACAGGTAGAGCCCAGGCGTACCTTAGGTTCACCTGCTTGGGTGGCAGTAATATTGGCAATATGCCCTGGAGTTTGTCCTACCTGCTTTGTGACAGTCCAATTTCCTGTTGTTTCTGGATCCAGGGAGTCCTTAAGGTGGGTGAGGAAGATGTGTCTGTTGGCAGCTCCCAGAGCACCTCTCTGGCTGCCACTGTGCTGCTCTGCTCTGTGCCATCGGCGCCCACTCACTGATGCTGCCTCCACCAGTCTGCTCCAGCATCCCCAAGGCCCTGTCCACACCTCTGCATCCTTCACTGGCCTGTGAGAACTCATTACAGCCCAGGAATTCTCACCTGCCTGAGCTCTGAAGTTGCTGGGTTAATATCCTCACTATTTGTGCTTTTTTTTTTTTTTTTGAGAAAGGAATTAAAATGCTTTAATTAAAAAATCACAAGTGGATGATAAAGAACATAGAAACTGAAAATTTACAAAATGCGTCATGGATCATGGACAGTGCTGAACAGCAGAAAGGAATGATGGATGAATCTGCATTGTTCTGGTTGCTCCTCCTGCCACCTGTCTCCAAGGAAAGCCTGACGTTGATTAGATACTGAGCCAGGCTAATGCTTGCAGCAGATCCAGTGATGGTAGCCTGCCTATCAGTAGATCCTTCCACTGGGTTTACAATTTCGATCTGCGCCCCAGACATTTGATGGATCTCATTGATTTTGGCGCCTTGATGCCCAATTATGCAGCCAATCAAGTCATTTGGAACGGTGAGTTCCTGAGAAATAGTCTGAGCAGACGCATTCAAACCTGCACTGAATCCAGTATTGCCATGTGTCATAAGAAAATGAGACTGATGCAACTTGGTCAAATCTGGCTGTGGAGTGGCCTACTGTCCTTGAATGGCATAGGCCTCTAGAGATGGTCCCTCTAGGTCAGGGTTTAGGCACATGAATGGGGTGGTTTGGGGAAAGCTCGAACTGTCATGCCTGTGTCCTGACCACTTGCAAAGATGATTGGAGACCCTGATGGCTTGGGTCTATACGGGATGGTCACGCCCTCCCAGGGGAACCCCAACATGACCACGTGGATCTGTTTGACATACTCAGTGATGATTGGGGAGTGATGGCCTACTCAGTTGAATAGGGGAGAATTTCCCCTGCAACTTGGACTTGAGCACCTGTCCGCTCTGTATTTCTTAATCTTGCAACCATCTTTTCCAATGAGAAAGTCACACTGACTAGCAGGCACCACCAGCCTCAGAGTGACCAGAGGTCTACTGGCAGCTGTACTATTGGTCATACAGCTGTCCTCTTCCAGTTTGTCAATGATCATAGCAAAGGCTTTGAAGATGGTATTAGCCGGCCCAGTCAAAGTGATAATTCCCTCAGGACAATTCCCTTCTGAGATGTCAATACATGCACCACTTTTATACATACTGCCATACTATTGTCTGTTGTATTCTGCTGTCTTTCCTATCCTCTACTATCCCTCCTCCCCTCCCCTCCCCTCCCATCTTCTCTCTCTATCCCATCTACTGTACTTCATTTCTCTCCCTTGTTTCCCCCCACCTTTTCCTTCACCTCCTCTTATATGTAATTTTGTATAACGATGCAATCTGTATACGGGGGGGGGAAAATGGGAGTTCATAACCCACTTGAATCAAATGTATGAAATATGATATGTCAAGAGCTTTGTAATGTAAAAAAAAAATACATGCACCACTCTCCTCCTGCATCTTCTTAACTGATCCTCCTTTCTTTCCAAGGATACTGCCAACTTTCTTTCCATGCATAAGTAGCTGGATGACACACGTAAGAGTGACATTTAGTTCACTTTCAATTACATCAGTGCCCATGTCGAGCAATGTTATGGGGAGCTGTATTTTGAGTGTTCCAGTCTTTGGTCACTGGTGGGGGTGAAAGTCAAAAACTGCAGGCACTACCCGATGAAGGGGGAAAGGAGGAGCAGGTGGGGAGAGAAAGGCAGGGAGGTTGGAACCAAACAGGGGGGCAGGCCAGAGGGTGAGTGCCTTCCCACCCCCTGAGGTCAGAGTGCAAAGGGGAAAGGGGGTGAAGGAGTTGAGGAGAAAGAGAAAGGGGAAAAGCAACCCGGAGCAGGTGGAGGGAGGCTGGGCGGGAGGGGGTACAGCTGCAGCTGCTGCCTCTGCTGGCCTCCCCTCACCACTTGCTCTTGATCACTAGTTCATCTCTCCTAGAATAGGGCAGGCCCCCTCCTTCTCACACACGGCCCTTCCCAGGTAAGCTCCACTCTAGAGGTGTTCAGGACCAAGTCACAGTCACTCTGGGATGGAAGGCCAGGTTGGTGGGAGGAATGGTGGCTGGGATATGCTGCCTTTAAGCTGTAGTTTTTTGAAGACCCAGGTCTTGAGTCTGGCCATTTTGCCTATTCCTTAGTAGTCACCAAGCTTTGTCCCTCAGATCTCCATTCTCCTCCCTACAGCTTCACTTACAACCAACCTTCCTATCCTCCCCAAGTCCCTAAGCATATCTGTACACACCTGTATCCCAGCCAGGGATGAAAGTTCTAGTTCACTCTCATAGAATGCCTCACCCCAAGAGTTTCAAAAAGCTGAAGGAAGATGGACTGCCACTTTACAGGTGGAGTAGACTTTGGGACAAAGTGCTCAAGTGACCAAACATACCTGACATCCAAGCAGGTGAGCCTAAGCCATACCTGGATTATATCTGTCACCCAGTGCTTAGGGACCCGAAAGATACAACTGGGCTCTTAGCTTCCAGCAATATTTGTTGAGCCTCCAACATTAGGGTGTGGCAAAGCCCTCTCTGCAATACTTAGAAGAATTCTTCAAATTTCATTGTTTCCCCAACATTCCAAGAAGCACACAAACACTTTGGCATTATCAGTTGTCATTCTGTCTCTCACATCCATTTTAATCATAGTAGTAGTTTCTATTGGTCCTTTGATAGCAAAAGCTTAGGATAGAGACATAGCACTATGAGCTAAGGTAAATTCTGGGCCTGAGCTGGAGGCCATGGACCCTGCCTGTAATCCCAGCTATGTGGGAGACTGAGGCAAGAGGATAACAAGTTTGAGGCTGGTCTGGGCAATTTAGGAGAGAACTTGTCTCAAGATAAAAAGGGTTAGGGATGTAGCTGAGTGGTATAATGCTTGCCTAGCATTCTTGAGCCCTGGGTTCAATTCCCAGTACTGGGGAGAAAATAAAAAATCTGCACCTGAATGTGATGAATATGGAAACATACCCTGGATGAACAGAGCTTAAAAAGCTGACTTTAAACTGGGCTCGGTGGCGCATGCCTGTAATCCCAGCGGTTTGGAGGCTAAGGCAGGAGGATCAAGAGTTCAAACGCAGCCTCAGCAAAAGTGAGGCATTAAGCAACTCAATGAGACCCAGTTTCTAAATAAAATACAAATGTATGTGTGTGTGTGTGTGTGTGTGTGTGACGAGGAATGTGGCTCAGTAGTCGGGTGCCCCTGATTTCAATCTCTGGTAACCCCATCCCCCCAACAAAGTGACAACCTCCTTAGAGATATTTGTCATTTCCCAGAAATCATCAAACCTTGGCACTGTCTGCATCATGAAGTAATTGTATTATAAGCAAAACACTCTTTGAAACTGACTCTCCCTCTGGCTTCTTTGATTGAGTCACATTAGCACAACATTGATGAAATGCAAACACTGGGCAGCTGCTTTGGGCTAATGACCCTGAAAGATGTTGCCAAGAAGCCTGCAAAATACTTACCAGGAAGATGATTGAGATCTCTAACCTCATCTCACAAAATAAAGCAGGTAGGGTGATGACAAATCAGGTTCGGGTGAAAGGAGCAGATAAGGATTGGGAGTGGAGCCCAGACCTGGGGAAATCTCATTTGCCACCCACTCAGGAGTTGTGTTATCATCTCAATGAAGCAGAAAGGGATGGGACTGAGTGCCGGAAGACATTGAAGAGAAGGGAGAAAAACTCTTTCCTCTATTCTCAAGTTCTGTAACTTGGGCCCTAGAAATTAAACTGACAAAATACATATTAACAGGGGGGAAAAAAAGAAGGTATATATGGGGCACTTCAAGAAAATGAAATGAAATGGAACCCCAAAGAGTTGGACAGAACTGGAGGCCTATATACCATTTTAACACAGGGAGATAAATTTGTGGAAAAGTGACAAGGCAAAGGAACAGCGTTTTGAACTTCTGGGAGCAGTACATTGTAAGAAGGTAAATATTTGAGGGAAGCTAAAGGAAGATAAGAGTGATGTTACTAAGGTTTGCTGTGTAGACATCCCTAGTAACTAAGGGTCATTCTTCCCTTCTTAGAAGAAGAGAGGGAAAGGAGAATCCTTCATAAAGGGACTTGTATGCCCTGTTTTTAAGCAAATAAGGGACAGGAAGAGTGCTTTTTTTCCCTGTAGTCTGCTTTTTCACAGTTGCCTTCAGCTCAAAATAATCCTTATGCCAAAGTGGCGTATTCTGATCCCCTTCAATTTTGTATAATGCATCAATAGTCTCTTTTCTGCTAGATGGAAACAATTTGAGGGCAGGGACCGGTTAGCTATCTAGCTCAACATTTGATCTCTAGTACCTAGTGCAGTGCCTGACTTATTTGTTTGAAATGCAAATTAATGGATGGTTGTTTTTTAACTTTGAGCCTTAGTTTTCTTATCTTTAAAGTGAAGATAATGGATCTTATCTTAGCATCTGAATAGATCCCCTTCTACATTGACTTACTCTCCAGCAGAGCTTTTCATAGTGGCCATGAGAATGAAATTGGACAATTCTTGTTTTGAAAGAAATAGTACAAGGGTAGAAATGTCTTTTCTTTCTTTTTTTTTTTTAAAAAAAAGAGAGAGGGGGAGAGAGAGAGAGAGAGAGAGAGAGAGAGAGAGAGAGAGAGAGAGAGAATTTTAATAATTTTTTTTATTTTTTAGTTATTGGCAGACAGAACATCTTTGTTTTGTATGTAGTACTGAGGATCGAACCCAGGCCGCCGCTTGAGCCACATCCCCAGCCCCTCTTTTCTTTCTTTTTAATTTTCTCTTCTTAATTAGCATGTAATAATTGTGTTAGCACACAAGGACCAGGCCAGATGCAAACTTCGCGGATCATCTCAGCTTTTTATTCAGGATCAAAGTTTCATGCAGGAACTTTGATGGACCCACTTTCCTGGTAGAAAATGAGCCACTGGCCAAAGGGGAAGTTTGTGCTTATATAGGTTATACTGAGAGGTAACCTAATTATTGCCAGAGCATGTCTAATGGAGGGTCTGGGGTCAGTGGTCAGTTGACCAGTTTGAGGGTGTGGCATCAGTACCTATCTCTTTCCCTCTAGGGTCTCATTGTACTATCATTGAGAAAGGATTTATTTTGGGAAGGGTCAATACTTTGGCTTCTTCCCAGAGACTGCCTGTCTAGGCTTGGATGGATATTTCCTCCCCAGGGCTTGTCTTGACACTGGAAAGAATGTATTGGAAAAGGATCCATGTTATCAATCAATGGCTTTAGTTTTTACTCACTTTTCCCAGGCTGCAGTATTCTGGTGTTTTTCATTTTCCATATCCAACAAATTGTACCCATTGGTAGGGTACAGTGTGACAATTTTACATATATACAATGTATTAAACATGTCTTTTCTTGACTTAATTGGTAGCCCTTCCTCATTTGAGTGAGGAAATATGGCAAGCTTTGGCAGAGAAAATCAAGACATATCACAGCAAATTATCAACGAGACTTTTCTGTTTTGTCCACTCCCTGACCACTGTTTTCCAGGGAGTTTGAAATGTGTGGATGTACATACACACACATCCCACTCATCTTCCTTCTGCTGAGGAAACTGTACCAGAGTAGGGCATGGCTGGAGCAGCAAATGTCACACTCCAAATGCTGCATTCACAGAGGCAGGAAGGAAAAGACATATCAGGTGCACAGCTTCGAAAGGTGTGGGAGGCCATCCTCCCACTTGATTTGAGTTACCTCCCTGGCTGGGTGAGAGGCGCTTAAACACAGCTGTGTTAAAAGCCTTCCCCACCCTTTCCCAGGTCCAAGGGCTTGTCCCTGCAGAGGCGTGCCTGGCCACTGACTTGAAGACCCAATCATCGTCCTTGACCTTGGGATGCTGCCCCCTTAACCTTCATTGGATGGGATTTTTTTTACTTTTTTTTTTTTTTTTTTGAGAGAGAGAGAGAGAGAGAGAGAGAGAGAGAGAGAGAGAGAGAGAGGGAGGGAGGGAATTTTACTATTTATTTTTTAGTTTTCGGTGGACACAACATCTTTGTTTGTATGTGGTGCTGAGGATCGAACCCGGGCTGCACGCATACCAGGCGAGCGCGCTACCGCTTGAGCCACATCCTCAGCCCAATTGGATGGGATTTTCCCTGGAGTTTTTTTGTTCCCCAATAAAAGCTCAATCCCTGGCGTGCTCTCCCTCTCTCGCCAGTCTCTTCTGTAAACCTCACCACCGCATTAGGTGGCTGGAGGCAGGAGCTAGGAGAAGCCGTCTCGGAGCTCGTGTTTAAGGTAATGAGAGTCTGTCTCTTTAACTTAAAACTCCCTAGTAATTTCTTATGAACCAAACCTTCTTTCATGAAGCTCGCACTGGTCACGTGGCAGAGAAAGGGAGTTTTCGAAAAATGTGGTCTTGAGACATCTCGTTGATGTTTTCAGAACACTTCAAATGGTAGCAGCAGATCTGCTGCTCAGTGGGGAAAAGTTCTTAGAGTTGGATTTAGCTGTCCTGGATCTCTTCTAGAGCTGGCCCATGCCTTGTCCTAGTGAAGCCGGAATTAGACAGGCAGTCAGTCTAGATAAGTAAATCAAGTCAGGTCGGATCAAGGAGACCAATTTTGAGTGAGTCCAGCAAGTTGGAGACTGTTCCCTGAGGGATTGAAATGTTAATTCCTTCAGAGCCCTCCCTCCATCCTTATCAAAAACCTCCTCCTGCTTCTACCTGTAGCCAAGGTAACCTGTCCCAGAAATTGCCCCTCCCTACAGGGAGTTATAAAGTTATAAAGTTGTTAATTAATGTGTCCTGGGCTGCTCCATCCTGCCCTTCCCCCTCCTGACCACCTGTTTCCCACCTCTTGGTCAACCCACTGAGCATTCCTGGGCCTCCTCATGTAGGCTGGAAGGAGAAAGATAAGGGGAAGAGGGCAGGAGAACAAAGGAAGCCTAGGACACATAAAAAGGTAGAACATCTCGCTTCTGGAGATACCAGGACACCAGCTATGGCCCCCTTCTCCCTCTGGGGAGAAGCCTCTGTTACACCTTTTTGAATAGGCCCTGCTTTATATGCTTGCCTCAGGTGCTTCTCTAATGTTCAAACTTCAACATGTGAGGGAGCAGGACTCGTCACCGATAACTGGTGGAACATTATTGAAAGCCCACTTCTCTGGGCCTCAGTTTCCCTCTTTAATCTAAATGTCTCTAGGTCCTCTGTTTTAAAAAAAAAAAAAAAACTTTTTTATTTGTCCCTAGGGCCTCTCTTGACACTGACATTTTAGGATGGTAATGGCAGCACTAATCTGGATTTGCCAGATCTAGGTGCCATTTCTTCGGGGCATCTTCACCTGTTTCCAGCCATCTGGGCTGTTTTTGGTGGTGGTAAGAAAATGGTAAGATGGGGCTGAATCTTGCTGTAGAACCTCTGGCCAGAGAGTCAGGCCTGGTATTGGATATTTCTGGATCAGCCAAAGGACAGAGAATGGAAGCTGGTGGACATGACCAAACTCAAATGTGTGCAAACCTACCTGAAGGAAGACTTGATGTACGAGATGGTGGCTATAACCATGGGTGCTAAGCTGCTAGGACTGTGCTCAGGCCAATGCCTGCCTGGTGATACTGCCTTCTAAAAAACTCTGAGCTCATAACCTACATTAAGACCCCTAGGAATAGAGGCATAGAGGTTGAGCAGTGCTGATGGAGCCCAGGAAATCATGGCTGTGCTAGGCAGAATAAGAGTCCTGAAGAGATGTTCATGTCCTAACCCCTAGAGCCTGTGACATAACCACCTGTGGCAAAAGAGTCATTCGTAGATTGTGGATTTTACAGTAGGGAAAACACCATGGATTATTCAAATGGCCCAAATAATTTGCATGGGAAAGGGGAAACTTTCTCAGCTGTGGTTAGATAGGTAGCTCTGATTAGGCAAATTTGGCCAGAGAATCAACATCGCTGGCATTGCAGATGGATGAGGGGGCTATGAGCCAAGGAATGCAGGAAGCCTCTTGAAACTGGAAGGGGAAAGGATTCTCTCCTAGAGCCTCCAGAAAGGAACATACCTTGCAGACACCTAGATCTTAGCCCATCCAGAGTCATGTAAAACTGTGACTTCCAGAAGTACACAATGATCAATCTGAGTTGCTTTAAGTCATTAAGTTTGTGGTAATTTGTTGTAGCAGCAATAGAAAACTAAAAGAATGACTGAGAATGAAATTAACCAGGAGATAAGGAGTATTGCCAAGGAATACAGTTCAATGAAGAAAATTGAAACTTTGGGCTGGAAATTACCTTTAACATTTCTTTTCGAAATTTTTTTTTTAGAAATTTTTTTTTTTTAAAGAGAGAGTGAGAGAGGAGAGAGGAGAGAGAGAGAATTTTCAATATTTATTTTTTAGTTCTCGGTGGACACAACATCTTTGTTGGTATGTGGTGCTGAGGATCGAACCCGGGCCGCACGCATGCCAGGCGAGCGCGCTACCGCTTGAGCCACATCCCCAGCCCCTCGAAAATTTTTATCAACACATGTTAATTGTGTATCTTGATGAATTTGGTATGATATTTCGATACATACACAGAGTGTGCATTGGTCATATCCAATCACCCCTTCCCACCCCTCTTTCCCTAATCTTCTCAGTCCCTATTGGTCACTATGCTATTTTCAGGTTGACATTTTCAGTTTCCATATATGAAACAGAACATGCAGTACTTGTCTTTCTATGTCTGGCTTAATTCACTTAACATAATGTCTTCCATTTCCATTCATTGTATTGCATATGACAGGATTTCTTCTTCATTTTTGTTCTAATTAGTATATATGACAGTAGAATGTACTTTGACACATCTTACATAAATGGGGTATAACTTCTCATTCTTCTGGTTGTATATTATGTGGTACAGGAGGCCACAGACGCCTTTCCTTCACTGCGAAGGTTAACTGTGATGGTCTGATTGCAAGTAAGAACATATTTATTGAACATCTGTTAGAATCATGCTCTGTACTAGGTGCTCTGAGTTCTTGCACTCTGATTCAATGTGTGATCTTTACACTATAGCACACAGCTCTCTGCATATCACAGGGCTCCAAAGAGATCCTTCTTTAGGAGATCACATGGAGATGCAGCACCAATGGGGTGAGAAGAATAAACAGGCAGGAGAGGAAACCTTGCTTCTAGCTTTACTCTCACACTTTAAGAAGGTACAAATCATAAGGCAAGGGGAGGATCTCTTTTGGTAATTGTCCACATTAACTTGGGATTGTAGGTCCAAATACAGTAGAAATCAGACATTAATCAAGAGGCTGCTTGCATTCCTTGGCTCATAGCCCCCTGTCCATCTGCAATGCCAGCAATGTTGATTCTCTGGCCATATTTGCCTAATCAGAGCTACCTATCTGACCACAGCTGAGAAAGGTTCCCCTTTCCCATGCAAATTATTTGGGTCCACTTGAATAATCCATGGTGTTTTTCCCTACTGTAAAATCCACAACTTAGTCAATCTACAAATGACCCTTTTGCCACAGGTGGTTATGTCACAGGCTCTAGGGGTTAGGACATGAACATCTCTTCAGGACTCTTGTTCTGCCTAGCACAGCCATGATTTCCTGGGCTCCATCAGCACTGCTCAACCTCTATGCCTCTATTCCTAGGGGTCTTAATGTAGGTTATGAGCTCAGAGTTTTTTAGAAGGCAGTATCACCAGGCAGGCATTGGCCTGAGTACAGTCCCAGCAGCTAATGAAGCCAGAATTAGATAAGCAGTCAGTATAGATAGGTAAATTGAGTCAGGTCTGATCAAGGAGGCCAATTTGAGTGAGTCCAGAAAGTTGGAGAGGGATTGAAATGCTAATGCCTTCAGAGCCCTTCCTCCACCCTTATCAAGATAACCTGCCCTTGCTCCAACAGGTTACCTGTTGTTAAGGTAACCTGTCCCAGGCATTGTCTCTCCTTTTAGGGAATTGTTAATTATGCCCCCTTCTTACTCAGATCTCCTTGGCCCCTCTGGCCCATCTGCTTCTCACCTTTTGGCCATCCCACCAGCATCTCCTGGGCCTTGTCTGGAAGGAGAGAGATAAGGGGAAGAGCAGAACAAAGGAAGCCTAGGACATATAAAAAGGCAAAACACCCTCACTTCTTGGGATACCAGCATACCAGCTATGGCCCCCTTCTCCCTCCCAGGAGAAGTCTATGTTACCCCTTTTCAAATAAGCCCTGATTTATATGCTTGCCTCCGCAGGCTTCTCTAATGTTATACTTCATTATGCGAGGAAGAAGAACTCCTCACCAGTAACTGATGGAATCAATATGAGAAAAGTAGAAATTGATATGGATTTAGCTATTTTTCAAGCTGTTGATAATTACTGATACCAAAACCTCTGCTAGTCAAATGCAGAAGTTGGTGGCATTCTGCAGGTCTGCAGAACCCACTGCCGAGCCATGGGGGAACTTGCTACAAAGTGGTTTCACCGGAAAGTATGGAAATTAGTAGAATCTAGTGACAGTCACTTTAGAAGAAAAGAAATGGCAAGAACAGAATAACCTTCAAGTTAAATCTGATGAAAAGCTGACTGTCGGGCAATGGCCTTATATAGTAACTATTCATCCCAATTTCCCCACGAGTCTTGTTTATGGTTGTTGTCCCATGAAATTATAAATAAAGTGCCATTCTTCCCACTAAAAATTATTCTGCTTTTGACAGTAAGTTGACTGCCACTTTGCTTACATAGCAGGTTTCAACTTAATGCTTTTTTGGCCCGAATACTATAAACTGGGTTGGATATATTGCCAGGATTTGAGAAAAAGTATGCCCAGAAAAGTCATTTTGTCAAAAAGAAACTGGTGCTGCTTATGAGAGCACAAACCACAGGTCTAGTGTTGTCAGTATTCTTAGAACAGTCTTGAGTCTTTTCTGAATCTCAGTTCTGCTGCTAAATGAATGGATTCACAGCAAACAGGTGTATATATGGAAACCTTGAGTGGATTTAATGGTGATCCACCCAAATCTCTGCCCTTAAGCAAAAGAGCATAGGAGAGGCTCTGAGAGTAGATAGTCACACACTGGGCTATCTGCTTGTCAAATAGGGACAACCTGGCTTCTCTTCTGATTCCCTTCCAATTCTCTAACACCCCATAATGATTCCAAGATCCCTTTCCTATTTATTCCAAAGCAGAATATTCAATGTCCTCAAATGGCCAAGACCCACTGGTCAGATAAAAACTGAGCAAGACAACTGGGGTTTCTTGACTAGTTGTTGAGGAGTCCATCACGGCAGGATGAAGGGTCCTGTCATCAGGTGGCTTTTCCTTCGGGATACACACCTGGATTGACAGATCCTACCATTTTCAGCTTTGATGGTCATTCAGAAAGATTGGGGTGCCCTGATTTTCATGGGATTGTAAAAGTCAATTTCCCCTAGTACTGACCACAGAAAAATAAAGTTCTATTTTTAAGTTCTTAGGACAAGAGTGGCACCTAGTGGCAAGAGCTTACTTTCATTCATTTCTTTTAAGAAAGGTCATGGAATGTCTGCTGTGTTGGCGTTATTTTCTTTAACATTCACAACACAGATTCGCTTTAGAATCAGGGATTTGAAAGAATTGAACATTGTCCTCAAAGAACCCACAGTTTGATGAAGGGCACTGACACATAAAAACAAAATTAAATTGGCATGTGGAGTAAGGGTTCTGGAATCAGTTTTGTTTCATATCTGGGGTGAACTTGAGCAAGTGAATTTAGATTCTCTTAAGCTCAATTTTCTTATTTATAAAATGGGGAAATAACACCTGTGTTTTGTGATCATAAATGAGATGACATCCATAAATTAAAGGCTCCCCCCCCCCCACTTAACACATGTCATCTTAACATTGTCAATAACTTTATTATTCACACATATGTTCATTTTTCCTCCATATTTTATTGACAAATTGCATATATGTGAGCTATAATATGGTGATATATATATATATTCATATACATATATACATATATACACATACACATACATACATACACACACATATACACACATGCATGCATTGTGGAATGATTAAATCAGGCCAATTACATTTCTATCACTTCACATTCTTAATCTTTCTTTATGATGAGAATATCTAAGATTTATCCTCTTAGCAATTTTGAAATATACATTAATTGTAGTCACCATGCTATACAGCCAATCACTAAAATTTATTCCTCCTGTATCACTGAACCTTTATTTGCCCTTTGACTGATGTCTTTCCTTTCCCCACCTCCATCCTCTGGTAACCACTATTCTGCTCTCTAATTTGTGTGTGTGTGTGTGTGTGTGTGTGTCCATGCGCACACGTGCGTGCACATGCACACACATGCGTATGAGCTGGGGATTGAACCTAGGACTTCATGATTGTTAAACCTACACTTTACCATGGAAGTACATGTCCAGCCTCCAAATCCCATTTTTTAATAGGTGCAAAGAATAGTCAAGTGATAAATTCCATTCTTCATAAGATTGAGAACAATTATAATAACCAGGAAGGGAGGAATCAGGGCTGAAGCTATGCCCTAGGTATATAATTCAAGTCCACAGCCCTAGCCCCCAAGAGTACCCAGCAATTCTACCTGTCTTCTCAGGTATAGGAAGCTGATAGGGAGGAAAACGCAAGAGAGGAAAAGGGGGTGATTCAACACATTAATTCTTAGGCCAGATTCTCTATGAGGACATGTGAACTAGTTTAAGCAGGATATGAAATGCAATTTCTGGAAAATACTTTTGTTGATTCCTAAGAATCAATCTGGATATTGCTGTTGGATTTCTACCGTACTGATTTCTGTAATATCCAAACACAGCAAATAAAAAGACATTTTTTGAAGTTAAAAAGCTTCTATTGTAGGATTTTCCAAGAACAGGAGAAAAAAGTCACATAGCAAAAATTTTTTTCTGGTTAACTTTGAGTGTTAGGGTCACGTTTCTTATTTATTTATTTTTTCGCACTTGTTAGTTTTTAAATTCTTTTTAGATACACATGACAGTAGAGTGTATTTTGACATATTATACATACACAGAGTATAACTTATTCTTATTAGGATCACCATTCTTGTGGTTTAACGTGATATGGAGTTATACTGGTAGTTTATTCACGTATGAACATAGGAAAGTTATGACCGATTCAGCCTACTGTTTTTCCTATTCCCAATCTCCTCCCTCCCTTCCTTTCGTTCCCCTTCATTAAATCCAATGAACTTCTATTCTTCTCTCCCTCTCCCTTTATTGTGTTACTTTCCACATATCAGAGAGAATATTCAGCCTTTGTTTTTTTGGGGATTGGCTAATTTCACTTAGCATGATAGTCTCCAGGTCCATTCATTTACTGGCTAATGCCATAATTTCATTCTTCTTTATGGCTGAATAATATTTCATTTTCTTTATCCATTCATCTGTTGGAGGGCACTTAGGTTGTTCCTATAGCCTAGGTATTGTGAATTGAGCTGCTATAAACATTGATATGGCTGCATCATTATAGTATACTGATTTTAAGTCCTTTGTGTATATATTGAGGAGTGGGATAACTGGGTCTAATGGTGGTTCATTTCAAGTTTTCTCACGAATCTCCATACTGCTTTCCATATTGGCTGCACCAATTTGCAATCCTACCAGCAATGTATGAGTGTATGTGCCTTTTCCCCACATCCTCACCAACATTTATTGTTACTTGTGTTCTTGATAATTGCCATACTGACTAGAGTGAGATAAAATCTCAGTGTGGTTTTAATTTGTATTTCTTTAATTGCTAGAGATGTTGAACTTTTTTTCCTATATTTGCTGACCATTCATATTTCTTCTTCTGTGAAATGTTTGTTTAGTTCCTTTGCCCACTTATTGATTAGGTTATTTTATTTTATTTTGGTGTTAAGTTTTTTGAGTTCTTTATATATCCAAGAGATTAATGCTATATCTGAAGTGTAGGTTGCAAAGACTTTCTTCCATTCTGTAGGCTCTCTCTTCACATTATTTATTGTTTCCTTTGCTGAGAAGATTTTTAGTTTGACACCATCCCATTTATTCTTTTAAATTTTTTTTTTTAGTTGTAGATAGACACAATGCCTTTATTTTATTTATTTATTTTTATGTGATGCTGAGGATTGAACCCAGTGCCTCACAGGTGCAAGGCAAGTGCTCTACCACTGAGCCACAACCCAGCCCCATTTATTGATTCTTGATTTTACTTCTTGTGCTTTAGGAGTCTTATTGAGGAAGTCAGTTCTTAAGCTGACATGATGGAAAGCTGAGCCTACATTTTCTTGTAGTAGGCAAAGGATCTCTGGTCTAAAGCCTAGGTCTTTGACCCACTTAGAGTTGAGTTTCATGCAGGGTGAGAGATCAGGGTTCAATTTCATTCTGCTACATATGGATTTCCAGTTTTCCTAGCACCACTTGTTGAAGAGGTTATCTTTTCTCTAATGTATGTTAATGCTCCTTTGCCTAGTATGGGATAGCTGTGTTTCTGTGGGTTTGTTTCTGTGTCTTCTATTCTGTTCCATTGGTCTTCATGTCTCTTTGGTGTCAGTACCATGCTGCTTTTGTTACTATAGTTCTGTAGTTTAATTTAATGTCTGATATTATGATGCCTTTTGCGTCGCCTTTCTTGCTAAGGATTGCTTTGGCTATTCTGGGCCTCTTATTATCCCAAATGAAATTTCATGACTTTTTCTATTTCTATAAAGAACATCACTGGAATTTTAATAAGAATTGCATCAAATCTGTATGTCGCTTTTGGTAGTATGGCCATTTTGACAATGTTAATTCTGCCTATGGGAAATCTTTCTAAGGTCTTTTTCACTTTCTTTGGTGTTCTGTAGTTTTCATTGTAGAGTTCTTTCACCTCTTTTGTTAGATTGATTCTAACATTTTTTTTTTGAGGCTATTGTGAATGGGATAGTTTTCCTAATTTCTCTTTCAGTTGATTCATCATTGATGTATAGAAACACAATTGATTTTGGGGTGTTAATTTTATATCCTGCTACTTTGCTGAATTTGTTTATGAGTTCTAGAAGTTTTCTGGTGGAATTTTTTTGGATCTTCTAAATATAGAATCATGTTGTCAGCAAATGGTGATAGTTTTTCTTCTTTTTCTATTCAGATCCCTTTAATATCTTTCATCTGTCTAATTGCTCTGGCTAGAATTTCAAGGAGTATGTTAAATAGAAGTGGTGAAAGAGGGCATCCATGTCTTGTTCCAGTACTTAGAGGGAATGCTTTCAATTTTTCTGCATTTAGAATGATGTTGGCCTTAGGCTTAAAATAGATAGTTTCTACAATGTTGAGTTATGTTCCTGTTTTTACAATGTTGAGTTATGTTCCTGTTTCTACAATGTTGAGTTATATTCCTGTTTCTACAATGTTGAGTTATGTTCCTACTATCCCTAGTTTTTCTAGTGTTTTGAACATGAATGGAGTCTGTATTTTGTCAAATGCTTTTTCTGCATCTAATGGGATAATCATATGATTCTTGTCTTTAAGTCTATTGTTGTGATGAATTACGTTTATCAATTTCTGCATGTTAAACCAACATTGCATCCCTGAGATAAACCCTACTCAATCATGTTGCACTATCCTTTTTTTGGGGGGGGGGTGTGGTGCTGGGGATTGAACCTAGGGCTTGTGCATGCAAGGCAAGCACTCTATCAACTGAGCTATATCCCCAGCCCTACACTGTTCTTTTAATATGCTTTCGTATATGACTTGTCAGTATTTTATTAACAATTTTTGCATCTATGTTCATCAGAGGTATTGGTCTGAGGTTTTCTTTCCCTGATGTGCCTTTGTCTAGTATTGGTTATTGGGGTGATACTAGCTTTATAGAATGTGTTTGAAAGGGTTCCCTCCTTTTCTATTTCATGGAATAATTTGAGGTCTTCTTTGATGGTCTGGTAGAACTTGGCTGAGAATCCATCTGGTCCTTGGCTTTTCTTTGTTGGTAGGCTTTTGATGGTGTCTTTAATTTCATTGCCTAAAATTGATCTGTTTAAATTTTCTATGTCCTCCTGATTCAATCTGTGTAGGTCACACGTCTCTACAAATTTGTTGATGTCTTCAAGATTTTCTATTTTATTAAAGTATAAATTTTCAAAATAGTTTCTGATTATCATCTGTAGTGTCCATCATGATATTTTCTTTTCATCATGAATTTTAGTACTTTGAGTTTTCTTTCTCTTCATAGCTTGGTTAATGGTTTATCAATTTTATTTGATTTTTTTAAGAACCGACTTTTTGTTTCATTGATTTTTGGGTTATTTTTTTTTTTTTGTTTCAGTTTCATTGATTTCAGCTCTGATTTTTAATTATTTCCTGTCTTCTGCTTTTGGTATTGATTTGTTCTTTTTCTAGCACTTAGAGATATCAGGTTAGGTTATTTATTTGGTGACTTTTTATTCTTTAAATAATGCACTCAATGCAATGAACTTTCCTCTTAAAACTGCCTTCACAGTGTCCCAGAGATTTTAATAAGTTGTGTTGCTATTCTTATTTACCTATAAGTTTTTTTTTTAATTTCATCCCTAATTTCTTCTGCTATCCATTGGTCATTCAATATTGTATTATTTAGCCTTCAGGTGTTACAGTAACTTCTATTTTTTATGTTATCATTGATTTCTAATTTCATTCACCATGATCTGATAGAATGCAAGCTATTACATCTATTTATTTGTATTTGCTAAGAATTGATTTGTGACCTGAGATATGGTCTATTCTAGAGAAGAATCTGTGTGCTGTTGAGAAGAAAGTGTATTCAGTCAATGATGGATAAAATATTATATATATGTCTGTAATTGTATTTGTTAGTTCTATAGCTTGTTTATTGAGTTTTTGTTTGGAGGGTCTACCAAGTGATGAGAGGGGTGTGTTAAAGTTACCTGGTATTGTTGTTTTGTGGTCTATTTGATTCTTGAAAATTAGAAGGGTTTGTTTGATGTACATAGATGCTCCATTGGGGCATAAATATTTATGATTGTTATGTCTTGTTGATGTATAATTCTCTTAAGCAGGATGAAATGACCTTCTTGGTCCCTTCTGTTTAACTTTGGCTTGAAGTTCACTTTATCTGAGAATAGAAGCCCCTGCTTGTTTATAAGATCTATGTGAATGAGATGTTTTTGACCATCTTTTAACCTTCATTCTGTGGATGTCTTTGCCTACCAGGTGAGTGTCTTGGACAGCATACTGTTGGGTCTTGGTTTTTAATCCAATCTGCCAGTCTGTCTTTTGATCTGTTGGGTCTGTTGTAATTTTGTATATTTTGGGGTCCTATCAACCTGCTATATTTGGTTTTCCTATTCATTCTTAAGGTTTGGAAATTTTTCTGATATTATTTCATTGAAACAAATTGTGCATCCTTTAGTTTGCATCTCCAAGCCTTCATTTGTCCCAGTAAATATTAAGTTTGGTCTTTCCATTTTATCCCATATTTCTCGTTCTGTTCATGGTCTCTTAACATCTTTTCTCCATGGTCAACTTTATTTTCAAGGTTATATATTTTGTCTTTAATGCCTGAAACTCTGTCTTCCAAGTGGTCATGTCTGTTGGTGATGCTTTCCAATGAATTTTTAGTTCAGTTTATTGATTCATTTCAAAGGTATCCAACTGAGTCTTCTTCAGAATTTCTATCTCCTTATTAAGGTGATCTTTCACTTATTTTTTGATTTCATTTCTTATGTCATCTTTTAACTCATAGAAAAGTTTAAGCATGAACTTTCTGATTTCATGTCTTGACATTTCCTCCATTGTGGTATCAATGGAGTCTATCATTGAGGTATTCTGTGTTGTTTGGGATGGTTTGTTCTCTTGCTTTTTCATATTGTTTGTGGGTCTACCCAACTACGTGGATAGATCTGATGCTGTAGAGTTTCTACTTTATGAGTTTATAGGGTCCCTCTGTTACTGGTACCTTACAGATGGGGTGGGGCAATAAGAGCAACAATCTATGCAAACAATATAAAGCAGTAGACAGGTACTTAGATCCTATTTTGATGTCTACTGTTAACTGGTACACTATGTAGGAACAGTAGGATCAGCATTTCCATGAGTAAAAACAAAAAAGAGTCATGAATTATGTTTGGCTCAAAATCAAACAATAGGTGTTGTCTGACTTCTGCTGTATTAATTATTGCTGTGACATTGGTGGTAGGGGCAGACGTTATATACATCAATTAGTATTATGAGGTGTTAAGGATAGAGTTGAGGATGAGGAAAGAAGAAGAGATCAGAGGTCAGAAAATTGTTTGCAATTTCAAAGGATGAATAGGGCAGATATAGTGGTAACTTAGAATACGTTGTTAATGTGAAAGGGGAAGAAAAAGTAGAATATAAGAAAAAAGAGAGAAAATGGAATTTAGGTGTCAGCAACAGAAAAAAGAGAGGGAGAAAGGGAGACAGAGCAGAGGCAAAGACAATACAAAACAAAATATGATAATCAAAACCCCTAACCCTCAAAATAAAGAGCATGGGAAAATAACATGTTCAGAAAAAGAAAAAAAGGGGGTGGGGGGCTAGAAATGAGGATAAACAAGTATGTGTATGTACAGAAGTGCTTGAATTAATCAGTAAACATCCAAATAAAAAACTCAATATAGAAACCAAAAACAAAAAGGAAAACAAAACACAACAACAAAAAAAAAAAGGAAAAATCTTGGTGAAATGCTAATTAAGGAGTCATTTCCACTATCATGGACAAAACAGTGAGTTTATGTTCACTATGCCCAGCTGATTTTATTTTTGTTTCTTCTTGAGGTATGGTCTAAGTGTGGGAGTATGTGGGTTGCCGAGTCCTTCCTTTTTATTTTGTTGCTCATCGAGTTGAAGGTGGGGGTTTAAGACTTCCCAATTTCCCTTCTTGGGACATCAGTTTGGGTAGGACAAATGGTGAAGCCATTAGCTGGGGTAGATGGGCCTAGTAGTGGATTGGTGTGTTAAGCAAGCTGTGCTGCAGCTGGGCAATGACACAACTGGCCATGACCTAGGGGCCTAGCTGGCCTGGGCCAGGTGGATCAGGGGCAGATGCTAGGTCCTGTGGACTAGTGGCAAAGATGTGTGCTGGGCCAGACAGGCCTGGCAGCCAGGTGTCAGCCTGGCTTGCAGGGCTATGGGCCAATGGTGAAGCTGTGGGCCTAGTAGGCTGAGCTGTGGTCCAAGGTCTGAGGGTTGGGAGAACTGGGGACTCAAGGTCCGGAGGGCCCAAGTGAGTGCTAGACTGGTGCAGCACCTGGCATGTCTCTGATCCAATGGGTGTGCTAGACTGGGGAGGGAGCCAGGGATAGAGCTGGTGGGCCTGGTGGGCAAGTCAAGAGCCAAGTACCCTCACACCCAACCTTCTAGTCTCCTGACCTGCTACAGCCAGCCCTGTCATCCCCTGCAGGCTGCAGGACTCATAGGGCTGGGGAGAATGGGTATCTCTCCAGCCTTTCTAACCTGTGTTCTGGGAAAAATGCTCTTTTCTGACTTTCCAGGGTTTGCTTGGCCCAATCAAGCTCTTGCTAGGCTCAGACAGGCCCACGCAGACCTAGCTACAAACTCACAGATCTGGGTTTCTAGTTTCTGTTTGCTCCGCTGCCTGTCTTTTTGTTCTTTGTGTATTCTCATTTTCTCAAAATAAATGTATGTTGCTCTGGTATTTAAAAAAAATATTGTATAGAGAGAATCTACTTTGTAAAAAGTTACTATTTCTACCTCTAAACTAAATAAGAGAAAGTTGGTTTAGCACTTGCAAAAGTATCCCTGTTTGAACCCAGTGTCCATTACCTGATCCAGGAACAAACTACAAAACACCAGACTTCTCAAATTCCATTTTCCTTAAGAATATATTTTTCTAGCTATATGACTATAGGCCAATCATATGTTCTATTAATTTATCAAAAATAGTCATGTGGAGCATATCTGTAATCTTACTGAGGCAGGAAGATCCAAGTTCAAGGCCAGACTCAGCAACTTAGACCCTGTCTCAAAAAAAAAAAAAAAAAAAAAAAAAAAGTCATACCATGGACATCTTCCTTATCTTAGGCATGTCTTTTCTTTTCTTTTATAACTTGAAAATTGATGACGGGGATGAAAACCCAGGGACACAATCAGTCTTAACATATGAGCTTTCTAAAATGCCTCCTACTGAATTGTGGGAACATTTTTTTTTAATGTCAATATGAATTTGGAAGCAGATTTGAGTCAGATGAGCTTGTTGAAGAGTTCCAGTCCTTAGGGATTCACTTTTTGACACACACTTGTATAGTACCTGGATGAAGTCAGAACATAGTTTCAACTAAATATAAAGATGAATATTGAAATAAGACAGTGATTTTTAAGTCTTTGCTGGCTATCCTAGGACTGTTTATTTAATAATCTCACATTTTTAGTCAAATATATTTCCTTGAAAGAAACATTTATGATCTTTATTGGTTCAACAGTTTCAAACAAATCCAGAGCAAGTTTTCACACTTTGAGCCTTAGTGCAAAGACACTATGTCATGCAGGAAATAAAATACTTATTCGGTAAAGCTCTCTCCTGATGCAATTAGATATTAAAATGATCAGGCAGAAGACAATTTATGTGATGGAAATTTGCTTGAAAAAGGACATGATTAAAACCTCTATTATGGTTGTTCATAACATAAATTTGCTCAAACAACTTATAATTTCAAAACAAAACACCCCAAGAATCAACTATCCCTTTAAATAAAAAAAATAATCAATTTATACTCTTCTTAAAAGAATTCCAACAATTTAAAATAAGTTCCAATTCCATATATATATATATATATATATATATATATATATATATATGTACATTTATAACTTAGGTGCTCTTTTGCACTATATACTTTTATTCATGCAACAGTGATGGGACTGGACTTGAGGCTCTACAGTGGTCTTTCCGAGAAAGCAGTATAGCTCCTTACTCTGGCAAAGAACAAGGGGGTATACATCTTGTCAATCTCAAAAGCACTGACTGCAGTCTCACCAGTTGATCTGGAAAGAAAACACAAAATTATTAGTACTGGTATGGATCGGTAATATCTCCCAAAGGCTCATTTGTTGAAGGCTTGGTCACCAATGCAGCAATGTTCAAAGGTAGAGCTTGTGGAAAGTGACTGAAATTATGAGAGGTCTGAGCTCATCAGTGGGTTAATTCACTGATGAACAATCTGATGGCATTATAGAGGGTGACAGAAACTATAGGAGGTGAAGCCTAGTTAGAGGCATGTCCTGGAAGGAAATTTCTTGTCTCTGGAACCTTCCTTTTTCTCTTTCTCTGCTTCCTGGCTGCCAAGAAGTGAGCAACCTTCCCCTGCCTCACCTCAGCCCAAGGCAATGGAGCTGTCCCACCATGGACTGATAATCTCTGAAACATAAATCTTTCCTCCTCAGTTATTTCTCATAGTGATGAAAAGCTGACTAACAGGAAAATTCCAACTCCTTTATAAACCTTCTGTGTTTGTAGGGGTGAGTTTATTTTATGCATTATTAACTTTTTAATTTTTAATTTATCTCAGTAAGTTCTTAGGCACATTGTAGAACATTTAGAAAATTTAGAAAAGTATAAAAGTTACTAATTGTTCTACCACCCATATGAAGTACTTCTCATGCTTTTTCCAAGCACCTGTCTATGGAGGGATCATACTCCATCATTATTATGGTTTGGAGAGAAGGTGTTCCCCCAAAACTCCTGTTAATACAGGAATGTCTAGAGGTAAAACGATAAGATTGTGAGAGCTGCAACATAATCATTCTGTCCTAGTTTGAATGGACTGGGTGCTACCTGTGGATAGGTGGGGGTCTGACTGGAGAGTTTGGTCACTGGGGGCATGGAATAGAAAGGTTGTTCATTCAGAGGCCCCTTCCTCTCTCTGCTTCTTGACTCCATCATTACTCCTCTGGGCACTTTCATCATGATGTGCTGCTGCACCTCAGGCCCAGAGCAATGAAGTTGGCTGTCTATGAACTGAGACATGAGCCCCAAATAAACTTTTTCTCCTCTAAGTTGTTCTTATGAGGTGTTTTAGTCTCACAGTAATGAAAAAGTAAAACAGTAATCCTGCTTCCTCTACATTATACTGCCTGTCTGAACAATTTATTTAATTCTTCTTTTGGAGAGTCAGGTTGTTTTTGGTATTTGGCAATCTTAAAATGTTTTTTTTTTTTGTTTGTTTGTTTTGTTTTGTTTTTGTGGTGCAGTGGATGGAACTGAGAGTCTCATGCATGCTAGGCAATTTTTCTATCACGGAGCTATAACCCCAGCCTTTTTCATTTTATCTTAAGAAAGGGTCTCACTCAATTGCCCAAACTTTGGATTCTCCTACCTGAGCCTCATAAGTAGTTGGGATTATAGGTATATGCTACTGCACCCTACAATGTGGTACTTTTATTATGTCCTTCAAACATATTCCTAAATATTCCTAAGAGAATTTCTAAGATACATATAGATAATTTAAAACTCTTGTTAAAATATGTTTCAAAATAAATTATATTCCTAGAACAGAATTCTTGCTTTCACAACGGAAAAATAACAGCTGAAGAAGAAGAAAAGCAGATGATAAATTATGCTACCACAGCCTTTTATTACACTTTTCCCACTAAAAAGAGACATAAGCAGAAAATTTAAGTGATTTTGCAAATATTAAAGTAAATCAATGTGATCACGAGTAGCTTCAAACAACACCTATTATAATGTCCTTTTTGTCCTAAAAACAGATCCTAGTGAGTGCAGTGGCACTTGCCTACAATCCCAGCTACTTTAGATGCAGAGGCAGGAGGACTGCAAGTTTGAAGCCAGCTTCAAGCAAGACCCTATCTCAAAAGGACTGAGGATGTAGCTCAGTGGTAAAGTGGCCCTGTATTTAATCCTCAATACTATAAAAACAATCAATAACCAGAACAAAACAAACAAACTAAATACCTAGTCCCAGTTTTCTATGGGTCAAGCATGAAATATAGCTATAACTCATTAGCTTGGTTCTACTTAATGGCTTTTCTTTCTTTGCACCAAATTACAAACAGAAGCAAAAAGAACTGGTAGCTAAGGTATACAAAGAAAAATATTCTCAGTTGTCAGAGCTTATCCAAATAAGTAGGGAAAAGTCATTTGTAAGGTGGAAATGTAACGAGGAAACTTTTCAATAATATGGTCAAGATTGCAAACTTTCAGGATTTTGGATTCAATCTGAATGGCGAATCCTTAGTCATATACAGATATTCTTTCAAATCTACCACCTGCTAACTTTAATTTATCAACATGAGTTGGTATTTCACTTCCAATTCCTTTGTTTTATTTAACTTATTTCTGTACTCCTCCTTTTTCACACACATCCTTCAGTTCATTGATTATTTCATACAGGTTAAATCCTACCTCATAAGGACCTTTAAACACAAGTCACCTACTATGTTTGACTTTGAAGTACATGAAATCTTATTATTTTTCATTTTATTTCCATTGATTCATCTTAAGGAATTCTAAAAAATAATACTGAACTGTAGGAGAGGAAAAATGATCTGGAAATTTAAAAGTGCCTTGAGTATGTCAATGAATAAGTAAGTAATAAAATGCCAATTTCATTTCCATGATGGTAGTACCAATTCACTGTGAGAGTGCTCTGCATGCTCTACTTCTTCACTTAGGCTTAGCCTTTTTAATTTTGGCCATTTTTTTGGTTTGCAGTAGTATTACATTGTGGTTTTGCTTTGTTACACAAATTGAAAACATTTAAGAGTTTCCCGAGCTGGATATTAACTATACATTTATGCTAATTTTGGTACTTTTTATTGCATTCACCTACTTGTAGGTAATGTGACAAGAATGATGGATCCAGATGAGTTTGTTGAACCTCTGGTGGCCACTGGAACACAGCTGTAGCCCCACATGAAAACTGTGATCTGCTTCTTGTACAGGGACACGACGAAAATATCTATATTTGTAGTCAAGTGGTTTCTGTAAAAGAAAAGGTGCATGAGCAATAACAAACCTATTACACTTGTATATAAACATTTATGTGATATATTATGTAAGAGTAACAATGGAAGTAACAATGTTTGCACACAATAGAGAGCTGTCTTGGGCACTTATATAAAAGTGTACAAGTTCTTTGAAAAATGGCAGGCACTCTAAAAATATAAGGTTCCCCCATCATCATAATAACTCCATGTGTTAAACATGACTGCATTATTTCTACTAATGGCTGAAGAAAAGAAGATCCAGAGAGGTCAAACAAATTAACCAAAGTTAAACTACCATCCCTTAAACCTAGTACTTCCTTCTACTAAAAAACACTAGGAATATTTTATTAGAATGTGATAAACTGGTACAAGCTGCAGAAAAAGCGCAGAGTAAAACTTAATGGAGAAATAGATGTGACAAGGTTTATTAAATCACACTTTTGTAAATGCTAAAGCACAAAAATGGAAACACTGTAAAAGGTTTCATGACAATCTTCATGGTATTTCCTAAACACTTTTATTAGACAGAGCCTAAACAACTAGAGTCTTATAATTCCCAATTTTGACCTCAGAACACTCATGGTTGTAGTCAAAGCAGTTATCTCTGTTCCTTAGACTGCTGCCCTGCATTCTCAGGGAGGCAGAGAAGCCAGTGACAGGTGTTACAAGCAGAGAGGACTCACAGATGAAATGCTGCCCTATTTTGATACATGAGGCTAGAGAAGAGGGATTTCATACAACAAATTCCTTTTGAAACCTACTATTTACAAAGGCAATAGGCAAATACTTACTCTACTTACCTACCAACTGATTTCTTACATACACATTATGTTTTTTAACCAGGATTTAAAAAAAAATACATAAGAAGAAAGTTGTGTAAAAAATTAGGTCTTCAATTTGTTAAGAGAATTTAAAGTACTCTAGAATACAGAATATATCAGTAATCACATTTGCTTAGCATTTTTTTTTTTTTTCTGCAAGAACAGGAGGAAGGAAAGCAGATTTCTAGTAGAAACTGAAATTCTCTCCAAGATACCTTTATATATATACTATATGGCTAATTTAGAAAGAAAAAAACCTCTATGAATCAAAGTGAGAAGAGACAGAAAATATATTCAGGTTTAATTTTTTCACAGGAGATTTTGGCTTTACCTTTCATGTATAAAATCACTAGACTAAAAAAAGGAAACTCTCCAGCTCCCCTCAGATACTTTAAGTTGCCATATATTTTGTAAAGTAGTATAATAAAACAGTACTTTATTCTGAGAATGCTTGAATGAATAGTTAAATAAGAAAATTCTCAATTCCACCTTGCATACTCACTTCTTCTTTTTTCTTAGTTATTACAGCAAATACTTTGGTCTGATTGTCTGTATCTTGTGACAAGCGATAATGACCCAGCAGAATTGCATCAGTTCTGAAAAATAAAAAACAACACTTTAAATCTATTTATCAGTTACTGTATTTAAGTAATCTAGGAAGTTATGAATTACAATAGCATTTACTCAACTTGCCTAAAGACAATCAGGTTATAAGTGAACCTTGATTCCAAGTCCCCCCAAACCTACTAAAGTATATTCTCTTGGAAGAGGCCCTGGTATTTTACAACTGTGTTCCCCACCCCCATGATTGCTTTTATGATAATCCAGGATTAATCATCCAATATTAATGTAAGCACTAGCTTACATGAACCTGAAAATGTGAACTGCATAGAAAGTTACAAAAAAATACTACCTGGTATTCCTAGTTCTTAGACGCGGAACAATGGACTGAGGCTCTTCAGGGGTTGTCAACATCATCACATGGCCATCAGGAAAGAATCTTATGTATCTACATAAAAAGAAAAATCACCAGGCTGGGGTTGTGGCTGAGTGATAGAGTACTTGCCTAGCACATGTGAGGCACTGGGTTTGATCCTCAATACCACATAAAAATAAGTAAATAAAATAAAGGTATTGTGTCTGTCTACAACTACAAAATATTAAAAAAAAAAAGAAAAAGGAAAATAAAAAAATCAAAGCATACTTTACACACAAAGCATAAAACAAGTCCTTATTTTTCAGTATCTAAACCTGTTCATAGTTTTGAAACCAAAACTGAAATACCATGGGCCAAAAAACTGAAAAAATATCACTGAAGCAAATTTGATGGACAATCTGTTAGTCCAGTGACAAAGAACTAAAGGCATTTTTTCTTTTTCCATTTCCCTTAGGGGGAACTGGTAAACTTAATTTCACTCACTGAATAAAAATGAAATATTGCTCTTTTATTAAAGTTCTATGCTTTTCTAAAGCACTAATTAATGTCACACAAAAAGTAAAATCTGATAATACATACATCTATTTCTCAATGACAGTAATATTTGGTGAACTGTGAATAACTATGGCTGGATAAAAAGCTATTTGAGGGCTGGGGTTGTGGCTCAGTGGCAGAGCACTTGCCTAGAATATGTGAGGCACTGGGTTTGATTCTCAGCACCACATATAAATAAATAAAATAAAGATCCACTGATAACAAAAAAAATTTTAAATAAAAAAAAAAGCTATTTGAAAAGGTAAATAGGTAAAGCCATGACAAAAGGAGAGCTTGAAAACATATTTAGAGGCCAGAAGGAATTACATAATTTACATTAAACTTTTTGTTTGAGAGCAGTTTCTATGTCATAACACTGGATAAAAACACCAAGGGACTTTTGTGGATAAACTAAATGTGACAAAGAACAGACCAAATAACTATTGAGCTAATACTTGGAGAGAGAATTTTCCACTCACTCAGTTTACTACAGTTGTACCTGTAATATTCCACTTGGTGCCAGGCTCTATAGAAACCATCAAGAGACTGTTCCCCTTGACGAATATATGTAGTTTTACTGATATACACGCCTATTAACAACAAAAAAATTTTAAAAGCACATAAATAAAACTTTAAAAGTTACAATCATAACACATATCCAGCTTTATTTTTATTGTGTTTCCTTTAAATATGCTCATAGTACTTATATTACAGAAAATTAAAATCATGTAATTATCAAATACATCACATATCATTATTTATCCTAGGTTCTAGGGTCCAACTTACCATCAAATCGAACACGAGGCCGTTCTAAAAACATCTCTCTCCATGATGAGTAAGGGACAAGTTTAATACAGCTTCTGCCCCACACTTTCAGGCAGGCCAGGCGCCATATTTCAGGGTCTCTAGGTTTAAAAAAAAAGGACAACATCAAATATAAAAAGGTAACCTATAGGTAGCCATAAAAATTTTTGCTATCAGCTATCTTTTTTTCAACAAGTATTTATTAAGCACCTGCATGGCACAGTTCCAAGGGAGAGAATAAAAGGCAAGGGAAAGGCTCTGCTCCTTTAATGATAAGAAAGTAAAAAAGTAAAATGAGAGAGAAAACTTTCAGGCACACAAGTTCAAGGCCAGCACGAGCAACTTAGCAAGACCCCATCTCAAAATGAAAAATTAAAATGGCTCAGTGGTAAAGAGTCCTTATTTTGTACCCCTCAAAAAGAGATCACTGTGGGAGAGAGGGCAGATCAAGATGGTAGAACAGGACTCTGATAAATTTAACAGAAATTGAATGAAAAAATCAGAAATCCTGAATTGAAAAATACAATGAATGACACAATTCAACAGAGCATCAACAGAAGAAGTGATCAAGCAGAAGAATCTGTGAAGACAGGTTATTTGAAAAGTCAAGAAGAGGAAAATAGAAAAGAATGAAGGTAGGTCAGGAAACTTATGGGATAGTATCAAAAGAGCAAATGTAGTAATTAGTGGAGCTCAAAAGAGTAGAGAATGAGAAAAGAAGAGAAAGCTTTTCTTTCCTTCTTTTTCTTTGCTGACGATTGAACCCAGAGCCTTTCATGTACCAAGCAAGTGCTCTTCCACTCAGCTACATCCCCAGACCTTATTTAAAGAAATAACAGTAGACAATTTTCCAAACCTGGAGAAAGATAAATATCCAGGTATATGAAGTTCAAAAAATTCCAATCAGATACTAATCCAAATAAGACTATTTCATGATATAATCAAACTGTTAAAGATCAAAAAGAGGATACTGAAATCAGAAAAAAAAGGAAAGAAAGAAAAAAAAAGCAAATGAATTGTAAGGAAGTTCCAATATGCCTCGCAGCAGACGTCTCAACAGAAACTTTAAAGACCAAGAGAATATAGGACAATATAGTTCGAGTGCTAAAAGGGAAAACAAAACAAAAACAAAAACAAAACCAACAACCTGCCAGTTGAAGACGAAGGATCCAACATGGCTAAAGAGAGGTGCTCCGCATGCAACTCTACCACAGAGAACCAGGACAATCAAGGAAAACCTATATTTCAAGGAGAGTGATTATAGAAGAACTCTGGAAATGAGCAAGGAAGTGATGAGAACTTGAAACAGCATGGAGAATTAGAAAGGCAACATGGAGAAAAGAACAAAGTAAATTACAACTTCAATCCTAGTGTCCAGTCCGAGGAGCTCCACACTGCTAATAAAAGGGAAGCAGGAAATACCAGCAACTGCCATCACACCAGGAGACTGGCATCCTAACTGCAAACTTCCTTGGTCCTTACAAGCTTTAAGTACAATCTGGGAAGCTGGCTAAGAGTGGCTGCCCTGCTCCTAAAAGGGAACTCACATTGGATGTCCCCTACCCTCCAGAACCCAAGCTGCTACAACACCCATGGCAAGTGCCTTAGGTGCCATCAGTTCTGGTTTTCTATAGCACAGCAGAGTAACTACTTGTTAAAAAATGATTTATGCTATTTAAAAATGACTAGAAATATGAAATTCCCAGCACATAAAAATAATTTATATTTGAGGAGATGGAAGTGCTTATTACCCCAATTTGATTGAGGTACACTGTATACATGTATTGGGTTACTATAATATACATTGTATAGAAGTACGTGTCAATTTAAAAAGGGGGCATAACAAGATGACACTTGAATTAAGATTTTCCTGTAATCTCTTTCTATAGAAATACCAAACTGTTCACATCTACTTATGCACCAAACTACCTTCAAGTGCTAAGAAAATCAGGTGCCTGCAGTATAACAAAATGGAAAAAAAGCATTGAAGATGGAAAAGAGATGCCCTTGTCACACCTGCCAACTCCAAGCAGCTCTACATGGAGAGAGAATTAAGTCCAGGTCTTGAACTTAAAATCTAGTACCAGGCCTGCCATGGTGAAACCTAGGCTGGGCAAAAACCCAACCCCTACTCTCAGGACAACATCCAGGACTGAGCCTATGGAATTGAGTTAGGCCAGGAGGCCGACTCCTGCTACCACTTTTCCTTAGGTGATAAAGAGGAGAGCAAGACTTTACTCACTGGAAAGTAGGGTACAAAAGCTAGCAGAGAGCCTTGGAGTCTAGTACCAGTCCTGCTGAGGTGATACCAAACACTGGGGTAGAAACTGAAGGCCTTATACACAGGCCACACCTCACAGATGGAGACTCTAGACCAGCCCTGGTGCTTGGTGGAGACCTGTGTGCCAGTAATATACTTGAGTTTTGCCCTACATCAGTTCCAGCGTTAGAATGGACCACAGGCACACCCATTGCAGGCTACTTGCAGCTGGGAGACTTAGGTACAAACCAGCTCAACACCAGCCTTGACAGACAAGGGGTTATCTCCACTACCCATCCCTCCAACCCTGGGTAGCAGTTATCACCAGGCCAGTGCTCCAGAAGGGGAGCATTGCTCCAGCACAAAGCAGAGACCTGCATCCCAGTGGGATGAACTATGTTTTGGCCGGCATCACTGCCAGCTGTGGCATGGGCCCTAGTGCACCCTTGAGGTATTCAGGTCCTTGTGGATGTGAGACTCAGGCACAACCCATCTTACCATCAGCCTGGATTGGAGAAGTCTGCCTTCAACAATACTACCTCAACTATGGGCAGCATAGCATGGTGTAAGACCCCATATCCTTCGGATAGGACAGTTCAGTAAGCACAAGAGTTTGCCCTGGATCTCAGTACTGGATAATTTAAAACCTAATACTCAGCAGATCCTAATGGTCCCTATCCTTAGGCCTTCTTGTGGATGGAACCTGTGGAATAGTTCCAATGCATGGGTAAGACACATAGCCCCAGTCCATCAGATTGCTATTCCAGCTGGCATCACTTGTGACAAATTGCAGTGGTCTTGGGCCACAAATCTACCTCAGCAATAGGCAGCCCATAGCAATGTGGGCCACTGCCCTACTCCAGTGTTACTGCTAGTCTTAGCAGGCTGTGAGCTCAAGGGTATGAGACAGCATGGCAGCATGGGTGACCACAGGTTTGATGTAGGAGCACAGGGATGGTCCACATATGATAGCCTGCATCCTGAATTCCCGCACACAACAGACAAAACACTGCACCCTCCGAGTAGTCAGCTGCAGGTCCTTGAGGTGGCAAACCAGAACCAGCTGGTGGGTAGTCCATAGGAACTAGGGAAGTGACTCCTGTGCCCTAGCAACTCTGGAGGGATCCACAGTCAAAGAATGACGGACACCTGCTAAATGTCAAATGAAATCCAAACAAAGATTCAACAAGAATTTTCTTCACCTTTGCATGGTTTATTATAAATAACTCTAATGTCAACTTAGATCACATATATCATTCTCTAACTTGATTGACAGTTATCACCCTAAAGGCCAATATTGCATTTTACCTTTAACCCATTTGATTGTATATCTTCTTCTTCTTCTTCTTCTTTTTTTTTTTTTTTTTTTTTTGGTTGAAAACAGGGACACTTTACCTCTGAGCTACATTCCCAGCCCTTTTTACTTTTTGAGACAGGGTCTTGCTAAGTTGCTGACATTGACCTTGAATTTGTGATCCTTCTGCCTCAGCCTCCCAAGTTGCTGGGATGACAAGCATGCTCCACAGTGCCTGGCTGAATGAATGTTCTCTAATTATTTAAAGCATTAATTGGAATCAACCTTTCTATCTTTGTTTATTTGTCCTCTTATATTATCTGTTACTACCACAAACAGTCACCATTCATTTCTCCTTTCTACTTTGGTGTACATTATTCTTTTCTATATTTTCTCTCTTTTTTGCCCAATCTTTCTGCTTCCCTCCTTTTAGTACTCATTTAATGTTATAGCAATTTTGCTAAATTTAATAACTTATTTTTCAACCTATCCCAGAACTTTACTACAAAATTTATACCTGGATTTGAGGAACTGGGAGAACAGTATCAACAAGTTTTCTGGTTTTCCTAAGTTTGAACAATATGAGGCTTGGCTCTCAAGTGATTGTAGTAAATAGGGTTCAGTGGCACCTCTCAAAGTGGTGCTGATAATGGATCAAGCAGTGGTCACACACTGACTTAAGACATCAATAAATGGATATTCACCCAACCTAGGGCTCTTAAGAGAGAGAAATTCAGAGTAGAAGTGATAACTATTCCAGGAGATAGGTAAAATTGAGAGCCAATAATGCTTCAACAACTGACTCCATTGACACCACTGTGGAGGAAATGTCAGAGAAAGAATTTAGAAAGTTAATAATTAAAATGTTGTATAAGCTAAAAGAAGATGTAAACAATAAAATTAGAGAGAAAATACAGGAAGTGAAAGATTACTTTCAATGAAGAGAGAGAATTCTGAGAACCAAACACAAATCCTGGAAATGAAAGACTCAAATAAAGCCAATTAAAAATTCAATGGAAAGCATCACCTATAAATTAGACCATTTTGAAGACAGATTTTCAGGTATATAATCTTGAAAATAAAGCCAATCATAAAGAAAAGATGTTAAGAGACTATGACCAGAATATTCAAGAAATCTGGGATAACATCAAAGGGCCAAATTTAAGCCAGGCATCATGGCGTGTGTCTATAATCCCAGCATCTTGAGAGGCTGAGGTAAGAGGATTACAAGTCCAAAGTCAGTCTCAGCAACTTGGTGGCCCTAAGCAACTTAGGAAACCCCATCTCAAAATAGAAAATAAAAAGGGCTAAGGACATGTTCAATGGTTAAGAGCCCCTGGGTTCAATCTCCTATACAAAAACAAACAAACAAACAAACAAACAAACAAACAAACAAAAAATCCAAATTTAAGACTTATTGGGATAGATGAAGGCTCTGAAATACAAAATAATGGGATACACAATCTTTTCAATGAAATAATATCTGAAATTTTTCCAAACCTTAAGAATGAGATGGAAATTCAGATATAAAAAGCATATAGTACTCCAAATATATAAAATCACAACAGATCTACTCTAAGACACATAATAGTAAAAATGCCTAACATACAGAATAAGGATAGAATTTAACAACTGCAAGAGAAAAGCAGCTGGTCACATTTAGAGGTAAACCAATGCAGATTTCAACTGACTTCTCAACCCAGACCCTAAACACCAGGAGGGTTTGAAATAACACATACTTTGCTCTGAAAGAAAATGAATGCCAACTAAGAATACTATACCTAGGCAAAAGCTAGCTTCAGAATTTAAGATGAAATAACCTTCCATGATAAACTGAAGCTAAAAGAATTCATAACCAGGAAGACTGCACTACAAAACATACTCAAATATTTCATGAATTAAAAAAAAAACACAGTGATGAATTACATTAGAATAGTCAATTAAAGGAGAATAAAGTCCAACTTAGAAATACATCAAATGGCACAAATAAAAAGCATCTCTGCATAACAATACTGGATGTAAATGGTCTAAGTTTTTAAATCAAAAGACATATATTGACAGATTGAATTAAAAAAAACAAGACTTAACAATATCTTCTGTCAACTCACAGGCACAGACATCCACAGTCTGAAAGTGAAGGATGAGAAAAGACATACAATGCAAAAGGAACTTGAAAACAAGCAAGGGTAGCTACTCTTTTACTAGACAAAGTAGATAGTAAATATTTATGTCCCAAACAATGGTACATCTATATATATACAACAAATCCTTCTCAAAACTAAGAATCAAACAGACCACAATAAAATAATGTCAGGTGACTTTAACAGACCTCTATCATCACAACATAGATCTTCCAGACATAAACTAAAAAGATTCTACTGAACTAAAAAATACAATAATCTGGACCTAACAGACATATAAAGAACATTTCATCCATCAATGATTTAATTCATTTTCTTCTCAGCAACATGAAATATTTTAGGAAACAGATATATTTTAGGTTACAAAACAAATCTTAGCAAATATGAAAAAAATGGAGATAATACCTTCACTCTATCAGATCATAAAAGAATGAAAGGAGAAATCAATGGTAAGATGCAAAACAGAAAATTCTCTAACACCTGGAGATTAAATAATACACTTCTGGCTGGGCATGGTGGTGCACACCTGTAATCCCGGAGGCTCAGGAGGCTGAGGCTGCAAGTTCAAAACCAGTCTCAGCAACTTAGTGAGGCCCTAAGCAACTTAGTGAGGTCTTGTCTCAAAATAAAAATAGAGAAGGGCTGGAGATGTAGTTCAGTGGTTGAGCATCCCTGGGTTCAATTTCCAGGCACCTGCATTCCCCAATACACTTGAAATCAGGGAAGAAATAAGAACGTTCTTAGAAATTAATGAGAATAGTGATGTAACATCAAAATCTCTGGGACAATAGGAAGACAGTGGTAAGAGGAAAGTTTATAACACTGAGTTTATATATTAAAATATTAGAAAGATGTCAAATAAATAACCTAACATGGCCCCAGAAAAGGAACAAACATCCAAATCAGCAAAAGACAGGAAATAATAAAAATCACATCAGAAATTAATGGAATTGAGAATAAAAAACAATACATAAGATCAATGAAATGAAGAGTTCATTTTTGAAAGCATAAATAAGACTGAAAACCCCTTAGTCAAACTAGCCAAAATAGAGAAAACACTCAAATTAACAAAAGTAGAGATGAAGTATCATGACAGTCACTATTGAAGTCCAGAGGATCACCAGAAACTATTTTGAAAATCTGTACTTCAATATGCTAAAAAATCTTGAAGATATTGACAAATTCCTAGAGACATATGACCTACCCAAATTGAACCATGAGGCTACAGAAAACTTAAACAAATCATTATCAAGTAATGGAAATGAAGCAGCTATCAAAAGCCTTCCAAAACAGAAATGCCCAGAACTGGATGGATTCTCTGTTGAGTTGTACCAGAACTTAAAAAACTAATATCAATACCCCTCAAATTATTCAATGAAATAGAAAAGAGGGAACACTGCCAATCATTCTACAAAACCAGTATCACCCTCACACCAAAATGCAACTAAGACATATCAAGAAAAAAATTTCAGGTCAATATCTTTCATGAACACAGATACAAAATTTCTTAATATTGGTAAACCACATACAAAAACACATTAAAAAGATAGTGCACCATGATCAAGTGGGTTTCATCCCAGGGATACAAGGTTGGTTCAACATATGAAAATCAACAGAAAAAAGCCTTTGACAAAGTATAGTTCCCATTCATGTTTAAAACACCGGAAAAATGAAGGATAGAAGAAACTTGTCTCAATATTGTAAAGGCCATATGTGACAAACCCAAGGCCAATTACACTGAATGGAGAAAAACTGAAAGCATTTCCTTTAAAAACAGGAACAAAACAAGGATGCCCACTTTCAACACTCCTATTCAACATAGTCCTTGAAACTCTAGCCAGAGCAATAAGGCAAGAGAAGGAAATTAAAGGGATACAAATAGAAAAGAAGAGCTCAAATGATCTGTTTGCTGGTAACATTATCCTATATCTAGAAGACTAAAAATGCCACCAGAAGATTTTTAGAGATGATAAATAAATTCAGCAAAGTAGAGGATACAAGATAACACTTATGTTCCTATACTCCAATAATGAATTGGTTGAAAAGAAATTGGGAAAACTATCCCATTCACAATAATCTGAAAACAAAACAAAATGAAAAAAACAAACAATAACAACAACAACAACAACAACAACAAACCTTGGGAATCAATCTAACAGAAGGGTGAAAGACCTCTAAATGAAAACTGTTGAACACTAAAGAAAGAAACTGAATGCCTTAGAAGAGAGGAAAGACCTCCTATGTTCTTGGATAGGCAGAATTAATATTGTCAACTACCAAAAACACTATATAAATTCAACACAATCCCCACAAAATTCCAATGACATTCTTCACGGAACTAGAAAAAGTAGTGCTGAGGGGCTGGGGATGTGGCTCAAGTGGTAGCATGCTCGCCTAGCATGCGTGAGGCACTGGGTTTGATTCTCAGCACCACATAGAAATAAGATAGAGATATTGTGTCCACCTAAAACTAAAAAATAAATATTTTAAAAGGAAAAAAAAAGAAAAAGAAGTGCTGAAATTCATTTGGAAAAGTAAGAGACTCAATAGCCAAAGCCATCCTTAGTGAGAATAGTGAAGTTGAAGGCATCATAATAATGGAGCTCAAATTATACAACAGAGCCATAGTAACAAAAACACCATGGTACTGGCACCCAAAGAGACATGAAGACCAATGGAACAGAACAGAAGACACAGAGACAAACCCCCAGAAATACAGTTATTCCATACTAGACAAAGATGCCAAAAACATACTGCGGAGAAAAGATAGCCTTTTAAACAAATGGTGCTGAGGAAAACTGGAAATCCATATGTAGAAGAATAAAATTTGATGCTTATTTCTCACCCAGCACAAAAATCATCTGAAAGTGGATAAAAAACCTAGGAATTAGACCAGAAACTCTGCAACTGCTAGAAGAAAATATATGCCCAACCTTCCAAAATGTTGGCACAGGAAACTTCTGACTTGACTTAACAACTGATTTTCCTAACACTCCTAAGGCACAAGAATAAAATCAATAAGTAGGATGTCATCAAATTAAAAAGTGTCTTCACAGCAAAGAAAACAATTAAGAACATGAAGAGAAAATGGGAGATCATCTTTGCCACTGCTCCTCAGAGCATCAATATTTAGAATATACACAGAACTCAAAAAACTTAACACTAAAAACAAATCCCAAGAAACCCAATCAATAAATGGGCAAAAGAACTAAAGAGAAACTTCTCAAAAGAATACAAATTGTCAACAAATATTCAGAAATATGTTCAATATCTCTAGCAATTAGAGAAATGCAAATCAAAACTGCATTGAAATTACATCTCATTCTAGTCAGAATGATAATTATCAAGAGTACAAATAATAAATGTTGGCAGTAGAGAAAAGGATACATTCATACACTGTTGGTAGGACTGCAACTTCATGCAACCACTCTGGAAAGCAATATGGATGTTCCTCATAGAACCAGAAATGGAACCACCATATCACCCAGCTATCCTACTCCCAGTATATATACAAAAGATCTAAAAATCAGCATACCACAGTGATGCAGCAATTCACAATGTTTATAGCAGCACAATTCATAATAGCCAACTATGGAACCAAACTAGATACTCTTCAACAGATGAATGGATAAAGAAAATGTGGTGTATATACACAATAGAGTATTAGTCATAAAGAAGAATGAAATCATTGCATTTGCCAGTAAATGGAAGAAACTGGAGACTATCACAGTAAGTGAAACACGCCAGTCTCAAAAAGTCAAAGGTTGAATATTTTCTCTGATATACAGAAGCCAATCCAAAATAAAACGAGGACAAGGAAAAAGAAAAGGGAGAGGGAATTTCATCAAAATAGAGGAAAGATCAGTAGAGTAGATGAACGGGATTAAGAGGGAGGAAGGAGGGATGGGAAAAGAAAAGAACAAGTGGAATGAATCTGACTGAACTTTCATATATAAATATATGAATGTAGCACAGTGAATCCCAATATTAAGTATATCCATAAGACACTAATTAAAAAAAACTGTAAATAAATTGTAGAAGATCAGTAGAGGGAAGTGAACAGGGGGTAGAGGAGGGGAGGAAAGAAGTGTTGGAGACTGTATCTAGTAAACTGTGTTCTGTGCTTTTGCGATTATGTTAAAATGTATCCTTTTTATATATAAATAAAAAGAATCAATAATAAAATCTCATCAATTTTCACACTTTAAATAGATGCAATCAATTGTATTTCAATAAAGCTGTTTTTTTAAAATTCTAAGAAAAATCCTTGATCTACAAAATATACTCAGCAAATTAAAAACATAGCCTAAGCATCAATAGCAGGATAGATCAAACAGAGGAAAGAATTAGCTTGAAGACAGACTATTTGAAAACATAAAGTTGAAGGAAAAAAGAAAGCTGCAAAGAAAGTTTATGGAATTTAGGACAATACTAAAAGAATAAATATTCAGGTAATTTGGGTTCAAGAAGGGCTTGAGGATGTCAAAGGGATAGAAAACTTATTAAAATTATAAGACAATACTTTCCAAACCTAGAGGATACAAATATCCTTACTCAGAAAAGTGAAAGGTTACCAGAAAAATTTAACCCAATCTACCCCAAGACAGCTTATAATCAAGCTCTCAAAGGTAAATGACAGAAAAAATAACCACGTGGTATTACAATTCTCCTGACAGCAGACTTCTCAGTAGAAAGTTTACAGGCCAGGAGAAAGTGGCATGAGATTTTCACAGTACTGAAGGAAAAAACTTGTCAACCAAAAATACTGTACCCAGAAAAAAAAGATATCCTTTAGGAATGAAAGAGGAATAAAGACATTCCTAAACAAAAGCTGAGCGAATATATCTCCACCAAACCTATTCCATAAGAAATGCTAAAGGAAGTTCTTCAAACTGAAACAGATACTACTAAGAAAGAAGAAAACTCACTGGTTAAAAGTAATTATACAAACAAATTCAGAATGCTCTGAATGGGTAAACCATTCATATTACTATGAAGCTAAAAACCAAAACAATTAAAAATGTACAGATCTAATGCAATCTCCATCAAAATACCAATGACATTCTTCAAGGAACTAGAAAAAAAATTCCAAAATTATACAGAGCACAAAAATCTCAGAATAGCTAAAATCATACTGAGTAAAAAGAACATAGCAAGGGGCAGTATACCACCTGACTTCAAAACATTACAGAGCTTTAGTAATCAGAACACCATGCTACTGGCATAAAGTCAGACACATAGAACAGAACAGAGGGCCTAAAAGGAAGCCCATGCATCTCTAGCCAACTGATTTTTTGACAAAGAGGCTAAGAACATGCACTGGAGAAAGGATAACCTTTTCAGTAAATAGTGCTGGGAAAATTGGCTCTTTGTATAAAGATTAAGGAAGCCAGTTACAAAAATCAATTCAAAATGCGTTAAAGACTTAAATGTAAGACCTGAAATTATGAAAACAGTAGAAGAAAACATAGAAGAAACTTCAGAAAGTTGGAATGGGCACGAATGTTTTGGACAAGACCCCAAAAGCAAATATTGACAAATGGGATTATATCAAACTGACGAATTTCTGCACGGCAAAGGTAACAATCTACATAGAACAGAAATAAAGGAATATCCTATAGAGTGGGAAAAAATATTTGCAGACTACATATTTGACAACAAGCTGATATCCAAAATGTATAAGGGACTCTAAAAACTCAATATAACCCAATTAAAAGTGGGTAATAGGCCAGCACAGTGGCATACACCTGTATCCTCAGAGATTTGGGATGCTGAGGTAGGAGGATTCCAAGTTCAAGGCCTTGCTACTTAGAGAGGATCTGTCTCAAAAAAATTAAAAGGGCTGAAGATGTAGCCCCTGGGTTTAATCCCCAGTACCAACAACAACAACAACAACAACAACAAAGTGGGTAATAAATCTCAATAGACATAAAATACAAATGGCCAATATGTACATTAAAAAAAATGCTTAGCATCAGTAATTAGCAGAAATGCAAATCAAAACCACAATGAGCTATTACCTTATTCCAGTAAAGAACGGCCAATTTCAAAGACTAGGTATAACAAATGCTGGCGAGGATGTGATAAAAAAGGAACCCTTGAACACTGTTGGTGGGAATGTAAATTGGTATAGCCGTTATGGAAATCAGTATGGTGGTTCCTCAAAATATTAAAAATAGATCTACCATATGATTCAGCAATCACACCACTGGGTATATATACAAAGGAAATGAAATCAATATGTTGAATAGACACCTGCACTCCCATGTTCCCTGTAGCATTATTCATAAAAGCCAAGAAATGGAAACAATCTAAATGTCCATTGACTGATGAATGGATAAAGAAAACAGGATACATACACACAATGGAATGCTATTCAGCCACAAATGGGAAATCCTGTCATCTGTAGCAAACATGGATGAAAATATAAATCATTATTAAATAAGTGAAATAAGCCAGGCTCAGAAAGATAAGCACCACATAATCTCACTTATGTGAAATATTTAAAAAAAAAATTGATCTCATAGAAGTTAGGAGAATGTTGATTGCCAAAGGCTGGGGATAGTAGCTGGAGGAGGAACGAGGAAAGGCTGATCAAAGGGTACTAAATAATTATAAGATAGGAGCAAGCTCGGATGCACTATTGCACAGTAGAGTAATTACAGATACCAATAATATGCTGTACATTTCAAAACATTGGAAGAAAGGATTTTAGAAGTCTTCACCATAAAGAAACAATGTTTGAGGAAGTAAGAATGTTTAACCTTATTTGAACATTATGTGATATATATGTATATTGAACACTAATTATGTAGTACTCCATTAATATGTACAATTTTTTAATTTTTGTGAATCAATTAAAAAGTAAATAAACACAAAAATTCAAACAAAACAAACTTGCCAACCAATACTGTATCAAGCTAAGCAGTTCTTCAAAAAAAATGACTTTTCCAGATAAACAAACCTTATGGTGTTCACCGAACACCAACCTGTCTTACAAAACACAACATACCCAAATCAATGGAATTCAGCAAAAGCAATTCTAAATACTGCACCTCAAGGAACTGAAGAAAAAAAAAAAAACAAGGAAAAAAAACTCAACCTAAAATCAGACTAAGGAAAGAGAGAAGACTCAAAATCAGAGACAAAAAGACAGTCATTATAACTGATACTGCAGAAGTACAAAGAATCATAAGAAGAGATAGTCTCTTTAATAAATGGTGTTGGGAAAACAATATTAAATGTGCAGTAGAATGAAATTAGACCTTTATTTCACACATACACAAAACAAATTCAAAGTGGACTAAAGATTTAAAAGACCCCAAATCATACATCTACTAACATATGTATATGATAAGCTCATGACATGGATCAGGGATAAGAGTTTTTGATACAACCTCAAAGGCACAGGCAATAAAACCAAAAATAAAAAAACGGGATTATAACAAATTAAAAAGCTTCTGTACAGCAATGGAAATAATTAGGATGAAGAGAGCCTATAGAATGGGAGAAAATATTTGTAAACTATATACCTGGTAAGATATTAACATACAAAATATGTAAGTAACTCAATCAACCTGATAGTAAGAAAACAATAACCCACTTTAGAAATAGGTAAAAGATTGAAACAGTTCTCAAAATAAGATATATAAATGAAAAACGGGTTCATGAAAAAATCCTCAACATCACTATCAGGAAATTTAAATCCAAACCAGAATGAGCCATTACCTCATGCTTATTAGAATGGCCATCATCAAACAAAGAAAAGATCACAGGTGTTGACAAGGATATGGAAGAAAGGGAATCCTTATGAATTGTTAGTGAGAGTGTAAATTAGTACAGCCATTATTGAAATTGGTGTGGAGATTCCTCAAAATATTAAAACTAGAACTACCATATGATTCAGCAATTCTACTTCTGGGTATATATCCAAAAGAACTGAAATCAGTGTGTTGAAGAGATATATTCACTTGTATATTTACGACAGCACTATTCACAACAGGCAAGATACAGAATCAACCTCAGTGTCCACTAAGGGATGAATGGATAAAGTAAATGTGGTACATATACACAATGGAATATGATTCAGCTATAAAAAAGAATGGAGAATATTATGGCAAGTGAAATAAGTCAGACACAAAAAGACTCTGCTGCATGATCTCACTAAAAACAAACAAACAAAACCAGTTGATTCAATAGCTAAACTATGGAACCAACCTAGATGCCCTTCAACAGATGAATGGATAAAGAAAATGTGGTACATATACAGAATGGAATATTACTCAGCCTTAAAGAAGAATGAAATTATGGCATTTGCAGGTAAATGGATAGAACTGAAAACATCATGCTAAGTGAAATAAGCCAATCCCAAAAAACCTAAGGCCAAATGTTTTCTCTGATAAGCAGATGCTGATCCACAGTGGGGCAAGGAGGGTAATGTAGGGAAGAATGAAGGAACTTTGGATTAGGTTGAGGAGAATGAGTGGAGGGGTGGGATGGTGGGGAAGGGAAGGACGGTAGAATGAGACATTATTATCCTATATACGTGTGTGATTACACTAGTGGTATGACTCTGCAGCATGTACAACCAAAGGAATGAGAAGTTGTGTTCCATTTGTATACAATGTGTCAAAATGCATTCCACTGCCATGTACAACTAATTATAACAAACTAAAAAAGATAGAAGTGAGACCAATAGAATAGAAGAGGAACAGGGAGAGGAAGAGGGGGAAAGGGGATAGACTGGGGATTGAAATTGATCAAATTATATTATTTTATTATGTGACTATATGAATATATTATAACAAAAAATTTTTTAAAAATTGATCTCATTCAAGTAGAGAACAGAATTCTGGTGGCTAACAGAAGCAGGGGTGGTTCAGGAGGGAAGGGGAAGATGTTGATTAAAGAATATATAAACACAGAAGAAAATACATTCAAGAAATCTATTGTATAGCAGGTGACTAGAGTTAATAATAACTATATCCTTTGAAAATGCAGAGTGGATGTTGAGTATTATCATCACAAAATGATAATTATCTGAACCATTCCACAGTATAATAAATGGAATAACACTGCTTGAAGCTTCAATTTTGAAAGGTTGGTTGTGATTCAACAGTTGGTTACCATTTTAAATTACAAGTTTTCAATTCTGCAAATACTTTAATGACACAGGTGCATTAAAATAAACTACTTCAAAGTATATATACTTCAAAACATCATGCTGTATGCAATACACATATTTTTTCTGTCAATTTTTTTTTTGAGAGAGAGAGAGAGAGAGAGAGAGAGAGAAGAGAGAGAGAGAGAGAGAGAGAGAGAGAGAGAGAGAGAGAGAGAGAGAGAATTTTTTAGTTTTTGGTGGACATAACCGAAAACTATGTGGTGCTGAGGATTGAGCCCAATGTCCCGCGCATGCCAGGCGAGTTCGCTACTGCTTGAGCCACATCCCCAGCCCCGCAATTTTTTAAAAATAAAAAATTTTAAAAACCCAATTACTGAGGATTTATAGAGATATATGCTAGGATTAGAAGAGTGAAAGCAACAAGGCCATGCAAAATGCCACTGCATTTTTTCATGCAGAATGGTGGCTGAGTAGGAATGTCAATTGCATAAGTAGTGAAATGGTCAAACTGGGAATAAATTTCCAGAATAAGCCAAACCCAACAGAACTTTGTTATGGAATTAGTAAAATGAGCTGAATAAAAGATGTATTGAAAATTGACATGATACTGATAAGCTCAAAATATGTTTAACTCCATTTACAACTTAAAATACCCAGTTTTTTTTTGTTTGTTTTTTTTTTTTTAGATTCAAACAGCAATTCTTTATTCCCGAACTCACACCGGCCCTCTACACACGTTCTGCGGAAATCCACGTTCTGAAAATACCCAGTTTTAAAGAAGCAAAATCTACTTATATTGGTGTCAGACTTGAAAAGATAAATCCTTCAAAATTTATGTTGAAATGTGTATTTAAATTTTTTTCTCATTTTTATGACACATGAAATTTTATTCCTGAAAATTTCCTTTCTTACCGAAATTTTTGTTTCTTATACATAATAAGTGGAATAATACTGCTTGAATCTCCAATTTTGAAAGGTTGGTTGTGATTCAACAGTTGCTTACCATGTTAAATTACAAGTTTTTAATTCTGCCAATACTTCAATGACACAGATGCATTAAAATAAACTAATAATACTCAATTTAAGTGTTCATAGGTGTTCTACATCTGGAATGATAATGGGATAAAATGTGCTAATAGGTACTTGTTAAGTAGAATAACACAGAGAATGAGCAAAAACAAAGGTTTCAAGAAATTCTAATATTTTATGCAAAATAAGATTCCAAATGGAATTAGGTTATTAAAAAAATAATGCATCTGAATTTTAACAACCAGACATGAAAAGATTCTAGATTCTAAGGACTACATATATTAATTTATATAAGAAACACATGAAGATCAGCTTCAAACAATTTTATACTCAACTATTTTTTTTTAAGAGAGTGAGAGAGGAGAGAGAGAGAGAGAATTTTTTTTTTTTTTTAATATTTATTTTTTAGTTCTCGGCGGACACAACATCTTTGTTGGTATGTGGTGCTGAGGATCGAACCCGGGCCGCACGCATGCCAGGCGAGCGCGCTACCGCTTGAGCCACATCCCCAGCCCACTCAACTATTTTTCACATAAAAATATTTTAAAAGTTATATTATTAAAAGAAAGTTCTTGTACAATATAAATTCAAATCATTATCACTTAATGGGTTTAGAATCACTATAAAAATAACTTAAACCTTAAAGAAGAATGAAATTATGGCATTTGTAGGTTAAATGGATGGAGCTGGAAAATATGCTAAGTGAAAGAGGCCAAACCTAAAAAAGCAAAGGCTGAATGTTTTCTCTGATAAGCGGATGCTGATTCATATTGGGAGGGGCGGGAAGAATAAAGGAACTTTGGATTGGGCAGAGAGGAGTAAAGGGAAAGGATGGGGTGTGAGGGTGGGAAGGACGGTAGAATGAGATGGACATTATTACCCTATATACATATATGACTACACCACTGGTGTGACTATGTCATGTCCAGCCAGAAGAAGTTGTGCTCCATTTGTGTCCAATGTGTCAAAATGTATTCTCCTGTCATGTATAACTAATTAGAACAAATTATTCAGTTTTAAAAAATAAAACAAAAAAATAACTTGAACATACTTTTCTAATATAATTATTTTTTCCAAGTGGGCTAGTCTGGCATATAAACCCTATGGAAGCAGGATGTGAGACTGCATCTTTTCTACATATTTTTTCTATACCCTGGAAATAGTCTAATCGTAAATGCTAAGTTATTTTAGAAAATCATGCTAAGTATAGCTTTGCAAAACTTTTGTTCATTCTAAGCTTTTACTCAAAACACCAACCAAGTTCTTCAACGAAACTGGCAGAAAATCATAATCCTTTTCCCCACTTCATGAGTTATTTAAAAAAAGAAGCACCTGGCACAGATATAGAATCCTCTGCACACTAGAGACAACTGCTCTAATGATCTGAGGTCCAAGTCACTGGACACCACCCATCGGAAGATGTACATCAGGACTTCCATTGGCAGCACTGCAAAAGAAAATCATCCTTCAATTACTCTCCTGTTTGTCATTGCACTGTCAAAAAAAACTACATTCTCAGTGCATTTGTGCATTACTAGAAATTTATGAATGTATAAATCACACTGTTAGTACTGCTCAGAGATACAGCATTAGTGTATTTAACTACCCAATACTATCAATATTTCCTAGCATCAAAAGACAAATATTGTTTTTTCAGTAGAGAATAAATTTGAAGTTACTTCTATAAAGCACACTTTTCCTTTGTAAGATTATTTTACCAGGAAGTTATATTAAAATAAATGTTAGAAAAATAATCTAATATATGTGTGTGATCCATATTGCATTCATTAACACTAAAGAATTATTTTCTTGGGGCTGGGATGTGGCTCAAGCGGTAGCGTGCTCGCCTGGCATGCGTGCGGCCCGGGTTTGATCCTCAGCACCACATACAAACAAAGATGTTGTGTCCACCGAAAACTAAAAAATAAATATTAAAATTCTTTCTCTCCTCCCTCTCTCTCTCTCTTAAAAAAAAAAAAAGAATTATTTTCTTGAAAACTTTAAATTGTCTTCCTCTAAAAAATTCTTTAACAATATTCAACATTTGAAGAAAAATTACAGTAACTTCAAACATTTGGCTGCCTCAGGACTATTTTCTACCCTGGTAAAATCTTTATGGTAGCAGCATTACTCCAATTTTCTGGGGACTACTTCAACAACTCCAACTGACCCATTCAGATCTTCACTGAAAAAAGTATGGCATCCTTGAACAATTGCATTTCAACTCTTATCTGTTTCAGATTTTGAAAAGTTTATTAGTATATACAAACAAATCTAGGTAAGTGGATCTTTCACCATATTGCAATTATCTGGCAATATGTAGGTCCAGAAAACTTCAACCTAAGGTAAAAACAACCAAGAATCCACACCTGATATGTGAGTCTGACTGCTCTCAAGCTCAGGCTGACACAGTTTGAGCACAGACTCCTGAAATGTGAGCTGCTGCTGGAAGTAGGACAAGAGATCTGCCATCTTGCTGTCATCATCATTATCTTCAATGCTGAAAAAAGAAGGGAGATGAATAAAGTGTCTCAGACTATGAACATAAATTTAGAAACTGATTTTTCATAACACTTTCAAATCTGTTTTAGAAAGTCATTAAAAACAAGCTTTCTTACTGCTTTAAAAAACTGCAATAGTAGTTTATCCTGCCTTGTAAAGGAGTTATCACACCAAGTTTTTCAAAGAAAAACATTTCAGTGATAACCCATTACGAATTAGGGTTTGGGGATTTAGGTAATGAGATTACTTAGTTTTATTTTAGACATTTCATAAGTTAAGTGAAAATTGTCAAATGAACTGAAAATCTTACGTAAGTAATTCTTTAAGTAATCTAAATTCTTTCTAACTAGATAAAAATCAAATATACTGATATCATTCGAGGTACTTACTTACCAAGATTTTTCTTATAGATATATCTAATTATCTTTTAAAAGAAAACATCTACTTTGGAAAGATCTTAGGGTCCACACGTATCACCTACCATGATATAACAATGTGGTTAAGAATTTTTAAAGTCTAGCTCTCCATTTTTCTTGACATTAACATTAAAGATGATCAGACTTACAAAAGGCTTGAATGAGAAATAAGGGAACCAGAAAGGGTTTTTTTTATAATACACCAAAAAGCAAGTCTGATTGAGGTTAGTTGGACTCAATGGCTAGTTTACTAATATTTTACTGGGGAAGGCAAAAACCAAACAATAATAAGCCCATCAAACTTCCAAGGTTTATCAATCAGGTAATTAAAAACAGACTATCTTATCAATCAGGTAAGTTATCAATCAGGTAATTAAAAACCGACTAGCACTCAGCCTTTTTTTTTTTAATTGGCTAAAGACCTAGCTCTGAATGACTCTACCCAAACTTAAAGAAGGTTTAGAAAAAGCCCAAATGATTCATTTTAAGTATGAACTCTCTCACACTGTTAACTCCAATTTGGTGAAAAATATTGTTAGATCAAAGACTCAAACAGGCAGTTAATACTGACTTCATTGGATGTTTACAATATGGTTTATCCAATTCTTAAATGCTTATATATGTGTGTATATATACATATGTGTGTATATGTGTATGTGTATATGTGTATATATACATATATATATACACATATACACATACACATATACATATACACATACACACACATCACACATGCATTTAAGAAACACTGGCAAATGCATGCCCATAATCTAAGTTACTAATGAGGATGAGGCAGGAGAACTGCAAGTTCAAGGCCAGCCTGGACAAGCTAGCAAGACCCTGTCTCAAAAATAAAATTAAAACGGCTTAGAATTTAGCTCAGTGGTAGAGCACCTGACTAATATACATGAGGACCTGGATTCAATCCTCAAAACCACACACACACACACACACACACACACACACACACACACGGCAATAAGCACATACCACTGATAAATGTAACCTAATTATTCATGACAATGAATATAGTAATAGTCAAAATCTCCTTACCAAAAGTCTATTTTTAAAACCTGACATTCTCCCATAGGTACAGACACCCTTTCCTTCTAATATCATCAAAATGGACTCTTGGGGATAGAGGTATTGGACCAAAACAATTTTATAATTGTCTTACAAATATCTTTGATAACATTGGTTTAAAAATATGTTCTCTTGGTCTTTGTTCATATTAAACCTTTAGTGTAACTTCATAACTTTGATGCAAATGACATCTACAGAGTGAAATGCAATTTCTTTTAGAAATATTTCCATCTTACATCTTTTTTTTTTTTTCTTTTAAAGTATTGGGAATTGAACTCAATGGTACTCTACCACTGAGCTACATCCCCAGTCCTTTTTTAAATTTGAGACAAGGTCTCACTAAGTTGTCCAGGCTGGCCTTGAACTTGTGATCCTTCTTCTTTGGCTTCCTAATTTGCTGGAATTTTAGGCCTATGTCACCCTGCCCCGCTATACCTATAGTTTTAAACAATGTTACTTTAGAATTTATGAGATTAATATTTTGTTAGAGTTCAGCATTTTCCTAATAAAATCCCACTTTTAAAATGTAAAATGTTTTGCTATGCTCTGTGGCACACACCTAGCAACTTGGAGGCTAAGGCAGGAGGATTGCAAGTTTGAGGTCAGCCTCAGCAACTGAAGTGAGATAAAAAAAGAAAACAAGGACTGGGAATGTAGCTCTGTGGTAAAGTGCCTCTGGGATCAATCCCTAGTACTGCAAAAAAATAAAAAATAAATAAAGTTTAAACATAAAAGCAGAAAGACTGATGTAATGAAATTTCACGTACGCACCATCTGATTTTAACCACTATTAACATTTGGTCAACTAGCCCTATTTTATATTTTAGTATTTTTATTTCAAATGAATTATAAGGTTGAAGTGATTTCTTTATTTTACTCCTTTTAGCAATCACTGTTTTTATTTAAAACATTCATCACCTTACTTTTGTTAAAGCTATTTAAAATGTACATTTTCATATTTTAATCTAAGAGTTTCCTAATTTAAAAATTTCTGTAAGTTATAAATAAGGATATACTAAATACTACATAGCTTAACAGAATTAGCACCATCTTCTCATCATGTTAAGAGTCAGCATGGCAAAGACACTTAACTTTAACACACTATGCATTACTGTCTATCAAATTATATACGCACTAGCTGTTTCCAACGCCATCACCATCTGGAGACCGGGTATAAGTAATCTTGAACTCTATATCAGGTACAAGTTGCATAGCCCTACGATAAAACTTGATGGCTAAAAGAAGAAATAAAGCTAAATTAGCTAGGACCACACATTTTTGTCATTTCCTTTGATTACCCTTAACTGTAGTTTAATTTTGTAAATTTCTTTACAAACAGCCAAGCTCTCTTTTTATAGATGCAATAGAAGCTTAGTGAACAAACTTATTTCCAAATCTTACTAGAAGATTTGGAAATTTTTTCTCTTAAAGTTAATGTGTTACTGGTATCTTTTTTCCCATCTCATGGTTTTCCTCACCCTTTTATGTCTCTCTTCAGAAGTCTTTCTTCTGACTCTGAAATTGCAATTTCTATGGCCCCAACAAAAAAATTTCTAAGCAAATTTTTCATTCTAAGACACAGCTATTAAAATCAAGTGCCTCCTACTGGATGTAACAGAGAGTGTTTGAAATTTTACCTTCAAATTCAATTTCCTTTAGCTTAGTTGCTTCTTATTTAGCTAAATAACTTTAAAACCAATTTTTTTATAACCCTCCTGGCCAAGTGGTTTAGAACTGTAAATAATCTGGGGCTGCAGAGGCTAATTAGTTCTTTTTCCCCTTGGATGAATTATATTCAATTCAATATATTATGCCATGTTCATTTTTTCCACCTTTTAAAAAACTGGTGCATTAATGATGGTATTTGTTGTTACATATTTGTACATGCACACAATATAATTTGACTAATATCACTACCCAGCACTTCTTCCCTCCCACCACTTGGTCCCTTTCCTCTACTGATCTTCCTTTGATTTTCATGAGATCCACCCCCACTTTTTTCTTTTTCCTTTCTAGCTTCCACATGACAGAAAATATACAACCCTTGACCTTCTGAGTTTGACTTATTTTATCAGAATGTTCTCTAGTTCCATCCATTTTCCTGCAAATAATATGTCATTCTTCATTATGGCTGAATGAAACTCCATTGTGTATATAAACCACATTTTATATATTGTTGGTCATTTGTATTCCTTCTTTTGAGAAGTTTAATTCATTTGCCCATTTATTAATTGGGTTATTTGATTTTTTGTTGTAAAGTTTTGACTTCTTTATATATTTTAGATATTAATCTTGTCAGAAAAGTAGTTAGCAAAGATTTTTCTCCCATTCTGTTGGTTTTCTCTTCACATTCCTAATTGTTTCCTTTGCTATGCAGAACCTTTTAAATTTAATGCTGTCCCATATTAACTCTTGGCATTATTTCCTAAGCTTTAAGGGTCCTATTGAGAAACTTGTTGCTTATGCTAGAGTGTTGACCCTAAGTTTTTTCCTAGGAGTTGCATAGTTTCTGTTCATATATCTAGATATTTGATATATTTTAATTTGATTTTTGTGCAGGGTGAGAGATAAGAGTCTAGTTTCATTCTTCTACTTATGGATAAGCAGTTTTCCCAGCAATATTTGTTTTAAAAAGGCTCTTTTTTCTTTAATGTATGTTTTTGGCACATTTGTCAAGGATCAGATGACTGCAGGTATGGATTTGTCTTTGTGTCTTCTATTCTGTAACACCAGTCTATGTGTGGTTTTATGCAAGAACCATGCACTTTTTGTTAATATAACTCTGTAGTATAATTTGGAGTCAGGTATTGTGATGCCTCCAGCATTGCCTTTTTTTGCTATGTTCTATTTCATTCTGGGTGAATTACCATATTTTAAGCTGAATCGGAAGTATTACAAACAAGACTGAAGACTGAGTAGAGATGTGACCAACTGGACCCTTTAAAAATGTGTAAGAAACTTGCAAGTAAATAAAGTAACTGTAAATGTTGTTATTTTTTTTTGGTATTTCCAAATGCTTCAAGCAAGAACATTTTCCCCATGATTATATTTACCATAAAAAATGAAAACACATATGAATTTCTATTGGGTTATTAAAAGAAACTATTAAAGATGAAGCATATACTTTGACAAAATGTAAAATAGAACTCAAAAAGGAAAACATCTATGTATTCCTTGATTTATCCTTTATATTTCCCTCCTTTGAAGTAACTTTCACCTATGAAAATATACCCTATTTTAAGATGAATACAATTTTTAAGGTTTTATTAATGAAGAATAAACACTAAAACTAAATGTAGAAAAGAACTGTTTTACTCATCCTTCCAATACAATGTTTCCCAGAAATTATTTTTTGAAACAGACAAGTTGTATAGAAATAAAGTCTTAAAACTTTTTGACTTAAAAACTCATTTCAAACATAGGAACATTGATGTTCTATACTAAATAAGATTTAGTTAAAAAAAAAATCAGTAACAGAGAGTTGTTCTTAAAAAAAAGTCATAACTACATAATCTTGGGCCTTGAGTTTTACCTTCATAGAGAGCTCCATTTTGTTCTTCTTCTACTGCTTTTAGGAAGAGTTCTCGAGCCTATAAAAATAAAAAGTGGAAAATAACTTTTGAAAATCTGTATTAAAAGTGAATACGGACAGCAGTCAGTCTTTTCAACAAATGGTGCTAGAGCAATTGCATACTGACAGGCAAACAATGCACTTCGATCTAAATCTTATATCTTACATAAAAATTAACTCAAAATTAACCTTAGACTCAAATGTTAAACCTATAAAATTATTAGAGAGGACAACAAATGTAAGAAAATCTTGGAGACCTAGGATTATGTAAAAAGAGTTCTTACACTTGACACCAAAAGCAAGATTCATAAAAGAAAAAAGTTGGTTGGTAAACTGGACTTCATCAAAAAACTTTTGTTCTAAAAAACTCCAGGACTTGTATCTAGAATACATAAAGAACTCTCAAAACTCAACAGTAATAATATAAGCAATCCATTTTAAAAAGGCATAAACATTATTTTACAGAGAGATGTATAGATGGGAAAAAAAGCACATGAAAAGATACGCAACATTATTATCCATTAAGGAAATGCAAGTTAAAATCACAATGAGATATCACTACACCTATTAGAATGGCAAAAATTAAAAAGTAGTGACAATACCAAATGCTAATGAGGACACATAGAAACTGGATCCCTCAAATATTGCTGGTGGAAATATGGTACAGACGCTTGGGAAAAGTTTGGCAATTTCTCTTACGACAATACATGTACTTACCACAGAATCCAGCAATTGCACTCTTGGGTATTTATATCAGAGAAATAAAAACTTACTTTCGTAAAAAAAAAACAAACCTGCATACAAATATTCATAGCAGTTTTATTCACAATAAAACTGCTATGATGGGCTGGGGATGTGGCTCAAGTGGTAGCGCGCTCGCCTGGCATGCACGCGGCCTGGGTTCGATCCTCAGTACCACATACAAACGAAGATGTTGTGTCCACCAAAAAACTAAAAAATAAATGTTAAAAATTCTCTCTCTCCTTCTCTCTCACTCTCTCTTAAAAAAAAAAAAAAACTGCTATGAAATATTTTTCAACCAGTGAATGATTAAAAAAAAAAAAACTGGGGAACATTTATACCAGGCAATACTACCCTAAAATAAAAGAGAACAAACTGATGACACACAACATGGACAGATTTCAAAGGAATTATGTCCACTGAAAAAGTCAACTTCGGGAGGTTATATATTATGTGATGCTACTTTCCAAACATTCTTGGAATGTAAAAATTATAAAATGAAGACCAGATCAGTGGTAGCTGCCAGTGGTTAGGAATAGCTGGGGAAAGTGGGAGGAAAAGGACAACATAACTATAAGAATAAAGGATCCTTCAGGCAATAAAATAATTTGTGAAAGTTGTCAAGACTCTAAATGAAGTCACTATGTCGACTTTAGCAAAATAAAGCTGGAGGATCATGAGGGAAAGGCTCTTACATATGATTTGCCTGAAAACAAGAATAGACTCTGCCATAACTGCAAGCTTGCCCAAAGACCATGACAGCTCACAAAGAATACTTCTACAAGAACATTTGCCCAGCAGTTAATTGCCTGTCAACCTTGAGTTGATACCACAGTTGCTATTAACTCTTGAATACAAGGTTAATTATTTCAAAACAACTTATGCAATCTTATTCATTGTACCTTTTAAAACATTTCATTTGCCTCCCTGAATATGCCTAATGATCTATCATAGCATCCATATTCCAGATTGCAATCTGCTCATTCTACAATAAAATCTTTTTTTTTTTTTTTTTGTACCAGGGATTGACCCAGGGGTGCTTAACCACCGAGCCACATCCCCAGCCCTTTTTAAATTTTTTTATTTAGAAATAGGGTGTTGCTGAGTTGCTAAGTGCCTCACTAAGTTGCTGAGGCTAGATTTGAACTCAAGATTCTCCTGCCTCAGCCTCCCAAGCTTCTGGGATTATAGGCATGTGCCACCTCCAATGGGGAGACAAGTTCTATATCTTGATTGTGGTAGTGGTTATATAAGCTACCCATGTGATAAAATTACATAAAACTATTTATACACATACACATGGATAAGTAATTGTAAACCCAGAGAATATGAAAAAGCTCTAAGGACTGTACCAATGTTTATTTCCTATTTTTTTTGATTTTGTACTAAACTTAGGTAAAACATTACTAAGGAAAGTAGGGGAAGGCTAAGTGAAGGGTGCATGGAACTTCCCTGCATCTGTGAACCTATAATTATTTCTAAATAAAAATTAAAACAAGTTTGGCAGATTTTAGTCATCATAATAATGTCAATTATTTAATGAGTAATTATAAACAAAAAACTTGGATCTGATTGTGTGAAGATGAAGCCTCTATAAATGAGGATAATGAAAAATGAAATGGTGTGCTGTGCTTACTCCACGTGACTAAGTACAGGAGAGCAGTGAGCAATTAGTATTCAAAATATCTTCACTGTAAGCACATTCAAATTTTTTCCAAAATAACTAATATATAGGGGCTGAGGATGTGGCTCAAGCGGTAGCATGCTTGCCTGGCATGTGTGTGGCCCGAGTTCGATCCTCAGCACCACATATGAACAAAAATGTTGTGTCCACCGAAAACTAAAAAATAAATATTCAGAGGCATCAATCTTTTAGAGACCAAGTGATTCTAAAGGTTCTACAAATACACAAAAGACAATACCATGAAGATAACATATCTACAGGGAGAGAAGCCCATGGCAGTGGTATCAAGAAAAGCACCTGAAAATTAGGAATGTATAAACTGGCATTTTAGTTGAAATTTTTTTTACATAAAGAAAAACTCTTTTATTTTATGAATTATATGTTTATGTCACCAGAGTATGATAAATGATTACTTATGTCAGTGAAAATTCTATGTGGGGAAAAAAAAGTAATTTGTTAAAATGTCATTAATACTTAACTTTTCTTCTTTTGCCAGTTCTTGTTTTCCTTTGGTATCTGCTGCTGCTTTCAGTAAAGAGCCTCTTGTTGCTTTGCAAGGTCGAGTTTCTAAACTGCTAGAGCCTACACCTGGGGCAAGTTCAAACATCCACTGAGCACGGAACATCTGGAGTTGTGCCTAAAAGGGAAAAGCATTTTAGAACATATTAAAGAAGGGTAGCTAAACTCTGGAACAATTTATCAATATTTCCAACATCTATTTCCAGGTATATTCTTGTTATTCTAAGACCAGAAAACAGTCTTATAAATTACTAACTACCCAATAAATATTTATCATCTTCTCAAATAATTTTCTACTTAAAATCTTAAAAAATTAAAATTAACCTCAAATAAGTCTGATTATACAGCAAAATAACTAATAGTATTGGACAGCCAAATTTAAATTAGAATTAAAAGTATAAGTCATGACTGAGGGACTGAAATGTAAAGCTCCCAATAATTTGTTAATAAGTTTATCATTTGGTAGACATTAAGAATGCTGCTATCATGCGAGGCCCTGGGTTCAATCCTCAGCACCACATAAAAATAAATAAATAAAGATATTGTGTCCAACTACAACTAAAAAATAAATATTAAAAAAAAGAATGCTGCTAAAAGTTCTGTAGGTGAGTTCAAAGTATTTCTTTTAATAAAATTCTCTATTTCAAAGAGAATATAAATTTTTCTAACACCTACCATATTAAATATGTAAAACAAAAATGTGAAGACCTATATATGGTAGACTATGATGAGCTCTTTTTTCGGGAATAAAGAACTTGTAACCCCAAATTTCTGAAGAATTATTTGAAAACAGCCCTGAACTGTCAGCCCTTTTGGTATTGCCTCAGCATGATCACACTGCCCTGGGCACTGATGCTAAGTGCCCAATAAAACTAGCATGGCAATCTCCACTCCTCTGCTTCCTTCCCACTGAGTCCACAATGGGGTATCCTCCCTCCCAAAGATAGCTATTGTTAATAGAACTGTATTATTGTTAGATTCCTTCTTAATGGTAAATATGAAATGTTTTAAAAATAGTTTTTCTATTCCTGGACACTGCTTGGTTCCCACACATGGTTCTAGCATGTCATACACATACCTCTTACAGAATCTTCAATAGCATTCCAAATAAACAAGTATTAGAAAGCTTATGAATTCCCTATTTCAATGCACAAAGATTTACTCCATCTTTCTAAATGGCTGTAGTGTATCTCATCCTATGGATGCATAATTATTTAACAAAAGAAGTGGATATTTAGAGCTAGGCATGGTGGCACAAGCATTTAATCCCAGAGGCTTGTGAAGCTGAGGCAGGAGGATCATGAGTTCAAAGCCTGTCTCAACAAAAGTGAGGTGCTAAGCAAAAAAGAAGTGGATATTTAGGTTGTGTGACACTTCTGCATATAAACATTTTTGCTTATGCATATTTACTCACTTCCTCCATTATTTCCTTAGGGATGATGTACTAGAACTGCTATTCAAGGGGAATGCATGGTTTTCATTTTGATCCATATTGCCAATCTGACTTCCAGAAAGTTGTGGCAATTTAAACTTTCATGTATACTGCATGAGTGATCTCATAGCCTGCTCAGCAATAAACACTATTCACCATACAGATTTTTAAAAAAAATTTTGTTTTCCAGATGGAACCCAAGGGCACTTTACCACTGAGCACCCACCTCCTCCCCTTTTTTGGTCTTCTGAAATTGCTGAGGCTGGCCTTAAACTTGCAGTTTTAGCCTCCTCAATAACTGGGATTATAGGTACTTTTCTGTTAACTGTCTATTCACATATTTCTACCCCATGTTCCTCTAATTTACAAGAGTGGTCAGCAGATTAGGAATATGAATCCTCTGCCCATATGTGGTAAACAGTTGTTCTTAGCTATTTGTTCACTTTATTTTATATGGGTTTTAAAACTTTTAGCAGGTCAAACTCATCAATCTTTTTCTTTAAAGTTACGAGTTTTGAGTGATGCTTAAGCCTTATTTTGAATACTTCAAAACCATATAATACATGGAAATAATTAATACTTCTTTCATAGAAAAAGAAATCTATAAGTTATGTTATATAAGTATTCTATAAAGCAATATGAAAATAGTTAAATTCAACACAAACACAAACCTGCAAATTTCCATAATCATGACCAATTTCTGTTTATGTATGGGAAGCAGTGGAATAAGAATCAAAAATATAATTGAAAATACATGCCTGCAGATCTGTTTCAGCAGGACTTTCATTTTCTTCATCATCTCCTGCTCTGACAGTATCAGAATGACAATCTTCCTCAGCTTCTGCCTGAGGAAAAAATAACAAAATAACATAAGGATTAATACACTTTAAAAATTTTTTTAATATTTATTTTTTAGTTATAGGTGAACACAATGTCTTCATTTTACTTTATGTGGTGCCAAGGACCAAACCCAGTGCCTCATGCATGCCAGGCGAGCGCTCTACCTCTGAGCCACAACCCCAGCTCCAGGATTAATACACTTTCATGTATACTGCATAAGTGTTTCCCTTTGTAATCTAATCTCCTACTCAGCTACTTGGTACTTAATACCACAATATCAATAGTTAGTGGAATCCTCTTTAAAAAGCAAGGCTGTAGGGTGCATTGGGGACCTTACTATTTATTTCCAAAGGAAAATAAGTCTGAAAGGCATATTCTTAATTCAAAATCACAGTATTAACATCACCATGAATCTTAACATTCTGTTCCCCCAAATTTAACATCAACTCCATTCATCCCCCAATCAATCTTATATAAAATAATTCAAGGGCTGGGGATGTGGCTCAAGCGGTAGCGCGCTCGCCTGGCATGCGTGCGGCCCGGTTCGATCCTCAGCACCACATACCAACAAAGATGTTGTGTCCACCGAGAACTAAAAAATAAATATTAAAAATTCTCTCTCTCTCTTTCCCCCCTCTAAAAAAAATAATAAAAAAATAAAATAATTCAACTCCATCACTATAAATAAAGGATTTAATATAATTAGGTAAATGAAGCCAATTCCTCCATCAATATATATCCTGTAAGCATTAATTTATTATCTAAACTATTTCACTTTTTCTTAGAAAAAGATGAAATAAAATACAACATCTCTGTTTTCCTTTTTGGTTCCATAACAACAACAACAACAAAGTATTGTCTTAACTTTTTATGAGAAAAATATTTAAATATACTCAAGAGTAAGGAGAATAGTATAATTAATCTCCAACTAATTATGATTCAGCTTTAAAAGTTATCTATATAAACAAAAATTTCTCAATATCAAATATCCATTCATTGTATTCATATTTCTGAAAATAGTTTGTGAAATTAAGATTCAATATGTACATATGATTTCACAACCAATGTAACTCTACATTATATACAACCAGAAGAATGATTGAGTTATACTCCAAATATGTCAAATATATTCTACTATCATGTATAATAAGATTTTTATTTATTTATTTATTTTTTTAGAGAGAGAGGAGAGAGAGAGAGAGAGAATTTTTAATATTTATTTTTTAGTTCTTGGCGGACACAACATCTTTGTTGGTATGTGGTGCTGAGGATCGAACCGGGCCGCACGCATGCCAGGCGAGCGCGCTACCGCTTGAGCCACATCCCCAGCCCCAATAAGATTTTTTAAAAAAGATTCAAATAAGGTATCCATATCATAGTTTATTGGTACATTACAATTCTTTTGTAATCCTCTCATTCTGTTGTTCTCCCCCTACCACCACCTCCATACTGGGGATTGAACGCAGGGCCTCAAGCCTCTAGGGAAGTACTCTGCCTCTAAACTATGTCCATAGTCCTTTTTTTGGAGACAGGGTCTTGCTATGTTGCTGAGGCTGTCCTTGAACCTGTGATTCTTCTGCATTAGCCTTCTGAGTAAGTCTCCTGAGTAGTTAAAATTACAGGTGTGTGCTAGAATGTCTTGTTTCTCTTTTTAATAATTTATTTGTGGTGAAAAGGTTGTGGTTTGCAGCATTAGTAAATATGTTCCTTTGTCCTCTTACTTCCTATAAATTGTGACTAGATCTAGACAGGCTTATTTGATTTTGGTTTATTTTCTTCTTACCCAAGACTACCTCTTGGGTGAGGTTGCATTTTCCATCCAGAAGGGAAGTTCTGAAATGCCACTGACAAAGTGAAATGGCAGACGTTTTAAACACAATTGTTACAGTACAACAGACAAAAAAAAAAAAAAAACCTCAAATAATTTTTAGTGCCCACAAACTTCAGCAAGTTCTTAAACCAGAATATTGTTTCATATTAATGAAACAGGGTTGTTTTTCCATAGATTATCTTCTACACTGGTAAGTTTAATGATAACCAATCAGATAAAATTTGATACAATTTTTTTAATACTGTAAAATCAACTCCACTGGACACTAGTTTACCATGTTTTAGTAGGTGGTCAGAAAGAACAATTTTGCTCAGAAAATGCTTAGTTTTGGTACAGAATTATATAAACAGTTTTTATTTTATGGATGGCTTAAGACTACAGTTCAGGGCTGGGGGTGTAGCTTAGTGGTAGAACACTTACTTAGCATATGATCCCTGGGCTGGATCCCCAGCATCACAGGGAGGAAAAACAAAAATGAAAAACTAGTCCATAAAAAGATAGACCTTCTTTTTTATAACAGGCACATTATTAAATGTGCTGTCTATAATATGACTTCTGCTTATTAATATTTTAAATGTACTAGAAAAGCTTATCAAAGAATTATAACAAGAAACCTATTTTATTTGTCTTATAATCCAACTTTTACATATTGGAGTGGTTTAATGTGGAATAATTCTGGACTAGAAATTGTGTGTGTGGCTTTGGACTTAACAGAGGTCTCATGTTGGAATCCATCCATTTTATCCTTTTATTTTCAATGTTTGTTAAAATGAATCCTACCTTCTAGTGAAAATGTTGCCTCAGTTCAGTCTGTTAGCTAACAGACTTATTAGCAAATAGAATTTGCTCAATATTCAATGTGTTCAGTCCTATTTAGAAATGTGGCAATCAGGAAAATTATGTTGAAGTTTAACTAGAATTAATAATAAAAACAATTTTATCTAGTTCCAAAGTTGGCAAGTTTTATGATTGCAAATTTTAGCTGTAAATTATTTCCAGGAAAAAAAAATGTTTCTATAACACAGTTCTTTGAACACAAAAACTTGATATACTTGCACTACATTACAGTGCAACATAAATAAGTCTTTTGTATCTTATCTCTGGAAGCCAGACTCAAAGTAGGGATGCTTTTAACACTTGAACTAGTTACATTAGTAGGTAGTAAAATACTTGGCAACTGTGAAGGCTAAACCAGTAAAAAAATAAATATGAGGCAGTTAAATTGGCAGCTTTGCCTACTGCTTTGGTTTGGCTTAGTGTCCCCCCAAGGTCCATGTGTTGAAGGCTCAGTTACCAGGGTGGCACTACTGGGATTTGGCAGAACATTTAGGATGTGGAGGCTTGTGGATGTAAGTGTCCTTAAGTCACAGGGGATGTGCCCTCCAAATGAGTAATGCGACTCCCTTTTTTCCCTGCTTATTAGCTATAAGCTGAGCAGTTTGTTCCATGTGCTCCTGCTATGATGTACTACCTCATCAGAGGCTCAAAGCAATGAGGCCACTGGATATTGAAGTAAAACCTCTACAACCATGAGCCAAAATAAACTCCTTGTCTTCAAAAATTTATCTCAGAGTATTTTGCTATACTAACAGGAAGCTAACACACCTACTAAGAACATCACTAGTAGGAAAATACAAGGGACTAAATGTATAGATCTCTTTGAGAAGTGTATTTCTCAGGAGCCTGATTTATTACTGCAAACTCGAAGCACTGCCAATGGGAGATAAGGGTTCTATAGGGTATTTTTTTTAGTAACGTAGCTTTCTTTCTCTTGCCTAGCAATGAGACTATGCTGACTTCATCTGAAGAAATGCCCCTGCTTTCTCTAGATAGTGCTCTTGGTCAACTCTTCTAATTATCCGTTTTGTGTCCTCTAATACTGATAAATTATTTTTGTTTCCTTCACTGGAGTTAGTGCACTGAGGACAGGGAATGCATCTGCATCTTGGTCATCTTTGTAACCTCAGGGCCAATACATTGCTTGATTCACAGTATAGGCCCATCTAGGTTTCAGCTGTCTCCTCTTCAGAGACTTCTGTGAAGAGATTTGGTGATTTCTGAGATCCCTTTTCAGATGTGACATTTCATGATCAAAAGTTTATCACAAATCACCTTACAGATTTGGTTGAAAATCTATTATACTAAAGTCTAACACCATACCAGGCTGAAAACAGGTACTCAAAAAAATTAGTTGAATTAATAAAATGTCATGTGGCTATACAGTGCATACCTCAAGGATGGAGAAAACTGTAACAAGGCAACATCTTCCTTCTCCCCTGAACTTTGTGTTATAATATTATGAGTTCTAGCCATTACCTTGATTTTGACAGTAAAAAATTGTTGTTTTACTACATTTGGTCAATTTAAATCGTACTTGAAATAAGTTGGTCCTCAGTTACCACCCAGAAGTTTCCACTTTTCTTCATAATTGAATTTGATCTAAATATCACCTTTCACTAGAATAGTTCATGTGTTGAGGAGCTCAAGTCTTCATTTTACTTATTTGGCAGATAGGATTAACATAAAGGTTAAGAGCTTAATTCCAGGCAAAGGATTCAAAGTTTAGAGACAGAGTCAAATGGTTCTTTTTCCATCATCCAGCACTAGTTACAAGAAATAAATGCATTCAGCCATTTGCTTATTCAATAAATATTTGAGTTTTCTAAGAGCTAGTGTGGTACTATTTCATTCTTGATTCTTCCAGTCCTGGCCAGAGTACTTTTATCAGATGGACAATTTATTCGATACCAAAGAAAGGCACAGGGGAAGGACTATATAGTCCATGCAACAGTTCCATGACATTTGTGCTGTCAAATTCTGGAGCTTAGCTGTTTCTCCTTTCGGACTTTAAAGAAGCTGCTTAGGCCCTCAATGCCATGAAAGTGAGACAGGATCTTTCCATCCCCACTCCGCCAGGACCACTTGCCAACATCCTAGCCAGGCACTGCGTTTAAACTCAGAGCTCCTGAAAGGGGCTGGAATCGCCTCTCTGTGGGCTTTGCTTTCCAGAAGAGGAGTAATCAACAAGTGTCTGCTTGCCAGGGCTCCCTCCCGAATTCGGATGCTGGGAATGCTCACCTCAATCCTCAAAAGCACACTGCTTTTGATAAAATCACTGAAGAGGGACGAGACTAGTTCTGCCTAGTAAGTCTAGGGCATTTTTCTGCGATGTACTGCAAAACGCTCTCTCCTCACATCAGGGCTCACTTGGGTGGGGGTGTCGTTTACCAGAAATGAACCCTAGGAACCTGCAGAACCAGTATCCCGTTCACTCCCCCTCAGACCAGGGCCCTATATTGGTGGTGACTGTGCAGCTCCCACTCGGCCTTCAGCCCCAGGCCCGGCCCCTCCTGCACACCGCACCCGCGCCCGCCCCGCAGCGCCCCCAGGACCCCCTCCCCAAGTTACCATGCTGGCGGGGCGGCTGGCCGCGGTCGAGGGGCTCTCTGCGCCCCCTCTGCACCGCCCCCCTGGAGAGGGGTGCTCGGTGTTGGGTGTCTACTCCTGCCTGTCTACTGCAGCTGGGCTTAGCAGAGTTCTCGGTCGGAGAAGCGCACCAGGCAGCGGCAGTAACTGCGGGCCCGGCGTACGGCAGCCATCTTCGCGGGACAGGGGGCCAGATCCGGGCGCGCTGGAGCGGCGGCCGGGAACGCGGGCTGCGGAAGGGCGCCGGTTGCCCACCGAGGACCGTACAAGTACCAGAGCGTGGACGCTGCTGGAGACCTCAGACGCCGCTGCGGAGCTGCCCGCTCTGCTGCGGAAGCCTGCGCCGACGCACCGAGCATGCGCAGTGTCGCTTCCGCGGTCGGTGCGCGCCTCGGGCTGTCCGGCCGCTTTGCCCTAGCTACGGGCCAGCGGGGCGTCGGCGTACTATGTGCGCGACCAGAATCCGGAGTGCGGCACTCTGTCCCCTGTGTTCGGCCCAGTGAACACCCAGGGAAATATGAACAGACATTAACTCAAAAAAATGTTTTCTCCTAAATTTGAGGGTAAGCCCTAATTAAGCCGTCCGGAGGAGAATCAAACCCGAGACTCCAGAAGATCGCGACACCGCCCTGGGTACTGTGTGTGTGCGCGCGCCAGAAATGCAGCCGCACTCATAGGCTGTTATGAAAATTAATCTTAAGAGCACAGACTCTTAAGACTGAGGAAAGGATGCGCTTATGTGCGCTGCAGGAGGGTAGGAAAACGGCCAAAGCGGGGAGCATCCCCCTACAGATCCCACAATGCAATGGGGGAGGCGTGCAGCTCTGGCGGAGCTGGAGTCCTGCGGAGTTGGGCTGGCGGTGCACTCTGGGATTTATAGTCCGCTACTGCACGCTGCGCGCCAGGATTTACTCACCGGCTTGCCCCACCTCTTAAAGCTCAAACACCTCATTTCACTTGAAGGGGAGGCCCACTGGTTTAGCACTACAAATCTTTATGGGCATATGTTTTAAGAAAACATATAGGCGACATAGCCTCTTACCTTCATTTAGCAAATAAGAGTTTCTAAAGTTTCTGTAAGTGCCAGCGATTAATGGTCACCAGGATTCCAAGAACCCATATTTAGCAAGTTCACAGAATTTAAATTTCATTATTTTATTCTGAAGCGCCTAGAAATGCATCTACTGCAGAGAACTGGATGCCAAAAAAACAAACAAACAAAAAACGGGCAGGGTTTGATGAGCTACAAATAAGAAAACCCAAATGCTATATTTTAATTTTAGGATACACCTTTTGGTTGGGTGTGTTTTTATTTATACCCCAAACTAACTACCTATAAAAAAAAGTACCCCCATATTTAACAGAGGACAACAATTTAATAGTTTTTAAAGGAGACTATAAGATTTTAAGTCTTTTAAGGAAAAATTTCCTCCCAATGACCCCTTCAAAATTGAATTTTGAAATTTAAATTGAGGAAAAAGTTGAGGATTTATAGCAGAAGAAAATGATTAAAGGGACTCTTGAATTCTAAATATCAATTTTGCAAACGAAGAATGGGTTTTGAAATAGTTTGAGAACTATTGAAAAGTGTTGCATGTTTAAGGTGGTCTGGTCAATTAGCACAGATGGTTTTTGTTATTCTAGCAAGTAATTAAATAATAAAAATAAATATTTATAAAGATAAGTTGAATACCCGTTTTATTAAAATACTGTTATACTTCACAGCTATTAGTTTTCTCATTTAGATCAGTTCCACTGTATCAAATAGCCCTCATTACAGGATTGTATTTTGTCATATTGTATTTACAGGGCTGTAATTTTTCCAGAAAGCTTGTTCCATTTGTGAGGTAGATTTGCCTGGACAATTAGACTAAAAACTAATCATTTTAGTTATTTTTAAAAATTGTTTTTCATAGGAGTAGTATATGATTCATTAGACTCCTTGTCTCCCTATGTTTTCACTGATGATGATTTGCAATTTTCATTCGCCATATGGTTTGGCAATTGCTAAGTAAACAAAAAGGTAGATAAATGTTATAGGTTTGCCCAGTAGGATGACCCTTTACCTCTTGGGAGAGGAAACCTTAGGGTTCTTAACCAACTAGTAGGTTTCTTCAACAGGAGAAAGAGGAGGGATATAGTGATAAACTGGGAAATTTAAACTCAGAGAAAATCTTCAATGTGCTGAAGAGTTATTGATTTGTTAATTAAAATTGTGTTGTTTAAGGAAGTGTGATTCCCCTGACCAGCAACATCAACACCAGAAACGCCAAGTGTAGGTCCCTCAAATTTGTTTTAAATAGCCCTCCAGGTGATTCTGGTTGCTCCTGAAAATGATTGAGAGGCACTGGCTTGCCAACAGTTAGGTAAATTTAAACGAGGGATCTGGAAGCAATTTCTTTTTATAAAGTGCTTCACAGCCAAGCCTTATGATTTAAGGTAAAGTCTATAATATAATTGTGAAAAAGATAATATGTTTAAAAGGCGTATGTGTTAGATGAAACATAACTAGCACAGAAAGAACGAATATTATGTAGAGGACGTGTATTAAGCCTCCCAACCTGGATAAGGAATTCAGTCTTTTAAATTAAAGGTGCTAGTATTTATTGTAGACACTCTTAAAGATTCAAGGGAATGCTACAATGAATTGGTTGAGTTTTTATTTTAAACATTTTTCTATTATAAAATATATATAACAAAATTTGCTGTTTTAAACATTTGGGAGGGTACAATTCAATGGCACTGGTTGCCCTCACAATGTCGTGTAACCTCAGCTTATGTTTTTTAAAACCAGGAACATGTTTCAGCCGGATTACCTTTAATTAGTGGTGCTCAGAGCATGCAGCGACAGTCTCCATTTCTAAATCTTGACAGCCGATCTGTAGGTGGACTTCGGGTCCTGGGCAGTCGGTCCCGGAGCTCTCAGCCTTCTCGGCGGGGCGCAGGGCGAACTGGCCGCGCTGCAGGGACGCGCAGGGCCAGCGAGGGGAGCTGCAGGGTAACTTTTCCCAGGGAAAGCGGCCGATCGTCCTCACTAGCAGCCACCCTGCCTTTTGTTTGTTTTCCTGAAGGAGGCTGGAGAGCAGCCGGGTTCCAGCTGCACTGCCATGCGCCCCGCGGCCCAGGCGACTCGCCGGACCTGCCGGGCGTCCCTGCGCGGAGCCTGCGGCCCATCCTAGCAGGCATCGCCCCGCTTTCCAGTTCCCGGGCCGGCGGCGGCGCCCCACTCGCCGACGAGCTGCGCTCTCCGCAGGGGCGGGCCCCCGCCTGAGTCCGCGGCGCCAGTAAGTGGGGCTCGTGGATGGAGGGGCTGCACCCCGCGCCCTGCCAGGCGGGGTGGGGGGTGGGCTGGGGCAGCCGAGGTCCCCTGTCGATGGCCCCGCGAAGCCTGGGGGGGCAGGAAGAAGCTAAGCCGCTGTGGTTCCTCGGAAACCGCGGTTGTATGGGTGTCTCTCTCCTGGCATGAAAACTCCCGAGTCTGGACGATTTTGATGGGTGTGTTTACCTTTTCCTCTGAGAGAGGGGGGAAGATCTTGGCCCTCTTGAAGCCTCTCCGGGGATGTTGAGGACTTGGTCTTGCAATTTTCTTAACTAGGCCCTTGGCTGTCCCGCAAGGGGTCTGTCTGAGCAAGAACCCCCACATACTTATTTGCAACCATTTTTCACTGAATTTCTTTCTGCTCCGATTTCTGTTTTACTAACCTGAGTAGATGTTTTGAGAAGGAAACTGAAGGATTTGACTGAATAACTGTTTCTTTTGTAACGTTGGCCTTTTAAACTTTGACAACAACAGTAAGAGCTTATGTAGAACGCAGTTTAATGCATCATTCTGCTGAGAAGAACATTCATTCCCACTTATAACTAAGTAAAATTTTGCGTTTGCTATAAAGCTGGGCTACGCTGAGGGAATACCATCCTGAATTTTGCCAGCGGACTGGATTTTTCTAAGGTATTGATGTTCCTTATTTATTTATTTTTTTGGCCTTCAGCACTCTTTATTAATAGAAGTTTGATAGTTACAGTTTTATTTCCTAGTGAGTAGGGTTTCAGGGTGTGCCTCAATAGTGAATGGTGCCAATGCTGAATATAAAATTTAAATGAGTTTTAAATTTGTATCAACATATAAATTATTAAGAAGAATTTGTGCTTCAGCCATATGCCTAACTGTGCAAGGAGTTAATATATGCATAAATATGCACATTTGAAATAGTTTCGGAACAAAGCTCTACAATTTGGTAAAGAATCTTTACCAAAAAAAAAAAAAAATCCTCTTCCTATCTATTTGAGGACCAAGAATTATAAAACCGTAGGAAGTGGGTGTAGAAATGAGAGAAGTGCTGGGATTTTTTATTTTAAATGACATCCTGTACCATTTCCCATCCCAATCCTAAGGTCTAACCCTACAGTGACCCTACACATTTTTGGTTTCTCCCTTTCCACTTTGTCTTGTCCCCTCTGCCAAGTCAAAATGGTGGCTGGGTGGGAAGGGGGCAGCCATGGTTCAGATGGTGGAAGGCCAGTGTTGGAGCCTTGATAGAGCTTCCTGGGTAAGCACAACCCCTCTTCCTTGCCAAGGCAAGAACATTTACAGCAGTCACAAAGAAGTGTTTTTCCTCACTGAAGTTTCTTCCCTACAACGTGTACAGGCACTACCAGGGTAATGAACAGGCCATTTGGAGTTTTATTTATTGACTTTTCAACATCATCAAAGCCCTTTTCATACTTTCCCTGTTTGTTTTTATCCTCGTTGCCTTTTGAGGTTCCTAGTAAAGGTGGAAATTATGTCAATCTTGAAACTTTGGAATTTCCCTTTATGATCTTCTCCTTCATTTCTGACATCCTTTGTATTATCAAGTCATCAAGACCTTTGAAACATGTTTTCTACAGATCATTCCCTCTGTACTCTACTTCTGCCCTCGCACTTCCTCTCCTACAGCACTGGATCCACCTTTTATTCAGCCTCCCAAGACTGACTCTTAGTGAGCCTTCAATAAATGTTTGCCCAATGAATGAATGAACAAATGAACAAGAAGCTTCCTTCTCTGGGCTCTTCAGCCTTCTGTTGCCCATCTAATTTTCTTAAATGATCCTTTTATCATGTCTCTTCTGGCCTTGCAAACTTTAGTTCCTCTCCATGATCTATTATCTCAAGTCAATTCTAGTATGTCTGATTTTTTCAAGATTTTTCATAATGGGCCTCACCCTTCCTTGTGCAAAGGATTCTTTGGTTTTCTTTCTGTCCCGAGAGGCCCAGTCTTGTTTCTACTGAAATGTCATTTATATTGCTTTCTCTAGAAATTCCTTTCCTCCTCTCTACTCTTCTGTACAACTCCATCCTTTGGGGAGGAGCCCAAGTCCTACTTTTTTATCATATTTTCTCTAAGTATTCATTTCTCTTTCTTTAAAGTCTTGAGATACTTGTTTGTTAGCCCTTCATTACATTGCCTGTATTGATCTCTAATTCGCTTAGGTTATTTTAAGCCTCTTTAGGTCAAGGAGCCATATTTTATGCATGGTAATGTGGTATTGTGGGCTTTGGAGTCAGGCAGAATTGTGGTCAGGGCTTGACTACTCTTTTTAGTCACGTGGCCATGTGGAATTTTTCTAGCATTACGATAGAGGAATGTTTTCCCCAGCCAATTGTGGTGTGAAGGTGGTCTACAGTGCCTACTCAGTAACTGCCATCCACCTGACAAAGTTCTGTTCCTCCCTTGACAATGACTAGTTCTGAATATGTGGCGTGTATTTAGTAAATGTTTATGGTCAGATTTGTAATAGACCATAAGTCATGGGTCAGCCAAGAGGCCCAGAGGATCAGGGTAACTATGCTGTGAATCCTTAGTAAGTATTATTCTGCCTTTACTGAATATGACTTGAGCTTAAGTTATTCCTGGCTACAGCTCTGCTTCTGGGATCTGTTGCTATTTTTCCATCTGAACCTTGCCAGAAACACTTCTGCCTTTGGAAAAAAAAAAAAGAAAAAAATTTTTTTTTTTTTTAACTTCTGCTCTTGCAGCAAGCTCTTCCATTTTCTTTTATAGGATCTTACTGAGTTAAAGATGTACCTAACCCTTCTATTGATGTCTTCCCTTATAAAAGCATTTTTCTGCTTGTGGAGTATATGAGTATGTGATTTATGCAGGACTACTTACCTGTGGTTTTTGGGCAGTTTCTGTGTATTGTGACCTTTATATGTAAGTATATGAATAGTATCTCACTTACTGTTGATTCTTTTATCAACATTCTTTAGCCATGGCATTCTGAGAAGGCCTTATGACTAGAATATCAGCAATCTACTTCCTGTGACCCTTGGTATTTATGGGTGATGTGGGTGACTAGGAGAATATACAGAGGTGTGTCCTGAATGACTTATGTTATCTTGAGGTCAACTGTATGCTAGTGTGTAGCTGTGCTTACCTTTGGATCATAGCCTTAACTTTCTTATAAAAATACATATGTTCTAGAAAATTACATTGTAAAAAGAATTTGGTGAATCAAGTAACTTTCCAGAACAAATAGCATTAAAATTCTAAGGAAATATTGTGGCAGGGAGAAAATCAGAGATGTTTTTACTGCAGCCAGAGAAGAAAAGTAAAAGAAGCCACTCAGAGTCACCTGAAAATGATAACTGAGGTTGTGTGTGCATTCATGCTCAGACTCTGCTCCTCTTGATCTGCTGACTGATGTTAGGAAATTACCACTGTTCAACAAATTTTTGGGAAATATTTAATACAAGCAGAAGGCTGCCTCCATTCCCGATTTCCTTGCAAGGAAATTGAAGTGTCCTTGTACGTTAAGTGTCTCACTTGCTGTGCCTTGAACATTGAAATCTTCATTGACAAATGCAGATAGTCCCCCTCTCATGAAGAAATTCCTCTCTCATGGTGGGACTCGCTGTGCAGGCTACAGTCATAGCCTATGTAGATTGACTTATGAAGTTTAGGCTCAGGATTAGCAAAATATTCACATACATTTACCAAAGAAAGGAAGAGGCATTGTGGTACATCTTTTGTAGAATAAAACATGATATACTCACACATTTAAAAAATATGCTATTTCTGAAGATAACAAAGATTTTTTTGTTATTTGTTGAGTCTCTGAACCTCATCTTTCAAAGTGAGAATGTTGGATGATCATTAAGTTCCCTTACAGGAAGAAAAAAAAAGAGTTCTTATTTTATGATCTGAGGGTTTCCTTAACATTATGCTTTGAACTTAGATCATACTGAACTTAGCTTTCAAATCTACCCTAATTAGCATTAGTTATTTATTATCATACTTTAAAAATTTTCCTAGACTTTAAGTTTGTCATCCTAACTCAATTTTTGAAATGAAATGGCCACCAAAGAACCTCACATTTCACTTGGTACTTTTTCCACCATGATGGAGTTCTGTACTGGGCCCTTGATAAAATCTATGACATGATAACTGAGAATTGGGAGAACCACACTTTTTTGAGGAAAGCTCAAAGTCGATTTTTAACCTTTCTGTGGGTACAGAATGACCTGTGACGAAGTGCTGTTGATATGTGACTGCCCTTGTGACTGCTTTAAAAGATAAATGCCCCAGAACCACAAGGATAAAGTATTATGGTGTAATGTAATGTCTAACTACTAATTGGACAAGACCATAAATGTTACTAAAGACTGAGCATTCTTAACCCAGAAATTCAAAATCTGAAATTTTTTAAGCACCGACCTAATACTACAGGTGGAAGATTCCACACCTGACTTTATGTGATAAATGGCAGCCAAAATACAGGTGTACTCAAAATATTGTATAAAATTACCTTCAGACTCTGTATATGCAATATATATGAAACAGAAATAAATATCATGTTCAGACTTGGGTCCCATCCCCAAGCTATCTCATTTAATATGCACATATTCCAAAATCTGGGGAAAAAAATCCCAAATCTGAAACACCTCCGATGGCAAGCATTTTGGATAGGGATATTCAGCTTTAATCTGCATAAACTTGAAGTTCCCAGAATATACCAGTTCATGGTTTTGTCTTTTTGCATATTAACTTTGTTTTAAAAGTGAATTTATCAGAATGATTTAACTAAAACAAAGTTGAATGAGAGGAAAGCAAGATATACATGTCTTTCTGTTATTTTAACTGTTGAAAAGCCAATGTTTTCCAAATTAATGTTACGTTTTTAGAAGTACTCATATTTTGGTACCTTAGTCTCACTATCATTATTCAATTTTGAAAAGAAAAAGGAGGGCATTATGGATGGCAGTGGGGTGAATTTCATGGTACAGGAAAATCAGCAATAATCAGAATTACCTTCAGAGGTCTATAGTTGCTCATTCATTCATTCACTCATTCATTCAATACATCTTTCTTATGAGAACCTATAAGTACCAACTGTATGCTAGATACTCTTCTAGATATCAGGAATACAGTTGTGAACATAACAAAATTTCTGTTCCCACAGAGCTTATGTTCTGGTGATAAACACACTTTTGTATAGGTGACCCTGTAACCTGGAAGTAAATAAGCTATATATGAAAAGTGCTGAAGTAAGCAAAAATGTTTTTGCTTATATGTGGGATTCCTATTTCACATGTTGACAAGCTATGGCCTGTGGACTATATCCTACCTGCTGCCTGTTTTTTGTAAATAAAATTGTCTTGGAACACGGTGAAGCCATTTATTGATATATGGTCTATGGCTGCTTCTGCACTACAACAAGAGAGTTCAGTAATTGTGACAGACATGTAGTCTTCAAAGCCCAAAATAGTCACTGGCCCTTCAAAGATAAGTTTGCTGACCCCTGCTCTGTTTTATTCTTATATTAAGTCCCTGTTTCTTCCTTAATAGATTTGTTGATTTATTTGTTATATATGGTAGTGAAGTGCCTTATAATGAGGCCCACTCGTTAGTTAAATGTGTAATATCTGTATAGATTATGAATATATGATGTTTTTATTTGTCCCTTCCGCCATCTTTATCTCACCCACCCTGCCCACCTCTAAAACATAGGGAGGCAAATAGTTGGAGTGAGATTATTGCCTCCCTCGCTGCTCTTTGTTAAGCTGGGGAGCTCTCATCCCAGTTTATCCAGTTTCACACAACTCTGGATGAGGTTATTTTTCTCTAACCCTTGAGCATTTGCTCTTCCTTTAGTTCTTCACATTCCACAAAAGCCACCTATGTGTCATAGTTGAAAATCATCTGCAGGTGATCGAAGACTTTTCCTTCAGGCGTGGGGCATGAGCACCCTTGGTGGTACAGGAGAAATGATGGGGAGCCATAGGCCCTTCTTAGGAGATTAGGACCTGGCACGTGAGGAATTCTTTTCTCAGAAGCTGGGGTTAGAGGAGTGGGGGGAAAAAAGTATGAAGCAGTTTCTTGGGCATAGAAAGCACACCAGAATAACTGATTGTCTTCTGTTAGCATCTAGTTGAGGCAATAACTGAAAACATCTTGAGTGAAGTCCTCTGTCAAGGTTAAGATAAAGCAAGTTCCACAGAAATAGGTTCATTTGGCCTTGTAGCTAGCTGTTGTTCTCCATGAAGAAAAAAGCACTCCTCCAAGGGGCAAAATGCATAAAAGATTTGTTTGCCAAAATGTGTATGGACAGAAGAATTAGGCCCTACAGTCATAAACAAGCTATACTTACTATTTTTAGTACCCCTTTAAAATAATTTATTCACTCTAATGAAGTTATGGCACACTTGAATCTAGAATAAGTGTAGTTATAAGCCTGTAAAGGTAGAATGAATTCAAAAGTATCATGAGAAGGTTCATTTATGAATTTTGCACATAATCTGGGTTTCTTATGAGGACAGATGAACATAACAGAATCTTTTCGGTGTACAGTGATTAAGACTAGGGAGGCAAACTTCTTCTAAGGGTCTGAAGAGTGTAAATGTGCTTGGTAAATCACAACTCCCAGAGAATCCCAAGTTTGCACATAATTTTATGTCTGTGATCTTTAAAAAAAATGTATAATTGTGACATTTATCCCATGACTATTAGGATTTCAAAATAAAAAACAAACTACATTTGTCCTGGCTCCCAGCTTGTTTTCCGGGCTATGAATGAGCAGGGCCCCTGATATTAGTCAACTGGTGGTCATGAACAGATGTTCTTTGCCTCCACTGAGGATTGAAGCTGAGGGGAGGGAATTGGGGCAGAGGATGACAGGAAGGCTTCCCCAATGTCGCCTAGCAAGGAAAGTCATAACGTGTACTTCAAATTTGCTAGAATCCTTTCTCTGTTTGAGAGGATACAGCCTTACCCAAAGGCCAAAGACCTGATCTGGTAGCATGGAGAGGCCTCTCTGTGATTGAGGGCCCCCAGCATTCTATGGTATTTACTATTTTTCCACTTCAGAACTTCAAAACATTTCTGTTCAAGCCAAACAATTTTCTGATCTTTACTTTGGACGTGAGGAAATAGAAGCACTGAGAGTTTTGAAGTACTTATATAAGGAGGTACAGAAAATAAATTGCTAAGTTTAAACTTCAAATTTGGGCCAAACAGTCTTTGAGGACCTGCTGTATGCAAACACAAAGCCAAAGGTGGTACAGGTTGCCTTCTGGTGGACATGCAGAGGACTAGCTTGAGAGTCACTCACCACAGGGGCAGGAGTCACTCACCTTCCGTGAGGTGAAGGGTGAGGTGTTGTCATGGGTGAGGACCCTTAGCTATTTCTGTCTGTGTGGGTTGAGCAGGAGGCTCTGGAAACTCTATGCGTTAGCTAGACTGATGGAAGAAAAGGAAGCGATTCTTAACTTTGGGGCCTGGCTGAGGCACTGGGGTACCTGTTCCTCTCTTGACTGAGAGACATTGCATAGCATAGAGAGCCCTGTCTTCTTCATTAGCCTTTGTGCATGGGATGAGAAAAGTGGAAATGTTTATCCATCTTAGACAAACTCTAGCTTCCCAAAATCAAAGAACATTCAAGGAGGTAATCCTCGCATCATTGAGTCCAATGCCTGATTTCACTGAAAAAGTAAACCTGGAGACCAAGAAGTGCCCTAAGAAGTTATAGTTGGCCAGTGCTGAGTGAAAACTGGGACCCAGTCCCTCTTCATCTGCATTCACTTTGCATCTACTGAGGCTGGTTAGTGCTACTAGTGAATTTGCTACTTGCAGATTTACTGATTATTATCATTGCATTTTTGGCTTATTTGATGTATGAAGACACTCGGTGTGTATTAGTTATAATGAGTGATTCATTCAGGTTAACTCTGTGACTCAGTGGTATTTAGGAGTATGCTGGTTCTGACATGCTAATTCCCAAGATAATGAATGGGCCCCTACATTCCATTTTCTTCCTGGCAATGTTAGCTGTCTATACCAGGAGCTGAACTTAAACACACTCAGTGGTAGGGAGGAAATAGAAGAGACTCAAGACTCAAGGAAGCTGCGTGTGTGCTTGTCAAATGGTCAGAAATAGTGCTTCTTTTCTGAAAAAGAGAATTTTTTTTCTTCTCTTTCAATTTTTCTTTAAACAAAAACTTTTTTTTTGAGTTTTTTTTTCTTCATACTTTTACTTTGTCACTTTGGATAGGGGCATAGGAACAGGAATTTATTTATTTTTTTCTAGTAAAACAAGTGGCTGTGAAGACACACACAAGTACAATTGAAAAACAAACAGACAAAAAACAATGGCACCTGACAACAGGGAAGATAGGGTCCTGAAGAACTGCAGAGCATACCCAGCCATAGCTTTCTATTGCTATGGAGGGCTAAAGACCCTGTGTTGTTAGCTTTTTGGTTTTCCAGGGAAACCCCAAATTTGGATTTATATATGAACTTTGTTATTTTTAAACATAGACTCAAAACACACTTCTGGATTCACCACCTAGGCTGCCCATTTGTGGCCCATGTAACACAGTGTGAAAACTCCATATGCTAATGTCATGTATTTGGAGATTTCAGGATAGAGGTGTGAAGTTCAGTCTACTGTGCAAAGTTAAATAGAAATCCTCTATACTTCAAAAACGAAAGCACTTGTGTTCATTGGGTAAGCATAGATTTCTGATTTCTCTTCTTTCTTTTTCTTTTTTTGTACAGGGATTGTACTAGGGTGCTTAACCCTTTTTATTTTTTATTTTGAGAGAGATTCTCACTAAGTTGCTTAGGCCCTTATTAAGTTGCTAAGGCTGGCTTTGAACTTGTAATCCTCTTACCTCAACCTCCCAATTTTCTAATGTACTCAATTTTGAATGAATGAATATCAGTGCTGTATAATTTAGATAATTGTGTGAAAGTCTTTGGGATGTTGTATTGAAGAATAATAAATAATAGCCCACAAAGACACCAGGTCCTTATCCCTGGAATCTATGAATGTTACCTTATATAATTAAGTACACTTCATAGATATAATTAAATTAAGGAGTTTGAAATGTGAAAATTATTTTGGATTACCTGGGTAGACCTTAACGCAAACACAAGTCCTTTAAAAGGGAGATAGGAAGGGAGAAGAGAGATTTGAAGACAGAAGAGAAGACAACGTGATTATGGAGACAGAGATTAGAGTGATGTGGTCACAAGCCAAGAAGTGCTGGCAGCCCTCAGAAACTGGAAGGGACATTAAATGGATTCCCCTAGAGGTCCTGGAAGAAGTGCTGGTATCTTGATTTTAGCCCAGTGATAACTGATTTCAGACTTCTGGCTCCTAGAAATATGAGAGAATAAATTTCTGTTATTTTGAGCTACAAAGTTTATGGAAATTTGTTAACAGTAGCTGTGGGAAACTAATACAGTTAGTAAGAAAAACTTTTTTATATTTTTTAAAATTTATTTTTTGTCAGTGATACATGATTCAGAAGATGGACAAGCAACATGTCCTTAAAGAAAGAAATCAGCCATTATTTAGAGACTAGTATTTAGAGACTTCTCCAAGACTCCTTTGTCAGTGATCTCCAAGGTGACTTTTTCCTTACTTGTGCATTGTAGCACTCTTGTCTCTACTCTTCTCAGGAACTCACCCCCAGTGCTACATTTACTAATCACTTGTATGTGTTCTGCCTATCAGCTAGATGGGAAGTTCCCAGAAGTCTGATCTACTCCCACAGTTCTTTGGATCTTATATCTCAGTACTGAGCACAGTTCCTTATGCTTAATTTTTCAGTTCTGCGGTACTTTATTGATACTTTAACTTCTTAAACCTATTTCAGCTATTCCTGTATATGTGAAATAAATAAATAAATAAGTGTATTTGTTTTTTTCCTTTTCTTTTTTTTATTTTCTTGGAATTTAGCCCAGGGTACTTTACCACTAAGACAGGGTTTCTGCTGAGGCTGGCTTCAAACTTGCAATCCTCCTGTCTTAGCTTCCCCGAGTTGCTGGAATTACAGTCATGTGCCACTGTGCTTGGCTTGAAATACATATTCTATAAAAATAAATATTTCACATATTTTTATATCGTACAACACAAATGTGGGTAGACCTCACAATCATACAAAAGATATGTGTTAGTCTTTTAACCAAGTTGTAAAGAACCCAATGGTAGAAACTGCCTTCTACTTTTGGACTGAGGGGTAAGTGGAATGACTTATGGGTAGATGTAGAGAGGAGTAGACAATATATGCTTGAGTGGAACCAGAGTGGCATGCTTTGTTTCTATACTGAATTGAAACTTGAGTTAGATATAATTGAAGACACAGGTTATATTTGTGGTCATTGTTTTAAAAGAGCACTCCAAAACTTTGGGTCAATAAAATCTATCCAGGAATACAACTTAAAAAAATAGCTGTTTCACATATGCATTTTACATCTTTGGTATTTTTTTTTCTTCTTTAAAGAACAGACTCTAGATTTAGATGTCTCCCATTAAATATCAAAGAATTACAATAAAAAATAGTTGTTAATGTGCTAAAGCCTTTTTTTCCTGCTTAAACCTGAGAGTTGTTTTCTCTTGCTGCTTTTGACATAAGCTCTGCTGGTAACTGTGGTAAATTTCATCAGTGACATGCAGAGTGAACCCCACTGGACTCTACTTGTCATGCAAGGTATGATCCATTCATGATTGCCACCTGCCATGTTACAGGGCTAGGGCAGATTCTAGAAGCTCATGCAGCATGGATTGAGGAAGAGGTTCTACTGGAGAAACTTTCAAATCAAGATTAGCAAGAAAGAAATGGAGGTTGCAGTTTCTTATCATTTTCATGGAGAGCCATACTGGTCCACCTTCTTTGTTGAACATGCCATGTGGGCATGAGAACAGTCTTGTCTGAGGGGGAATAATCAGAGAATTTGCAGTCTGAGTTTAGATGCCAGCTGTGGATAGCAGTTTTCTGGGAGAGCATCTGCTCATCCTGTGGGGAACTTAAAGTTCCAAAGGAAGTTTGATTTAGAAACAACCCAGGTAGAAGACAGAAGCCTCAGTTCCAGCTAGCTAGTTGTCCAGGTAACCCTGAATGATACCCAGGGCCTTTTTTTTTTTTTTTAACATTCTTTATTTCATCACAGTATGTTTATGTCATTTTTATATTAGATATTCTTCCAAAATGGAAGCACATAATGGTGGGTTAAAAATGAACCTTAGGCTAATAGAGAATTACTTTTAATTTGTCTCCAGCTACATACCTTTAAAACTATGTTAACTATCAAGGTCTATCACCCCCTGTGTAGAATTTTGTATTGCATTTCCTTTGTGAGTGAAGCCTTAGCTTGCTGTATCTGGAAAGCAATCAGCTGTACTTGATAGACTAATAGTGACTGTGGCAACAAAGACCTTTAATTAGGTCATCTAGCAAGAAATCAAAGGCAGTTTTTTTTTTTTTTTTCCAGAGATCATGCAGCAGCCCACTGATGTCACGGAGGACTATGCCTCTTTGTTCATCCTCAGTGGACAGAATTCTTTTTTTTTTTTTTTTTAAGAGAGAGTGAGAGAGGGGGGAGAGAGAGAGAATTTTTAATATTTATTTTTTAGTTCTCGGCGGACACAACATCTTTGTTGGTATGTGGTGCTGAGGATCGAACCCGGGCCGCACGCATGCCAGGCGAGCGCGCTACCGCTTGAGCCACATCCCCAGCCCCAGAATTCTTATCTTTAGTGTTGATTTCTTATAGTCACCAGGCTTTCTAAGCCCTATATAATACAGTTTTACACAACCATGCTCATGGTGGAAATGAGGGGCAGCTTCTTTGTCAACTGTCTTTATCAGGGAGTGGATTCCTTCTTAGAAGCCTTCCTCTCCCTCACCAGCACACTTCCTTTTATCCCCATAAGTGAGAGCCATAGTTGTAGTCCTAAACAGTTTTTAGTAGTAAGTACAATTGCTTTGCTTGGCTTAGATTTATCTGGTTCATACCCTGGGGCGGGAGTAGGGGGCTCCTGAGCCTAACTATGTTGAAATCTGAATAAAATCAGTTCTACAAACTAAGCAATAAGGGTAATGTGGCTGTTGGGTAGACAAGCAATGGCATCTGCCAGAGCTCCCTTCTTTTCCCTAGGGCATTGTCCAATTTCCCTGTTGTTTTCCCAGAGCAACAATGAGTTTTTTTTTTTTTTTCCTTTACTTTCTGATTCTGACGTGAGTCAACATATTTGGGCCACCACAAAAATGATGAATAACTGAAAAATAGGGATCTCACATAAACATAACCACTTCTTGCTAGGATATGCTTAGAACCAATTGTGAGCTCATTAGTGCTTCTTGTCTCAAGCTAATTTGGCTAATACCATTTCATTTTTTTTTTCTTTATATGAGAACTAATTCACCAGTGAGGATAGAAAACTGTGACAGCGATCATGGTTCTATTTTATGAGTTCATACATAAATGCAGCTAATCTTTCTCTATGTTTTCCCTTTGTATACTTGAAATAATTATTTTGACTCCCCAATTCTCCTTTGCCTCTAGCATCCTGTAGTTTCTTCATCCACTCTTCTTGTGTTTTCATTTAGGCCCTCACTATGTTCTTTACTCTCTCTCTTGCAGTTAGCATCTGAAATTGAACAGGAATTCAGTGATGTGATGAGACTATTGCATCCCTAGGTCTGAGCCCAGGGCTGCCCTGTTGTTTAACTCTGCTGGGAACATTTACATTGTGTTCTGTATGAATGCAGTACTCCACAGTTGTGCAGTCCATTAGCCTTGTCTGAATGCTGTGTTCCTAGTAAGAACTAAATAGAACAGCCTTAGACCTGTTTGCAGCCGCCTTGTGAGAATTTCTGGTGAGAGCTTTTATACATACCTCGAATTCAATACCCCAGAAATCAGAACCCACATCTCTTCACATTGCCCAAAACACATGCCCACACATTCCCTATCCCAAAGTGAATGTCCCTAGGTATCTCAGATTCACCCAGTCTAGTGCCTTTGTTCATGTATCACCTGGCCTATTACAGTAGCCCTCTAACTACTCTCTCTGCCTGAATTCTAACATCTATTAATCTCCATAGGGATCCTTCTCTTGCTGTTTCTGTGCTTAAAGACTCTGGAGAACTTTCCTCTGCAGAATGAAGACCAAACTCCTACATGATGCACATATCCTTCATAATTAGTCCCTGCCCTGAGTTTCTAGCTAGTTCCTGCTATTTCTCCACTGTCTTCCATTGATTTGGTGCCCTAACCCCACCTGGAGAGCTTTCAAAGCTACCAAAGTTCTGTGCCCACTCTTGACCTGCCTCTTGGGTAGAAGTGGGCATCAGTAGATGTTAAAAGTTCCCCAGGTGATTCTAATGTTCAGTGAGGGTAAGAACCATTAGGCTTTTGCCCTCCTGTGAGCATGTGAAGCTCTTTTACCTGCCAATCGTTTGCACAGTTTTTTTCCACCTTTCTCTCTTCTAGTGATGAACATTGCTTATTCTTCAGTATCTCAGCACTGTCTTTTCTCTAAAGGATTGTCTGATCTCTCCCATCCTTTCAAGAGTTGGTTCCTCTCTCTCATCACTTTCTATTATGTGTCAGATATGAATTATTTAAAGGAAAGACTCTTATCTTATATCCTTAATGTGTCCCCAAAGCCTTGTATAATGTTTAGCATCTCAGTAAAATTTGACTAGAATTTTATACTGTCAACTTGGCATATAAAGAGACACTAATCTGTTGTACAATTGTTATGTAATTACCTGAAATAACATATTAGAAAGCAACTACTGTGCTGTGATAAGAGTAAGATCTTGCCAGAATAACTAAATTTTGTTCCTTGATAATATGACAAACTGTAGCAAGGAGGAATATTAGGGCAACTGTGTGTTGAATGAATGTCTCTGTCTGTCTCTCTGTCTGTCTGCCTGTCTCTCTCTCTCTCTCTTTTTTTTTTTTTTTTTTTTTTGCAATACTGGATATAAAACCCAGGGGGTGCTCTACCACTGAGCTACATCCCCAGCCCCTTTTTATTTTGAGACAAGATCTTGCTAAGTTGCCCAAGCTAACCTCAAACTTGGGATCCTCCTGCCTCATCCTCCTGAGTAGCTGGTGTTTTACAGGTGTTTGCCATTGTGTTGGGGGACCCAATCTATCTCCATTTCAGTAAAGTTTTCAAATCATTCAGTTTTCTCCATGATAATCTAGGAAAGTCTTGATCTAATTATACATCTTAAGTGAGGCATTTGCTGTCACAGAAAGATTTCTATTATTATTTATTAATAATTGGTAGATTGTTATTTATTAATAATTGGTAATACCAATGCAAAAAAAGAACTATCACTCTAACATAGATCATTATTATTATTTCTTAAATCTTTATGTGTTTATTTATTTTTGTGGTGCTGGGACTGAACTCAGGGCCTTGTACTTGGTAGGCCAGCGCTGTACTACTGAGCCACATCCTCAGCCCAACATAGATCATTATTAAGTTTTGGTCACCAGAATTCATCAAGGAAATGGAGAAGTATGTGAGGATTCAGAGATGAATGCCAAAGATAATTAAAGGAGTGGAAAATAGGTCCTATGAGAAAAGGTTGTGCAATTAGGGTAGAAGAAGGCTGAAAGGCACACACTTGATTACTAATTTCACGTGCATACAATTATGATATGGTTTCATTATATACACAAAAAACTAAACATGAATAAATTAATTTAAATTTGCTTGAACATGAATTAAAATTGTCTAACTGGATTATAAAGTGCAATCCTGATTATGTTATACCCTGGTTAAAAATACGACAAACAAACTAACAACAACAACAAAATAAAACCTTAATTGACCATGTTATCTCTAGGACAACGCTGCCTTTTTTTTTTTTTAAATAAAAGACATAGTTTATTAGATGATTTTTGACAAATCAAATTTCCAGTGATTTATTTTTTATTATTTTTTATTTTTTATATTTTTTTTAAAGAGAGAGTGAGAGAGGAGAGAGAGTGAGAGAGAGAGAGAGAGAATTTTTTTTTAATATTTATTTTTTAGTTCTCGGCGGACACAACATCTTTGTTGGTATGTGGTGCTGAGGCTCGAACCCGGGCCGCACGCACGCCAGGCGAGCGCGCTACCGCTTGAGCCACATCCCCAGCCCTGATTAATTTTTTAAAGGGAGATGACATGCAATGATGGGTTGGAAGTTTTAATTTGTTAGAGAAATGAATTATTCCCTGAAGCTTTGTGCAGGTAAGCACACACACACAATTTTGTTCCACTCACTTGAGAGTATAAATAATCCTTGACTTTACAATTGTTCGACTTCAGAGTTTTTCAACTTTATGTTAGTGTGAAAGTGACATGTATTATTGCCGCAGGCCGGCTGGCTGCGCAAAATAACCAACTTGTGTACATTGATACAGCAGGAGTGGGAGCCGTTTATTGTAGGACAGGAGGGGTATATATACATTCCACACAGCTTATCTTAATTAGCATAAACTAGATACAGCAGTCAACCAATAAGGAATCTCCACACTTAATGGCTCGCTAGCGCTGGCGTTACTTCACAAACCACTCCCTCTGGCAAAATGCCAGGCGCCATCCTGATTTGTTTACAGACCTTAACATATTATGTGGAGACCATACTTTGAATTTGGGGTTTTGATCTTTTCTCAACCTAGCAATATTTATTACCGTACTCTCTCTCATTGTTGAGAAGCATCAGTGAGCCCCAGGTCCCAGTCCGGCGCACCATCAGAGGAGAAGCAGCTGATAATCTATAGCACTTTTTAGATCTTGTATTTTGTGTTTTCACATCCCATCATGTCTATAACTCTTATCTCTCTGTGTACATAAGGTATGCATAAATTTATCATAAAATAGGCTTTGTAAGTTTCGATGATTTTCCCCAGCTATAAGCTAATGTAAGTGTCTTGAGCACTTTGGAGACAGTTAAGTCAAGCTATGATGTTTGGGATGTTAGGTGTATTAAATGCATTTTCAATTTACAGTGGCTTTTTCAAGAAATAACCACATGGTAAGTCAGGAGACTCTGTCAATTCCTTTACAGATAAATTCCTCTGTTTGTAAATTCTTCAGGGTACGTTTTCCAAAAATAAGGCTGTGTTCTTCTGATGGCACATAGGCATCATCTTCAGTAAATTTAACAGATTCTAGCCTTTTCTAATCTATTGTCAATATTCCAGTTATTCCCATTGACCAAATAATGTCCTCAATAGCATTTTTTTTTAATTTTCCAGTACAGAATTCAGTTGAAGTCTCTTTTTGGGGGGAGGGGGATACTAGGAATTAAATCAGGGGTGCTTTACCACTGAGCTCCATCTTTCTCCTTGAAGTTAATAATTTATCTTAGAGATTCTCCAAGACTATGCAGATATCCTGTTAATCCCATCCATTGGTATTCGTACCCATCAATGTTCCTTGCCTGAAACAAATCTTATTTTATTTATCTAATAGTGAATTTCTTATTCTTCTCTTCCCTTCTACATTTATTGATGGGAGCTTGTCTCAAATAAGAAGCTGCATGGACTGTATTTGATGCTACAGAATGTCACATCCTTCCAATCATTTCCTATCTTTTCATTCTTCAGATTATTAGTTCGACAGTCATGTATATATTTTAAAATATACCTTTATCATTCTTATTTAATCATTTGCATGTTGTTAATATTGCATAAAGTCAATGAAATTATTTCAGTTTTTTTTTAATTACAGGCAGACTGATTGACTATCAATTATATAAGTAAAAAATATCAGTGACTTATTAAAAAAAACACAAAGCTGAGTTATATTAAAAGGGGCATACTCTATAGATCTTGAATTGTTAGTTCTTTGTTTAGCTTCTAAATGTCTAGTTGTAAAAAAAATACTGTTGATGCTTAGCCACAAAGAGTTTATGGAGCACATGCTGATTCTCTTTTTGGACAACTTAATGTTATCCTTCTGTGGTTTTTTACATGTGTACATGTTAATTGTAGATGAAATGAACCTAACAGTACATGTAGGACTGATTCTCATAAGTCAGCAATTTTCACCAACCATAGTTATTGGGAAGAGTTTGCTCAGAATGGTCAGCAGAAAAGCATTGAATTGGAGCTGATTCATTTCATTGCTTTCTAAGCATGGTATCTCTAGTTTTTAAAGTGTTGGAAAAGAACATTATTTAGACCATGGTTTGACAGTTTTTTTTTTTTTCTGTAAAGAGACAGACAGTAAATACTTGAGACTTTGGAAGCCATACAGTGTCACAAACATCAACTTTACTGTTGTAGCCACAGACAGTCTGCAAGTGTGTGGGTATGACTCTGTCCCAGTGAAACTTTTTTCACAAGACTGGGTGGTGGACTGGGAGTTACAGTTCACTGACCCCTGATTTAGATTATCAAAACATAAAAACTCAAAATGTATATTAGCATTTGTCCTTGTCTCATTTTTTTCTCTATAGGCAGAAGACTGATCTTTGAAAATATGTATTTGGGAGATAGTCACGTTCTATTGAATACCTTGTGCTGTTGCTGCCATCGAAAAATCTGGTTACACTCTGGGGAGGCCTGCTACCACTGCAGGACTGAACCGCCGCGGCCCTGAGATGAGTGTCCGGCCTGACCAGGCACACCATGAATAGATACACAACGATCAAGCAGCTTGGGGATGGAACCTACGGTTCCGTCCTGCTAGGAAGAAGCATCGAGTCTGGGGAACTGATTGCCATTAAGAAGTAAGTTGTATCCTTCACTTTTCTGATGTCATCTTTAGCTACTCGTTGTCAAGATAGTTTCCACTCCACTTTCTCCAGTCCTGGTCTTAGAAACACTCCTAAAGGGGAATGGGGGGAGGGTGTGCAGAAGAACCTTAGTTGATGACTACTATGGATTATACTATGGATTAGATGAGTGTATTAATGCTGTAGTACTCTTGTTAGAGGCCTTCAAAATCTCCACTTTAGACTTACTTACCACTTACTGGTTACTACTTACCACTTGGAAAAAGTACTAGTGAAGTACTAGTACTGTCTATATGCACTAGTACTTTTCCACAGTATTTTCTCATCTTGTAAACAGATGAATAAACATCATTTTACAGGAGAGGATACAATTTCTGTGTTTGTGAATTTACATGTGTGGTGGTCTGATGACTTCTGTCTTGTTCCCTCTACCTTCTTGATCTTTGCAGCCAGTGTCCAGACATATTATGTAGTTATCTGTTGCTGTATAATAAGCTACTCCAATACCTAGCAGTTTAAAACAACACATTTATCATCTTTCGGTTTCTGTGGATCAGCACATCTTAGCTGAGTTCTCTAGTGTAGGGATAGTGTTTTAAGAGGGTGCAGTCAAGGTACTAGCCAGGACCAGGGTCTCATTGAAGGATGAACTAGGGAAGAACCCACTCCCAAATTCACTCATGTGATTGCAGGAGCATTGAGTATGTAGTGTGTTGGACTGAGGGCCTCAGTTCCCTGTTGGCTGTTGGCTGGAGGCTGGCCTTCAGTTCCTTGACCTGGGGGGGGCTCTTCAAGAGCAACTCAAAGGATGATAGCTTGCTTTAGAGTCTTCTAAGGTAGAAGTGTTATCTTTTCCTTTTATAAACTAATCACAGAAATGACATCCTCTGAAATTGCTATATTGGTTAGAAGCAAGTCATTGAAGGAGAAGGGGGTCACATGAGGCTCTAATACCGGGAGTGGGAGGTCTTTGAGATCCACATTAGAGTCTGCCTGCTGTGCTCATCTGTGGCCAGTTGCCTTCCTGTCAGCTGTGTTTGGATGTCCTGCAGACATTGCAAATGCATCAGACTGAACTCATATTCAACCTACTCTTCCTCTCTTAGCCCAGACTTTTTCTCTATCAGTATTCCTCATGTTCATAAATGACACTACCATCTCTTCAAAACCTGAGAATCCTCCTGACTTCCCTCCCCTTATGCCTCACCTTTGGTCACCTAGTCCTATCAATTCTACCAAACCCTTGTCTGATCTTCCTACTTCTCTATATTCCCACTGAAGGCCTCATTAACCCCTGCACCAACTGACCATTTGGTCCTCTGCAGGGCTGCAGGTTTCCGTTCATTCCCCTCTTCCTACCAGACTGAAGAGATTATCCTAAGCACCTGAATCTAATTGACTAAAACTATTTGCAGCAAGCCTTTTTTGAGTCCTGCTGCCCCATCACAGCCCCTGATCCCCCTTACTTTCAGTGTCCCCAATAGGCCTGAGCCCCACCTGCCCACCTTGGTACCAGCTCAGTCATGTGCTGCTTATTGAGCTTCCCGTCTCTTCACGGTTTCTCTGCTCTTTGCTCTGACTTTCTGGAATCATCTCCCAAATAAACTATCTGTACCCAAGTCCTTGCCTCTGCTTTTGGGGGAGTGTACAAACTAAATTGCTTTCAATGTCTTCCTGTCAGTTTTAGGACTAAAAACTACATTTTAAATGTAACCTACAAATTGCTGCATCATTTGACCAGGTCCTGTTTGCTTTAGCCTTGTCTCTTGTCACTGATCCCTTGCCTATTTTTTGCTTCAGTCTCTGCTTCTTGAACTCCTCAAATACCTTTCTGCTCAGATCCTTTATTTCAGATGTCCACTTCATTTCTCCTACTAAATTCTTCTCATCCTTCAGGTCTGAGTTGAAATATCTTTTCATTAGAGAAGTGTTCTGTGATACCTAAGATTAGATTTGAACCTTCTGAGATCCATTCTCATATTGCCCTATGTTTTTTCTTCATACCACTTAGTACAGAAAATTATTGTTTACCTCCTATTACAACCATTAGTTCCAGGAGAGACATCTTTCTCATCACTTTACCCCTAGTGCCTACAAAGTCCCTACCACATAGAGGGGATAAATAATATTTACCATGAATAAAGGAATTGACCACTCAACCAGGAAACACGGTGACAAGGGAAAATGTGTTGGAGTGAGCTGGAGAGATGGAGGTTGGTCTGTTAGTAACCAGCAGTGGAAAAGCTGTGTACCTTCTCTGTATCTTGCTTTCCTCATTTAGTCCATCTGTTTCACAGGGCAGCATAAAAACAAATGAGTGAGTATGACTGTGTTCCCATAAACTTTCATTTATGGAAACTAAATTTTGATTGCATATAATTTTCACATATTACAAAATATTATTCATCTTTTGAGTTGTTTTCCCCAATTAAATTTAAAATGCAAATGCCATTCTTAGCTCATCGACTACATAAAACAAATGTTGGGGTGGATATGTCCTGTGAGTCATCATTTGCCCACCCTGCACTAGAGGGTCTAGAACTGTGCTGTTCAATATATTAGTGAGCTACCATATACAACATTTAAATTTAAATTTAATTGAAATTAAAATTCAGTCCCTACATTGCACTAGCCACATTCCAAGGGTTCAGTAGTCACAGATCTAGTGGCTACTATACCAGACAGCAGAGAACATTTTCACCAACACAGAAAGTTCTGCTGGGCAGCTCTGATCCAGACAGAAGCAGCCTGAGAGAGATTTCCCTCCAGGACAATTTAGCGAATTAGTAGTAGAGAAAGTCCAGGTTCTTTGCACTGTACCACATCACCACTGCTGGGCAATTCTGTGACTTAGGCTTGATTGTAATGTCAACATTTAACAGCACTTTTTAAAATGTTGTTTTGGATGCTATATTATTTGGTAGAAATTGAAACCAACTTCAAGCAGTATTGACTAGGTTCAGAATGAAAATGCTTTTTTTAAAAAAAAAAGTTTATTTTGGGAAATAAGTATGCTATTTCTTTCTTCTCTTCTAGAATGAAAAGAAAGTTTTATTCCTGGGAAGAATGCATGAACCTTCGGGAGGTTAAGGTATTTATTAACATATCAGGAAATAATTTTTGTTTGGCCAGTTAAAATAGATTTATATTATCATTATTTATAGTTGATATAGTCAGTCTGTTTGTATTTTTTTCACTAATGCTAACAATGTGGGCAAATGATACAGAGTGTTTTAGTCAGCTTTTATATTGCTGTGACCAAAATACCCAACAAAAACAACTTAGAAGAGGAAAGTTTATTTGTGGCTCATGATTTCAGAGGTTATTAGTCCAGAGATGGCTGAATCCATTGCTCTGGGCCCAAGGTGAGGGCCCAGCAGAGAAAAACTGCTCAGTTCCTAGTGAGGTCAAAAAATAGAAAGAGAGGAGGGGGAGGGGCTGCAAGACAGATGCACCCTTTCAAGGCACACCCCTATGACCCACCTGCCTACAGTTACCACCCAGTCAGTCCATTCACTAGGAAGGACTGATTAGGTTACAGCTCTCACAGTCCAGTCATTTCATCTCTAAACATTCCTGCATTAACACAGAAGTTTTGGGGGGAACCCTATATCCAAAACATAATATACAGCTGTTAGCTGAACACAGAAGATTACTAGGTTATTGTATTAGTGAATGTACTGTTAATAGAAAGTTTTACCTTTACTGGAGTACTTATGTCAATATATTTCAATACAAATAAGTTGAGTATTGATTTAGTGAATTATTGTTGCCTCTAAAGGTGATCATTGCTGGGACCTTACTTGTTTGTGTAGTGTTCTTCCTGGATATAACAGCAGTACCAATTTTAGGTTCTTGCTCTAATGATGTGTACTCTATTGTCTGTGGTGGAATTCTTGGATCAAGATGTGAGTTGTGTCAGCATTGCGTAGCATATTTCTTCACATTTACTCAGCCTTCGGGCTGGGGTAATCACTCCTTTCCTTCTTCCTATTCCTTTTTATTTCTATTCTGATTCTCTTCTTTCTTTTTTTTAAAGAGAGAGTGAGAGACAGAGAGACAGAGAGAGAGAGAGAGAGAGAGAAAATTTTTTAATCTTTATTTTTTAGTTTTCGGCAGGCACAACATCTTTGTTTGTATGTGGTGCTGAGAATCGAACCCGGGCCGCACGCATGCCAGGCGAGTGCGCTACCACTTGAGCCACATCCCCAGCCCTGATTCTCTTCTTTCTGTCCAAGTAGATTGACCACTTTGGTTTTGCATGTGTAGTTCTCTTTCTTGTGCACCTGAGTGGTGTTTCATCCACTTAATCTTCTCATTCAGCTCTATTAGAGATGCTAGTAGACATTGGAACCAGTTCTGCCTATTCTTCCAGGGGACTCCTGTACATTGAGGAGGTTTCAGGTTTAGAGCAAAGATCTGTCATCTCTTCCTATAAAGGGTCAGACAGTAGATCTTTTAGACATCATGGACCAAAAGGTCACATAGGGGATATTATATAAGGATATATGTAACAGGATTAAAAACTTTCACAAAATCTTCATTTATGAAATATAAAGTATAATAATAATAGACATCATTTTCTTATCTCATGATATCATTTTTTGTATTCATCCAATGAGATGAATAATATTCTTTTGTGAGGGGACATCGTATGGAACTTGATTAGGTTCAAAGTTAGTGTTTTCTGATGTCAAATTCTTAGCTCATGGACCATACAAAAACAGGTGGTGAGCTGGATTTTTCCCATGGTTCAGTGTGCCAGCCTCTTGCCTACAGAGTATAAACTCTGGTAGATCCAAAAACATGAGATAGGAAAAAAAGGATGATCCAAGGACATTTTCTCAGTGACATGAAGCTCTGAGAGATATCCTTGGCTTAGATGCTAAACCTTTCCTTTTTTGTACAACTAACAGTGTGTTAGTTTTCATGGAAGAAGATCACTCACACAAACAGCTTAGAAAACACAGCATCTTGGGAAGCAAGTGACTGCTTGTCAAGATAGTTGAGGGCACTGCTCCTTATCTGGTGACCACCATCATTCCCTACTCTTATCTTGCCTGCACAGATGCTACATCTCCTGCAAACACAGTCTTCCTCACCCCACACAAACTTACCAGCATTGGGCCAGAGCCAGCCATGGAATATGGAGGGGGGGGGGAGGGAAGGAAGAAGGAGTAGAAAGGAGGTACCTTTCTTCATGTTCTTCATCCCTTCCTCCTTGCTGAAGTCCTTCTCTTCTGCTTGCTGATACAGAAGGGGATTGGAAAGGAGTCACTAGAGGACCTTGTTTCCATTTGTCCTGCTTAATTCCAGCAGCAAGAGGAAATGAAGAAAATTCTGCACTTTGGTACCATTATACAATGGTTCCTTCTTCATCTCTTTTCTTTTGCATTTTCATCTGCCATCTATCCCCACGTGTACCTGTCAAGATTCTGTAGCTGATGACCTAATACGAGGACAGGAATCCTGGCTCTGTGATATCCCAGTGACATTTTTCTTTGAGCATTGTCTTACGAGGTGCTGTGGTGTTCCAGCTGCCATCCTGAGGTAGCAGGGAGCCTGCAGCCTGCCTACTGTGTTCCAGTGCTGTTTGTTTGTTTAACCATCTTAACATCTGATGTGTTAGATCCTTGATCCACCAGTGTTCCCTCCCCATATCTTTATTTTTTTTTTTTAAAGAGAGAGTGAGAGACAGTGAGAGAGAGGGAGAGAGAGAATTTTTTTTTAATATTTATTTTTTAGTATTTGGCGGACACAACATCTTTGTTTGTATGTGGTGCTGAGGATCGAACCCGGGCCGCACGCATGCCAGACGAGCGCGCTACCGCTTGAGCCACATCCCCAGCCCCCTCCCCATGTCTTTAAGTTCTTCTTTTCCAATGACTTCTTCCTTCCAGTCTATAAGTATGCCCACCATTATCCCCATTCCAAACAAATCTCAACTTTCTTCCTCCTTGGTCTTCCACCTCTTTCCTTTCTTTATCTTACATTTTAAACTTCTCCCTTCAGTGAGCTTTACGTACCATTTACTTTTCAACCAAATTAAATCAGTCATCTTCCTCTGCAACTTTACTAAAGCTTCAAGATTCACCAGAACAACTCAACGTTTTTATATCTGGAACAGATATTGTATTATAGAACAGTTTGACCCCTGCTCACTTCTCTAACCAGATTCTTCCAGATAAGCCTCCTTCAGAGTCAAAATGGATGAATCTTATCCTTCAAGTCTGCAGCATAGAGTCTACTCCATTCCCATGCCTTACACAGAATAAGCTTTCCTTATGAGGACTCTTTCCCTCCCTATACACTTGTCTGGATGTAACTCTTCTTTCAGTAACATCCTGGAGATGCTCTCAATGGCCACCCAGTTTTTGCTAATTACTCCTGTTTGAAATACTTCTAATGTTTCTATCATTCCTGTGATATGGTAATTAATATGACTTTCCTTATTCTGTTACATGGATTTTGAATTTATGCACTGTCTTCCCAATTACATTGTTTGCCTCTTAAGAGCAGACACTGTGTCTTATTTATGCCTCAGAATATTATGGGGTCCAGTATGTTGTAATTTTATTTTATTTTTGGTACCAGGGATTGAACCAATGAACCACATCCCCACTCCTTTTTTTATTTTTTTATTTTGAGCCAGGGTCTCATTAAGTTGCTTAGGACCTTTTCTCAGTTCCTGAGGTTCGCTTTGAACTTGTAATCCTCCTGCTTCAGCCTCCCAGGTACATTATAGTTTTAGATCCATCCCTGTGGATCCATCCCTGAGGAGGACAGAATTGATTATATCCAACTGGAATTTTCATCCACAGGGACTGTCCCCACGTGGACCACTTACTAGGTTTGCTTTGCTATGTATACTTCTCTGCTCTGATACAGGTGACCTGCCTCTACTGCTTCTTTGAAATCCTTTCATAAGCCAAATAAGGTGCTTCGTTCTAGAAATACATCTGTGTAAAGTTAATCATGTGAAGTCCTCCACACAAAGTTTATTCTTTTTATATTAGACTACTATAGACTTTAACTTGTTCATAAGCCTCACTTAGAGACAAGAACTCTTGCCAGACACAGTGGTACACATCTGTAGTTTCAGCTATTCAGGGAACTGAGGCAAGAGGATTGCAAGTTCTAGACCAGCCTTAGCAAATTAGCAAAACCATGTCTCAAAACAAAAAAAATAAGGGCTGCAGATGTAGCTCAATGGTAAAACACCCCCGAATTTAATCCTAGTACCACCAAAAAAAAAAAAGAAAGAAAGAAAAAGAAAAAAAGAAAAAACAAGCAAGCAAGAAAAAAAAGAGAGAGAGAGAGCTGTGAGCCACCCTTAGACTTGGGCCAGTAATTTGTGCTCAAAACAAACTTCAGGCTGAGAGCTAAAGGTACTGCACTACTTACACAGAAATCTCTTCTAGAAAAGCTCTAAAATTGACTTTGTTTTCTCTAGATGAATTTGCCCTGAGGCTGCTTATCAAAGGACTATCTCCCCTACTGTTTGTGATGCATTTTAAGCAAACAGTCAGAAAAGAAGGCTACAGTCAGGAGAGTTGGTGAATGCTTAAAAGTTAAGCAATGTTTATGTTTGTTACTCGTGGAGAACCAGGAATCCAGCCCAACTAAAAGAAATAATCATCCTGGTTGGGTCATTCTGGAAGGATCTGGCCAAGACAGCTGAGAATCTGTGCCAGAGAAATGTCTTGGCATGAACTTGTCTTTGGGGAGAAAGTTCCAGAATAGTCTTATTGTGTCCTCATTCACTGACCATATTCCATCTCTCTTCCCAGCTGCTTGAAGTAACTTGATCATATTACACATTCCCAAACTCTGATCCCTTGAGTACCTTGTTACTGAATGTCCTTCCAGATTTGGATATTCATTTTTTAACATTTCCATCTTTAAACATTTTTTTTAAGAGAGAGTGAGAGAGGAGAGAGAGAGAGAGAGAGAATTTTTAATATTTATTTTTTTTTAGTTCTCGGCGGACACAACATCTTTGTTGGTATGTGGTTCTGAGGATCGAACCCGGGCCGCACGCATGCCAGGCGAGCGCGCTACCGCTTGAGCCACATCCCCAGCCCTAAACATTTTTTTTTCATTTTATAAAAGGGATGTTCTTTTAAATGAAATTCAAAGATAAAGAGGGCGTTATAATTTGTTATTAATGGACTCACTGCTCTATGAGGAAAAGGCTGTTTGAACTAAAAGGTTCATTTTACTGACCAGAGTGAACCTTGGAAGCTTCCTTGAAGGAGTCAGACTATCAAATTCTGATCATCCCAGGAGCAAACTGACAGTTGGGTGTCTCTGGATGTTGTGTATGAATAGGATTGCTGCTCACCAATACAGGTTTATTCACCACTAACAGAACTGATGATGCAAACAGAAAGAAGTGTACACCTGGCTATGCTCACACGAACTCACAAAACGACACACGTGTGAGCATGAGTGACCATGTCATGTACCATTTTCTGTAACCCCCTCTTAGTCCTCATCTACCGCCTGACTTTTTTATCTTTGCTCTTGGAAGCAGAGGAATTTCTCTCATCTTACTGCAGGTCCTTTCCTATAAGGTATCTCTTTCCTCCTCTGTAATTAAAACTCACATTGTAAGAAGGAGCCTTCTAGGTCTCATGGACACACGTGTCAGACAGAAGTCAAGAGAATCAGGCTGTCAGCCTTAGTCTATTTGAGCAATATCCTATTTAAAGTCTCTGTACACTGTTAGCTGGTGATCTCAGCCCAAAGCAGCTGCATTCTCCAGTGCTAGAAAATTCAAAGCCTCAGCTTTCTTTATTGGTTCCCTTCTAGCTATTTTCCACAGCCTGAATGAATTCCATGGTCTGGAGGGGGTGAACCTAAAATAGCCCTGGCTTATTGCCGGGTGCTGGGTGCAGCCAGGAATACCAGTTACTGATGGAATGGAGACTTATCTTCTAGTCGGTTCATCAAAATAGTTTTTCTGGGGGCTGGGGTTGGGGCTGTGGCTCAGTGGCAGAGCACTTGCCTAGCACATGTGAGGTCCTGGGTTCGATCCTCAGCACCACATAAAAATAAACAAATAAAAATAAAGGCATTTTCTCCATTTACAACTACAAAAATTTTTTTAAATATTTTTTTCTAGGTAAAGTTACTATTGATTTCAGAGAAAAACTGGTAATTACATTAAGAATAAAATATAACTTATGGCATGTGTGTCTGTGGTTCTAAAATTAGGTGTTTCTTCCTGAGCACACATAGGATTAATTTTCTTTTTCAACAACAGATTTTCTCTAAATTTTTTTGTGTTTTTCTTCTTCATGTTTTAGTCACTGAAGAAGCTTAATCATGCCAATGTAGTAAAATTAAAAGAAGTTATCAGGGAAAATGATCATCTTTATTTTATCTTCGAGTACATGAAGGAAAATCTTTATCAGCTCATTAAAGAAAGGTAAAACCCTTTGGTCATCATGATCTTAGAAACAAATATTGCAAAGTGGATGTGCTTTCTTTCTCCTTTTGATTATCTCAGTCTCCCAGTTATTTGTCTGGTCATTTAAAGGTCAAGCTACTGGGCCTCTGGGAAGTTGCTCTCAGGGCAACAGTTTTCAGCTTTTAAAGATTTAATCCCCCAAAGAAGCTCACAGAGCTTACAGACTGTCTGCAGTTCTGCTTTCCCACAAGGATGTATGGGCAGAGCAACTACAAGTTGAGGTGGACACAGCTTCATTTATTTTGAGACCTCTGTTGAAAAGTTCTAGGTTTATTTTGGCTCCTGACTTGCTACAGTGCTTAGGTGCTTGCATGCTGGGAAAGGGAGTCTAATAAAAAACTTACCTGCTATGATAATTTTGAACTTTGAAAGTAGACCGTATAGAACCTCTTGGGCACACTTTCTTGGTGGCAAAGTGAATGCCATCCAGAGCATCCCTTTGGGGGCTTTGAGTGAACAAATATCACCTCGATTGTCAACAATAGCATGGGGGCTGTGAGGTTTGCCTACCAGAGAAAAATGTTAGCATCCATTACAGCTCATAAGGGCTTATCTAAAAGACCTCAAACTGTTCCCACTAAAATTTTTTAAAGTTTTAATTTATAGCACGAGAAACTTTGGGGTTTTTATATGTTACATTGGAGGGATTTCTGGTATTGTAAATTTCTTCATAATATAACTGAATATATTTGATGTTTATAAGGTATCTCCCTTGTATGGACAAATGATTGTTTTTCTTTGGTACTTATTATCAAACAATCTGACCAAGAATTAGTATACCAGCAATTTTTTTAAAAATTTCTTACTATGTAATCAAAAGGATATGAATGCAGGAGTTTCTTTTTAATACATAAACCCAGATTTATAACTTCGTATTCCTCTATCCCATACAGAAACAAGTTGTTTCCTGAGTCTGCTATAAGGAATATCATGTATCAGATATTGCAAGGACTTGCATTTATTCACAAGCACGGTAGGTAATGGATGTGGAGCGTTGTGTGTTAAAATAGCAGTGAAATATCATCAAGTAGAAGATGTAGGAAGCACTAGTGTCTTTTGTAACTAACCCCCAGAAAAGGCTGAAGAGTCAAGAGGCTGATAATGAATTTTGAAATATATTATCTTTTGGAACTTTATTTCTGAGTTTTCTTCAATTGTCATGTCCTTGTGTTTTTACTCTTTTTTTAAAAAAAAATTATTACTGCATTTTAGTTATAGGTGATAGTGGAATTCATTTTGACATATTCATCTATGCATGTCATGTTTTTGTTCTTCAAGTTTTAACATTATGATTGTTAGTTTAGACCTAAGAATTATCCTGACCAGGTATATTAATAAGAAACTTCGAATTAGAATTCTGAGACATTTCAGGTGTTATGTTCAACCCACTAACATCCCTCCCTTGTCGATTTTCATTTTTCTAAGCTATTTGTATTTCAGTTTGTTTCGAAAGGGTTTAAAAGTGAAAGTGGCCTAACATACCATTTGTGTGATACAAGAAAATAAAATAAATTAAAAATTAGCAAAATGAAGAAAGAAGCAAAAGCAAAAGAGGGCATAGATAGCCAGGCGTGAGTTTAATCCTTAAGATGCATATTAGCAACTTTTATTTCAGTAGAAGCAGGCCACAGATTTGGTTCTGAGCTTCATTTCATATCAAGCAAAATGTGAAACTTGACCAATTAAAACATATATTATTTCCCTGAGGTAAAAACAGATAAGTTGCACAAGAGAAGCAAAACTACTCTTTTTTTTTTTTTCTCCTGGGTGCTAGAGATTGAACTCAGGGGCACTCAACCACTGAGCCACATCCCCAACCATATTTTGTATTTTATTTAGAGACAGACTCTCACTAAGTTGTTTAGCGCCTCACCCTTGCTAAGGCTGGCTTTGAACTTGCCATCCTTCTGCCCCAGCCTTCGGAGGAGGTGCTGGGATTATAGGCGAGAACTATTCTTGATACCAATACCAGAGAGAAACTTGACCCTTTAGAGGGATAGTATGTTACATGACTTTGTAAAAAACATAGTGATGGCTGTGTAGGGCAGCTTTGTGTCATATTCCTCAATGTAGGCTAATTAGATCACCTGATTAGAGACAACAGGGATGATCCATTAGTATGGGGAGAGATTCAGACTATCTAGAGGAAAAGACAACTCTGTATGCTTCAGGAAATTCTCTATTTTGATTTTTCTTCTTAGCTGAACTTTTGAAAGTTTTTAAGCAGCAATGAGTTTGAGGACTTGACTGGTCTTTGTTACTAACTGAATGCAGAACCCACATGGGGTTAGATCAATAACCATGTGAGCACAGAGCTGCCAGATGGACATATCTATGGATGGAGCCAGAAGTCCTCTGAGAAGGTCATCTGAGGTCATTTAAACATACAGACAGATGGGCAAGTGACTGATTTTGCACAGGCCGAATACATTCACTGTTAGTCTGAACATGTTGTTGGTGTTGCAAAAACTGCACCAACAAATGAGTTTTGTTACTCAATAAGGTGACTGAATTGAAACCCTTTGACAACACCATCAGTTTAGGTTTGATGTAAATTGGCAGTGAGGAGAAAAGTCTTGTGTTGCACAGGTGGCACAGTGCATCTGGGATCATTACCAGCTTTCTCTTCACCCCCTAAGTAGCCCCTCACAGAGATTAAATGGAACACAAATGGCTAAACACAGGCTATCCACGCAAATCCCTGTCAGCCTCAGGCAAGTGCAGAGTGGTCAGCATGACCCAAGCAGGACTGAGTTAAATCATGAAGCGGTTCTAGTAAAAAGCATCTAGTACAATTCACCTGTGATTCATTCCACTGATATTTATGCACATTCACTTTGGCCTTTGTCCACAAGCAATCAAAGGGGATAGTATGAATTTGCAAAACACTAAAAACTTCTGACATGTTGTTTTAGAGACAAATAGAAGGGTACTTACTAAATTTAAGAGCTCAAGGAAAAGAAATGATGAGACGTCAAAGGGGTTTTTCAAAAGACAAAGGTCAACCAGCTTGCTTTCAGGTGGGTTGATCACAGCGTTTTAGCTCTTCAGACTATTTGCTCAGTACTAGAAACCAAGTGGACCTAAAAGAAAGTAAATATTCTTAAGCTTTCTTTTATTTTCTTTTTTGCTACTTGTCACGAGACTCAGATATTTGTTGCCAGGAAGAACTTGCAGGCTTTCATTCAGGTCTTTACCTAATCAAATGGATATCTATATGTCTGTATACATATATAGAGAGATTGATTCCTCACCCCCCATTTTGGGGATTGAATCTAGGGATGGTCTACTACTGAGCTATATCCCCATTAGTGAGATGGAGTCTCAGTAATTTATTGAAGCTAGCCTGGAACATGTGATCCTCCTGCCTCTGCCTCCTGAGTTGTTGGGATTATAGGTATATGACACCACTACTGGTTAAAATCCGTATCTGTATACAAACACATACACACCACACATATCCCCCCAAATACACGTGTTTGCATATATATATGCATCCCATCCATATGACCACATAGTTATATGTATCTACATATATACTCATCCCATATATACAAATATACATGCATGTACAAACATATATATATTTAAAATAAAATTTAACACCATTTATCAAAACAGTCCTTTGGAACTCTGTCCTTGCATGCCTTAGACACTTGCACTGTGTAGAAATGGTTCAAGGGAAGGCTCAGCTATGGAGAAGATCAGACCTCTGCTTTTATAACCTTAGTACCTTTGCCATTACCAAAGATTCTTTTGGACACTTTTCCCTGGCAGTCATGTATACAGTTCTACTTTGAGTTTAATAAAGCTTCATCTGTTACCTTATTTATCTCCTCCCAACTTCTCAGGTAAAGAGAACAGATGGTGTCTGTTCCTATCAAAGAAGTGGAAACTGAAGTTCAGAGAGGCTTAAAAACCAAAGGTTCCATGCAATAGAGTGTTAGAGTTCAGATCATCTGTGCCCATCTGCCATGCCTCACTAGAAAAACCTGTCTGTTCTCAAAGAGAACAAGAGAGTATGAGATGAAGAAAATAATGATTTTAAGTGGGATTAATACTGATTGTACAGGTCCTGTTTTATGGTCATTGATAAATGATTTTTAGAAATTCATATGGCTTTCAAATGGTATTGACTTGACTTTATCTAAGTTTGCATGTATTTCTGTATTATTTCTTTCCTCCAGTGATAGGAAAAATATCTAAAGCACTTCACAGAGTTGTCTTGTGAGTCTCAGACTCTTCCCTGGTAGCTCGTTCTCACTGTAGGAAGGTACATTCTGTCCCTGGGGAATAGACTCCTCTGAGAGGGAAGAACAGCACTGCAGGTAGTTGCTATGGCCATATTTCATGTTACGGAGTATTCCCCCCGCCCAGTGGGAATGAATACACAGCTCTACTTGGTACTGATTGAACAATGTCAAAGCATACATACTTTGAAGAAATTAAATAACTAAAGCAAACTGGCCATTTCATCCTTGACCTGCCCTTTTAAATATCCAGGTCATACTTCCCCATGAAGGTAATAGAAATGCACTAGGTGGTTTGGAGGACAAAGTTTTGCCCCAAGAGGTGGTTCTCTGCTTCTTTGTCTTACTACTATCTGGCTGAGCATGACCTATACACAGTTCTTTACATTTCTGTGCTTGCAGTTCTTATGGTCTTCTAGAGAAAACAATTATTGGCGTAAATTCAGTATTTATCTAAAATTAAAACATCTACAGCAGGAAGGTGGGCTACATAAATTCATAGAGTTTAAATATTCTCTGGTCATTTCCGTATGTTTATATCAGATTCATTAATGAATTAGAATCCCTTAATGAATTATAACAGTGTGGTACAGGGAAAAGCCTTGAGTTTTCCTTGCCCATTTGTTATCAACAAAAAAAGTCAGCACAACAGATTTTCTGCCAAGATGAAAGGGAAAAAAATCCCTTTGTTGTTCAACTGACATGCAGCCTCCTGAACTTAAATTGTAGGTCTGTTCCCAGTTTTGAACAAGAAGGCTCTTATCATAACAGCACTCTGCTGTGGTGTGATCTCTGAATTACCCAGCTATAAGGATTTCCATTGTCAATTAGGAATCCAGAGGAAAAAATGGGCCCATTGTTATGGCCATATTATGCTCATCAGCAGAACACATATCCTACTAGGAATCAGATCAGAGTCGTCCTGCTACTGTAACAATGTTAAGTGGGATGGATACTAATTGTGCAGGGCCTGTCCCATATTCATTGATAAATGATTTTTTAAAACTTTTATGGATTTTGTTGGTTGACTTTGGTTAAGTACCTATGTACCTGCTTATTATTTCTTTCCTTCAGTAATGGAAACAAAATACTTAAAGCCCTTCACAGTTGGAGCACATCAGGAGTTTACAAGCCTTAATTCTTAACTGCAAAAAAAGATGGTTGTAAGCTTGTGCATTCTGACAGATTGTTCGGCAGGTAAAATGAAAAAATTTTCTAATGCTAATACTAATAATGACTAGTTCTTCCAAGGTGCTGATGTGCCAAGCACCACACTAAAAGCTTTATAAATATATTTAATACTGTAAAACAACCCCATGATGTATGTGCTATTTTCCCTCCAGGTAGGGAAACTGAGACAAAGTTAAGTGATTTTTTTAGTCAGTCAGTAACAGCATTGGGATTTGAAATCAGGTAACCTGGTAGGTCTGTACACTTAACTCCTAAGCTGTTTTGCTTTTGACATGAAAATAGTAAAGTTTTGTTAAAAAAGAAAAAAAAAATCACTCTGTATGACATAAGGGTCTTTTTTTTTTTTTGAAAGAGAAAGAGAGAGAGAGAGAGAGAGAGAGAGAGAGAGAGAGAGAGAATTTTAATATTTATTTTTTAGTTTTCGGTGGACACAACATCTTTGTTTGTATGTGGTGCTGAGGATCGAACCTGGGCGGCACGCATGCCAGGCGAGCGCGCTACCGCTTGAGCCACATCCCCAGCCCGACATAAGGGTCTTATACTTTTAATTCTAAGAGATAGAACTCAGGGGCATAAGGCTAGTAAAAGCTAATTGTGATCTTATTCAGTAATTAAGAGGGTTAGATATTCTACAGACATATCCATGAATGTATCATAAAGGCTTACACCTGAAGACTGTATAACAGGTATAACATATGTCAACTGACAGTTTTCAACAGTCTCTTTTAAGAGTCTTTTGCTATTAATGTTTTTCCTTGACATTTTCTCTCTGATTGTTTTAGAGGGAAACAATTAGGAGTGCAAAAGGGATGCTGCTTAGAAGGATGTGTGGGAACTTGGGATCCTCATTCTCCTCATTTCACTGGTGCACATGTTCTCTGAGGAAGGAGGATGAGAGGACTCAGTGGGGACAGAGGATAGAGCCTGTCTGTGGGAGGAAGAGGCTGATATTTACAGGAGCACACTCAGGTGGATACAGAGTACCTGGTCAGGAGCTTGAGGATGATGCTCCTCCAAGTACAAATCAACATGATAGGATGAACTGAGCAGGGAGAAGACATGGGTTTGTTGAGGTGGGTGTTATAGATGGAGTTGCCTTGGGGTGGGAGAGGCTGGAGGATAGTGAGTCATTATAAGAGAAATACCACATTATTTTGGAAATAATAATTTCCCCAATTAGAGGAAAACAAAGAAGAAAAAACAGTATTAATCTGGTCTTGAGAGTACCAAAACCATGGACCATGATTTAGCTGTATGGAAAGAGTGGAGCTTGACACTGATAGAGCTATGACACATTTCTTGGTCAGACTGTGAATAATTCATCTACCCCACCCCCTCCATGACTCAGTTTTCCCATCTGTTCAGTAAGAAAATGGTTTCTGCCATTTCTTTTTCACTGGAATGTTTTTAATTCTCTGAGTTTCTATAAACCCTGGCCTCACAGTTCATATCTTTTCAAGGGTCACTGGAATCCTCCTAGGTGTATTCACAAAGGTCATTCTTGAATAACTATTCTTTACACATTCTTCAGCCATGTCTAGGATGGGAGCATCTAGCCAGGCCTTCTGGGAGCTGGAGGGTGCTCTGAAGAACAGAGGGTCCAAACACAATGACTCAGTTATACCGAAGCTTAGAACAGACATCGCCCACTCTGGGGTATGGGGATAAACTTTATTTAATTAGGCTGATAATAAGTCATTCAAATTTGTCCTTATCAGAAATTCTTTTCTTTCATTTTAAAGGCCATTCCTGACTAATATTGAATTACTCTTTGTACTTGTCAAGTTGACAGCCTCAAATTTGGTTCTTAATGTAATTTAGGTTTGATTTGCTATTAATTTGATTAGGATACTTCAAGGAATTGGTATATGGAAGGCTATTAGGTATATTATCAGATGTCAAGATGAAGAGTAAAGCAGTGACCTGTACATATAATTTTGTGGTATACATACAAACACACATACACATACAAACACACACACACATATACATACAAACACACATACACACATACATACACATACACACATACATACACATACACACACACATACACACCTATGCTATAACAATCACCAACTTTTTGTACCTGTCTCTGTGTAGCCCAGGGCTGTCTCCTTTGATCTCATCAGTGCCTTGGGTTATGAAAAAGCAGCTCTGTGTTGAAAGAAAGAACTTTCTCCTCTCATTTGAGTCCATCTTGAATGTATTTGATAAATTTTGTATCTCCATCCTCTTATGTGTGAGCTAGATTATAGGCTCCATAACCATATTCATCTGTCCATTTAAGCTAGCTTTTGCCCTGCAGATCCCTCACTATGCCATAATATTGTCCATGTGGAACTCGACCCAATACTAAGCCCTGTTTTCTTCAGAATGATAAACAGAGAGGAATGTCTTTTCACTATAACACTGTTGCTTCCCATGGTACATTACACATAGTGCATTTTCACATGTGACCACGTCACAATTGCCCTTTCCCTAGGGCAGAGACAGTTTTTGGAAAATGACCTTGACTAACAGATTTAGTCCTGATGGAACTCCCTCTGTGGCATGCAAATTCAGCTCTGCGCCCTCACTATCTCCACACTGCTTCAGAGCCACTGCTCTTCTTTCTCAGTCATAGGTTCCTGTCTTGTGAGCCTTCTTCCTTGCACTCTGCCCCCAGCTCTGCTCTGCTGTCTGTTGACCCTGCCTTCTTGGCCCAAGTAGATATATTCAGCTCCTTCATGTTCCCTACAAGCCCACACAAATCCTTTGTTTAATCAACAAGAATTTATTATGAGACCACCATGCTCCTGACCTTGTGTTAGGCATTCATTAGAAATAAATGTGGCCTCTAATGTGCTTCTAATTTAAGAATAATGGTTAGCATATCTAAAAATGACAGAGCTCTAAAGAAGTTCAGAGGGAAGGCCTATTGTATGCACAGAGGCATAAAGAGAACTAAGAACCACAGGCATTTGGATTGCTTCTGAATCCACACAGCTGATCTGTGGATTGCCTGGCACAGCCCCTCTGAATATTTCTTGCTAGAATAAAGGAATGAATAAGACTAGCATGTCAGAGGGCTTCGTGGAAGCAAGGAAATTCAAAATAATTCTTGAAGAATGGCAAAGTTGGGATTGTTGTAGACAAAAAAGGAACAAGACTACAATAATATTAACCAGAATAAATGCAACAAACTTAAAGGGAATGAAGAATTTTACTTGATTGGAACACATTTTATACAAACTGATGAAAAGTGTTAGAAAATACATTTATCTGTTTAGGTGGGATAAAAGGAGTACAACCTTGTTAAATAGTCTTAAAAATGCAGTGGAAGGTGTTTTTGTCTGTGTGGATAGGAGCATGGCAAGGTAAAGATGGTGCCTAGGTAATCAGCATGTGTGGGGATCCAGTGAAACTGGAGCTAGGCAAGCGTGTAAAAACACAGTGAGACAGAGGCAGACAAGAGAGCAACTGTTGGGGAGGCTTGAAGGGGTAGACAGGGATGGATAGGGGATACTGCAATGGAAAAGGCACCACAATCCCATCACTGTCTGTGGAAGGATGGACTCAGTATGACTACAAGGTATTTAGCAATTTCATCAAAGATTTGAGAAGGAGAGATGATTTGGAAGAGGAGAAAAACAGTTTGCCCAATCTGATAAGCTTTATCAGCTTGCTATGTTATTAGAGAGGAGTAGAGATGGCATATTAGAGATGTAAATTATCAGCACAGAGGAGGTCTAGGAGTAGTGTAGGTCTTCAGTGATGGCTATTAATTTCTCTCATAATGTGTGGTTAGTCCAGCTCTCACAACATTGCTAATGGTGACATATAATAGTGCATCAATTGAGCTGTATTTCCAGTTTGGGCATCCCATTGAGATTTAGCATCACACTGAATGCTGTCCATGTTGGTAAGACAGTCAGAGAGTGGGTAAAAATTGCTGATCACTAGGTGTTTGAGAAAACCTAGAAGGCTGTCATGGTGAATATCTCCTGCCTGTGCCATCAGAGCACCACTGCAGCTGATATGGCTTTTCATTTGATGAGATTCCTTTGCCTTTCACAATGTGAGCTACAGATACACCTCTGTACTTCATTAGGCGAAGTAATAAGCACTTAACATTTAAACATGTGTCACAACATGCATTGGAATCTCAGGCATAAGTAGATCATATTCATAAATCCTTTGTCTTTTAGAAAAAAAATTATAACTGTGATATAAACTCAATACCCATTAAGACTGTTTTCTTTTGAAATTGTTTCAATCTCAATTTTTTTTTTTCCTGACTGATTTGGGCAAAGTAGGAATGGTATTTTTCCCTTGAGTGACAGTTTGTTTTACAAAGTTATCTCAGTTCATGGGTTTTGGTATTTTAAGTGAAGTTTTCTCTTATAAAAGAAAAATCTTTTACAAGAAGATGATCAACTTTTAGATGATTTTGCAAAGGTAAATGATTGAAGTCCTGTGAGAAGACCAAAACTTTGTGTGTTATTGTGGGATGGATGCATAGTCTTTGGTATCTTATCAGAGTGCTAACCCTAAGTTGTAGCTGTTATAGGAAGAGCAGTACGGCTGCAAAGACTAATGCAGCAGATTTGCATTTGGATTCTTCTTTGTTCCTCCAGGCTTTTTCCATCGGGACTTAAAGCCTGAGAACCTCCTCTGCATGGGACCAGAACTTGTGAAAATCGCAGACTTTGGATTGGCCCGAGAAATCCGATCAAGACCTCCATACACAGACTACGTATCTACCAGATGGTGAATACTGTTTTTTTTCCTCAGAATTACTTAAGAGCACTTATTTTAAAAGATACCATTCTAGGGAGGGTTGATTGTCAATCAGAAGCAGTAACTTTTCACAAGAGGAGGAGTGCAGTCTGAACACTGGTTTGTAGGTGTGTTGGCATTGGACACAGTTAAAAATTTGGATGTAAATAATTTTTAAGGAAACCCATCATGCCCCTCCATAGTATGAATAAGATGCTATATATAGACCTTCCTGAAGACAGTTTCATAAAGGAGTCATAAAAGATTCTCCAGGGGCTGGGGCTGTAGCTCCATGGTTGAGCGCTTGCCTCGCATGTGTGAGGCACTGGGTTCGATCCTTAGCACCACATAAAAATAAATAAGTAAATAAAATAAAGATAAAAAAGAAATTTTTTTAAAAAAGAAGATTCTCCAAAGACCTATCTGAAAGACCATTTCATTGCTATTACTAAAACTTTCAGACCCTAGGAACTGATACACAGCTTGCCGTGATCAAGAAGTAGCCCCCACATGCTTTATTTTCTCTTTTTCTTTCTCTCCTGTCTCTCTTCCTCTCAAAGATGCTAAAGAGAAGAGTCTTATAGAGAAATGCTCAATAGAAAATAATGTCAATAGAGAAGCACTACTTTTGGACAGCAGCCATGGCAGAAGCCAAGTCCTCTAAAAGTTCATTACCATACTGAACTAGAAAGAAAACAAATATGTAAATTTTGCTGAGAACTGCTTGCTATTTAATTTCTGGCCAGTGGAAGTGATAGCTCTCAGTTAACTTTGTCCCTCCAGGTACAGGGCTCCAGAAGTTCTCCTGAGGTCTACCAACTACAGCTCCCCCATTGACATCTGGGCTGTGGGCTGCATCATGGCAGAGGTGTACACCCTCAGGCCACTCTTCCCTGGGGCCAGTGAAATTGACACGATATTCAAAATTTGCCAACTGTTGGGAACACCAAAAAAGGTAATGATATGAAACAAAGGCCTGTGGGCCAAAGCCAATAACTTCTCATCCCTTCCCATCTTCTCCACTTTGGACTTCCTGGCAATGTTCCCTGAAATTTCTCTATTTCTGTGCCTTGCACATGCACTTTGTCTGAGTGACTGTCTCTGTGTGACCAACTCCCGCTTTTCTTCCAAGGCTCCCCATCTCCTTCCCCCCACCACTGTTTCTCCAGTCTCATCTTCATCTTTTGCTGTGTTCTGCATTATTAGTGTAATTATCTGTTTATAGATCTCTCTCAGACCATAAGCTCATTCAGAGCAAAGATTTGTCTTGTGTTTATTTATGTCCCAGCACCATTTCTGGTATGAGCTAGACCCTCAAAAATTTTTTTAATCATTTACATGAATCATTATTGCCACTTCTTCAAGAAGGTTTCCAAAGTCCCCTGCTAGCATTTGTCCTTCCTCTGCCCATCTGTAGCTATACCTTTCTTGTGTCTTTTTTTACTCTGTATTATTGTGTTTTTAAATAAATGACCTATTTTCTCTATTAAGGATAGTGATATTCTTCTTCTTCTTTTTTTTTATTGATCCCAAGGTCACTTAACCAAGGGACAGTGATATTCTTAAGTGTAGAATTTATATTGAATTATTTTTTTTGATATTCAGTAACATTAAATGTTCACTCAGAAACCATCTAAGTGAATGGATATTTTAAGATATACATAGTGCCACTTAGCTTTAGAAAAAAAAGGAGTGGGGGAGGCAATGATATATCAGGATGTGTCTTACAGAACAGTAGTGTTAGAACTAGAAGGAACCTTAAAGACCAGTTTCTCAGCACTTTCTGTTATTTGTTCTACCATTCAGTGTCCCATAAGTTTGATACATGAAAAAGTGGGGAGCCAGAAATGGGGTGGAGTAGCTCTCTTTACCACTTGTTTCCTCAGCATGTGTATTTCAAATCATCAAGTTGAGATATAATAATATGAAGGGTTTCAAACATTTAACTAGGAGACTGAGGCAGGAGGTTTGCAAGTTCAAAGCCAGCCTCAGCAAAAGTGAGGCACTAAGCAACTCAGTGAGACCCTGTCTATAAATAAAATACAAAATAGGGCTGGAGATGTGGCTCAGTGGTCAAGTGCCCCTGAGTTCAATTCCTTGTACCAAAAACAAGAACAAAACAAAACAAAAAGACATTTAACCAGGACAAGGTGTTTGTTTTATTTTGTCTTTTCCCCACAAATATCTCATTAGCAATTTCTAAAACCTTTGTCTCCTGGCACACAGTTGGGGAAATACTAATTTGGTACAAACCCCAAATTTCAAGAGATGGATTATCTTGCATAAAGGTCATAAAACAATTTGGTGTGTCTCTTCTGCAATTCCCCAGAATTCGTGTTCTTCAGAGTCTCTTCAGTGTGACTGTGTGTCTCATCACATACCCTGCTGCCTGCTGCCTCAAACACTGTGGCAGGGCAGTGGCATGATTGCCTGTCCAGATGGGCACACTTGAGGCACAGCGATTAGGTGAGAAAGACTTTCTGTTTTTTTCTTTTTTCAGACGGACTGGCCTGAAGGCTACCAACTTTCAAATGCTATGAACTTCCACTGGCCCCAGTGCATACCCAATAACCTGAAGACCCTGATTCCAAATGCTAGCAGTGAAGCAATTCAGCTCCTGAGAGACATGCTTCAGTGGGATCCCAAGAAACGGCCAACAGCTAGTCAGGTTTTTCCTCCATTTTCTGCCTTCTGATGCATTTCTTATGAAGTTCATATCTAACTCTGATTTCACATGGGAAGTATTTAATATTATGGGTGAAAAATTGTATTGAATACCATTAGTGGTACACACATAAGAACTTTAAATAGCTTGAAACTTACAGTGTATAATTAAAGAGGTTAAGGTTAAACAATCTAGTTGCTTTGAAAAATGTCATATATTCACAGGATACATCACCATATATGTACAAATTAAAATAAACAGATATACGTATCTGTCTTTGGAAAATGTTTTTAAACATATTCTCTATGAGTTAAGATTAGAGAGTAGTTTAATGGGAACCAGCCAGCACTGGGTGTTGAAAGGTAACCTGATACCTTGAGAGAATGACAGATGGGATGAAGTCAGGCTGAATATCTATAATTCCTATTTTGTAGCACCTTATGGTTTACAAACTCCTGAATATGTTTTATGTGATTTTAACCTGATGAGGACTCCATGAGATAGGCATTTTTATTTTCACCTCCATAAGTGAGAAAACTGAATCTCAGAAAGTTTAAGTGATTTGCCCTGATTGCTCATCCAGTAACTAGTATGAAGAGTGCGGCCAGCTGCAGTCCTGTCGTGCAGATGGCAGGTCTCTGAATGACTTCATGCCTCCTGGCTTCTCACCCACCCTCCCCTAAGCCACTGTGAATTAAATTATGAAGAGCAGCCAAAAGAGATGTGATGCTGTGAGCTCTGACCCCTCACCTGCCTACTGCAAGCCTCCTGTTGACTTAGTTGTACCTGACCTTTTCTCAACTGGTCTCATGACAATTAACGCTGCTCAGAGAATCGAATGAATAACAGATTCTTTTTTTTTTATTTGTTATTTTTCAATATACATGACAGTAGGGTATATTTTGACATACTATGCATATGTGGAGGATAACTTTCCATTTTGGACCAGGGATTGAACTCGGGCACTTGACCACTGAACCACACCCCTAACCCTATTGTGTATTATATTTAGAGACAGGGTCTCACTGAGTTTCTTAGCGCCTCACTTTTGCTGAGTCTGGCTTTGAACTCACTATCCTCCTGTATCAGCCTCCCAAGCCACAGGAATTACAGGCATGTACCACTGTGCCCAGCAACTTCCCATTCTTGTGGTTATGCATGATATAGAATTTTACTGGTCATGTATTCATATATGAACATAGGAAAGTTATGTCGGATTTATTTTACTGTCTTTCCTAATCCCATGCTCCCTCCCTTCCTTTGACTACTCCATTGAATTTCTGTTCTCCTCTCCCTTCATGACTTTAGTCTGTGTTAGCATCCACATATCAGAGAACATTCGGCATTTGGTTTTGGGGGGACTGGCTTATTTCACTTCACATGATAGTCTCCAGTTTCATCCATTTACCATGATTTCATTCTTCTTTAGGGCTAAGTAATACTCCGTTGTGTATGTGTACCACAGTTTATTTATCCATTCATCTGTTGAAGGGCACTTAGGTTGGTTCTATAGCTTAGGTACTGTGAATTGAGCTGTGACAAACATTGATGTGGCTGATTTTAAGTCCTTTGGGTATATACCGAGGAGTGGGCTACTGGGTCAAATGGTGGTTCTAGTCCTGGTTTTCTGAGAAATCTCCATACTGCTTTTCAGAGTGGTTGCACCAAGTTGCAGTCCCACCAGCAATGTATGAGTGTACCTTTGTCTCCACTTCCTCACCAACATTTATTGTTACTTAATAATTGCCATTCTGACTCAAGTGAGATGAACTCTTCAGTGTAGTTTTAATTTACATTTCTCTAATCCCTAGAGATGTTGAACATATTTTCCTATATTTGTTGACCATTCGTATTTCTTCTTCTGTGAAATGTCTGTCCAGTTTCTTTGCCCATTTATTGATTAGGTTATTTGGATTTGGGGTGTTGTTTTCAGTTTTCTTTGCCCATTTATTGATTAGGTTATTTGGGTTTTGGGTGTTGTTTTATCCTGGAGATTAATGTTCTACCTGAGGTGCAGGAAACAAAGATTTTCTCCAATTCTGTGGACTGTCTCTCACATTCTTGATCATTTCCTTTGCTGTGAAGAAGCTTTTTAGTTTGATATGATCCCACTTATTGATTCTTGATTTTACTTCTTACACTTTATAAAGGAATCTTATTGAAAAAGTTGGTTCCTAAGCTGATGTGATAGAGAGTTAGGCCCACATTTTCTTCTAGTAGGCTCAGGGTCTCTGGTAATGCTAGGTCCTTGAGCTACTTTGAGTTGAGTTTTATGCAGGGTGAGAGACAGGGTTTCAATTTCATTCTGCTACATATGGATTTCCAGTTTTCCTATCACCATTTGTTGAAGAGTCTATGTTTTCTTCAATGTATGTTAATGCGCCTCTGTCTAGTTAGAGATAACTATGTTTATGTGGGTTTGTCTCTGTGTCTTCTGTTCTGTTCCATTGGTCTTCAAGTCTGTTTTTGTGCCAATACCATGCTGTTTTTGTTACTATAGCTCTGTAGTACAATTTAAGGTTGGTATTGTGATGCCTCCTGCTTCATAAGTGAACAATTCTAATCAGAGATGGTCTGGTGGGGATATATAAAGAAAATGATAATGTGATGTTAGAATTGGTGGTAGTTGGAGAGATGATAGTTGTGAGAAAAATGAAGGAGTGTAGAAAAACACTTTCCCAAGGACTCAAGAAATTGCTATAATCTGGTGCCCCAGGACTCTGACTCACTCAAGAGAGTTGGAAAGCTTTCTGAAATGTCCCTCTTGTGGTGACATTCACAAACAGCTTTAGGGCAGAAAGGAAGATCGCTGATGAACCACTTTTTAAATATATATATATATATATATATACATACGTACATACATACATACACACACACACATATATACACATACACACACACACACACACACACACACACACACCCCAGGGATTGAACCCAGGGGTACTTTATTACTGAGCCACATCTCTAGTCCTTTTTACTTTTAATTTTGAGACAGGCTTTCAAGAAGTTGCTTAGAGCCTCACTAAGTTGCTATGGGTGGCTTTGAACTTGTGATCCTCTTGCCTCAGCTTCCTGAGCCACTGGACTTATAGGCATGTGCCACCATGCCCAGCTGAGCCATTATTTTAAATGATGCAAGAGATGGAAAGAAAAAGATTCTATAACAGGGAATCAAGAGAGGAATGTGTGCTCTTAAGAATAGTGTCAGAAAAGCTAAAAATATCTCGGACCAATCCAGACTTGTTTGAATGCCTAGCACTACAGAGAAGACTTTCCAAGTTAAAAGCCAGAATTCAAGACCTCTATAAGGGTACCCATATTATTTTCCTCTGTATCTACATTTATGTATGATTATTCCTGATGTTTATAACTATGTCCCAGAGTGATGAAGAAATACTGTTGTTTTCAACAACATCTAGACAACCAAAGAAGGGAATACAGGTCATTTTTCAAAAAGATTTATAAGCCCCAGAAATTCAAGATTTATCCCTTGGCTATCCTGAAAACTTGATAATCCAGAGTAACTGGCAACTAAACCTTGTCTTGCTGGGGAAGGTTTAACTATGTCATGTGTTATACTATTGGCACTCCTGAGAGAAAAGCAGATGTACCTGCTTATTTTGAACTTGATTTTTCAGAGTCCTCCAGGATCATTATATTTGGCTCTTTCTGTTTTAAGTTATTTTTTCTCTTTCTGAAGAATGAAAAAAATGGGTTTAGAAGCATAACATACCATATTTAACACACATAGAAAGTAAGTTGTAAAATCAGGATCTACGTTGAACCAGGATGCTCTTCAAAAATAACAGCGTAGGGCCAGGATTGTGGCTCAGTGGCAGAGCGCTTGCCTTGCATGTATGAGGCACTGGGTTCAATCCTCAACACCACATAAATATAAATAAATAATGTATCAGTATAATTGGCTACTTTCTCCAAATAATTTTAAGTGTTGCAAATAGTACATAAATTTTATAGTATCTTAGATAAAGAAAGTCATAAGACGTTTTACTAATTCAGGATGCTCTTAGAATTGGTTTGAGCTGGAAACCTGAGTAAACTGATCACATGTGTATTGCCCAGTGATTAAGATGGTGTTTACCCTCCTGGCTAGATTTTTTTCCTAATACCTCATTTGTCATTCCAGGCACTTCGATATCCTTACTTTCAGGTTGGACATCCACTAGGCAGCACCACACAAAGCCTTCAGGATTCAGGAAAGTCACAGAAAGATGTCCTGGAAAAGAAAGGCCCACCTCCTCTCATCAAACCAGTCCCTCCAGCCCAGCCTCCAACCAAGCCACATACCAGAATTTCTTCCCGACAGCATCAAGCTGGCCAGCCCCCTCAGCATCTCATCTACCCCTACAAAGCAGAAGCCTCCAGGACAGACCACCCAAGTCATCTTCAGGAGGACAAGCCGAGCCCGCTGCTCTTCCCATCCCTCCATAGCAAGAATCCTCAGTCGGTAAGCTGCAAGAGTTTGCTGGGGAGCTTTGTGTCTCCTTTTTCCTCCTTATTTCTCTTCTGACTTACATATTATGTGAAGTATTTTCTTTTTTACTACATAAGGCCCAAATATAATTCATTTATCTTTGCAGTAGCACTTGTGAAGAGAATTTGGTTCAAGGTCTAAATAGGAATTTTGAAGAGACCTTTGGTTCAAGGTCTAAATTCAAGTTCAGGCTCTGCCTCTTGATAGTGGTGCCATTCCTGGAATCAGCTGAGGTAATGGCTGAGAACTGGATTCTGCAGCCAGATCACTAGAGTTTCAAATCTTGGCCCTGGTATTTAATATCTCAGTGACCCTGAGCAAGTTACCCAGCTTTTCCACTCTTCATCACCTCATCTGTAAAATACAAATAATAATAGCCTCTTTTGATATAATTGTTGTAAGGACTAAATAAGTTAATACTTGAGAAGAATTTAGAATAGCACCTGGCACATAGTTAGAACTCAGTAAGTTTTAGTAGTCATTGTTATTATTAATCCCTATTTTCTCACCTATAAAAAGAAGATCATAACACATATCTTGCCCTCCAGGCAGTGTGGTTCATGAGGATCAAAGGTCATGAAGCTTGTAAAGATGTTTCAAAAATCACAGCGAGCCACAGTGGTGCATGCCTGCAATCTCAGCAACTCAGGAGGCTGAAGCAGTAGGATCACAAGTTCAAGGCCAGCCTAAGCAACTTAATGAGACCCTGTCTCAAAATAAAAAATAAAAAGGATTGAGGATGTAGCTCAGTGACAAAGTGCCCATGGGTTTAATCCCCAATACCAAAAAAAAAAAAACAAAAACATAAGATATCTCCTGGTTGCTATTTGTATTAATGGTATAAATGGATACTGTTAATGCTGAGCTATTAATTGAGCCCAGATCTTTCTTTTCTTTTTTTTTTTTTAATATTTTTAGTTGTAGATGGACACAACACCTTTATTTAATTACTTATTTTTATGTGGTGCTAAGGATCGAACCCAGGACCTCACACATGCTAGGCGAGCTCTCTACCACTGAGCCACAACCCCAGCCCCCAGATCTTTCTTTTCTTGGGCTGGTTTTCAAAAGGAAACAATGAGTGTTAGATTCAGTAGAATGATAACCTGACAAGGGATTGTACTTATCATTAGCTTTGTAATACTATCTGAAGAGTCTAAAACTTTCATGCAAAAGAGGTACCTTTCTGTCAACTAGTAGTCATTGGGTGTGGGCTCCCAACCAGCAAAATGTGGATGCTGCCAGAGGTGGCAGGGTTGGTATGTTGCTCACTTTACCCTAGCCCATGATTTGGTAGTGGTGCTTATTTGGAAATTTGTTGTGGTAGCTATTTTGTAGTCAAAAATAGTGTCCAGATCTACTTAGAAGGCAAAGCAGGCATTGTTGGCACTATTTTCTATAAAAGAGCAGGATGGCTGACACCTTAGCTATAATCTCTTACGTCTCTATGGTAACAGCAGAAATCATAGTAACTCTCAGGGATGAGGCCCAAATGAGAATCCAGCCATCTTCCAAGTGTGTAAGAAGAATTCTAAGATTCCTTTTTTAAAACCTTGTGTTACATAGCTTAGTGCACTCAATGGCTGGCAGCCAATGAAATCTGTCAGAGTAGGTGAGAGACAGGAGGTCTGGGAATGTATATTCCACAAGTGTCCTTTCAAATAAGCAGTGAATATTGAAGAATGCTGTGCCTCAGGATCCTGCTTTTCATTACAAAAGAAGTTCACAGTAGGAATTATTCCTGGTTGAACGCCATTAATGCCAGTATTGCTTTTTTCCTCCCCCATCCTTGTATGCACAGAAAATCCTGGCTGGCTTGGAACACAAAAATGGTGAGATCAAGCCAAAGAGTAGGAGAAGATGGGGTCTCATATCCAGGTCAACAAAGGATTCTGATGACTGGGCTGAGTTGGACGACTTGGATTTCAGTCCATCCTTCACCAGGATTGACCTGAAAAACAAGAAAAGACAGAGTGATGATGCTCTTTGCAGGCAAGTGTGCTGCTTATACCTGTGAACAGAATGAATCTGGGATTTGTGATTCTCTGTACCTGTCAGATGATGTTCATTCTCTCTCTTTCTCTCTCTCTCTCTCTCTCTCCCCCACTCCCTCCCTCCCTCTCTCCCTCTCTCTCTCTCTCTCTCACACACACACACACACATTATCTCTATGATTTAAACCATGTTTTGTTTTTTTTTTTTAATTCAGATTTGAGAGTGTTTTGGACCTGAAGCCCTCTGAGCCTGTGGGTACAGGAAATAGTGCCCCCATCCAGACTTCTCATCAGAGGCGAGACACACCAACTCTGAGATCTGCAGCCAAACAGCACTACTTGAAGCACTCTCGATACTTGCCTGGTAACATAAGTGACTTTCCTTTACTTTGATCAGTGACAAGAAATCTTGTCCTTGGAATCACATATTCAGAAAGATTCTGTTTTGGGAGGCAAGTTCTTCCAAATCGGTTCTTGTACCAACTCAGTACACGAATATAGATAATAATATCTTGTTACTTCTCTATTTAAAACCCTTCAACAGCTTCCCATTGCTCATGAAAACTGAAATCCAATTTTTTTTACCAGGTCAAAAGATGCCTCATGGTACCAACTATAGCCTCATTTTTTGCTATGCCCTGGGCACACTGACCTCTGCCAGAATTGGTAGTAAAATCATAGAAATATTTGCTGAGTCCTGGTTCTCAAATTTTTACCTTGTATAGGTAAAAATCTTACCTGAGGTAAGAAATTTGGAAATATTTGGAAGAAATATAGGAAACTAGGTCCAGCCTCAGAGGAGGAAGGAATTGCCAAGAACTAAGAAACACATCTGAAGCTTTCTATCAGGTCAAGTTTAGGAGAAATTGCCAGTCAGGAAGCTGTGAGAGGAGCTTAGTAACACCCTTTGGCAGAGGGCTTAGGTTTGGTGGGTACCTGAACCTCTCTCTAGATTCTTCATGTTCTAAACTAACAAATCATTAAATTAGTTACTGTGTATTGAACATCTACTGTATGCTAAGCACTGGGAATATTACCATGAACAAAACAGCCAAGCAGGGCCCCTAGGATGCACAACCCCATGGAGCTCCTTCTCATCAGAGTCTCCACAGTGGCTTCACACAGCAGCCTGCAGACAAAGCCCTCAGGCATGTGCAGCTTGGATCCTAGTGGAGAAGAGAGACTTTGGTGCAGAGACAAGCAATAATCAGATAGTAATAAAGTGGTCAGGAAAGGCCTCTCCGGCAAGTGGCTCTTAGCTGGGCCCCCAAAGAAGGAGAAAGAACTAAATATACAGAAAGAAAATGCAAGAAAATGTGGGGCAGCAGAAATAGCAGCACAAGGCCTTGATGTGAGAGAAATAGCAGAGGCCAGTGTGCCAGAGCATGGCAAGAGAGGAGGCCATGTAGTGTAGAGTGTGAGACATTTTGGGGGGCCTTGGAAGAAATTTGGGTTCATTTCATCAGCAATGGGAAAGCTTGAAGGGTGTTAACTGGAAGAGTGAATTGGGTTTTTATACATCTGTGCACTGAGTGGGTGAGGGCCTGCAAGCCACAGCTGTTATCTAGACAAGGGAAGTGGTAGCCTGAGCTGGAGGTACAGTCATTGGGGAAGAGATGGGGTGGGTACATTAGGTTCCCCTGTACATTCAAGTTTTCACTGTTGGATTAAGAAAAGGGCAAATACTATCAGACTTCATAGGTATTGACATTGTATTCTAGAGGACTGGCCTGATAGTTCCCAGGATGACCTGGGAGAAGAGATCAGTTGATGGGTGTAGAGGGGTCCAGGCATGAGGGAACCGCAGTAACCACAGGCAAAAAGATCAAGGAGTGAATTGGAGAGTTGTTTATTTTTGGTTGTGGGGCAGCAGGAGAAGGATAAAAGAGGTATTTAGACTTTCAGTTTTAAAATAGTTGCAGTGTCTGACATAAGTGGGACCACCTCTAAACTTAGAGGGAGAGGAATGAGTCTTGAGATCAAATTGATCAAGGTCAAAGTCAAGTCAGCTTGTTTTGGGAGGCTTTGGATGTGAGGGACCAGAGTTTGTGAGAGTTGGTGGTGCAAACCAACATCATTAGCATGTGACAGTGAGAATGGTCCAGGGCAGGTAAGAAGATGAAACCTCAGAGGACAAAGAAAGAGGAGAGCAGAAGGTTGCAGAGCTGAGGTGTGGGGGTGGGGAAGAGGAAGGAAGAGAACCTGGACAGGTGACAAAAATGAAGTTGTCTGGAAAGGGGGAAGATTAGACTGCCCAAGACCACTGAAGCCAGGACAGTGCCAGAAGGTCAAGACAAGGGACAAGAGATCTTTCTCAGGCTACCCAAAAATCAGACACATACTAACCTCCTTTGCCCTCTGTTAGATGATATCATCAGTCAGATTTTGCTTTGATTTTTGCACCATAGGTAGTTTTTGATCAGTTGGGTTCAGTTTCATTTGTGATGTCCAGTACAAGATTAAATGTGTATTTTGCATTTTAAATAAACTGCCTTGTGTATAAATAAGGCATGTGACATGATATTACGGATAACATGTATCTAGTAAGAAGTGGCAAATTAATACCCAGCATCTCATGTCATTAGCTTTTTTCCCCTAGTGGCAAGAAAAGCTAGATTCTACTCATTAGTACAAATCCCGTGTGCTGTACAATTTTATTACCTATGGTCCTCGTGTTGCACGTTAAATCTTTAGACTTGTTCATCTACATATCTGCTGTATATGACCTACATCATCTCCCTATTTTTTCTCCTTATTCCACCCCTGGAAGCTACCACCCCTGGGAACCACTATGTGTGGTCTCTGCATATTTTTTTTGGTAGATCCCACATATAAGTGAGATCATGCATTATTTTTCTTTCTGGCTTATTGCATTTAGCATAATGTCCTCCAGGCTCATCTATGTTGTGGCAAATGGTAAAATCTCATTCTTTTTTAGGGATGAATAATATTCCATAGTATAAATGTATTATAGTTACTTTATTCATTTGTCTGTTGTATTTTGCTTTATAAAAACCATTTCTTCTCTATTAGGAATAAATATAAGAAATGGCATGCTCCCAAATCCAGGCAAAGAGTTGATTCCATCTAACCCTTGGTCCAGTTCTGGTTTGTCTGGAAAGTCTTCAGGGACAGTATCAGTAATCAGCAAAATAAATTCAGGTGAGTACTGGTTCCTAACCCCTAAATGATAAAAAGCAGATTCTCCATATGTGGCTAAGTGGGTATAGAGAGAGATGGGACAAGGCCTCTTTTGTATAGGGACGTGGACCTTTTTTCCAACCCTTCCCTCTTCTCCCTTTCTTGGCAGCATACCACGGGGCTCAGCCAGCCCCATGAGGGTCTGCCCTCGAGGATAGCTAGGGAGTAAGGTCTGGTGTACTGTGGGCAGCGGCCTTCTGAGGTAGATGTTGAGCATGGGGCCATTTTCCTTGTTCCCAGTGGTACTTTGTTGATGACCCAGCCTTAGGCCTAGGACATCAGCATCCCTGCTGGTTGGAAGGTGGACTGTTTGGAAAGCCGTCCCCATTTTTTTTCTGTTAAATGAGTCTTTCAAATTTGACTGACCCCATTCTCAGTAGACCTGTTTGCCATGTTGTGTTTCCCCTGCCATGTGCTGTTTCCCCTGCAGTATGGCTAAGTAAACATCTGGAGTTCACTTTCCCCACTTTTACCCGTTAGGGTTCCTTTATTTGTAAGGAGCACACACAAAAAAGTAGAAGATAATATATCAATACCCATGTACCCACCACCTGGTTAAAGAAGTCAAATTTTGCATATACATGAAGCCCAGTGGCTAGGTCTTTCCCTCCTCCATTCAGACTGCCTCACACCAGCCAGATTTAGGTGTTTATTATTCCTGTACATTAAAAAAAAAAAAGCATGAGATTCATGTTTCACATGTTTTCAAGTTTAAATGAACACAATCCTGGATCACCACTTCAGTCATTTTAATAAATGTGTGTGTAGCAATTATATATGTACATATATGTGTATATCATTGTAGATTATATGACTGTATAATACTATAACTTATTATACTAGATCATTATTTATTCTTTCTCTTCTTGACAAACATGTAAGTTGTTTACGGTTTTTACTATTAGAAGGAGTGCTGAAATGAACAGTATTGTATCCTATTTTGTGCACGTATGCAAGGGTTTCTCTGCTGGAATAAACTCTTTAGGTTAAAAGGTATACTTATCTTTGGCTTTACAGATATTGCCAAATTGCTCTCCAGCAGGGTAATGGAGTTGCACTTCATCCTTGATGCTACTTGGTACTGTCAAATCTAAAATTTGTGCTAAATCTGATGAATGTGAAATGGTATCTTACTGTGGTTTAAACTTGCATGTCTTGTTTATGATGGGGTTCATCATCTTTTTTTGTGTGTTGATTCTACTTTTTCCCCCTTTTGTTATTTCTTCAAATTCTCTTCTTGGTTTTCTTCATATCTTTCTTATTCACCAGAACCGCAAAATGTGCTCCAGCTGACAGCATAGTTTCTCACACATGCATTCCAGGCCATTTTCCCACTCTGCCCTAGGCAATGGCTGAGAGCCTTCCATGTTATACAGACAGAGCAACTGCACCACTTATTAACTCCTCCCCAGGGATGGAACTTCTGTTTATGTAATGGCCAGGAATAACATTTTTTATCATTCTTTGTGTACCTTTAAGCCCTAATAATAAGCATTATAGATATTCACCCACCCAATAGTAATTGATTACTGCTATATACAAGTTATATCATTAACCTACTGGAACACAAAAATGAGAAGCACACAGTCCCTGCCCTTAACACATTTACATGGAAATGACATCAACGACAAATGTAGTACATATTTTTATTAAGGAGTAATTTCCTGATTATCAATAAGAGTATTTAGTGTTTAATTATTTATAATACCTAAATAATTAAGATAATCTTTGTGTTGCTCAGGAAGCAAATGGTTAACTTAGTTATGTTAAGCTATAATTTTGAATTTATATACTGACATGGAAAGATACTATATGAGTAGGAAAAGCAAATTTCAGAACAGGCTAAGCTTACTTTTAGAAAAAAACAAAGGAATATGTTACATATCATTTCTCTTTCTTTTTTCTTTTTCTGATACTGGGGATTCAACCCACTTACCACTTAACTACATCCCCAGTCCTTTTTATTTTTTATTCTGAGACAGAGTCTCACTAAGTTACTCATGCTGGCTTCAAACTTTCTATCCCCCTGCCTCAGCCTCCCAAGTATCTGGGATTATAGGTGTGTGCCTGGCTTCAAATAATCCTTTTTCATTTAACAAGCAACCGCCAGCTTGGTTGCCAGCTATGGGAGCAGCACTGTCTTTGCCCCTCCTTACCTTCCTGACAGTGTGGCATGGTGGAATGCTCAACTCCAAATTCACTGTTTTCATCATGCTTTTTTTTTTTAACCCCTAAAAGTAAAATTTTAATTCTTTATTGTTCTGCACAGCTGTCCTTGAACTCTATTGGTGTCATGTGAATATGCCTTTGTAGTAACAAACTTTTGCTTTTGTAAATTAGTTGGTTCCAGCTCTACAAGTTCTAGTGGACTGACTGGAAATTATATCCCTTCCTTCCTGAAAAAAGAAATCGGTTCTGCTATGCAGAGGGTACACCTAGCATCTATTCCAGATCCTTCCCCAGGTAGGTTCTACTCCGAATTATTCATAAATTGATTCAATAATTAACTGAACAATTGCTTTGTGCTAGTTCTGTTGTAACCCTGAAATGAGCTAGAATGTGCTAGAACTCCTGGCCCTGGGAGAACTTGCAGACAATGAGTGAGTTGAATAAGTACAACATGTAGTAAGTCAGATGCTCATAAGTACTAAGGAAAAAATAAAACAGGCAGGAAGTGTAGGAATGGTGGAGGTGGGAGTGTGGGGTGCAGATTGCAGTTTTAGGCAAAGGAGCCAAAGAAGAGCTTGCTGCAAAGGAGTTATTGAGTAAAGATCTGAAGGAAGCATGAACAAGCATGCAAAATGGGTAAGACTGTTGCAGACATGGAATTCTTGAGTGCACAGGCTTTGAAGCAGAACGTGCCTGGTAAACTCAAGGACTAGCAAGGAGGTCAGAGTGCAAGAGGAGCATGAGTGAAAAAGTAGCAAGAGGAGGACAAGGGTGACTGAGAGGCCCAAGGGTATGAGGCCCTGGGGCAAGCCACTCACTCTCTGTAAGCATGTTTTCACTGACTGAAGGACAAGGGAGCCACCTGAGGCTTTTGAGCAGAGTAACATCTGACCACCATCTTCACAGTCTTGCTCAGGCTTCTGGTTGTCATTTGAATAAGTAAGAGGAGGGTTGGGAACAGGAGTCTTTTCTAGTTATCCAGGCAGGAAATGATGCTAGTTTAGGCCATTGTATCAATAGTTGGTTTGGTAAAAGTGGTAAGTGGGATCTGAGAAAAAGAAAGGAGTCAAGATTAACATCTGTACTTTTGTCTTGACAACTCTACTAAACTGAGAAAGGGAAGACTAGAGAAAAAGACAAATGCTCTTTTTGAATTTCTCATTTTCTGACATTTTTGTTACTGTGAGACATTTATCTGTGCTTTGATTGTTTGTGTCTCTTATCATGAGACCAGCCTTTCTCTTCCATTGCAGGTTATTCTTCCCTGAAGGCTATGAGACCTCATCCTGGGCGACCTTTTTTCCACACCCAGCCTAGAAGCAATCCGGGGTTGATCCCACGGCCTCCAGCCGCCCAACCAGTGCATGGCCGGACAGACTGGGCTTCCAAGTACCCATCTCGGCGATGACTGTCTCAGCAACCAGGCCCTTGGTCAGGGAGAGCAGGACACTTTCCCTTGACTGACTGTGTTCCACCCAACAAGAGACATGTTGATGATACAAAGGCAAACCAACACTTTATGGTTATTCTTCTGAACTAAGACATTTCAATATTCTTTTTTAAAGTTTTTTTTTTAACATTGATTTGAATGCAGTACCTTTTTTGTATAAAATTATTTTATTCTAAAACTGGGTCCCATTATTTTCTTAAACAACAGCATTTTGTACATATGGGTTATGTTTTAGCATTTTATACAGTTCAACTTTGTAATGACCTTTTTAAAGATTAAGTGTTTTTCCTTTGGGGTTCCAGGTAATATTTTATACAGATTTTGAAAAATGTAATACTATTGACGCAGTATTGCAATAGGGGTGCAATTTTAAGGCTATGACTTAAGGGTTATCTACTCCATACGTTCGAGTATTGTGAAGTGATTACATTTAAATATGGCTTGTTAGGTGCTTCAGGCTTTCTTGGACTGACCTTAGGAAAGTGATCCTCTGCTTTTCTTAATATCCTGTCATCGGTTTGATTTTTTTTCATACCACGGTTATAATTCATTTTGTTTTATTTTTGTTCCCCAGAACAAAGAACTCTACATAAATTTTTTTGGAAATTTTTACAACACCCTTAAATGTGATTGCAGATATCCAAATGAATCATACTAAGCCGTTACATTCTATTTTCTTCCATTTTTGAAATCAAATTGTATATATGTATACACACATACATAAATTGTAGATATATAAAAGGGCAGCTTTTGGGGTCAAATGGTTTTCAACATAAAGGGATTCACACAGCACAGTCAATTTAACTTATATGCCCTTGCCAAGATGCATGATCAAAAATACCAAGTTTCAAAGCAACAGAAAAATTTTTATTGTAATAACTGAGATGGAATCTTGCATTCAGCTCAGTTCTCTAGACATGGTTAGGAGCAGCTCATAAATAATCTATCCTAGCCAAATTCTCAGGACAATTTGGGGAAGAAAAAAGATATAGAGCAGGGGTCCCACTGACCTAGGAAACCACGGTTATCGTAATGTTAGTGTCCATAGTGTGCCACATTTGAACTCCTAACCTGTGTAGTTTCTTTCAAGAGTGAGAACTCTATTTGTTGGACAGAGGCTATTCCATTGAGAGGAATGTTTACAGCAGTTTTGCAAATGACAAAGCTAGTTTGGAGACAGAAAAAGACAGAAGATCCACTCCCATCCATCTCTGTATCGTGTAAGCACTTCTGCCTCCCCTCACAGTTACCTCGGAGGCAAGAGGGACAGTCATCACCAGTGAATGTGATAGTGACCTCAACAGCATTATCGTTTCACATTCTCCCAGGGCTCAAAGTACTCTTTTGGTTCCAGGTTCTAGGATACAGCAAGCTGAACCATATGAAGTGATCTAATTGGTAGGTTAAAATGATTGGTAGGTTAAGTGAATGTAGATACTTTCATATGGTTCAAACTAGTAAGTTGGCAAATGACTGCTTGGTGTATTAGTGATATGTGGCAGCCTGAACACATTATCATGACTTCCAAAGGGCTCTAACCTAAAATCAGGGAGTAATTTATGCTTTGGAGAATCTGACTCAGAAACTACTTGACCAAGCACTATGATGTTGAAGGCCATGAGAGAAGCACATAATGGATGTGAATTTGACAGATAATATTTTCCTGTTAACAAGCTGGCGGCAAAGCTTCAAAAAATGTATATGCAAGCACAACTTGAAGGTGAATTAATTTCTGTATTATATTAACTTGTTATCTAAAGCAACAGAAAATGTGTTTCAGAGATGAGTCCTTTACTGTGAGGTTAATATTTATTTTTCTCTTTGTATTATATATAAAAGGTAAATTAATCTGAAACCTTGCCCAGCTTGCTGGAAAGCTGGTTTTAAATTGTAAATACCTACCCCTTAGAAAAACTAATGGATTGTCAATGCCATATTCTCTGTATTCTAGCTTGTGTTAAGGTCAGTACTTTATTTTAAATTGAAAAACCTAGTTACCTGGTTATTACACATTGTAAAATTGTTTTCCTAATACTTTTATAAGGTCCACCTTCAGAGAATACTTCATTTTCTTCCTTTTATCTTTTCCTTCGTTTGCCAGCAAACAGCTTCCCCTGGGAAGCTAAACATGTTTAGCAAGTCAAAAACCTGATGTGCAGTTGAGAAAACTAGATTACTGAAAAAATAAACTTTAAAGAGCTAGCAAAATCCCATATAGTATTCTTTGCTATCCCCCAAATAGGTAAAGGACAAATTGTATATACAGGCTATATAGTATAAAAGGAAATAGGGACCATTTTTTGTTAAGTGAAAATAAAATGTTACCTGTTGCATATATTTTTATTTGCTATAGAATTATAAAAAGAAAGCAAGACATCAACAGGAGTGATGAGTTCTTATGTACCTATCCAATGACTATACCTCATTTACAGTCAGAAAGCTTTCGGGATGTCAGATATGGTACAGGGTGGCTCTCGTTCCACGTCCAAAGGTTTGGTGACAGTGGTGTGCTGAGGGGCACAGCAAGCACAACAGAGAAACTGCATTTCCATAAAAGCTACTCTACTTTTGGCATGATTATTCATTTTATATTAAAATTCCTTTCATTACCAAGCCCTCACCCAGCTCAAGTATGGTAGGATTTACATAGGCAGAAAATTGAGCTTGAAACAATTCTTTTGGACACATTGCTTGCCTAAAGGACCACATAGATCCAAGTGACACTGTGTCATCTTCTGAAATTATATGAAATTGAATACAATCAAGGCAACGTGAGTCAAACAAAATCATTGTTTCATTTTTAAGTGCAAATACAGGTACTGTTGAAATTAATGTGTACCTGGTTTTCATATGAAGTAGCACTTTCTTTCATCATCAAGCCATTCAGTTGTGCCATGTAGAAGAGGGAGAGGAAAGAAAGGCAGACTGTGTGCTTCAGCTCGGTGTATGGCCAAAAGCAATATGTTTATAATAAAATGTTTGACATGCTAATTGTTTTATATCATTTTAAGCATACTGTAGCAACTTGTTTGTTTACTATATGTGCTTAGTTTTTAGAATTATTTTTACAATTTCCAATCAAATGTACTGTACATTTATATAATTTATTGTGAGGACCTTCTCATGGAAACCATCAAGGAGACAAACTGGGGGCAAATATCACATTAATCTGTATTATCGATTTCTTAAAGACACTGTGCTAATGTGAATTTAAAATGACCTGAATAAATATATCTGTTATCTCAATACAGACAGCAGTTTGGTCACCTGAGTTGATTACAATGGAGTAACTGAGAATATATTTATTTATAAAGCAAACATTCATAATAATGAGAAGATTGGAGGGCAGAAACCACTGAAGCAAGATCTTCTGAAATAAAATGTCATTTTTTGAATAGTTTGTCCTAAGGTGTTTAATAATGTTAACTTTATGTAAGGAAAATTCTCCTGCTCCAAATAAAGTTACAGTTTAACAAAAAACTGATTTGAGTATTTTGTTCCTGTTCTTATATTCATCATCAAAAAAACTTTGAGGATGGGGCTGGTATAGTGCTTACTTAGCATATGCAAGGCAATGGGTTTTATTCTCAGCGCTACGATAAATAAATAAATAAGAATAAAAATGCAACTGTAGTAGTTCCTAATTTTCATATTTTAGTTAGTTCATTAGGAACTTTGATATTTATAACTTCTTAATCCTAGTATAGTGTTACTGCTGTGAAATTGGAAGCATACACTTGGAGTAGCAATATGAATATTTATTTTGCAATTAAAGGATTTTTTAAAATTTTGATTCATTATATATAACAGTGGAATGCATTATAATTCATATTACACATAGAGCACAATTTTTCATATCTCTGGTTGTATTCACACCATTCGTGTCTTCATACATGTACCTAGGGTAATGATGTCCATCTCATTCCACAGTCTTTCCTACCAACATTCCCCCTTCCTGCCCCTCCCACACCTTTGCCCTATCTAGAGTTCATCTCATCCTCCCATGCCCTCCCCCCATTATGAATCAGCATCCTTAAATCAGGGAAAACATTCAGCATTTGTTTTTTGGGGGGATTAGCTAACTTCACTTAGCATTATATTCTTCAACTCTATCCATTTACCTGCAAAGGGATTTTTTTTAGGCTTTAGCTAGTTAGGTGAATGGGGACATTTTTTAAAAAGTTTATCAAAGCAATTTTTGTTGCTGATTTCATCATGCTTGTTTTTTTTCACCTTTTCACTGCAAATTTATATATAACTGAAACCTTCAAAAGAAATTCATAATTCATATACAGAATGCTACAGGAAATTCATTTTCTAAACATTCTTTGAATCCTTGAGAGATTTTGTAGGAACATAATCTACCAATCAAACATAATGATGAAGCCCTAAATGTGTCCCTCACATTGGAACGTGGCTGATCACTATGGTACCTCAATGAGCATTCGTCTAAACTTTTGGCAATCCTGACCCTTCAAAAGTCTGGCACCTTTCAAGATCTCAGGCATCCTTTCATTCAGGATGAAAACCTACTATTAGAATGGGTCTGATATCAGGCAGTTATAGCTAAGGTTGAATTTAAGCCAATAATTTCCCTCTTCCTGGTATATTTACCTATAAAGCTTCCCTCAAACAAATTTAAATCTCTCAATTTTTGTTCAAGCCATTTTACATGCTACTGAGTGAGCAGGTGAAGGATTAAGGCTGAGAAGACTTGCCAGAAGTACATCAGATAACCCAGTAGAGACTCAGATTGTCTCAGATCCAGAGCAACTCCACGGTCTCCAAAAATAGTTTGAAGTCATGGGCTTCCATGAATAAAATACAATGGCAGAATTATTATAACAGGATTTTTCATTTCTCTATACATCTGTATAATTATAGGGGCTTATGGTACTGCCTTACGTACTGGTGAGAAGATTGGTAGGATGATGTTACCCATATTTTATGAGATTAGACATATGGAATTAGCATTTTTTTAAGATTAAGAACAATAGTCAAATATCAGCAATTTGATAAGATTAAAACAGGTAGAACTAAGCAAAGTCGAATAATGACACTGTGCATCTAGCTCAATTAAGTAAATCCCTGTATAAAGATTCAGTGGAAAAATTAATAAAGAATGATCACTTTCAGTAGGGTGGAAAATGCAATTTCTTACCCATGTTAACTGAATAATCTCTGTATCAGGTAAGAATTTGGAAGACGAAATTGGACACATGCTGTCAGTGTTATTTTAAAGTGACTCTTCAGACTCCTGGGGTACATAATTGTCCTAGAAGTGCTTTATCTTTTACTGACCTGTCCTGCTGCCAGTTTGATTCATCATTAATCCTCTCTTCCAAGTCATAACTGGGTATTCAATTGTCTAGTGGACATTTCCAGGTGGATGGCTGATTGGAACAAAAGATATGTAATGTCTCCAAAACTTTGTCTTCCTCCCCTGGGATTAACTGAGGTAAAAAAGAAAGCATTATTCATTCATTCATTCATTCACGCAACAAGTTTTCTCTGAATGTGTACCCCATAGTAAGCAGAGTACAATAAAGGAAACAAACAAACAAAAAAAAATAAAAGACAAAAATCTTTAACCTCTTGGAATTTACATTTTAGTAAATCTATAGATAAATAAATAATATGATAGATGACAATTAATGTTATGAAAAATAGGGTATAAAAGGAAGTGTGTGTGTGTGTGTGTGTGTACACCCAATCACTTGTGAATGGGAGAAAAAGGAAAAATTGGTAGGGAGGCATTATTCTAGACATTTCCTCTTTCTTCCTTCCCTCATTAGTAAATCCTCTGCCTTCTATCTATATCTTGTCTTTTCTTACCCATCTTCTTCAAACTCACAATACTACCTGAGTTCACACACTTAACAGAGCTCCATTTCTATACTGGCACATTTCTAAATCATTCTCCACACTCCTGTCAGAGCAATCTACTAAAAATAAAATCTCATAAGGTTAAGGTACTGTCAAGAGCCCTTCATGGGTGAAGACAATAATCAACAACATGCTCTAGCCAAGAAATCACAGAAGCTGCCTCTAAAAAACAGCAAAAAAATTGTTTCTATATGCATAAACAATATATATTGCTGGAGATCAAACATACCAGGCAAGTGCTCTGCTGCTGAGCCACATCTTTATGCCACAGGTATATATTTTTTAACTTTAAAATCTACGTGAATTTTGCATTTTTTCAGTTTATATAAGCTTAACTTTTTATTAAAATTTAAAATATATAATTTAAAGTTTTAACTTATTAACATTCATGAGCCAAATTTCTTTTTTACCACCATGTCCACTAATACCCTAATGTCTTCTGTTGAGTGGGTGCTATGTTTGGCCCTGTGGCCAGAGGACTCGTCTCTAAAACGTACGAATTGAAGGAATTGCTTAAGATGATCCATTGGGATAAAGGAAGAAAGAAGGGGGAAAATTATTAAAGGTGGAAAAGAAAGGCAGACTGCCACGTGCAGCGCCTCATTTGGATGTGTCTGGAGTCTTGGAAGCTTGACTACCCTACGTTCTCCTACAAATGGACCTTGAGAGCTTGTTTGGAGGTTCTAGCAGGGGAGCGCAGCTACTCGTATACCCTTGACCGAAGACCGGTCCTCCTCTATCGGGGAAGGTCGTCCTCTTCGACCGAGCGCGCAGCTTCGGGAGGGACGCACATGGAGCGGTGAGGGAGGAAGGGGACACCCGCCTAGCCAGCCAGATCAGCCGAATCAACCCTGGCGATCAATGGGGTGACAGATGTCGCAGCCAGATCGCCCTCACATCCGAGAAAGTAGGCTGGGCTACAGGCTATATAAACCTAAAGAAATTTAGAACTTTACACATAGGTTGAGTTTCCGTCTTACATTTTGCTCATAATATGACTTTATAATTAAAACAAAACTTGCTCTAATTACTAAAAAGGTAATTTAAACCCCCCAAAATGCTAAAATCGAAATGAAAGTGTCTTAAATTTGGGATTTTTTTCACATTATCCAGAATCCCTTGCAGCTGGGTGGGGCATGCTAAATATTGTCTTCTTGATTGGTGAAGTCCTCCCGGAGTCTCGCCCATGTGGAGCCGCCTCCTCGTCTGGCGCTCCGCCCGCCTCGCTGCAGACAGCTGGCCGAGCGCTTTGTGCAGTCCGTGGCGCTCCGAGTGGACCCCAGGTCTGTCTTCCTCCCGCCGTCCCCGCCCGTCCTTTCCCCTCTTGTTGTTTCTCCTCCTGGCTATTCTCTGAGCCCCTTGCTGCCCCATCCATCCCTCACCCCCTCACTATTCAGCCTTTTTTTTTTGTCTTTCTCCCTCTTGTCTTTTGCACCTCCGCCCCCATCTGGGCAGACTCGGGCCCCTAGGTTGGGATTGGGTCATTCTTGGCTCTGGGTGCATTTTTATTACCCTCCTTTGCGAAGGTAGGCTCAGATCGCCCCAGGCGACCAGACAACGGCTGCAGCCCTTCGTGGATTGAGCTGGGAGTCTTGTTTTCAGAGAGCCAAGTGTGGCCTGGGGAGATTTCTCAAGCCAGGGAATCATCTTCTAGCAGGGGGTGGGCACGTGCGGGGCCGGGAGGGCCACAGCAGATTCACTTCTTGCGGACAATAGCAATATTTGTCCTGTCCACCTCCCAGTTGCTTTGATAACATATGACGATGCATGTAAAACATGAATACTTAGATTCCAGTGGGCGTGCATTTCGCCCCTGCGGCCCTCTGTGACTTGCCCCTCCAAGCTGAATTTGGAAAAAATCCTAAGATTCTCAAGGTCGAAAAAACATCATAACGGTATGATGAATCTGTGACATACTGTACTGCTAGCACAAATGTCTTTACAACAAATCGCCCCCAGGTTCCCAAAATCCAGAACAAGAAATCATAAATAGAAACAATATGAAAGCCAAAGCTGTTGCTTTTTCTTTTTTTTTTCTCCATGTTTTAAAATGGTGGTATGTTTTTATTGAGTGAAGGAAAATGCAGCAATAAAAGAAAACAATTTCCTGTTCCAAAATCCTGAATATTCATGTAGCCCCTGAGCACTGGCAAAGGACACGACATTAAAAACGTGGGTTGTTGGTTCGTGTGCGAGGAGCTGCCTGCTGCATTTGTTTTTCAGAAGCCTGAAAAGCCATCATGGCAGCGAGGCCCAAGCTCCACTACCCCAACGGAAGAGGCCGCATGGAATCCGTAAGATGGGTTTTAGCAGCCGCTGGAGTCGAGGTATCTCTCTGCTGTTTCTTCACAGATTTGCCATACAACTTTGAGACTTTTGAGGAAATAATAAGTTTCAGAGAACCTATTCATCCTTTACCAAAATCACAGCTGTGCTTTGGGTCAGAAGATTCCTTCCTGTCAAGGGACTTTTATTTATAAATGGAATGTAATCTATGGATTTCTGTTTCTCCTTTGACTTTTACTTAATCGTTGGCCTCTGATCTAACACCAGTGAATAATAAGGAGAAAGGGGATTAATCAGAAAATTTCCAATTTCACCCTGAACATTTACTAATTATGCAATCTCTGGGTAAATTTCTTGTTGATAGCTTCCAAATGGCAAACCTTGGCATTTTGCCAGCATACTCTTGAGCAATGGTCCACATAGCATTTCTGTTCCTTTGGTTTTTTTATTATGAAAAGTTTCAGATACAAACCACATCTAGCATTGCCATAAATTCTATGCATTACCCATCTTCCAGCTCAAAAGATCATTAGCTTTATGCTAATCCTGTTTGATCAAGCTCCTCCCTCCACTTGTTTTGTTGGAAGCATTTTTAAAGCAAAATTCAAACATCATATCATTTCATCTGGGAGGACTGTACTTCCACATTGCTCTTGAACGGGTTGGGAATTTAAAACTTAACAACAGTGTTATCACACCCAACATTTATCACATTTCTTGTTATCATCTAACACTCAGTCTAATTGTCTCCAATTTTTTAGTAGTTTGTTCCAGTCCTGATCTAAACAAGGTCAACATATTGCATTTAATTTTGTGTCTTCTTCTAGTATTTTAAAATTCTCCAACATTTTTCCTCCACATTAAAAAAAACTATACTTAGCAATAATTCCAGATTTATAGAAAGTTGTAAAATTGTGCCATGCAACCCTAAATCCCCCCTAATGATCACATTTTACGTGCCAAACTAAGAAATATGTGACTAACTACATAGCATACTTTATTTGCTTTCACAATTTTTTTCCTACTAACGTCCTTTTACTATTCCATGGTTCAACACTATATTTGTATGTTTCTCTACTTGCCATCAGTCTGTGATAGTTACTCAGCCTTTTCTTTATTTCACCTCCTTGAAGTATTTTTGTAGGATTCTCCATGTCTGATGTTCTCCCATGATTAGATGGGTTTATGAGTTTGAGGGCAGGAAGTGCCAAACTGATGTTCTCTTCTCTTTGCATCTTATCCTGGGTTAGATGATATCAACCTGAATCATCACTGGAGCTGGTAACCTTGGTCATTTGGTTAAGGTCTGTCACATTTCTCCATTGTTGTGTTATTGTTTTTCCCTGTATTCTTTGGAAGCAAATCATTAAGTCCGGCCCACAAGCAAAAGGATGGGAACTAAAGCTCCACCTCCTGAAGGAGGGAGTATTTACATTTGGAATTTTTATGTAAGGAAGATTTCTCTACACACACACACACACACACACACACATCATTTAGTTATTGCTTAGGTCGTTCCAGCTTTGGCCATTGGTACTCTTTTCTTTCTTTTTTTCTTCCTTTTTCTTTTTCTTAGCCCTTCATTACTTTCTGACACTATAAGATGCTCTAATGCTCATCTTGTATTTTCACTGCTCTATTACAATCAGGTATTTCTCCAAGTAGCCCTAGTCCCTTGTAGTAGGAAATTACATTAGAAGCCAAGAGATTTGGGTGCTAGTTATCTGCGTTTGTTTCTTAGTTGTTTTTTTATAGGGGAAAAAAAACCTGCCTTGTAGAATGTCACCCATTCTGGATTTGGCTTCTTTACCATCTGGGAGTTATTTTGAGGTAACATGGTGAAATGAGGCTATCCTCTCTTCTCTATATTTCCTATAAGCTGCTCGTTGACCTCAGAGGTGTGATTAGATCCAGGCTTCTTTTTGTCTTAGATTTTATTTGCCTCGCCAGACTATATCAGGAGAACAACTTGGAAAGCACTTCTATTGTACCACATCAGGGGCTGCATTGTACCACATCAGTGACACTGAGCTTGATATTGTAAACTACAATATCACTACATCACTTTTTCAACTAGTGGTTTTAGTAGCTACTAATCATCATCATCATTGCTAGGGATTACAAAATAACAATTTTTCTATCATTTCACCTGAATTTATTAATTTATTAATGATGATTCCCTTATAATGAATAATTTTCACTCCTTATTTAATTTCCTTGAAATATGGCTCATATAGAAAGTCTTTGAGTTTTTTTTTAATTTTTTTATTGGTTGTTCACAACATTACAAAGCTCTTGACATATCATATTTCATATATTAGATTGAAGTGGGTTATGAACCCCCAATTTTACCCCAAATGCAGATTGCAGAATCACGTCGGTTACACATCCACAATTTTACATAATGCCCTATTAGTAATTGTTGTATTCTGCTACCTTTCCTAAAGAAAGTCTTGATTAATGTTTGGTTCTATTTATCCATTTTCAGAATAAATGGTTGTTGCCCTAGCAACTTCTAAAGATAACAAATATTGATTTGGGTTTTATTTATATGTTTTTGCATGTTGTTATAACTTTCCACACAGTATTTTACAGTTTTCCAAACTGGTTGACATCATTTTTATAAACAAATCCTGTTTCTGACTTCTGTTAAAAAATTGGAAGAGGGCTGGGGGTGTGGCTCAAGTGGTAGCGCGCTCGCCTGGCATGCGTGCGGCCCAGGTTCCATCCTCAGCACCACATACAAACAAAGATGTTGTGTCCGCCGAAAACTAAAAAATAAATATTAAAAAATTCTCTCTCTCTCTCTCTCTTAAAAAAAATTTTCAAGAAAAAAAAAAGAAATTGGAAGATCTGATGATACTGGGCCCTAATTTGTACAGAGCAGCAATTGCTGGATCTAAATAAGAACTTCCCCACCATTCCCTGTTGTCTCAGCTTTTATTTTTTAATCGTGTGAAGAAAGGAAAGAAAGCAGTTGTGGTCCCAGGACCTGAACCTGGTTGACTTCCCTTGTTTGTCACTTGTCTAATTCTGGCAGGCTTTTGATTTGTTTCATAGGTTTTGAATAGATACATGTGTGCCACATACACGTATGTCATATCATCCTTTGTCAAAGTCTCTTTTTCCCTGCCTTCATTCTATCCTGCCCTTCCTACTCTCTTATGAGTCAAGAATCTTCCTTACAAAAGTTAACAAAATCTTTAAAAAGTTAACAAAAAGAACATGGGTCATATAATCACCTACCAAAGACCAATCGTATTGGACAGGCCAATGGGGTGGAATAATGAGCCTAGCGGGGTCTCCAGGGTGAAGAGAACTAAAACTGTCCTCCTTGCCAGGGCCAACCACATGGTGTATAGTAGCAGTTTCCAAAAGATGGTGTTAGGGGAGGTCACTTCCTATCTCTTTACCAAAAGATGATTTTAGCTAAATTTATTCTCATGAAGCCAGCAGACAAGTTTGTGTTTTCCAGTAACCCAGGACTGGGTATTTGGTCCTCTTATGGAAAGCACACAGACCTAAGTAATGAGGTGCCTAGAAGTGGCTAGAACCTGCTGAAAATCAGCTGTCCTGATTCAGGGAATCAGCATCCTCTTCTCAGTCACTTGGTTTGAGCCCTCGCTGACATTGCTCTGAGCTGGTTGTTGGTCTTTGTTGTGCTTGTCTTTGATGCTTTGATGCTTTGGACTTCATTTGTCTGAAGACCCCCTCAGAAACCCAGCAAAAACCCATATTAAGAGGAAGAGTAACACATATAAAAGAGAAGACTTAAAGGCCAGGAACTCCTGATTCAGGACTTCTAAGTAACTCACTTAGAAGAAAGAGTGTTTGGTGTGGAAGGGGACAGTTCTCTATAGAATCCTACATGGGGAACTGTATCCTGGACTAGGGAGAAAAGGCAAGTGACTGGGTGGATAGAAGTTGAGCTGCTGTCTCTATCCCTGCAGCCATAGACTGTTACTTAGGATTTTTCCTTCCTTCTATCTCCCTGTCCCCATGCCAGTGCCAATTTCTCTTATTTACCAATGGTTTATAAAGCTAGATACAAAGCAATCTTAGTGAGAGATAGCATTTATTTAGCACGTGTGTTCTCAGAAGTAAAATACCAGAATCATTCTTGTTTTTTTTTAAAAAAAATTCTGTAATTCTGGGCCCTCCCAAGTACTGAATATGAGTCTCCCGAGCATATGTCTGTCTCCTGCTTTCCCATATGTTTTAAGTGATCATGGCCATAAAGCTTGAGAAACAGTAGCATGGAGAGAAAGTTACTTGCACCACCTCTGATCTTCCAGGAGTTAGGACAAATGACCTAATCATTGTTGCCTTGAGGCTACTGCCCCCGTGGGCCTCAGATGGGGATCCTCTGGGGAGTTAGGACTCCTCTCCTTGCATTTTGAAGACCCTGATGAGTAGCAGAAGCCACATCTACACCCCATCACTCTGGTTCATCCACATCAGCTAGCTCAGATGGATGAGCAGAGGCCTGTGGGTACTGCTACCCTGTTTAGCAGCTCCACCCTCCTTAGAATGACCTGGGTGTGTAGTGCAGGGTCCTAGCTGCTGGGGACTCCTCCTGGGATTCTTGACACCAAGAGCATTGGTATGGAGCATTTAGAATGTGTTTCATGCTGTCGCCAGAAGAGGGCCTTGTTTTCATTCCTTTTTCTCACCTCAACTTTTAAATTTGAAAACTCAAACCTACAGAAAAGATGTGATAGCATGTCTTTCAACTCAACTCACCAGTTGTTCACATTTTGCTGCATTTACATTTTCCCTTCCTCTCTGTATTTTTTTGAATCATTTGAAAGAAGAAAGAATAAATAATTATTTTGATAAAGAACAATTAAGAAAATTAGCACTAAGACCCTAACATCTAATATGTAGTCCATATTCAGATTTTTCATATTGTCCAGTGTCTCTGTTACATTTTACTTAGCAATTATAACAATTTCCCCTCATCTAATCTAGAGTTAGGCATTTGGTGGTTTTGTCTCTTTAGTCTCATTTTATTGAGAATAATACCTACTTCTTTCTTCTTTTTTTTTTTCCCATGCTGTTCTTAGAGTTCAGGTCATTATGTCACTGAATGTGCCACATCCTGGATATGCCTGATTTCTACCTTGAGATTAAATTCAGGTTAAATGTTTTTGGAGATATTTTTACAGGTGATACTCTGCCTTTCTTCATTGGTCACAACAGAAAGCACAGGATGTCTGAGTCTCCCCTTTCCCGAGCCCAGTTTGATCATTAGACGGTGAGATCTCCAGACCCTTCTATTGTAAGGACACATTTTCCTTTTATCACAGTTAAGTAACTTTGAAATGACACTTGGAGAGTGAGTGAATGTTCTCTATCCCAGTGATTTTAGTGGCCATTATGATCCTTGTCAGAATTAGTTATTACACTAGAGGATGCAAAGTGAGGATTTTCTAATTTTATCATTCATTAGCATTAAAGCTTCATCAGTTAGCACTACTTCTTTTTCAAAACAGAGCTTTTGCCCCCTCCCACCATTTTTTTAGTATCATCATTTATGGGCATAGAGATTTTGTTGTGTGTTATAATCCACACCTGACATCATTCTTTTTGATGCTTGATTTGTCTCACATTTGGTTAGGGAATCCATCTAAAATAGTGTCCTCCATGCCTTTTCCTGTGCCATGTATCATTCATCTGTGAGCACTTCCTTACTCTGACATAAAAGTATAAACCTTTTCTTGTAAGAGCCTTGGATCATTTTGGTGGGCAGTGATATTTAGGAACCAAGATATGGATGCAAAGTATGCACTTGGTCTCTGCTTCTTGAAGCGATTTAAATTGATGTTTTCACTCCTGTACCTCTAATGATATTTACCTTCTGTGGCGGGGGTATCTTTTTTTTTTTTAATTTAGTTTGATGAAGAATTTCTGGAAACGAAAGAACAGTTGCACAAGTTGCAGGATGGTGAGTATGAACATGAAACTATTGTCTACAGTACTGCTGAGTTTTTTTGTTTCGTTTTTTGGTACCAGGGATTGAATTCAGGGGCACTCAACCACTGAGCCACATCCCCAGTCCTATTTTGTATTTTATTTAGAGACAGGGTCTCACTGAGGTGTTTAGCACCTCACTTTGCTGAGGCTGGCTTTGAACTTGTGATCCTCCCATCTCTGTCTCCTGAGCTGTTGGAACTATAGGCATAGGCCATCGCATCTGGTTGTACTGCTGTTTTTAAAGAACATATTTATGTGGAAGGGTAAAGATGCAGAAAACATTAAGAACAGTATCCTAAACCCAGAAAACTAAAAGAGAATATACAGCTGAAATTGCCAGGAAGTCACTTCTTTTTTTGGTAGTGGTGGTGGTGGGGGGGTGGGGGTTGGTAATTCAGAGGCACTTGGCCACTGAGCCACATCCCCAGCCCTATTTTGTATTTTATTTAGAGACAGGGGTCTCACTGAGTTGCTTAGTACCTCACTTTTGCTGAGGCTGGCTTTGAACTTATGATCCTCCTGCCTCAGCCTCCCAAGGTGCTGGGTTTACAGGCGTGTGCCACTGCACCCAGCAGGAAGTCACTTTTTGCTCAGGAGTTCTAATAAAAGCTCACTGAAAGGCAGGAACAGTTCCTTCCCCATCCAAGTGAACAACCCTTCTCCATCCCTGTCTCCTCCCCTGGCCCCTTTCAACCTTTCAACCTTTCTTCCCTTTCCCCTCTCCCTTTTGCTCTTCCCCTCCTTCTCATCCTTCTCCATCTTCTCTACCTAGTTACCAAATGGAAGTGAAATCCATAAAAGGCTTCTCTTTAGCTCCTTGGCCAGCCCTGCTCCCTCTGTGCCCATCCTCTGCATGGGAACCATCAGCATGCCCTTAAGGAATCCTACTAACTCTCTGAGCAATTTCCCACCCAGCTATCAGGTCCCAGGCCCAAGTCAAGGCTCCCTTTAGGGCCAGGTCTACAGGGCTGTAATGCCAGCTTTTGTGTGTGACACTGGTCTGAAGTTAGTGCCCCAGCCCAAGGGCTGAATCTTTTCTCTGCATTTCTTCCCAAAGTTGGGTATGTGGATGTGTTTGATATAGGTTTGTTGGAGAAGGTTCTGGGTTCAGTGATAGCAAACTTGGTAGTAAGTGGCCCGCGACTGTAGAAGAGGAGAAGCCGGCAGGAATACCTGAGAATCCGCAGTGCCTTAGGTTTCAGGATCAGAGTCTCTCAGTGCTGTTCAGTGCACTCTGAAGTGACAGAAAGGTCCTGTTCTACACTGTTCAATGCAGCCACCCCCAGCCATCTCTGACCACCGAATACTTGAAATGTGTCTAATGTGACTGAGGAACTGTATTGTAATTTTTAGTATTTTAATTATTCTAATATAGGTATAAATATTGACTGGTGCAGCTCTGAACACGTATCTCCAGTATGTGGCCTCCCCAATCCCTTGTCTCAGTGGTAGGTATTTTTGATGGGGAAATAAGAAGGGAAGATTTACAACAGTGTTAGTTTTCAGGCTTCTTTCATGGTTAAAATCTGCTCCCCTGGATGAAGTTGGAAGTTGAAGTTAACTTTCATCTGAGAGCTTTCTGGTATTTCCTAAGACCGTGACTCCACTGCCCCTTTTCATTCAATAGGGCCCTTTTTTAGGGATTGGAGAATGGGAAGAAGAGGTCAGTTCTAACTCTGAGTTTCTGTTTTCAGGTAACCACTTGCTGTTCCAACAAGTGCCCATGGTTGAAATTGATGGAATGAAGTTGGTCCAGACCCGATGCATTCTCCACTACATAGCAGAAAAGCACCATCTATTTGGCAAGGACCTCAAAGAAAGAACCCTGTACGGTGGCTCCTCTGACACCCTCTCTAGTGCCTTAGCTGATTAGCAATCCTCTGTAGCACACCCCATTCCTTTATGTCCTGAATCATTAGTGTGAACAGGAAACATACCTCAGAAAGGCCATGAAGACTGTTTGGAAATTCAGTATAGAAAATCTGAGTAAAATAAGTTTGGGCCATAATTCTTAAAGACACAGTCCTAAACATCAAAATCCCAAAAGGTCTAAAATTTCTAAGGTCTAAAATCCCAAAAGAAAAAAATCCTAAAAATATATTATTCTGTCTAGACAAACTAATTCTTAAAAATTCTTTTAGAAGACATTTATTTACATTTTTAAAGGGGTTTTTATTTGAGAAACATAAAAACATGGCAGAACTACCATAGCCTACTTTGCACAATAAAAAAAAATCTGTTACCAGATATTTTTGCAAACATAAACATTCAGGTAAACTAACAACAGTCACATGAATATAATATTTATGAGAAGAAAAACAGTATTCGTTAAAAAAATAGGCCAAAAAAACAAAGCATAGAAATTCATGTCACTGTGGTTGGTAGTTGTGTGTATCTAGCTTCTCAACTGCAGTCATCTGGAATATTGTGAGAGACAAGCTAAGACCTTTGGCAAACTGGTCACATGCTACAGTGAGGCCCCACAGAGTCAGTCATCCAGAGAGCTGAGATGCTGAGAAATTTTATCTTTCACAAATGTAGAAGTACAAAAAGGCCATCTCTTCATTTACTGGGAAACTTCAACATTTTTATGTACATGCACAATGCTTAGACACAAAACCAACCTTGGGATAATGCACCTTTAGGGAGTCAAAGTTGCAAAACATACATAAAATGAATTAGAATTCTCTAAAATTCTTCACATAATGTATACCTCCAATATTGGAAGTGATGCAAAAATGAAATACATGGAGAGTGAATTATAAAAAGTAGTGCTGGCAACTTAAAATAGTGTGTGGGGAGGGTGTCTGTAAAAAGATGGCCTGTCCAAAAAAAAAAAAAAATACTAAAAAGAAAATTTGACTTCCAGGATTTAATATTTAGAATTTTAATCTTTCAAGATTGTGTCTTTTGGGTCTATAATCAGATTCAAATTAAATGATAGAAAGGAATTGAATTCTGATATATCTATTTAAGATGTCATAATTTCATAATGTCATAAATATTTTAGCATCTTTAAATACTTCAATACTACTTTTTAACTTCTTTGAGTATTAGGGTTGAGAAACAGACATTCAAGGTCTGGGATAGCATGCATTGATTATCGTTTGAACTGAGTCTGGTTCTTGCACTTCCTGGATACATGATCCTGGGCAAAGGGTTAGGCCTCAGTTTTCCATACATCAGGTGTAATAATAGCACATCTACGTGGTGTCATGGGATTCAGTGAGATAATGGATGCAGAATGTTTAGCACCATGACTGGTGTGCTCCAAGCATTCTGTAAATGATATTCATTATTTTTATAAATGTAAAATTCACACCAGGAGCACTTGGTGTGAATGCTGGGGTGAGGGTGGAGGAGTAGGAGCTGGGGAGAGAGGGCAGCTGTGACTGTCAAAGTTCTGATTTGTGAAGGATGTTTTTGAACCGTAACTAGAATGAACTCTCTACCTTTGCTTTTCAGACAGTTTTAGGCAAATGTTCCTTGGTACTTAGGTTAGCATAGCCTGAAGAAAAAGCACTCTATATTCTTAGATGTGAAAACCGTTAACTTCAAGGGGGAGAACTGAGACACCTGCTTTTCTGTTTGAAGCATTGACATGTATGTGGAGGGGACACTGGATCTGCTGGAACTGCTCATCATGCATCCTTTCTTAAAACCGGAAGATCAACAAAAGGAAGTGGTTAACATGGCCCAGAAGGCTATAATTAGATACTTTCCTGTGTTTGAAAAGGTAATCCCATGGGGCATCACAGATGACCTTTTCTGTTCAGGGCAGTGTAAAGCTGAGCCCAGTTGAGCTTTTCTAACCTAAGAGTTAACAGACTCCTAAGAACTAGCTAACTGTGGCCATCAATACAGAGCTGAAGCCTTGGAGCCCCTCAGACTCTCTGAGGGCTACATTATTAAGAAATCTAGCAAAAGTTTGTGCATTCTTATTCGTACTTCACCCAGCACTTACTTTGTATAAGAGAGAAAAGCAGGAACTACCTCATTCATTCAGTCAGCAAACACTCATTAGACAGCTCTCATGATCAGACATCCTCCTTGATAGTTTGATGTGAAGAAACCCATTTCCGTTTTCTCTTCCCTTTGCTCTTACCTTGTTTTTTGTTTTGCAATTTTCTCCTGGGTATTACCATACTTATTTCCCAAAGCTTTAAATTATTTTTTCCCCTGAATTAGAAGGAATTTTTAAAAATGTTTTTATTAAAAATAAAACAAGAGGATATAAAATTATGGAAAGACCTATTTGGCCAACTCCCTCTGACCATCTTCATGGTATTATAGTAAAGAAAAAAAAGTGATTAGGCTGGGGTGGAGGGGTGTTCTGTAGTCTAGTTTCATGGTATTTTTCCCATAAGCCCTTCATGAAGTAGGAGAGTCACTGGTGAGTCTAGTGGCACAGTGGCCCGTGGGAGGGCTCCTTGTAACATAGATATGAAGTAAAAATTGTTATCCTTCTTGCATATAATGAAATGGAATCAGCAATCCATCAACTTGTCCAAGATACGTGGTTAGAAAATGGACAGCCAGGACTGAGACGCTGGCCTCTGCGTACACATTCTGGATTCACTGTGCTTTATCACTCTGGCTCTAGTAGCTGTGTTTGATTCAGAATCAATTTCAGGGCCCCTATCAGACACCCCCACACATGTATGTGCACACACAGGTATTCTAGTGCACATAAAAGTTCACTGAGAAAGGAAGAACACTTTGTTGCCACTGTTCTTTGCCTCTCCCTGATCAGAATTTGTTCTTACAAATCCCCATACCTAGGTGTTACCCTCAAAATGGAGTCAGGATGAACTTAAGCATTTACTTTTCTCTGTTTGGGAAGTTGTGAGGTTTATTTTCATGGTCAGGTTTGGTTTACTACTACAAGTCCCAAGGGTCACAGAACTGGGAAGAGAATGGACCCCTTGGAGACAATGTATCCTTTAGGCTCCTGATATCACTCCACCCCTCCCTGACCTGCAGGGACTCATCACGGGCAGCTGTTTGCTATAGGTGCGTTTCTGGAATGGCTTTATTCTTTTCTGAATGCAAAGTTCAGAAACTGAGGTTTTCTTTTCCCCTTTTAGTGTCTCATTCTGATCTACAGCAGATATTTAAGGCTGCATTAATTTCCATACCTGTTTGTGCTTTCTCTTCCTCTCCTGCTTAGATATAGAGGTGTCTTCTTCATTGCCATTGTTATAAAAGGATAAAAGGACAAGGCCACAATTTCAACCCCTTCGTAGATACTACACTGATAAAATAGCTTCTTCAGTTTTTTCACATGCAATATCATAGCCAATGTAAACCATTTATATCCTGCAGGTTTTAAGGAATCATGGACAAAACTTTCTTGTTGGTAATCAGCTGAGCCTTGCTGATGTGATTCTACTCCAGACCATTTTGGCTCTTGAAGAGAAAATTCCTAATATCCTGTCTGCATTTCCTTTCCTCCAGGTAAATAGAATGGTGTATTGGAAAACTGGCCCAGAATTCTTGGGCCTGTCTTCAGTTTCTGGCGAGAGAGAGAGAGAGAGAGAGAGAGAGAGAGAGAGAGAGCGAGCGCGCGCAAGTGAGAGATAGAAAGAGATTAAGTTTTAGATTCTATTTAGTAGCCTGGTGTGGTGGTACACACCTGTCACCTGTAATCCCAGTGGCTTGAGAGGCTGAAGCAGGGGGATTACAAGTTCAAAGCCAGTCTCAGCAACTTAATGAGGCCCTAAGCAACTTAGTGAGACCCTGTCTCTCTCTAAATAAAATATTTTTAAAAAGAGCTGAGGATGTGGCTCAATGGTTCAGTGGGTTAAATTCCTGATACCAAAAGAAAAAGATTCTATTTAGTAAAATGAAATTAAGTTATAGACTTGAAATTGTTTTTCTGCTTCTCAAATCCTTACAGGTGAAAGATAATTGACATGAAAGAAGTTTTTATTTTCGCTTTACATAACTAATAGGCAGTGAAATACTATACTTTGAATATACATGAAAGATCTAAAGAGTCTAGGGTAAATGATAAACATCTAGCTTTTTGGTTAAACTGTGGCACCAGGACCTTGATATTTTATATCCATGAAGCTGACAACTTCCTTTTAAAACCCAAGGCAAGTATATGGAAACACAACTTTAATCTCTGAGCAGATTAAGTGTCAACATTAAAGGACTTCAGAATCTGATAGCAGATCTGGATTGGATTAAACAGTATTCCTGTATTGACTGAAGGGAAGGTAAAAATCATACAAGTTTTATTTACATAAATAGGAACTTCAAGTAAGTCTTGAAATGACAAATCATTTGGACTAAGCCTTCAAATATTGATATAATATTCAAAATTAGATAATACATGCCAGGGTCCTGCCCTAGTGGGGTCCAGGGAGTCCTGAAGGATGAGTGGCGTTGGCGAAAAGATGAGACAGGAGTCGTTCCGTTCGAGCAATCTCCAGAGAGAGCTCTAATGCAGCTTTCTCTGGGTCATCTTTTATTACAATTTTTCTCATCATTATAGATTCAAAATACGTCATTGATTATATAATTTAAAACTTTGCCAAGACATGACATTTCCTTAACCATGATTGGGGGTACAAAAAATGTAACATTAATTTACATTTTTCCAGGATATGACCTTCAGTTATGTAATTATTAAAAGTACAGAATCATTAATAAAATACGTCACTAATTTACATTTTTCAGATTTTCCCAAGATTTACTATTTTTCCCAAGATATGTTATTTTCTTATTAACTAATGCCAAACTACGTAACCAGACTCTAAGTCTCCTAACCCATCATTAACCTAAAGTACACTTGTACTTTATTTCTTCTAAAATTCCCATCTAAAAAAGTCCCTTTAAATCTTATATTTAAAATATCCTAAAGTTTATGAATCATTCTTAAAACATATCAGAAACCTATACAACTAAAACTTAAGAATTTCTAAACTTAAGAATCTAAATAAAATAATATTTCTAACATTATTCTAAAACTGTGTCTTATAAAGCTATTTTAATTAATTCCTAAATTTATTCTCATAAAACTGGTTGAGCTGCTTTCTCAAAGAGTTTCTTTGTTTCTCACTCAAGGTGCACTAGTTCTCATATCTTTATAATCTTTCTCAATAGAAAGTAAGTTCTAAACATCAATCCACTTTCCACCAATATTAACTCTGCTCATCATATATCCCTATGTAAAGTAAGAAAGAGTTTATAAAAAGAGAAGAATATATCTTTATATGTTTTAACTTTCCTAAATGTAAAAATGAGACTACATGTGGTGAACTTTGTAAAATAAGCATAATGATTAGATTTTCTAAGAGGCCAGAAATATGGGCTTGGGTTCTAGTTGATATAATCAATGTGGTGCCTAAAATTCTCATGACCTTTCAGAGGATGATTGTTGTCCGTTATCAGGTTTGTCCACAATGTACTGAGATAGAAGAACAGCCTTCTACTTTGTCCTTGATATGCTGAGGGGTAGTAGAACAGCCTCCAAGGCATGAACTACCTGTTATGTTCTAGCCATCTGAAATTTAATTTGTTTGGCATTTAACATGCTCATGCCTCCTGTCAGGAACATAAGCATGAAAATGCAAAGTCCCAATTACATAAAAAAGGGTCTCATGGTTTCGGTTTCCCACCAGCGTGGCTTGGCCAGCATTCATCCTCACTGTGACCCTGTCAAGACAGTGGGAGAGCGGCTTTGCCAGCACTTTTTCTCACTGTGACCCTGTCAAGACAGAGTGGGGGATCGCCTTCACCATAATACAAATAGATCTTAAGTAAATAATAAAAAGAAGATTGTCATATTTGTGTATTAATTGACATTAGGGTTTTTGTTAATAGTGAATGTATTTGTTTTTCATGTGTATACTTAATTAAGCTGTGTCTTACACATAATAGGCATTTAATAGTAGCTTAAAAATAAATGGCCTTATTTTAAAATAAATCTTATTTTAAGTAAGATAATTTAATAAGATAATTTTTAAAGATTTGTTTTAAACATTAAAAATATTTTTAATAAATAATTTAAAAAGATTTAAAAACCATATGAGTGTACATAGCTTCATATATATATATATATATATATATATATTTCAAAATTTTCATTAGACAAATGAACTTCTCAGTTACTGAAAATTTTAAGATTTGACTCTGAGTGAAAAACACATTTTTTTTTCTTTCTTTACAGTTTATATAAATATCTGGTGTCTGAGTGCCCGGCTCTGAAGCATGCCGCTGGCCATCTCCCACACATAGCCAAAATGAGAACTCATTTGCTAATAGGAGTAAAAAGAACAAGGAAGCAGAATCAAAATAGAAATTGTACCATCTGATGACTTTTGAAGCACTCTTATGTAAATGGATCATACATGTCCTCTGAGCACATCAATGCCCTTAAAGCATTTCCTGTGTCCTTTTTTTTTTCTTTTTTCCTCTTTAAGCCAAGTATTACAATCATTCTCTAAGTATTTTTTTTTAATTTTGCTGTCTCTGAAGATAATTCACATCCTTGTGTGAAGCATGAGTTTTGCATAAACCCTGGTCTTACCATTGGAGACAAGGATTGCAAATAATCATTACACAAGATCATCCTTAGAGAGATGTTGGATTGCAGTTCTGGTAGGGTCCCTTCAACAGATAGTGGTGGAACAAATTTTAATGAGACATTTAATACAACCATATTTTCGTAGTTACTAATTCTTTTGCTCTTAACTTTGAACTTGTATGCTTTCCTTTTTTTAGGAATACACAGTGAAATTAAGTAATTTCCCTACAATTAAGAGATTCCTTGAGCCTGGAAGCAAGAAGAAGCCCCCTCCTGATGAAATCTACGTGAGAACCGTCTACAACATCTTTATGCCATAATGTGACCATCTCTAAACGGGAGCCTGTCCCCAGAGATGGCTGTGTCTGCAGTGCTATCTTAATTGCTCTCAGCTCTGTTGTAGTGCTGTGTGTTGCGTTGGGTCTTTCATGTTGAGGAGATCTTCTCTTTGAAACATGTTAACCTTTTTTTTTAGTCCAGTGAATAATTGTTATGAGACACTTTTTGGAAAACCTTTTTTGGAAAATCTGGCATTTGACTTAGATCTGGTGAAGTTACTCATGTCCTGTTTTACTCCATCCTGATAATTGGCAGGATCTCATGTTCTCCTCTTAGTTCCTTTCTCTCTCTTTATATCTAAACCCCTTCTCCAGTCTCATCCCTATTTTTAATGTCTATTACAACTCAACTTCTAGTGAGTGAGTCTGCTCTGAGCTAAAGTCAAATGGTAGTAATGAATGCAGTTGATATTAGCCAAAATAAAGAATTTACCAATTATTGTCCTATTGCTAGAATCTTTTCATTAATTATTATGGAATCTAGAAAATATTCACATGGCTTAAAAATCAAGCAATCCTTGAAAGTCTTCTTTCTAACTCTGCCTTCTAGAAACTGAGTTCCTCTCACAAGCATACAGTTACTCCAGTTATTTTTGACACATGCATAAGAAAATGCAAATATATTTTATCATCTCACTACCCAAATGTTATTCCTAGGCTTCTAATATTTTTTTGCATTTCAGAACTAAGAACGGTCTATTAATACTGCCTTTAAACGTGTGTTGCCTCTCAAATCCTAATTGAATACCTATGGTAAGCGAGGCAGAATGTCAGGAGGCAGAATCATAGAATGGAGCCTCTGCTCTAGAAAAATTTACCACAGGGTGGAGGAGATACGCATATAAACAACAGAAAGGAATTTTGGAAAAGGAAGAAATGCCACTTTTCAAATATCAACTACTCAGATATTTAAAAGCCCAGGAAAAGCAGGTTTTCAATGAGGGTTTCATAGCCAAGCTTTTGATGAGGGTCTAGTAGAGGGGACATACATCCTTCACTATATGAGGGATCATTTGCTCAGAAAGAATAAAAAGGAAAAAAAAAAGACACTTGCAGGGTGGTTGATAATGTCTGTCATTAATGGTAATGTCACTGAGCACAAAGGCCTCAGTGTTTCTCTTAGAGGGAATCCAGCACAAACACTTGTCACTACTTGTCTTTTGTGAGCATTCATCACTGTGGTATTTAAAATCTCTGAAAGACCAAAGTCAGTGGCAGGTGCAGCACCCGGGCAGTTGGAGGAACAAATATCTCCTCCTGGGCTGCATCTGAGAGCTGGCCCAGTTCAGTCAGGCCCCTAAATGTAGTAGCCAACACAAGAAAAAGTGGAAATGAGTAGGATTTCACCTTGGTCTGAGAGAGACTGGTCTTTGCCTCTGGGAAACTGTTTAAACCCATGCAATTCGTGGCTGACACCAACACAATAGTGTGGTTTAGGGGAAGCACCTTGAGCCATACCTGCAGTGTGACACAGGGTTGAGGCTTTGAGTCAGGTCATATCATCTCAACTCTGGAGGGGGTGAACACAGACCAGCTTGGGTGCTCACTTGCCCATATCACAGACCCACAATGAAAATCCTGGGCACCAGGGGTCAGGTGAGCTTCCCCAGTTAATGGTACTCCATATGTTCTGTTACACATTATTGCCAGGAGAAATTCACACTGCCTTTGACTCTACAGAAAGAGGACTTTAGAAACCCTAAATTGGAACCTCCTGGACTCTGTCCTATGTATCTCTTTCCTTGGCTATTTTTCATCTGGATCCTGTATCACAAGTTCCTCATTCTGTTAGCACAAAAATCCCACATGAGGGAATCCTCTGACACTGAGATCTACAGAACTATAGCTGTGAGTATAACAGCTTTCTGTGAGTCTAGTGAATTAGTGAACCTGAGGATGGTTTGGGGAAGCCCTTGAACTTGCAGTTGGTGTCAGAAGTGAGGGCAGTCTTGCACTGCTCCCTTTGAACTCTTCTGGAAGGAGAAACATTTTACTCTCATTCGGAGATTGATTTACATATGGGGACAGGACATTGACTTGATCACTCTCAAGAGATTGTATTACTAAGTTGTATGGAATGACAGTGAAATTGGGCTACTTTATACTATTATCTTGGTGTGTTTTTACAATCTAATACCTCTAATGCCTGATTTTAATTGACAGCTTACTATGTAGTCATTTTGCAGTGCTTTGGGGTTTTGATTCATTTAGACACAAGGGGGCTCTCGACACCAGCCCTTTGAGGAAACAACTAGAGGGTAAGATTGGTTTCTGCACTTAATTAGAGGATGAGGGAAATGAAAACAAGAGGCAAGGATGTCTCCAGTGAAAACAGATTCCCATGTCTTTCCTGGTCATGATTCCAGGAACTTAAGATGTCATTCACTTTCCAAAGTAGAAAACAGTCTCCTCCCCTGTCCTGCCTCAGGACACACACATCATTTTTGGTGTATAATCCTACTGGTTAGTCTCAAACCTCCCATTGCCACTACCACCGTCTCATCGCCATGAGTCACCAAACTTTGATAATACAGTAGAAGTTCAGAGACAGGATCATTTATTCTCAAATATAACATGCTAGAATGTTCATGGATGAACCCAATTTAGCTCCTCTGCATACTCCCAATATAATACAGGGCACAAGACAGAGCAGGGACAAGGACCAACCCATGACAGGTGAACCAAGGGCGTTAAAGTGCACAACATGTATAAATGGGATTGTTGCAAAGGCTCTGGAATTTAGGATGATGAGGGATGATGGACTGCACATGGCACTGGTGTAATGAGCCAGGTGACAAAGTATAAAGTCTTTGAGAGACTTTGGCTGGTGTGCCTTTAGAAAGCTAATTCTCTCTTGCCTCTGCCTGGCTGGAGCAGTTGTTAGGGACCAAATTCTGGAGGACGGTACAGAGCAGAAAGTGAACCCCAGAGGGCAAGGTCTGCACATGGGCCTTTATTTTTGCTGTGTTACAGAATTCTTGAATGTAATTTTTATTACTTTAGCTCAAATTACCTGGCCCAGAACCCTGTACCACAGGTTCCTCATTCTGTCAGCACAAACATCCCACATGAGGGAATCCTCTGACCCTGAGATCTACAGAACTTTTCATAGGGAAAACACTCTAACTTCTCTTGCTTTTAGTTGACTTTAATAATGACTAATTTTGGAAGTCACATATTTGAGCAATATGTTAGTAGTCTCCCACTAGTGTTGCTGTAGATGATACCTCTGACGTGTTGACCATGATGACAAAGTTAGCCTAGGTTGGTTTTCAGGGACTTAATGGATACTTTGGCTGAAAACACTGACTCTTTTCTTGGGCCTGCATTTATCTGACAGGTGACTGAAAGTAGCATAGAAAACCTCTCTCTGCCTTGGTATTGCATCTGTCTCCTTTGCTACCTTAAGCTTTGAGTCAGATTTCTGCTCAACTCTGCACATCAACATGTTAATTACTTATGCACACATCCTTATATCCATATATGTATCATATATAATATATAAACATATATTAGCAGTTGTCTTATAGTTTGCAGTATATAGTTACAACTAATCTTAGACCATTTTATTTTTTTATTTACTCTAATTTGTTATACATGATGCCAGAATGCAATTCATTTCATATTACACATATAGAGCACAATTTTTCAAGACACTGATGGTACATAAAGTATTTTCACACCATTCATGTCTTATACATGTACTAAGGGTAATGATGTCTAACTCATTCCACCATAATTCCTACTCTCTTGCCCCCTCCTTTCCCCCTCCCTCCCCATTGCCCTATCTGAAGTTCCTCCATTCCTTCCATGCCCCCCCTCCAATCGCCATTATGAGTCAAGATCCTCATGTCAAAGAAAACATTTTGCCTTTGGTTTTTTGGGATTGGCTTCCTTCACTTAGCAATATATTCTCCAACTTTGTCTATTTACCTGCAAATGCCATGATTTTATTCTCTTTTAATGCCGAGTTATGTTCCATTGTGTGTATACACCAAAGTTTCCCTATCCATTCATCTACTGAAGGGCATCTAGGTTGGTTCCATAATTTAGCTATTGTGATTTGTGCTGCTATAAACATTGATATGGCTGTGTCCCTGCAGTATGCTATTTTTAAGTCCTTTGGGTATAAACTGAGGAGTGGGATAACTGGGTCAAATGGTGGTTCCATTCACAGTTTTCTAAGGAATCTCCATACTCCTTTCCATATTGGCTGTTCCAATTTGCAGTCCCACCAGCAATGTATGAGTGTGCCTTTTACCCCACATCCTCACCAACACTTATCGTTGTTTGTATTCTTGATAGCTGCCATTCTGACTGGAGTGAGATGAAATCTTAGAGTAGTTTTGATTTGCATTTCTCTAATTGCTAGAGATGTTGAACACTTTTTCATGTTTGTTGATTGATTGTATATCCTCTTCTTCGAAGTGTCTCTTCAGTTCCTTGGCCCATTTATTGATTGGGTTATTTGGTTTTTGTTGATTTTTTTTTTTGTGTGTTTAGCTTTTTGAGTTCTTAATCTAGTAATTAGTCCTCTATCTGATGTCCTGTGGTAAAGATTTGCTCTGTAGGTTCTTTTTTTATTATTTAATTGATTTTATTTTTTTTAAACACACAACAGAAGAATGCATTACAATTCTTATTACACATATATGCCACATTTTTTCATATCTCTGTTTATATATAAAGTATGTTGACACTCAATTCATGTCTTCATACATGTACTTTGTATAATGATGTCCATCACATTCCACCATCCTTGCTAATCCCCTGCCCCCTCACTTTCCCTCCCACCCCTCTGCCCTATCTAGAATTCATCTAATCCTCCCATGTTCTCCCTCCCTATCCCACTATGAGTCAGCCTCCTTATATCAGAGAAAACATTCAGCATTTGTTTCTTTGGGATTGGCTAACTTCACTTAGCACTATCTTCTCCAACACCATCCATTTACCTGTAAATGCCATGATTTTATTCTCTTTTATTGCTGAGTAAAATTCCATTATGTATATATGCCACATTTTTTTATCCATTCATCCACTGAAGAGCATATAGGTTGGCTCCACAGTGTAGCTATAGTGAATTTTGCTGCTATAAACATTGATGTAGCTGTGTCCCTATAGTATGCTGTTTTTACATCCTTTGGGTATAGTCCAAGGAGAGGGATAGCTGGGTCAAATGGTGGTTCCACTCGCCATTTTCCAAGGACTCTCTATACTGCTTTCCATATTGGCTGCACCAATTTGCAGTCCCACCAGCAATGTATGAGTGAACCTTTATCCCCACATCCTCGCCAACACTTATTGTTGTTTGTCTTCAAAATAGCTGTCATTCTGACTGGAGTGAGATGATATGTTAGAGTTCACCTCACTGATTGTTTCTTTTGCTGAGAAGAAGCTTTTTAGTTTGAATCCATCCCATCCCATTTATTGATTCTTGGTTTTAATTCTTGAGCTACAGGAGTTTTATTAGGAAAGTTGGGGCCTAATCTGACATGATAGAGATTTGGGCCTATCTGTTTTAATTCCTAGGTCCTTAATCTACTTTGAGTTGAGTTTTGTGCATGATGAGAGATAGGGGTTAATTTCATTTTGATACATATGAATTTCCAGTTTCCCAGCACCATTCATTGAAGAAGCTATCTTTCCCCAATGTACAGTTTAGAGCCTTTGTCTAATATAATATAACTGAAGTTATGTGGGTTAGACTCTGTGTCCTCTATTCTGTACCATTGGTCTACCAGTCTATTTTAGTGCCAATACCATGCTGTTTTTGTTACTATTGCTCTGTAGTATAGTTTTAGGTCTGGAATAGTAATGCCACCAGCTTCACTCTTCTTGCTAAGGATTGCTTTGGCTATTCTGGGTCTCTTATTTTTCCAGATGAATTTCATGATTGCTTTATCTATTTCTATAAGGAAGGCCATTGGGATTTTGATTGGTATTTCATTGAAACTGTCTAGTGCTTTTGGTAGTATGGATATTTTGACAATATTAATTCTGCCTCTTCAAGAACAGGTAGATCTTTCCATCTTCTAAGGTCTTCTTTTATTTTCTTTCTTTAGCATGTTGTAGTTTTCATTTTAGAGGTCTTTCACCTCTTTCCTTATATTTATTCCCAAGTATTTTATGTTTTTTTTTAGACCATTTTCAAAGAATACTACATGACTTCACAGGTACTTCATGACACCTGCTGTAGTGTGAATATGTGTCCAAGTCTGTGTGTTGAAAACCTAATCCCCAGTGCAAGCCTTAAGGGGTGAGACCTCTAAGAGGTGACTAGATCATGAAGGCTCTGCCTTTATGAGTGGACTAATGCCATTATTTGAGGAGTGGGTTACTTTTCTCAACAGAGGGTGCCTAATAAAAGAATGAAGCTAGGCAATGCCTTTAATTCTAGCAGCTCAGGAGGCTAAGACAGGAGGATTGCAAGATCAAAGCCAGGCTCAGCAACTTAGCAAGGCCTTGAGCAACTTAATGAGATCCTGTCTCAAAATTTAAAAACAAACAAACAAAAAAGGACTTGCTCAGTGGTTAAGCATCCCTGATACAAAAAAAAAAAAAAAGAAGAAGAAGAAGAAGAACAAGTTGGCCCCCTTTCCTACTTTCTTTCTTTCTCACTCTTCTGTGCAAGTGATTCTCTTCATTTTACCTTCTACCATTGGATAAGGCAACAAGATGCTGGCCTCTTCACCTTGGATTTGCTAGCCTCCAGGACTGTAATAAATAAAATACAAGTTTCTGGGTTTTTTTAAAATTTCCCAGTCTCAGGTATTCTGTTATAGCATCACAAAACAGACTAAAACACAGTGCTCCTATTCTTCCTCCCCCTCCAGACCCTATAACTCTTGTACAATTCACTATGCACAAGCCATAATCATCCATCATATGATGTTGTTATTATTAATTTTTTAAAAACAGAAATTTTAAATATATGCTTATATTGCCTGTCTTCAGTGACTAGAATGTGAGCCCCCCAGGTGGAGGAACTGGATGGATCATGTACACCTTTGTTTCACCAACACCTGCAATACTGCCTGGCACAAAATTGTACTCAGTAAATACTTGTTGAATGAGCAGGAGTAAAACTTGTTGAGTGAGTAAATTTTTCCTCTTTGGGTAACTTAATATGCTAGGAAATACACGAACAAAGAATGTAAAGTGAAGCCTCAGAGGTATGTGAACAAACTGGAATGCTCATTGGCTAATTCTTAGAGTGGGTGGAGCTTTCGATAGGAAAGGAGAGTTTTATAAACCCTCCTTTAATCTCTCCTCCAGCTGCTGGGAAGGAACAGGAACCTAGAAGAGATAAGGTTAGTGATGTAGTTCTTATGTAAGCTTCTTGAATTGCTTCGCTAATTATATTTTACTGCCAAGTGTGCAATTTATAGTCAGCAATTGTTTACTTTATGTTCAATTTATTGCTTATTATTTCAAAGCTTGACCATATCAAATAAAAGGAACAGTTCTGGATTTTTTGTTTGTTTGTTTTTTGTTTTTGTTTTTTTTGCAGAGCAGATACGTAAATGAAAAGGAGCTAGTAAATGTATATATAGATAAGGCCCTTTTGAAGTATTCCATTGCCTGTGCATAATATAGTATCAGACATTAAAATGTTCCCACGCCCCTATCATATATTAAATGTAATTTCAAAAATAAATACACAATAGAGAATTAGAAGCTTCTCTGCTAAAAGCACTGACTCTTTGCTTAGGCCTGCAGGTGGGTGACTAAAAGCAGGTTAAAGCCTGGCATCTCTGCCTTCTCTTTGTGTCTGACTCCTTTGTTACTTCAAACTTTGAGTCAGCTTTCCATGTAGGCATGCTAATACAGGATTTTTTAGCCATAAATTTACCTAGTCTAACTTATTTCATCTCCCTTCAAGACTGAGGACACCAAGATAAAAATAAAAAAGATATTTCCAGGGACATTCAACTGCCTGCTTTTACAATGTCCTGTTCTAGACCCCTGGAATGACACCTAGAAGTCCATAGTCATTGTTTTAAAGCTTCCAGGAATTGTGGGACCTTCCACACAGTTTATCTCATGAGACTGCCCCCCTAAGCAGGAGCATTCATCTCATGGGAACTGAATTTCTCTCTTTCAGGAACACAGGTCTAATTGATAAACATCCTGAGCAGTAAATGCACTTTGTTCCCTCAGCTAAGAACCTCTCTGAAGCCACCCTGCAGAACCAGAATTGAGATAATGATTAACCAGATCAATTTGACCCAGACTCTTAATTATGCATACCTCTCACCCCCTGCCCCAATTCTTCCTCTATTTAAACTTAAAGCTTATATCAGCTCCCCATGAGACCGTAGAACTCACTTTGCCTTCTCAATATGGCCTTATTGATTAATGTTCCTTTTCTGCTTTTCATCATTTGGTTTTGGGGGCCAGTAGCTACCTAATTTGTTGGGAGCCCCAGGCCTCTGGCCTGGGACTCTAGTAGCAGGTATGTATGAGTTTAATGGTATTTCAGATTATTGATTGACATAATATGCTGCTTAGTAGAATTTGAAAGTACGTATTAATTTTTGAGTCATTATGTTTTTTTTTTCCTCCGTAACTAAAGCTCAGATATTTTTATACCCAGTGGAAAAGAATATAGGTACCAGCCACACTGGGTCATAGGGTCTAATGGGTAAACTAAGTTTTCCTACATCTAAGCATCTACTCCAAGTATGATTAGAAGATTTAATCCAGATGAGCTGACACTGGGTCTTCTTCCAGTGTCCTGAACACTATGCCAAGTTGAGAAGCAGTTTGAGTCGAACTCTGAGTCAAATTTTCTCAGACTTTTCCCAATCTTTAAACAGTAATGGGTCATATGGTGGTACACTTTATTTAGGCAGTGTTAAGAAGCTGGGTAGATAAAAGTCTCTTGCTTGACTCATTTAAGTAAATTTGTAAGCCATGGAGGAAAAAGTCCATCCCTTGGGAGTTTGGAGACTGTAAATCAATCCATTAGACCCTAATTAATAGGAAATTTAGTTTCTGAAAATTAAATATATATTAAATATAATTAGATGAGCTTGGGATGAATCTATCCCTCAATCACTGTACTACAAAAATAACAACCCTCTCCCCACAGTAATATTGCATGGTTGGTTTTGAAGTAACTATGTCATATCAATACTTGAGTTTCATGTAGCAGACTATATTGACTAGTAACTTTAAAAATGGCAATCTCTCAAGTTGACACCTTATAAGTTTTATTATCCAGCCTATTTTTACTTATTCATATAATTGAGAAAAACATCTTTTGTCTAAATTATCCAGAATAATTGTTAACATTGTCAGTAAAATTTTACCTCAAGAGACTATCTGCCTTCTCAAGATGTTTGTTCTGCAGATTAGAACATAGGACAGAATGAGGGCATGGAAAGAGAAAGGAGATCAGAAAGCTTTTTAAAACTGGAAGAAACTAAGGAGATGATCTAATTCCAGACCAACTCATTTTATAGTTGAGGAAACTGACATCTCTTTCTGACCTTGCCCATGTCTGAGTCCCAGCAGCTGGTACTTTGTTGAATCTGGGAATTGAATGGGAACTTTGAATTCCAGGAATTCCATTCTTGAAAGAAGGCCAATGAATTGACATGGGGAATTTACTTAGAATTTTCCAAAATTTCTTCTCCTCTGAATGTGCTCTCTCCTCAGCCACTCACAACTCTAGCACTTCACCATTTTTCACTATACTTTTACAGCATCAGGTCCTTCCACATTTACCTTCCCAGCACTCCTGAAGAACAGTCTAGGCCCCTCAGGACTGATCAGTTGATTTTTTACCGTAGGCTCAGTTTCTCGAACTTTGCTTTCATACGCCTGTTGGTGACCTTGTTCAACATGCAGACTCTGATTCACTGGCCTGAACCAGGGACTGAGATCCTGCATTTCTAACAGGTTCCCAGAAGTTGCCACTGCTAGTCCAAAATCATACTTCTAGCAAATGTTGTCCACTTCTAACAAAAGCAATTTGGGCTTCTTTTCTCACATGTGAATGTTGCCATAATCTGTGGATGTGGGGCCACATTTTAGGTCCTTACTATGTTCTGCAGTAAGTACATGTTATTGCATTTCAGCTTCATAACCAACCAAACAAATTAGACTTGCTGCACAAATGAGAAAAACTGAGGCTCACAGAGGTTAAGATAATTGTTCAACACATAGGTATAGCTGCGATTTGAACTGGTACCCCGGGCCTTAGTCAGGTGATTGTGTTTCTAAAAGCTTTGGGTCCCATTTTTTTTAAATCAAAGTATCATACTCCACCCAGCCAAAGATTGCCATGTCACCATCACTACTTTCTTCTCAGCCCACCTGAGATGTGTACCTGGGGCTCTAGGGGTGGCAAAGTGCTTCCTACTGCACCTCAGGTGAAGCTACATGCAGTTGGAGTTTTGAGCCCTGAAGGATGGGGCTGACTTCCAAAGTCAAAAGACCCATGTAAGAAGCCTACTTGGTAATCCCATTTTTCTTTGTTTATTTGTTTTTGGTACCAGAGATTGAACCCAGGGGTGTTTAACCACTGGGCCACATCCCCAGCCCTTTTTTGTATTTTAGTGACAGGGTCTCACTGAGTTGCAAGTGCCTTACCACAGTTGCTGAATCCTCCTGCTTCAACCTCCTGAGTCTCTGAGATTATAGGTGTGCGCCACTGTCCCGGGCTCCAGTTTTGTTTAATTCAGGACACATCTTTTGGCCAAAGGCAGAGGCAAAAACGTCAGAGTTGAAGAAATAGGAATGGGTTTATGCCTAGTTGGAATACTCAGATTCTGTGTTCTCCAGCAGCGGAGTTTTCGGGGTATTGGCATTTGGGCAAAATCCAGAAAGTACTACTTCTTTGTTTCTTTCATTTCCCAGAGATGGAATCAATATTTTCATTGCACCTGATTTTTTTTTTTCATGTTCTGACTGTGGACTTTGAGATCATTAGATCTATTTTTTGAAGCTTAAGGAATCTTGATTTTCTGCCTTATCAACAATTAGCAACCTGTGATTTTTCTTAATCTTTGTTTAGTCAAAAAAAAAAATGATTAGAGGATCTATGCTTTAAAATAGGAAGGGGTGGAGGCCAGACAAATGGATACTTACACTCACTCGTGAGACTCTGTTCAATTCCTATAATACCATCCTGTACCGCCCCCACCTGCCCTTTGGCTGGAGTTTGAGCACAAAGCCTTCTCATGCTAGGCAAGTGCTCTACCACTGAGCTACACCTCCAGCCCCATGTTGCGTTTTTACTAAACATTTATTTCATTTTGACTTGCCTCGTCGTAGGCTGGATGTTTTCAATGGCAGGAAATACACTTTATTAATCTTTGTGTGCCTAGAGTTTCTTGACTAGCATTTTATTCAGCTATTTTGCTGGTCTGACTAAAGGACAAACTAGAATAATTTTAGAGGAAAAAAAGTTTATTTGGGGAATCATAGTTTCAGAGGTCTCAGTCCACAGACAGCTGGTTCGAGGTGAAGCTGAACTTCATGGCAGAAGACTGGGGCAGAGGGAAGCAGCTCACATGATGATCAGAAAGAAGAGAGAGAGAGAGAGAGAGAGAGAGAGAGAGAGAGAGAGAGAGAGAGAGACACTCCTCTCACCAGATACAAAATACCCCAAAGCCATGCACTGCCCACCTCCTCCAGCCACACCCTACCAGCCTTTAGTTACCACTCAGTTAATCCCCATTAGGGGATTAATTCACTGATTGGGTTAAGGACCTTATAGCCCAATAGTTTCTCCTCTAAACCTTCTTGCATTGTCTCACATCCAAACCATAACACCTAGTAAGGAACCATAGTAAGAGTTCAATACATATTTGAGGTTGAAAGAAAAAATGAAATATTGAAGAAAGGAATCTCATCAGGTTTAGAAACTGGTAACTTCAAACGGCACATTGACAGTACCAACAGTATATGTTACATATTCACAGTGTCTGGGATAATACTGGGCTGATTTTATAGGGGATGAAATATAATATGACCCTTGCGTCCTAAGAGCTTGTCACTTCTTTGTAATTTTACAACATAGAATACAGGGAGAACAGTTGGATCTTGGCTGAGAGTGTAAGAGGTAAGGGCCCTTCTCTGGGCTTAGCATTGTTTTAGAAGGAACAGCTCCTCCTGGGAGGGGTTCAGATGGGGACTGGTGTCCTGAAAATGCTTTTTTGCTCATCCATCCATCCTCCACCCTGCAAGACTAATGTAAAACACTGTTAGTCCCAGGCTGAGAGGCCAGTAAAAGGGACTGGCCAGAGCCAGCTAATTAGAGAGTAACAAACATTTGCTGGGACTTTCACAATAGTGGTGGTAGTTATCATTTGAGTTGCTGGTTTTTAACAGCTTGTCCTCTAATGCTACATCCCTGAATCTGTGCCTGAAAAATGGAAGGTACAGGCAGAAATGAAGTGGGAGAAACCATGCTGGCACAAAACCATTGAATGAAATTCTAAAACAAACTCCCATAGACCAGCAGACCACAACAATGCTCTAATTCTAATCACAGCATGAAGATAAAAACCACATTGGATTTTACTTTTTAAATATTTTATATTGTAATGCTGGGTCAAATTTCCAAGCCCCCCCCCCCCCGCTTTTATGACATAGCCATTGCATTTGCAATGAAACTTTATAAATGACATCTAAAACAGACAATCCATTCTTTACAAAAGAAATGTTAGACAGCACTAAATTGGTTTGTAATTCATTCAAAAAAGCATGGGGACTATACCTGAAATGATATTGAGGTATGATTTTATCTTTTACTTTATTCAATCCTCAGTCCTCATGAAAACCTTCCAAGGAGAGCAGCATAACTGCCACTCTCATTTTAAAGATTCAGAGATTGAGGTTTGGAGAGGTGGGATAAGTTTGCCTAGCAACAGTGAGGACTCATAACTCAAGAGCCCAGAGACTCTTCCTGCCTTTGAACGGAGGGATAGAATGATATTGGCCAAATTGTATTGTGTGCATGTAATGAATCCTACCATTATGCACAACTATAATGAAACAAAAAAATTGGACAAAAAGAAAGGATGGCCTATTAACACTCACTTATGTTCATTGGATATAACATGGGTGCTGTTGCCATGGGAGCCAGTGAAGGATTAGATTCACACCTGGGCCCTCTCTTTCTCAGTCTGCCTTCCCTTGTCGGGCCAGAGAGATGGCTATTAATTCACACCCAGGAAGTTATATCTCAACAAGCAGAAGTTTCCTTTCTTGTCTGGTGACTATACCTTTCCCAAAAGAGAACAATAGATCCATGAATGGTACCCAGACTCACATCCTCTCATGGGCCGGCTTCCTAGTAGTGTATTCCTTCGCCTCTGAGGGTGGATATTTTTGCATCCCTTTGAGTGTTGATGCTGGAATGTCAGCAAGAAGCTGGCTCCATTCTGGATCAATTCAGGGTGCATTTTGCTGCCTCTCCTTTTGTCTGAGATTTCATCCACTGGTACCCTACACAGTCATTAAAGTCTCACTCTTGACCAAGTCTCTGGGACAAATATGCTATCTGGAGTCTACAAGTCATGACACCCAGTGGTTCATTAGGTACCAGTCTTCCCAGGGCAAGCAAGAGTGGAGAGTTTAATCTTTCTAGGTTTTAAATCACGAAGAGAATGATCAGTCAGGAGAATAGCCAGCCACTCTGCATTTTAAGTGACCCACTCACTGCTTAAAAACAGCTTTCTGGAAACTATCAGAAATGCCATTGTCTAGATCCACAGGGTAAACCAAAGGATAACTGGGAGAGTAGAACAGAATCACTGAAAAAAAGGAGGTTTCAATTTCAGCAGTCTTTCCTGTGCCCTTCACTTTTTTTTTAACCCTAGGATTTATTTCAAACACAATTTGGTCCAGTTAAGGGTTTCAGGGAGATAGAACCAAAGAAATAACCAGACCCACCCCCAGCCAAATTTACAGCTCTATCTCCACCTCTCAGAGTAGGTGCAGTTTAAGTAGTCTGAGCTCTATGCACCCAAAGGACAATAGACAGGTGGCACTTCCCAAGTGAAACCCCAACATGAACTTTATTTTTTGTTTGAAGGCAGCAGGATGGAGACCTGCAGGGGGTCCTCTGAATAAGACTTGTTAATTTGCCCCATTGTTTTTTTGGTGTTGCTGACTTCCTATGAACTGGTCAGTGCCTGGCTAATTTCTTCCTGTGTGTGTTTGTCCTGAAGTGTCCTTAGCAGGTTTGTGAATTCCTGTGCCCTCCTCTTTGTTTTTATTCCAAAATTTCTAAAATTTATTTTAATTGGCAAATAATAATATGTATATTAATTGAATAGATATGATGTTTCAAACAGGTGAAGGTTGCTCCTTCACCATTCCACGTGGGACACTGGGGGAGATCAGAGGATTCAGAAGTTCTTAGATTGAGGAGAGGATCAGGAGAGAGCATGCTCTCCCTTCTTTCCTCTTCTCATCTGCTCTCCACAGTCACTGTATTTTAAGGTTCATTTCCTGGTTCATTAGCAAGTCACTGAATCTAAATATGGTTTCTCTAATCAGGGAATTCTGGTTAACAAAGTGACTTTTTTCCTTTAGTGTCTCCGAAGACATTCAATGGTTGATTCTGTTTTTTTTAAGAAGCTCCTGAAATATTCAATATGCTGTAGCTAAAGAGGCAATTTAAAAGGACTGAATCTTGACAGCAACCCAATATAAATAGTTCCCTGAGATAAGAAAGGAATCAAACTTCTCAAAGAGTTAAGCTGTAAGTAGATCTAATACGAACGAAACAGGACAGCCGTGAGGAAAAATGGCTTCCATGCACCTAAACGATTTCGTGAACCTTGTGAACTTTGCTGTCACACGATTGTGTGTTTAATAATTAACTTTCGTATCATTAATGAAGTTACTGATATTCCAGATTTTAATGTCTTGAGTCCTATTTGTGCAGGTAACTTCCTCAAATTAGATTTTAGCGAGGGTATGATATTTGTTGGTTTGGCCTCTTTCTGGTTTGGGGACCATGGGAAATGCTCTCTTGGCAGCCAGGGCAGCATAGTGTCTCCGTGGATGTGCTCCTCAGTGCCTCCTGAGCACCTTCTGAGCCAAGTACCACAGGCACTCTGCCAGAAGTTGGTATCTTTTGCTGTTCCTTTAAATGAAGTGTGCATTGTTGTATATAAAGTTGGAGGGGCAAAGGTGAGAAAAAGAGACCAAAGAGTTATAGTATCTTCAAAGCTCCTTATTTTATCTCATATGATCACTGCAATAATCCTGGGAAACAGGTACGGTCACTAACAACAGCCATTATTGGGCTCTGGCAACAGTGAGATAGAAATGCTATTAGGTACAAGAGCTTTATGGACTCTCTTTGAAGGCTGCAGATCGTGCTGGGAAATTCTTCCCAGTTGCAGGTAAGGACCTGTAGGCAGACAGAGGTTAAGCGAATGAGATCTAAGGTTACCCAGCTTGTTGATGACCAGGAAAGAACCTGAATCTAGGTCCTGTCTAGGCCTGCATTTGTGCTTGTATCAGTGCTCCAGGAAATCTTGTGACAGCAGCCAAACCATCCCCGTTCCCACAGAATGCTTCAATCCAAATGCCTCCTTGTTGCTGTTAGAAAAGGTTTTCTTTTACAGTAATTCATGAAACCATTATATTAACTCCTGATATCTTTCAGCAAATATCAGAGAACGTCTTTCAAATCTACAGAAATACCTTGATGCCTTGATATGTATAGTTTGATCTTTCTAAAATTTTGACCTAGTCCACTTATAGAGTATTTTATGCACAATTTAATGACTAATTATAAAGGCTACTAATTCTGCTCATGAAATAGAACATCGCTGGCATCATAGAATCTCAAATGTCCCTCTCCAGTTGCAACCCCCTTCTCCTCCCAAGCGGTAACTTCTATCCTGTTTATGTGATATTTATTTCTTACTTTTCCTCATAGTTTTACCTCCTGTGTTTGAGTCTCTACAGTGTAGGTTTGTTTTATGTGCTTTAACATTGCTATAAATGAAGACATAACATATGGTGTGTGTTAGTTAGTTTTAACTAGTTAGTTAGTTCTTTAAAAGTCATTTTCTTTTTAAAAATTTTCCCCTTTAGGAAACTCTGAGCCAAGAGTCATGGCAGCCAAACCCAAGCTCTACTACTTTAATGGCCGAGGCAGGATGGAGTCCATCCGCTGGCTGCTGGCTGCAGCTGGAGTGGAGGTTGGTTCCTGATTGGGAAGAGGAAGTACGGTATCTGGGTGGGTGTGCAGTCCCCCTTCCCCCTTCAAAATTCAGGATTGTGCCTTCAAGTTGTATCTACTCTTTCCCTTTCCAACTGTTTTCCTTTTAAGAGGTAAGGGAGGGGTAGGGGTAGGAAAGGAGTTGGGGATCTGGAAGTGATCTGGAAGCTTTGTAGGAATGAAAGGATCTTAGTGGATCTCAAGATTAAGGAGAGAGAGGAGACCCACATCTGACTCATCTTCTCCACTGGGACCAGCTGATTTTGGGGGGTCATTTCTGTCCGACTATAGCACCTCAGTCATGTAATACTCATGGCCACCAGCTGGAACCTTACACCCAGCTAAGTTCTCCCCTGTGGGACCATCCCTTAACACTGAATTCCCTCTCCACTGACTTCTCTTAAGTGTCTCAAAATTGTTTTTTGTCGTGCAAGTATAGACTTATGAAGGATCAGGCTGAGGGTCAGGCGAGTGAAGCACCTACAGTGCAGAATTTAGGGAGGCACGGCTTCTCAGACCTTAGCTCTTATGCCCTAGGTGTCTCACTAGTTAGTCCCAGCCTTAATCACATGTCCCCAAACTGCCCTGCTCCTCTTTGAGTCAATATTTACATTCCATCAAGGACCTTGCCTTAAAGACAGTGATCTTAGAATCCTTGCTTCATGAGTGGTGGAGTTGCTGTAGATAGGGAAGTTTGTCATAAAGTTACAATAATGTCTCTCTGTTCTTTATCTAGTTTGAAGAAGAATTTATTGAAACAAAAGAACATTATGAGAAGTTGCAGAAAGGTGAGTCTAGGTTAATTCAATGTTATTAGAAAAAATAGAAACTTGTTTCTGGAAACATTCATTCTGATATAGAACACGGGGCTGGAGAATGTCAGCTGTGAGAAAAGGCAAGCACACAGCATGCTGGCTAACATTGATTGATTGGTTCCTCTGTCCCTGGCGTACAGCTAGATGCCTTGTCTGCATCAGCAATTCAGCCTTCACAAATACTCATCAAGGAGGTTACGGTGGGAAACTCAGTTAAGCATGGACTCAGCAGTGCTGAATGCTCAGTGATCCCCTCCCATTGAAGAACACTTTGAGAATTCTTAAATGCTCACCCAGGGGATCTGAGGGGAGGAAGCTTGAGGGAGTATTCTCTACTTCTCACAGTTCACTTTTAATTTTTTTCTCAGATTAACAGAAACCATTTTTATCAAATCATAATAGATAATCCACAATGTAGAACTCAGACGGTGGAAAATATTTGATTTTTTTTCACTAAATATTGACCAAAGAAAAAGACCTTAATTATTACAATTCCCTAGGAAAATTTCCCACACTGGGAGAAAAGTCTAGCATTTTAATAGTATTTCTTAAGTTTCTAACAGACACAATGTTATTGTCCTTATCAAAGAAAACACAAGCGAGCATCCCCACTGTTGTTGATAAACAATCATGACGTTTTTACAAATTATTTTTAAGAAGGCCGTTCAGCCAGGGCTGGGGATGTGGCTCAAGCGGTAGCGCGCTCGCCTGGCATGCGTGCAGCCCGGGTTCGATCCTCAGCACCACATACAAAGATGTTGTGTCCGCCGAGAACTAAAAAAAATAATAAAATATTAAAAATTCTCTCTCTCTCACTCTCTCTTAAAAAAAAAAAAAAAAAAAAAGAAGGCTGTTCAGCCAGTCGTTAGCAGACTGTCACTGATAAACTGTTTGATTCTGGACAAGACTTTTAACTTCTCTGCCTCTCTGTCTCTTTTCCAGAAAATAAAAATAATCTCAGTGGTGGTAGATTACAGTGTACCCGTAGATCTTAGTGACGTGGGGGGAGGTCTGGTTATCCTTTCCCTGATTCTTGTTCAGGAACCTTATTATCTGTTATTCCTCTTTACTTCTGCCTTATTCCACTCCAAGCAAGGAGAGCCCCTGATACAAGTATGGGCTAAATATATACAAATTGAGTAAGTGACTAGCTCCATATGCCATTCCATGAACATTCTGGCAGGAAGTGCTCCCTAACAGTCTCTGACATACCCAGTCCTTCCTGAGCCTGTGGGGCAGCTATTGCACTGGGAACATTCTCGTGGGCCTTACCGTTGTTTGTGAACAGGAAGCAGGGAGGCACAGCAGAGAGCGCCAGATGAGTCAGAAGGCCCACTTCTGTTGGCCTCGCCATCCCTGAACTGTATGAATTTGGGCAAATCACATTCACATCCCTTGGCCTCGGCAGTGTCTTCTATAAAATGAGGGAATTAAACTAAGCGATATCAAAGACCCTTTCCTGCCCTCTAAATCTGAGATTTAAAAAATCGGCCTAAGATCATCAACTCCTAGAAGTGGGCATCAGTAGTAATTTAATGTTTGTGCCACTCACAAGCAGTAGCACATGCCCAGCTGTTAGGGGTTCATTCAATATTGAACAAATGTGAAAATACCTTCAGAGAATGGAGGCTTTGTATCCTCCCTATTAACAATAGTACTAATATTTCCAAAGCTTTAACTTATTCTTATTCAAAGAAACTGGATAAGATGGCAGGACAGATACTTACAGATTGGAAAATAGGCTCAGAGAAGTCAAAGACTTGCCTAATTCATCTAAGTAGAAAGAGACACTGGTTCTCAGCAGCTGTCACTGGTTTGGGGGGTATTCTCTATGATATTCATACCATGATAAACCTGCTTCACAGTGCAGTTCTCAGACTATATTCCCATCATTGAGCAGTGCTTGACTTATGTATGTAGGCAATTAGTTACAAAAAAAAAGAGAATTTAATTTTTATTTCATTGAATATTATTGGCAGTGTTTGTCTTTTACATATCTCATTTTATCTTCTCAAAATCCTCCTAGATAGACACTACTGCTATTTTAGAGACAGGAATCTCAAGTTTAAATAAGTAATTTGTCCAAAGTCACATGGCTGAAGGGGGCTGAAGCTGACATTGAACCCAGGTGTGCCTGGGTTCTTGCTGTCACGTCCATTATGCAGCTGTGGATGCTTTGCATGAGACCAGATGTACTTTGGGAAGAATGCAGAATCCCAGACTCCTTCCCTGAGGAATGGGGAGGGCATTTTTTAACAACCCTCACCACAGATTTATTCAGCCTAAATGTTGAGAACCAGAAACACTTATACTCTAACACAGTTAATGTGGAAAGTCTTTAAAAATCAAGATTGATCAACACACAAAAATACAATAAAATGCATTTAAAATTTTGGCTTTTAAAGATCTCATCTTATCTTTCCAAAATATTGCTGGAGGGCTGGGGTTGTGGCTCAGAGGTAAAGCACTTGCCTACCATGCATGAGGCACTGGGTTCGATCCTCAGCACCACAAAAAAATAAAATAAAGATATCGTGTCCACCTATAACTAAAAAATGGCTCCCTAGCTAAAATGGTGAATCTGATGCCAAAATCTTGCTAGATAGACACTATTGCTACTGCAACAAACAGTAGGCATTTCCTCAATTACTGGGATCTGTAACTCATCACTTTGGCTGAAAACCAAAAATCACTCAGTGGACTATCCTTCGTCAAAGAATGTCTTACCCTTTCTTTGTTCAAACTACAGATGGATGCCTGCTTTTTGGCCAAGTGCCTTTGGTTGAAATTGATGGAATGATGCTGACACAGACTAGAGCTATCCTCAGCTATCTTGCTGCCAAGTACAACTTGTATGGAAAGGACCTGAAGGAGAGAGTCAGGTACCATACTGTTCATTCCTGTAGTTGAGTTTTGTTCAAGCTTCTGTAGTTCTGCATCAACTGAGACCTAGTTCAAGTGTACCTTTCAGCCTGGACTGAAAGGAGAAAGCTCGGGGGACAATGGGTCATGCTGTGCTAGACCTGGTATGTCTTATGTAGAATTCTGAACAAATATTCCACATCTCCCCTTGTTTGTGCATGTACTTCATAGTGGTCTGCATGTAACATTCTCATATTCTCTACTAGCAACATATGTTTTCAGAAGATGACTTGGTAAATGATTCTACATAAAGGTGGAAATAGCTGGTTTGGCAAATAAATATTGAGCATTTTATCAATGATCGATTTATCATAAGCAACACTGTATAACATATCATCTTGATACAGTGATTTGGGGCTGGGGTATAACTCAGTGGTTATAGCATGCCCTACATTTAATCTCTGGTGCTTCAATATAAAGAAAGAAGGTGAAACAGAACAACTTAAAGCAACAAGCATTTATTATTGCTCACTTGTCTATGGGTCATCTTAGTGGTTGGTTTTTCTGGGCCACACTTGACTTACTCCAACAGGCCTCAGTCATATGATGTGGTCAGCCAAACAGTAGCCATGTGTCTCTCGCTTTGGGTGTTGGCTGACTTTTGGGGGAGAAAAGGGCCATGTGTCTCTCATTCTTTCATCTTGAGCTTGTCCTCATGGTAGCTAGGCAGGGTTCTGAGAGGAAGAGTGAAAGTACACAGACTTCTTAATTTCTGGGCTCAGAACTGGTTCCTCATCATTTTCACCTCATTTTATTAGTCAGAGAAGGTCACAGGGTCAGCCTGGGAAATAGGCCTCACCTCGGATGGGAGGAGCTGCCAAGACTCCTCATATATCTATTGGAGGGTGAAGGATTGCCGCCATCCCCCACCTCCCATCTATGTAACATAAGCATCTTCTCTGCGGTCCACCTTGCTAGCCCTAACAGAGGATGATTGGATTATTAGCCCTAAAGAATAGTTTCATGGTGAATAAGTAGACTTAAGACAAAACAAAGACTTGCAACTATAAAACTTTATCTGGATTTTGGGTCAAGTGGCCTTTTCTTTGGTTCCTAAAATCTTATTACCATAAATGTGGAATGGAAGGATGGTTAGTATACATAGAAGACAAGCTAGAACAAAGCCAAGTTCCGTGTTTAGAAAAAGGAGAGCAAGTGCATAAAGTAGAAATGTACAAAGTCCATAAAAAGGAAAAGCCCACCCAGCTTTCCCACCTCTCCATCTTTAAGACAGGTTTGTCATTACAGCCTGCAATCCCAAACCTACATGGCCTAGGGAGCAAAGTCAAACTGTGTGAATGAAGCCCTCTGTAACCATGTAAATAAGTATTTATATGCAAAAGCAGTCTCTTTCTCATTGTTTTGATGTGTATTTTTCATTGTTTTCTTTCCTTTAAGATGTGTGCGCTTAGCTACAGACAAAATCATTGATATTATTTCTTTAGATTAGGCATAGATTATAATAGACAAGTGGGTCAGATGGCAATCTAACATGGAAGAAAAATGATTTGTAATCCAAATTCATTATTCTTTTGTGTGCTGTTAAAAGCAAAGATAGACTACAGAATATCATTAAACTAAATTTTTTGAATACTTGACACATAATGGGGGATACAAGGACCATCAGTAGAGCAAACTGCCACAGCAACCCAATGCACTAGTTGGCCAGTAAATAATTGTGATGCATCTACTTTTATTGGTTTTTTAAAAAATGTCTTTTAAAAGAGTGCTTTTCAATGAAAAAAAAAATTTAAAGGGAATGAAAACCAAACTGTTTATGTGACCTGCCTAGCTTTCTTAGTTTCCAGGTCTATGGAAGACCTGTTAAATAATCTATCTCCTCTAAATTGATGAGAAAGTTCTAGTATTAAAAGTTTTGTACTTTTGATAAACTTATGAGTTCAGTTTTTGAAACCATAACAATCCAAGCATTTGCTTATGGCAGATTTCAACTTAAAGGCATCCATCAATTCTGTTTTTTAAATTGGTGCATTTAATTGGTGCATTATTTATCAGGATAGTGGATTTTATTGTGGTAATATTTATGTGTACATACAACTGTGATTTCATCAATTTTTTTTCATACATCCTTATATTCAATAAACATTTCCAGAGACCCTACTACATTACTTGGCTGGATCTGGTACCCAAAATTACTGATGAGAATGGAAGCTTAAGGGAAGAATCAAAAATTGTTTGTTCCGATGACTATTTAATATACCATGAAGTGTTAGACCAGGAAACCATGTATCTGTTTTGTCAGGATTGACATGTACACTGATGGCACCCTGGACCTGATGATAATGATTGCGCGAGCTGCCTTCCAACCCCCCAAGGAGAAAGAGGAAAATTATGCTGAAATTATGAAGAAAGCTAAAACCCGTTACTTCCCCACCTTTGAAAAGGTAAGCTGTAGGGACCCAGAGCTTTTGTTTCTCCTGTCACAAAGAATACTTAAAGAGTCAGTATCTGAAAAGCCAAGAGGATCAAAACTTTAGTGAGGATTCTATAACAAACAACAGGTGAATAACAGAATTGGAATAAGGCAAGTGCAATTTCTCTTCTGATTTCTAAAAATAAGCCATCAGCCCAAAGAGTCACCACTTGAATTTGCTGTCAAGGTGCATTTTTAGGCCTAGTAGCGGACAGTAATTGTGCCTCAATCAAAAGACAAAAATCTGTTCAAACTTTTCTGAAGCCATTCTGTCATGAGTGTGCAGCTGGTAAAGGTCCAAACCTCCAGGGCAGCCTGGGGAACAAGAAAAACTTGACAGCGTAACTTCCATTGTTATGCCAGATTCGTGGGACCCTAATAGACCTCCAGGAGCTGAATCTGATGCAAGCAAACAAGAGTCTTTATTGCAAGCTGGAGCCTGGACTCACAACCGTTCCCATTCCCGATGCAGAGGTCCCAGGGATCTTTGTTCAGTGAGATTTTTTAGGTTTTGGGGGATACTCTATACGTCCCAACATCACAGCAAATCATTCCATACCGCGGGAAAATCAAACAACAACTCTTAAACATTGATTAGCACATTCAATGGCGGGAACAAGTTGGGTAGGGGTGATTGGCTAGTACAATAGGGGGATTCATTTGAACTGATTGGTTTCGGCCATGAGGGGTATATGTGTTAAACTACATGGTTTCCTAACATGTTATCAACCACCATAAACTACTTGGGGGTCATCTTGTATTCCAGGTATTTTCCCTGTCTTATGCTGGTTGGAGGTTGCTAGGAGGGTTGCTATGGGTCCTCACCTAGCCTAACTGAGTCAGGGACATCTGGCGCCTCAGACCTCTCCTGATATTTACAGACAAACAACTCAGCAGGGTGGGTATGTGCTTAGAGTGCTCTGTGGGTTTTTCCAATGACAAGGGTCATGCCCTTCCTTGAACAGGCTTTGCTCTGAGGTAGAGGCTGGTTTCTCAAAAATGGAGTCACATTAGTTTCTCACCATAAATAAAGGTTTTGTTGGACAATAGAGTTTTGCGGCATATATTCTCAGCCTTAGCCTTAGGAGAGATTGACTTAAAAATGAGTAAACTATAGTGAAGAATTCTGTTAGCACCGCAGAGTTCTAGATAAGCAAATTCTGGTAATCTAGGGACAAAGTATAGCACGGTTGAAATACCTTCCATTTAAAATGAGTAAATGGAGGTAGGGAGATGCCTGGCTCCCTGAGAGTCAGGGATGAGTGAGGTGGGGAAGGCAGGGAGAAGAGTGGATTGTGGAGAGAGCATGGCTGGAGAGGGGGCCTAGAACAGAGTCTGACCTCAGCCTCTAGCCACAGCGTGGGGTGAGTGCCTTGAGGCATCAGAGGGCAGGGAAGGGTCTGGCCAGGCCTGAGTGAGTAGCTGCCCAGGAGGGGCCTGCTGTGAGGTAAAGTGAAGACGGAACAAGCGCCACAGTGAGGCAAGACAGGGAGCCCAAGGAGGGAAGCTCAAGAGTGTTCCTGGGGCCTGGTGGGGCTCAGACACCAGGTGCAAGCCCAGGGCCATCCTGGGAAGAAGACTGTGACAGAGCCTCTGGGGACAGGTGTGAAGCCCTCCACTTCCCTTGAGCCCTGCCCAGGATCACTAGGCAATGCTGAGCTGACGTGGATCTGGGGCGAACAGTCTGGGCCTCTCAGAACACACACTGAGCCCGGATCGGCTGAATTCAAGCTCCCGTTCGCCTGCTTCCCGCAGACAAACAGCTGTGACTCAGCACTAATCCATCCGGCTGAAACAACTGGTCAGCCCTTCTCATCCTACGGAGGGAAACGAACTATCGCCATTTGCAAGAGATACCACCATGGCAGAGAACTGATGTCATCAGACTGCGGCGGAGGAGATAACTTCATTGAAACCTGCGGCTACAGCATCTAATAAATTTATAGGAGTAAATAGTAACTCATCAGTCAAACAGAACAAGAAGTAATATGAGCAGCTTGAAAAAGCAAGGAAGAAAAGGAGTACAAACAATGCAGGACAGCCTAAATATTCAGGAGGACCTAGAGTCATCAGAAAAATGGTCATATAAAGAACTCAAGGAACACCTTAGACAGATGGAATGGAACCTTAAAGAGGATACAAGACAGCAAATTCAAGCAGCGAAAGAACACACTGAGAATAAATTACATAAACAGATAAAAGAAGAAGTTAAGCATCTTTATCAGGAGATAGAGATTATAAAAAATAATCAAACAATAATTCTAGAAATGAAGGAAACGATAAACCAAATTAACAACTCAATTGAGAGTATCACTAACAGAGTGGAGCAAGTAGAAGCCAGAACGTCAGATAATGAAGACAAAATATATCATCTTGAAAAGAGTCTAGCCAACTCAGAAAGGCTGGTAAAAAATCACGAGAAAAACATCCAAGAGATTCGGGATAACATAAAAAAACCAAACTTACGAGTCATCGGGATAGAAGAAGGTACAGAGATTCAAACCAAGGGAATGAGTAACCTGCTGAATGAAATAATTACAGAAAACTTTTCAGAAATAAAAAAGGAAACAGATATACAAATTGAAGATGCGTATAGGACACCGAGTACACAAAATCACAGTAGACCAACGCCAAGACACATTGTTATGAAGATATCCAATATACAGAACAAAGATAAAATATTAAAAGCTACAAGAGAAAGGAGACAGATTACATTCAGGGGTAAACCAATAAGGTTAACAACGGATTTTTTATCACAGACACTGAAAGCAAGAAGGTCATGGAACAATGTATTTCAAACACTGAAAGACAATGCATGCCAACCAAGAATTCTGTATCCAGCAAAATTAAGCTTCAGGTATGACAACGAAATAAAAATCTTTCATGATAAACAAAAGTTAAAAGAATTTGCAGCCAGAAAACCAGCATTGCAAAGTATTTTGAGCAAAACACTACACGAGGAAGAAATGAAAAACAATAACCAAAACCATCAGTGGAAAGTGCCTCAGTAAAGACAGAGGATGGGGGGAAAGCTAATCATGGAGAAACAAACTGAATTAGAAAAAAAAAGAGAGATAAATAATCAAACATGGCAGGAAGTACAAACCATATATCAATAGTAACTCTAAACGTTAATGGCTTAAACTCTCCAATAAAGCAACATAGGCTGGTAACATGGATTAAAAAAACAAATCCAACAATATGCTGCCTCCAGGAGACACATCTGATTGGAAAAGAAATACACAGGCTCAAGGTGAAAGGTTGGGAAAAAATATACCACGCACAGGGTCCTCGTAAGCAAGCAGGGGTGGCCATTCTCATATCCAATAAAAACGACTTCAAGACTAAGTTAATCAAAAGGGATAAGGAAGGACATTATATACTGTTAAAGGGAACCATTCACCAACAAGACATAACAATTATCAATATTTATGCACCAAATAATGGCGCTGCGACGTTCATAAAACAAACTCTCCTCAAGTCCAAGAATCAAATAGACCACAACACAATAATTATGGGTGACTTCAACACATCTCTCTCACCATTGGACAGATCCTCCAAACAAAAGTTGAATAAAGAAATTATTGACCTCAATATCACAATCAATAACCTAGACTTAACTGACATATATAGAATATATCAACCATCATCAAGTGCATATACTTTTTTCTCAGCAGCACATGGATCCTTCTCAAAAATAGACCATATATTATGCCATAGGGCAACCCTAAGTAAATATAAAGGGGTGGAGATAATACCATGCATTTTATCAGATCATAATGGAATGAAACTGGAAATCAATGATAAAAGAAGGAAGGAAAAATCCTACATCACATGGAAAATGAACAATATGTTACTGAATGACCAATGGGTTACAGAAAACATAAAGGAGGAAATCAAAAAATTCTTAGAGATAAATGAAAATACAGACACAACATATCGGAATCTATGGGACACAATGAAAGCAGTTTTAAGAGGGAAACTCATCGCCTGGTGGTCATTCCTCAAAAAAAGGAAAAACCAACAAATAGATGAGCTCACACTTCATCTCAAAGCCCTAGAAAAGGAAGAAAAAAACAACAGCAAATGTAGCAGAAGGCAAGAAATAATTAAAATCAGAGCAGAAATCAACGAAATTGAAACAAAAGAAACTATTGAAAAAATTAACAAAACAAAAAGTTGGTTCTTTGAAAAAATAAATAAGATCCACAGACCCTTAGCCATGCTAACAAAGAGAAGAAGAGAGAGAACTCAAATTACTAACATACGTGATGAAAATGCAATATCACAACAGATGCTACAGAAATACAGATGACAATTAGAAATTATTTTGAAAACCTATATTCCAATAAAATAGAAGATAGTGAAGACATTGATAAATGTCTTAGGTCATATGATTTGCCCAGACTGAGTCAGGAGGATACACACAATTTAAACAGACCAATATCAATGGATGAAATAGAAGAAGCAATCAAAAGACTACCAACCAAGAAAAGCCCAGGACCGGATGGGTACACAGCGGAGTTTTACAAAACCTTTAAAGAAGAATTAATACCAATACTTTTCAAGTTATTTCAGGAAATAGAAAAAGAGGGAGCTCTTCTAAATTCATTCTATGAGGCCAACATCACCCTGATTCCGAAACCAGACAAAGACATCTCAAAGAAAGAAAACTACAGACCAATATCTCTGATGAACCTAGATGCAAAAATCCTCAATAAAATTCTGGTGAATTGGATACAAAAACACATCAAAAAAATTGTGCACCATGATCAAGTAGGATTCATCCCTGGGATGCAAGGATGGTTCAATATACGGAAATCAATAAATGTTATTCACCACATCAATAGACTTAAAGATAAGAACCATATGATCATCTCGATAGACGCAGAAAAAGCATTTGACAAAGTACAGCATCCCTTTATGTTCAAAACACTAGAAAAACTAGGGATAACAGGAACTTACCTCGACATTGTAAAAGCTATCTATGCTAAGCCTCAGGCTAGCATCATTCTGAATGGAGAAAAATTGAAGGCATTCCCTCTAAAACTGCAACAAGACAGGGATGCCCCCTATCACCACTTCTATTCAATATAGTTCTCGAAACACTGGCCAGAGCAATTAGACAGATGAAAGAAATTAAAGGCATAAAAATAGGAAAAGAAGAACTTAAATTATCACTATTTTCGGATGACATGATTCTATACCTAGAAGACCCAAAAGGGTCTACAAAAAAACTACTAGAACTAATAAATGAATTCAGCAAAGTGGCAGGATACAATATCAACACACATAAATCAAAGGCATTTCTGTATATCAGCGACAAAACTTCTGAAACGGAAATGAGGAAAAACACTCCATTCACAATATCCTCAAAAAAAAAAATAAAATAAAATACTTGGGAATCAACCTAACAAAAGAGGTGAAAGACTTATACAATGAAAACTACAGAACCCTAAAGAGAGAAATAGAAGAGGATCTTAGAAGATGGAAAAATATACCCTGTTCATGGATAGGCAGAACTAACATCATCAAAATGGCAATATTACCAAAAGTTCTCTATAGGTTTAATGCAATGCCAATCAAAATTCCAATGGCATTTCTTGTAGAAATAGATAAAGCAATCATGAAATTCATATGGAAAAATAAAAGACCCAGAATAGCAAAAACAATTCTAAGCAGGAAGTGTGAATCAGGTGGTATAGCGATACCAGATTTCAAAGTATATTACAGAGCAATAGTAACAAAACAGCATGGTACTGGTACCAAAACAGGCGGGTGGACCAATGGTACAGAATAGAGGACACAGAGACTAATCCACAAAGCTACAACTATCTTATATTTGATAAAGGAGCTAAAAGCATGCAATGGAGGAAGGATAGCATCTTCAACAAATGGTGCTGGGAAAACTGGAAATCCATATGCAACAAAATGAAACTGAATCCCCTCCTCTCGCCATGCACAAAAGTCAACTCAAAGTGGATCAAGGAGCTAGATATCAAATCAGAGACTCTGCGTCTGATAGAAGAAAAAGTTGGCTCCGATCTACATATTGTGGGGTCGGGCTCCAAATTCCTTAATAGGACACCCATAGCACAAGAGTTAATAACAAGAATCAACAAATGGGACTTACTTAAACTAAAAAGTTTTTTTCTCAGCAAGAAAAACAATAAGAGAGGCAAATAGGGAGCCTACATCCTGGGAACAAATTTTTACTCCTCACACTTCAGATGGAGCCCTAATATCCAGAGTGTACAAAGAACTCAAAAAATTAGACAATAAGATAACAAATAACCCAATCAACAAATGGGCCAAGGACCTGAACAGACACTTCTCAGAGGAGGATATACAATCAATCAACAAGTACATGAAAAAATGCTCACCATCTCTAGCAGTCAGAGAAATGCAAATCAAAACCACCCTAAGATATCATCTCACTCCAGTAAGATTGGCAGCCACTATGAAGTCAAACAACAACAAGTGCTGGCGAGGATGTGGAGAAAAGGGTACACTTGTACATTGCTGGTGGGACTGCAAATTGGTGCGGCCAATTTGGAAAGCAGTTTGGAGATTCCTGGGAAAGCTGGGAATGGAACCACCATTTGACCCTGCTATTGCCCTTCTCGGACTATTCCCTGAAGAACTTAAATGAGCATGCTACAGGGATACTGCCACATCGATGTTCATAGCAGCACAATTCACAATAGCTAGACTGTGGAACCAACCCAGATGCCCTTCAATAGATGAATGGATAAAAAATGTGGCATCTATACACAATGGAGTACTATGCAGCAATAAAAAATGATAGAATCATAGAATTTGCAGGGAAATGGATGGCACTAGAGTAGATAATGCTTAGTGAAGCTAGCCAATCCCTAAAAAACAAATACCAAATGTCTTCTTTGATACAATGAGAGCAACTATGAACAGAGCAGTGAGGAAGAGCAGGAAGAAAAGATTAACATTAAACAGAGACATGAGATGGGAGGGAAAGGGAGAGAAAAGGGAAATTGCATGGAAATGAAGGGAGACCCTCATTGCTATACAAAATTACATATAAGAGGTTGTGAGGGGAATGGGAAAATAAACAAGGAGAGAAATGAATTACAGTAGATGGGGTAGAGAGAGAAGATGGGAGGAGAGGGGAGGGGTGATAGTAGGGGATAGGAAAGGTAGCAGAATACAACAATTACTAATAGGGCATTATGTAAAATTGTGGATGTGTAACCGATGTGATTCTGCAATCTGCATTTGGGGTAAAATTGGGGGTTCATAACCCACTTCAATCTAATGTATGAAAGATGATATGTTGTGAACAACCAATAAAAAATAAAATAAAACAAATGAGTAAATGATCATTTGAGTTGTAGTATTCAGTGGGCTATGCCTTACTACAGATTTTGAAATCAGCAAATGGCTTACTTCCCAGAACATTTAAAAATTGTTCATTCAAATCAGGGTTGAATTTAACTCCATTTCTTGCAATTAGTACATTTCTTAAGTTTCCTAATATGATCACTTGCCTGCATTTATTCTTCCTTTTCTCTCTGTTTTTTTTTCCTTATTACATTTGTCCTGGAGTTTCTCTCAGGCTGGATTTTAGTCATTGTAATGAATGACTTTAGTTCTAAATATCTTGTAAATTGGAAGTTAGGATTAGAAGGTCGATCAGGTTCAGATTTAAGTATTGTGGCTAGAATACTTCCTAGGTGGTGTTGTGTAGGTCATCGGAAAGCACAAGCTACCTGATTGCTGTTCTTATGATGTTAACATGATTAATAATAAACGCCTAGATACATTGATTTATTAGTGGATACAAAAAAATGTTCAAACCTCCATCCTATTAGTCTCTCTTCATTTATTAGCTGGAATATTTTGTATAAAAAGAATCTCTGTCTCATAATACGTTTGGTTACTCTGGGATGTGGTTTATGTAGGCAAGGAAGATAAATGCTTAATTCTTTTTTGCCGCAGTCTTGGCTGGGCACAGAATCACGAGCCACTCGAGCAGGAACAAAACTTTATTTTGAAAAAGCCGCCAACACTCTCAGCGCCAGCAAGCAAAAAACCGGTCCTCCCACGCGGGCGTCTAACCGGAACCGCGCGTCTCCCGGAACCCGGGGTCCCCCGGACCTCCCCCGGAATTTCCTCCTACTATCCTTCCCCAACCAATGGGAACTCTCCAAGAGTCTGGTAACATGAGTCCGTAACATGAGTCCGGTAGCAGGCCAAGGTGAACAGCGGGAGTCCAATTTCCATAAGAATGTAAATCTTAACATAATCATCTCAGTGGCTAGCTGGCGTCACGTCACTTTACAACCAAAGGTGCCATACATCGTATATTTGCTTGTGGCTCCTAGCATCTGCCCCCTTCTGTTTAATTAAGTAACAAGCAATGTGGCTAGGGACCGTGCCTGGTAGGTTGTCCAATTTAACATATGGTTCTTACCCGTCATGGGAGAACTGACCTTTAGGCGTTAGCTTCCTGTCTTAGGTTGAATCCACTGTAATCAGAGCAACCCGTCGCTGACTACCGGTCCAGCATTCAGCCATGCTTGTGGATAGGCCTATGCACCAGTGGGGGGGTGAGGTTCTTGCCTCACCTCTGTTGGCCCCCAAATTTTGCCTTGGTGCCAGTGGGGGGGTAAGGTTCTTTGCCTCACCTCTGTTGGCCCCCAAATTTTAGACCATCACTAGTAGAAGGGAGGAGGATACAGAAATGCCACGACACCAAGCCAATTGATGGCTCCTTGGAAAAATTGCGTCACTGGTGACACCATCAGCAAAGATATGCCAGTATTACCACAATAAACATGGGGTGAGCTGGCAAGGAAATTGCATCACTGGTGACACCATCAGCAAAGATATGCCAGCAGTACCACAATTTGGTGCACCAGATGATATTTCACAATGTATGTAACTGATATATAGTCCAGGCAAGTTCTGCAAGCAGTTCAAATTGGAGGAGTCTATCAATATGTCCATTTCCTCCCAAAGTAAATCAAGTCCTTGATAGCATTACTTGTTGAGTTATATTCATTGATGCATCAGTTTATACAGTTTACTGTGATTGCTATCATAGAAGCTGTAGTTTGGTTTTATCTCAGTCTTCACTGGAATTGGGATGGAGATGGAAATTCTGGCAATGATGTTAAAGAGACATTATCCTGAACAGAATTATTAAATATAATAAAAAGGAAAGGTGAAAGTAAACAAACAGATCTGTTAAACTCCTTTAAAAACAATCCTTAACAGCTGTTTACCAAATTTAAATTAGCAAACAAACAGATCTGTTAACCATCTTTAAAAACAATCATTAACAGCTGTTTACCTAATTTAAATTAAACTATATAAATCACGTGAATAAAGAAAAAATTCGGATCCATTTTTTCATGAGCGCTCCTCATATAAGAAATATGGACATACACACATACAGACATACAACACAAAACAGAAGTGTGCACACAACATACAACACATAAGACAATAGTAAATAAAGGCCTTGTAACTATACCTAGGTGAAATCTCCATTGCAATGTTTAAAAACTCCACAGTCAAAAAATAAAACACAGTCAAAAAATAAAACTGATCAGAAAAACATTAACCTAGGTTTGTATGAGCTCAAAAATAAAATAGAACTTTATGATGTGGAAAAATGCAATAATAAAATAGATATTGAAAAAAAACACCTTGGTTAATCACTGTCGCAGATGTAAGAATAGCCAAGCTGGAGCTTTGGATGTCAGCTGTTATGGATTTGAGTCAAATCATCTTCTTTTTCTGTAGAAATTGTTTTAGTTAATCTCTCTGGAATCCAAATCGGTTGCTGTTCATCCTGTGGGAAAACATAGACAGCGCCCCGATTCCAGACTATCACTGGATCCGGGCCTTTCCATTGTCCTGTTAGAATATCTTTCCAAAGTACCTTAGGCTTATGTACATTTTTGGGGTACAAATGTCTTTCCGCAGCACTAAGTCCCGATGAATCTAAATTTAAAAAGTTTAGAGTAAAAAGGGTTATTTTAAGTTTATCTTTGGGGGATATATACCCCTTTCCAATTCCCTCCTTTTGTTTTAATAAGTACATTTTAATAGTTTGATGAGCTCTTTCAACTATGCCTTGTCTTTGTGGATTGTATGGAATTCTGTTATGTGAGTAATACCAAATGATGAGCAAAATTGTTTAAAAGAGGTGGAAGTATAACCAGGACCGTTGTCCGTTTTTAACTGTTTTGGAACGCCCACAGTGGCAAAATTTTGTAAGCAATGAGCTATAACATCTTTAGTTTTTTCTCCGGCATGAAGGGAGCCCATCAAAAATCTGGAAGAGGTATCAACTGTAACATGTAAATATTTTAATTTTCCAAATTCTGGCAAGTGTGTGACGTCCATCTGCCAAATATGGTTAGGTATCAGTCCTCTAGGATTGACTCCAAGATTAACTTGTGGTAAAAATGTCACACAATTTTGACATTGTTTTATTATATGTCTGGCTTGTTCTTTAGTTATTTTAAAACGCTTTTGTAAAGTATTAGCATTGACATGGAACCTTTTATGAAAATTTATAGCTTCTTCTATTGTGGAGAAAATATGTATGTCATGTGTAGATTTATCTGCTAGTTCATTGCCCATACTAAGGGCTCCAGGCAATCCTGTATGTGCCCTGATATGACCTATGAAGAATGGATCTTTTCGGTCCCAGATTAGACTTTGTATAGTGGAAAACAAAGAGAAAACAGTAGAGGAAGGGGAAATCCTACCAGCATCTTCAAGGGATACTATAGCATTAACTACATACTGACTATCAGAAAATAAATTAAATACAGAATCTTTAAACATCATAAAAGCTTGTAATACTGCATTAAGCTCTACCTTTTGAGCTGATTGTTTGGGTACTAAAAATGTAAAAGTTTGATCAGGGGTAACTACTGCTGCTGTACCATTGTTTGACCCATCAGTGAATATATTTGGAGCATTTATGATAGGGGTTTTTCTTGTCATTTTTGGAAAAACTACAGGATGCTTAGACCAAAAAGACAACAAAGGATTAGATGGTAAGTGATTATCAAATGAAACACTAGTTTTACACATGATTATTGCCCAAGTATTTAACTCATTAGCTAACTCATCAATTTGATCCATAGTATATGGAGTGATAATTTTATTGGGAGAAATCCCAAATACTCCCTTAGCTGCTTTTATTCCTTTGAGTATTAATTGTCCTACAGCCTTAGGATATCTAGTAAGAATAGTGTTAGGAGAATAAGATAAATGTATCCACAATAATGGACCTTCCTGCCAAAATACTCCTGTAGGAATATTTTTTGTTGGTAGTACAATAAATAATAAAGGCAAACTTATATCAATTCTATCCAAATGCATATTTTCCATATACGTTTCAATGATTTTTAATGTTTTTCTTGCTTCAGGCGTTAACATGCGGGGTGAATTTGGATCTGATGGACCTTTTAGAATATCAAATAAAGGTCCTAACTCTCCTGTTGGTATGCCTAGATAAGGCCTTATCCAATTTATGTCTCCCAATAACTTTTGAAAGTCATTAAGTGATTTGAGTTGATCTACTCGTATTTGAATTTTTGGTGGACGGACCATGGTTGAGGATAATAGAACTCCTAAATAATTAATTGGAAGATTTAATTGTACTTTATCTATTGCTATCTCTAGATTATAATTTTTCAATAAGTTTGTAAGTGTGGCATAACATTCTAGCAATGTGTTTTTATCTTTATGTGCCAATAACACATCATCCATATAGTGAAATATTTGTAGTTCAGGATTTTGGTTTCTAAGTGGCTGGATTGCTTTATTAACATAAATTTGACACATAGTTGGGCTGTTAGCCATCCCTTGAGGGAGTACTTTCCATTCATATCTCTGATCAGGACCTTCATGATTCAGTGCAGGGATAGTAAATGCAAAATGTGGATTATCCTCGGGATGAATTGGAATTGAAAAGAAACAATCTTTAATATCTATAGCTAAATCATGCCAGGTTTTTGGTAAAGCAGACAATTGAGGAATCCCTGATTGAGCAGGTCCCATAATAACCATCTCATTATTAATGGCTCTTAAATCTTGTAATAATCTCCATTTACCAGATTTCTTTTTAATGACAAAAATGGGAGTATTATGGGGGGATACGGAAGGTTGTATATGTCCTTCCGCTAATTGTTGTCTGACCAAGTCATGGGCTACTTGTATCTTTTCTTTAGTCAGGGGCCACTGAGGAACCCACACTGGTCTTTCTGATTTCCAAGTAATTTTGATTGTCTCAGTGGCCCTTTCTGAAAACCCAATTCATGTCTATTTATTTCTTGATCTATTTGAATAGGTGCTGTCATACCTTGTTCTTGTTCTCTTAATCTTTTTTCTTTCCTAAAGCCTTGTTTAGCCCTAGTAGTGGGCATGTTAGGATTGATGTTATTTGTTAATGTCAATCCTAATTGATCTAGGACATCTCGTCCCCATAAATTTACAGGAAGATGATCCAATACATAGGGCTGTATAGTTCCTTCACATCCTTCAGGATCCCTCCAATCTAATACCATAGCACTTCTATGGGGATTTGTTGCCACTCCTAGGCCTCGAAGCGTTTGAGTGGCTTGTTGTAATGGCCAATGTTCTGGCCATTCTTGACGAGATATTATGCTGAGGTTAGCACCTGTGTCCAGCAGCCCATTAAAGTCATGTCCTTGAATATTTAATTTTAGCATTGGGCGAGAATCTAAATTTAAAGACAGCATAGCCCAATCTACACCTGTGGAGCCTAATCCCTTGGAACCTCTTTCTACATTACAACTGGAAAATTTATCATGCAGGCTGGGTATTATTAATAACTGTGCTATTTTATCTCCTGGTGAAATTACTGATATACCTCTTGGAGAACTAGCTATAATTTTTATTTCACCCTCATAATCGGGATCAATTACCCCAGGACTTATCATAAGTCCTTTTAGTGTAGAAGAACTGCGTCCCAATAATAAGCCTACTGTTCCCTGGGGAAGAGGTCCTTTTACTCCTGTGGGAATGATTTGAATTTCCATCTCTGGGGTTAGTACTGCTCTGGCAGAGGCGCAGATGTCCAGCCCTGCGCTCCCTCTAGTTTGTCTGATGAGGGATTTAATGGATAATGCGTCTTGGGCACTACCTTGATGGTGCTGTTGGGTTCCTCCATTGCCCCATATATTTGTGGTTTTGGGCCCCGGGGCATTGGGCCCTTTAGTCCGTTTTTTGGCAATGGAGCCTGATACCTTTCTCCACGATATCGTGGGTAAACACTTGGTCCTTGTCCGTTTTTTGATAACGGAATACCCTCTATGGTGGTTTGAGAACGGCATTCATTAGCCTAATGTTTCCCTCTATGGCATCGTGGGGAAATACCCGGTATTCTATTCCTTTGATATCCAGCTTTGTTAAACCCTCCTCTTACGGGGCAACTCCTTTTAAAATGTCCTGTTTGATTACAATTATAGCATGTTTTTGGCCTGGCATCTAAAGCCTGTTGTACTGCGGCTAAGACTTGCCCTTGTTCATTAATGTCTCTACATAATTTAATATATGTGTTTAAATCTTCATGTCTCCATGGTCTAATGACCTCTCTGCAGCAACGATTTGCTTGGTCATAAGCCAGTTGTTTTATAAATGGCATTACCTGTTCTGTATTACCAAATATCCTAGAGGCTGACTGAATAAGTCTATCTACAAATTCAGCGTAAGGTTCATTAGTTCCTTGTATTACCTTAGATAATTGACCTTGTAAGTCTCCATGCCCCTGTAAAGTTTTCCATGCCCTAACTGCATCTACAGCAATTTGTGCGTATACGCCAGGGTCATATTCAATTTGCTGTCTCTGACCCTCATATGGTCCCTTTCCCAATAGCATGTCCATATTTCTTTGAGGATAACCAGCTTCTGCATTTCGCCTAGCTGTCTCCATGCAAAACTCCTCATTGGCAACCTTCCATAACAAATATTGTCCTCCGTTTAGCACAGATCGACACATGTTAGCCCAATCTGCTGGTGTCATGTCCAAGTTGGTAACAGATTCGACCATGCTTATTGTGAAGGGAGCTTGCGGCCCATAGGTCGTTACAGCCTCCTTTAATTGCTTTATTGTTTTGAAATCTAAAGCACGGTGAATTCGTTGCCCTCCTGCCTGCTCAAGTACAGGGCATACTAATCTTTGGGGTCCTGCCTCAGAATTCCGTCCATCAACTACAGGAGTTGAGGGCCGCTCAGCGGTAGATGGAGCTGTTGGTTGAGTTACGCCCTCTGGTGATAGAACGGAGTTAGTAGCAACCTCCTGTTGTAATTCTCCACCTGATGGCTGCTTTTCCTCTAAGCTTGCTTTTTTAAAATTCTCCTCTGTCTGACTAGCTTGAGAGACCTTCTCTTTTGCTTGACCTAGCGTTTTTTCTACCATAGTCTGGACCTCTAACAATTTACTTAGCAGTTTTTCGGTTTGTTTTTTACTGGATTCTAATCTACTATAAAGGTAACGTAACCCAATAAGATAGGATAAAACAAAGCCGAAACAGAATGAAACAAAAACGGAACAGACAATGGTTGTATCAATTTTCTCTTTCTCAGGGCCGAATAACTTCAAACCTTGAGCCAACCATTTTTCCCAGTTCGCCTGAGAAAATTCTAGGGCTAGGGAGCTTGAAATAAAAACGAAATAAATCAAAACAAGAACACATTGTTTTTCTAAATGTTCACCCATTCTGTCGCCTTCCCTCAGGGGCGAGCAGTTTTACTCACCTCTAAGTTTCAGGCGTTCCCCGTCCGGGCCGCCAAATGCCGCAGTCTTGGCTGGGCACAGAATCAGGAGCCACTCGAGCAGGAACAAAACTTTATTTTGAAAAAGCCGCCAACACTCTCAGCGCCAGCAAGCAAAAAACCGGTCCTCCCACGCGGGCGTCTAACCGGAACCGCGCGTCTCCCGGAACCCGGGGTCCCCCGGACCTCCCCCGGAATTTCCTCCTACTATCCTTCCCCAACCAATGGGAACTCTCCAAGAGTCTGGTAACATGAGTCCGTAACATGAGTCCGGTAGCAGGCCAAGGTGAACAGCAGGAGTCCAATTTCCATAAGAATGTAAATCTTAACATAATCATCTCAGTGGCTAGCTGGCGTCACGTCACTTTACAACCAAAGGTGCCATACATCGTATATTTGCTTGTGGCTCCTAGCACTTTTTATTTTCCACTTAAAAGAAATTAACTACTGGGGCTGGGGATGTTGCTCAAGCGGTAGCGCGCTTGTCTGGCATGTGTTCGGCCTGGGTTCGATGTTGTGTCCACCGAAAAATAAAAAATAAATAAATAAATATTAAAATTCTCTCTCTAAAAAAAAAGAAGGGAAAAACTCGTTGATGAGTTTATTAAAAAAATAAATTAACTACTTAGCATTTTCTAAACAGAAAAATGAGTTTATTATTATTTTGTTCCTGCTTTTGTCCATTATAGTATCATATACCATTATGATACTATTTATCATCATAGGTTTAAACATACTGTATTTTAATTTTTTTTAAAAGAGAGAGAGAGATAATTTTTTAAATATTTATTTTTCAGATTGGTGGACACAACATCTTTATTTTACTTTTATGTGGTGCTGAGGATCGAACCTAGCACCCCACGCATGCCAGGCGAGGGAGTTACCACTTGAGCCACATCCCCAGCCCCAATTTTTTTTTCAAATCTCTTATTTAATTTTTTTTTTGTAGTTGTGTATGGTCAGAATGCCTTTATTTTATTTGCTTATCTTTATGTGGTGTTGAGGATCGAACCCAGTGCTTCACATATGCTAGGCAAGTGCTCTGCCACTGAGCTACAGCCACAGCCCAAACCTCTTATTTTTAATAAAGCTCAAGTATTATATATTTTGGCCAGAGTTAGCTCCTTCAAGTTTGCTCCTGGTCTTTTTGACATAGCCCCAGGAGCTTTTTTGTTCTCTGGTATAAAAGGATGCTCCTTCTTTATGCTTAAAATTAGCTATTTTTCCAAGGCGCTCTGGTCACTTTTGTGTTTTCTAACTTTTTTGTGTCATAGTATTCATAGAGAATGATTATATTTTAATGGCTTTGGGTCAAGCAGACCAAGCAACTGACAGCTGGAGGAGACTGCTTTGGGGGCTCGTTCCCTCCAAGCCCTGCTCGACCACTTCATGAGATGGGGTTCCAATTCTCAGATCTCAACCTACAGCAGTGAAGCATAGGTAACACTTTGTTGATGCATTCTGGGCTGTCAAAACCTCTTTAATCAGATGTTGAATTATTCAGAACACTCACTTATAAACTATTTTATTTGACTTGGAGTTGCATGTCAGTTTTTAAAAATGTACTTTGGTGTCTACTTTGTTCCCAAGAAACCATTAGTAAAATGGAACTTATGATTCATTCATATACTAGCTGTTCTTTCTGAAGTAAGTAGACACTAAATACTTGATTTTAGTCTTTGAACAGGACTGTGTCACTTCTACTCTGAAAGAGAGGGTGTACTAAATAATTTTCATTGTATTTTGAATTTAAACACAAGGCTAGTAATTTCCTTGTGTTGAGTTAAAGGACTAGGGATTATTTTTTAAAAATATATCACCCTGAAATTTTGAGTGTGTGGGCTGAGGATGTGGCTCAAGCGGTAGCGCGCTCGCCTAGCATGCGAACGGCCCGGGTTCGATCCTCAGCACCACATACAAACAAAGATGTTGTGTCTGCCCAAAACTAAACAATAAATATTAAAATTCTCTCTCTCTCTCTCTCTCTCTCAAAAAAAATGTTTAAAAAATTTTTGAGTGTGTGTTATTTATTTAATTACCAAGCCATCTTGATCTTCTGATCAAGAATACATATTCTAGAGGCTGCTGGTAGGCAAGTTATTCTTTCTGGGGCTTTGAAGAGATCTTTTTTTCTGTGAAGACAATGGTCCTGAGCAGAAAACAAACCCTGCTTCTCTGATTCACTGAGATAACCAAAATACCTTTGACAAAATCTAAAAATATTGTCTATAAATCAGGCATGGTGGTGCATGGCTGTAATCCCAGCTACTTGGGAGACTGAGGCAAGAGGCTTGTAAGCTTGAGGGCCAGCCTGGACAACTTGGTGAGACCCTTCTCAAAAAGAAAAAAGAATAGGGATGGAGATGTAGCTCAGTGGTAGAGCACTTACCCACCATGCACAAGGCACTGGGTTTGATTCCAAAATAATAATAATAATAATAATAATAATAATAATAATAATAATGATAATTTCCACAACTACTATATTTTAGAATATGTGAGTCCCAGCTATTTCATTCAGAGATTGAATTTTGTTTCTGAAAATACAAAAAGTTTAAAAAATTATTTTATAAGGAGATGCTAATTATAAAGAGTAATTTCTACATTCTGTCTACATTTCTATTTTTGTAGTATTTGGAAATGAAGAATGTGGAAAGAAATAAATCACTACTACCTCTCATCACCGAAATATAAATGTCAATATTGTTTTCACGTATTTCCTTCCAGTTTTTCACAATGTATTTTTTTATAGATTTCTAGATGATTATACTGAGGATAATTTTCATCTGTTAGTTTTTTATTTAGAAGACTAAATTTTTTGACATCTTATTGGTTATTTTAATTATACATGACAATAGAATCCATTTTGACATAATAATAAAAACATGGAATCATGTTCTAGTTCAGATCCCATTACCTCTCCTTCCCCTTTTCTCCCTCGACTCCTTGCACCTTTCCCTCTATTGATCTTTCTGCTATTTATCCAGTTATTTTTAAAAATTAATTTCTTGAGGATGTACTTGATGGTGGGACTGAACGTACATAGGAAAGTCATGTCAGATCCATTCCACCGACTTTTCCTTTCCCCATCCTCCTTCCCTTCCCTTTAATCCCCATTGTCTACTCCACTGAACTTCTATTCTTTCTTCCCACTTATTTAGAAGACTTTCAAAAGCAGAACTTCTAGGTATCTACTAGGCACTAACAAATGTCAATACTTACTTTCATTTTCTTGCTTAAGAGCTTTTATTCTCTTTTAAAATAAATCTATAAAGTCTCCTTTGAACTACACTTAAATATTATATTCCCTCCTCTCTCCCTCCCCAGAGGTAACCACTGTCAGGAATGTCATGCAAATTTTTCCTATGCACTTAAAAAGGCAGAGACCTGGCTTTGATTGTTGAAAAAATTTTTATGAATATGGATTTCAAAATATTTTTATGTATACAGAATGATATTATTGGTTTGTTCTACAAGTTGCTTTTTTTCCCCAACCAACTCTTAAGTTTTTGAGCCATTTACACAAATGTCATTACTACTAATAACATTTTATTTTGTTTTCTCCTTGGGAGAACAAAACTTTTTCTTAGCTTTCCCCCTTTATTTTATAAGTCTGGTTAGGTCAATCAGGACTTCTTCAGATGGATGTTTCTTTCTTAAACTATCAGTCACTCTCCTCTCCTCATAAGAGGAAGTTTTGGCTTCCTTCCAAACTTCTCCTCTTCCTCTTTTTATGTTTTAGTTGAATAATATTTTAGATTTTTTTTGTACTAGGGATTGAACTCAGGAGCACTTGACCACTGAGCCACATCCCCAGCCCTATTTTGTATTTTATTTAGAGACAGGGTCTCACTGAGTTGCTTTAGCACCTCACTTTTGCTGAGGCTGGCTTTGAACTTGTGATCCTCTTGTCTCAGCCTCTTGAGCCTCTGGGATGACAGGTGTGTGCCACTGCACCTGTCAGAGTACAACTTTGTCTTCTTCTTCTTTTTTTTCCACATTTTTTTAGTTGTCAATGGACTTTTTTTTAACTTATTTATTTATATGCAGTGCTGAGAATAGAACTCGGTGCCTCACACATGCTAGGCAAGCGCTCTACCATTGAGCCACAACCCGAGCCCAAGTATAACTTCTTAATGTATTTTTAATACTATGTGTTTACCTCTAGATTTGCTTTTATATATCTGCTTGATGTTTCATTTCAGACTGGACTCTTTTCCCCACACACTTTTTCATTCTGGAAAATTCTATACCAATTGAATTCCTTCTGTTCTCTCTGTTCTGTCTTTCTGCACTCTTATTAGATACATGTTGAAATTTCATTTTATGTTCTGTGTCTCGTAACTTTTCTTTCATATCTCAGTCTCTTATTTATGTGGGTTTTCTCATATATATATATATGCCAAATTGCTGATACTTTAAAAAAATTTCTCAAGCCAGCATGGTGGCACACCTTAGTGGCTTTGGAGGCTGAGGCAGGAGGCTTGCGAGTTCAAAGCCAGCCTCAGCAAAAGTGAGGTGCTAAGCAACTCAGTGAGACCCTTTCTCTAAAAAATATACAAAATAGGGCTGGAGATGTGGCTCAGTGTCTGAGAGGCCCTGAGTTCAACACCCCCCAAAAATTCTCCATTGAGTTTTTAGTAATCAATGTTTGTCTTTGATTTCAAAAATTTTCCTTCTACTTTTTCAAACCCATATCTTTTTTTTCACATGCCATTCTTTTCATTATCTCTGAACATTTAAGCATTTTAAGCCCTTATTCACTGAAATTTTTGGCTCTATGGCTCAAAGTTCCTTTTCATGAGTGTTTTGCCTCTGTCTTGGATTAGTTGAGTTTCCTTATGTGCGGTGTTAATTTAAGTTAAGCTTGTCTTCAGCAAAAATTATACCCCCCTCCAAAAAAGAGCTACATTCCATATGTTTGGAATATTCAATATATTATAATACAAATTTTGTCTTTGTTCTGGTGAAGAAACTCTAGGAGTCACTGTTTTTATCCTTTTTTTCCCATCAATATTGACATTTATTTTTTGTTCTTATATGTATCACAGGAAGAGATGATGCCTGAATTTATCTTTGTTCCTTATTTGTGGAGTAACCCATATTTTATGCATCTTCCATTCAAAGATTCCCCATAGAGATGATTTATATTCATTTTTCTAGTAAAAAAAATGAGCTTTTTTGTGGCTGAGGTTTGGGCTGCTGCTATCCCATTGGTGACTTCTTTCCACCTGTGGTAAAGTAGTCAGGTGCTAGCTATGTGGCTTTTGTGACTCCCTGTACTGGTGGGTATAGTTTTACATAACCACCTACCTCCAGGCTTGTAACAGGAGCCCAGTGTTGGCACTTCACCATCTAAGGGACCTTGACAATCACTGACCAATTTCCAAAAAGATTGTGCCAATTTTCAACTTGTAAAAGGGTGTTGGTTACAACCTATTCTTGCCAGCATTGAAGATTATCAGTAAATCTGATCAGTGTGAAGATTTTATGCTTTTCAAGGTGTTTAGCCAGGCAAAATAGTCTTTCTAATTCCATTTGGAAATCTTTTCCTTTCCTTTCTTTCTTTCTGTAGATTCTGAAAGACCATGGAGAGGATTTTCTCGTTGGCAACAAATTCAGCTGGGCAGATATACAGCTGTTAGAAGCTATTTTAATGGTGGAAGAACTTGATGCTCCTGTTCTCTCTGACTTCCCACTGCTAAAGGTACTACATTAACATCCCCAAGAAGCCCAGGAAAACAAGAGCAGAAACAATGACAACAAAATGTGTCTCCAGGTCAATCTCAATACTATTTCAAAATTATTATTTTTTTCAGTCTGGTCATTTTCTCTTGCTTACTCTATAGGGTCTGTTAGGAGATAAAACCTTAGGGAAAAATAGATGTTTTGATTTCTAGCATAAAAATTAGTACTTTCTTCTTGTTTTCTTTTTATGCTTTGAGCATTTTTTTTCCTGATGAAACAAGACTAACAAACAAGCCTGCCTTTGTAGCTTTCCTCTCCAGCTCCTACCAGACAGTCCTGCCCACTTTTAGTCCCGCTGAGCCTGAGCCCTACACAGTCCCTCCATTGCTCAGAGTGAAGTGTGCATGTGGCACTGCTGTCCCTATCGCATTGTCTGACCCTCAGACAGAAGCCTGTCACTGAGGCCCTGACCCAGACTCTGCTCGATTCCTTAGAAACATCTTGTCTCATGGGTGACTGTGGGTTTTATAATTTAAGAATAGAATTTTTTCTTTTTTTTAAAAGAGAGAGAGAGAGAGAGAGAGAGAGAGAGAGAGAGAGAGAGAGAGAGAGAATTTTTAATATTTATTTTTTAGTTCTCGGCGGACACAACATCTTTGTTTGTATGTGGTGTAGAGGATCAAACCCGGGCCGCACGCATGCCAGGAGAGTGTGCTACCGCTTGAGCCACATCCCCAGCCCCAATTTTTTCTTATTATAAAAGAAATGCAAGTTCATATAGCTATGATAGACATTTGCCTTAATCAAAAGAAGAAAAGGGAAAAAAAAGATTTATAATCCCTCCAGCCAAATGTTACTGGCATGAGGGCATGAGACTTCCTGACCTATTGTTATTATTTTTCTTAAAATAGGATTATGCCAAATATTGCTTTGTGGCTTGCTTTTAAAAATTCTTTTCAATTATCAACAAATTTTCTTCTGCAATACTTTTATTTTCACTGGGCAATGGAATAATTTTTTTTTTTCGGAAGAATGAAAGCTATATAAAAAGGGCATAAATTGAAAAGTCTCATTTCCATCACTGCCATCCCATTTTCCTGTCTCCGTAATCATTTTTACAGAATTTTGCATATCCTTTCAGTGCTCCTATTTATGCAGATATCAGCAAATATGAAAATATATTCTTGTTTCATCCTCCACTTTCGTATACTCTATATAAAGTACTATATATTCTGTTCTGCTCCGTTTTTTTTTTTTAAACTAAAAAATACATTCCAGAGATGTTCCCCATCAACACAGGGAACTTCTATTTCTGTTTCTTGTTATATAATATCATTTTAAATTGCTGACTTATATTCCTTGTAGAAATATAATTTATATACATATCACAATTTGTTTATGTAACCAATTCCCCTTCCTGAATATAGATTATTTTCTGTTAAAATTCTGATAACTATTTTCCTTGCTCACAACCCTACTTATTCTCGTATAATAAATTCCTAGAACAAGAATTGATAGGCAAAAAGTATGAATATGTTATAGTTTTTGATATGCACTGTCTGAGTGTGACAATGTCTTTTTATTAAGATAACTCATGCTCAGTACACTGCCAATGGCATCGCTCTCCCAGGAACATCCAGAAATGCATTGAAGGATTGACCCTGTTTCAATACACTAGGCTCTGCATACTAAAGTCTAAGCACTGTCCCATTGTGACAAAGTTCTGATTTTTCTTAAAGGTCATGAGATCTATGGAGGCCCTGATTTTATTATTTCTTGTTCAGGCATTTAAAACAAGAATCAGCAACATTCCTACAATTAAGAAGTTTCTCCAGCATGGGAGTCAGAGGAAGCCGCCCCCAGACAGTCACTATGTTGAAGTCGTCAGGACGGTTCTTCAGTTCTAATGGCAGCAGGTCTCGGGTGGCTTCAGATCCACTTGCAGCATCAGTGCATGCCAGCTATGGGCACACCAGAAACAAATTGTAAATTCTATGAGTGAAACATCTAAAAAGAACAAACTATGCTGCCATCAACAAATGCTGATTAAATGCAGTATAAAATCATTCTGTATGTGAGGTTTTTCTTCAGTTTGTCAATTGTGGATGGAGGTCTAGAATTTTTATGAAGTCAATGTTCTGCATAAATAAATTGGAGGCAGACATATTCAAGGCAGGGAACTACATGCAGTACTCTTCATGCTGTCTGCATCAAGATTCTGACCACTGGGGGAAGAGTGACCACACATTTAGGGGAACAGGATCTCTCTAACACCCACACTGATTTCTGGAAAAAAAAAAAAAAAGTGCCAAAGGGTGAAGTGGGATTAGCTGGTTCTACTTAGTAAGTCCTAGGAGGAAGTAAGGAGGAATGGGAATGTCCAGGGAACCCTATTTTGAAACTTTGAAGAAAAAAAAAAAACTTGGATAACTAGATGACACTTTTCCACCAAAGACTGGGTTTTGCTTTGATTAAAAAAAAAAAAATCCCAGATAGCACTGAGATTAAGATATAACCAATGAATATTCCCTTATACAACTTGACCATAATATTCCTCAGCCTTGATATATTTTCTTTAAGGACTATTGTGTTCCCAAGTTGTATGATTTGGAGTTCAGCCCCACATAGGGCTCATTTGATTGGGGGGATAGAAGAGCTGGTTTAGCGATGGAGCTTCTCTTAAGGACAATGATACAGGCACAATTGTGGTTCTTGGTGGTGTCTGGTCTGGAACAAATCTCCTGCCCGTGGTTTAGAGTACATGACTCTATCTGCTCCAAATCTCGCTGGGACATTCTGTCAATTTCTGATCGTGTATCTGGGTACATATCCTTACTTGTAAAATGATCTGATGACACCAGATTGCATGGCATTTCCTCAGGGCATGACCTAGTACATGAGACCCTGCCCCATTCATTATTCTTTTCCTTTCTTCCGACAATGGATTGATCAACAGAATTATGACAAACCTGGGCATTCACCATTCCCTTTGTTCCAGTCCACATGAACCTAAGTTCCTGCTCCCATCCTGTTTTCTGTATTAGTTGTGTCACTATAATGAGGTACCCAAGACAATTAATTTATAAAGAGAAAAATATTAATTTTGGCTCACAGTTCTGGGTGTTCTAGTGCAAGACCAAGTGGCTTCATTGCTTTGTTGAGGATGGTATATCATGGTGGAAATGTGTGGTGGAGCAAAGAGAGGAAGGATCGGGATTCTACACACCCTCAATGAGGGCTTCCCACTAGGTCCCTCCTCCTAAGGGTCCACAACAGCACCACCTTGGAGATCAGGCCTTTAACACAAGAACTTTTGAAGACTACCTCATCCAATCCACAGCAGCAGATGATTGGTATTTAGCTAATGACCCCAACCTCATCCCCCAATTAGAGAAAGCCGTTGTTGATCAGCAGCTGCTTAATTAAAAAGATACGGAGCAAGACAGAAAGAGACAAGACTACCCAGAAGACTCCCTCTCTGTGGAACAACTTTCCTCTGACCTCTACCAAAGTCAAGTGTCTAATCTTACAGACATTAAGTAGGAAAAGAAGAAGAAATAATTTTCTAATGACTCAAAACTGTACAATATTTTTTTTTTTGGAAATTTCTTGAATTTTCTTTTTTTATAATGATCTAGCTAAATAATCCAAAGAGTTTATAAGGCTACGCAGAGAAAAATAAAATCCTCCCTTCTTCCTGGGCCCTTACTGTTTGGGGCAGTGCCTCCCTCAGACTTAGCCAAGTCTGTGTGGTTGAGCTCCCCAAACTGCCAGGCAATTTTCCAGGGTTCTTGATTTGTCAGCCCTTAGGCCTGACCTCAATCTGGCATACTGACATGTTCTCAAAGAACACCCCAAAAGCACCAGACCACAAACATAGCCAGCCAGCCATCGCCAGAGCTTGTTGCACTGTCGCATGATCTCACAGATGCCACTTGATGTTTTTGCAGTTGCTTCTTGACTAATGATGGATTTGTACTCCGGCAAACCCGTCCTTAGTTGAAATATTGTTAAGACAAAAATGCAAAAGGTCCTAGCTTAGCAGCACAGCACACTGTAGGGCATGATGGTTTCCTGTCATGATCTGAAGCTGTAGCTTCCTGCTGCCACTGCCCAGCCTCACAAGAGAGTTATCTCACTACATACTGCTAGCTTGGGAAAAGATCAAAATTCAAAATTTGAAGTATGGTTTGTCCTGAATTTGTATCACTTTCACACTATCATAAAGTCAAGAATTGTAAGTCAAACCATTGTAAGTCAGGGACCATCTGCACATCCTAACCCTTCCTTTGTGGTTCTTTTTGGCTCCACCACCCAACTAGTAGAAGTAACTATGGTTGCCCAAAGAAAAGTGAACCTCAGAAAAAATAATATCATAAAGGAGTACTCAAGGCCCCACTTCCACTCTCCCATCATGGAGTGTCTTGGTTTTGGACGGAGAGAAGGTCAAGTTTAGGTGTCCAGCTCAAAATACTTCTAGGAATGAAGGGGTGGGGTTACGGGGGGCTTGATCCTATAACCCAGAAGACACTATTATGGAGACACTGTTACTAGCCTTGGTTCAACACTTAGTGGTCTGGCAAGTGACAATCTCTTTTCTTGGGTGGCTATAAATCTGTCCTTGCTTCAGTTAAGGTCATCTTTTCAAAAATTGCCGTTTGGACCTCAGAGAACTGTTTTGGACAATGGCACACATAATGACCCTTCCTAACTTGACCTTGGTAGTTCGTTTATTCTCCCTTTGGGCTCCTTTCCAAACTTTAAAACGTGATTTTAGAATCAAGTCAGAGATGGTTTACTCTCCCTGGAACACCAGTCCTTAGTGGAATTGAGAGAAAGGATTTTGGTTTTGATTTTGGTCTTTAATTTTGTTTGGGGGTGGTTTAGGGTTGTCGTTGATGTTTTTAAGCAAAGAAGGGGACTTTTTCATATGTATTCTTGAAAGAAAGAGAATTTCTAGAGTGTCAGGATTTTCCATATCTCGTGACAAGATCAGGTACCTTCCCAGATATATGGCATTGACTCACATCTTATTCTGATGTCTGGGTGGCCTTAGGTCCTTTCAAGATTCTTTTTTTTTTTTTGTTCAAATGTATTTTCTTTTTTCTTTTTTTTTATTGGTTGTTCACAACATTACAAAGCTCTTGACATATCATATTTCATACATTAGAATCAAGTGGGTTATGAACTCCCATTTTTACCCCAAATACAGATTGCAGAATCACATCAGTTACACATCCACATTTTTACATACTACCATATTAGTAACTGTTGTTTTCTGCTACCTTTCCTATCCTCTACTATCCCCCGCCCCTCCCCTCCCATCTTCTCTCTCTACCCCATTTACTGTAATTCATTTCCCTCCATGTTTATTATCCCGTTCCCCTCACAACCTCTTATATGTAATTTTGTATAACAATGAGGGTCTCCCTCCATTTCCATGCAATTTCCCTTTCTTCTCCCTTTCCCTCCCACCTCTTATCTCTGTTTAATGTTAATCTTTTCTTCCTGGTCTTCTTCCCTGCTCTGTTCTTAGTTGCTCTCATTATATCAAAGAAGACATTTGGTATTTGTTTTTTAGGGATTGGCTATCTTCACTAAGCATAATCTGCTCTAGTGCCATCCATTTCCCTGCAAATTCCATGATTTTGTCATTTTTTAGTGCTGCGTAATACTCCATGGTGTATAAATGCCACATTTTTTTTATCCATTCATCTATTGAAGGGCATCTGGGTTGATTCCACAGTCTAGCAATTGTGAATTGTGCTGCTATAAACATTGATGTGGCTGTGTCCCTGTAGTATGCTGTTTTTACGTCCTTTGGGTATAGTCCTAGGAGAGGGATAGCTGGGTCAATGGTGGTTTCATTCCCAATTTTCCAAGAAATCTCCGTACTGCTTTCCATATTGGCTGCACCAATTTGCAGTCCCACCAGCAGTGTATGAGTGTGCCTTTCCCCCCACATCCTTGCCAAAATTTATTGTTGTTTGTATTCATAATAGCTGCCATTCTAACTGGAGTGAGATGAAATCTTAGAGTAGTTTTGATTTGCATTTCTCTAATTGCTAGAGATGTTGAACATGTTTTCATATATTTGTTGATTGATTGTATATCATCTTCTGAGAAGTGTCTGTTCAGTTTGTTGGCCCATTTATTGATTGGGTTATTTGTTTTCTTGGTGTTAAAATATTTGAGTTCTTTAGATATCCTAGAGATTAGTGCTCTATCTGATATGCTTGTGGTAAAGATTTGCTCCCATTCTGTAGATTCTCTATTCACCTCATTGATTGTTTCTTTTGCTGAGAAGAAGCTTTTTAGTTTGAATCCATCACATTTATTGATTCTTGGTTTTAATTCTTGTACCATAGGAAGTTGGGCCCTAATCTGACATGATGGAGATTTGGGCCTACTTCTTCTATTAGGTGCAAGGTCTCTGGCTTTATTCCCAGGTCCTTGATCCACTTTGAGTTTTGTGCATGGTGAGAGATAGGGGTTTAATTTCATTTTACTACATATAGATTTCCAGTTTTCCCATCACCTTTGTTGAAGAGGCTATCTTTTCTTCAATGCATGTTTTTGGTGCCTTTACCAAGTGTGAGGTAATTGTATTTTTGTGGGTTTGTCTCTGTGTCTTCTGTTCCATTGGTCTTTGTGTCTGTTTTGTGCCAATATCATGTTGTTTTTGTAACTATAGCTCTGTAATATAATTTAAGTTCTGGTATTGTGGTGCCTCCTGCTTTATTTTTCTCTATAAAGATTGTTTTGGTTATTCTGAGCCTCTTAATTTTTACAGATGAATTTCATGACTGCTTTTCCTAATTCTATGAAGAATGTCATTAGAATGCTGATGGAAATTCCACTAAATTCTTATAGCACTTTTGGTAGTATGGCCATCTTGACATCAAGAGCATGAGAGAGCTTTCCATCTTCTAAGGTCTTCTTCAACTTCTTTCTTTAGTGTCCTGTAATTTTCATTGCAGAGGTATTTCACCTCTTTTGTTAGATTGATTCCAAGTTTTTTTTTTTGTTGTTGTTGTTTGTTTGAGACTTTTGTGAATGGGATAGTTATCTTAATTTCTCTTTCAACTGATTTGTCGTTGGAGTATAGAAATGCAATTGATTTATGGGTGTTAATTTTGTATCCTTCTACTATGCTGAATTTGTTTATGAGTTCTGGAAGTTTTCCGGTGAAGTTTTTTTTTTTTGGGGGGGGTCTTCTAAATATAAGATCATGTTGTTGGCCAGCAAATTTTGAGCTCTTCTTTTCCTATTCATATTCCTTTAATTTCTTTCTTTTGCCTAATTAGAGCAAGTAAATTGTTGACAGGAGATTTGAGCACAGGTCTGGCTTGGTCTTGCTGTGCCTGTTACAAACACAATAGCAGAGAAAGGTCAAGGGGGCAGAAGGACCTGCATGGATTTAAATCATGCATGACAAGGACGCAAGTACAGTGGAAAGGGGATGTAGAGAACTCTCAAGTTCTGCTTTAAGCTGTGTCACCTTTTCAGAGGGCTGTAACAGATAGGTAAAAGTAGCTGTTGTTTCCCAGTATTCTTTAAGCCCCCATATTCCCTGTACAATTGCAAAAGAATCCTGTAATCGTCTTGTTATTTCAACTGCTTTTCTTTTTAAGTCTTTGTGATCAAATCTAAAACTATAGTTGCATTTATTATTCCCAGATGGCATCATAGAGAACAGCTTTATGTAGTGACAAAGCATCCTGCCAAGTGTGAAACAAGAGACAGAAGAACCTCAGGCCTAGAAGAGATGCCACAGTTAGAATAACGTGGCTTTCCAGAGACACTTCCACTACAGGGAAGAGCCATCCCTTCTAGGGAATGGGATTGCAAAGGATTTTCAACGTTGAAGATTGTATCATTCCCTAAAGCAAAGGGGAACAGTAAAACACCATGTACTGAATGCTTCCTTTCTGTTTCCAAAAATCCTAGCCAAGGCAAGGGAACAATGAGAACAAGCCTGGATCAGAAAGCCCGGATACATATTATCTTGAAGAACACTGGCTCACGCACATTGGAAACTAGGGAAAGTCCATGTTATCTGTAGAAAGCTACCTTCTTACATGTATGCTGGGAGAATTGCTCCTTGGAATGCTGGTCAGACAAGCAAACTAAGCCCACTAATGCTGACGATGTCACGGCTTCTGCAGCCTAACATATAAAAACCCCTCTCTGAGTGGAGATGGGCACAAAGCTAGGGCACTGTGGAAAGGGTACATGTCACCCATCCAGTCTGCTGCCATTGGCCAAAACACCAGGAGAGAGAGAATGTGTTTCTTGGCAAAGCACCCTGGGGAACAGAGGTGCTGTCACTCTGTCACGGCTAAATTCTTCTTGGAATAGTCAGGGATCTCTTGTAAGCTTCCACCAGAAAATCATGTCTCCAATGCTTCCTTTGGGCACTTTCTTTGTCCTATCTGCAACCTACCCAACTGCCAGGGCACAACTGGGTTGTGGATGAAACAAAGCTTATATCCTCCCAGACAGTTTCTAAAATCCATCTTCTATTTAATTAGGGCCTCCACTTTGAGAAAAAACAAAAGACAAAGATACCCTCAAAATGTCTAGCTTATCTATAGTTAGAAAAGGTAGACATTCATCTCTAAGTGAAATGAGTTTAAGCATTTTTTAAAAATCAGAAGTTGCTTCCTGACTCTAGCATCAAGATGGACGTGCGTGTACAGACAGACGAACCACATGATAGGTTTAGGCATGATGCCTGGCACATAGTGGACCTTCAGGAGAGTTCAATTTTCTTTTTTCTCAATCTAGAAAAGAAGAACAGAGATTTTGTGGGTGGTTTTGAAGATAACATCTGTTTCTGAGTTGGCTAAATAAGATGTCGGAGGCTTTGAAATTGGGAAGAGAGGTGTGTTCAATAGGAGCCTCATGGCTGGTCCTGGGCAGGGAGGCCTCCCTCCCCTGGAATGTTTGTTCAGACTTGCTACACTGGGGGCGGGTGGGGGGGGGTTTGCTCCTTATGGCCCTCGTGGGTCTGATCCTACCATTTGGTTCTGTTCATTGTCATTTAAAAGAATTATGCTTTGAAAAGTGGAATTGTGGGAAAAGAGTTCTTTTCCTGTGGAGAAGGAAAGACAGAGCGAGATCCTCGCCATGCTCAAACACAAATGTCTGTAAGAGAAGAAAGCTCTGCAGCCCACGTTCAGTCCAACCACTCTGGGAATTAACAAACATTTCTGCTAAGAGAAAAAGCCCACTTCCAGGTCAACAGCTCTGGCTCAATATATCTGTGTTTTTTTGCCAAAAGTAAATAATTCAGACTCACAGCTGAACTCTTGCAGCAGCAACAGATGACCGACATTCCTTGCTTCTAAGGAGAGGATACTTGTGACCCCTCACTTGTTGTCCACCAGTGCCTCTGTCCCCGACCCTAGGAGTGGGCGGCTTCATCTAGAGCACACAATCTTCTGTTGGTTTGGCTTCCGAGGCTTATACCCATAATCTACAGTGCAGCCCTGGACAGGACCGTGGGCTGTACCTGGGAACTTACTAGAAGTGCAGTCTCAGGACTCAGCCTATCCCTACCCATCAGAATCCTCATTTTAAAAGACATCCAGGGGCTGGGGATGTGGCTCAAGCGGTAGCGCGCTCGCCTGGCATGCGTGCGGCCCGGGTTCGATCCTCAGCACCACATACCAACAAAGATGTCTCCGCCGAAAAACTAAAAAATAAATAAAAAATTCTCTCTCTCTCTCTCTCTCTCTCTCTCTCTCTCTCCCCCCCCCTCTCTTAAAAAAAAAAAAAGACACCCAGGTTATTTGTGTGCACCTTCAAGTTTGCAACTCCATTTCCCCAAACACACAGGTGAACTTGGCTGTCTGAATAGATCACCACTGTCTCTAGATGGGTAAATGTTCTGTCACCTCCCATCCCCACTTGCCATCCTCTCTATGGGAGGGCCTCCTCCGTCTCTGCCTGCTTTGGTTTGAGATCCTCACTTGCTTCCAGGGGTGGTGTTTTTATTCAAATTCTCAAGCACTAGATCATGGCTTCCTTCTTCCCCTTTGAGTGAGAGGTCTGTGAAGAAAGCGTGGACTTTAGCCACGTGAAAACCTGAGATCTGGCTGTTATAAGCTGGATGATTCAGCAAGTCCTTATCTTTCTGAGGTTCTGACATCTTATCTGTAAAATGAAAACATGACCTCTCTTGACATCATGTACCTGGCCCATATTTCACCTGCTTGCTCAACTTTCCTGGATGTCCCTTGATAACTAGGTCCTTGGGAACCCTGACAGGCAAGGCTCTGATGTCCTTGGGCCCATACCCTCCTTTTATAGTGGCACCAGAGAATTGGATATAGACAGCCCTTGTGATGCAAATGGTGCCTTTTTCAGATAGTCTCATTCCACTATATAATATTATAGTGGAATAGTGTGGTTATATCTAGAGGAAAAAAGTACTTAATTTTGAAGGAGCATATATTTTAGTAAAATGTACCTCCAACAATACAAAAATACATATGTGTAATGATATTTATTAAAGTATTGTTTGTAAGTCCTCAACATTGGAAAAATCCTAAATGTCCCCACACAGGCGAGAGATGGCATAAAAATATGATGCATGCAAACAATGAGATACTTACTTTGAAACTGTAAAATAAATAAACAAATAAATGACTAAATAAGAAAGTGCTTTGTGACCTAAGATGGAGATGAGTTCTGTGATCTGTCATTAAGTGAACATAACAACAACAAAACACAAAGTGCAAAAATATAGCTGTGATGTGCTGTCTTTCAGGTAAGAAAGAAGAGGAGCATTGAAACCTCTCCAAGCAATGAGTGCACACAAGGCCCAGCTCTTGTTCCCCAGTAAAAAGAGATGAGGAATTTTTGAGAAATAACTGAGTTCAGGGCTGGGGCAGAAGAAAGAAAGATAACCCTGGAACATTTTTTTTTTTTTTTTTTTTTTTTTGCTACAAAAAGTAGCTGGAGAAGAGAAAGCTTGTCATAAAAGACCGAGAAGCCAAGATGAAGGAACTCTAAAGGCCAAAGCTGGAATGATTTGAGCAGGTGGTTATACATATATCCAAATAATATATTTACTTGGTTATATAAATAACTGAGCAAAGGAGAAGGGATAGCTCTACTTTACAGAAGAATCCCAGTTATTAATTATAGAATAAACGAGGGAAATAAAAATCACTGTTAGAGGGCTGTGGATATAGTTCAGTTGGTAGAGTGCTTGCCTTGCACACACAAGGCCCTGGGTTCAGTCCCCAGGACCACACACAAAAAAAAATCACTGATAAACACTCTGGTAATATTTGCTGTAGACAAGATCTATAATGAATGCTATGTAGCCAGTAGATAAAAGCTTATTCAGAAGCAGAATATTTACCTAGTAACAAAGTCTCTCCATAAGATATTTATTCATTCCGAAGGGATAGCTTATAACTACAATGGGTCAACCCTGGAAGACATGCCTTTAATCAAGGGATCAAGATAAACATCGACAAGTATGAGACAGGTTATGTCTGGAAAATGATGTCTAGAAACCAAGCACTGAGAAGGTAATGGAGTAACTTCCATGATATTCTGCATAAAATGTATTATCTCAGCCAAACCACAAGAAAACATCAGGCAGATGCAAACTTAGGCACACGAAGTAATTGACCACTTCTCTTTAAAAATACCAAGATGATAAAGGAGAAGGATAGCCTGTCACAGATAGAGGTGGCTAAGTAGACATGACAACTAAATATAGTGTGGGGTATCAGATGACATCCTTGACTAGAAAAAAAATCCCACTTGAAAAACTGATGGAATCCAAGCAAGTCTGCAGTTTAATAAATAGCATTACCTAGTGTTGAATTCCTGATTTTGATCATTGTACTATGCTATTGTAAGGTGTTTATATTAGAGGACCCACGAGGTAAATGGTATCTTGGAACTCTATACCAGTTTTATAATTTTTTCCATAATTGAAATAATTTCAAAAAAATTAAAAGATACACCTTAAATGATTTGTTGATGAAATAAAATGAAATGAAATCTGAGATTCTTTTCAAATTTTATCGAAAATCATTGAAGCAAAGTGAAGGGTACATCTAAGCCTATCATAATGTTCTTGCTGCATTTATACATGTTAGCGAATTTCCATTACAAAAGGGAAGTTATGAATATTCATTAAGCTCCCTCTATGTGCTGGGCACTTTGGTCAGCCATGATTGGCAGTCATGCCTCCAGGAACTCACAGTTGACAGGGCGGAAGCAAGTATTAAACGTGGCAAGTCCAAGAGTGATATGATAGAGGGGGCACAGGACCCCAGGGCAGGGGACAGGAGTGTTCCAAACAGAGTAAACAGTGTGTGCAAAGGCTCAGGCAAGAGGAGCTAGAGTGCAGCCAATAAGATAAGGGTCTGCTAATGACCCCAACCAGGCAGCCAAGGTCTTACCATCTGGGGCTTGGACAACTCAGCCAGATTCCTTGGGCCTATGGAATTATGCAACAGAATCCACAGTTTAGCCCTTTCTACAAAAGTAGATTGCTCCCTCCCACTCTTATCAAATTCCTTTCCTGATAGCACTTTCTTACATTGAGGTTTTTCTTCCCCCATGAATTTTTTTTTTATTCTTTTTTTTTTTAAATCTGCCCTAAACTTTACAGTCTATTTAATGAAATCTTTTGAAAGTAGTGTCCTAAGAAAACTGATGTCCAGTGACCATGACCTTCTAGGACAGACTTAAAATCCTTTGTTAACACATACATTGATAATTCTAAAGGACAAAATTTGCCATTTTCTTTCTAATCTAGCATAAAATTCTGGAAACATGAAAGCCAGGGGAGTGGCTGTTCCCCATTGGACCCCACCCCTGTTCAGAGGGTAAGGGTTGTTAGCATATTAAAGCTGCCAACACACCCACTCAGAGCCGGCCTAGAGGAGCGCAGCAGCCAGGCAGCCTGCACTTGAATCAGGTTGGTACTCCCTTTTTAAAATCTTTGTGAATGTTCTGCTTCACTAGGAAAACATTTTTAAATGTGGTACTTTGTGTGAGCATTTTATGTTCTTATATTGCTTTCTTTGTATACTCAGGAGAAAAGAAATGTTGTCTATTAGTTCTTTTTTTATTATTTTTTTATTTTATTTTTTTTATTAGCTGTTCACAACATTACAAAGCTCTTGACATATCATATTTCATACATTAGATTGAAGTGGGTTATGAACCCCCAAGTGGTAAGGCAAGTGGACCTGGCTTTATTTCTTAGGTGAACTAAAGAACAACGCCCAACTTTTGAACTGTCATGTTCCCAGTCCAAAAGAGAATTTGGAAATACCTTTTATTTGCCAAGTTAAATATACCCCTGGGCTATGCTATCAAAGAACTTAACCTCTTTGTTTCTACTAGGTAGGAAACTTCCATCGCTTTAATTATTCTGTTTAAACGTCAGAATGGCAGTTTTTATAGCCAGAATTGGTTATTTTATTACAATGATCCTAGCTTATTCTACTTTTGCTCTATACTAAGTGTATTCTTAAATAATGATTCCTCTAAAGGAAATGCTATAAAGCAGAATAACAGCTGCAGATTTTGGACCGAACATGACACAATGTACGGTGCTAAAAGACTATGACAACTTCTCTGCTTCATGGACTCACAATTTAGTGTGTGTTCTTGGAAGGAAGAAAATGGTAACCTTTTCAGGCTGGGAAAATTCAAAAATAAGCTATAGCAGAAGGAAACTACTCTGAATATCAGAACTAGGTTAAAATCCAGACTTTATCTTAACTAGCTAAGTGGAAAATCACACACTCTTTCTAGAGTTCAAAGTATTCATTACCAGTTTGGAGGAAGGGCTAACTGACGTCTCAGATCCCATCCACATCTACAACTTGGGAATTCTTAAAGGGAGAGCTTGATGTATCTGTGAAGCTATAATTGGTTTTCATGAGGCACATACAGTCACTAAGTAACAAGTGACAGTCACTAATACCCCCAAATAACTGTCAACATAAAAAGAATAAAATGAATTTTTTTATATAAGAAAGCCTCAGAATCTCAGACCTTGTGAAAAGCCACATGCGTGTTGGGGCCTGTGCAGGGCAAACCAGAATTCATGGAGGAAAAAAAAAACCAACCCCAAATACCCAGAATCTTCTGTGGGAGAAGAGATTAAAATGTAATGAAGGGGACGCACTCTATAGTATTGCTATCAGCAGCTTTTTTATATACCCATGAGGAACAACCCTAATCTAAGGGTAGGAAGGCAGACACACAGGGATTTAGAAAGCTGCTACGGCAGGATGGTACTAACCTAGGCAGAAAGGGCAGACTCTTCATCTCAGCCTGGCATCCTTGTACCCTGGCTCTGGCTTGCTTGAGTGATGAGTCTTAGGTCCAATTCTCAGGAATCCACAAAGGACAGCCACACATTTTGCAGGGTGCATTCTGCTGTGTCAAGTGTCTTCAAGCCTGTGGTCCTGACTAGATGGAGCAGGGACCAAAGCAGATTAGTATCTTGCTCCCTCCAACCATTGTCACTGCTTAACATGCTTGATATGTGGAAACTGTTCTGTGAATGTTAGAAAGTTTGAACGAAATTTTTAAAGAAGAGCAATATATTTACATGGAAAGCAGAAAGAAGGCAATAAAAAAAAAGAAAAGAAAGAAGGAAAGAAAAAGATTACACTAAATTTCCCCTGGCACATTTAAATGATTTTGACATACAGAAAAATCAAATTTCACACATGATAGCTCAGTGGTAGAGCACTTGCCTAACATGGGTGAGGCACTGGGTTTGATCCTCAGAACCTCATACAAAATAAATAAATAAAATAAAGTTTTGAAAAATATATTTTAAAAAAATAACTACTGCATAGAGATAAATATATATGTGCTAAAAAATGAACAACCACAACATCTTGCAAAACACATTTTAAAGTGTTTTCTGACCAAAGGTCTAGCAATTAAAGATATATTTGAAATTGTTTCTCGCTAACCCAAGGCAATTGAATCTTTGCTTTTTTAATGAACTCTGGGCTTTTGTATTCACAGTCCTGATGAAACTTGCCTCACCCCATGGCTGAACTTGCCTGGCCACTGTGGGACCTGCTCTTTCTGGCTCCCTTCTCTGAGCTATTCTCCCAAGCAGCTTGGGATACAGCAGTGATTCTCAGCCAGGGGTGATTTTGCAGACCTAAAGGAGATTTGGCAAAGCCTAGAGATGTTTGGGGTTGTCATGATTGGACAGTGGAGGGAAGTACAGAACTGTGCTTTTGGATGCTGCTTAGTAAATAAACTCCAATTATTTCCTGCAACAAAGAATTTTCCAGCCTAAAATGTCTACAGTGCAGAAAAGCTGGGGATAGGCAACAAATTTCTTTGGCTAGTCCCAGCCAAGTTTATTTCTTACATTTACACCAACACAGAGCACAGTCACATATACAACCTCAAAAGATAACTGGAAATAAAATCAAGGTTTCACCATAAAACATTGACCGTTGCCGTATATGGCACACACGCTGATATTTTCTATGATGATGAAACTTTAAAACATTATCTGAAAAACCATGGTATTGATTTTACAACCCACAAAGAAGTCATGATCCAAAGTTTGCACAATGCTGATCTAGAGAAGTTCCAAGGTTTGGGGGACCAATAAAAGTGTACTTGATGAATAAAAGTATATATATACTTTTTTTTGGGTACTGGGGTTTTGGCAATTGAAACCAGATGCACTTAACCACTGAGCCACCTCCTTACCCCTTTTTATTTTGAGACAGACTCTCACTAAGTTGCTGAGGCTGGCCTCAAACTTGCCATCCTCTTGCCTTAGCCTCTCAGGTCACTGGGATTACAGTTATAGGCCAGCGTACCTGGCATAAAAGTGTATTTGAATGCCAGGTTTACCATATCAGTAACCTGTATAGATATAAATATCTTCTTTTGCAAACTTAGAATAATAAAAATCTATATGAAATAATTTTATGAGGACTAAATGAAGATAAAAATGAGAAACAAAACGTGTTCCCCATGATATAAATAATCCTTTCTTGGATTGTAAAAGAAAGTTCAGTAGTGGAAAAACAGAATTTCAGTATAAAAAAGAAATAAGCACCTTTTCCTGTGGGGAGAATTTAGGTTTGGGCTGCAGTCAGGGAAGACTGAACCTCATTTTAATGCTTTTGAATAAATGCAGCACAGGAGCCAAAGAGCTGGCGAGTAACTTTGCTCCTGTCCCCTTCTTCCTGACAGACACTATGTCCTGTGTCCTGTGGTTTTTGAGGCCTCCTTCCGGGCTGCCAGGTCCTTCAGGTGTAGGATCCAACCTGCTCTGTTCATATCCTCAAAATGAGGGCAAATAGCAATATGAGAGTGGCTTGGTGCAATTTCAGGAGTGGACCAAGGAAGATCTTCCTGGGACTCCAGCAGCCCTTCCATGTAGAAGGCAGATTTTTTTTGTATTGTTGGATTATTAGCCATAAATTAAAGTACCTCTTTCTTCTGTGTACTCACTCATTCATTCATTTATATTTAGTGAAACAAGAGAGACTGCTAATATGGCGGGGAAGCCTGTGCTTCATTACTTCAATGCCCGGGGCAGAATGGAATCCATTCGGTGGCTCTTGGCAGCAGCTGGAGTGGAGGTAGGTTCTAAGTTAGGTTACCTTATGTTGGATCTAAAATTGACTATATCAACATACTTTTCTAAGCTAGGAGAGTTCCATACTAGATAACCTGTGAATGGTCTGCCTTAAATAAAAAAAAGTCCCGTTATTATGAAAGAAATTGACTGACTGACCAAAGGGAAATGACAAAAATCTGCCTGGCAAAGGGCCACATGAACAATTAAAGTACATTCTGTAAATGTATTTTAATTATATAGAATAATGTAAATAATGTACTCTGATCGTATTAAAAGATATTTTTAAAAGAAATCAGAGACATCAAATAATCACAGTGTGTGAAATTTATTTGCATTTAAATGAACTTTATAGTTTGTGACAGAAGCAATTAGAAACTGGAATATTGAATAGGTATCAAGTGAAATTTTAAAATCGTTAATTTTTAGTGAGTTTTTTGTGTGATTTTAGGTGTGATATTGTTATTTTTTAAAAATAGTTCTTAGTTTTAGAGACACCCTGAAGTATTTAGGATGAGATCACATGATACCTCAGACTTATTTCACATGACCAAAGTGAGAGAGAGGATGGACACGGGGAGGAAATAGATCAGCGTGAGTTGGTAATTACTGGAACTAGTGACTGATATGAGGAAGATGCTTGTGTTTTATGTGTATTTTTATATGTACCAGAAACTCACACAATATAAAGGTAAAATGTGTAAGAAACTAAAAGTAATTAAAAATAAAAGCACAGATGAGAGGTGGGAGGGAGTAGAGAGTAACAACCGGCCTTTAACAGTGGAGCACATCTGTTTAGTAATTATTTTGTTGAGCACCCATGAAATGCCAGGTTCTGTGCTGGGTCCTGAGGACACAGGGTGAACAAGGCAGACAGAGTTCCTGTCTTCAGGCAGCCTGCATATATGTGAGGATGCAGACAAATTGGGACTTAAATGAAGAGTGGAAACAAGCATTTTACCTGGTTAAAAGGCCATTGCTGGAATGGAACCACCATTTGATCCAGTTATCCCACTCCTCAGCATATATACCCAAAGGACTTAAAAAAGGCATACTATAGTGCTGCAACCACATCAATGTTTATAGCAGCTCAATTCACAATGGCTAAGCTATGGAACCAACCTAGGTGACCTTCAACAGATGAATGGATAAAGAAATTGTGGTATATATACACAATGGAATATTACTCAGCCATAAAGAAAAATGAAATTATGGCATTTGCTGGTAAATGGATAGAACTAGAGACTATCATGCTATGTGAAATAAGCTAGTCCCCCCCAAACCAAAGACCAATGTTCTCTCTGATATGTGGATCTAACACACAATAAAGTGGGAGGAGGGAAGAATAGAAGTTCACTGGATTAGACAAAGGGAAATGAAGGGAAAGGAGGGGAATAGGGATAGGAAAGACAGTATAATGAGTCAGGCATAACTTTCCTATGTTCATATATGAATACATGACCAGTGTCAACTGCACATCAAGTTCAACCACAAGAATGGGAAGTTGTACTCTGTATATATAATATGTCAAATACACTCTACTGTCCTGTATATCTAAAAATAACAAATAAAAAAATAAATAAAGAAAAAAGGCCATTCCTTCTAACTTTTGAATAGGAAAAGCTGGTAAGGCTCTGTGTTGAGTGCTTCCCCCTAGTGGCATCACTAGGAAAAACAATTTTTAGTCGGATCAGAGGGACCCAGCAACTGCAGAAGGGGTTTCGTGGGAAGGAAGTGAACACTCTCAGGGCAGAGATTTTGTTCTGTGAGTGGGAGCAGAAGAGGATGGTTAAAGGGTGTGGTCACGTTCTGTGAAGGGAATTTTTAATGTGCTCCCTTGCCCTCATACGGGATTACACTTTCTCAATTCCTTCATAAATGCCTGAGAATTTTTAGCTTGATCCTTTCTGAATTTCATAAAGAAGCAAGTGCACAAAATCTCAAAATACTGTAGTGCCATTCTAGGCAGATATAGATATAGATATAGATCTTCAGTACCATATATATCTTTTTATATGGTACTAGGGATTGAATTTGGTGGTGTTTTAGCATTGGGATACATTTCTATCCCTTTTTAAAAATCATGCCCTTTACTTGGTAGAGCTAATCTGAAGTTCCAAGTGGTCCTGATCAGACTCTTCTGTGTGTACTGCCAAACTCAAGAAATTTTAACCTCTCCATATTAATTACTGGACAGGGACTAATTAAGTTTTAAAGGCTATGAAGTTATACAGTGAACAATAAGAACTTCTTGACTTTTTCTGTTTCCAGTTTGAAGAGAAGCTTATAGAATCTCCAGAAGATTTGGATAAGTTAAAAAATGGTAAGACCATCTGAATGTTCTTGATGAAGGTGTCCAGCAAAAGGTTGAAATACCAGGCAATGATATGGTGTATGGTGGGGTGGTAGCTAGGGATGGTAGAGAGGTAGAGTCCGGGTAAAATGTAAGGGTGGGACTCCTTGAAAAGATCTGGCAACTCTCGCAGGGTTAAAAAGGGCTGAACCTCTCTGAGAATTGCTAAGGAATCATTCCCGGGCCTTGTGTGTACCCTCTCCTTGCTTTCTCATCCTTTCTACACCAGAATGAGCAGTTGTCAGCTCAGGATCCTATATGTCCTCTCATCCAAGCACACACAGGGATATGCATTAGATGGCAGGAGGGGAAATAGATAAGGCAATTACCTTAAGTTTTTAAATTTATGACTTGTCACAATATCCCAGCAAAACTGAAGACTTGAAAGAGCCTAGAAAGGAACCTCAGCATAAAAAACTCTCAGAACCTAACTTAAATGTCAAGAACACCATGAAACTTAATTTGGAAGCTTCCCACTTAAAATGACATCTGGCTGGCAGCCCTGCCACAGCCCCTCCTAACCTTCCTAAAATATCCATGAAAATGTATTAAACACACACACACAGGCACTTAGTATGTATTTAGATGGGAATAAAAGACAAATAAAATAAGCTAAAAAGTAAAAGGATAGGTGAGGAAAAAGGACTATAGGAAGCTGAAAATAAAATGCTATTTTACTTGAAAAGTTACCAGGCAATATATTTTTTTTTCATTTGTATCTTCAGTGATTTCAAGGAACATTTTCTCATCATGAATGAATGGGACCCATAGACAGTTCATTCTCTTTTTCCTTTTCTCCTTCCACAAGATGGGAGTTTGATGTTCCAGCAGGTGCCCATGGTGGAGATTGACGGGATGAAGCTGGTGCAGTCCAGAGCCATTCTCAACTACATTGCCACCAAACACAACCTCTACGGGAAGGACATGAAGGAGAGAGTCCTGTATGGCGTATTTTCTGTTCTCACACCAAGAGATAACAAGGGAAAGATTTAGGCTCTTTCTTGGGTGAACAGGACCATGACAGCTGGATCATGACTGGCATCAGGCTGGGCTGGGCAAATACAATATGGCAGAGTCCTATGGATATGAGGGAAGAGGAATCTTGGAGTAGGTTCAATGAGTGTCATTATAGCAGAGGATGATGTTCTCAGACTCAGCACAGGGACAGAGTTTTAAACACTGATAAGCCATGAAGTCATGAGGATAGTAGAATCATGATTCTAGGTGCTCAGTCCTAGAGGTTAGACTCCAGCTAATAGCATAGGACAAAGACTATCATGTTTGATGGTGTCAAGGAGGAGTCCTGGGGAGGGAAGGATCCAAAGGACTGATTCCTAATTTCCAGAAATTATAATAACGATGACCAGGAACCTAAATTACCAGCTTATGTTATGGATGGGTCAGCTCCATGGAAAGTGAGTAGAGGCCGGTACCTAAGATAACAGGGTTTCCTCAAGTGTTTCATGAAGAACTAATGCAGCTAGACTGATTCTGCACCATTAAAGCTGGGGTGAGATTTTCCTCCCTGTTGTGATATAGCTGCTTGATTAAAAACAAAATTGTTTATGAAACTGTGGGGTCCTCCAAAGAATTACAGAATTATCAATGACCCAGCCATTCTAGTATGAGGTGTATATCCATAAGAAATGGAAATACATTTTTTACTAATATTCATATAGAAATGTTCTTGGCAGCATTATTCATAAATTTTAAAAAGTGATAACATCTCAAATATCTAACAAAGGATGAATGGAGGAATAAAATGTGCTATAGCTAAACAATGGAATAGTATTTGACCATGAGAAGAGATGAATTCCTGTTGCATCTACAACATGGGTAAACTCTGAAAACATTATGTAAAAGAAACCACACCCCAAAGAGGCCTTATATTCTGTGATCCATTTATATAAAATATTCACATTAAAATCCATAGAGGCAGAAAATAGATTGGCAGTTGCCTGGGGCTGTAAGGAGTGGGGGAGGGGACTCACTACCAAAGCACATGATTGCGAGGAGGGGGATTTGGAGTGATTGAAATGTTCTGCAATTAGAGAATGTTAATGTTTCCATAATTCTATGAATATACTAAAACGTGCTAAATACTATGCTTTAAAGGGGCAACAATTATAGTGTGTGAATGTGACAAGAAAGCCATTACTTCAAAAGAATTGTAAAAAGTCCAGTTTGAAATAGCAGAAATAAAGGTCTCCTAGGATATGTATTAGTTGTAACTGAATAAAATATTGCACCAAATAAATAAAGGGATATTTTAGGTGGAGTCCTGGGGAATGGAAAGAAGCCCAGGGTGGGGAAACAGCATGTGAAAAAATTGTGGAAAAGTGTTTCATGAGAAATAAATGGGAGAACTTCTAACCTTGAACAGGAAAATGAGCTTGGGCTATGTAACAGTATAAGAGAGGAGCAGGAGTGTATTTGAGAAGCTGAGTAAGGGCCCCTGCCTTGACTTACTCAAAGGTGGGACATTAGCCATTTTTTGATAGAATAAACCACAACAGAGAAAGTAAACCCTATGTTTATTATCTGCAGTTAAATGTAGTATTCCACTATGTTGTCTCTGATTAGTGACCCTGGTCAAGCTACTGATGCTTTGATGAGTAGAACAAAAATTTAGATATATAGGTACCCCAATAGATTGTTCTAAGAAATAAATGTTGACACATAGTAAAATCATAACATAATGACTAGCACATAAAAAGCACCCACAGGACGGGAATTATTTGGCAACAGTCTGAAGCTCTACACTCTGAAGTTTTTAAACATTAACATCTAAAGAAACATTGACTTTTGGATGTTTTTGTCTTTCAGGATTGATATGTATACAGAGGGTATGGCAGATTTGAATGAAATGATCATGCATCTGCCACTGTGTCCTGCCGATCAAAAAGATGCCAAGATAGCCTTGATCAAAGACAGAACAAAAAATCGTTACCTCCCTGTCTTTGAAAAAGTGAGTGAATCTGATCAGTTTGGGGCACTGGGTTCAGTGGACAAGAGAAAAACAGAACTGGGCATTTATAGACATTGATTTTCACTTCCAGAGAGGCTTCTTGAACACCAGAGCAATGCCCTGACTTGCAAGGCATTTTATAAAAAATGGACTGTGAAGATGCCTTGTGTAGTTATATCAAAGTTATCATTTTTCACAAAAGTTTAATTTATTAGGCCCCAATCTAGAATTCAATATTTGATGGAATGTCATGGTCACAGCAATTGGGCTGTAGAAGACTCTGAACCACAGTAGAGGTTGACTAGATGCTGCAGAACACCTGGGGCTTTAATTCCAGAGCAACCTGGTGAAAACGATGCATTGCAGAATACTCTGGCACCCTGTGTGAATAGGGAGACGTGATACTGGCTCATCAGAGGAATTTGGGAGAGTTTCAAGGATGGATGAGAAGTCTCTAAACAATGATAGTGGCAGAAGATGGACCGTAAGAGACAGATGAAGAGATGGTATAAAAAATCATTTTATAGGATTTGGAGACCGGCTTTCAGACTTGAGGGAAAAGCCATGCAAAGTAAGGAAATGAAGGTCCATCATTACATAGTGCCTAGCTGGATTAAGATTTCCCTCTGAAGGTAAATTGAGGACATTTCAAGGACAAAACTAGTGTAACTGATGCTTGGTAACAATTAAGAACAAAAAATGATTACAAACGATATAGTTATCAAACAAATAAATTGTAGAACTAGCATTCTCTCTCTCTCTCTCTCTCTCTCTCTCTCTCTCTCTCTCTCTCTCACACACACACACACACACACACACACACACACAGTCTGGAGGGCATTTACCAAAACATTTAACAGTGGTTCATCTTTAAGAGGTGATGGCAAATGTGTGTTTCCTTTTTATACTCTATGATTTTCACATTGATAGAATGTTTAAATAAATACCACATATTTCTGATACATTTTATTATGCCAATTTCATACATCCAGAAAAGTTGAAGTAAGTGTCTAACGAATGCATAGTTCCACCTAGATAGCAGAATTAACATCCTATGATGTTGACTTCATCATATGTGTCTATCTCCCTACAACCCTCTCCATCAGTTAAACATATTATTTTTCATGCATTACAAAGGAATTTGCAGACATCAGTACGGTTCACCCCTAGGGAATTCCTCATGTAGATTATATCATAGTGTACGTTAGGAGTTACAGCTGATTTTGCAAAGGAGGTAATGAATTCAAGTTCACCCAGGTTTACTTCAGATCCCAGAGAGATAACAAAAAAATGACGAGAGCAGACAAGAGGAAAAACACAAACTCTAAGATTGTCTTTCCCTGGGGGAAGGGTGCTTCCATGAAGGTGGAGCCAGTACCATAGGACATGGGAGAGAGAGAGTAGAAGGTCAGACACATCCTGAAACTTCAGGGCTTCATCCTTTTAGAATGTGGAGCAGATAGAAACATGTTAAGCCCGTGGCATGTGTGGAAGATCCAGGCAGGGGAGAGGACACTCTCAGATCTCAGGGCTTCACCCTGTGGGGCGTGGGGCAGACAGGAACACGGTCAGCCCTTGGTGGATGCAGAAGATGCAGGTACTATTGGGAGGTATGAATGATACAGGGATGTGGGGATGAGAATGAAGGTCCCCTGGGCTTTAACAGAGGAGGGAACAGAGCCCCACTTTGCACAGTCTCTCATGAGTCAGGGGGCCTGAAGAAAGATCTACAGCTCCACACCTGTCCAGGAGGTAGGAGGGGTTGAGTTGGGCTGAGAAGCTTGGGGCAACTCGAGGTACCAGCTAGCTGTGCATGTATTCACAATCTCACTCCTTGTATTCTGCAGGTATTGAAGAGTCATGGACAAGACTACCTTGTTGGCAACAAGCTGAGCAGGGCTGACATTCACCTCACTGAACTGCTCTACTATGTGGAAGAGGTGGACTCCAGCCTTCTGGCCAACTTCCCCCTGCTGAAGGTGATCTACCTCAAGTCCTCAGAGAGGCAGCCCTACATCTCCTTTCACGAATCTCATTATTTGAACCTTTGAGTTGGTGAGGTTCCAACCTCCAGCCTTCTCAAGACCTTCAACTCCTCCCCCTGGCCTCCAGAGTGAACTTCTAAACCCTGGATTTGAAGCATGAAAAACATCTTGTTAGTTGGGTTTGGTGGTACCTACTTGTAATCCCAGCTACCCAGGAGACTGAGGCAGTTCTAGGCCAGCCTGTGCAACTTATGGAGATCCTGTCTCAAACTAAAATAAAACAGGATGGGAGTGTAGCTTAGTGGTAGAGTGTCCTTGAGTTCAAACTCCAGTGTCTCAAAGGAAAAAAAAGAGAGAATTTTGGAATATATCTCAGGAAATCTGAGAGGTGAATGCTACTCAAGAAAAATATTTTGCCTTTTATTGTGAGAACCCAGGGCCCAATGCACTCGCTCCCTCCCTCTCCCCCTGTCCCACTCTGTCTCTCTCTCTGGTCTCCTGTTCCTTGTGGGCTCTGTTCCTGATTCCTCTGGGATTCCTTTATCCCAGGTGTGCCCTTGTCTTTACATAGTGAGTCCATCTGAGCAAGTGTCTTTCACCGATCTCCTGCCTTTGGTTCTGACTCTTAGACACTGTGTTTCTCACGCCACAGTTTCCCACCTCATCTAGTTTCCCATTTCTTAACAATCCTAACTTTTGTCTCTCAGTGTGAAAATTGGTTGACACTTGCCCCAGGTTAAACTTTAATATTTTCTCTTCACTTCCAACTCAATTTCCCCATGTCTTAATTGTTTTGGATACTTGTCTCTGTTGATATCTGAGCAACATGTTGCTCTTCTTTGAGAAAGAAAAATGAATCTATAGGATTCAGGTCTAAGAAGGCAGTGGAGACTGTAAACTGAATAGTCTTAAAACATACCTTTCAAAAATATGCCATTGAGCTGTTTCCTCCCTCTAATCTTCTTTATTATTAGATATCTGTTTCTAATGTTGCTGATGGTGGGACTTGGTTTGTCTTTGTCTAGAAGAGGTGCAGATTCCCCGGGGTTGTGCTAATAGTTGGTTTAGACTTTGGACCCCTCCCTAAGACTATGATTTTTGTGTTGCAGGCCCTGAAAACCAGAATCAGTAACCTCCCCAGTGTGAAGAAATTCCTGCAGCCTGGCAGCCAGAGGAAGCCTCCCACTGATGAGAAAAAGTTAGAAGAAGCGAGGAAGATTTTCAAATTTTAAGAAAGCTGGCATTGACCAAGACCAGCATACCAAATTTCTAAAGTTTTGCAATAATGAAGTGCTTCACCTAAATGTTGATCTTGGCTTCTATTAAGAATATAATGATGTTTTCAAATTATGCATGATAATCAAATAATAAAACTCCTTGGAGAAGACTTAATTTAAACTTATTCCCTTCATCAGGATCTAATATGAAATCAGATTTCTAATCTTCTTCTAACATGTCTCTTTCTTGGAATTAAAATCCTAATAAAAAATAAAAATATAAAAAAACACAAAGGCTGAATGTTTTCTGTAATATGCAGATGCTAATTCACGATGGGGGGGCACTAGAGAAGAAGAGAGTTACCTTAGATTAGGTAGAGGGTAGTGAAGCAGGGGAGAGAAGGGGACGTGGGGATAGGAAGGATAGTAGAACGAAACATTCATTATTCCTTTATGTGTTTATGTGACTGTATGACCACTGTGATTCTACAACGTGTACACTCAGAAAAATAAGAAATCATATCCCATCTATGTATGACATATCAAAGTGCATAAACACATTCTATTATCATGTAGAACTAATTAAAATAAATAAAAATTAAACAAAAAGAAAACAAGAAAAAGTACAACTCAAAACAATTTGGAAACAAAAAAAATAGAGATTTTTGTGGATTGTTTTTCTTTTCCAAGAATTGTTCTATAACATCTGTCAGACAGTTTATTAAAGAGTCCGGTTTAGAAGGTTTAGAAATATACATTTGAAATTCTCAAGTATGAATAGGAAAATGGTTATCATTTGGGGTAATCGAATAACAAAATTTTCTTCTTGTCTTGGAGAGCTATTTTATTTCTAATTAAAAAAAAAGTTTAGTTTTTAGTTAGCTATTTGCCCCCAATTCACCTTTAACTGGGTGTACTCTATTTGACTCGGCCATGTGATATGAAAAGTTTTCCAGCAGGCCATCTGCTTGCTGTATGCAGACGTCCTTACCTGCTGGGTTAATAGAGGTTTTTCATCTGTCATAGACCTTCATCTAATTCATGGTCATCCCACAGGAAGTTTCTTCAAAAGGGCAGTTCCCAATGCCTTGCACAGAGACATTCTGAGCACATGACCAGTGCCAGAGGGAGCTGAGGAGTTCATGCTAACGTTGCTCTCTCTGTAGGAGTAGTGACAACATAGCTGTGGATTGGAATTTGTCAAGATCACAGACTTGAAATCCCTAATGGACCAGTGAAAGTGACATTCATCTGCGTAGTTCCAGGAATTCAATTACTTCTCAAACCTCTACCTCCTTTTGAGAAAGAAGCTGCCCAGTCCTACCAGACACAATCCAACCACTACACGATATGGCACACAATAGTTCTAGAACTTACAGGTGAATCAAAATCTGTAAGAACGTTTGGATTTATACGGAAGAATGACCTGGATTTATAACTTCACAAAATTAAGCACAGTAATTATCTCCTTGTGAACTCTTGTAGTCTCAGGTTAAGGAGTATCTGTTAATCTCTGCCCTTTGCCAAGTTCAACATATGCCTGTTCTTTCCAAGTTTCTCTTCCTCGGTCCTATGTACCCTCAGTAGGGCCAGCTCACTTCTTTATTAGTTCTGTTTGATCTGTAGAAAATTGTTTCTGATAATCTAGACTGGCTGATGCCATGTCACAGTTCTATTATTTAATGCCTCTGTAGCACTCCTTTACATGAAGAAAGATCAAAGGGAGAAACTATAGACACCTGTGCACTCTGTTGAGAGCCACAGCCGATGGGATGGCGCCTAGCATTTTGCCAGTACTGAGTTCCGGTTGAGCTCCTGCGGGGATTCCTGGAGAGTTCGCGTTGGTTGGTGAAGTTCCGGTGGAGGGAGTTCTGGTTGGTGTGTGGTGTGTTCCTGGAGTAGCCGCGTGGGTGGCGTTCGGGAGAGTTCTTGGGGAGTGTGCTGGTGAAGTTTGGAAATAAAGTTTGTTCCTGCTTGAGTGGCTAGTGATTTGTGCCCAGCCAGACTGCGGCAGCGCTCAAACATTTCTATAAATATCTTGCACCCCTATTGAAGCATTCCAAGCGATACTGTAATACAACCATGTGAGAATGCTTGCTAAAATTTTACGGCAACTCTCTGCTCTCCGAGCAGTCACAATTTATTGAAGACACAAATACGCATATACGTATGTATTCAAATTTAGTTATTTATTTTAATAAGAATGAAGTAGTCTGTCAGGAGAGGTAAATTCTAGTTCATTCTTTGCCACTCATTAGGTAGGTGACAAGTCACATTTTCTCTCTGGTATTCAATCATTTATGACAAACCTAGAAAATGACTAAGGCAGGGATTCTTGGCTTTGGCACAACTACCCTTATGGATCGGGTAATTCTTGGGGGTCTGTTTATTGCAGTATATTTAGACTCAGACTAAACCTCTACTCAGTTGATGCTGTAACTTCCTGATCCTCAAATGCTGATAAACCAAACTGTCTCCGGACATTGCTGCATGCCATCTAGGATAGAGGCCAAAATCAACCTTGGTCAAGACTCACTGGACTTCTCAGGCACTAAAACTCAGAAAACTAGATAATCACTGGAGCACATGTGCAATTTTTTTTTAAAAAAAACCTCTAAAATCACTGAGATAGAATGTATAACATCACTGTAAATTAGAATATAAGTGTCATAAGTGCATTGGAATAAGTGTTAATATTGGTGGAGAAAGTTATAAGAGACTAACAGTTTCAGTGAGATCCTCTTTTCTGTATCCAGATTTTGGAGCTGTCAAAATCACATTGTAAGTTGGTACTGAGAGTGAGATTTTCTCAAAGATAAGATGAAATCCTAATTTGAAGGGGAAGTGGATAGACATTTGAGGGGTATAGTATCCACTGCACCTGAAAATTGAGAGGCTATCTTAGCAGGTAGGACTCACCTGGGCAGAAGGGGAAGGGTCCTTGGTTCTCTTATCCTGGCAGCCTTCCCCAGGCTCTGACTAGCTTGGTTAGGATTTCCAATCATGACCCTTGGTTGGAAATCCTAGGAACCCATAAAGGGAAATCACTGCAGGGTACATTTTACTATGCCAGGTGTCCACCAACCTGTGGTAATGATTAGTTTTAAGCCCCTTTTAGGTCACCAAATTGGGCTAGTGTCCCTATCAGCCTTCATTATTGGTTGGCAGGTGGAAACTACTCAATGAGTATTAGGAAGCTTAGTGAAACTCTTTTTTAAAAAAAGAAAACATAAATCATAAATAAGGAATTATAAAAGGACCAGCAAAAAGTCTGTTTCCAGTTAAGGAACAATGGAGACAAGTGATCACTTTCATTGAGCGTTCAAGGAGACCATCCCTAGGGTTAAGACTAACTAGAGAGAGAAACAGTAGGTCTCCCAACACAAGGATGGAAACCATGCAACAGGACCTGGAGCAGGAAAGGCTCAGAGCACCTCAAGTAGGGGTCAGCAGCAATGGAGATCTTGACTGAGGATGAAGGCCCATTGAGAGCACAGTATAAGCGTTGGGAACCAGAAATCTGGTGCAGTCCTGGTACCAAGCCAAGCTGTGTTTGTGATGTGCCAGGCCTCCCTGCACCTTCACTGATAATTTTATCTAAAAGTTTGACTGATTAGTGAATATCATTGACCTCTCTGCACAGGAGATTAATAATAATAATAATAATAATAATAATAATAATAATAATAATAATAATAATGGAGTCCTTATTTGGCCTATTGGAGAAAAGTCCAAATACATATCTCATTCCTATCAGAGCTAGATTACAAATGGATTTATAGATAGAAAGTTGGACAGAGAGATATATGGAAGAGGGAGGACTCATGTGTTACCCAACATGTGTAACTTCTCACCCATGCTCAGACCTTCAGACAGGAGGAAATTCCCATTTATTGAAACACTTTTAGGAATTTTATGTCCATTATTTCATTTAACATTTTCTCAACAGTCCTTCAAAGAAAGTATCCATTTCTCTTTATTTTCAGAAGAGGGTTTGAGCTCAGAATTTGAAAAACCTTCCCAAATTTGCATCTCTCCCAAAGGAAGGAGTTGGAATTTATGAAAAGTTATCTATGCTAAGGCCAAGGCCAACATCATTCTAAATGGAGAAAAATTGAAACCATTCATTTAAAAACTGGAATAAGACAGGGATGCCCTCTTTCAAAATTTCTATTTAACATAGTTCTTGAAACTCTAGCCAGAGCAATTGGACACACAAAAGAAATTAAAAGGATATGAATAGGAAAAGAAGAACTCAAACTATCACTATTTGCCTACAACATGATTCTATACCTAGAAGACTCAAAAAATTCCACCAGAAAACTTCTAGAACTAACAAATGAATTCAGCAAAGGTGCAAGATATAAAATCAACACCCATAAATGAAAGGCATTTCTGTACATCAGTGACAAATCCTCTGAAAGAGAAATTAGGGAAACCACACCATTTACAGTAGCCTCAAAAAAATAAAATACTTGGGAATCAACTTAATGAAAGAGGTAAAAGACCTCTGCAATGAAAACTACAGAACACTAAAGAAAGAAATTAAAGAAGACCTTAGAAGATGGAAAGATCTACCTTGTTCTTGGATAGGCAGAATTAATATTGTCAAAATGACCATACTACCAAAAGCACGATACAGATTTAATGCAATTCCAATCAAAATCCCAATGACCTTCTTCTTAGAAATAGAAAAATCAATCATGAATCATGAAATTCATCTGGAAAAATAATTCTTCTTTTTCTCTCCTAATGAAACAGGCTCAGACTCATAACTGCTTTAATTTACATTGGAACTTTTATGGATTAAATTCCTTTCAAGACAAGCCCATTTTCTTATAGAGGTAAACACACACACACACACACACACACACACACACACACACACCCACACACATCTCTATGTATTTTTTTCTAATGCTAAATTCACTCATTTTTATTGTCAATGTAAAGTCAGAGTCACTTTTATTAATTTTTTTCTTCCTATAAAAACATAAAAACCTGACAGAGAAAGGAACTCATGAACTTGATGTTTCCCATTTCCTTCCCTTTCCACCTTTAGGTGGTTACAGGATTCTGGGAAATATAAAACACATCCTCAGAAAGAAGCATAGAGGGAGGGAGGGTTCCACACTGGAGTGGAGAAGCCCTCACCTGGAAACAGAGGAGTTCAAACAACTGAACACTCACAGTGTGTGAGCAGGAGAGTGGTCAACCCTCCTCACCTTCAGTGTGCTCCTCTGCAGTATGACGCTAGAAACTGTCCCCAGGTGTTTGCAGAGGGGACACTCATAACTAGCATTGACCATGAGTGAGGAACCTGTGTGAGACTCCAGCAAGTCACCCAGTCTCTCTTGGTCCCACTTTGTCCACCCAGCAAGGCTTCATGGGGACCTTTGTCCCAGGCTTGGCGTGGCCTTTGGAAGCCTCCACATTCAGAAGTTGGAAAGAGCATCATGATGGAGCCTTATGTAAGGTAAAACTCACTCCCCTGTGTAACAGGATCCTTAGTGAACAGCTGAGGGAGCCCAGTGTGAGGATTAGAATCACGTGACACTCATCCCGCACAACTGAACACACCTGGCACCTGGTGTGGGCTTCATTCTCCCTTCCCTGCTGCTGAACAAGCCTTCTCTACTTCCCTCATAAGAAAGTACAATGGTCTTTCTTACAGACTGAGAGTTGGTTCAGTATCTTTCTAAAGAATATCCAATAATTCAATTTTTAAATTAACTTTAAATTAAAAATCTTAAATTTGTTAGATTTTTTTTGAGTTCCACATTAAAATGTGTTTATTTAAAATTCAATCACACATACTTTTTTTTTTAAATAAAAAACTTCATTGGCTCACTAGAAATGTTCTTGTTCAGATCATCAAACATTTGCAAGAAAAATTTGAATGTTGTCTAAATGGTGTGCAATTTAGGGAGATAATCTAACTATGCCTCCCTGAGTCCTAGCTTTGGGGTTCCTAATTCCAATGAGTCTTGTCTTTCTGTTTGCACTCGTGATTGAACTAGTTATGTTCTTTGATGGAGCCATTGGGTTACATTTTCTGGTTCTATGCTATCTATTATCCACATCCCACGCCACTTGGAACAGAGCAAGGTTATCATCTTTCTTTGCCTGGACCCAGAAAATGAATTTCTTTCAATTTTAAATGCCTAAATGAGTGTAAACATGTGCACACACTCATGTGCAGAACATATACCTACACTTTCCAGACGTAATTCATTCTGATACTTTTATTCTCTTCCTTTTTAAAACTTACTATATTTTATAATTCACTGAAACATTGCCATGTATATTTTTAAAAACACTAACATGGAAAATAAAACCAAGACTTTTGTTTGGAATAGAAATGAATTTGAATGATGGGGCTATCCCTTAAAGTTACTTTAGAAACCTCAGTGTATCTTCAGCTGTAAAATAATAATAAAATGCACCTTCGGCCATTATTGTAGGATAAACTGAAGATAAGTTTGTGGAATGCCCATTATGTTAGTCAGACTTTCATTGCTGTGATTAAAATACCTAACAAGTACAACTTAGCGGAAGAAGTTTATTATAGCTCAGAGTTTTGCAGCTTTAGTTTACAGTGGGCTGACTCCATTGCTCTGGGCCCAAGGTGAGGCAGAACATCATAGTGGAAGTGTGTAATGGAGTGGTGTTAATTCATTCATTGCGGTGAGAAAACGGGGTGGGAGAAAGGGCCACAAGAAAAATTCTTCTAGAGCATGTCTCTAGTGACCTATATTCTCTAGACATGCCTACCTGCATACAGTTACTACTGAGTACATCTAAACTAGGATGGACTGATTAGATCACACTTTTCAATCATTTAACCTTTGAACATTCCTGCATTACCACAGGAGACACCTCATGTACAAACCATAATAAGCTAATCCTGGCTCCTAAAATATCTTGTCCATCTCACAATGCAAAATCCATCTCCAAGAATCTCTGTAGTTTTAACAGTTGCAGTATTGCCCAAAAGTTCAAGTCTAATATTTCATCTTAGACTCTAGGCAAACTCTTTGCTGTGAGTTCCCGTGATGGTCAAGAGCAAGTCACATATATCCAATATACCACAGCACAAAGTAAACAGTCCCATTCCCAAATGGAGGAAAGGGGGCACAGAAAGAAGAAAGAGAACCCAAACATGACAAAAACCCAGGCAGGCAAGTGGAAAACTCCACATACAGCATCTAGAACACATGGTGGTGAGATGCGCCCTCTGAAGGGCTTTAACAGCCCTACTCTGTTGATGACCTTGTCAGTTGCAGCCTTAATGGCCTCTCTCTTATCTTGGCTTTCTCTGAAGCCAGCAGCCTCCCTCAGTAGCCAAACCATGTTACCGACATCTCTTAATTCCTGGGGTCTCTATTCTAATTCTGGCTTCACCTTCACAGTCCCACACATCACTGTCTCAGGAGCAGCCCACAGGGACTCTAACTTTGCTACATTTTGCCTGGTCTCCCAAGCCTTCCTTTGAAATCTCTGTGGAAGCCTCTATGCCTCTTAACTCCTGCATCCCAAATTCCTACTGATTCAGCACCACAGGGATAATGCCAAGGTCTTCCACCAGCCCCTGCAGATGCTGGGCTCCCTGGATCATGGCTGCAACAGCTTCTGAGTGCCTGGGCAGCTGAACACAATGAAACAAATTCCTAGCCCCCCTCCTCTTGCAAGCAGGGTGCCCCCAGGATCTCTTCTCAAACAAAATTTCCTTTCCACATTCTTTAGCCTGCAATAGGTGTGGTCTTGCAAATCCCCAAGATGTCCTCAAGCCATCATTCCTATTGTCTCTGCAAATTACTTAGCATCTCCTTAGAGGCCAGAATATGATTCCACAAGTTACAGAACCATATTCCAGCTAGACTCTATTGTTAGAAGTTGAAAAGATGGGAGAATAGCTCTTATGTTCAATTTTATAGCAATTAACCAAAACAAGGATGCTTTTTAGAACAGCATAGCCTAAAAAATCCAAATAACTTTGACTAAAAATTTGATTCTAAGGCTTACATAAGACTTATTAATAAAAACCTTATAATTTAGGAGGTCTTAAATTGTTTCATGTTGTCATAAATGTAATTTGGATTCAAATTTCTTTTTATAAATTGAATTTGTTTTGTTATAATATTCTGCTTTAGACAAAATTTTTAGCATAAAGATTATATGATCTTGGATTATGTGGGTATGTTTATGTGTGCTACCTTCAGGTACATGTTATAAGATATGTTTACATGATAAAAAAAATCCAAGAAATGCCATTTAAATAGATCTAAGAATAAATGAACATTCATATAAATTCAAGCTGTTACATTAACCTGAATGCCTTTAGTTCACCTAACTTTGACAAATGAGTTAATTTAAGTTTGGTAAGATAAAAGTAAAGATGTCTTTAAAGTCATTAACATGTTTTTGCCTCGGTTGCTAAATATAAAGATTATATTTCTCTCTGTTAAATGTTTAAGATACAATGTCTGTTGCTTTCTATGTTGTTAGTACAGTAACTTTTTGGAATTCTTTACCAAAAAAACAAAAACAACAACAACAAAAACCCCTTAAAATGTTAATTATGCTTGTCTGATGTTTTGGCTTTCTTGGGTAATTTAAAAATAGCTGTTCATGGTATGGGCATAAAAACAGACACAAAGATCAGTGGAATAGATTAGAAAACACAGAGACAAACCTACACAGAGTAGAAGAAACACACAGACATGAACCTACATGAATTAGATGACAAACATAGTTTTCTAATTCTTGACAAAGGTGCCAAAACATAACAGAGAATAAAACACAGAGTTTATTTTATTTTTTTAACCAATGGTGCTGGGAAAACTGTAAATCCAAATGTAGAAGAATGAAATTGATCCCTATCTTTCACCTTGCAAAAGTCAACTCAAAATAGATTAAAGGCCTAGGAATTAGACCAGAAACTTTGCAAATTCTAGAAGAAAACAAAGGGGCAAAAGTCCAACATATAGGCAGAGGTGACAACTTCCTCAACAGGATTCCTAAAACCCAAGAATCAATATGTACATGGCATTCCATGAAAAACGATCTTATGACAGGAAAGGAAACAAGTGAACTAAGAGAGAGCCACAGAATGGGAGAAAAATCCTTGCCAGCTACTCTTCTGATGGAGGATTAATATCAAGAATACATAAAGATCTCAGAAACTTACTGCCAACAGAATAACCCAATCAACAAATGGGCAAATGAACTAAACAGAAACTTCTTAAAAGAAGCCATAGAAATGGCCAATAAATATGTGGAAAAAAAATATTCAACATCTTTAGCAACCAGGGAAATTCAAATCAAAACTACACTAAGATTTCACCTCACTCTAGTTAATCATCAGTAAGATAAATAATGATAAATACTGGTAAGGATGTCGAGGAAAAGCAACATTTATACACTGTTGGTGAGGATATAAATTAGTACAACTTTGGAAATCAGTGTTTCCTCAAAAGACTACAGATGGAACCACTGTGTGACTCAGTTATACCACTCCTCAGTAGTTATCCAAAATAATTAAAGTTAGCATACTATAGTGATACATGCGTACCCATGCTTATAAGAGGGCAATTCACAACTCGCTAAGTTATGTAATAAGCCTAGGAGTCCATCAATGGATAAATGGCTGAAGAATAAAATTATGTTATTTGCAGGAAAATGGATGGACTTGGAGAGCATTATGTTAAACAAAACAAGCCAGAATCAGAGAGTCAAGGGCCATATGTTTTCTCTCATTTGTGGAAGCTAGAGAGAAAAAAAAAAAACGGGAAAAGAGTGGTTGGGGGAAATTTCAGGAACGTAGAAGAAAGACCAGTAGATTGAGAGGAAGTGAACTGGGGGAGGGATAGGGGATATACTGGGGAATTAAATTGACTGAGTTAGGTTACCTGTGTGTATGTGTCACAATGTAGTCCACTGTTATGTGTAATTATAATGTGACAATGGACCAACATTCTGTTTTTGACCAATTATGAAGCAAAGTTATCTTTAAAGTTTTTAGCCTTCATTGGCCCTTCATCTTCTATCCATCAAGGCAGAAGTTGCCCATGCATAAGGTTGTAAGTTATTACAGGTTAAAATAGTGCTATAGTACCCTGGTACAAAAGTCAGTTTGCAAGAAAACCCTTTTGGGATTTTTGGTGTCAACCTGTGTTGATTAAGTACTTACTCATTGGGTTCTTGATTCCTGTGAGTGGGTTAGATTAAAACAGGAAGTGAGAACAAGTGGTTCTACAAATTGCACCATTCAGTGTAACTTGAACAACAATTGCACTGGGGATATTGCTAAAGTTAACCACTTTAGCAATGAACTAAAGGATTCCTTAAATCATGTAAAGTCTAGGTTTGGCATGACAGAACCAGTATTTTATCAAGTTACCCACCGAAGCTATTAATAGTATAATTCTAATTACAACATTATCCTATGGGGTTAGGAGGTAGTCATAAGCAAGTAAGAGAGGAAAGAGTTTTATGTTTGTAGTGAAATCTTTGATCCATGATCTTGGGAGAGCTGTCCACAACTAGGATGTCACCTGCTCTTTAGATGAAACTTCCCTAGTTAACTTTATCTTATAATCTTCAACAGGTGTGCAGATCCAAGAGTTTGGCAAGGAGCCTTTGAGTTGTAAAATATGGAACCTAGCTTCAAAACCTTGAAGCTTTATTGCAATGTGGGTGGTGAGAATTTAATCTGGTCTTTCCAATAAGTATATGAGTAGTCTTTCTCTGAAGTCATCTTTAGAAGATCCAGCCTCTGATGTACACCCAAAAGACTTAAAATTAGCATACTTCAGTGACACAGTCACATCAATGTTTATAGCAGCTCGATTCACATAGGTAAGTTATGGAACCAACCCAGGTGCCCTTCAACAAATGTGGTGTGTGTGTATATATATATATATATATATATATATATACACACATACACACATACATACATACATACATACAGTGGAATATTACTCAGCCATAAAAAGGAATGACTTTATGACTTTTGTCAGTAAATGGATGGATCTGGAGACTATCATGCTAAATGAAATAAGATAACCCCCCCAAAAAAAACAAAGGCCAAATGTTGTCTCTAATATGCAGATGCTAACACACAATAAGGGGGAGGAGGGAAGAGTAGAAGTTCAGTGGGTTAGACAAAAGGGAATAAAGTGAAGGGAGGGGAGATGGGAATAGGAAAGATAGTAGAATGAATCAGACATAACTTTCCAACGTTCGTATATGAATAAACCACCAGTGAAACGCCACATCATGTACAATCACAAAAATGGAATCCTGATTAGAATAAGTTATACTCCATGTATGTAAAAAGAACAAATAAAAAATATTTTAAAAAATACTCAGCCTCCAGTTTCTAGATTGTGAATGGTTTAATTGTTCTCATTTTTTGATTAGGAAAACTTACTTTGCCTGATAAAAATATACTTTGGGGTAATGCATCAAAAACGTGTAGTGTTTAGTCAAATCAAGAGTTTAGGAAGGGGCAAGATACATGACGTTTGATTGTTACAGGTCTCCTAGTGATTATTTCATAAAAGACAATGTATGTTTTCCAATGGGAGTGGATCAGATGGCAAACAATCTGCATCACCTTTGACCAAAGTAATTCAGTTGGTTCAGTTAGCATTGCCCAATGCTGCTGTGCTTGTAATCCCTTATTAAACTGTTTTATGATTTGTCCAGTGACACAAACACCTTTATCACTGTAGATTTCTTCAGGAATCCTTCTTAAAGACAACATTTTTCTAATAACCTTCTGCTGCTGTGATAACATTGCCCTTTCTTCATGGGAAAGTTTTGATATAACCTCAGAACATGCATTGAATATGGCAATTAACCAAAATCCTTCTATAAACATCAATTTTAGAAGAGTTGCCACAGTGATATTTTTTCATAGTTTGTATCATTCTGTCTACTTCATAATGTGCTGTGAAATGCAGAACTTCCTATAATGGGAGATTTAAACTCAGGAAAGACCAGGTGGTCATCCAGGCTCTCTGCATGTTCATGTTTAACACTGAATTTACCTTCGTTTGTGTGTGAATTTTGTTTCTACAGTTAAGTTGTGAAAACTGTCTATTAAATAAGTTGTCATGGGCAATCTGATTTGGGTCGATCTTATGGAGTTCATTCACAATGCATGTCTTAACAATGCCAGTTTTATCCAATCGGTCCTTCTTTGCTTCATTCACTCTGAAACAACTTTCAAACAAGACAGAATTGCTCTTGATCCTAACAATAACGCTAAAAACCCACCTCTTTGTGCCTTCCCCATACCTTTCCTTCCAAAAATGCATCTTATTTTCCTTATTTCTTATATTATCTCTAGCTTTAATTACATATATTAACTAGAATTTTAATCCTTTGCAATTGTTAACCAGCATTCTGAAGACTAACAAAGTTTTATAACTTCTAAAAGTATGTGCTTCCTCCTAAGAAGATTTTTTTTTCATATTTATCAACACACGCAAGTACATTAAGTTTTCTGTATTTCGTATAAAAACAAGATGCCCTCCCTCATCCCTGGGGTGCGGTAGTACATCCGTGTAACCAGACTCTTGGGAAACTGAGGCAGGAATATCACAAGTCTGTGCAATGTAGAGAGACTCTGTCTCAAAACTAAAAAGTAAATAAATAAAAATAACTGAGGATGCAGCTCAGTGATAAAAGTGCTCCTGGGTTCAATCCCCCAAGTGGCCACCGCCCCTCACCCTTGTCAAAGAATAAACCAAGATGCCAGAGTAAATTTTATTATTATTATTAATTTTTTCTTTTAATTAGTCATACATGACAGTAGAATGCATGTATTTATGCTCCTTGATATATCATACATAAATGAGGTATCATTTCTCATTTTTCTTTCCTATTTTTTCCTAAAAGACCCGGACTCTTTTTATTTTTTTTTAATATCTTTATTTTTTATGTGCTACTGTGCCTCACACATGCTAGGCAAACGCTCTATCACTGAGCTCCATACAACCCCAGTCCCTTATTTTTCTGATTATACATGTTGTGGAATCATATCGGTCAAGCAGTCATATATGTACATAAGGTAATAATGTCTGTTTCATTCTACTATCCTTCCTATCCCCATATCCCCTCCTCTCCCTTCACACCCCTCTACCTAATCTAAGGTAACTCTATTCTTCCCTAGTGCCCCCACACACACACATTTTATTGTGGATTAGCATCTGCATATCAGAGAAAACTTTTGCCTTTGGTTTTTGGGGATTGACTTATTTCGCTGAGCCTGATTTTCTCAAACTCCATCCATTTACCTGCTTTTAATTTACTTAGAAATGACATGTTTAATGAGTATCTGTTACTTAATTAAATATGAGTTTAAGATAAGTTATTGAAAAGAAATTTTGCAACTGTGACAAGTTTACCTACAAACTTTTATCACCTTCCAGCAAGAGATTGCATAAAGACACCCTTGCTCTTTTCTTGATGGACCTGACTGATTATTGCTCTAAGCAATTATTAATGTCAAGGTTAAAAAAAAAAAAAAAAAAAAGGCAGCATTGAGGGCTGTGGCTCAAGCGGTAGCGCGCTCGCCTGGCATGCGTGCGGCCCGGGTTCGATCCTCAGCACCACATACCAACAAAGATGTTGTGTCTGCCGAGAACTAAAAAATAAATATTAAAAGTTCTCTCTCTCTCTCACCTCTCTCACTCTCTCTTTAAAAAAAAAAAGAAAGGTAGCATTGATTTGAGCTCTCAATGGAGTTGAGAGGCCATTGTTAATCAGCTCACAGATAGGTCCCCAGCCCGAACTTTGAATAGTGCGGCCTTCTTGATTCAAGCTGATCTTTGGACTAGGCCAATTCACGTTTTCCCAAATCATTGTCGGTGAAACTCTGCTGACCTTCTGTACAAGTGACCTCTTCCCCTAAACTACCCAGAGACAGAGAGTGCAAGTCATCCCTTTTTTACAGCTTAATTTTGCCAGCCCCAGTCACAATTCCTCACAAACAAGTAAATACAGACACCATTTTGTAAAGCTCAGAGCACATTTTCAAGATTTAGAATCTGTGTTTTCCTAGATTGCAATCCTAATTAGCCCCTCATAAATGTAATTTGTTTGTTCTTGACTAGGTCCACTCTAGGTTACATCTTTACAATTTCTGCTTCCTGACTTTTTAAATTTCCAAACTGAAATAAACAGGAATAAAAACTCGTGTGGAAGCCTTTAATGTTGGAGGTCAGCAGAGGCTCTCTTTGATAGTATTCTATTAAGACCTTTGTTTTAACTCCACCCACGTCTTCTTATTTTGCCGTGTCTCTAATAATCATTTAATTGTTTTTAACTTCCTGGGATGTCCTTTACCTTTCCTTTTTCCTCATTGTTTTGTTAATTAACCTAAGGATTTTATTAGTGTCTGCAAGACCCAAAGCTGGAACAGAAAATTCTAGAAGTTTTGCCTGACTAGCTGAGTTTTGTAGCATTGAAGTTACATGGGGTGCTGATGTAAAAAGAACCCCTTTAATGGCAACTTTTACAGTGTCCTGCATAAAAGGCATATTTAGTAGATTAATATTCTTATTATAATAAAGTTTACCTGTAAACTTTTTCTCACATTCCAGCAGAAGGTTGCATAAAGACACCTTTGCTCTTGAGGGATCTAATGATTATTGCTCTAAGCAAGTGTTAGTGTCAAGATGAAAAAAATAAAAATGGAGCAGTATGGGTTTGGAACTGGGCCAATCAGTCTCCTGAGTCATTGTTGCTTAAACTTTGCTCACCTTCTTTACAAGAGGCCCTTTCACTAGACCCACAGGTTTGCTTACAAAATGTCTTGGCAGCCTCACTTAGAATGTTCCAGTTGGCATTTGTAGAAAGACAGAGTCCCTCTTCTCCCTCTTCTCAGGGTAAAAAGACTTTATAGTCGCTTGTGTCTAACACTAGGGCTGTTCTTTGAGGAATTACTGCCTTCAGTGATTGTTCCATGGTGAGCTGTGGGTCCTGCATCTGCCCAGACATACTCTTGGACCCTGTTGTATTTAAAATCAAGATACTTCTCCTAAATTAGTTACTCCCAGAATTCATTTTAGTAAGGGCTCCTCAGAAAGTTCAAGATACCCATCTACAAAATGAAGCAATTCCTTCCAATTATACCCTCCAGTTTTGAATAGCTTCTTGACTGCCCTCATGCCACACTGACTACTTTCTTGGTAACTCCAAGTCTTAGAGGTATTTTTTGTGGTCCCTGAATAATTTTTCCCTTGTGGGGAGAATAGCAGTAAGATTGATGGACAAAGCTCAGACTACCTGAAATCCGAGTTTGGTGATCATCAAGAATACACATAATAATTAATGCTGGCAATGACCAGGCAAAAAGGAACTCTTACACACTGCTGGTGAGAATGTAAATTGGCATAGCCACTGTGGAAATCAGTAAGGAATTTCCTTAAAAAAAAAAAAGTTAAAAATGGAACTTCCATATGATCTAGCCAGACCACTCCTAGATATTTATCCAAAAGAAGTCAACATACTTTAGAGATATATGCATACCCATATTTATTGCAGCATAATTCACATTAGCCAAGTTATGGAATCAGTCTAGGTGTCCATCAACAGATGAATAGATAAAGAAGATGTGTGTGTGTGTGTGTGTGTGTGTGTGTGTGTGTGTACACAATGGAGTTTCATTCATCCATAAGAAAGAATGAAACTGTATCATTCGCAGGAAAATTGGTGGAACTGGAGACCATAATTTTGATTGGAGTCAGTCAGATTCACAGAGAAAAATATCATGTTTTCTTTCATATGTGAAAGCTAGACGGGGAAAAGGGATGCCATGAGAACAGAAGGGAGGCATTTTGGGTACAGGAAGACCAGCAGGGAGGAAGAAAAGAGGGAGGGGGAGGCATCGAGGAGTGAAACTGATCAAATTACATTTTTACCTACATATGAATATACCACAATAAAATGTACCATTTTGTATAAATAGTATACACCAATAAAAAAGGAAAAAAAATCTAATAAATCAAAACTGATAGTATTGCAGTAGGATCATTTTAATAGTAGTTTTCTAGTTTTTCATTTTCCCACTAACTCCCACAGTTTCTCAACTATTAACCAGCCAAAAACAGTCACCCTGGGGAACATAATGTTGTGGCACATTCTAAATAATTTACTGGGTCAATGTAAGCAGAACTTGGAACCTTTATTGCAGACAGCTTAGAGGCAGAGATCTCAATCTCTTGCTACATCTCAACCCTGATTGAGGGTAGGACAGGCTTATAAAACTAAAAACCACAAAAAGGAGAGGGGCAGAAGAAGCAATCATAATAACAAGATACATTTCATAAAAGTGGAAAATTACCAGGTTGTATATAAAAAAAAAGTCACATTTTCAGAAGGGATGAAGAAGAAGAGACCTGTCTTTATACACTGGTACTCTCAAAACAGAAATATGGTTAGGAGGTGAGTGGGGCAGAAGTGGGCACCATTTGGGAGGGGGCTAACTTCACCCAAGGTGGGGTATCTGAACAGAATGGGGTAAGTCTGGTCAGGATTCTTGAAATCAGCCCATAACAATGAGACAGGTTTGGTGCAAGGTGAGGATGCTGCTAATGAGTAACAATTTGGACCAAGAGAGAGACGGTCTAGGAGCTCCTCCAACACTGCCATAAAAAAGGCAGATGGAGCTTCAGTAGACTTGATGCTGTTCAACATTATAAAGTCCATTTTTTACTCTCATGGCTTCATTCACTCATGCATGCTTCCAGAAGCTGATATCATGACAGGGAAGCCCAAGTTTCACTACTGCAATGCAGGGTCAGAAGGGAGTCCTTCTGGTGGCTCTCTGCTAGGAGCCACAAGCAAATATACGATGTATGGCACCTTTGGTTGTAAAGTGACGCCAGCTAGCCACTGAGATATGATTATGTTAAGATTTACATTCATATGGAAATTGGACTCCCGCTGTTCACCTTGGCCTGCTACCGGACTCATGTTACGGGACTCATGGAGAGTTCCCATTGGTTGGGGAAGGATAGTAGGAGGGAATTCCGGGGGAGGTCCGTGTGGGAGGACCGGGTTTGGCTTGCCAGCGCCTACAGAGTATTGGCGGCTTTTTCAAAATAAAGTTTTGTTCCTGCTTGAGTGGCTCGTGATTCTGTGCCCAGCCAAGACTGCGGCAGCTCTCTAGGGAGCAACTGAAGTGAAGGTAAGTTTTGACTTAGGCAATCTTACAATGAACCGGTATTAAATGCTCTTCTTGCATCAGTCAAGAGATGTTTCCTACTGAGTGGCCTCTTAAGAACTGTTACCTTAAAAAATTGCCAGTTTGAAGAAAGAGTAAAGATTGGATCTGTAAATTGTCAATATTTCTTCTCATGAAACAACATAAACATTGAAGTAAATTTTAAAAGCTATTCACAATCTGTGGACTTCATTTGGATTTTGACTTAAAGGAAATGTAAAAAGAAATTTGTGGCATTTATATAACAATTAGAAACATGTAGCTGGTAGTACACTTCCAGTAATTCGAGAGACTCTGGAGCCTGAGGCAGGTGGATTGCAAGTTCGAGTCCAGCCTGGGCAATGTAGTGAGACCCTGTCTCAAAAGATTTAAAAGAAAAAAGCAAAAAAGGGAAGGTGAGGACTAGGGATGTAGATTAGTGATAGAGAACCTCTGGGTTCAATCCCCAGTAACATTAAAAAAAAAAAAAAAAAAAACGAAGAAGAAGAAGAGGAGGAGGAGGACGAGGAGGAGGAGAAGAAGAAAACTGAATAAATAGTTGATGATATTAAAGACTTAGTGTTTTAGCTAGTAATGATATGACTGTGTATTGTTAGTTTTAAAAAATAGTTTCTGTTTTAGAGAAACACATTGAAGTAGTTAAGGTTGAAATATGTATGATATGTGGAATCCCTTTCCTATTTCAAGAGGAGAGTGGGTATGCACATAAATCAAAGATTCTTGAAGCTAGATGAAGGGTACAAAGAACAACATTATATCTGCTCTTTATTTTCACACATGTCAGAAATTTTCATAATAAAAATATTAAAATGTAAAATATTAGAAAATGCATGCTCATTTAAAAAGGTGCCTTTCAACCCACACAGCCATATCCCAGCAAAGCTCAAAATAGGGGTTTTTCATTTGTCTTAATGCATGAATTCCATTAAAGAAAACCCCACACAAAGTTTCTTGAAAAAGCCAGTCCCCAGTGAGTAAGGGAAACAAGCAGGGAGGGGAGAGAGAGGGGGAGGCAGAGAGAAAAAATCTATCTGATATGTTTTCTTTAAGTTTCTATCTGCAACCTTGAAAAGGAACTTATTAACTAGTTGTTTTGTAATGTCAGAATGAGTAGGCATTTTTTTTTCTCTGTGGAAATGTCTGGCTCCTGAACATTGTGGGAGTGGCTTTCCCCCACTTGGTCTCTTCCCTCTTCAATAGGAGGGAGTTACCCAAATGAAATAAAATAAACACATCAGGAACTCTTTCATGCAGTGGTGCTAAGAGAGCAGCCTTTAACAAGGCAAGTTCTGATCTAATAAATTCATCCCAAATTTCCTCACATACTCCCCTTTAGATACCACAAAAAATACTTTAAAGTGTGTCCTTAATACAAGCAAAAGCCTGTTTTACACTCACATTATGTATCCTGGATGTGCTTAATTAACAGTTCAAGCATTATTGATTCAGTTTCTCTTGGATACACCTTTACAGAAATGTTCACAGGAAGAATATGGAAAACCAGTGCAGGAGAGTTTCATGGTATGAGAAAAATTAATGAGGAGAAAAAAATAGCAGGTTAGACAAACTGAGACTATGACCAGTGAAGAGGAGAGGATATGCGATTTATACTAGAGTTGCTTTTTCTCTAGAGGTAGACAACCCACAATTATTGGAATTATGATACTGTAATACTATATACACTGTAAAAATTCAGCATTGATATAGTCTATCACAGAAATAAATTAGTTTTTATGCCAGGAAAATAAGATTCTGTTGTGAACTTGCTACTAATTAACCAGATGAAAAGTCTCACCTTCTTTCTGGGGTTCACCATCTCATAGCAAAATTAAAAAAAAAAAAAAAGGAGAATGGTTAAGGCAGCTTTTCTCATCTTTGGCAGGACTTCCTGTTTGGCCTGTGTAAATCTTTCTGTGTGGGACTCTCTTTCTCATTGTAGAATATTTAGAAGCATCCTGGCCATGCCTCAACTGATGCCGTAGCACTTTTCAAATTCCCAGGATGTGACAGCCAAACAAACAATTGCCCACCATCCTCAGTGCTAACAAAGCAGCACTACACCTGGTTGAGAATCCCTGGGAGACATGACTTCCCAAGTGCTAACACTCAGAAGTCTACATGCGAAAACCAGACAATCACTGGAGCGTGCAATTAGTTTTAAAAGCACATGAACACTTAGCTGGAAGGCATGAGTCATTAAGAACTGGAATTTAAAAGCCAGCAATGCCCTGCAATAATGTTAATGTTGAGAAGAAGGAAAGTTTCTATAAAGGAGAGACCGAGTTTCGGGGAGAGTGTCTGAAAATTCAGGTGTCAGAGAAGCCAGGGTCTACCAGAATCACAGGACATAGTGCAGCACCTCTGGGAGAAGATACTGAAATGATAATGAAGAAAAGCATGTCGCAAGAGGCTGCAGAGAGGGTTTAGAGAAGGATGAGCTGTGACCCTATTTTATTTTTTTATTTTTTTTTATATTTTTATTTTTTAGTTCTTGGCGGACACAACATCATTGTATGTGGTGCTGAGGATCGAACCCGGGCCGCACGCATGCCAGGCGAGCGCACTACCGCCTGAGCCACATCCCCAGCCCTGTGACCCTATTTTAAAAGGTAGGAAGCAGACACCTGGGGGGCTAAATTCATTCAGTCTGGAGATATATAGATATTAACCTGGTACCCAGCAATCCCCATGGGGAGAAGGGGCAGGGTCTTCAGTTCTCTGAGGCTGGCAGGATTCTCCCCTTGTGCTGACTTGCCTGGTGAGCAGAATCAGGGTTCTTGTGTTGGAATTTCCAGAAACCCATAAAGTAGACTCATTCTGATCTGTCTGGTATCCTATAATGGTGTGTTGATGACTAGATTTAAACTCCTTCAGGCCAGAGACCAAGCCAGACTGATACCTTGCTTCCGATAGCCATCATCATTTCTTGATTCATGGAAATTGCTCTGGAGTTTTATGGACAAAACAGAGATAGAGATAGATACATGGATAGAAGATGAATAGAATATGATGGATGAATGGTTGGATGGATGGAAAGACAAAGGATTCATGGGCTACCCAATGTGCTCAGCTGCACACTCATCTCCTAGGAACTGGAGAAAGAGTGAACATCCATGTACTGAGTCCCTATTGTTGACTGTGCATATTCTACTTCATTGCAATTTCTCAATAGCCCACAAAGGTAAACATAACCATCTCTATTTTCAACAGAGAAAATTGAGACTTAAAGACTAAGCAATCCACCAAGTACACATACTTCCAAATGGAAGTATAGCCTTTCTTCTAGCTATTAGAAATATAGCTAATATCACCCTGTCCCCATGATACCATAACCACCAAAGAGATATAACTCCTTTAACTTACTACTGGAGTTAATATAGATTATATTCCTTTCAGAACCCGTTTTCAGGCTGGGGATATAGCTCAGTTGGTACTGTGCTTGCCTCACTTGCACAAGGTCCTGGGTTTGATCCCCAGTACCACAAAAATAAGTAAGTAAATAAATAAATATCAAGACCCATTTTCTTCATGGGGCAAATATGCTTATTCCCTGCTAGTATACATTTGTTCTTCAAGATATTTTGAAAAACTAAAAAGTTAGCCTACATATTTCCTCACATCTTGAACTAATCCTCCTAGTTCAGTCAGATAAGTTGACATCCACTTTTACCTCAAATATACATACATATAGCCTCTCGTTGAAAATGGTGGATGATATAAAGATTAAAAACCAAATGTTGATTTCTTTATATTTTTATATCACAGACTACCAGGAGATACATTAAAAATATTTAACATCTGTTGTGATAAATATGATATATAAGTCTTCATATGTGCCATAAATTAAAAATATATTTCTTCTTATTTTCTAACTAATATAAATGATATGTCAGATAAAGATGGATAAAGTTGTGGAGCCAATCAGTCATAAATCATTGTCAAATATCCAGTCACTTTGTGATTTTTATAAAATGTCTCTGTTCAGTTTTTTCTTTGTGGCTTATTATGCATTCCTCAATCTTGTATTCCCAGCACAAAGAGCAATGAAGTAAATCTTAGGAAATTCACTCCAGGATAAAAATAAATTCTTAATGTATGTAATAAACTAAGGAGTGCTGAATCTGATGAGTTAAAAAAAAATCTTTGTTCTAGAGTGTGTTAGTCAGCTTCCCTTTCTGTAACAAAGGACCTGAGATAATCAACTTAAAAGAGGAAAGATTTATTTTGGCTCACAGTTTCAGGCGTTTCAGTCAGTGTTCATTAGGCCTTTTTGTTTTTGTTCCTGTGGTGGGCCAGTATATTATGGCTGGCAAGGAAACGTGTCAGAGGAAAACTGCTCACCTCAGGGTTTTCCAAGAAGGAAAGAGAGAGAGAAGGTGGGGTGAGGGGAGGGAAGTGATGAGCTTCCTACAATCCTTTTGAAAGCCACACCTCCAGGGAGGTAAAAGTCCCCCTTCTAAAGATTTCCACCAGAGATATGAAAAATTGTGGTATGTATGTGTAATAAGAATTGTAATGCAAAAAAAAATATGTGTATAAAGACATGAATTGGCGTGAACATACTTTATACAAAGATATGAAAAATTGTGCTCTATATGTATATGAATTGTAATACATTCCGCTGTCATGTATTTAAAATAAATAAATAAATAAAAAAGATCTCTACCAACTTTAGAAGTGCCAAGCTGAGGAATAGGCCTTAAAAACAATCTTTTGAGAGATGTTCCAGATTTAAAATGTAAAATTTTGTCTCAGACCCCCAAAGACTCATGTACATCACCATGCAAAATACCTTTGTTCTGTCCCCAAGGCAGATTGAGAATATACTATTGAAAAGACATTTAACAGAGGCTTTCCTTTAATTCCCTGAAAAGTTTCTAGGTGAGAGCAAGCAGGCAAATGTGCAAAGGGAACTGGGAACACTTTAGGAAGCTGTCTAGGAAGGAGCATCTGGTTTGTTCTCAGTTGACCCAATATTGAATAAATATTTTAAAGTATGAGCCAGAAAGTCCTAGGTCACCCTCTGCCCTACCACAGCCATCTGTGGGGAAGCTTACACTAAAAAAATGATTAGGTGTAACGAAGCCCCAGATTCAATTCCCTAGATCCCATGGGCTTGCCATAGGACAAATAACTATGTATCTCAACCTATATTTTGAGATTGAAGACTTGAAGGAGACCTCCTCTTCCTTCCCTTCACGTGGAGCATGGGAATGCTCCTGCTCAGGTGGAAAAGTGGTGGACAATGTTTTGACCAAGCCTCAGATCAGGAAGTCTCTGAGACGACTGGGCAGTATGTGGAGACAGAAGCAGAGGACCATTCAGATTTTCAGGTATTAGTCTCTGAGCTACTTGATTCCTGGAATGGAGTAAACCCCCAGGCTACTGGATTTAATGTGGTATTTAGAATGGTTAATTGGGAGGCCACTAGGATGAGACAGCTCCAGGTCCCTGACTCTCATGTATGTAAACCGAAACCCAACTCGTCAGGAAGGTGTACTAAACCTCATCTGATCAGAAACTGACTGCTGACATCTAATCAGCGATTTTACACTTTAACCAAACAAATGTTTTCCTTTTCTTGTTTCCATAATTACCTTATAAAGATTTCCTCTCACATCTACCTGGGTAGTGGCCTAATCATTCTGGTTTGTTAATGCCATATACATGAATTTATGTCTACTGAAATAAACCTGTTAAAATTCGAATGTGCCTAAACTTATCTTTCAACATGGGTAAGAGACTCTCAGTGGGGGAAAATGTCATTGTTCTGAGTTACTTTAAAGAACAGTTTTTTAAATGTGATTTTATGTCACGTTGGCAAGATAAGGTGTGTGGGTTTATTCTATGACTTTCTATTTTCCTCACCACACAATCTAACTTTTTTTTTATGGTCTTCAAAGTCTTTACTCCATACTCTGAGACCTGTTCCTGATGTCCCCTCAGGGTCACTCTTCCCTGTCTTAAGCTTTAATGCTCCCCTGAAAGAAGCTGTGTTCTCTTTCCTCAAACACTTGATGCTTGGCCTCTTCTTGGCCACCGATTGTGCTGATCTCTGCCTGGGTACTACCCCCGCTGCCCAGTGCTGGTGCTACCCATGTATACTGATTGTCCCTTCTGCTCATCTCACCTCAGAGTGATATACTCCTCTCCTTGAGAAACTTGTCTGGCCTGCAGATCCCAGCAGATGTCTACTGATGGTGAACTCCCAGCATTAGCTTATCTGAGCATGGTGTTTTGGGAGAAGTTATGTCCTCACAAAAGGCTGTTTAAGTCCTAACCCTTTATATGGAAAAAGGGTTTCTGCAGAAATAATTCAGTTGAGGTCATAATGATAAGGGCAGCTCCTAATCCAACTGCTGGTATCCCCATAAGAAGAGGATAATTTAGACACACAACACATACAGGGAGAATGTCCTGTGACCATGAAGGCAGGGATTAGACTATTGCGACATTTTTTAATTTTTTTCAAAAACTCTTAAGAATTGCCAGGACCTATCAGATACTAGGAAGAAGCTAAAAAGGATCTTTCCCTAAAGCCTTCAGAGACACCATAGAACAGTTGTAGCTTGACTTCAGACTTAGCTCCAGAACTCTGAGGAAATGAATTTTCATTATTTAAAATCTCCAAGTTTGTAGGAATTTCTTGTAGTCGTAGGAAGGTGATACACATAGTATGTATGATTTTAGATTAGGTTTATCTATTTTTTTTTGTTTCTTTCTCTCACTATAACCATTACCATGACATAGAGAATGTATCAGTTTTTTTCATCATCGATATCTGGCTCCAAGAACACAGGCTATTTCACGCTGGACATAAATATAGATTGCATAAACAGAGAAAAAGTAGAAACAAATGGTTCTTTATAGGTTTGTTTTTGTGTTTTGGTGGGAAAGGTAGCAAAACATAAAAAAGATATTTTTTTGCAAAAGCTAGAGTGTCAGAGGAAAATTTCTACCACCATGCCTAACCGTACTTTACTTTTTGAGACAGTACATGGCAGATAATATAAGACATTGTTAAAATTAAATCAGAGCCTAAGAAAGTTTCTCTGCTCTATTTAAATTTAAAGAGATATCCCAGGAGATGATCATGATTATCAACTTGACCAACACCAAATAGATTATATTGCAAAGAAGACTACATAGTTCATTTCTAACTAAATTAGCAGATAAACTTTGGAAAACTTTGTTAGCCTCCTAGTAATCAAGATCATCTTTTGGAAAAAGCCCAGTATTGTATGTGCTATGTCTCCATGTCTGCCTCATTTAACTGAAAATCTTCTTTATTGCTTCTACAGATTCTTCATTCTCCAAAGGCTTCCTCTGGCTGCCAGGCTGCAGAAACTTCTTCACTGTGGGCAGGTTGCTGACTCTGGTTCTTAGGGCCTGCAATGCAGAAGAACAAGCCTCAGAGTGGAGCCCAAACCAACACCCATTAACACAACCAGGAAGTCTGAATCCCTCCACCAGCACAGCATGCTGTCTGGGAAACACATCGAATGAGAAAAATAAATAAATAAATAAATAAGAGCTAGAAAATAAAGCTCAATAACAATTTCCCCAACTTCTCTTTAAAACTATATTCCGTTCCAGCATTCTTCTCATCTTGATCCAACTTGATCTTAAACACCTACCAAAACCAGTTAAGCCAAAACACAGTCATTCCTGGGAGTAATGAAGGACAAGAACAGCTAGAAAAGAGGAGACAGCAATTAGGCCAACAGGCTCCATGGGGAATGTTCAGTCAAGTATGGCCTTGGCTTCTCCCCCTCGCAGGACCCCTATTAGTCCTCTTTATGTTTCTCCTAATAGGACCATGTCTATTAAGTTGCCTAAAGAAGTTCCTGCAAGATCAGATACATAAATTCACCAACCAGTCAGTCAATCAACTACCAGTCCCTGATGCCCAAGATAGAGACCTGGGACTCATGACCAACTCCTCTACCTCCAGAGACTCTGCCCCCACATAAAACCCTCTTGAGCCCCTTTTCCAGATTTTACAATCCCTCTTTCACTTCCTAGGAATGAGAACTACTCTCCAGCAGGTCCACTCTGCTTGTTCTGTCTGCTCTACAGCATCCCCACAAAGAAGCATCAAACCTAAACTCCCCACACATCAGATGAGGAGCCACTAGCCAGGCAAAGACTAGCAGATCAACTTTACTCACATGCCTAGGCACAAAAGGCTTCCCTACCTATTTACTTTGGTTGATACTCTTCAGGTTGGATAGAAGCCTTCCCCACATCCAGGGAAACTGCTGACACCATTGCCTCCATCCTCATTGAGGGGATCATTCCCAGGTTTGAACTTCCCACCTCCATGCAGTCAGACAACGGTCCAGCCTTCACTTCTCAGGCTGTTCAACTAGTCTCCAAAGGCCTCAACATCACTTGGAGGCTCCATATCCCCCACCAACCCCAATCCTTGGGTAAGGTTGAGAGGCCTAACGGCATTCTCAAAGATCATCTCACTAAACTTGCTCTTGAACTTAGGCTCTCCTAACCCAATCTCCTGCCCTTGGCCCTCACCTGATTTCAGGCAGCCCCTTGAGCTCCCTCAGGCCTTAGCACCTTTAAGCAACTCTATGGGTGCCCTTTCTTAACCACCCAAAGCTTTACAGTCACTCCTCCTCCCCTATGCCCTACCTGCCCTATCTCACACTTCTAACAAACTCCTAAGGGAACATGCAGACCAATGCTTTCCTGCTCCATTCACTGCCAGCACAACCTCAAACTAAACTGTACTCTCTTCAACTCGGTGACTCAGTCTTACTTCAGGAACTGCATTCTCAATCATTGGAACCTCTCTGGACGGGACCCCATATGGTCATACTTACCACCCCAATGGTGACCAAGCTTTTAGACACTCTCCCTGGTACTATGTCTCCTGACTTAAAAAAGCACCTCTTCAAAATGTCCAGTCCTGGACTTCCACCACGACCACCAAACTCAAAATTTCTCGCCAGCTCTCTTCTTCTTTTACTAATCATTATTCTCTCTCAAGTTTTTATCTCAAACCACAGATGCCGCTTCTACAACCAAGCCACCAGGATGACACCACCCACTCTCAGTTTATGGGTCCACTGGCTGCAATTGGGCTGTCACCCTTAACATTACTGGATTCAACCAAGCCACCTCCAATACTTCCTAGAGTCCCTACAACAAGACCAATGACTGATACCAAAGATCTCCTCCGCTCAGAAATGGTTTGATGCCGTTGACAATCTATGGCTTCAAGGAACTTTTATGGACTTTACCCCTACCAAAGTAGTTATCTATAGCCACTGAGTGTTATTTTTGGCTGCCTTGGTGTTCTCAGACCTGTCCCCCGAACATTCCTCCACTTCCCCTTCTAGGCCCAACGCTGCCCACCATTAAGCAGGAAGTAGCCAGAGGACTTTAAGCCGTCCCCCATGTCACATAGAAAAACAAAAAGGGAAGAATGTTAGGTGCAGAACAGGCTGAGTAAGCTGTCTGCAGGGCATGCCAAACAAAGTTAGCTGCAGGATGACCTGGTCACTCAAACCCTCTGTCTGGTTCTTTATCAACTATTTGCTTCAAGTCCAAATGCCCAAGCCCCCTGCTCAAGGCCGAACATGTAACCCACCTTGTGCCAACAAGGCAGCTTGCAGACCCAGAGACCTCATTAGATTTGGGCTATAAAAACTCCCTCCTGCCGGGCCCCTCTCCTCTTGCTTTCTCTATCTCTCTTGCTATTTCTCTTGCTTTCTCTGTCTCTCTCTTGCGCGCGCTCTCTCTCTCTCTCTCTCTCTCTCTCTCTCTCTCTCTCTCTCTCTTCTCTTTCTCTCTTTTCTCCTCCGTTGCACTGTTGCAATAAAGATCTCTTGGTTGCTCTGAGTGTTGTGGTCACTTTCCTTTCACCTTACACTTTAATCCTGTAGATTCATTGCTACTATATAAGACAAAATATGTGACATGTTCCTGTCACATGTGGATAAAAGAATCACTCAAACAGAGTGAAAAGAAGATATGGGAAAACTGAGTTAGAAACGATGATAGAAATAGACCAGCAAATCCAGGTGGCAGTCACTACAAATTATCACACTGAGAGATAAAGATGGGATTGTTGGGGGATGGGGGTTTGCAGAGTGAAATATAATGTCTGAGGCTGGGAACCTGAGGGGGAGGAAGGAAAACAGATGGAAGGGGACTTGCTCAGCCTGGAAAGACAAGGGCATACATGGGACAAAGTGATTCCCAAGGAAGTCATGGTTAGAACCCAAATGGAATAGGGGCTGGGAGGAGAAAGCTGGGCCCTTGGTTTCACTTATGATACAAAGCCAAATATACTTAGAGTAGCATCCACCTCAAAAATTCCTTGTATAGCAAGATTCTTTTCTTTCCTCAGAACCAGAGCCTAGAAGACCTTTCTGGAGTCCAGGGAAGGGAGGGTGAAGCCTAGAGATGGATAGAAGTCAGAACACCACCAGCCCCAGTGTTTAGATGTTAGATCACTGATGGGAGGTGTGGGCCTCTGTGAGGACTTGAGAGAGAGCACCTTCAGTAGAGGGAAGTTGGCCAGAACAGTGGAGTCCACCTCTTCCACATTGTAGAGAAGTTCAGTGAGGAGAACGTCAGCCTTGCTCAGCCTGTTGCCAACCAGGTAGTCTTGCCCATGGCTCTTTAACACCTGCAGAATGGGAGGAGTCAGGTCATGAACACACATATCCAGACTGAGCCCCAGCTTGTCCCTGAGGCTGTCAACCCAACTCTCCCCAACTGCTGCCTCCTGGGAAGGTGTGGAGCTACCCAGAAGATCTTTATTGAGGCCCTGACTCATGAAGGAGAATCAGAAGTGGGTCACTGCTCCCTCCTCTGTGAAATCTTGCGTGATCCTTTTATTCTCATCCCCACATCCCTGTGCTGTTCACACTGCTCACCATGCCCTCCATCTTGCACACGTGCCAAGGGCGTGGCATCTGCTGGGTCATGTTTCCGTCTGCCCTACACTCTAAATTGAGCAACAGGTAATTTTAAGATGTTCCACTCTCCTTTCTCTCCAGTCTCTGTACACAGTGTCTCCACTTTTATAAGCATGTTTTCCCTATGTGTACATCATTTCAGTATCTCTGTTTTTCCTCTTGTCTGATTTCTTAATGTCCTGGTTATGTGTCTAGGATCTAAAGTGACTTTGAATCATCATATCTTTTGTGACATTGGCTTTCAGCTTGATGGTCTGAAATATATGCTGCAATATCCAGGAGTGAACTGCACTGACATCTGCATCTTAGTCTGAAATGCATGGGAAAGGTGATATGTGGTGAGACAGGAGTGGAGAGATGGACACATGATAGAGTTGACATGATATGATGTAAATTCTGCTATCTCAGAGATGCGTACTTATGGGTTCTTTAAACTCTCTGTCAATTTCTGAATGTAATACAATTTTCACAAAAGAATTTTTGGGTGATATGTGATATTTGTTTAAATATCTCAGCAATATTGAAATGAGGAAGAATAAAGAAAAGACCCCTGGCACTATCAATTAAAGAAAATATTTTGTCAACCACCCTATCAAATTAAGTATACATAGAGAAGTATGAACAATTGCTTGGTTCAAGAACAAAACACAACATCATATTTATGCTACAATTTAGAGCACTCTTTTAGCTTTACCTCCAGTGTGCTCGGAACTTCCCACCGCCCAAGGGCTAATTCTGTACTATGAATTCTGTACATAGAGAATTCTAGTTCGATTCCCAGTAATTAAAACTTTGAACTTGGTATCACTAGTGCAAATCTTCCTCCCAGTCTATCTTCACACAATGCCTGAGTGCCAGAGTACTAAATCAGTATGCAAGAAGGCCCTCTGGAAGTGAAGGTCAATGTCCAAGGAATCCCAGGCACTGTTTTTCTCCTGCTTCTATTATGGAAAGAATATCTGAGTCCCCCAAACTCATAAGTTGTGATCCCAATGCTCTTAGATGGGGCCTTTGGGACATAATTAGGTCCTGTGGGAAGAGTTCCCAGGAATAGCACTACTGCACATATAATGAGACCTTGGACCCATCTGCCATAGGAGAACACAGCCCGAAGTCATCCGTTCACGAACCAAGAAGCAAAGCTTTCAAGATACCAATCCACCATGTCCTTGATCTATCACTTCTCAGTCTCCAGAACTATGAGAAATATATATTTTTTTGCATAGACCTCCCTCTATGGCATTAGTCATATGGCAATCCTAAGTGCTAAGATAACCTGTTGTGACTAAGATGCCCTCTAAACTCCGTCGCTGTGCTGTATTCATGAACTGCATCTTGTTCTATATGACTCTTCCCTCATTTCCACTGGACTGTCCCATCAATAGCAAGCCTCACCCAGATAAAGAGAAAACCAGTGTTTGTGCTCAGGCCCAGCCTGATGCTGGTCATGATCCCCCTGCCCTGGTCCTTCTCACTCAAGTTATAACCTAAATCCTTCCCTGTTGATAATAAGAATAGAAAATAATACCATACAGGGATACGGCCACATCAATGTTTATAGCAGCACAATTCACAATAGCTATATTGTGGAACCAACCTAGATGCCCTTCAATAGATGAATAGATTAAAAAATGTGGCATTTATACACAATGGAATATTACTCAGCACTAAAATAACAAAATCATGGCATTTGCAGGGAAATGGATGGGATTAGAACAGATTATGCTAAGTGAAGTTAGCCAATCCCTAAAACACAAATGCCGAATGTCTTCTCTGATATAAGGAGGGTGACTCAAAATGGGATAGGGAGGAAGAGCATGAGAAGAAAATTATCTCTAGATAGGGAAGAGAGGTGGGAGGGAAAGGGAGGGAGAAGGGGAATTGCACGGAAGATGGAAGGAGACCTTCATCGTTATACAGAATACATGTATGATGTTGTGAGAAAAAAAAAAGAAGTGTGTCACATTAGATTGGGTAGAGAAAAGTGATGGGAGGGGAGGGGAGGGGAAGGGGGGATAGTAAGGGCACCAGAATAAAATAGACTTTATTATTGTTGTATGTATATAGGTGACTGTATGACCAATGTGATTCTGCAACGTGTACAATCAGAAAAATGAGAAATTATACCCCATTTGATTCAAATGTAAAAAAAAATGACCTTGTATAATACTGTATAATACTTCAGCTTAAACTCAAAGATGTCCTACACCTCTTTTTTGGTGTTCAATTGCCAATAAATAGCACATCATTTTATAAATAAATGATCAAATGAAAGTCTATTAAAAATCTGAATAAAACATTATATGTTAAAAAAATGAATTTGTTGTGGGGAGGGGCTGGGATTGTGGCTCAGCCATAGAGCACTTGCCTCACACGGGGAAGACCCTGGGTTTGATCCTCAGCACCACATAAAAATAAATGAATAAACAAAGAAAGAAAATAATACCGTACAGTGTTCTTTCCTTATGTCCTTCCCATAGAGGTTGTATTTGGTGGCATATAGTTGAGAAGGACACTAGGCTGACCCAGCTTCAGCCTATCAATCTTCAATTTAGAGGGTCCCTATAGGTGAAACCAATTCCACTTACCTTCTCAAAGGCAGGAAAATAACGGTTTCTCGATTTCTCTTTGATTTGAGTAAGTCTTCCACCTTTGTCACTAGATGGAAGGTATGGGTAAAGAAGGACCATTTCATTCAAATCTACCATGCCTTCTGAATACATATCAATTCTGGAAAAAACAAAACAAAACACAAACACTCTGTCAAAAGCCTTCTGTCCTACATTTTTTTCCCGCACCACATTTTGTAGTTTTGAAACACAAGAGAATAAAGCATCAGATAGGAGCAAATTAATTTGCCTCTAGTAGGGACCCTTCAAAATCCAGTTTCAATCTTCTGGGTTTTATTAATAGATTAACATTTATTTCTTGGAGCAACCTACAGGGAATACATGTCTAAATGTTTGTTATATACATGACCATATATGGTTCCAAAGAGCATACTAGGCCATCACAAGTTAAGGTCTTTAGAGAACTTGGTAATACATATAGGCTATGCTCCCTGTGCTGTGCCTTGTTCTGGATATAAAGATACTGTGATTTCAGTGGCTAAGCACTTGCCTCATAGGTACACTCAAGACAGAGTCCCTGGCCCAGCTTCTCAGACAAGTCCATCTCCTTCATTCTTTCTATTATATAGCTCAGGATCATTCCATGTTCAATATTAGAAATAAAGTGCTCCCAATTATCTCCCATAATTCATGTTCCCTAATCCGTTCCATATACTGTTGCCCAATGCTGATCATGATTGCATTTCTTGTGATCCCCACCTAAGAAAGTCCTCTACTTGCTGCAATTCTTTATATAGTTACAGTAAGTTCATGATATAGGAAAGCTTCATTTCTTTTGCTTCAAGTGAGTTTTTCAAAATTCTTTTTAAAAAGCAATTTTATTGACAAACGTTCACACCACAGTTGTCACACAATTAAAGTCTACTATTCAGTGATTGTTTAGTACATTCACAGAATTCTGCAAATATTAATATTCTCCAGTTCCAGAACATTTTAACCATGCTGGGTAGATTAAAAAACATGTATACCACCTCTCCCAACAGCTCCAGAAAATACTAATCCACTTTCCATCCAATTCATGCTAGAGAAACATACAAAATGTGATTGGGGTTTGATTTCTTTAATATGATATAATGTTGTCAAGGTCCATCCATGTTGCTACATGCATCGGTACTTCATCTCTTTGGACAGCAAATACTATTCCATTATGACCAAAGAAATTTTCTTCATCCATTCATCCATTGGATGTTTAGTTTATTTCCACTATTTGGGTATTATGACAATGCAGCTGTGAATATTCATGGACAAATACCACTCAGGATGTATTTTTATTCCTCTTGGGTATATCCCTAGTTCTGGAATTGCTGGGGTATTGCTAACTCTAAAATTTTTGAGGAACTTTCCACAGATCCATTCAAGATGTTATTTTCAATAAAGCAGTTCCAGCCCAGGAGGGAGGAGACCTAAACCCCCATGCTGAATCAGTGGACTTCTTCAAGTTTAAATGAAATGCTTTGTGTCACCCTCATGTCTTGACACCAGACTCCACCAACCCTCATCCAGTTGACCCATCTGTAGAAGAAGAGGATAGCATAGGTTCCTGCCTGTCTGTCTTCTACTTTCTGGAAATGGAAAATCAGGTGCTTCAGATATTTCCTTCCCAGGCCTTCAAGTCTAGACACTCAAATCCTTCCCCTGTCCCAAGCTATTACATAGATTGTTTAACCTCTAAAGCTAAGCAATGGAATCAGGATTCCACCGTCTTCCTAAATTCATAGTTCCTCAGGATTTGCAAGCCTCTATGAACCATGTCCTCTCTACATGACACTGCCCTGAATCCACTCCATGCTTACTCTTCCTGCATCTCCATAGCACTCTCCCACACTGATCTCAGTGTTTATGCCCAGGGTCAGCCTGGTGCTATTCAAGATCTCCCTGCCTTGGTTTTTCTCACTCAAGGAAGGACATAAATTCTTCCCGTGTTATCTGTTGATGTAGGAATAGAAAATACACCGTACAGAGCTCTCTCCTTTATGTCCTTCCCATAGAGGTTGTGTTTGGCAGCAATGTAGTTGAGAATGGCTCTGGTCTGCACCAGCTTCATTCCATCAATCTCCACCATGGGCACCTGCTGGAACATCAAACTCCCATCTTGTGGAAGGAGAAAACAAACAGAATGAAATGTGGTAACCCATGTCCACAATGTAAAACAGTAGTGGAAATGACTGATGATACAAGAGGAAAAATTATCACTTGGTAAATTTTCAAGTAAGACACCAATTTATTTTTAGTTTTTGTTTCTTCTTTTACTTGTCCAGCTGCTTTACTTTTAACCTCTTGTCTCACAGCTATTTAAATTTCCCATCCATCCATACACATTGTGTGTCCCTGAATATTTGTGTGTCTAGCTCGTCTCCAGCGACATTTTACAAGAAGTTGGGGAGCCTGTGACTAGTCAGGAGCCAATTGCATTCAGCGTATGAAGAAGGCAAGGAGAGGGCATGCAAGGGGCCCTGAGTTTGTTCCTTAGCAAGGACTCACAATGGTCTCACTCTTGAGACCCCAGAGAGTTGCCAGGTCTCACTTTTTTTTTTTTCAAGAGAGAGTGAGAAAGGGGACAGAGAGAGAGAGAGAGAGAGAGAGAGAGAGAGAGAATTTTTAATATTTATTTTTTAGTTCTCGGCGGACACAACATCTTTGTTGGTATGTGGTGCTGAGGATCGAACCCGGGCCGCACGCACGCCAGGCGAGCGCGCTACCGCTTGAGCCACATCCCCAGCCCCTGGTCTCACATTTTAACCTCTCTCTACCTCTCCTCTGTCAGCACTGCCATCCTCACAGATACAAGAGTGTTGTCTGGTGTTTCAATCTTCTACTAGGAACCCTCTTAAGACGTATTACGATATTTGTTCTTACCTTTTCTTAACTTTTCCAAGTCATCTCGAGTTTTCATGAATTTCTCTTCAAACTGGAGAGCAGAAAAGGTAAATGAGTCCTGATTAGTTCACTCAATCGCCTTGCATGCTTGTCAACTTGAATCATTTCTGTCTACGTGTGATACGAAGGGGGTAAGATTTTTGAGATTGGACATATTTATGAAGAGTCTGGTCAAGGCTATCTGGAAATTTATAGTACATCTGTCAGGAAAAATGCATGGGTCACAACCCTGAAAAATGCTTGATCCCATCCATCACAGATGTGTGGGCAGCTCAACGGCAGGGACCTCATTTGTCTAGATCACTGTGTATCTCCAGGACCTACTATAAAACCTGGTTCTTTATAGGTGCCCACACAATTTTGCTGAATGAATAGGTTCCAATGATTAATAGGCAGTTTGTTACTGTCTCCTCCTTCCTGCCCACCTCACAATTGTGGTGTGTATTTTTAGTATAATTTTTCAGTATAATTGCATTCATTTTCTTATATGGTAGAGTTTAGATCTTTTTTTAATGGGAATTTCTGACATGCATAAAAATAAACAACTGAGTATATTGTTGCTCCTTTATCCCTCACCAATTTCAACAATTATCAACTGGTAGTAACAGGCTTTCATCTAGGTGCCCACTCACTCTTCTTTTCTGGTAATAGTTTAACGGAAGTCCCGTCCTGGATTTCATGCACAGTCATGCCCCATAACAAAGTTTCAGTCAATCACTGACTTGATACACAAAGATGGTGCCATAAGACTATAAAAGAACTGAAAATTTCCCATTGACTAGTGAATACATCGGTGAACAAAATTCAGTGAAGAATTTAGTAGAAGCCTTTGAAGACCTCCATAAGATCCTTCAAAATATTGAAAACACAAGGGCTGCAGGTGTAGCTCAGTGGTAGAGCACTTGCCTATCATACACACTTTCCTGGGATCAATCCCTAGCACTGTAAAAAAATTAAAAATTGTGGGGATGGGGTTGTGGCTCATTGGTAGAGAACTCTCCTAGCATGCATGAGAAACTGGGTTCCATCCTCAGCACCAATAAAAATAAAATAAAGATATTGTGTCCACCTAAAAACTAAAAAAATAAATATTAAAAAAACTGTGCATTTCAGCTAATGTGTTTAAATAATATAGAATTATGATCACTGAGAATTGCCTGTATTAAAAACAAATTTTTTAAAGTTGAAAACATACTCCAAACGACAAATTTCTCATTAATAGAAATTTTCATGGTACATTATCTGCTTCCAAGTAAATTATATATTTATAAATAAGTTATGTATTTGTTAATGAACAAAAAGCAAAACAAGCAATCCACCATGCATATAATTCTGAACAGCGATGCCTCCTCATTGCAAGCATCAGAATGATCCTTAGTAGCTAGATCAGGAGAAGGCACTGTGATCATAGCAGGTGACAGATCCATGCATGTTTCTGCCCCCAAAATCTTCCAGTGGGACATGATGGGGAGGAAGAAGACAGTGATATTGTTGATTCTGAACTTGTGTTTGCTTCTTAACTTTTAATGGAAGAGTTTTTTAAAAAAAAAATAAAATTAAATAAAAATAAAAAATGTAAAAAGCTTAGAGAATAAGGAATAAAAATATTTTACACAGCTATACAATGTATCTGCATTTTAAGTATTACACAAGAGTCAAAAAGTTAAAAGAATAAAAGTTTGTAAAGTAAAAAATTTACAGTAAACTGAGGTTAATTTATTATTGAGAAAGGAAAACATTTTAATAAATTGATTATAGCCTTTGTGTGCAGATTCATAAAGTGTGCATTGTGCTAAATCGGCTTTTCATTATTTTAAGGAATACCTAACATAATCAACTTTAAAGAGGGAGAGGTTAATTTTGGTTATCACTGTTTCAGAGGTTTTGGTCCCTTGTCATTTGGCCCTGTTGCTTGGTGACAAGGCAGAACATCATGGCAGGCAGCACGTGGGGGAGCAAACCACTCACCTCTTGGCTCTCAGGAAACCAAGAGAGACACAGGGGCTGCATTCCCACACCCCCCTCAAAAGCAAGCCCTCAGCCACAGAACTCCTCCCACTAGGCCCCACCTCTAAACAGTTCCACTACACCCAGTGCTGCCTCAGGGTAGGGACACACCCTTCCGGAACTTTTCACATCCAAATTATATCATTGGGTAGTGACCTGGGCCTTCACTTTCACTCACCACTCACTCACTCACTTGGAGCAATTGTCAGGCCTGAGAACTCTACACTGATTCAGTGCTGCATATAGGTGTCTCATATTTCCTCTTTGTACCATGTTTTTCTGTGCTTCTTTTATGTTTAGATACACAAATGCTTATAATTGTGTTACCATCACCTACAACATTCAGTACAGTATCATGTCACACAGGTGTGTGGCTTACCATCAACAGGCCACAGAATGTAGCCAAGGAATATTGGAGGCTACCCCCACCCCGGGTTTTGTGTTGGTACACTCTATAGTGTTTGTACAATGAAATTTTCTAATGACATGTTTCTCAGACTGTGTCCTCATTGTTAATGACACATGAATCTCTTTCATTCTTAAATAGTTCAATTCGTTTCTCTAAAATAAAGAAACTGTTTAAAAATAACTATATTATCTCACCAAAAACACTAATAATAACTATTAGCAATATTCAATCAATAATCATGTTTCTAACTTTTATAAATTACATTCTAAATAATTTATAAAGATATATAAATAATTTATAAAGTTTTAAGTGTTTAAACTTAAATCCACATAAAGTCCACCAATTGTGGTATATTTCTTACATTAATGTTTATCTTCTTTGATGAGAATACTGACAATTTATTTAGTTAAGCCTGTATCTTAATTATTGGCAGTGTTGTTTAGGACACAATTCTTGACATGGTATCTAGGAAACATCACTTAGCTTATGTGAGAAAAGTATCTTGTTAGGGTCTGTAAACAAGTCAGGATGGCGCCTGGCATTTTGCCAGAGGGATTGGTTTGTGAAGTAAAGCCAGGGAGCCATTAAGTGTGGAGATTCCTTATTGGTTGACTGCTGTATCTAGTGTATGTTAATTAAGATAAGCTGTGTGTAATGTATATATACCCCTCCTATCCTACAATAAACGGCTCCCACTCCTGCTGTATCAATGTACACAAGTTGCTCGTCACCCCCCTGGTTAGTTTGCTGCAGCCAGACTGTGGCAGTATCTAATAACTTAAAATGATCCAACTTGAAATGATCTAACTCACAACTTACCTCTACACCAGCTGCAGCCAAGAGCCATCGAATGTTCTCCATTCTGCCCCGTCCATCAAAGTAGTGAAGAATGGGTTTCCCTGCCATGATAGCAGTATCTGGGTTTTCCTAAATATGAGTGAGTGAAAGAAACTGTTACTATGGCAAAACCTAAAGAAAACCTTACTTCACTTGTTCTTAGTTGGCTTTAAAAATAAATCACTAATTTTGGAATTCACATAGTCAGCCAACACTTGACTACTCTCATGTTAGCTTTGCTAGTGGAAGACAACTCTGTCTGAGGCCACCTAAGAAATCTAAAAACTGTTCTCCAGAGAATGTTATCACCCTGTGTCCTCCAGGGGAAAGATGCATTTCTCCATCTCCCCTGTTCTCTGGGGGGTGAGGGGGGTTGCCTCCTACATATGACAAAACCAGTCAGGACCACTCCAGGTGTACTGAGCTGGCACGAAATGATCACACACAGATAGGGAAATACCTTTTTCTTTGGGTTCCGCTGACGACTCCTTTGACCCTTCTCTCACAAAGGAGGCAAGGCAGGCAATAAAGAGAGCACGCTTCAAACCGAGGTTTTATTGGGGGAGGCTGGTCCATTGAATATTTTATCCCCAAAAGGGCAAAGGGGTAGAATTACAAAGGAATAGTTGAGTGTAACTCAACCCCAGTGGGTGTCGCTGACTCCTGGAGCCACGCCTTGTTATCCCAGCTGGGAGCTGGGGTAATGCCCAAGTTACTGAGACTTGGCACTGCCTTGCAAGACTGAATGCAATAATTGTTCAGACCCCGGTGCATCAGGACTTAAAGGCCTCTGTATCAGAGCTTTTCCTGAGAAAAGTAACTAAAAATATAAGAACATAAGACTTTCTAATTGGCAAATTTTCTGTAGATCTATAGAACTCAGAACATTTTGTGACTTATGCTAACAGCAACCTGTGCGTCAAAAAAGCAGCCACCCCAAACTTTTAAGCACACTGGAATGTGGAAATATACTGGCACATGTTTCTGTGATGAATTTCCCACAACTCCTAATATGAGTCTTGCACTTGTAAGTGTATTCTTGCACTTAGATGGGGCAGGATGAATCAGCACAACTTTAATCTTTGTAGACTTTGATACATTGGGTCTTTGAAGTTTCTCACACAACCTTTGTTCAACTTTCCTCTGAACTCTTTAACTCTGTCCTGGGAACCTTCAGTACAGTTGCAATATTGTAAGTCAACAAGCCAACAAAAGGTAACTACTAGAAAAATATTCAGAATTAACTGCAGAAATTGGTAGAATCTTCTCAAGGATTATGTTTCTACTAAATGATACCTACCTCATATCATTCATTATTTTACTTAATATTTACAGATCACCCATTGTGTTCCCCGAATTGCTTTAGGCATAGAGGCTATCATAAAAAAAACAAATTCTGAAAAGAGAAGAAGCTAACATGTGAAGATCCAGGCTAAGACAACCCCAGCCAGAAGGAAGATGAAGGCAGGGAACTTGGTCAGGAACAAGTTTGGTGTTTTTCAAACCAGGAAGAAGGAAGGTCGGTGCTGTAGGATCAAGAGAGGAAGCACTGAAAGATGAGGTCAGAGAGGTGGGCATGAGTGTGCTGGCCATCTATTGCTGCAGAGATTGCCACCAGTTAACTGGTTTAAAGCAACAAGCATTTATTATGCTCACAATCTGTGAATGAAAGTCAGGAATCTGGGAGCAACTTAGTGGGAGATTCAGCATCAGGATATCTCAGGAGGCTGCAGTCACTTAACCTTCAGGTACTGTCGGCATCTGAAGGATTAATTGTTGGTGGTCCACTTCAGACATGACCCCCTCACTCAGGTGTTGGCTGAGTCCTAAGTTCCTCCCTGAAAGGTGGCACCAGATCTCAGTTCCTTCATATGTCTGTTCTTCTTTAGGGCTCTTGACTGTCCTTGTGACATGGTAAAATCTGGGGACATGTGTGTGTATCTGAAACTCCTGGACCACCAGCTACAAGGCAAAGCTAAACAAATAGGGCTTATTCTCCCTGGCTGGGTTCTGCCTGCTGGCCATTATGTAAGGGGTCAGAGCCCACAGGCGTTCACAGCTGCCTGTCTTCTGTCCTAGGTTCTACACCCAGTGTATAAATCAAAGGACCCAGACCAGATGGGCCCTGTTTCATAGCTGCCCTGAGAGCCATATAGGTGCTTGGGACACCACCTAACTAGGGAGAAGGAGGGATTGGGAAGGATAATGTTGTCTGATGTCTCAGAGGCCTTGGTTAAGACAAGGTTAGCTAAAGCCAGGCATGGTGGTGCATGCCTATAATCACCTGGGGAGACTGAGGCAGGAGGATTCAAGGCCAGTGTCAGCAACTTAGGGGGCCCTAAGCAACTGAGTGAGACCCTGTCTCAAAATAAAAAGGGCTGTGGTTATGGTTCAGTGGTTAAGTACCCTTGGGTTCACTTCCCTGTACAAAAAAAAAAAAAATTAAGAAACAAGGCTGGAGCTAGGGTTGTGGCTCAGTGGTAGAGAGCTTGTTTAACACTGGGTTCTATTCTCAGCACCACATACAAAAAAATTAAATTAAATTTAAAAAGGGCCATTGACAAGTAAACAATATTTAAAAAAAAAATAAAGACAAGGCTGGCTGAGTCAAGGTTAGCTTAGTTTTTGCTTTAAAAAAATAAATAAAATAGCAACTAAGAACTGAAACAATAACTAGTCTTGTTCTTTACAAATGATTCAGACATAATTATTAAAATTAAGTAAATTAAATATGGTATCAAAGTAATGGAATAAAAATATAAAAACCAACTATTTCACAATAATAATTATATAATATATATCTACTAAAAATAATTTCAAAAATCTTTTATTAACTTAGTCTTAAAGTTATACTATTTGAAAGATATTTATAAAATGACTAAGTCATTTCAAGAAAGTTAAAATACAAAAACACTAATTACTAATTATAAAACTTGGTTCATATATTTTGACATCTTGTTTCTATATGGTATAGGAATGTTAAATATATAAGTCTATTAATAATCATAAGAAATTGAGAAAATATATCTTTCTAGAAGTTATAAAATGGTAAATGCTGATACAGGACAACTCTCGGTGCTTCTTAGTTTTCACTAAAAATTAAGGTTGCTAAAAATTTTAAAGTCTAAAAAACATACGCAATTCTCTATGCAAAGAATACAAAAAATAAGTTGTTTGATAAACAATTATGAAAAGACAAAATATTTGCTTTTATTGAAAAGACGAAGTTTCTCTAAATTCAGAGATTTTAAGTAAATTTAGTAAAAGATATAAAAACCAGACAGAAAGAAACTAGTAAGTAGTGGGGAAAGATGCAAAGAATGGTGTAAATATGAGGATATATTTTTGGTATAGAAACTTAAAAAGAGAAAAAGGATTTTGTGTTGTATGAGAAATAATTTTGTGATGGAGTAAAATTTTTATCTGACAGTTGAATGACTAGATTGCTCCAGAATTTAAAAAATATGTATAATATAAAACTAAAGATTTAAGCAAGTCATGAATGGTTTGTAAAGGACAAATCTTATTAAAGTTGTATGGGATCAAGTTGGATTAAAGGAAACATTTTTGGGGGACAGATGAGTACGGGGGATTGAACTCAGGGGCACTCAACCACTGAGCCACATCCCCAGTGTAAGGTCCTTGCTTAGCATCTGAATGGCCATCATAAGTTACAGCTCCCATCTTAAGAAAAAGTTTCGCTTTCCCACCCAAGTGTGTCTCTGAGAAAGGCTCACCACTTCCTTATACCAACCCCACTCTTAACTATCATCATTAGGACCTGTCAAGCTCTAATCCCTGAGCCTACCCCCATAAAAGTCACGGAACCCAAGCCTGTATTGTCTTTCTCCATCTATGGAGAAATGACCTTTATTTGTCAGCTCTGACAAATAAACTGTCGTGTGTATGTCTGCCTGGTCTCTGTCTTTCATTTCTTGCTCTCCTGTCTCCTGGTTCCTCGATTTCCTTTCACCCAGCCCTATTTTGTATTTTATTTAGAGACAGGTTTTCACTGAGTTGCTTAGCGCCTGCCATTGCTGAGGCTGGCTTTGAACTCGTGATCCTCTTTGCCACAGCCTCCTGAACCACTGGAATTACAAGTGCCACCAAGCCTGGCCTAAAAGAAAACTTTTAATATTTTGGTCTAAAACTTAGGCATCCATACACTATCTTGAAAACAAAATTTAGTTCGATATGTTTAAAGCAATAGGGTTTTCTTGACATAGTGATCTATTCTTAGTAAAAACTTGCTAGAGGTTTAATGTTTAATTGTAAAATCTGCTTTTTAAAAAATTTTAACCATCTCTCGAACTTTGGCTTTTCCTGTTTTACAATGTGCATTTAAGCATGACTCACTCAACTTTTTAGTTGGCTCCTGGAAGCGTATTATTTTTCCCCAGTTCTGACTTCTGCTGTTAGGGTCTGAAATTAAAAATGTTTAATTCTGACAGCCTAAAATAACTTTATTCTTTGCTTTTATTTTTTTTTTCTTGGTGCATCCAGATTGTTCTATGTGACCAGACCATTTTGTGTGCTTTTCACTGTTTCTAAGAGTCACAAGTTTCTCTGCTCCAGAGACTAATTTGACTCCCAAGTGATCTAAATTGCTTCCCCGCAGGAGAATCAATCACAATACAAACTTTTCTTTACCTTTTGATAATTAACCTAAAAGCACAGATTTTGTGTTTGTCAATATTTTTTGTGATTTTTTTGATGTGTTTATTAAGTCTTGATTACTTAAAAAAAAAACTGAGCCTTCAAAGAATTAAGATTTTTTTATCTATTTATTTGAAAGTCTTGATCACTTTATAGATGGTTAAATCTGGTTTACAAATCATAGTTACTAAATAAATAGCTATTATTTCACAGTGACCTGTGTTTTCATTTTGATCAAGTGTTTTAAACCTTTAGTATATGACAAACTTCCCCAAATCAAATTCTAAAATTAAGTCTTTTGGGTCTCAAAAGAACTTTAAACATTCCAGAAGAACCCTTGGAAGGCTGAGAAAACATAAACAATCTTTTTTGATTTGCTACATTACATGGAAAAATGGATGTTAAAAATGGTGTTTAATTTTCTTTTGTTTGGGGCTAGGTTATATGGGCAATGACCAAACAGACTCCATTTTGCCCTAAAACTCCACGTCATGTAAGAAATGCTTCTCCCAGGGAAAGTCCCACCTCTGTACCCATCACAGTTGCTTAGCATAGCATGTTTGGCAACACAAAATGGCAGTTCTTATACAATGTAAAAGTGTTCTCTCTTTGGTCCCATTTTTCTTGGACAATGTACCCTGTCAGAGATTGATTGTCTAGATGTTAGAAACCATTCTTTAATTTGTACACAAATAGGGAGATTTTGGCCCACTCTCTTTTATATGTATGATTTCATATCTCATGACATTTGTTTATGTTTTGAATCATAGCAACAGCCACTTATGTTTTAATGTGGTTTTGGACTATAAAAGGTGAACTCACACCCCAGGAGTGGGTGGAAGGGTGTAGACTTGCAGCCTACCCCTTGGCCCAGCAGCTGGTGGATCCAGACAGCCAACTGGTGAATAAAATTTCTGTCTCCTGCTTTAAGATTGACTCCGTGATTTATTGCAATCACGCCTTAATACTTTAAGACATATTTGTATAACAACATTATTAATATGTTTATTAATATTGATTTGTAGGTTTTCTTATTGGATAAAAGCCTTTCCTTATAGATGAGCTACTGCTATGGAAAGTGCATTTAAAATGATAATCATTCCAAATTGGGAGATTACGCAGTCATAAAAGTCCTTATTTTTGATGGAAAAATCAAACAAATATCTGTAGAATCTGACAAATTCTAGAGCATTTATGTTATAGAAACCCAATTGGTAAAATGTATACAATCTTACGCTACCATAGCCCAGAGCTCTTCCCATAATTGTGTCCAATTTAAGGCCTATCTCCATAGGAGAAACCATCTTTCACCATTTAAAATCATGAAAAAAAACCCTATGCACTTTGTCCTGTAGCCCTGCACTCTTAAATCACACAAGGGGGAATTCATGCATATTGTCAAGAGCTCATCAAGGTTGTAATAAAAATCCATTTGGGCTAGCAATCGAGCTCAGAGGTAAAGCATGTGCTTAGCATGCTCATGTCCCTGGGTTCAATCCTCAGTGCCAATCACTCAATCATTACTCTTCAGTAAAACAATCTTTGCACAGTGTGCTCCAGGAAGACAAAGATCCCCTTCCCCAAAGTTTATAGCTCACTGCAACCAAATGAAAAGGGACCATATCAAGATGGTTTAAACCACAAGACATGCCTCTGGGGAGCTGACTCTCCTCCTGAGCAAGAAAAATGTCTTTGTTGCTCTGACACAGCACTACTTTTCCTAAAGGACATTTTCCCTCTGATCACATTCTGAAATCACCAAATCTTTTCTCTCTTGTGAGCCAAGATTCCTGGGAATGAGCCTTCCCAGCTCAGTGGGATTTCCTCTGCACAGCAAGAAACACTAACTACAGAGATAACCTGTATGGTCTTTGGTGAAGATTTTTTTTTTTTTTTTTTTGTGACAAAGGGAAAATGATAACACAGAAATCTAAATGTCTTCAGAACAGTCAAAAAGAGAGGAAAAATCCTTTTCTAAGCCTCAGCGATTTTACTTGTATGGTACAATACTTCACAAAGTTTGAGAAATACTAAATGTGTCATTTTGTAGTGGCAAACCCTCTTTCACAGAAAATCTTAATTAAGCTTCTCCACAGACCCTCACCATAATTGTTATTAGACTCTCAGCAAATCTTCTGCGAAAGAATTTTCAGCGGGGTTGGTATGTTTGCAAAAGCAGAGTACAAGAAGAAAGACTAACACAAGGTCACAGAGGTGTTTGCATTTCAAAGGAGAGTAGTAGTTAAATCCTGGAAGCCACCTGGCAGGAAAAAGGGGAGGAAAGACTCTCCCTTTCCCAGGCACTGATTTTCCCAGAGAGTGTCCTTGGTATTATTTGGTAATTTGGCCTGAGTTGGGAGCCCAGAAGTATAGGAGGAAAAAAACAACAAAAAAACCCCCTACTGTTATGTAGACCTCTGCAGATTGTGAGCCTCTGAGCCCCTCCACCTACACACTGGATATAGAGTTCTAAAACTCTGAACTCTGGGTTTCGGGGGATTCATTGATCATGGTGAAAATGTTTTTCCCTTCTGGACCTGGGTGCAGCCATAAACCTGCTTCCTGCTAATTCCTCTGTGTCTAGCCTTGTCATTTCTACAACAATTTTGCTCTTGATATGGATACCCCAGTGGATTTACAAAATACATGACCACAGAATTTGTGCCAATCTCACCAATCTTCCCTGGATGATGCAAAGCTGGGGCACTGACATCCTTTTTATTATGACAATCTCAGTCCTGCTTAACCTTAGTGGAATATTTAAGTGGTATCTAAACTGCCACTATGTTCCCTTGTGCAAATCTATTCTGCACCAGAAAAAAAATGGTGTTTGCAATTTACAGTGGAGGTTTCAAATCTGTCTAAATCCTTGCATTCTGTTCATGAAAACTGTGCAGTCAGATTCCTCAAAAACCTAGTCCTCGAAAACCCAATCCTCTGGCTGGGGTTGTGGCTCAGCGGTAGAGGGCTTACTTTGCACATGTGAGGCACTAGGTTCGTTCCTCAGCACCAAAGAAATAAATAAAGATATTGTGTCCATATACAACTAAAAAAAAATTTAAAAAAAATCTTAGTGACAGGCAGAGAGAGTAAAACCTGTCCGAAGTGTTTTGGTTAAATTTTCTTTGCCAACCCTGAAAAGCAACATATTAACCAACAGTTTTCTGATAAGAAGATGACTCGGCACTTTCCTTCTAGTCCAGTAGAGAAACTTGTGGCCCCTAAACACTATGCAGGTGACTTTTCCTTAATTATAGACTTCACTCTTCACTGGGAAGGAGTTATTCCAATGAATAAGTAGTTCCTAAACACACTAGGGACTCTTTTCTGTTGTGGTGTTGTGGAGCTAAGAGGGAGCCAACCTTAATAGGTAAGTATTGATCTAATCAATTGTCCTACATTTCTTCACATGCTCATATTTAGATACCAAGAAAAATACATTAAAATATCTGTAGCCACAAGCAAAAGTCTGTTTTGTGTTCACATTAAGTCTTCTTTTTGTGCTTAGGTGACAGTTCAAGAATTATTGATTCAGTTTCTGTTGGATACAACTTTACAGAAATGTTGACAAGAAGAATTTAGAAAACTAAGGCAGGAGAGTTTCATGGTATGAGAAAAAAAAAATGTCAGGAGAAAAGAGAGACGACTACAGTGTAGACCAACTGAGACTGTGACCAGTGACGAGGGATGTAGGAGCTTATGCTAGAGTTGTTTTTTCTATAAAAGTCATCAACACACAACTGTGAATTGTGTTACTGTAATGCAACTTAGCCTGTGAAGATCAAAATTAAGGTTTATTATGATACAGAAAATGTAATCTGAATAACAGAGGAACTAGACTCTATTTCAGTCTTTGCTACTAATTAACCAGATGGCAAGTCAGCTCTCTGGGGTTCACCATCTCATGGAAAAACAGGAGAATGACTAAAGTAAGTTTTCTCAACCTTAACAAGACTACTCATTTGACCTTTGTGTGGGGGGCTGTCCAGCTCATTGTAGGATATTCAGAGGCGTCCTGGCCTTGCCCCACCTGATGCTGTAGCATTTCCAATGTTTCCAGTCGGTAGGCTTTGATGTAAAGAAACCTCTCCAAACATTGCCCACCATCCTCAGCGCTGGCGAAGCAGTGCCACTCTGGTTGAGGATCACTGAGAGACATGATTTGCCAGGCAATAACTCAGAAGTCAATGTGCAAAGACTCGTCAATCACTGGAGCGTGTAACTAGTTCTTAAAAGCACAGGAACACTTAACTGGAATGCACGAGTTATTAGAATTGGAATTTAAAAGCCAGCAATGCACTGCACGAATGTTAACATTGGGAAGAAGGAAAGTTTCTATAAAGGAGAGGCTGAGTTTCAGGGAGAGTGTCTGAAAATCCAGGTGTCAGAGAAGCCAGGGTCTACCAGAATCACAGGACATAGTGCAGCACCTCTGGGGGAAGATACTGAAATGACAATGAAGAAAAGCGTTCTGCAAGAGGCTGCAGAGCGGGTTTGGAGAAGGATGAGCTGTGATCCTGGTTTACAGAGTAGGAAGCAGACACCTGGGGGGCAAAATCAATTCAGTCTGGAGATAGAGAGGCTACCCTAGTAACCAAAAGCTCATTTTGGTAAAAGGGCACTGTCCTCAGTTCTCTGAGGCTGGCAGGATTCTCCCCTTGTGCTGACTTACCTGGTGAGCAGAATCATGGTTTTGATACTGGAATTGGAAATCAGAATCAGGTCCTTGTTCCTCTCTCTATATATCTCTGTGTGTGTGTGTGTGTGTGTGTGTGTGTGTGTGTGTGTGAGAGAGAGAGAGAGAGAGAGAGAGAGAGAGAGAGAAATTCCTCTGGAGAGGAGCTGGGGACCCAGAGCTGGTGCCCCTGGGAATGGGGTGTCTTGCATTTTTATAGATGTCATGTTTTCTTTCCTTCTCCACCTCCTCTTCCTATCATGCTCATGCCACCAAAAGGCAGGAACAAAGCTGCCCAGAGGGGCAATTCCTTGTGTTGGAGAGTGTGATTCTTCCCTCCCCTGGAGATGTTAGCAACTGGTTGATGGAAGTGCTCTCTACCCATTTCCTTTTCTTTGATAATCTGGCTACCTGTCCTTTGCCCTGGTCTCAGATCTTGGGTTGGAATTCCCAGAGACCCATAAAGTGAATTCACTTCCAGAGTCTTTCTTATCTGCCAGGTGTCTCTAATGCTGTGTTCTTGACTAGATTTAAACCCCTTCAGGGAAGAGGGCAATTCAAACTGATACCTTGCTCCCTGTAGCCATCATTCTTGCTTGGTACATGGAAACTGCTACAGAGTTCTACTGACAAAACAGATACAGATAGATGGATAGTACATGATGGGTGGATGGTCAGTTAGTAGGATGGTTGGAAAGAGAAAGGATTCATGGGCTACCCAATGTGTTCAGGTGCACACTCATCTCCCAGGAGCTGGAGAAACAGCGAGCATCCATGTACTGAGTGCCTATTATGAGTGTATGCACATTCTTTCAATGCAATTTCTGAAAAGTTCTCAAACTTAGCTGGAACTCTATGTATTTTCAGAAAAGAAAATTTGGAGTCAGAAATTAAACAACGGGGTTGGGGATGTGGCTCAAGCCGTATCGCGCTCGCTGGGCATGCGTGTGGCCTGGGTTCAATCCTCAGCACCACATACAAACAAAGATGTTGTGTCTGCCGAAAACTAAAAAATAAATATTAAAAAATTCTCTCTCTCTCTCTCTCTCTCTCTAAAAAAAACAAAAAAGAAAAGAAAGAAGAAATTAAACAACGTACTGAGTTCACCTACCCCAAGAGGAAAGTAGTGATTTCTCTGTAAGTCAGCCTTCTATATGGTAGGGGGTGGAAACCAGCTCAGAGACATACCTCTTTTAACCTACTACTGGAATTGTTGTAGATTATAGTCCTTTCAAAACAAGCCCATATTCTTTTTTAATATATATGTTTTTAGTTATACATAGGCACAATATCTTTATTTTGTTTATTTACTTTCATGTGGTGCTGAGGATCGAACCCAGGGTCTCACACGTGGGAGGTGGGTGCTCTACTGCGGAGCCACAACACCAGCCCCCAAGCCCAGCCCCCAAGCCCATATTCTTAATGAAGCAAATATCCTTATTCTAGTTTTCAATTCACTCATTTTGGGGGTTGTCAAGGAAAAAGCAAGAGACAATTTTATCATTTTGTTGTTGTTGTTTTTGTTTCTCATGAAGCCCCTGAAAAGCTGCTCATGAATTCTATGTCTCCTAGCTCCCTCTGCTTCTCATCTTCAGGTGGCTATAGGACTCTGGTTGGGAAAATATGGAAATTTCCTCAGAGAGAAGCATAGAAGGAGGGGAGGGTTCCAAGCTGGAGTGGAGAAGGCCTGACCTGGAACCAGAGGAGTTCAAATAACCCACACTGAATGGTGTGAGCAGGAGGTGGCCATCCCTCCTCACCTTTAGTGTGTCCTCTGCAGTAGGACACCAGGAGCTGTCCCTAGGTGGTTGTGGTAATAGGGGATAGAAGATGCCCAGATCCTACCAGAGAGAATGCACTGTGTTCTCAGCTCTTGTGTTTTTCACATCAGAGGGTTTCAAGCAAGACCTAAGACTTAGTGAAAGTATAGCTAAGTTTATTAGAAGAGAAACAAGGGGAAAGAAGCACCCTCAAGGGAGAGAGAGGAGAAAGCAAAAGCATACTTGTTTGTGTCCCAGCTTCTATTGGAGTGGGAGAGAGGTTTTAGAAGATACCACAGAGGTATTGCCTCTGGCCTCTGGATTGACACGCTACATTAGCTAACAACCTAACAGCAACTCTTGGTTATCTTGGCCTCACTGACAGGTCTTAATTAGGTCTAGCTTTACAAGATTTAAGGTCAGGGGGCTCCAGTCTTAATCATCCTGCTTTTCTCGGCCTGGAAATCTCTGGTGTGTGTTGTTTGTGTAGGGTCTTGTTGAAGATGTCTTAGCAGTTGAGCCCTCTGAGCAAACATATGCTTGCTTTTTTGTGTTTTTTGGCCCTTGAATTCATCTATCTTCTTCCATTTTAGGAGGAATAGGTTATAGAGCTGAGACCAGGCAAGGGTCCTGAAATAGCCATCCTGTCAGACATTGCCGCTCCAATGAGGCAGAACTGTGATGAACCATTTCATACTGTATTGAGTGTTTCCTAAACTCCTGACCCACTGCTCATATCCATCTCTTGCCTAACAGTCATGGAGGGGACACTCACAACTAGATATTGACTATGAGCGAGAAACTTGGGTGGGACCCCAGCAAAGCATCCAGTGGTTCCATTTTCTGTGCACCCAGCAAAGCTTCATGGGGACCTCTGTCCCAGTCTAGGCCTGGCCTTTGGAAGCCTCACATTCAGAAGCTGGAGAAAGTCACTTAGAAGAAAGAGCATCATGATAGAGCCTTATGTAAGGTAAAACTCATCACCCTGTGTAACAGGATCCAGACAACAGCTGAGGGAGCACAGTGTGAGGATGAGGATCATGTGGCCCTGAGAACTCAGCTCCTGAGCAGCTCAACACGCCTGGCACAAGTGTGAGCCTCACTCTCCCTTTCCTTGTGCTGAACACGCCTCCTCCACTTCCTTCATACACACAATGGACTTCCTAACAGACTGAGAGTTAATTAAGTGTTTCTAAAGGATTTTATACTTCATAAAGTTTAGATATTTGTGTGCCATAATTTAAAATGTGAATATTTAAAACACTTTGATACTTAAAATTCAATCACACACAATTTTTCAGAAGTACTTCTAATGGTGAAGACAAGTATATTTTTGTGTTAAATTCAATGACACAATTTTGCAATAAGACAGAATGTTTTTTAATAGAATATCAGGTTAAATGTAACCATCTTCCCTTGAAGTATTCTCATTAGGACTCTCGATTTCAGTGGGTCTACTGTGATTGTATTTACACTCATGACAGTAAAGTCACCTCAGTTTCAAGAGCCACTTATTTTCATTCTCTGATTCTTTGCTGTGCTCCACCTCCTGAGCAGCCTGAGACACACCCAGGGCCATCAAAGGTCCTTCACTGGACGCCATCAGTGTGACTAGTACCACCTACAATGGCCATCTGAGCACACACATGCACACACTCCTATGCACACTCCATATAAGTGAAACCATCTCCAAACATTAATTACCCTTTCTGCACCCTGATATTTGCTGTTCCTTTCTACTTCATTTACAAAATTAATGGATCTCACAATCCACAGAAGGATTGATTTGCATATTTTGAAAATCAATAACAGAAATTCAAGTCTAGACTTTGATTTTGAACAGAGGCGAGTTGAACTCTGGTCCATCACTGCATATGGGCAAGTTCTTCTAGAAATCACATAATCCCCAACTGTAAAATGATCACATTCTATGAAGTCCCTGAGGATTAGTTTCTTCTAGGTTAAACTTGTGATAAATTTGTGGCATTCTGAGAGTGTGGCTGGCATTGAACAAATGTTACCCTCAAGTGAATGTAGCACCATCCCTTTGCTAGATCACACAAAAAGCTGTAGAGTGTGGCATTCCAAAAAAGAAAGGAATCAGCAACCTCTGCCTCTGGGAGGAACTTGGACCTTGTGAGCTACAAGTGAACAAATCCTGAGCCCTCATTTCTACTTCTGATGCAATGCAGCCTAACAGCCAAAGGACTGAACAGTGACTTTGCTTCTCTTGGTCCTTGCTGTTGGTGGCCTCCTGATTTCAGAGCCTTCACAAATTCTCAAGGCCTTCACCTGTGTGGTTCTAGACCCTCCTTGTTCTTGTTTCATGTTGTGATTTTTCATGTCCCCTGGTGACTTTGGTGTGACTGGACATTACATTTCACTTCCATGAGGCTCAGTTTCATTAACTGAAGAGTGCAGACTAAATACAACTGGTGCCCAAAGCTGTGTGAATATCAAAAACATGATGTGTCAAATGAGGTTTATATTGGGGTGGGCTCTGGCAGTTTTCAATAAATTCTGGTTCTCTAGTTCTTTCTCTTCCCACTAACATCCTCTACCATCCATGGTGACCAATGAGCCTGCCAAGAATAGTCACATTTAACCAATGGGGACATGAGACTGGTTTGGTGCAATCTGAGAGTGGCTACTGATGGGTAACCCATTGGACCTAGGAGTATATTTCAAGAACTTCTCCTACCTGTCACAAAGAAGACAGGTCCTTCTTTTGTATAGCTGGTGGTGTTCTATCATACAACTGAAAGTATGCTTTTTGATATGATGGTCTGGAAACCTTCAATCCCTGTTCACTGCTTCTTCTGGAAAAGTCCAGTGGCTCAAGGAAAATTGCTGTGGAAAAGAAAAAAGATTTATTGAAAAATGTAGCAAATCAAAGGCTACTTCCAACAAAGACCATGTTGCATAGGGTTCTAAGTGCAGGACTTGTTCTGGGAGTTGTAGGTAGTACATCACAGAAGCAGGTGCCAGTGTACTTACTAATTTGGGTGACCTGCTTCTCTCAAGCACAGGTTGCTATTAGCATAGGTCACAGGATAATCAGGGTTCTGTTAATCTAAAGAAAATTTGCTGATTAAAAAGTCTTATCTTTTTAGTTACTTTTCTCAAGAATAACTCATTCTGCAGTTATTAAGATACACAAGGCTACTTATCCTCCAAGAACAAGGGAGATGGAGAAAAGCATCTTTCCCCTGGAGAATAGGGGTGATAACATTCTCTGGGGAACAGTTTTTAAATCCCTTAGATGGCCTCAGTTAAAGGTGTCATCTACTAGGAAAGCTAACATGAGACTACTATTGTATTGCCCAACTTTGTGAATCAAAAATCAGTGATTTTTTTTAAAGTCAACTAAGAGCAAGTGAAGCTAGAGGGTTTGTTTAGATTTTGCCATAGTGACAGTTTCATTTGCTCACACACATTTAGGAAAAGCCCGACACTGCCATCATGGCAGGGAAACCCATTCTTCACTACTTTGATGGACGGGCCAGAATGGAGTCCATCCGATGGCTCTTGGCTGCAGCTGGTGTCGAGGTAAGTTCTGAGTTAGATCATTTTAAATTGGATCTAATATTCACTGTTATTAGATACTTTTCTTACATAAGCTAGGTGATGTTTCTTACTGGATACAAAGTCAAGAATTGTACCCTAAACAACACTCTCAATTATTAAGAGATTCACAGACTTTACTAAATAAATTGTCAGTATTCTCATCAAAGAAGATAAACATTAATGTAAAAAATATACCATGATTTGTGGACCTTATTTGGATTTGATTAAACACTATAGAAATAATTCATAAAATTTATAAAAATTAGAAACATGATTATTGATTGAATATTGGTGATAATAAATTTTTATTAATGTTTTTGGTGGGATAATATATTATAGTTATTTTTAAATATAGTTCCTGTATTTTAGAGAAACTAATTGAACTATTTAAGAATAAAACACTGTCATGTGTCATATACCTGAGTGGCATGATACTGTACTGAATATTATAGGTGATTGTAACACAATTATAAGCATTTGGTATCTAAACATAAAACAGGCACAGAAAAAAACATGGTTCAAAAGAGGAAATATGAGACACCTAAATGCAGCACTCTATCAGTCCTAGAGTTTTCAGGTCTAGCAATTGCTCCAAGTGAGTCAGTGAGTGAGTGGTGAGTGAAAGTGAAGGCCCAGGTCACTACCAATGCTATAATTTGGATGTGAAAAGTTCTCAAAGGCCCATGTTTTAAAGGTGTGTCCCTAGTTGTGTCCCTACCCTGAGGCAGCACTGGGTGTAGTGGAACTGTTTAGAGGTGGGGCCTAGTGGGAGGAGTTCTGTGGCTGAGGGCTTGCTTTTGAGGGGGGTGTGGGAATGCAGCCCCTGTGTCTCTCTTGGTTTCCTGAGAGCCAAGAGGTGAGTGGTTTGCTCCCCCACGTGCTGCCTGCCATGATATTCTGCCTTGTCACCAAGCAACAGGGCCAAATGACCAGGGATGAAAACATCTGAAACAGTGATGACCAAAATAACCTGTTCCTCTTTAAAGTTGATTATTTTAGGTGTTTCTTAAGATAATGAAAAGCTGATTTAGCACAATGCACACTTTATAATATAATCTGTACACACAGGCTATACTCAATTTATTAAAATGGTTTCCTTTCTCAATAATAAATTAACCTCTGTTTACTGTGAATTTTTTACTTTACAAACTTTTAACTTTTTAACTTTTTGACTCTTGTGTAATACTTAAAATGCAAACATATTGTATAGCTGTGTAGAATATTTTTATTCCTTGTTCTCCATTTTTTATTTTTATTTAATTTTATTTTTTTCAAATTCTTCCATTAAAAGTTAAGAAGCAAACACAAATTCAGAATCAACAATATCACTGTCTTTTCTTCCCCATCGTGTACCACTGGAAGATTTTTGGGGCAGAAACATGCATAGATCTGTCACCTGCTATGATCACAGTGCCTTCTCCTGATCTAGCTACTAAGGATCATTCTGATGCTTGCAATGAGGAGGCATCGCTGTTCAGAATTATATGCATGGTGGATTGCTTGTTTTGCTTTTTGTTCATTAACAAATACATAACTTTTCTTATTTATAAATATATAAATATATCATTTACTTGGAAGCAGATAATGTACCATGAAAAATTCTCACTATTAATGAGAAAATTGTCATTTGAAATTTATGTTTTCAACTTTTAAAAAATTTATTTTTAATACAGGCAATTCTCAGTGATTGTAATTCTATATTTCTGAACCACATTAGCTGAAATGCATATAATTTTTTTAATATTTATTTTTTAGTTTTAGGTGGACACAATACCTTTATTTTATTTTTATATGGTGCTGAGGATGGAACCCAGTTTCTCATGCGTGCTAGGCGAGTGCTCTACCAATGAGCCACAACCCCATCCCAACAATTTTTAATTTTTTTACGGTGCTAGGGATTGATCCCAGGGAAGTGTGTATGATAGGCAAGTGCTCTACCACTGAGATACACTTGCAGCCCTTGTGTTTTCAATATTTTGAAGGATCTTATGGAGGTCTTCAAAGGCTTCTACTAAATGCTTCACTGAATTTTGTTCACTGATGTATTCACTAATCAATGGGAAATTTTCCGTTCTTTTATAGTCTTATGGCACCATCTTTGTATACAAAGTCAGTGATTGACTGAAACATTGTTATAGGGCATGACTGTGCATGAAATCCAGGATGGGACTTCCTTTAAACTATTACCAGAGAAGAAGAGTGGGTGGGCACCTATATGAAAGCCTGTTACTACCAGTTGATAATTGTTCAAATTGGTGAGGGATAAAGGAGCAACAATATACTCAATTGTTTATTTTTATGAATGTCAGAAATTCCCATTAAAAAAGATCTAAATTCTACCACATAAGAAAATGAATGCAATTATACTGAAAATACACACCACAAATGTGAGGTGGGCAGGAGGAAGGAGACAGTAACAAACTGCCTATTAACCATTGGAACCTATTCATTCAGCATAATTGTGTGGGCACCTATAAAGAACCAGGTTTTATAGTAGGTCCTGGGGATACACAGTGAACTAGACAGATAAGGTCCCTGCCCGCATGCTGCCTACACATCTGTGATGGATGGGATCAAGCATTTTTCAGGGTTGTGACCCATGCATTTTTCCTGATAGATGTACTATAAATTTCCAGATAGCCTTGACTAGACTCTTCATAAATATGTCCAATCTCAAAAGTCTTACCCCCTTCATATCATACATAGACAGGAATGATTCAAGCTGACAAGCATGCAAGGCGATTGAGTGAACTAATCAGGACTCATTTACCTTTTCTGCTCTCCAGTTTGAAGAGAAATTCATGAAAACTCGAGATGACTTGGAAAAGTTAAGAAAAGGTAAGAACAAATATCTTAATACCTCTCAAGAAGGTTCCTAGTGGAAGACTGAAAAACCAGACAATACTCATGTATTCGTGAGGATGGCAGTGCTGACAGAGGAGAGGTAGAGAGTGGTTAAAATGTAAGACCTGGCAACTCTCTGGGGTCTCAAGAGTGAGACCATTGTGAGTCCTTGCTAAGGAACAAACTCAGGGCCCCTTGCATGCCCTCTCCTTGCCTTCTTCATTCGCTGAATGCAATTGGCTCCTGACTAGTCACAGACTCCCCAACTTCTTGTAAAATGTCCCTGGAGACGAGCTAGACACACAAATATTCAGGGACACACAATGTGTATGGATGGATGGGAAATTTAAATAGCTGTGAGACAAGAGGTTAAAAGTAAAGCAGCTGGACAAGTAAAAGAAGAAACAAAAACTAAAAATAAATTGGTGTCTTACTTGAAAATTTACCAAGTGATAATTTTTCCTCTTGTATCATCAGTCATTTCCACAACTGTTTTACATTGTGGACATGAGTGACCACATTTCATTCTGTTTGTTTTCTCCTTCCACAAGATGGGAGTTTGATGTTCCAGCAGGTGCCCATGGTGGAGATTGACGGGATGAAGCTGGTGCAGACCAGAGCCATTCTCAACTACATTGCTGCCAAATACAACCTCTATGGGAAGGACATAAAGGAGAGAGCCCTGTACGGTGTATTTTCTATTCCTACATCAACAGATAACATGGGAAGAATTTATGTCCTTCCTTGAGTGAGAAAAACCAAGGCAGGGAGATCTTGAATAGCACCAGGCTGACCCTGGGCATAAACACTGAGGTCAGTGTGGGAGAGTGCTGTGGAGATGCAGGAAGAGTAAGCATGGAGTGGATTCAGGGCAGTGTCATGTAGAGAGGATGTGGTTCATAGAGGCTTGCAAATCCTGAGGACTATGAATTTAGGAAGACGGTGGAATCCTGATTCCATTGCTTAGCTTTAGAGGTTAAACAATCTATGTAATAGCTTGGGACAGAGGAAGGATTTGAGCGTCTAGACTTGAAGGTCCGGGAAGGAAGTATCTGAAGCACCTGATTTTCCCTTTCTGGAAAGTATAAGACTGACAGCCAGGAACCTAAGCTACCCTTTTCTTCTATAGATGGGTCAACATGATGAGGGTTGGTGGAGTTTGGTGTCAAGACATGAGGGTGACACAAAGCATTTCATTTAAACTTGAAGAAGTCCACTGATTCAGCATGGGGGTTTAGGTCTCCTCCCTCCTGGGCTGGAACTGCTTTATTGAAAATAACATCTTGAAAGGATCTGTGGAAAGTTCCTCAAAATTTTAGAGTTAGCAATACCCCAGCAATTCCAGAACTAGGGATATACCCAAGAGGAATGAAAATACATCCTGAGTGGTATTTGTCCACAAATATTCACAGCTGCATTGTCATAATACACAAGTAGTGGAAATAAACTAAACATCCAATGGATGAATGGATGAAGAAAATTTCTTTGGTCATACAATGGAATAGTATTTGCTATCCAAAGAGATGAAGTACCGATGCATGTAGCAACATGATGGACCTTGACAACATTATATCATATTAAAGAAATCAAACCCCAATCACATTTTGTATGGTTTCTCTAGCATGAAGGTGAAGAACACTCGTATCTACAGGGATGGAAAGGAGATTAGTATTTTCTAGAGCTGGTGGGAGAGGTGGTATACATGTTTGTTAATCTACCCAGCATGGTTAAAATGTTCTGGAACTGGAGAATATAAATATTTGCAGAATTCTGTGAATGTACTAAAAAAAATCACTGAATAGTAGACTTTAATTGGGTGACAACTATGGTGTGAAAATTTGTCAATAAAATTGCTGTTTAAAAAGAATTTTGAAAAACCCACTTGAAGCAAAAGATATGAAGCTTTCCTATGTCATGAACTTACTGTAACTATATAAAGAATTGTAGCAAGTAGAGGACTTTTCTTAGGTGGGGATCACAAGAAATGCAATCATGATCAGCATTGGGCAACAGTATATGGAACGGATTAGGGAACATGAATTATGGGAAATAATTAGGAGCACTTTATTTCTAACATTGAACATGGAATGATCCTGAGCTATATAATAGAAAGAAGGAAGGAGAGGGACTTGTCTGAGAGGCTGGGCCAGGGACTCTGTCTTGAGTGTACCTAGGAGGCAAGTGCTTAGCCACTGAAATCACAGTATCTTTACATCCAGAACAAGGCACAGCACAGAGAGCATAGCCTATATGTACTACCAAGTTCTCTAAAGACCTTAACTTGTGATGGCCTAGTATGCTCTTTGGAACCGTATGTGGTCATGTATTTAACAAAAATTTAGACATGTATTCCCTGTAGGTTGCTCCAAGAAATAAATGTTAATCTATAAATAAAACCCAGAAGATTGTAACTGGATTTTGAAGGGTCCCTACTAGAGGCGAATTAATTTGCTCCTATCTGATGCTTTATTCTCTTGTGTTTCAAAACTATAAAATGTGGGGCAGAAAAAAATGCGGGGCAGAAGGCTTTTGACAGAGTGTTTGTATTTTGTTTTGTTTTTTCCAGAATTGATATGTATTCAGAAGGGATGACAGATTTGAATGAAATGGTCCTTCTTTACCCATACCTTCCATCTAGGGACAAAGATGGAAGACTTACTCAGATCAAAGAGACATCAAGAAACCGTTACTTTCCTGCCTTTGAGAAGGTAAGTGGAATTGGTTTCACCTATAGGGCACCCTCTAAATTGAAGATTGACAGGATAAAACTGGGTCAGCCCAGTGTTCTTCTCAACTATATTGCCACCAAATACAACCTCTATGGGAAGGACATAAGGAAAGAACACTGTACGGTATTATTTTCTATTCTTATATCAACAGTGGAAGGATTTAGGTTATAACTTAAGTGAGAAGGACCAGGGCAGGGAGATCATGACCAGCATCAGGCTGGGCCTGAGCACAAACACTGGCTTTCTCTTTATCTGGGTGAGGCTTGCCTGTTGATGGAACAGTCCAGTGGAAAGGAGGGAAGAGTTCATATTCATGAACAGGATGCAGTTCATGAATACAGCACAGAGACAGAGTTTAGAGGGCATCTTAGTCCCAACAGGTATCTTAGCACTTAGGACTACCATATGAATAATGCCATAGACGGAGGTTTATACAAAAACATATATATTTCTCATAGTTCTGGAGACTGAGAAGCGACAGATCAAGGACATGGTGGATTGGTATCTGGAAAGCTTTGCTTCTTGGATCATGAATGGCTGACTTTGGACTGTGTCCTTCTACGGAAGATGGGTCCAAGGTCTCATTATAAGAGCATTCCTTAAAATGTGCCATTCCTGAGAACTCTTCCAACAGGACCTAATTATGTCCCAAAGGCCCAACCTAACAGCATTGGGATCACAACATATGAGTTTGGAGGGACTCAGACATTCTCCCCATAACAGAAGCAGGAGAAAAACAGTGCCTGGGATTCCTTGAACACTGACGTTTACTTCCAGAGGGCCTTCTTTCATACTGATCTAGTACTCTGGCTCTCGAGGCACTGTATAAAAATAGACTATGAGGAAGGCTTGCACTAGTGATACCAAGTTGAAAGTTTCAATTACTGGGAATCAACTAGAATTCTCTATGTACAGAATTCATAGTACAGAATTAGCCCTTGGGTGGTGGGAAGTTCTGAGCACACTGGAGGTAAAGCCAAAATAGTGCTTTTAAATTGTAGCATAAATATGATGTTGTGTTTTGTTCTTGAACCAAGCAATTGTTCATACTTCTCTATGTATACTTAATTTGATAGGGTGGCTGACACAATATTTTGTTTAATTGGTAGTGCCATGGGGTTTTTTCCCTTTATTCTTCCTCATTATTACTGAGATATTTAAAAAAAATATCACATATTACCCAAAACATATTTTGTGAAAATTATAATACATTCAAAAATTGACAGAAAGTTTAAAGAATCCATAGGTGCTATCTCTGAGATAGCAGAATTTACATTGTATGATGTACACTTTATCATGTGTCCATCTCTCCATGCTGGTCTCACCACATATTACTTTTCCCATGCATTTCAGACTAAGATGCAGATGTCAGTGCAGTTCACACCTAGATAATTTAACATGTATTTTGTACCATCATGGTGAGCCAAGGTCATAAAAATATGATGATTCAAGTCATGTGTGTGATGTGTGTTCGTGACCTGACTCCTCCTATCTTCAGGTGTTAACCAGCCATGGGCAAGACTACCTGGTTGGCAACAGGCTGAGCAAGGCTGACGTTCACCTCACTGAACTTCTCTACCACACAGAAGAGCTGGACTCCACTGTTCTGGCCAACTTCCCTCTACTGAAGGTGCTCTCTCTCAATTCCTCATAGAGGTCTACACCTCCCATCATGAATCTAACATCTAAACACTGGGGCTGGTGGTGTTCTGACTTCTAGCTATCTCCAGTCTTCACCCTCCCTTCTCTGGCCTCCAAAAAGATCTTCTAGGCCCTGGTTCTGAGGAATGAAAAGAATCTTGCTATGCAAGGACATTTAAAGTGGATGCTACTCTAAGACGTATATTTGGCTTTGTATAATAAGTTAAACCAAGGGCCCAGCTTTCTCTTCAAAGCCCCTATTCCATTTGGATTCTGACCATGACTTCCTTGGGAATTCCTCCATCCCCCGTATGCCCTTGTCTTTCCATGTTGAGCAAGTCTCCTTCCATCAGTTCTCCTTCCTCCTCCTCAGGTTTGCAGCCTCAAACGTTATATTTCTCTCTCAAACCTTCCTTCCTTACTAACACCCTCAGCAACTGCCATCTTTATCTCTCAGTGTGATAATTTGTAGTGACTGGCACCTGCATTTTCTGGTCTATTTCTATCATCAGTTCTAACTCAGTATTACCATATCTTCTTTTCACCTGTCTGGGTGCTTCTCTGTTTCCACGTATGACAGGCAAATGTCACATTTTTTTCTTTATATCATACAAGTAGTAGCAATGAATCTATAGGATTAAAGTGTAAGGCAGAAGACAGGATGGCTAGAACTGAATACAGTTTTAAAAAGAAGTTGGGGAGGGGCTGGGGTTGTGACTCAGAGGTAGAGCATGCAAGACCCTGGGTTCAATCCTCAGGACCACATAAAAATAAATAAACAAATAAAATAAAGGTATGTGTCCAACTAAAAAATAATATTAAAAAAAAGAAGTTGGGGGAAATTGTCATTGAACTTTATTTTTTAGCTCTTATCTTTTTTTCTCATGGGTTGTGTTTCCCAGACAGCATGCTGGGAATGTCCAACACTTCCTGATTGTGTTAATGGGTGTTGGTTTGGGCTGCACTCTCAGGCTGTGTTCTTCTGCATTGCAGGCCCTGAGAACCAGAGTCAGCAACCTGCCCACAGTGAAAAAGTTTCTGCAGCCTGGCAGCCAGAGGAAGCCCTTTGATGATAGAAAATGTGTGGAAATAGCAAGGAAGCTTTTCAGTTAAATGGAGGCAGACATGGAGACATACAATACTGGGCTTTATCCAAATGTTGATCCTGATTACTATGAGGTTGACATAGTTTCCCAAAATTTCTGTGCTAATTTAGTTAGAAAGGAGCTGTGCAGATTTCTTTGCAATGCAGTCTATTTGGTTTTGGTGAAGTTTTATAACCATGATCACCACCTGGGATCTTTTTAAATTTGATAGAATGGAGAAAGTTTCTTAGTCACTGGTCTATTTAAAAATTGTCTTATAACATCTGTCATGTACTATCTCAAAGAAAATTAGGTAGAAATTTTCATCTGATACTCTGCTTAGGCAAAAATATCTTTTTGTTTTGTGTTTTGCTACCTTTCTCACCAAAACACATTAAAAACAAACCTATAAAGAACCATTTTCTTTCAACTTTTTTCCTGTTATTTGTTCGACCTATATTTATGTCTAGCATGAAATATTCTGTGTTCTTGGAGCCAGATAATCAATGATGAAAAAAAAACCTGATACATTCTCTACACTCATGGCAATGGATCTAGTGAGAGAAAAAACAAAAAACAGATAAACTAAACTAAAATCATACACAGCATGTGTATCACCTTCCTAAGGCTGCCACAAGAAATTCCTACAAACCTGCTATGGTTTAAAATAATGGAAATTCATTCCCCCACAGTTCTGGAGCTAAGTGGGAAGTCCAGGTATGAGCCATGCCGTGGTCTCTCTGAAGGCTTTATGGAAGGCTCCTTCTTAGCCTCTCCCTAGTGCCTGACAGGTGCTGGCCATTCTGGGAGTTTTTCAGTTTTTTGTCACAACACTCTAATCTCCTCTTTCATGGTCACAGGACAATCTCCCTGTATGTGTTGTCTGTCCAAACTGCCCTCTTCTTATGAGGATACCACCAGCTGGATGAAGAGCCACCCTATACCAGGGTGACCTCACCTGTATTATTCCTGCAGAAGTCTTTTTTCAGATGAGGTCACACTGACAGGTAGTCAAGGGTAGGACTTAAACATAGCCCTCTCAGAGGACAGATTTTCTCCTACAGCACCATGCTCAGAGGAGTTAATGTTGGGAGGGCACCATCAGTAGACATCTGCTGGGATCTGTGGGTGAGACAGGTTTCTCAAGGAGGGGACTCATATCTGAGGTGAGATGAGCAGGAGGGACAATCAGTGAGGGGGGTGGCACCAGCACTGGGCAGCAGGAGTAGAATCCAGACAGAGGTCAGCACAATCAGTGGCCAAGAAGAGACAGTAGCCTGGGGGTTATTCCATTCAAGGAATCAAGTAGTTCAGAAACAATACCTGAAAATCTGAATGGTCCTCTGCTGCCATCTGCACACACTGTCCCTGTTGTCTCACAGACTCCCTGATCTGAGGTTTGGTCAAAACGCTGGCCACCATTTTTCCCCCTGAGCAGCAGCATTCACATTCCCTACAGGAAGGGAAGGAAGAAGAGGTCTCCTTCAGGTTTGCAATCTCAAAATATAGATCAATATATATATATATATATATATATATATATATATATATATATATATATATATCCCATGGAATGTAGGCAATTGAATCTGGGGCTTAGTTTCAGTTAATCATTTTTGTAGAGTGAGCTTCCCCACAGATGGCTGTAGTAGGGCGGAGGGTGACCTGGGACCCATGGCTCATACTTTTAAAATGTCTGTTCAATATTAGCTCAACTTAGACCAACCAAGATGTTCCTTCCTAGACAGCTTCCTAAAGAGTTCCAAGTTCCCTTTGCATATTCACCTGCTTGATCTCACCTGTAGACTCCTCAGGGAATTAAAGGGAAGCCTCTGTTAAGTGTCTTTTGAACAGTACACTCTTAATTGGCCTTGGGGACAGAACCAACATATTTTGTATTGTGATGTACACGGTGGGGGTCTGAGGCAAAATTCTACATTTAAAATTTTATATGTCCCTCAAAAGACCGTGTCTTAGGACTCATTCCTCAGCTTGGCACTACTGAAAGGTGGTAGAAATCTTTAAAATGGAGATTTTGACCTCCCTGGATGTGTGACTTTGAAAAAGATTGTGGGAAGCCGGTCCCTTCTCTCCCCTCACCCAGCCTACATTCTCTCCTTTCTTCCGGGAAAACGTGATTTGAGCAGTTTTCCTCGGACACATGTTCTTGCCAGCCATGATATACTGGCCCTCCACAGGAACAAAAAAAAAAAAAAAAAAAAGGTCAAATGAACATTTGAAACATGAGTGAAAAGCCTGAAACTGTGAGCCAAAATGAACCTTTCCTATTTTAAGTTGATTTTCTCAGGTCCATTGTTATGGAAAGGGAAGCTGACTAACACACTCTAGAACAAAGATTTTTTTAACTCATCAGATTCAGCACTCCTTAGCTTATTACATATATTTAGAATTTCTTTTTATCCTGGAGTGAATTTCCTAAGATTTACCTCATTGCTCTTGGTGCTAGGAATACAAGATTGAGGAATGCATAATAAACAATGTTGAAAAAACTTTGCATAAAAGGAATTACAAATCAATATGTCACATTGGGCCAAGGAGGGTCCCTGCAAGAAGCCAAAGAACCAGTCCAAAAGAGTGGCTGAAGCCAGACATGGTGGTACACACGTGTAATACTAGCACTTAGGAGGCTGGGGAGGGAGGAGCACAAGTTCGAGTTCAGATTGGGCAACTTAATGAGAGCATATCTCAAAATAAAAAGTTAAAAATGAGTTGGGGTATAGCTTTGTGACAGAGCAACCCTGGGTTCAATTCTCAGTACAAAAAAAAAAAAAAAAAGAGCAGAGAGGCAGGCACTGAAGAAAGTTGAATGAAATACCTATTTATAAATATAAGTATAGGATTAAGATCCCTCAAGTGGGGATTGGAGAACTCTGAAGCTGGCATCAGTAAGAAGACTCTACCACCACATCCCTCAATGAGAAGTGCAGAAATGACAAGGTCCTAGTATAGGGACCAAGGAACACACTGAGAATCATACCTCCAAGATGGGCCACCTCCCAGAGCCTGATGGCCTTCAGAGAGGAAGGTACCACTGTCAAATTAAACAGCCCACATGCAGGGACAGTTTATGAAATCACAATATGACTCAAAATTGGACAATGACTAATTACCGATTTGTTCCACAGCTTTATCCATCTTTATCTGACACACCAAATGCCGCAGTCTGGCTGGGCACAATTCAGGAGCCACTTGTCAAAAGAAACGAACTTTATTTTTAGAACCACACACGACAAACAAAACAGCTCCTCAGGAAAAACCCTCAGAGCCCAACTGCCACCACCAGCTTCCCCCAAGCCTCTCCTTCAACCACAAGCCACTCCACCTCCCACAATCCTCCTGCTCTTGAGGCCAATTGGCTGGGTCGTGTGGGCGGAGCCAAAAAAGTCCCCCAATGAGCAGCTCCGTGGTCTGAAAGGGCAGGGAAACAGCCCAATGAGCATCACCGCAGAGGAGCCAATCAGCTAGATGTTGCTGGGGCCACTGTGAGCCAATCATCAGCTGGCAGTGTGAAAGGGCGGGGAAACAGCTCAATGAGCATCTCCAATGAGCATCACCACAGAGGAGCCAATGAGCTAGATGTTGCTGGGGCTGCTGTGAGCCAATCATCAGCCGGCAGCTGGAAGTTTGCTGGCAGCTGGAAGTTTGCTGGGGCCCCTTCCGCTGTGGCTCTCAACACACCATTAATATTAGAAAATAAGAAGAAACATACTTTTAATGTAAGATACACATGTAGATTTATATATTGTCTGTATCATAACAGATGTTAAATATTTTTAATGTTTCTCCTGGTAGAAAATATAAAGAAATGAACATTTGATTTTTAATCTTTATGTCATCCACCATTTTCAAAGAGAGGCTGTTTGTGTGTATATTTGAGGTAAATGTGGATGTCAACTTATCTGACTGAACTAGGAGGATTAGTTCAAGATGTGAGGAATTATTAACGTTCAGTTATCAGTTTTCCAAAATATTATTGAAGAACACGTGTGTATTAGCAATGTTCTGACAACTAGAGCTACTTAGATGGGGTAGAATGAATCAGCACAATCTTAATCTTTGTAGACTTTGAAACATTAGGCCTTTAAACTATCTCACACAATCTTTGTTTGCCTTTCCTCTAAACTCCATAGCTATGTTTGACTCTATCTGTCCTTGGAAACCCTTAGTACAGTTGCAACATTCTAAGTCAACAAGCTAACTAATAGAAAAATGTTCAGACTTTAATCACAGAAATAGGTAGACTTTCTCAAGGATTATGTTTCTACTAAATGATATCTACCTGGTTTCATTAATTATTTTACTTCATATTTACTGATCACCCATTGTGTTACCCAAATTGCTTTAGGCATACGGGCTCTCATAAAAAAAAAAAAAAAAAGGAATCCTGAATGAGAAAAAGAAGTTAACATGTGAAGATCCAGGCTAAGACAACCCCAGCCAGCCAGAAGGAAGATGAAGGCAGGGAACTTGGTCAGGAACAAGTCTGGTGTGTTTCAAACCAGGAAGAAGGAAGGTCAGTGCTGTAGGATCAGGAGAGGAAGCACTGAAAAATGAGGTCAGAGAGGTGAAAGCATGAGTGAGCTAGCCATCTATTTCTGCAGAGATTGCCACCAAGTTTGGTGCCTTAAAGCAACAAGCATTTATTATGCTCAACAATTTGTGAATGGAAATCAGGAATCTGAGAGCAACTTACTAGGGGATTCAGCATCAGGAGGTTGCAGTCAAGTTATCGACAGGTGCCGTTGACATCTGAAGGATTAATTATTGGTGGGATTCACTTCAGACATGGCCCCCTCACTCAGCTGTTGGTTGAGTCCTCAGTTCCTCCCTGAAAGGTGGCAACAGATCTCAGTTCCTTGATATGTCTGCTCTTCTTCATGGAGTGATAGTTACAAGGCTTTGCAGTGGCCTGGGCAATGAGTTTTCTGTAAGACAGAGATCACTTTCTGACCAAACTTAAATTTGTGTTGGAATAAACTGCCAAAAAGCAACTAAAAATTGCAATTTTTAAAGGCTGAGGTGGAAAGTCCTCCTCACCTGCCCTTAACACCTTCTGGTGTCTTCCACCTCCTCTTCTCATTCCTCCTTCTCTTCCCCTTTCTCCCTTGGCTCCTCTTTGCTTCCTTTTCCACTGTCCATTTCCTTCAGTCTGTACTGATGATGCTCCAAGCCCAGGAACACCAAGGACAGCTGTGAGAACCTGGGAGAGAGGCGTGGAGCGGCTTCTCCCTCAGAGTCTGCAGAGGGGGACAAAATTGCTGTCATCTTTATTTCAGATATCTGACCTCTAGAATATATGAGAAATTTTTTTGTACAGTTTAGGCCATGCAGCTTGTGAGAATTTGTTACAATGTCTACAGGAAACTGTTAAAAGAAAACCTGAGGCCATTTACATTGAACAGTTATTTCCAGGAACAGAAGGGATCTAGACCCTGGCAGCAGCACATAACAAGATGAGCAGAATGCCCTCCCCCAGATACAGGTTTTATTTATAAACAGAGAAAATGAAGTGACCTACAGAAACAACCCGATTGGCTGCAGTTGGCCTTTGCCTTATGAGGTACCATATGTGATTGGCTGAAGCCCAACTGCTGTGAGTGACTGAGACTCAGATCCTTGGTTGAATCTGACAAAAATAGAGGATCTGCTAGCAATACTTAAAATTTATTTAAAATTCTAGAAAATTGAAACTAATGTATTGTGACAAAAAGCATATCAGTGGTATAGGGTGGTGCAGGAAGAATTGATTACAAAAGGGCATGAGGACTTGGATGTTCACCATCTTGATTGTGGGATGAGTTTATGGTGTAATCCCATATACTCTTAAGTATGTGCACTTCATTGTAAGTCAATTATATTGCCAGATGTATACAGTTATTCTACAGTGCATCCCTCTGCTCTCCATCCTTCTTGGCTACCTCTGTCTTCTCTGACATGTTTCCTCTTACTTATGGACAGGGTTAGTTTTGTAAGATTCTAACCCTCTTGGCCACATTCATCCCCATTCCTCAGAATAAACTCACTAACACCGCAAAACAAATCAGAAAAAAATAATCTCCATCTCTGGTTGGTTTTTCCTTTGGCTATTTTCTTCTCTAATTTTAATTCTAAAATTAAATAGTGTATATTCCAGCTCTACTTTTGCTGTGTGATCTTGAACTTTTATTTCTTAACCAATGAACTATGGGTTAGTCAGCTCTTCCTTGCTATGACCAAGACACCTGACAAAAACAACTTAGAGAAGAAAGGATTTATTTTGGCTCATGGTGTCAGAGGATTGAGTCCATGGTCAGAGGCTTTGTTGCTCTGGGCCTGAGGTGAGGCAGAACATCACAGTGGAAGGGGTCGGTGGAGGAGAGCTTCTCATCCCACAGCAGTTGAGGAGCAGAGAGAGTGAAAGGAACTGAGAGAAGATGAACTCTTCCAGGCACACCACTGGTGACCTGCTTCCTCTGCCTAGGTCCCATTTCCCAGTCAGTAGTCCATGCAGCCATGGATGGAATAATCCCCAGAGCTTTCATGGTTCAATAATTTCCCCCAAAGTCCACCTCTGAACACAGGAGACTTTGGGGATATTCTAGATCTAAATCACAAGAAATCATTGCCAGGCTAGTTCTGTTAGATCAAAGTGACCTCTTCACTGTAAACCCAAGCCCGTCTCCCTTCCCATTAGCAACTATCTTCCAGAGCCTGCCATCCTCTGTCATTTCAGGGCTCATGTCTCCCTGTGGCCATCTTCTTAGTTAGTGATTCATCTACCGTCTTTGTCAACATGATGGCACACTAATCCACCTAATCCTGCCTCATTTCACAAGGTCAGAACTTTCACAAAGTAAATAACAAGTTCCCAACCACAGCCCTCCCTCCCCAGAGCACAGCCTTGTGATGAAAGCTGTGAGGAGTTTCCTGAGTCTGACACCAGGCAGCACAGGCACCACTGGGCAGGGTAGCTTGGGTCACCCTCCAGGATGGCACCCCTAGAGTTCCCCTCTCGTGATGCTCCTTTCCTTCTTAGATTCTCTCCCAGCACATCTCTGCCAGTCTGTGTCAGTGTCTCTTCCCTCCTGACACCTTCACTGGTCAACTCTACCCACCTTGGACCTCCCAGCAAGGGGCCCTTCCAGACATGGTGCTCCTCCCCATTCTGTTTTCCTGTCTTCCAGAGATCCTTTTGTCAGGTTACCACTGGGAAGCTGTTGTGCAGGGAGGGGAATTTCATGGAGAAACATCCCCCACACTGCAGGAGGGAGGCTATTGTGCACCTTAGGGGCAGCCTGGCCCCAGGCTCCTGGGATGTGCATGCACTGTTCTCTGCTATTCTGCTGCTCTTCCTCAAGTCCCATCCAGACTTCCTTCTGAGGATCCCCTTGTGTTGGTTGTTCCAGTGTTATTGTAAGGAAACCAAAATTGAAGAAGACAGCATCAAAATTTGGGGGCCATCTTCACCTCAATATGTCCAGTGACCTTACTTCACAGATGAATGCAGTGGGGTCCAGTGAGGCTAATATTTATCCTGGGGTCACATATGTGATCAAAAGTGGAGTCAGCCTAGAGCCAGTTCCTCTGAATTAGACACAGAGACCTTTTCTATTTATTGATTGATGCAGGTAATTGTTTTTGAGTTTTAATCTACTTTTTGGTTGTATTGGTATCTGGTACAATGGTCAAGGAGATGGACAATGTGCCTTCCTTTAACCTCACAAAAGACATTTTAGTGAGAAGAGACAGAAAAGGAACGACAGAAAGAAGGAAGAAACAAGAGGAAGGGTGATTAAATATCCCGTAACTACAGCCTGTGATCAGAATGTGAAAGAATTTAAACAGGGACTATAATAGAGTGTTGAGGGCAAAGGGCAAGTGAGAACTCTACGTGGATGATGACGAAACCCCTCTAAGGAAGCAACCTTAAGATGAGACTCAGAAAATGAGAAGAAAACACACTAAACTACTTGAATGCCTTCATCTTACTTAATCCTCATAGCAACCCTATAACATAGATAACATAACTGCAAACATATCAAAAAAGTTAAATCAGAAACCAGAGTTTTGGCTTTAAAAGGCTACAAATAATTCTTCTCCATCGTATTAGAATTCTACCATGTATGAGCTTTTTGAGGGGAGGGGTGGATTCTGAAATGCTAGATTAAAGCAGTGCAAAAAGTAGACTTTATTTCAACCTTGTAAGGCTCCTAGGCAATGAGGGTGATGTCTTTTATAGCAGAAGCCCCTTTGTGGTGGATGCTTCTGATGGTAATTGGCCCCAGTGTCCCCCAGGTAATAAGGCACATGACATTATATCTGATGACAAAAGAAGAAAGTGAAGAAACAGACCTTTCCTGGGATACCGAAACACCATAACTACAACTTTTATTCCCTGATCTCCAGTGACATCCCCTCCTGAGTCATGACTGGACCATGGACACAGCTGGGCATACAAGTCGCTTAGTTTGGTTTCTGAAAGTGAAGCAAACTGCAGGATGAGCAGCTATATGATATGGTTCATTCCATTTTTCTTGTTGAATTTAATGTAACTTTACAAATGGCTATAATCAAACTCTTCTGTGTATGTGACAAACTGAAAAATCGTACTTTTCTATATCATCTACAGACAGGAGTCACTCAAGTTGAAAAGCCTATAATACTCTGGAACAAACAAGAAATAATTTTCAGTTTCTACTCCCAGTTTTAAGGCAAATTATTATAGAAACTCCAGAAAAAAAAATGAGTAAGTTAAAAAAAAAAAGCAGAGAGCTAAATGCCTCTGATGAGGGTATCTTGTAGACGGCATAAGTGGATATTTGAATACCAGGTAATGCCAACTTGTTGATAGGGTGGTAGACGGGGACTGTGGAGAGACAGAAAGTGTACCGAGGAAGGGCTGGGAGTCCTTCAGCTGATCTGGCAACACTTTCAATGATGAAAGGGCTAGACTTCTCTGAGTATTCACTAAGAAACCATCCCCAGGGCCCAGAGAATGTCCTCTCCTTGCTTTCTCACACTGGCTGCACCAGAATGAGCTGCCATCAACTCAGGATCCCGCACTGTCCTCCCTTCCAGGTGCACATAGGGACATGCATCACAGAAAGAGCCATGGAATTACCTTCAGATGTTTCTTTTATGGCTTAGGACAAGGTGAGGTCCTCACAATACTGCAAGCTTGAGAGAGCACAGAAAGAAACCACTAGATAGAACCTACGTTCAGAGTCCTAAACATCTTGAGATTTACTTTGGGAACTTCCTACCTGAAATGGCCTTTGGTTGGTGGCCATATTGCAGTTACTACCTACTTTGTCCCAAAACATTCATGAAAATTATCAACACAGGAATTAGACCTGGAGGGAGAATAAATATATTGATGAAATAACACCAACAAAAATAAATAAAAGGAAGATTAATAATAAAAAGAAGGAGTACTGGAAAGTGAAAACAAAGTGTGATTGGACTTGAAAGGTTACAAAGCTCACAGTTCTTTCTCCTTTTACCTCTTCGGTCCTTTGACCAAATGTCATTTCAACCTTAAGGAGTAAGACCCATAGACAGTTCACTCTCCTTTTTCTTCTTCCAAAGGTTGGGAGTTTCAAGTCCCAGCAGGAGCCCTCAGGAGAGACTGAGGGGAGGGAGCTGGTACAGCAGAGCCACTCTGGACTACACTGTCACCAGATCCAACCTCTGAGGAAAAGACATGAGGGAAAGCGCCCTGCATGGTACATTTTCTGGTTCTACATTAACAGATAACACAGGAAGATTTAGGTCATTCCTAAGGCCCACGGCTGGGGGATCATGGCCAGCAGCAGACTTGGGCATATACACTGAACTAAAGTACATTAGAGCCCCCTGAGAATGAGAACAGAGATTTGGAGTGAAATTTAAAAAAAAATGGATTAAAAAAAATTTGTGGATAAAGAAAATGTGTGTGTGTGTGTGTGTGTGTGTGTGTGTGTGTGTGTAGATGAGAAGGCCTGGGAAACCAAAGTTCTAAAGAAATTGATTCTCAAGTTCTAAAAAATTTAAAAATGCTGCAAAGAAACAGAAGTTCCCAGGTCATTATAAGGACTGACCCATTTAACAAGGATGAGCAAATATCCATGATATAGGGGTTACCTGAAGTATTTGACAAGTACTATAACACCCAGACTGATTCAACCCTACCAAACTGGCATCTGTCCTTCCTATTATGACAAATCTGCATGACTGATAATAAAATCTTCTATGAAACTGTGGATACATCCTCAGTTAAATACAGAGTTATCAATGAATGAACCAACAACTCCACTGCTAGTATAATAAAAAGATATTGTTAGTAACTCTTGTACAGAAATGTTAGAAGGGTTAGCCACCATTTTTAAAAAGTGGAAAGAGTCTAAATGCCCAACAATGGATAAATGGATGAACAAAATATGCCCTAGCCATACAGTGGAATATTATCTGGCCTTGAAAAATGAGTGAAGTTCCGATTCATGCTATTATTGGTTGAACCTTGAAATATTATCTTACATGAAAAGCCACAAATTATCTGATTATATCAGTATAAAATGTTCTGAACATTCATATCCATAAAGACAGAAATTAGGTTAGTGGTACCAGGGACTAGAAGGAGATGGGGATTGGTAACTGCAAGAAAGCCTATACATTTCTTCTCAGTGTGGTAGAAATACTCCTGAAGTAGAGAATGGTGGTGTTTTCAGATTTTTGTGCATTTTTAAAATTCACAAATGTGTATATGTTGAAGGAGGGACGTTATGGTATGTGCATTATATTTCAATAAAGATGTTATTTGGTAAAACTATCATAGGAGATTATGTTTGTAACAAAGGAAGAAAAAGTCCCCATAATATGTATTAGACCTTTATAATACATAACATATACTTTTTTGGACCTTTATAAAGAATCTTACCAGCTGGGCACACATGGTGGCACACTGTAATCCCAGAGTGTTGGGAGGCTGAGGCAGGAGGATTGCAAGTTCAAAGCCCTACTCAGCGACTTAGTGAGGCCCTGTCTCAAAATTTAAAATAAAAAGGGATGAGGATTTAGCTCAGTGGTTATGAATCCCTGGGTTCAATCCCTGGGAAATGAGGGAAGGAAGGAAAGAAGGAAGAAAAAAATGATGGAAGGAGGGAAAGAGGGAAGAAAGGAAGGAAGGATTGATTATACCATATTGCAGATTCCTCAGAAATGCAAACATGGCCTGTATTGGGTAAAACTATGTAAAATTGGTTGTGGAATCCTCCATGCTAAGTGGAGAATAATTGGGAGAACTGGTAATGTTGGTTCTAATAATGAGCCTAAGAGGTATAATAGGATGAGGGAGCGAGACATGACTAAGATGAGATGTGGTGCCAAGGCCTCTGTCTTGAGATTGCTTAGAAGGCATATCTTTAGCCATGTGAATCACACTAAGTCTTTGTACAAAAAAAAAAAAAAACAAGTCAGAGAGCAAACCCTAGGGATCATATCAGTGTTTGCTAGTAGTGATTCAAACAATGCCTATCACAGCTGTAGGCTGTAGTGTTGAGGATCACACATACTCTCTACATCTGGATTTGGCTATGCATATAATAAAAATTTTTGAAATGTATCATCTCAATGGATTTCTAAGGATTAAATGCATAAATATAAGAAAAATCGGGCACAGATTAGCATGCAATAAAAGTGACCCCCCTTTCAAATTGTGAAACCCAAGACAGGAGGCTTTTAAGCATTCAGGGTTTTGTTTTTGTTCCTGTCTTTCAAGATTGTCATACCAGAAAGTGTGGCTGATTTGAGTGGAATGATTATTCATCTTCGAATAGGGTCATCTGATCAAAAAGATGCCAAGTTCTCATTTTGATTAGAGAGAAAACCACAATTTCTTATTTCCTTTCTCTTGAAAAAGTAAATAAAGCTGTTAACCATTTTAGACCTGTCAGTAAGAGGACAGGAGAAAAATAATGCCTGCTCATTCTTGGGACACTGACCTCTTCTGACCAGCCTTCTTGAATACAGAATCTTGACTCTCAAGGAAAATTATAAAAAATAACCTGTGAAGAAAAAGCTGGGCTACAATATATTTTTTCATCAGTTTTCTAGACTCCAATCTAGAATTTTGCATTTGACTGAATTTCATGATCATAATAAGAACATGAAATATGGAGTGTGTGAGAGCTACACTAGACATTAAAGCAGACCTTTCAAAACACCATTTTGATTCTAGTGGGAAAGAATGAGAGCCATACTGTTCTAAACCATGTGAGTAGAGACATGAGAGCAGCAGACCATCAGGGATTGCAGAGTTTTAGGGATGGAGGAGAAGTATCTAAATAGGAATGGTACCAGTAAGAGACAGAGGAAGAGATAGATGAAGAGATGCTAAGAAAAAATAATCTACAAGAATTGGGGACATGGCTCTCAGACTTTGGAGAAAAGCCATGAAAAATAAGGAGCTAAAATCCTTTAAATACACACATAGGACCTATTTTCAGATAGATTTCCATTGTGGTAAAGAGAACATTTCAAGATCAAAGTTTCCTGAACTTATGCTAAATAAAATCATGAACCAAAAATTATTATAAGATATATAGGAAACTAACAAATAAATTAGGACTAACACCTCCACATCCATTTTTACGAAGCATTAGATTATTCCTTCATTTAGCAAATGTGAATTCACTGCTTACTCTGCCCTTTGAAAGGAATGAAGAATGTAAAGGTAACTAGATCCTCACTCGCCAGACCCTTGTGCTGAGTGTTTAGGGCACATCACATGATGACAAGCTCTCTAGACAGTCAGAGCCTCATGATAACATAAATGAACAATGCAAATTCAATGTAGCATTTGCCATGGTATTTTATTTTTGTGCCAAATAGCTCTTCATGGTTTCCTAGGTACAGTCTGCAAGGGTGTTGACCAAAAGGTTTTAACAGTGGTTTATCCTTAGGAGATGATGCCATGTGGGGTTTCCCTTTTACTCTTTATGATTTCCAGAATACACTCAAATATAAATAGTTTTAATACATGTTACATATTTTCCCAAAATTTCATTGTGCAAATTTCACACATCCAGAAAATTTGAAAGAAATGCTTGACCTATAGATACCCACCACAGAGATGGAAAAATTGATAATTAATTATGTTGGTTTTACCTTATGTGCCCATCTTTCCACCACTCTCTCCCTCAATTGAATGTATTTTTTTCACACTTTTCAAAGTAAGTTGTAGAAACAGTGCATGCCCTCCCTGGATACTGCAGCATGGAGATTAAACCATAGTGTAGGTTGGGGGCCAAAGCCAATGTTGCCAATTGGATGATGAGTTCAAGTTCACTCAGATTTACTCCAGACCCCACAGAGATAACCTAGAACATGGGTGAGAAAAAAGGAAGAGAAACAGACACTGAAATGTCTCCTCATGGGAGAAGTGTGCAGCCATGAAGGTGGTCACTGCCCAAGGAGACTGGAGAGAGAGAGGAAGAAGATGAAAAAGGAGAAGGAGGAGGAAGAGGAGGGAAAAGGGGGGTGGGGAGGGGAGAGTGGAGGGGGAGGGGACAGGAAGGGGGAAGGGAAGAAGAAGAAGAAGAACATCCTGACATTTCCTGAGTGCTCCCTTTTAAAGTGTGGGGCAGATGGAGACATGGTGTTGCCCATAGCAAGTTAGTGAGACCCTGCCTCAAAATAAAAATTAAAAAAGGGCTGGGGGTGAGGCTCAGTGGTATATTGCCCTGGGTTAAATCCCCAGTACCCCTAAAAAGTCAAATACTAGAGAAGAAGGTAGATGATGTGGCCTGTTTGATCTTGCCCAGGAACTCTCCTATATTATCTGTGACATAGTCTGTCACAGAATCAAGTGTGACAGTCTCAGGTATGCACAGGAAAAAAAGTTCTTTGTGTTTTTTGATACTTTTCTGAGTAAAGGGATGATAAAATTTTCTTTTCATTTGGAACCACCTTACTCATGATAATAAATATGCTTTTTCTTTCCCCTTACATGCATCTGAAGAGCTCTAGGTCTACTATGGATTCTTCAGTGTTGTTTTTAATAGGTGGAGAAATAACAAAGAACAGAACAGAGCCATCCTCTGTTCCAGGTCAACTTTTGTCCCTTCCAGTGCCTCTACACCTGGCACCTTCTCACCCTGGACTTTGAGAACTCCTCACACATCCCCACACCTTCTGCCTGACTCTCTGTGTTCATTTAGTCACATCTGCAGATACATTTATTCTTGTTACTCAAATGCCTTATGTGGACCTTGCTTGTGTCTTAGTGCGAATAATCCAACTTTAAAGAAATCCTATGGAACAACTGGAGAAATCTGAATGCTAAATAGTTGCTGAATTTAAGGAATCAAATGTTGGCATGGTAGAAGAGAAGTGTGATTACGTTTGGTAAAGACTCCTGACCTGTTAGACATAAATGCCAGGATATGCAAAGTGATATGGTATCTGTCATTGGTTTCAAAATAATCCCATGTTAGTGGGAGAGAAGTGGGAAAAGAATGTACCAGTTTCTTGTGGCTCCTATCACAGATTACTACAAACTACATGTTGAAACAACTTGGGAAACTTTTGACACCCCCAAATTAATCTATGTGTGCTTTTAATTGGAAAGGCAAAGTAAAGCCAAATAAAATACACTGGTATTTTTTTAAAAAGCAAGTAAAGCGAATCAACTATGGGTTCTCTTAGAGAAAGTAGTTCTCAGGTTACCTAGCAAACAACTGAATTTAAAAAAATAAAAAATCCTATGACAGCTCTGTTGCCACACTGGAGTGTACTCTCTCACTCCCTTTTGCTTGCTCTCTTCCTCTCTCTCCCTGGCCCTGTCCCTCCTCCTCCCCTCCCCTTCCCTCCACCCTCCACCCCCTCACCAGGCCCTCCTCTGGGCAGCCTGCTGCCTTTCTTGTCCTTCAAATATAAACACCAGAAAATTACCTAGATATTCTTTAAATCCCTCTTCTCAGAAGATTCCTTTGGCTCAAAAAAGAGAGGTAAGAAACTTGTTTTGGTGGTGGTTGTTGTTTTTTCCTGCTTTCTCAACTGAGCTAAATTGTACTATGTGCTCAAAAACAAAATGAAAGAAAAACTAAAATACATTTCTAAAAGTTCCCTTCACATTCCTTTCACAATTTAAAATTTGAGCCAATAAAGTTTTAAAAGACTTTTCTTAATCTTATTTCATTTGCCAAGCCCAATTTATATATTTTAATTTGTAGGACCTAGATATGACTATGAGTTTCACAGACAAAAACTATAAAATCTATTTCTATTTATGCATTTGTGTCTATATATGTTTATTTTATAAATGTGTGATTTTTTTCTACCACTGATACATAAATGCTGTATTTTAATTAATTTAAGCAAAAAAGTGTGAATTTTTCTACCACTGATATATAAATGCTGTATTTTAATTAATTTAAGCAAATTAACTCAGCACATATAATAAATAAAACTTATCCTCTTAAAATTCATATAGAGTAATTAATCCAAATCACTTTTGTTCATATGAGTTAATAAATCTTTGGTAAATAAAGCCAGTTTTGAAATAGTTAGTAAAATAAAATAAAAAGTTCAAATTTGTCAGTATTTAAATATAATGGACATTTTTGCTTGGGTCTGCCAGTCAAACAGGTTATATTGTCTCTGCTAAATGTTGTAAGGCCATAAAACAGTTGCTACTTTGATATTTCTGATGCTTGCTTGTCTTGTCAGTGAGTTAAAGCTGTAAGGGCAGGCTGTTGGGCCTCCTAAATCCCTGTACATATCTTATTTCGAACTATGTCTTCAGTTTGAAGCCTCTGGATTCTAAGGTCTAGGCAGGTGGCCATGGTAAAATCTGGGGACATGTGTGTGTGTCTGAAACTCTTTAACCTCCAGCTACAAGGCAAAGCTAAACAAATAGGGCTTATTCTCCCTGGCTGGGTTCTGCCTGCTGGCCATTATGTAAGGGATCAGAGCCCACAGGCATTCACAGCTGCCTTTTTTCTGTCCTAGGTTCTGCACCCAGTGTATAAATCAAAGGACCCAGACCAGATGGGCCCTGTTTCATAGCTGCCCTGAGAGCCATATAGGTGCTTGGGACACCACCTAACTAGGGAGAAGGAGGGATTGGAAAGAATAGTGTCTGATGTCTCAGAGGCCTTGGTTAAAACAAGGCTGGCTAAAGCCAGGCATAGTGGTTCATGCCTATAATCACCTGGGGAGACTGAGACAGGAGGATTCAAGGCCAGTGTCAGCAACTTAGTGTGGCCCTAAGTAACTGAGTGAGACCCTGTCTCAAAATAGGGCTGAGGTTGTGGCTCAGTGTTTAAGTACCCTTGGGTTCACTTCCCTGTAAAAAAAATTTTTTTTTAAAGATGAGGCTGGTGCTGGAGTTGTGGCTCAGTGGTAGAGTGCTTGTTTAGCAATGGGGTCTATTCTCAGGACCACATACAAAAAAAGAAAAAAAAAATTTAAAAAAGGTCCATTGACTGAGTCAAAGTTAGCTTAGTTTTGCTTTAAAAATATAAGTAAATAAAATTGCAACTAAGAACTGAGACAATAACTAGTCTTATTCTTTACAAATGGTTTAGACATAATTATTAAAATTAAGTAAATTAAATATGACATCAAAGTAATGGAATAAAAATATAAAAACCAACTATGTCACAATAATAATTATATAACATATATCTACTAAAAATAATTCCAAAAATCTTTTATTAACTTAGTCTTAAAGTTATACTATTTGACAGATATTTATAAAATGATGAAGTCATTTCTAAGAAACCTAAAATATAAAAACATTAATTACTAATTATAAAACTTGGTTCATATATTTTGACATCTTGTTTCTACATGGTATAGGAATGTTAAATATATAACTCTATTAATAATCATAAGAAATTGAGAAAACATCTTTCTAGAAGTTATAAAATGGTAAACGCTGATATAGGGCAACTCTCAATGCTTCCTAGTTTTCACTAAAAATTAAGGTTGCTAAAACTTTAAAAGTCTAATAAACATATGCAATTCTCTATGCAAAGATGCAAAAACTAAGTTGTTTGAAAAAAAATTATAAAGACATAAATTCTTTTACTGGAAAGATGAAGTTTCTCTAAGCTCAGAGATTTTAAGTAAATTTAGTAAAAGATATAAAAACCAGATGGATAGAAACTAGTAAGTAGTGGGGAAAGATGCAAAGAATGGTGTAAATATGAGGATATATTTTTGGTATAGAAACTTAAAAAGAGAAAAAGAATTTTTTGTTGTTGTGTGAGAAAGAAATTTGTGATAGAGTAAAATTTTTATCTGACAGTTGAATGACTAGATTGCTCCACAATGAAAAAATATATGTGCAATATAGAACTAAAGATTTAAGCAATCATGAATGGTTTGTAAATGACAAATCTTATTAATGAAAAGTTGTATGTGATCAAGTTGGCTATAATTAAAAAAAAAAAAAAACCTTTTTATAGATTTGTCTAAAAGTTAGGCATCCACAAAGTTGAAGACAAAATTTAGTTCTTTGTGTTTAAAGCAATAGTGTTTTCTTAAAATAGTGATCTGTTCTTAATAAAAACTAGCAAGATGTTTGGTTTTTAATTCCAAAATCTGCTTTTTAAAAAAATTTCAACCATTTTCTGAATTTTGCTTTTCCTTTTTACAGTATACATTTTTTTAAAAAATTAAAAAATTTTCAATTAGTTACACATGACAGTAGAATGCTTTTGTGGACTTTGATATGTCATACATAAATGTGGTGTGCAATAACTTTTCTGATTGTACATGTTGTAGAATCACATTGGTCATGCAGTCATATATGTACATACAGGAATAATGTCTGTTTCATTCAACTATCCTTTCTATTCCATATTCCCTCACCTCCCTTCACTCTCCTCTACTTAACCTAAAGTAGCTCTATTCTTCCTTAGCACTCCCCCAACATTGTGAATTAGCATCCTCATGTCAGAGAAAACATTCGGCCTTTGGTTTTTTGAAATGGGCTTGTTTCACTTAGCATGATGTTCTCTAACTCCATCCATTTACTGGGAAATGCCATAATTTCATTCGTCTTCAAAGCTGAGTAATATTCTATCAAATGGAACCACTGTTTAGCAGAGCTATTCCACTCTTTGGTCTATACCCAAAAGACTTAAAATCAGCATACTACAGTGATGCAGCCATGTGAAAGTTTATAGCAGTTTAATTCACAACAGCTGAATTATGGAACCAACCTAGGTGCCCTTGAATAGATGAATGGGTACAATATGCAATTAGGCGTGACTCCCTCAATTCTTTGGTTGGCTTCTATAAACGTATTATTTTTTCCCAGTTCTGACTCTGCTGTTAGGGCCCAAATTAAAAATGTTTATCTAACAGTCATGTATTTCCCTGCTCCAAGGACTAGTTTGACACCCAAGGAACCTAAACTGCTTCCTTGCAGGAGAAACAATCACAATACAGGATTTTCTTTACCTTTTGGTAACTAAACTAAAAAGCACAGAGTTTGTGTTTTGTCAAGATTTTGTTTTGTTTTGTTTTGTTTTTCTTTTGCTATCTTAATTAAATTTTGATTACTTAAAAAAGAAAACCTGGGCCTTTGAAGAATAAAGATTTTTAAAATTTATTTGTTTGAAAGTCATGATCACTTTATAGGCGGTTAAATCTGGTTTATAAATCACAGTGACTAAATAAATAGCTATTATTTCACAGTAACCTATAATCTTATTTTGATCAAGTGTTTGAAACCCTTAGTATATGACATACTTCCACAAATCAGAATCTAAAATTAAGTCTTTTGGGATTCAAGAGAACTTTAAACATTTCATAAGACCCTGGGAGGCTGAGAAAACATAAACTAGCTTGTTTGATTTGTACATTACATGGAAAAATGGATGTTAAAAATGGTGTTTAACCTTCTTTAAGTCATATTTGCATAACTGTGCTATTAACATGTTTATTAGTATTAGTTTGTAGGTTTTCTCATTGGATGAAAGCCTTTCCTTATAGATAAGCTACTGCTATAGAACTATGGAACAAATCATCTAAAGTGCATCTAAAATGATCATGAGTCCAAATTGGGAGATTACGAAGTGATAAAAGTCCTTATTTTGCTGGAAAATCAGACAAATATCTGCAGAATCTGACCAATTCTAGAGCATTTATGTTATACACACTCAATTGGTAAAATGTATAGACTCTTACATTGCCATAGCCCAGAGCTCTTCCCATAATTGTGTCCAATTTAAGGCCTATCTCCCTTAGAGAAAGCATCTTTCTCCATTTAAAATCATGAAAAAAACCCTATGCACTTTGTCCTGTAGCCCTGCACTCTTAAATCACACAAGGAGGAATTCTTGCATATTGTCAAGAGCTCACCAAGGTTGTCAATAAAAATCCATTGGGCTAGTGATGGAGCTCAGAGGTAAATCATTTGCTTAGCATGCTCATGTCCCTGGGTTCAATCCTCAGTGCCAATCACTCAATCATTACTCTTCAGTAAAACAATCTTTGCACAGTGTGCTCCAGGAAGACAAAGATCCCCTTCCCCATAGTTTATAGCTCACTGCAACCAAATGAAAAGGACCATATGAAGATGGTCTAAACCACAACACATGTCTCTAGGGAGCTGACTCTCCTGCAAGAAAAATCTCTGTGTTGTTCTGACCCAGCCCTACCTTTCCTAAAGGACTCCCCCCCCGCCCCCCCCCCGGCCTTTGCTCATGTTCTGAAATCACCAAATAATTTCTCCCCTGTGAGCCATGATTCCTGGGATTGAGCCTTCCCAGCTCAGTGGGATTTCCTCTGCACAGCAAGAAACACTAACTATATAGAGATAACCTCATCTGTGTGGTCTTTGGTGAAGATTTTTTGTGACAAAGGGAAAATGATAATACAGAAACCTAAATGTCTTCAGAATGGTCAAAAAGAGAAGAAAAATCCTTTTCTAAGCCTTAGAGATTTTACTGGTGTGGTAAAACAATACTTCACAAAGTTTGAGAAATACTAAATGTGTCATTTTGTCTTTTGACCTGGACACCCCAACGCATTTACAAAATACATGACCACCTGATTGACACAGAATTTGAGCCATCTTGCCAATTCTCCCTGGATGATGCAAAGCTGGGGTACTGACATTCTTTTTGTTATGACAATCTCAGTCCTGCTTAACCTTAGTGAAGTATTCAGTTGTTATCTATACTGCCACTGTGTTCCCATGTGCAAATCTATTCTGCACCAGAATAAAATGGTGCTTTCAATTATGATTTTTTTTTTTTTTTGGTTTACATGCCTAACGTCACAGTGGAAGTTTCAAATCTGTCTAAATCTTTGCATTCCATTCATGAAAACTGTGCAGATTCTTCAAAAACCCCAATCCTCACTGACAGGCAAAGAGAATAAAATCTGTCAGAGTGTTTTGGTTAAACTTTGTCAACCCTGAAAAGCAACATATTAGCCAACAGTTTTCTGATAAGAAGATGACTTGGCATTTTCCGTCTAGTCCAATAGAGAAACATGTGGTCCCTAAACACTATGCAGGTGACTTTTCCTTAATTAGACTCTACTCTGTACTGGGAGGAATTATTCCAATGAATAAGTAGTTCCTAAACACACTAGGGACTCTTTCCCGTTGTGGTGTTTTGGAGCTAAGAAGGAGCTGCCCTTAATAGGTAAGTATTGATCTAATCAATTGTCCTACATTTCTTCACATGCTCATATTTAGATACCAAGAAAAATACATTAAAATATCTGTAGCTACAACCAAAAGTCTGTCTTATGTTCACATTAAGCCTTCTTTTTGTGCTTAGGTGACAGTTCAAGAATTATTGATTTAGTTTCTGTTGGATACATCTTTACAGAAATGTTGACAAGAAGAATTTAGAAAACTAGGGCAGGAGGGTTTCATGGTATGAGGAAAAACAATGTCAGCAAGAAAAAGAGAAAAGAGAGATGACCACAGCATAGACCAACTGAGGCTGTGACTAGTGAAGAGGGATGTAGGAGCTTATGCTAGAGTTGTTCTTTTTCTATAAAAGTCATCAACATACAACTGTGAATTATGTTACTGTATTGCAACTTAGCCTGTGAAGATCAAAATTCATATTAATTATGATATAGAAAATATAGTCTGAATACCAGAAGAACTAGACTTTATTTCACTCTTTGCTACTAATTAATCAGATGGCAAGTCTTACCTCTCTGGGGTTCACCATCTCATGGAAAAACAGGAGAATGACTAAGTAAGTTTTCTTAACCTTGACAAGACTACCCATTTGGCCTGAGTGTGGGGGGCTGTCCTGCTTATGGAAGGATATTCAGAGGCATCCTGGCCTCACCCCACCTGATGCTGTAGCACTTCCTATGCCTCCACTGTGTAGACCTTGATGCCAAGAAACCTCTCCAGACATTTCCCACCATCCTCAGCATTGGCAAAGCAGTGCCACTGAACTGAGGATCACTGGGAGACATGATTTCCCAGGTGATAACACTCAGAAGTCTACATGCAAAACCCGACAATCACTGGAGTGTGTAACTAGTTCTTAAAATCACAGGAACACTTACCTGAATGCATGAGTCTTTAGAATTGGAATTTAAAAGCCAGCAATGAACTGCACGAATGTTAATATTGGGAAGAAGGAAAGTTTCTATAAAGGAGAGACTGAGTTTCAGGGAGAGTGTCTGAAAATCCAGGTGTCAGAGAAACCAGGGTCTACCAGAATCACAGGACATAGTGCAGCACCTCTGGGGGAAGATACTGAAATGACAATGAAGAAAAGCATGTCACAAGAGGCAGCAGAGAGAGGATTTGGAGAAGGATGAGCTGTGATCCTGGTTTACAGTGTAGGAAGCAGACACCTGGGGAGGCAAAGTCCATTCAGTCTGGAGATAGAGAGGCTAAACTGGTACCCAACAGTTCATTGGTTAACAGCTGGGTCCTCAGTTCTCTGAGGCTGGCAGGATTCTTCCCTTGTGCTGACTACCTGGTGAGCAGAATCATGGTTCTGATACCGGAATTAGAAATCAGGATCAGGTCCTTGGTCCTCCAGTGTTGATGATTCAACACCTGTGTAACACTGAGGCAGAGTAGAAAGCAAATTTTATTTAAGAGACAAGAGAGAGAGAGAGAGAGAGAGAGAGAGAGAGAGAGAGAGAGAGAGAGAGAGCGCCACTCCTCTGGAGAGGAGCTGAGAACCCAGAGATGGTGCCCTGGGAGTGGGGTGTCTTGCATTTTTATAGATGTCAGGTTTTTTATCCTTTCCTCTTCCTTCTCTTCCTATCATGCCTACATGACCAAAAGACAGGAACAAAGCTGCCCAGGGGGGCAATTCCTTGTGTTGGAGAGTGTGACTCTTCCCTCCCCTGGAGATGCTTGATGGGGAAGTGCTCTCTACCCATTTCCTGTACTTTGATAATCTGGCTACCTGTCCTTTGCCCTGGTCTCAGATCTTGGATTGGATTTCCCAGAGACCCATAAAGTGAATTCACTTCCAGAGTCATTCTGATCTGTCAGGTGTCTATAATGCTGTGTCCCTGACTAGATTTAAACCCCTTCAGGGAAGATACCAAGTCAGACTGGTACCTTGCTCCCTGTAGCCTCGTCCTTGCTTGGTACATGGAAACTGCTCCAGAGTTCTATGGACAAAACAGAGATACAGATAGATGGATAATAGTACATGATAAGTGGATGGTCAGTTAGTGGATGGATGGAAAGAGAAAGATTCATGGGCTACCCAACGTGTTCAGGGGCACACAGATGAGTGCCCAGGAACTGGAGAAACAGTGAGCATCCATGTACTGAGTGCCTACTACAAGTGTATGCACATTATTTCAAGGCAATTTCTGAAAAGTCCTGATAGCTGTAATTCAATGCATTTTCAGAAAAGAAAATTGAGAGTCAGAAAATTAAACAATTTCAGCTCTTGAGTTTTCACATCAGAGGGTTTCAAGCAAGACACAAAACTTAATGAAAGTAAAAAGAAAGAGGAAAACTTTCACTTTCCATGGGGCTCAGTTAAAGAGAAAGGGGGTGAGGAAAGCACCTTCAGGGGAGAGAGAGGGGAAAGAAACAAGGAACTTCTTTGTGTCCCAGATTTTATGGGGTTGAGGAAGATTGTTAGAAGGTCCCACCCAGGTATTGCCTCTGGGCTCTGGATTGACAGATTATAGTACCTGACAATCAAAGGGCAACTCTTGGTCATCTTGGCCTGACTGACAGGTCTTCATTAAATCTAGCTTTATAGAATTTAAAGTCAGGGGGCTGCAGTCTAAATCATCCTGCTTTTCTCAGCCTGAAAAATCTCTGGTATGTGTTATTTGTGTAGGTTTTATTGAAGATGTCTTAGCAGGTAAGCCCTCTGAGCGAACATATTCTTGCCCTTTGCCTTTTGGCCCTCAAATTCATCTATCTTCCTCCATTTGTAGGAGGAATAGAGCTGAGACCAGGCAAAGGTCCTGATTTAGCCATCTTGTTATCAATTGCAGCCCCAATGAGGCAGGGCTGTTGATGAACCATGTTGTTCTGTATTGAGTATTTTCCTAAACTCTGACCCACTGTTCATGCCTAACTCTTGTTTAACAGTCATAGAGGGGACATTCACAAGTAGGCACTAACTATGTATGAGGAAGCTGCCACTTTCTGTGCACCCAGCAAAGCTTCATGGGGACCTCTGTCCCAGCCTGGCCTTTGGAAACCTCACATTCAGAAGCTGGAGAAAGTCACTTAGAAGAAAGAGCATCATAATAGAGCCTTATGTAAGGTAAAACTCACTTCCCTGTGTAACAGGATCCTTAGTCAACAGCTGGAGAAAGCCCAGTGTAAAGATTTGAATCATTTGAATCATGTGACTCTGTGAACTTTTGTTCTGAGCAACTGAAGGCACCTAGCAGCTGGGTGAGTTTCACTCTCCTTCCCTTGTGCTGACCACACCTCCTGCACTTCCCTCCTGATAAAGAACAATGGACTTCCTAACAGACTAAGAGTTGATTCAGTGTTTCTAAAGGAGTTAAAGTTTAGATTTTTGTGTGACACATTTTAAAATATGGATATTTAAAACACTTTGATACCTAAAATTCAATCACACACAATTTTTCAGAAGTACTTCTAATGGTAAAAACAAGTATATTTTTGTGTTAAACTCAATGACAAAACTTTGCAAGAAGACAGAATATTTTTTAATAGAACTTCAGATTAAATGTAACCGTCTTCCCTTGAAGTCCTCTCATTAGGACTCCTGCTTTCAGTGGGTCTCCTGTGATTGTATTCACACTCATGACAGTAAAGTCACCTCAGTTCCAGAAGCCACTTATTTTCATTCTCTGATTCTTTGCTGTGCTCCACCCCCTGAGCAGCCTGAGACACAGCCAGGGCCATTGAAGCTCCTTCACTGGACACCATCAGTGTGTCTCGTACCACTTACAATGGCCATCTGAGCACACACATGCACACACTCCTATGCAGACTCCATACACAAAACTGAAGTGAAACCCTCTCCAAACATTGCTTACCCTTTCTGCACCCTGATATTTGCTGTTCCTTCCTGATTCATTTACAAAATTAATATTGCTTTGCATATTTTGAAAATCAATGACAGAAATTCAAGCCTAGACTTTGGTTTTGAACAAAGGTGAGTTTGAACTCTGGTTCATCACTTCATATGGGCAAGTTCTTTTAGAAATCACATCATCCCCAACTGTAAAATGATCACATTCTATGAAGTCCCCTGAGGATTAGTTTCTTTTAGGTTAAACTTGTGATAAATTTGTGGCATGCTGAGGGCGTGGCTAGCATTGAACCATCAAGTGAATGTAGCACCATCCCTTTGCTAGATCACACAAAAAGCTATAGAGTGTGGTGTTCCAAAAAAGAAAGGAATCAGCAACCTCTGCCTCTGGGAGGAACTGGGACCTTGTGAGCTACAAGTGAACAAATCCTGAGCCCTCATTTCTACTTCTGATGCAATGCAGCCTAACAGCCAAAGGACTGAACAGTGACTTTGCTCCTCTTGGTCCTTGCTGTTGGTGGCCTCCTGATTTCAGAGCCTTCACAAATTCTCAAGGCCTTCACCTGTGTGGTTCCTTGTTCTTGTTTCATGTTGTGATTTTTCATGTCCCCTGGTGACTTTGGTGTGACTGGACATTGCATTTCACTTCCATGAGGCTCAGTTTCATTAACTGAAGAGTGCAGATTAAGCACAACTGGTGCCCAAAGCTGTGTGAATATTAAAAACATGATGTGTCAAATGAGGTTTGTATTGTGGTAGGTCCTAGCAGTTTTCAATACATTTGGTTCTCTAGTTCTTTCTGTTCCCACTAAAATCTTCCACCATCCACAGTGACCATGAGCCTGCCAAGAACAGTCACATTTTAACCAATAGGGACATGAGACTGGTTTGTTGCATTATGAGGGTGACTACTGATGGGTGACCCATTGGACCTAGGAGTACATTTGAAGAACTTCTCTGACCCTGCCACAAAGAAGGCAGGTCCTTCTTCAGTGCAGCCTGTTCTACCATACATCTTAAAGTACCTATTGATATGATGGTCTTGAAACCTTCAATCCCTGTTCACTGCTTCTCCTGGAAAAGGCCAGTGACTCAAGGAAAATTGTTGGAGAAAAAAAAAAAAGATTTATTGAAAATATAGCAAATCAAATGCTACTTCCAACAAAGACCATGTTGCATAGGGTTCCAAGTGCAAGGCTTCTACTGGGAGTTGTGAGAATTTCATCACAGAAGCAGGTGCCAGATTAGTTACACATTCCAGTGTACTTAAAAATTTGGGGTGCCCTGCTTTTTTTGATGCATGAATTGCTGTTGGCATAGGTCACAGGATGTTCTGGGTTCTGTAAATTGAAAGAAAATTTTCTGATTAGAAAGTCATATGTTCTTCTCTTTTTAGTTACTTTTCCCAGGAATAGCTCCTTTTGCATTTTTAGGATACACAAATTTATTTCCCCCACAGACCAGGTGAGATGGAAAAAGCATCTTTCTCCTGAAGGTCAAGGGGGTGATAACATTCTCTGAAGAACAATTTTTAAATCCCTTAGGTGGCCTCGGTCAGAGTTGTCTTCTACTTGCAAATTTAAGCTAAGACTAACAATGTGTTGCCCAACGTTTGTGAATCAAAAATTAGTCATTTTTTAAAGGCAACTAAGATCAAGTAAAGCTAAAGGGTTTGTTTAGATTTTGCCATAGTGACAGTTTCATTTGCTCACACACATTTAGGAAAACCCAGACACTGCTATCATGGCAGGGAAACCCATTCTTCACTACTTTGATGGACGGGGCAGAATGGAGTCCATCCGATGGCTCTTGGCTGCAGCTGGTGAAGAGGTAAGTTCTGTAAGTTCAAGTCATTTTAAGTTGGATCTAATATTCACTTTTATTAGATACTTTCCTCACATAAGCTAGGTGATATTTCTTACTGGTTACCATGTCATGAGTTGTGCCTTAAACAAAACTGCCAATTTTAAGAGATTCACAGACATAACCAAATAAATAGTCAGTATTCTCATCAAAGAGGATAAACATTAATGTAAAAAAATATATCACAATTTGTGGAAGTTATCTGGATTTGTGTTTAAACAAACTGTAGAACATAATTTATAAAACTTATAAAAATTAGAAACATGATCATTGAATATTGATGATAGTAAATTATTATTAATGTTTTTGTTATTAGGAAGTATGTTTAAAAATAACTTGGTATAGTTCTATATTTTAGAGAAACTAATTAAACTATCTAAGAATGAAACACAGTCTTGTGTTCTGAACAATGAAGACACAGCCTGAGAAACCTGGCATTGGACAATTTTGTTGTGCAAACATTATAGAGTGTACCAACACAAAACCAGAGGGTATAGCCTACTATATTGTGGGCTATATTGTGTGGCCTGTTGTTGGTAAGTCACACACCTGTATGTCATGATACTGTACCGAATACTGTAGGCAATTGTAACACAATGATAAGCATCTGTATATCGAAATGAAAAACATGCACAGTAAAAGTATGGTATAAAATATGAAAAACAGGACACCTAATTTCAGTACTCTACCAGGCCTAGAGTTTATAAGGTCTGGCAATTCCTCCAAGTGAGACCGTGAGCAGGTATTGAGTCAAAGTGAAGGCCCAGGTCACTACCTAATGCTGTAATTTAGACTTGAAAAGTTCATAAAGGCCCATGTTTTAAAGGAGTGTTCCTAGCCTGAGGCACCATTGGAAGGCAGTGGAATTATTTGGAGGTGGGGCCTAGTGGGAGGAGTTATATCCTGAGGGCTTGCTTTTGAGGGGATAATGGGAATGTAGCCCCTGTGTCTCTCTTGGTTTCCTGATAGCCAAGATGTGAGCAGTTTGTTCCACCACATGCTGCCTGCCATGCTGTTCTGCCTTGTCACCAAGCAACAGGGCCAAATGACCAGGGACCAAAACCTCTGAAACAGTGATAACCAAAATAACCTGTCCCTCTTAAAAGTTGATTATGTTAGGTATTCCTTAAAATAATGAAAAGCTGATTTAGCACAATGCACATTTTATGAATCTGCACACACAGGTTACACTCAGTTTATTAAAATGTTTTCCTTCCTCAATAATAAATGAACCTCAGTTTACTGTAAAATTTTTATTTGACAAACTTTTAAATTTTTTAACTTTTTGACTCTTTCATAATAACACTTAAAACTCAGACATATTGTGCAGATGTATAAAATATTTTTATTCCTTATTCTTTTAGCTTTTTCCATTTTTAATTTTTATTTAATTTTATTTTAAAAGATTCTTCTGTTACAAGTTAAGAAGCAAACACAGATTCAGAATTAACAATATTACTGTCTTCTACCTCCCCATGGTGTTCCACTGGAAGGTTTTGGGGGCAGTAACAGGCATGGTCCTGTCCCCTAGCATGATCACAGTACCTTCTTATGGTCTAGCTACATAGGACATTTCTGATGGTTCTCCTGTGGAGGCATCACTGTGCAGAAATATGTGCATGGTGGATTGCTTGATTTGCTTTTTTTCATTATATATATTTGCTTGGAAGCAGGTAATGTACCATGAAAAGTCCTCTCTATTAAGGAAACTTAGTCATTCATTTGGAGGTTATGTTTTCAATTTGTTTAAAAAAATTGTTTTTTATATAAGCTATTGTCAGTGATCACAACTTTTTTTGTTGTTTTGTTTTCACAGTTCTGGGGATTGAACTCAGGGCAGTGTGTAAGATAGCAAAGTGCTCTACCCCTAAGGGCTATACTGCAGCCCTCATGTTTTCAATATTTTGGTAGAACTTATGGAGGTCTACAAAGACTTCTACAAAATGCTTCACTGAGTTTTCTTAGGGATTCTTCCTCTTCTTCTCCTTTAGCTTTCTATTCCCTAGCCTCTTCTTCCACTATGTATTCACTAATCAATGGGAAATTTTCAGTTCCTTTATAGTCTAATGGCACCATCTTTGTGTACCTAGTCAGTGATTGACTGAAACTTTGTTATGAGGCACATGACTGTACATGAAATCTGGGGTGAGATTTCCTTTAAATTATTACCAGAGAAGAAGAGTGGGTGGGCACCTATATGAAAGTCTGTTGATACCAGTTGATAATTGTTGAAATTGGTGAGGGATAAAGGAGAAACAATATACTCAATTGTTTATTTTTATGCATGTCAGAAATTCCCATTTAAAAAGATCTAAATTCTACCATATAAGAAAATGAATGCAATTATACTGAAAATACACACCACAATTGTGAGGTGGGCAGGAGGAAGGAGACAGTAACAAACTGCCTATTAACCATTGGAACCTATTCATTCAACATAATTGTGTGGACACCTATAAAGAACCAAGTTTTGTAGTAGGTCCTGGGGATACACAGTGAACTAGACAGATGAGGTCCCTGCCCTCAAGCAGCCCACACATCTGTGATGGACAGGATCAAGCATTTTTCAGGGTTGTGACCCATGCATTTTTCCTGATAGATGTACTATAAATTTCCAACAGCCTTGACCAGACTCTTCCATAAATATGTCCAATCTCAAAAATCTTACCCCCTTCATATCATACGTACACAGCAGTAATTCAAGCTGAAAAGTATGTAAGGCGATTGAGTGAACTAGTCAGGACTCATTTTCCTTTTCTGCTTTTCAGTTTGAAGAGAAATTCATGAAAACTCGAGAAGACTTGGAAAAGTTAAGAAATGGTAAGAACAAATATCCTAATACCTGTTAAGAGGGTTCATAGTGGAAGACTGAAAACCAGACAATACTCTTGTTTTCGTGAGGATGGCAGTGCTGACGAAGGAGAGGTAAGAGAGTGGTTAAAATGTAAGACCTGGCAACTCTCTGGGGACTAAAAAAAGTGAGGCCTTTGTGAATCCTTGCTAAGGAACAATCTCATGGCCCCTTGCAATGCCCTCTTCTTGCTTTCTTCATATGCTGAATGGAATTAGCTCCTGACCAGTCTCAGGCTCCCCACATTCTTCTAAAATAGCCCTGAAGTTGGGCTAAACACACAAACATTCAGGGACACACAATGTATACGGATGGATGGGAAATTAAAACAGCTATGAGATATGAGGCTAAAGGTAAAGCAGCTGGATAAGTAAAAGAAGAAACAAAAACTAAAAATAAAGTGGTGTGTTACTAAAAAACTTACCAAGCAATATTTTCCCCTTTCCATCTTCAGTCATTTTCACAACTGTTCTACTTTGTGAACATGTCTGACACACAGACATTTTATTCTGTTTGTTTTCTCCTTCCACAAGATGGGAGTTTGATGTTCCAGCAGGTGCCCATGGTGGAGATCGATGGGATGAAGCTGGTGCAGACCAAAGCCATTCTCAACTACATTGCTGCCAAACACAACCTCTATGGGAAGGACATAAAGGAGAGAGCCCTGTACAGTATATTTTTTATTTTAAATCGACAGATAACATGGGAAGGATTTAGGTCGTTCCTTAAGTGGGATAAACCATGGCTGGGGGATCATGAACAGCACCAGGCTGACTCTGGGCATATTGCATAGTTTCTTTAGTATGAATGTGTAGAACACTCATATGAACAGTGACAGAATGTAGATTAGTAGTTTCTGAGATCAATTTGGGAGAGTGCTATGGAGATGCAGAAGAGTAAGCATGGAGTGGATTCAGGGCAGTGTCATGTAGAGAGGATGTGGTTCATGGAGTTTTGCAAATCCTGAGGAACTATGAATTCAGGAGGATGGTGGAATCCTGATTCCATTTGCTTAGCTTTAGAGGTTAAACTCTATGCAATAGCTTGAAACAGGGGAAGGATTGAGTGTCTAGACTTGAAAGCCTGTGAAGGAAATATCTGAAGCACCTGATTTTCCATTTCCAAAAAGTACAAGACTCACAGGCAGGAACCTAAACTACCCTCTTCTTCTACAGATGGGTCAACTTGATGAGGGCTGGTATGAGTCTGTGTCAAGACATGAGGGTGATGCAAAGCATTTCAAGTAGACTTGAAGAAGCCCACTGACTCAGCACTGGAGTTTAGGTCTCCTCCCACCTTGACTGGAACTGCTTTATTGAAAATAACATCTTGTATGGAACTGTGGAAAGTTCCTCAAAAAGTTAGAGTTACCAATAACCCAGCAATTTCAGTACTAGGGATATACACAAGAGGAATAAAATACATTCTGAGTAGTATTTGTACACAAATGTTCATAGCTCATTATTCATAATACCCAAGAAGTGGAAGTAAACTAAACATGCAATGCATGATTGAATGAAGGAAGGTTCTCTAGCCATACAATGGAATAGTATTTGTTGTGCAAGGAGATGAAGTACTGATGCATGTGGCAACATGGATGGACCTTGACAACATTATGTCACATAAAAGAAATCAGACCTAGGAGGTCACATATTGTATGGTTTATGTAGCATGAATGTGCAGAACACTCATATGCACAGGGACGGAAAGTAGATTAGTGGTTTTGGAGCTGGTAGGAGAGGTGGTATACATGTTTTTGTAATCCATCCAGCATGGTAAAAATGTTGTGGAACTGGAAAATGTTAATATTCACAGAATTCTGTGAGTGTACTAAATAATTCCCTGAATAGTAGACTTTAACTGAGTGACAATTATGATGTGCACATTTGTCAATAAAACGGCTTTTAAAAAGAATTTTGGAAACCCTGTTTGAAGCAAAAGAAATGAGGCTCTCCTATACTATACACATACTATAACTATATAAAGAATTGGACCAAATCTTGGGCAGGGCCTCAAGAGATGCAATCATGATCAGCATTGGGCAATCATACATGGAAAATGTTAGGGAACATGATTTATGAGAAATAATTGGGAGTACGTGATTTCTAACATCGAACATGAAAATGATCCTGTACTACATGAGAAGAAGAGCTAGGGAGAGGGACTTGTCTGAGAGGCTGGGCCAGGGACTCTGTCTTCAGTTTACCTATGCACAGAGAGCATAGCCTATATGTACTACCAGTGTTTATAGACACCAAGTTCTCTACAGACCTTAACTTGTGATGTCCCAGTATACTCTTTGGAATCATATGTGGTCAGGTGTATTACAAAAATTTAGACATGTCCTCCCTATAGGTTGCTCTAAGAAATAAATGTTAATCTATAAATAAAACCCAGAAGATTGTAACTTGATTTTGAAGGGTCTCTACTGGAGGTGAATTATTTTGCTATTGTATGATGTGCTCTATTTTCTTGGATTTCTTTTTTTAAATCGATTTTTTAAAAAATAAATGACAGTGGATTGCATTACAATTCTTATTACACGTATACAGCACAACTTTTCATATTTCTGGTTAAATATAAATTATGTTGACACCAATTCGTGTCTTCATACATGTACTTTGGATATTGATGTCCATCACATTCCACCATCATTGCTAATCCCCTGCCCCCTCCCTTTCTCTCCCTCCCCTCTTCCCTATCTAGAATTCATCTATTCCTCCCATGTTCCCTCCCCCTCCCTTCTCCACTATGAATCAGCTTCCTTATATCAGAGAAAATATTGAGCATTTGTATTTTTGGGGAGATTGGCTAATATCACTTAGCATTATCTTCTCCAAGGCCATCCATTTAACCTGCAAATGCCATGATTTTAATCTCTTTTATTGTTGAGTAAAATTTCATTGTGTATATATGATACATTTTTTTATTTATCCATTCATCCACTGACGGGCTTCTAGGTTGGTTCCACAGTTTAGCTATTGTGAATTGTGCTACTATAAACATACATGTGGCTGTGTCCCTGTAGTATGCTGTTTTTAAGTCTTTGGGGTATGAACCGAGGGGAGGGATAGCTGGGTCAAATGGTGGTTCCATTCCCAGTTTTCTGTTTTCTTGGATTTCAAAACTATAAAATCTGAGACAGAAGGCATTTGACAGAGTACTTGTTGTTTTGCTTTCAGAATTGATATGTATTCAGAAGGTGTGGCAGATTTGAATGAAATGATTCTTTATTACCCATTCCTTCCACCTGGGGACAAAGATGGACGCCTTGCCCAGATCAAAGAGAAAGCAAGAAACCGTTATTTTCCTGCCTTTGAGAAGGTAAGTGGAAGCTGTTTCACCTTCAGGGCACCTTCTAAACTGAAGGCAGATGGGATGAAGCTGGGGCAGCCCAGAGCCCTTCTCAACTATGCTGTCACCAAATACAACCTCTATGGGAAGGACATATAGAAAAGAACACTGTTTCATGTATTCTTACATCAACATGGGAAGGATTTAGGCTATAGCTTAAGTGAGAAGGACCAGGGTAGGGGGGATCATGACCAGAATCAGGCTAGCACAAACACTAGCTTTCTCTTTATCTGAGAAAGGCTCGCCTATTGATGGGAGAATCCAGTGGAAACAAGGGAAGAGTCACATAAATCAGGATGTAGCACAGTGATAGAGTTTAGAGAGTGTCTCAGAGTCTAGAGAGCATTTTAGTCCTAACAGGTTATCTTAGCACTTAGGAATGCTATGTGAATAATGCCATAGACTGGAAGGTTAAACATCAGACATATTTCTCATAGTTCTGGAGGCTCAGAAGTTACAGATCAAGGACTGGTGGATTGGTGTCAAGCAAGCCTTGCTTCTTGGTCCATGAATGGCTGACTTTGGGCTATGTTATCCTATGATAGATGGGTCTAAGGTCTCATTATATGTGCAGTAGTGCCATTCCTGAGAACTCTTCCCACAGGATCTAATTATGTCCCAAAGGCCCCACCTAACAGCATTGGGATCACAACTTATGAGTTTGGGGGACTCAGATATTCTTTCCATAAGAGAAGCAGGAGAAAAACAGTGCCTGGGATTCCTTGGACATTGACCTTCACTTCCAGAGGGCCTTCTTGCATACTGATTTAGTACTCTGGCACTGGAAGCATTGTATGAAGATAGACTGGGAGAAAGGCTTCCACTAGTGATACCAAGTTGAAAGTTTTAATTACTGGGAATCAAACTAGAATTCTCTATGTACAGAATTCATAGTACAGAATTAGGCCTTAGGCGTTGGGAAGTTCTGAGAACACTGGAGGTAAAGCTAAAAGAGTGCTCTAAATTGTAGCACAAATATGATGTTGTGGTTTGTTCTCATACCAAGCAATTGTTCACACTTCTCTATGTATACTTAATCTGATAGGTTGGTTGACAAAATATTTTAAGTGGGAGTGCCATGGGGTTTTTCTTTATGCTTCATCATTTCAATATTGCTGAGATATTTAAACAAATTTCAAATATTACCCCAAGATTTCTTTTGTGAAAATATTAATACATTCATAGATATTAAAAGAAAGTTTAAAAACCCATAAGTACACATCCCAAAATAGCAGAATTTACATCTTATGATGTCAACTTTATCACGTGCCCCTCTCTCTCCTCCTGTTTTGCCAATCAAACATATTGCTTTTCCCATGCATTTCATACTAAGATGCAGATGTCAGTGCAGTTCACACCTAGATAATGAAGCATGCAGATTACAACGTAGTGCTCAAAGCCAATGTCACAAAAGATATGATGATTGAAGTTTGTTTTAGATCCTACACACATAAGCAGCAAATTGAGAAATCAGACGAGGAAAATCAGAGATACTGAAATTATATACTCATAGGGGAAAGTGCTTATTAAAGTGGAGACACTGGGGCTGTGGGTTGTAACTCAGTGGAAGTCCGCTTGACTAGCATGTATGAGGCACTGGGATGGATTCTCAGCACCACATATGAATATATACAAAATGAAGTTCCATCAACAACTAAAAAAATATTTATTTTTAAAAGTGGAGACTGGAGAGAAAGAGAGAGCAGAGGAGAGAGAAATATCCTGAAATTACCTGCTGTGCCATTTAGAGTGTGGGGCTCAGGGAAAGGCAACACAGCAATGTCATGCCTTTGGCATATGTGGAAAACAGGTCATGGTAAAGGGTGTGAACAATGCAAGAATGTAAGAATAAGAATGTAAGAATGTAAGAATAAGAGAGAGGAGGGAGCAAAGCCCCACTTCTCACTCTCCCTCCTGAGTCAGGGACCTGGAGAAAGATCTGCAGCTCTATACCTTCCCAGGAGGCAGCAGCTAGGGAGAGTTGGGTTGACAGGCTCAGGGACAAGCTGGGGCCCCAGTCTGGCTATGTGTGTTCATGACCTGACTCCTCCCATTCTGCAGGTGTTAAAGAGCCATGGGCAAGACTACCTGGTTGGCAACAGGCTGAGCAAGGCTGACATTCACCTCACTGAACTTCTCTATCACACAGAAGAGCTGGACTCCACTGTTCTGGCCAACTTCCCTCTACTGAAGGTGCTCTCTCTCAAGTCCTCATAGAGGCCCACACCTCCCATCATGAATCTAACATCTAAACACTGGGGCTGGTGGTGTTCTGACTTCTAGCCATCTCTAGGCTTCACCCTCCCTTCCCTGGACTCCAGAAAGGTCTTCTAGGCTCTGATTCTGTGGAATGAAAGAACCGTGCTATGCAAGGACATTTAAAGTGGATGCTACTCTAAGAAGTATATTTAGTTTGGATAATAAGTGAAACCAAGGGCCCGGCTTTCTCCTCCCAGCCCCTATTCCATTTGGGTTCTAACCATGACTTCCTTGGGAATCCCTTCATCCCATGTATGCCCTTGTCTTTCCATGTTGAGCAGGTCTCCTTCCATCTGTTTTCCTTCCTCCCCCTCAGGTTCCCAGCCTCAGACATTATATTTCACTCTGCAAACCCCCACCCCCCAACAATCCCATCTTTATCTCTCAGTGTGATAATTTTTAGGGACTGCCACCTGGATTTGCTGGTCTATATCTATTATCGTTTCTAACTCAGTTTTCCCATATCTTCATTTCACTCTGTTTGAGTGATTCTTTTATCCATATGTGACGGGCACATGTCACATATTTTTTCTTATATCATTCAGTAGCAATGAATCTGCAGGATTAAAGTGTAAGGCAGATGAGAAGAATGCTGGAACGGAATACAGTTTTAAAGAGAAGTTGGGGGAATTGTTATTGAGCTTTATTTTCTAGCTCTTATCTTTTTTCTCATTGGTGATGTTTCCCAGACAGCATGCTGTGCTGGTGGAGTGATTCAGACTTCCTGGTTGTATTAATGAGTATTGGTTTGGGCTCCACTCTGAGGCTGTGGTCTGAGGCTTGTTCTTCTGCATTGCAGGCCCTGAGAACCAGAGTCAGCAACCTGCCCACAATGAAGAAGTTTCTGCAGCCTGGCAGCCAGAGGAAACCCTTTGATGATGAAAAGTGTGTGGAAGCAGTAAAGAAGATTTTCAGTTAAATGAGGCTGACATGGAGACATAGCACATACAATACTGGGCTGTATTCAAAAGATGATCTTGATTACTAACAGGCTAACAAAGTTTCCCCAAATTTAAATTAGAAATGAGCTATGCAGACTTCTTTGCAATGCAGTCTATTTGGTTTTAACCATGATTATTTCTTGGCTATCTCTTTAATTTGGATAGACTGAAAAAGTTTCTTAGGCTCCATCTATTAACAAATATTGTCTTATATCATCTGTCATGAATTATCTCAAAGAATTAAGTAGAAATTTTCATCTGACACTCTGCTTAGGTAAAAATATTTTTTTGTGTGTGTGTTTTGCTTCCTTTCTCACCAAAACACATTAAAAACAACCCATAAAGAATCATTTTCTTTCAATTTTTTTCCTCTTAGTTATTCAATGTATATTTACCACATGAAATATTCTGTGTTCTTGGAGCCAGATAATCAATGATGAAAAAAAAAAACCTGATACATTCTCTACACTCATGGCAATGGATCTAATGAGAGAAACAAACAAAAAACAGATAAACTAATCTAAAATCATACACAGCATGTGTATCACCTTCCTAAGGCTGCCACAAGAAATTCCTACAAACCTGCTATGGTTTAAAATAATGGAAATTCATTCCCCTACAGTTCTGGAGCTAAGTGGGAAGTCCAGGTATGAGCCATGCCGTGGTCTCTCTGAAGGCTTTATGGAAGGCTCCTATTAGCCTCTCCCTAGTGTCTGACAGGTGCTGGCCATTCGGGGAGTTTTTCAGTTTTTTTGTCACAACACTCTAATCTCCTCTTTCATGGTCACAGGACAATCTCCCTGTATGTGTTGTCTGTCCAAACTGCCCTCTTCTTATGAGGATACCACCAGCTGGATGAAGAGCCACCCTATTCCAGGGTGACCTCACCTGTATTATTTCTGCAGAAACCCTTTTTTCAGATGAGGTCACACTGACAGGTAGTCAAGGGTAGGACTTAAACATAACCCTCTCAGAGGACAGATTTTCTCCTACAGCACCATGCTCAGAGGAGTTAATGTTGGGAGGGCACCATCAGTACACATCTGCTGGGATCTGTGGGTGAGACAGGTTTCTCAAGGAGGGGACTCATATCTGAGGTGAGATGAGCAGGAGGGACAATCAGTGAGGGGGGTGGCACCAGCACTGAGCAGCAGGAGTAGAATCCAGGCAGAGGTCAGCACAATCAGTGGCCAAGAAGAGGCCAAGCACCATGTATCTGAGGAAAGAGAACACAGCTGCTCTCAGAGGAGCATTAAAGCATAAGACAGGAACGAGTGACCCTGAGGGGACATCAGGGAACAGGGCTCAGAGTTTGGAGTAAAGACTTTGAAGACCTTAGAAACAAGTTAGATTTTGTGGTGAGGAAAATAAAAAGTCATAAAGTAAACCCACACACCTTATCTTGCCCAAATGACATAAAATCACATTTAAAAACTGTTCTTTAAAGTAACTCAGAAAAAATGACATTTTCCCCCACTGAGAGTCTCTTATTCATGTTGAAAGATTAGTTTAGGCACATTAAATTTTTCACAGATTTATTTCAGGAGACAGAATTTCATGTATCTGGCATTAACAAACCAGAAGGATTAGGCCACCACCCAGATGGATGTGAGAAGAAAATTATAAGGTAATAAAGGAAACAAATGAGGAAAATATTTGTTTGGTTAAAATGGAAAGTCACTGGTTAGATGTCAGCCAGCAGTTTCTGATGAGATGAGCTTTAGTTAATATTTCCTGAGCACATGACCTTCCTGAAGACTCGGGTTTCAGTTTATATATATATAAGACTTAGGGACCTGAGATCTCTCATCCTAGTGACCTCCAATTAAGTATTCTAAACACCACATTATATTGGGTAGCCTGGGGGCTTACTCCATTCAAGGAATCCAGTAGCTCAGAAACAATATCTGAAAATCTGAATGGTCCTCTGCTGCCATCTGCACACACTGCCCCTGCTGTCCCCACCATTTTTCTACCCAAGCAGCAGCATTCACATGCCCTACAGGAAGGGAAGGAAGAGGAGGTCTCCTTTAAATCTGGAATCTCAAAATACAGATTGAGATAATTAGTCATTTGTCCTCTGTCAAGCCTATGGGATCTAGGGAGTTGAATTTTCTGGCCTAGTTCCAGCTAGTCATTTTCATAGTGTTAGCTTCCCCACAGATGGTTCTGGTAGGGCAGTGGGTGACCTGGGACTCATTTTTTTTTAATGTTTATTCAATGTTAGGTAAACTGAGCCCAACCAAGATGTTCCTTCCTAGACAGCTTCCTAAAGGGTTTCCAGTTCCCTTTTGCACATTTACCTGCTTCCTATCACCTGGAGACTCCTTAGAAAATTAAGCGGGGGTGGGGGTGGGGAGGTTCTGTTAAAAGCCCTTTCAATACTATACCCTCAATCTGCCTTGAGAACAGAAAAACGTATTTTGCATTGTGATATACATGAGACTTTGGGGATCTGAGGCAATTTTTTTTCACCTTAAATCTGGAATGTCCATCAAAAGACTACATTTGAAGGACTGTTCTTCAGTTTGGCACTATTAAAAGGTATTGAAAGTCTTTAAGAGGGGCATTTTTACCTGCCTGAATGTGTGACTCTGAAGAGGATTGTGGGAAGCTGGTCTCTTCCTCTCCCTCCACCCTGCCTTAGCTCTTTTTTTATTCCTGGCCAACATGATTTGAGCAGTTTTCCTCTGAAACATGTTCTTGCCATCCATGATATACTGGCCCACCACAGGAACAAAAAAAAAAAAGTAAGGCCAAATGAACCCTGAGTGAAACGCCTGAACTATGAGCCAAAATAAAACTTTCCTCTTTAAAGATGATTATCTCAGGTTCTTTGTTATGGAAAGGGAAGCTGACTAACATGCTCTAGAACAAAGATTTTTTTAACTCATCAGATTCAGCACTCCTTAGCTTATGACATATATTTAGAATTTCTTTTTATCCTGGAGTGAATTTCCTAAGATTTACCTCATTGCTCTTGGTGCTAGGAATACAAGATTGAGGAATGCATAATAAACAATGTTGAAAAAACTTTGCATAAAAGGAATTACAAATCAATATGTCACATTGGGCCAAGGAGGGTCCCTGCAAGAAGCCAAAGAACCAGTCCAAAAGAGTGGCTGAAGCCAGACATGGTGGTACACACCAGTAATCCCAGCACTTAGGAGGCTAAAGCAGGAGGGTCACAAGTTCAAGTTCACAATGAGCAACTTCATGAGACCATGTCTCAAAATAAAAAGTTAAAAATTAGTTGGGGTATAGCTTTGTGATAGAGCAACCCTGGGTTCAGTTCTCAGTAAAAAAAGAAAAATAGAAGAGCAGAGAGGCACTGAAGAAAGTTGAATGAAATACCTATTTATAAATATAAGTATAGGATTAAGATCCCTCAAGTGGGGATTGGAGAACTCTGAAGCTGGCATCAGTAAGAAGACTCTACCACCACATCCCTCAATGAGAAGTGCAGAAATGACAAGGTCCTAGTATAAGGACCTAGGAACACACTGAGAATCACACCTCCAAAATGGGCCACCTCCCACAGCCTGATGGCCTTCGGAGAGGAAGGTACCACTGTCAAACTAAACAGCCCAGAATGCAGGGACAGTTTATGAAATCGCAATATGACTCAAAATTGGACTATGACTAATAACTGATTTGTTCTTTGTAAAGAAATCAACATTTGTTTTTTTTTTAATATTTACTTTTTAGTTGGACACAATATCAACTTTATTTTATTTATTTATTTTTATGTGGTGCTGAGTTTGGAATACAGGGCTTCATACATGCTAGGTGAGCGCTCTACCGCTGAGCCACAACCCCAGCCCAACATTTGGTTTTTAATCCACCATTTTCAAAGAGAGGCTGCATGTGTGCATATTTGAGGTAAAGGTGGATGTCAACTTATCTGACTGAACTAGGGGGATTAGCTCAAGATGGGAGGAATTGTGTATGTTCAGTTTTCCAAAATATTCTTGAAGAACACATGTGTATTAGAGCTACTTAGATGGGGCAGGATGAATCAGCACAATTTTAATCTTTGTAGACTTTGATACATAGGCCTTTAAAGTATCTCACACAATCTTTTTTCACCTTCCCTCTAAACTCCATAGTTGTTTGACTTTATCTGTCCTTGGGAACCTTCAGTACAGTTGCAATGGTCTAAGTCAACAAGCCTACAAAGGAGAACTAATAGAAAAATGTTCAGACTTTAATCACAGAAATTGGTAGACTCTTCTCAAGGATTATGTTTCTTCTAAATGATATCTACCTGATTTCATTCCTTATTTTACCTAATATTTACTGATCACCCATTGTGTTCCCCAAGTTGATTTAGGCATGAGGGCTATCATAAAGCAAATCCTGAATGAGAGAAAGAAGCTAACATGTGATGATCCAGGTCAAGACAACCCCAGCCAGAAGGAAGATGAAGGCAGGGAACTTGGTCAGGTAAAAATTTGGTGTGTTTCAGGCCAGAAGGAAGGAAGGACAGTGTTATAGGGTCCTGGGGAGGAAGCACTGAAGGATGAGGTCAGAGAGGTTCTATGAGTGTGCTAGCCATGTATTGCTGTAGAGATTGCCACCAATATTAGTGGATTAATACAACAAGCATTTATTATGCTAACAATTTTTAAAAATATTTTTAAATTGTAGATGGACAGAACACCTTTATTATTTATTTATTTATTTATTTATTTATTTATTTATTTATTTATTTTTATGTGGTACTAAGGATCAAACCCAGATCCTCACACATGCTAGGCGAACGCTCTGCCACTGAGCCACAACCTCAGCCCTATGCTCACAATTTGTGAATGGAAGTCAGGAATCTGGGAGCAACTTAGTGGGGGAATTCAGCATCAGGATGTCTCAGGAGGTTGCAGTCAGTTTACCTTCAGGTACTGTCGTCACCTGAAGGATTAATTGTTGGTGGTCTACTTCAGACGTGGCCCCCTCACTCAGTTCCTCCCTGAAAGGTGGCAACAGATCTCAGTTCCTTGATATGTCTGCTCTTCTTTAGGGCTCTTGACTGTCCTTGTGACACTCATGTCCCAAGAGAGAGCAAGACAGAAACTAAAAGGTCTCTGGAACCTAAAATTGGAGGCCAAACTCTGGAGGATGGTGACAGACTGAGGAGATGGCCTGTGGGGAGGGCAGTAGGGGAGGAGAAGGGAAGCTGAGTGGGGCCAGCCAAGGAGGCTGAGGAGGCTGCGACAGTGGAGTCCGGGGTACTCAGGACAGACAGCATGGCCTCAAGAATCCAAGAGATGAGTTGAGCACTGAAGAGGGAAGACTGAGTTGGGAACTTGGAGGCCACTGATGACCTAGACAGGTCAGCTGCAGTGGAGTCGCAGGGACAGAGGCGGCCTGAATAGAGTGGGTGGAGGAGAAGTGAGAAGTGAGGAAATGGAGACAGTGGCTACAGAAAACCTTTCCCAGAAGTTCTGCTCCCAAAGAGGGCAGAGGTACGGGACAGTGGGCTCTGTCTGTGATGTGGACAGGGGGAGGTTAAAAGGTTGGGCTCAGTTTCTTCTGTGGAAAGTCTCCTGAGAACTGTGGAGGCTGTGTACCTAGACTGCAGTCCTTCCAGCCCCAGGGAGGTCACTCTGTGCTGGACAGTGTGCTCTCTGGTGCTCAGTCATGGAGTGACAGTTACAAGGCTTTGCAGTGGCCTGGGCAATGAGTTTTCTGCAAGACAGAGATCACTTTCTGACCAAATTTAAATTTGTGTTGGAATAAACTGCCAAAAAGCAACTAAAAATTGCAATTTTTAAAGGCTGAGGTGGAAAGTCCTCCTCACCTGCCCTTAACACTTTCTGGTGTCTTCCACCTCCTCTTCTCATTCCTCCTTCTCTTCCCCTTTCTCCCTTGGCTCCTCTTTGCTTCCTTTTCCACTGTCCATTTCCTTCAGTCTGTACTGATGATGCTCCAAGCCCAGGAACACCAAGGACAGCTGTGAGAACCTGGGAGAGAGGCGTGGAGCGGCTTCTCCCTCAGAGTCTGCAGAGGGGCACAAAATTGCTGTCACCTTTATTTCAGACATCTGACCTCTAGAATATGTGAGAAATTTTTTTGTACAGTTTAGGCCATGCAGCTTGTGAGAGTTTGTTACAATGTCCACAGGAAACTGTTAAAAGAAAACCTGAGACCATTTACATTGAACAGTTATTCCCAGAAACAGAAGGGATCCAGACCCTGGCAGCAACCCATAACAAGATGAGCAGAATGCCCTCCCCCATGTACAGGTTTTATGAAGTGACCTACAGAAACAACCCGATTGGCTGCAGTTGGCCTTTGCCTTATGAGGTACCATGCAATGGTGAATTTGCCTCATAGGGACATGGTCTGATTGGTTGGAAGCCTGTGATTGTCTGAAGCCTAACTGCTGTGATTGACTGAGACTCAGATCCTTGGTTGAATCTGACAAAAATTAGAGGACTTGCTGGAAATACTTAATTATTTAAAATTCTAGAAAATTGAAACTAATATATTGTGACAAAAAATATATCAGTAGTATAGCACGGTGCAGGATGAATTGATTTTAAAATAGCATGAGGAGGGCTGGGGATTTGACTCAGTGGTAAAGCAATTGCCTAGAGTGTGTGGGAAACTGGGTTCTATTCTCAGCACCACATATAAAAATAAATAAATGAGTCAAGGTCCATTAACAAGTACAAAAAAATTTTTTTAAAAGGCATGTGGACTTGAATATGTTCATGTCTTGATTGTGGTATTGAATTCATGGGTGTAATTCAATTGTACTCTTAAATTATGTGCACTTTATTGTAAGTCAATTATATCCCCAAATTTAACAATAAAACTAACAAAGGCAAATGAAAACCTGCAGATTTAAAGTGTATACAGTTATTCTACAGTGCATTCCTCTGCTCTCCATCCTTCTTGGCTACCTCTGTCTTCTCTGACATGTTTTCTTTTACTTACAGACAGGGTTATCTCTGTACTGTCCTAACCCTCTTGGCCACATTCATCCCCACTCCTCAGAATAAACTCACAAATATTCCTAACAAGTCAGAAAAAAAAAAATCTCTATCTCTGGTCCGGTTTTTCCTTTGGCTATTTTCTTCTCTAATTTTAGTTCCAAAATTCAATTAGTCTATACTCCTTTCTCTGTCTGAATGTTGAACTTTTATTTTTTAACCACTAACTATGGGTTAGTCAGCTCTTTGTTGCTATGACTAAGATATCTGACAAAGACAACTTAGAGAAGAAAGGATTTATTTTGGCTCACGGTGTCAGAGGATTCAGTCCATGGTCAGAGGCTTTGTTGCTCTGGGCCTGAGGTGAGGCAGAACATCACAGTGGAAGGGGTCGGTGGAGGAGAGCTGCTCATCCCACAGCAGCTGAGAGCAGAGAGAGTGAAAGGAACTGAGAGAAGATGAACTCTTCCAGGCACACCACTGGTGACCTGCTTCCTCTGCCTGGGTCCCATTTCCCAGTCAGTAGTCCATGCAGCGATGGATGGAATAATCCCCAGAGCTTTCATGGTTCAATGATTTCCCCAAAGTCCACCTCTGAACACAGGAGATTTAGGGATATTCCAGGTCCAATACACAAGAAAATCATTGCCAGGCTAGTTCTGCTAGTTCTCTTCTCTGTAAACCCAAGCCCGTTTCTCTTCCCATTATCAACTTTCTCCCAGAGCCTCCAACTTTCCTCGGTTCAGGGCTCATGTCTCCCTGTGGCCCTCGTCTTAGTGATTCTACCGTCTTTGTCAACATGATGGCACAATAATCCAACTAATCCTACCTCATTTCCCAAGGGCAGAACTTGCACAAAGTAAATAACAAGTTCCCAACCACAGCCCTCCCTCCCCAGAGCACAGCCTTGTGATGAAAGCTGTGAGGAGTTTCCTGAGTCTGACACCAGGCAGCACAGGCACCACTGGGCAGGGCAGCTTGGGTCTCCCTCCATGATGGCACCCCTAGTGTTCCCCTCTCGTGATGCTCCTTTCCTTCTTAGATTCTCTCCCAGCACATCTCTGCCAGTCTGTGTCAGTGTCTCTTCCCTCCTGACACCTTCACTGGTCAACTCTACCCACCTTGGACCTCCCAGCAAGGGGCCCTTCCAGACATGGTGCTCCTCCCCATTCTGTTTTCCTGTCTTCCAGAGATCCTTTTGTCAGGTTACCACTGGGAAGCTGTTGTGCAGGGAGGGGAATTTCATGGAGAAACATCCCCCACACTGCAGGAGGGAGGCTATTGTGCACCTTAGGGGCAGCCTGGCCCCAGGCTCCTGGGATGTGCATGCACTGTTCTCTGCTATTCTGCTGCTCTTCCTCAAGTCCCATCCAGGCTCCCCTCTGAGGATCCCCTTATGGTGGTTGTTCCAGTGTTATTGTGAGGAAACCAAAATTGAAGGAGACAGCATCAAAATTGTGGGGCCATCTTCACCTCAATATATCCAGTGACCTTACTTTACAGATGAATGCACTGGGGTCCAGAGAGGCTAAGATTTATCCTTGGGTCACCTATGTGATCAAGAGTGGAGTCAGCCTAGAGCCAGTCCCTCTGAATTGGAGGCCAAGGCCTTTTCTATTTATTTATTGATGCAGGAAATAGTTTGAATCTTAATCTATGTGTTGTTGCATTGGTGCAGGCTGGTACAATGGTCAAGTAGATGGACAATGTGTATTCCTTTAACCTCATGGAATACACATTTTATTGAGAAGAGACAGGAAAAAGAAGGAAGGAAGGAAGGAAAGAAGAAGGAAGGAAGGAAGGAAGGAAGGAATGAGGAAAGGAAGGTGATTACATATCACGATAATTAGAGCCTTTGATCAGAATGTGAAGAATTTTAAATAGGGACAATGATAGAGTACTTGAGGATCAAGGGCGAGTGAGAGCTCTACATAGATAGTGAGGCAACCCCTCTGAGGAAGCAAACTTGAGACATAAAAAAGGAGAAGACAACCAAGAGATTCAAATGCGTTCATCTTCTTTAACACTCACCACAACCCTTTATCATAGATAATACAACTGCAAACATACAAAGAAGTGAAGTCAGAAACCAGAGTTTTGGCTTAAAACGGTATAGACTAATTCCTCCCCATTGTATCAGAATTCTACTATTTATGAACTTTCTTGAGGGGAAGAGATTCTCAGTTACAAGACAAAAGCAATGCAAAAAGTAGAATTTATGTCCATCTTGTAAGGAACCTAGGCAATAGGGTGATGTCAATTATAGCAGAAGAATCTTTCTAGTGGATGCTTTTGAGGATAATTGGCCCTAGTGTCCCCCAGGTAATAAGACACACAAGATTATACTCTGATGACAAAAGGAGAAAGTGAAGAAATAGACATTTTATCAGACTGAATCAGCATAACTAAAACTTTTATTCCCTCATCTCCAGTGACATCCACTCCTGAATCATGACCAGGCCATGGACATAGGTGGGCATACAAATGGCTGAATTTGGTTTCCGAATGTGAAGAAAACTACAAAATGAGCAGATTATTATGTGTCTCATGCCCTTTTCTTGCTGGATTTAATGTACATTTACAGATGGTTATAATCAAACTCTTCTGTATGTGACAAACTCAGAAATCTTACCTTATTCATACCAGGTAGAGAGTTGCTCATGTTTAAAAGCCTATAATGCTCTGGAATGAACAAGAAATAATTTTCTGTTCCTACTCCCAGTTGTAAGACAAATTTATAGAAACTCCAGGAAAAAAAATGAGAAAGTTAAAAGATGGAGAGCTAAATGCCTCTGATGAGGGTATCTTGTCGACAGTGTAAGTGGATATTTGAATACCAGGTAATGCCAAATCAACACGCATAAATCAAAGACATTCCTGTATATCAGTGACAAATCCTCTGAAATGGAAATGAGGACAACCACCCCATTCACAATATCCTCAAAAAAAAAAAATAAAATACTTGGGAATCAACCTAACAAAAGAGGTGAAAGACCTATTCAATGAAAACTACAGAACCCTAAAGAGAAAAATAGAAGAAGACCTTAGAAGATGGAAAGATATACCTTGTTCATGGATAGGAAGAACTAACATCATTAAAATGGTGATATTACCAAAAGTACTCTATAGGTTTAATGCAATGCCAATCAAAATCCCAACGGCATTTCTTGCAAAAATAGAAAAAGCAATCATGAAATTCATCTGGAAAAATAAAAGACCCAGAATAGCAAAAGCAGTTCTAAGCAGGAAGAGTGAAAGAGGCAGTATAGCAATACCAGACTTTATACTACAGAGCAATAGTAACAAAAACAGCATGGTACTGGTACCGAAACAGGCGGGTAGACCAATGGTCCAGAATAGAGAACACAGAGAGCAATCCACAAAATTACAACTACCTTATATTAGACAAAGGTGCTAAAACCATGCAATGGAGAAAGGATAGCATCTTCAACAAATGGCGCTGGAAAAACTAGAAATCCATATGCAACAAAATGAAATTGAATCCCTTTCTCTCATCATGCACAAAAGTTAACTCAAAATGGATCAAGGAGCTTGATATCAAATCAGAGACTCTGCATCTGATAGAAGAAAAAGCTGGCTCTAATCTCCATCTCGTGGGGTCAGCTCCAAATTCCTTAATAGGACACCTATAGCACAAGAGTTAAAATCAAGAATCAACATATGGGACATACTCAAACTAAAAAGTTTTTTCTCAGCAAGAGAAACAATAAATAGGGAGCCTACATCCTGGGAACAAATTTTTACTGCTCACACTTCAGATACAGCCCTAATCTCTAGAGTATACAAAGAACTCAAAAAATTAAACAATAAGAAAACAACCCAATCAACAAATGGGCCAAGGATCTGAACAGACACTTCTCAGAGAAGGATATACAATCAATCAACAAATACACGAAAAAATGCTCACCATCTCTAGCAGTCAGAGAAATGCAAATTAAAGCCACCCTAAGATACCATGTCACTCCAGTAAGATTGGCAGCCATTATGAAGTCAAACAACAACAAGTGCTGGCGAGGATGTAGGGAAAAGGATACACTTGTACATTGCTGGTGGGACTGCAAATTGGTGCGGCCAATCTGGAAAGCAGTATGGAGATTCCTTGGAAAGCTGGGAATGGAACCACCATTTGACCCAGCTATTCCCCTTCTCAGACTATACCAAAAGACCTAAAAAGAGCATACTACAGGGACACAGCTACATCAATGTTCATAGCAGCACAATTCACAATAGCTAGACTGTGGAACCAACCTAGATGCCCTTCAATAGATGAATGGATAAAAAAAATGTGACATTTATACACAATGGAATATTACTCAGCACTAAAAAATAACAAAATCATGGCATTTGCAGGGAAATGATGGCATTAGAGCAGATTATGCTAAGTGAAGTTAGCCAATCCCTAAAAAACAAATGCCGAATGTCTTCTTTGATATAAGGGGGGCAACTCAAAACAGAGCAGGAAGGAAGAGCATGAGAAGAAGATTACCATTAAACAGGGATGAGAGGAGGGAGGGAAAGGGAGAGAGAAGGGGAATTGCATGGAAGATGGAAGGAGACCCTCATTGTTATACAAAATTACATATAAGATGGTGTGAAGGGGAAGAGAAAAAAGAGAGAGAGAAATGAGTTACAGTAGATGGGGTAGAGAGAGAGAGATGGGAGGGGAGGGGAGGGGAGCGGGGATAGAAAGGGGATAGGAAGGGCAGCAGAATACAACAGACACTAGTATGGCAGTATGTATAAACGTGGATGTATAACCAATGTGATCCTGCAAATCTATACACGTGGGAAAAATAAGAATTCATACCCCATTTGAATCAAATGTATGATATATGATATGTCAAGATCAATGTAATGTTTTGAGCAACTAATAAAAAAAGAAAGAAAACCAGAGAAACTCTGTGACTTCCCACAAAGAATCCAGAGCTAATACGATAATGATAGGCCACAACTTTAATCATTACAAATAAATTTTTTCCTGATTAAAAAAAAATGCATTTAGGCTAACAATGGAGCTCAGAGGCAGAGCATGTGCTTAGCATGCTCATGTCCCTGGTTCAATCCTCAGTGCCAATCACTCAATACTTAGTCTTCAGTAAAACAATCTTTGCACAGTGTGCTCCAGGAAGACAAAGATCCCCTTCCCCATAGTTTATAGCTCACTGCAACCAAATGAAAAGGGACCATATCAAGATGGTCTAAACCACAAGACATGCCTCTGGGGAGCTGACTCTCCTCCTGAGGGGGAAAAAAATCTCTGTGTTGTTCTGACCCAGCCCTACCTTTCTTAAAGGACTTTTTCCCTCCTGTTCACGTTCTGAAATCACCAAATCTTCTCTCCCCTGTGAGCCATGATTCCTGGGAATGAGCCTTCCCAGTTCAGTGGGATTTCCTGTGCACAGCAAGAAACACTGACTATAGAGATAACCTCATCTGTGTGGTCTTGGGTGAAGATTTTTTGTGACAAAGAGAAAATGATAATTCAGAAAACTAAATGGCTTCAGAATGGTCAAAAAGAGAGGAAAAATCCTTTTCTAAGCTTTAGAGATTTTACTGGTGTGGTAAAACAATACTTCACAAAGTTTGAGAAATACTAAATGTGTCATTTTTGTCTCTCGACCTGGACACCACAATGGATTTACAAAATACATGACCACCTGAATTGGCACAGAATTTGTGCCATCTTGCCAATTCTCCCTGGATGATGCAAAGCTGGGGCACTGACATTCTTTTTGTTACTACAACCTCAGTCCTGCTTAACCTTAGGAATATTCAGTTGGTATCTAAACTGCCACTGTGTTCCCATGTGCAAATTTATTCTGCACCAGAATAAAATTGTGTTTGTGATTATAATTTCTTGGCTTACATGCCTAACCTCACAGTGTAAATTTCAAATCTGTCTAAATCCTTGCATTCCATTCATGAAAACTGTGCAGATTCCTCAAAAACCCAATCCTCACTGACAGGCAGAGAGAGTAAAATCTGTCCGAAGTGTTTTGGTTAAACTTTCTTTGCCAACCTTGAAAAGCAATATATTAACCAACAGTTTTCTGATAAGAAGATGACTTGGCATTTTCCTTCTGGTCCAATAGAGAAACTTGTGGTCACTGAACACTTTGCAGGTGACTTTTCCTTAATTAGACTCTACTCTCTACTGGGAAGGAGTTATTCCAATGAATAAGTAGTTCCTAAACACACTAAGGACTCTTTCCCGTTGTGGTGTTGTGGAGCTAAGAGGGAGCCAACCTTAATAGGTAAGTATTGATCTAATCAATTGTCCTACATTTCTTCACCTGCTCATTTTTAGATACCAAGAAAAATACATTAAAATATCTGTAACTACAAACAGAAGTCTGTCTTATGTTCACATTAAGTCTTCTTTTTGTGCTTAGGTGACAGTTCAAGAACTATTGATTCAGTTCCTGTTGGATACATGTTTACAGAAATGTTGACAAGAAGAATTTAGAAAACTAGGGCAGGAGGGTTTCATGGAGCTAGGGACAGAGAGAAAAGAGAGATGATCACAGTGCAGACCAACTGAGTCTGTGAACAGTGAAGAGGGATGTAGGAGCTTATGCTAAAGGTTATATATATATATATATATATATATATATATATATATATATATATATATATATATATAAAGTCATCAACACACAACTGTGAATTGTGTTACTGTAATACAATTTATCCTGTGAACATCAAAATTAAGATTTATTATGATAGAGAAAAAGTATCTGAATACAAGAGGAACTAGACTTTATTTCAATCTTTACTACTAATTAACCAGATGGCAAGTCTTACCTCTCTGGGGTTCACCATCTCATGGCAAGACAGGAGAATGATTAAGGTTAGTTGTCTCAAACTTGGCAAGACTACTCATTAGGCTGAGTGTGGAGGGCTGTCCTGCTGATAGAAGGATATTCAGAGGCGTCCTGGCCTTGTCCCACCTGATGCTATAGCACTTCCTAGGTCCCCACAGTGTAGACCTTAAAACCAAAAAAACCCTCTCCAGATATTCCCACCATCCTCAGTGCAGGTGAAGCAGCGCCACCTAACTGAGGATCACTGGAAGACAAGACATCCAGGTGCTAACACTCAGAAGTCTACATGCAAAACAGACAATCACTGGAGTGTGTAACTAGTTTTTTAAAGCAAATGAACACTTAGGTGGAATGCATGAGTCTCTAGAATTGGAATTTAAAAGCCAGCATTATCTGCACAAATGTTAATATTGGGAAGAAGGAAAGTTTCTATAAAGGAGAGGCTGAGTTTCAGGGAGAGTGTCTGAAAATCCAGGTGTCAGAGAAACCAGGTTCTACCAGAATCACAGGACATAGTGCAGCACCTCTGGGGGAAGATACTGAAATGACAATGAAGAAAGCGTGTTGAAAGAGGCTGCAGAGCGGGTTTGGAGAAGGATGAGCTTACTCCTCTTCCTAACATGCCTACATGACCAAAAGGCAGGAACAAAGCTGCCCAGGGGGGCAATTCCTTGTGTTGGAGAGTGTGACTCTTCCCTCCCCTGGAGATGCTTGATGGGGAAGTGCTCTCTACCCATTTCCTGTACTTTGATAATCTGGCTACCTGTCTTTTGCCCTGGTCTCAGATCTTGGATTGGATTTCCCAGAGACCCATAAAGTGAATTCACTTCCAGAGTCATTCTGATCTGTCAGGTGTCTATAATGCTGTGTCCCTGACTAGATTTAAACCCCTTCAGGGAAGATACCAAGTCAGACTGGTACCTTGCTCCCTGTAGTCATCATCCTTGCTTGGTACATGGAAACTGCTCCAGAGTTCTATGGACAAAACAGAGATACAGATAGATGGATAATAGTACATGATAAGTGGATGGTCAGTTAGTGGATGGATGGAAAGAGAAAGACTCATGGGCTACCCAACGTGTTCAGGGGCACACAGATGAGTGCCCAGGAACTGGAGAAACAGTGAGCATCCATGTACTGAGTGCCTACTACAAGTGTATGCACATTATTTCAAGGCAATTTCTGAAAAGTCCTGATAGTTAGCTGTAATTCAATGTATTTTCAGAAAAGAAAATTGAGAGTCAGAAAATTAAACAATCTCAGCTCTTGGGTTTTCACATCAGAGGTTCCAAGTAAGACACAAAACTTAGTGAAAGTAAAAAAGAAGAAAGAGAAAGCCTTTCACTTTCCATGAGGCTCAGTTAAAGAGAAAGGGGGTGGGGAAAGCACCTTCAGGAGAGAGAGAGGGGAAAGAAACAACACACTTTTTTGTGTCCCAGGTTTTACTTGGGTGGGAGAAAGATTGTTAGAAGATCCCACCCAGATATTGCCTCTGGATTGACAGATTATAGTACCTGACAACCAAAGGGCAACTCTTGGTCATCTTGGCCTGACTGACAGGTCTTCATTAAATCTAGCTTTATAGAATTTAAGGTCAGGGGGCTGCAGTCTAAATCATCCTGCTTTTCTCAGCCTGAAAATCTCTGGTGTGTGTTGTTTATGTAGGGTTTTGTTGAAGATGTCTTAGCCGGTAAGCCCTCTGAGCAAACATATCCTTGTCCTTTGTCTTTTGGCCCTCGAATTCATCTATCTTCCTCCATTTGTAGGAGGAATAGAGCTGAGACCAGGCAAAGGTCCTGATTTAGCCATCTTGTTATCAATTGCAGCCCCAATGAGGCAGGGCTGTTGATGAACCTTGTTGTTCTGTATTGAGTATTTTCCTAAACTCTGACCCACTGTTCATGCCTATCTCTTGTTTAATAATCATAGAGGGGACATTCACAACTAGGCACTAACCATGCATGAGGAAGCTGTGTGGGACCCCAGCAAGGCATCCACTCTCTTTCTCCCACTTTCTGTGCACCCAGCAAAGCTTCATGGGGACCTCTGTCCCAGCCTGGCCTCTGGAAACCTCACATTCAGAAGCTAGAGAAAGTCACTTAGAAGAAAGAGCATCATAATAGAGCCTTATGTAAGGTAAAACTCACTTCCCTGTGTAACAGGATCCTTAGTCAACAGCTGGAGAAAGCCCAGTGTAAGGATTTGAATCATTTGAATCATGTGACTCTGTGAACCTTTGTTCTGAGCAACTGAAGGCACCTGGCAGCTGGGTGAGTTTCACTCTCCTTCCCTTGTGCTGACCACACCTCCTGCACTTCCCTCCTGATAAAGAACAATGGACTTCCTAACAGACTGAGAGTTGATTCAGTGTTTCCAAAGGAGTTTATACTTCATAAAGGTTAGATTTTTGTGTGTCACCTTTTAAAATGTGGATATTTAAAATACTTTGATACCTAACATTCAATCACACACAATTTTTCAGAAGTACTTCTAAAGGTAAAGACAAGTATATTTTTGTGTTAAACTCAATGACAAAACTTTGCAAGAAGACAGAATGTTTTAAAATAGAACTTTAGATGAAATGTAACCATTTTCCCTTGAAGTCCTCTCACTGGGACTCCTGCTTTCAGTGGGTCTCCTGTGATTGTATTCACACTCATGACAGTAAAGTCACCTCAGTTCCAGGAGCCACTTATTTTCATTCTCTGATTCTTTGCTGTGCTCCACCTCTTGACACAGCCAGGGCCATCAAAGGTCCTTCACTGGACGCCATCAGTGTGTCTAGTACCACTTACAATGGCCATCTGAGCACACACATGAGCGCACTCCTATGCACACTCCATACACTTAACTGAAGTGAAACCCTCTCCAAACATTAATTACCCTTTCCGCACCCTGATATTTGCTGTTCCTTTCTACTTCATTTATAAAATTAATGGATCTCACAATCCACAGAAGGATTGCTTTGCATATTTTGAAAATCGATAACAGAAATTCAAGCCTAGACTTTGGTTTTGAACAAAGGTGAGTTTGAACTCTGGTCCATCACTTCATATGGGAAAATTCTTCTAGAAATCACATCATCCCCAACTGTAAAATGATCACATTCTATGAAGTCCCCTGAGGATTAGTTTCTTTCTTTTTTTTAAGAGAGAGAGAGAGAGAGAAATTTTTTTAATATTTATTTTTTAGTTTTCTGCAGACACAACATCTTTGTATGTGGTGCTGATGATGGAACCCAGGCGGCACGCGTGCCAGGCTAGTGTGCTACCGCTTGAGCCACATCCCCAGCCCCAGGATTAGTTTCTTTTAGGTTAAACTTGTGATAAATTTGTGGCATGCTGAGGGTGTGGCTGGCATTGAACAAATGTTACCCTCAAGTGAATGTAGCACCATCCCTTTGCTAGATCACACAAAAAGCTGTAGAGTGTGGCTGTTCCAAAAAAGAAAGGAATCAAAACCTCTGCCTGTGGGAAGACCTGGGACCTTGTGAGCTACAAGTGAACAAATCCTGAGCCCTCATTTCTACTTCTGATGCAATGCAGCCTAACAGCCAAAGGACTGAACAGTAACTTTGCTCCTCTTGGTCCTTGCTGTTGGTGGCCTCCTGATTTCAGAGCCTTCACAAATTCTCAAGGCCTTCACCTGTGTGGTTCCTTGTTCTTGTTTCATGTTGTGATTTTTCATGTCCCCTGGTGACTTTGGTGTGACTGGACATTGCATTTCACTTCCATGAGGCTCAGTTTCATTAACTGAAGAGTGCAGATTAAGCACAACTGGTGCCCAAAGCTGTGTGAATATTAAAAACATGATGTGTCAAATGAGGTTTGTATTGTGGTAGGTCCTAGCAGTTTTCAATACATTTGGTTCTCTAGTTCTTTCTCCTCCCACTAACATCCTCTACCATCCACAGTGACCATGAGCCTGCAAGAACAGTCACATTTTAACCAATGGGGACATGAGACTGGTTTGTTGCATTATGAGGGTGACAACTGATGGGTGACCCATTGGACCTAGGAGTACATCTGAAGAACTTCTCTGACCCTGCCACAAAGAAGGCAGGTCCTTCTTCAGTGCAGCCTGTTCTACCATACATCTTAAAGTACCTATTGATATGATGGTCTTGAAACCTTCAATCCCTGTTCACTGCTTCTCCTGGAAAAGGACAGTGACTCAAGGAAAATTGCTGGGGAAAAGAAAAAAGACTAGGAAAGGTAGCAGAATACAACAATTACTAATAGGGCATTATGTAAAATTGTGGATGTGTAACTGACATGATTCTGCAATCTGCATTTGGGGTAAAATTGGAAGTTCATAACCCACTTCAATCTAATGTATGAAATATGATATGTCAAGAGCTTTGTAATGTTGTGAACAACCAATAAAAAAAAAGAAAAAAAAAAGAAAAAAAGAAAATGTAGCAAATCAAATGCTACTTCCAACAAAGACCATGTTGCATAGGGTTCCAAGTGCAAGGCTTCTACTGGGAGTTGTGAGAATTTCATCACAGAAGCAGGTGCCAGATTAGTTAGACATTCCAGTGTACTTAAAAATTTGGGGTGGCCTGCTTTTTTGATGCACGAATTGCTGTTGGCATAGGTCACAGGATGTTCTGGGTTCTGTAAATTGAAAGAAAATTTTCTGATTAGAAAGACATATGTTCTTCTCTTTTTAGTTACTTTTTCCAGGAATAGCTCATTCTGTATTTTTAGGATACACAGTTTTATTTCCCCCACAGACCAGGTGAGATGGAAAGCATCTTTCCCCTGGAGGACACAGGGTGATAACATTCTCTGAAGAACAATTTTTAAATCCCTTAGGTGGCCTCGGTCAGAGTTGTCTTCTACTTGCAAATTTAACCTAAGACTAACAATGTGTTGCCCAACTGCCGGGTTTCTGTTCTCGAGACTAAAAGGCTCAGGGGTCACTCCAGTTAAACTGGGCTAACTGGGCTGCACGAAATAACCACACAAGAGACACAAATACCTTTTTCTTTGGGGTTGCTGTGACGGCTCCTCTGACCTTAAGGGTCCCCAGAAAGAGAGAGAGAGGGAGAGCAAGTGCTGACCCCTTTTATTGAGGAGAAGCTATTCAAATGAGGCAAGGGGTCAGGTTTCATGGGGCTGAGTCTATCTTCATGATGCCCACTGTCAGCAGGTTGACTGACACCTGGGTAGGCCACAGTAAGAGGAGGGACACACACAAGGCACTTCCATGGAAGATTCCATCCTAAACAGGGCAAGGGGCTATATTACAAAGGAACAGGTGAGCATAGCTTCACCATGGGGCTGTAGCAAGACACACCCATTTCTGTGACTAAGTGCCTCAGCACCCAGCTGGGGAGTGTAACTCAGTCACCAGTAAGGTTGGCCTCCCACACCCAACTTCGTGAATCAAAAATTAGTCATTTTTAAAGCCAATTAATATCAAGTGAAGCTAAAGGGTTTGTTTAGATTTTGCCATAGTGACAGTTTCATTTGCTCACACACATTTAGGAAAACCCCACACTGCTATCATGGCAGGGAAACCCATTCTTCACTACTTTGATGGACGGGGCAGAATGGAGTCCATCCGATGGCTCTTGGCTGCAGCTGGTGAAGAGGTAAGTTCTGGGTCAAGTCATTTTAATTTGGATCTAATATTCACTGTTATTAGATACTTTTCTCACATAAGCTAGGTAATGTTTCTTACTGGTTACCATGTCATGAGTTGTGCTTTAAACAAAACTGCCAATTTTAAGAGATTCACAGACATAACCAAATATATTGTCAATATTCTCATCAAAGAGGATAAACATGAATGTAAAAAAAAATTTCTCAATTTGTGGAAGTTATCTGGATTTGTGTTTAAACAAACTGTAGAACATAATTTAGAAAACTTATAAAAATTAGAAATATGATCATTGATTGCTAGGAGCCACAAGCAGATAAATGATGCATGGCACCTTTGCTTGTAAAGTGACGCCAGCTAGCCACTGAGATGATATGATTATGTTAAGATTTACATTCATATGCAAATTGGGCTCCTGCTGTTCACCTTGGCCTGCTACCGGACTCAAGTTACGGGACTCCTGGAGAGTTCCCATTGGTTGGGGAAGGATAGTAGGAGGAAATTCCGGGGGAGGTCCGGCCCCCCTCCCCCCCCCCCCCGGTTCCGGGGGAACGTGCGGTTCCGGCAGACGCCCGCGTGGGAGGACCGGGTTTGGCTTGTCGGTGCCTACAGAGTATTGGCGGCTTTTTCAAAATAAAGTTTTGTTCCTGCTTGAGTGGCTCGTGATTCTGTGCCCAGCCAAGACTGCGGCATTTGGTGGCCCGTACGGGGATTTGTTGCTACTCCTAGGCCTCGAAGCGTTTGAGTGGCTTGTTGTAATGGCCAATGTTTTGGCCATTCTTGACGAGAGATGACGCTAAGGTCTGCACCTGTGTCCAGCAGCCCATTAAAGTCATGTCCTTGAATATTTAATTTTAGCATTGGGTGAGAATCTAAATTCAAAGACAGCATAGCCCAATCTACACCTGTGGAGCCTAATCCCTTGGAACCTCTTTCTACATTACAACTGGAAAATTTATCATGCAGGCTGGGTATTATTAATAACTGTGCTATTCTATCTCCTGGTGAAATTACTGATATACCTCTTGGAGAACTAGCTATAATTTTTATTTCACCCTCATAATCGGGATCAATTACTCCAGGACTTATCATAAGTCCTTTTAGTGTAGAAGAACTGTGTCCCAATAATAAGCCTACTGTTCCCTGGGGAAGAGGTCCTTTTACTCCTGTGGGAATGATTTGAACTCCCATCTCTGGAGTTAGTACTGCTCTGGCAGAGGCGCAGATGTCCAGCCCTGCGCTCCCTCTAGTTTGTCTGATGAGGGATTTAATGGATAATGCGTCCTGGGCACTACCTTGATGGTGGTGCTGGGTTCCTCCATTGCCCCATATATTTGTGGTTTTGGGCCCCGGGGCATTGGGCCCTCTAGTCCGTTTTTTGGCAATGGAGCCTGATACCTTTCTCCACGATATTGTGGGTAAACACTTGGTCCTTGTCCGTTTTTTGATAATGGAATACCCTCTATGGTGGTTTGAGAACGGCATTCATTAGCCCAATGTTTCCCTCTATGGCATCGTGGGCAAATACCCGGTATTCTATTCCTTTGATACCCAGCTTTGTTAAACCCTCCTCTTATGGGGCAACTCCTTTTAAAATGTCCTGTTTGATTACAATTATAGCATGTTTTTGGCCTGGCATCTAAAGCCTGTTGTACTGCGGCTAAGACTTGCCCTTGTTCATTAATGTCTCTACATAATTTAATATATGTGTTTAAATCTTCATGTCTCCATGGTCTAATGACCTCTCTGCAGCAACGATTTGCTTGGTCATAAGCCAGTTGTTTTATAAATGGCATTACCTGTTCTGTATTTCCAAATATCCTAGAGGCTGACTGAATAAGTCTATCTACAAATTCAGCGTAAGGTTCATTAGTTCCTTGTATTACCTTAGATAATTGACCTTGTAAGTCTCCATGCCACTGTAAAGTTTTCCATGCCCTAACTGCATCTACAGCAATTTGTGCGTATACGCCAGGGTCATATTCAATTTGCTGTCTTTGACCCTCATAAGGTCCCTTTCCCAATAGCATATCTATATTTCTTTGAGGGTAACTAGCTTCTGCATTACACCTAGCTGTCTCCATGCAAAATTCCTCATTGGCAACCTTCCATAACAAATATTGTCCTCCGTTTAGCACAGATCGACACATGTTAGCCCAATCTGCTGGTGTCATGTCCAAGTTGGTAACAGATTCGACCATGCTTATTGTGAAGGGAGCTTGCGGCCCATAGGTTGTTACAGCCTCCTTTAATTGCTTTATTGTTTTGAAATCTAAAGCACGGTGAATTCGTTGCCCTCCTGCCTGCTCAAGTACAGGGCATGCTAATCTTTGGGGTTCTGCCTCAGAATTCCGTCCATCAACTACGGGAGTTGAGGGCCGCTCAGCGGTAGATGGAGCTGTTGGTTGAGTTACGCCCTCTGGTGATAGAACGGAGTTAGTAGCAACCTCCTGTTGTAATTCTCCACCTGATGGCTGTTTTTCCTCTAAGCTTGCTTTCTTTAAATTTTCCTCTGTCTGACTAGCTTGAGAGACCTTCTCTTTTGCTTGACCTAGCGTTTTTTCTACCATAGTCTGGACCTCTAACAATTTACTTAACAGTCTTTCAGTTTGTTTTTTACTAGATTCTAATCTACTATAAAGGTAACGTAACCCAATAAGATAGGATAAAACAAAGCCGAAACAGAATGAAACAAAAAGGAGCAGAGAATGGTTGTATTAATTTTCTCTTTCTCAGGGCCGAATCACTTCAAACCTTGAGCCAACCATTTTTCCCAGTTCGCCTGAGAAAATTCTAGGGCTAGGGAGCTTGAAATAAAAACAAAATAAATCAAAACAAGAACACATTGTTTTTTTAAATGGTCACCCATTCTGTCGCCTTCCCTCAGGGGCGAGCAATTTTACTCACCTCTAAGTTTCAGGCGTTCCCCGCACGGGCCGCCAAATGCCGCAGTCTTGGCTGGGCACAGAATCACGAGCCACTCAAGCAGGAACAAAACTTTATTTTGAAAAAGCCGCCAATACTCTGTAGGCGCCGGCAAGCCAAATCCGGTCCTCCCACGCGGGCGTCTGCCGGAACCGCACGTTCCCCCGGAACTGGGGGGGGGACCCGGACCTCCCCCGGAATTTCCTCCTACTATCCTTCCCCAACCAATGGGAACTCTCCAGGAGTCCCGTAATTTGAGTCCGGTAGCAGGCCAAGGTGAACAGCAGGAGCCCAATTTGCATATGAATGTAAATCTTAACATAATCATATCATCTCAGTGGCTAGCTGGCGTCACTTTACAAGCAAAGGTGCCATGCATCATTTATCTGCTTGTGGCTCCTAGCAATTGATTGAATATTGATGATAGAAAATTATTATTAATGTTTTTGGTGGGATAACATGTGATAGTTATTTTTAAACATAGTTTCTATATTTTAAAGAAACTAATTGAACTATTTAAGAATGAAACACAGTCTTGTGTCCTGAACAATGGGGACAGAGCCTGAAAAACCTGGCATTGGGCAATGTTTTTGTGCAAACATTATAGTGTGTACCAACAGAAAAACCAGAGGGTGTAGCCTACCATATTGTGGGCTATATTGTGTGGCCTGTTGTTGGTAAGTCACACACCTGTATGTCATGATACTGCACCGAATACTGTAGGCAATTGTAACACAATGATAAGCATCTGTATATCGAAATGAAAAACATGCACAGTAAAAGTATGGTATAAAATATGAAAAACGGGACACCTAATTTCAGTACTCTACCAGGCCTAGAGTTTACAAGGTCTGGCAATTCCTCCAAGTGAGTCTGTGAGTAGGTATTGAGTCAAAGTGAAGGCCCAGGTCACTACCTAATGCTGTAATTTGGACTTGAAAAGTTCATAAAGGCCCATGTTTTAAAGGTAAGGTGTGTTCCTAGCCTGAGGCACCATTGGAAGGCAGTGGAATTATTTGGAGGTGGGGCCTAGTGGGAGGAGTTATGTCTGAGGGCTTGCTTTTGAGGGGATAATGGGAATGCAGCCCCTGTGTCTCTCTTGATTTCCTGACATCCAAGAGATGAGTGGTTTGCTCCCTCATGAGTTGCCTGCCATGCTGTTCTGCCTTGTCACCAAGCAACAGGGCCAAATGACCAGGGACCAAAACCTCTGAAACAGTGATAAGCAAAATAACCTGTCCCTCTTAAAAGTCGATTATGTTAGGTATTCCTTAAAATAATGAAAAGCTGATTTAGCACAATGCACATTTTATGAATCTACACACACAGGCTGTACTCAGTTTATTAAAATGTTTTTCTTCCTCAATAATAAATGAACCTCAGTTTACTGTAAAATTTTTATTTGACAAATTTTTAAATTTTTTAACCTTTTGACTCTTTAATAATAACACTTAAAACTCAGACATATTGTGCAGGTGTATAAAGTATTTTTATTCCTTATTCTCTTAGCTTTTTCCATTTTTATTTTTTATTTAATTTTATTTTAAAAGATTCTTCTGTTACAAGTTAAGAAGCAAACACAGATTCAAAATTAACAGTATCACTGTCTTCTACCTCCCCATGGTGTTCCACTGGAAGGTTCTGGGGGCAGTAACAGGCATGGTCCTGTACCCTAGCATGATCACAGTACCTTCTTCTGGTCTAGCTACTAAGGACATTTCTGATGCTTCTCCTGTGGAGGCATCAATGTGCAGAAATATGTGCATGGTGGATTGCTTGATTTGCTTTTTTTCATTATATATATTTGCTTGGAAGCAGATAATGTACCATGAAAAGTCCTCTCTATTAAGGAAACTTAGTCATTCATTTGGAGGTTATGTTTTCAATTTTTTTTAAAAAATTGTTTTTAATATAGGTTATTCTCAGTGATCACAACTTTTTTTGTTGTTTTGTTTTCACAGTGCTGGGGATTGAACTCAGGGCAGTGTGTAAGATAGGCAAGTGCTCTACCACTGAGCGCTATGCTGCAGTCCTCATGTTTTCAATATTTTGATGGAACTTATGGAGGTCTACAAAAGCTTCTACAAAATTCTTCACTGAGTTTTCTTAGGGATTCTTCCTTTTCTTCTCCTTTAGCTTTCTATTCCCTAGCCTCTTCTTCAACTATGTATTCATTAATCAATGGGAAATTTTCAGTTCCTTTATAGTCTAATGGCACCATCTTTGTGTACCTAGTCAGTGATTGACTGAAACTTTGTTATGAGGCACATGACTGTACATGAAATCTGGGGTGAGATTTCCTTTAAATTATTACCAGAGAAGAAGAGTGGGTGGGCACCTAGATGAAAGCCTGTTGATACCAGTTGATAATTGTTGAAATTGGTGAGGGATAAAGGAGCAACAATATACTCAGTTGTTTATTTTTATGCATGTCAAGGGGGGATAGTAGGGGATAGGAAAGGTAGCAGAATACAACAGTCACTAATATGCCATTATGTAAAAATGGGAATGTGTAACCCATGTGATTCTGCAATTTGTATTTGGGGTAAAAATGGGAGTTCATAACCCATTTGAGTCAAATGTATGAAAGATGATATGTCATGAGCTTTGTAATGTTATGAACAACCAATAAAAAAATTCCCATAAAAAAGATCTAAATTCTACCATATAAGAAAATGAATGCAATTATACTGAAATACACACTACAATTGTGAGGAGAGCAGGAGGTAGGAGAAAGTAACAAGCTGCCTATTAACCATGGGACTCGTCATTCAACGTAATTGTGTGGGCACCTATAAAGAACCAAGTTTTGTAGTAGGTCCTGGGGATACACAGTGAACTAGACAGATGAGGTCCCTGCCCTGGAGCAGCCCACACATCTGTGATGGATGGGATCAAGCATTTTTCAGGTTGTGACCCATGCATTTTTCCTGATAGATGCTGTATAAATTTCCAGATAGCCTTGACTAGATTCTTCCATGTATATGTTCAGTCTCAAAAATCTTACCCCCTTCATATCACACGTAGACAGGAGTGATTCAAGCTGACAAGCATGCAAGCTAATTGAGTGAACTAATCAGGACTCAATTACCTTTTCTGCTTTTCAGTTTGAAGAGAAATTCATGAAAACTCGAGAAGACTTGGAAAAGTTAAGAAAAGGTAAGAACAAATATCTTAATGTCTCTTAAGAGGGTTCCTAGTGGAAGACTGAAAATCAGACAATACTCATGTATTCGTGAGGATGGCAGTGCTGACAGAGGAGAGGTAGAGAGTGGTTAAAATGTAAGACCTGGCAACTCTCTGGGGACTAAAAATTAGTGAGGCCTTTGTGAATCCTTGCTAAGGAATAATCTCAGGGCCGCTTGCATGCCCTCTTCTTGCCTTTTTTTATATGCTGAATGCAATTGGCTCCTGACCAGTCGCAGGCTCCCCACATTCTTCTAAAGTAGCCCTGAATGTGGACTCAATGCACAAATATTCAAGGACACACAATGTATACGGATGGATGGGAAATTAAAACAGCTGTGAGATAGGAGGCTAAAAGTAAAACAGTTGAATAAGTAAAAGAAGAAACAAAAACTAAAAATAAAGTGGTGGATTACTTGAAAATTTACCAAGTAATATTTTTTTCCCCTTTGCATCTTCAGTCATTTTCACAGATGTTCTACATTGTGAACAGGTCTGACCCACAGACATTTCATTCTGTTTGTTTTCTCCTTCCACAAGATGGGAGTTTGATGTTCCAGCAGGTGCCCATGGTGGAGATCGATGGGATGCAGCTGGTGCAGACCAGAGCCATTCTCAACTATATTGCTGCCAAACACAACCTCTATGGGAAGGACATAAAGGAGAGAGCCCTGTACAGTATATTTTTTATTTTAAATCAACAGATAACATGGGAAGGATTTAGGTCGTTCCTTAAGTGGGATAAACCATGGCTGGGGGATCATGAACAGCACCAGGCTGACTCTGGGCATATTGCATAGTTTCTTTAGTATGAATGTGTAGAACACTCATATCCACAGTGATAGAATGTAGATTAGTAGTTTCTGAGATCAGTTTGGGAGAGTGCTGTGGAGATGCAGGAAGAGTAAGCATGGAGTGGATTCAGGGCAGTGTCATGTAGAGAGGATGTGGTTCATGGAGTTTTGCAAATCCTGAGGAACTATGAATTCAGGAGGATGGTGGAATCCTGATTCCATTTGCTTAGCTTTAGAGGTTAAACTCTATGCAATAGCTTGAAACAGGGGAAGGATTGAGTGTCTAGACTTGAATACCTGGGAAGGAAATATCTAAAGCACCTGATTTTCTGTTTCCAGAAAGTACAAAACTGACAGGCAGGGACCTAAGCTACCCTCTTCTTCTATAGATGGGTCAAGTTGGGAGGGTTGGTGGAGTCTGGTGTCAAGACATGAAGGTGACACAGAGCATTTCATGTAGACTTGAAGAAGCCCACTGACTCAGCACTGGGGTTTAGGTCTCCTCCCTCCTTGGCTGGAACTGCTTTATTGAAAATAAAATCTTGTTTGGAACTGTGGAAAGTTCCTCAAAAAGTTAAAGAGTTACCAATAACCCAGCAATTTCACTACTGGGAATATACCCAAGAGGAACAAAATACATCCTGAGTGGTATTTGTACACAAATGTTCATAGCTCATTATTCAAAATCCCATGAAGTGGAAATAAACTAAACATGCAGTGGACGAATGGATGAAGGAAGGTTCTCTAGTCATACTGGAATAGTATTTGTTGTGCAAAGAGATGAAGTACTGATGCATGTGGCAACATGGATGGACCTTGACAACATTATGTCACATGGAAGAAATCAGACTTAGGAGGCCACATATTGTATGGTTTATGTAGCATGAATGTGCAGAACACTCATATGCACAGGGACGGAAAGTAGATTAATGGTTTTGGTGCTGGTAGGAGAGGTGGTATACATGTTTTTGTAATCCATCCAGCATGGTAAAAATGTTGTGGAACTGGAAAGTGTTAATATTTGCAGATTTCTGTGAGTGTACAAAAAAATTCACTCAATAGTAGACTTTAATTGAGTGACAATTATGGTGTGTATATTTGTCAATAAAACTGCTTTTTGAAAAGAATTTTGGAAACCCTGTTTGAAGCAAAAGAAATGAGGCTCTCCTATACTATACACATACTATAACTATATAAAGAATTGCACCATATCTTGGGTGGTGGCCTCAAGAAATGAAATCATGATCAGCATTGGCAACAGTACATGGAAAAGTTTAGGGAACATGATTTATGAGAAATAATTGGGAGCACGTGATTTCTAACATTGAACATGGAAATGATCCTGTGCTATATGATAGGAAGAGCGAGGGAGAGGGACTTGTCTGAGAGGCTGGGCCAGGGGCTCTGTCTTGAGTTTACCTATGCACAGAGAGCATAGCCTATATGTACTACCAGTGTTTATAGATACCAAGTTCTCTAAAGACCTTAACTTGTGATGTCCCAGTATACTCTTTGGAATCGTATGTGGTCAGGTGTATAACAAAAATTTAGACATGTCTTCCCTGTAGGTTGCTCTAAGAAATAAATGTTAATATATAAATAAAATGTCTGCTTTGATATAAAGAGAACAACTAAGAACAGAACAGGAAGGAAGAGCATGTGGAAAAGACTACAGTAAACAAAGACGAATGGGGGGAGAGAAACGGAGAGAGAAGGGAAAGCATATGGAAATGGTAGGAGACCTTCAAGGATACATAAAATTATAAGAGGCTATGAGGGGCAAGGGGGAGGGAAAAAAAAGGGAGAGAATTGAACAACAGCAGGGGAGGTAGAGAGGGAAGATGGGAGGGGAGGGGAGGGGAGGGGGGATAGTAGGGGATAGGAAAGGTAGCAGAATACAACAGACACTAATATGGCATTATGTAAAAATGTGAATATGTAACAGATGTGATTCTGCAATCTATATTTGGGGTGAAAATGGGAGTTCAAAACACAATTTGAGTCTAATGTATGAAAGATGATATATCATGAGCTATGTAATGCTTTAAATAATCAATAAAAAAATAAAAAAATAAATAAAACAAAACAAAATAAAAAAACTCTATCATAGTTTTCTTTTGCAGAATGCTTTTTAAAAAAAAATAAAACTGGAGCTTATTGTTTATACAAATATATATATATATATATATATATATATATATATATATATATATACTGGAAGTTAATTATTTTGCTATTGTGTGATGCTCTCTATTTTCTTGGATTTCTTTTTTTAAATTGATTTTTTTTTTTAAAAAAATGACGGTGGAATGCATTACAATTCTTATTTCTTATATACAGCACAATTTTTCATATCTCTGGTTGTATATAAAATATGTTGACACCAATTTGTGTCTTCATACATGTACTTTGGATAATGATGTCCATCACATTCCACCATCCTTGCTAATCCCCTGCCCCCTTCCTTTCCCTCCCTCCCCTCTTCCCTATCTAGAATTCATCTATTCCTCCCATGCTCCCCCTCCCTTCTCCACTATGAGTCAGCCTCCTTATATCAGAGAAAACATTCAACATTTGCTTTTTGGAGATTGGATAACTTCACTTAGCATTATCTTCTCCAACGCCATCCATTTACCTGCAAATGCCATGATATTAATCTCTTTTAATGCTGAATAAAATTCCATTGTGTATATATGCCACTTTTTTTAATCCATTCATCCACTGAAGGGCATCTAAGTTGGTTGCACAGTTTAGCTATTGTGAATTGTGCTGCTATAAACATACATGTGGCTGTGTCCCTGTAGTATGCTGTTTCTAAGTCTTTGGGGTATGAACCGAGGGGGGGGGGGAATAGCTGGGTCAAATGGTGGTTCCATTCCCAGTTTTCTGTTTTCTTGGATTTCAAAACTATAAAATCTGAGACAGAAGGCATCTGACAGAGTACTTTTTTTGTTTTTGCTTTCAGAATTGATATGTATTCAGAAGGTATGGCAGATTTGAATGAAATGATTATTTATTACCCATCCTTTGCACCTGGAGACAAAGATGGAAGACTTACCGAAATCAAAGAGAAAGCGAGAAACCGTTATTTTCCTGCCTTTGAGAAGGTAAGTGGAAGCTGTTTCACCTTCAGGGCACTTTCTAAACTGAAGGCTGATGGGATGAAGCTGGGGCAGCCCAGAGCCCTTCTCAACTATGCTGTCACCAAATACAACCTCTATGGGAAGGACATAAAGAAAAGAACACTGTTTCATGTATTCTTACATCAACATGGGAAAGATTTAGGCTATAGCTTGAGTGAGAAGGACCAGGGTAGGGGTCAGAATCAGGCTGGCACAAACACTAGCTTTCTCTTTATCTGAGAAAGGCTTGCCTATTGATGGGAGAATCCAGTGGAAATAAGGGAAGAGTCACATAGAACAGGATGCAGCACAGTGATAGAGTTTAGAGAGTGTCTCAGAGTCTAGACAGCATTTTAGTCCTAACAGGTTATCTTAGCACTTAGGACTGCTATGTGAACAATGCCATAGACTGGAAGGTTAAACATTATACATATATTTCTCATAGTTCTGGAGGCTCAGAAATTACAGATCAAGGACCTGATGGATTGGTGTCAAGCAAGCCTTGCTTCTTGGTCCATGAATGGCTGACTTTGTGCTATGTTCTCCTATGGCAGATGGGTCTAAGGTCTCATTATTTGTGCAGTAGTGCCATTCCTGAGAACTCTTCCCACAGGACCTAATTGTGTCCCAAAGGCCCCACCTAACAGCATTGGGATCACAACTTATGAGTTTGAGGGACTCAGATATTCTTTCCATAACAGAAGCAGGAGAAAAACAGTATCTGGGATTCCTTGAACATTGACCTTCACTTCCAGAGGGCCTTCTTGCATACCGATTTAGTACTCTGGCACTCAGGCATTCTGTGAAGATAGACTGGGAGAAAGGCTTCCACTAGTGATACCAAGTTGAAAGTTTTAATTACTGGGAATCAAACTAGAATGCTCTATGTACAGAATTCATAGTACAGAATTAGCCCTTGGGCGGTGGGGAGGTTTTAATACACTGGAGGTAAAACTAAAAGAGTGCTCTAAATTATAGCATAAATTTGATGTTCTTTTCTTGTACCAAGAAATTGTTTGTTCTTGTACCAAGCAATTGTTCACACTTCTCTATGTATACTTAATCTGATAGGGTGGTTGGCAAAATATTCTGTTTAATTAGTTGTGCCATGTGGTTTTTCTCTATGCTTTCTCATTTCAATATTGCTGAGATGTTTAAACAAATTTCACATATTACTCCAAAATTTCTTTTGTGAAAATGTTAATACATTCATAGAAATTAAAAGAAAGTTTAAAGAACCCATAAATACACACCTCTGAGATAGCAGAATTTACATCTTACGATGTCCACTTTATTATGTGCCCATCTCTCCACTCCTATCTTGCTGGCCAAACATATTGCTTTTGACATGCATTTCATACTAAGATGCAGATGTCAGTGCAGTTCACGCCTAGATAATGCAGCATGCAGATTGCAACATAGTGCTCAAAGCCAATGTCACAAAAGATATAGTGATTGAAGTTTGTTTTAGATCCTACAAACATAAGCAGCAAATTAAGAAATCAGACAAGAGGAAAAACAGAGATACTGAATTGATATACTCATAGGTGCTTATTAAAGTGGAGAGACTGGGGCTGGGGGTTGTAACTCAGTGGAAGTCCGTTTGACTAGCATGTATGAGGCACTGGGATGGATTCTCAGAACCACATATGAATATATACAAAATGAAGGTCCATCAACAACTAAAAAAATATATATTTTTTTAAAAAGTGGAGACTGGAGAGAAAAAGAGAGCAGAAGAGAAAGGAACATCCTGAAATTACCTGCTGTGCCATTTAGAGTGTGGGGCTCATGGAAAGGCAGCACAGCAGATGTCACGCCCTTGGCATGTGTGGAGGACATAGGTCATGGTAAAGCGGTTTGAACAATGCAAGAATGTAGGAAGGAGAATGAAAGGATCATGCTGGATTTCACAGAGGAGGGAGCAGAGCCCCACTTCTCACTCTCCCTTGTGAGTCAGGGGCCTGGAGAAAGATCTGCAGCTCCACATTGCCCAGGAGGCAGCAGTTGGGGAGAGTTGAGCTCAGAGGCTCTGGGACAAGCTGGGGCTCAGTCTGGCTATGTGTGTTCATGACCTGACTCCTCCCATTCTGCAGGTGTTAAAGAGCCATGGGCAAGACTACCTGGTTGGCAACAGGCTGAGCAAGGCTGACGTTCTCCTCACTGAACTTCTCTACCACACAGAAGAGCTGGACTCCACTGTTCTGGCCAACTTCCCTCTACTGAAGGTGCTCTCTCTCAATTCCTCACAGAGGCCCACACCTCCCATCATGAATCTAACATCTAAACACTGGGGCTGGTGGTGTTCTGACTTCTAGTCATCTCTAGGCTTCACCCTCCCTTCCCTGGACTCCAGAAAGGTCTTCTAGGCTCTGATTCTGTGGAATGAAAGAACCGTGCTATGCAAGGACATTTAAAGTGGATGCTACTCTAAGAAGTATATTTAGTTTGGATAATAAGTGAAACCAAGGGCCCGGCTTTCTCCTCCCAGCCCCTATTCCATTTGGGTTCTAACCATGACTTCCTTGGGAATCCCTTCATCCCATGTATGCCCTTGTCTTTCCATGTTGAGCAGGTCTCCTTCCATCTGTTTTCCTTCCTCCCCCTCAGGTTCCCAGCCTCAGACATTATATTTCACTCTGCAAACCCCCACCCCCCAACAATCCCATCTTTATCTCTCAGTGTGATAATTTGTAGTGACTGCCACCTGGATTTGCTGGTCTATATCTATTATCGTTTCTAACTCAGTTTTCCCATATCTTCTTTTCACTCTGTTTGAGTGATTCTTTTATCCACATGTGACAGGCACATGTCACATATTTTTTCTTATATCATACAGTAGCAACGAATCTACAGGATTAAAGTGTAAGGCAGATGAGAAGAATGCTGGAATGGAAAACAGTTTTAAGGAGAAGTTGGGGGAATTGTTATTGAGCTTTATTTTCTAGCTCTTATTTTATTTTATTTTTTTCTCATTCGATGTGTTTCCCAGACAGCATGCTGTGTTGGTGGAGGGATTCAGACTTCCTGGTTGTGTTAATGGGTGTTGGTTTGGGCTCCACTCTGAGGCTGTGGTCTGAGGCTTGTTCTTCTGCATTGCAGGCCCTAAGAACCAGAGTCAGCAACCTGCCCACAGTGAAGAAGTTTCTGCAGCCTGGCAGCCAGAGGAAGCCCTTTGATGATGAAAATCGTGTGGAAGCAGTAAAGAAGATTTTCATTAAATGAGGCTGACATGGAGACATAGCACATACAATAGTGGGCTTTATCCAAAAGATGATCTTGATTACTAACAGGCTAACAAAGTTTTCCAAAATTTAAGTTAGAAATAAGCTATGCAGACTTCTTTGCAATGCAGTCTGTTTGGTGTCAGTGAGGTTTATAACCATGATCACTTCCTGGATATCTCTTTAAAATTGAATAGAATGAGAAAGTTTCTTAGGCTTGATCTATTAAAAAAAATTGTCTTATATCATCTCTCATGAACTATCTCAAAGAAAATTAAGTAGAAATTTTCATCTGACACTCTGCTTAGGCAAAAATATTTTTTTTTTGTTTTGTGTTTTGCTACCTTTCTCACCAAAACACATAAAAACAAATGTATAAAGATCCATTTTCTTTCAACTTTTTTCCTGTTATTTGTTCAACCTATCTTTATGTCTAGCAGGAAATATTCTGTGTTCTTGGAGCCAGATAATCAATGATGAAAAAAAAACCTGATACATTCTCAACACTCATGGCAATGGATCTAGTGAGAGAAAAAGCAAAAAACAGATAAACTAAACTAAAATCATACACAGCATGTGTATCACCTTCCTAAGGCTGCCACAAGAAATTCCTACAAACCTGCTATGGTTTAAAATAATGGAAATTCATTCCCCTACAGTTCTAGAGCTAAGTGGGAAGTCCAGGTATGAGCCATGCCGTGGTCTCTCTGAAGGCTTTATGGAAGGCTCCTTCTTAGCCTCTCCCTAGTGTCTGACAGGTGCTGGCCATTCTGGGAGTTTTTCAGTTTTTTGTCACAACACTCTAATCTCCTCTTTCATGGTCACAGGACAATCTCCCTGTATGTGTTGTCTGTCCAAACTGCCCTCTTCTTATGAGGATACCACCAGCTGGATGAAGAGCCACCCTATTCCAGGGTGACCTCACCTGTATTATTCCTGCAGAAGTCTTTTTTCAGATGAGGTCACACTGACAAGTAGTCAAGGGTAGGACTTAAACATAGCCCTCTCAGAGGACAGATTTTCTCCTACAGCACCATGCTCAGAGGAGTTAATGTTGGGAGGGCACCATCAGTACACATCTGCTGGGATCTGTGGGTGAGACAGGTTTCTCAAGGAGGGGACTCATATCTGAGGTGAGATGAGCAGGAGGGACAATCAGTGAGGGGGGTGGCACCAGCACTGGGCAGCAGGAGTAGAATCCAGGCAGACGTCAGCACAATCAGTGGCCAAGAAGAGGCCAAGCACCAAGTATCTGAGGAAAGAGAACACAGCTGCTCTCAGAGGAGCATTAAATAATAAGACAGGAACGAGTGACCCTGAGGGGACATCAGGGAACAGGGCTCAGAGTTTGGAGTAAAGACTTTGAAGACCTTAGAAACAAGTTAGATTTTGTGGTGAGGAAAATAAAAAGTCATAAAGTAAACCCACACACCTTATCTTGCCCAAATGACATAAAATCACATTTAAAAACTGTTCTTTAAAGTAACTCAGAAAAAATGACATTTTCCCCCACTGAGAGTCTCTTATTCATGTTGAAAGATAAGTTTAGGCACATTAAATTTTTCACAGATTTATTTCAGGAGACAGAATTTCATGTATCTGGCATTAACAAACCAGAAGGATTAGGCCACCACCCAGATGGATGTGAGAAGAAAATTATAAGGTAAACAAATGAGGAAAATATTTGTTTGGTTAAAATGGAAAGTCACTGGTTAGATGTCAGCCAGCAGTTTCTGATGAGATGAGCTTTAGTTAATATTTCCTGAGCACATGACCTTCCTGAAGAGTCAGGTTTCAGTTTATATATATATAAGACTTAGGGACCTGAGATCTCTCATCCTAGTGACCTCCAATTAAGTATTCTAAACACCACATTATATTGGGTAGCCTGGGGGCTTACTCCATTCAAGGAATCCAGTAGCTCAGAAACAATATCTGAAAATCTGAATGGTCCTCTGCTGCCATCTGCACACACTGCCCCTGCTGTCCCCACCATTTTTCTACCCAAGCAGCAGCATTCACATGCCCTACAGGAAGGGAAGGAAGAGGAGGTCTCCTTTAAATCTGGGATCTCAAAATACAGATTGAGATAATTAGTCATTTGTCCTCTGTCAAGCCTATGGGATCTAGGGAGTTGAATTTTCTGGCCTAGTTCCAGCTAGTCATTTTCATAGTGTTAGCTTCCCCACAGATGGTTCTGGTAGGGCAGTGGGTGACCTGGGACTCATTTTTTTTTTAATATCTATTCAATGTTAGGTAAACTGAGCCCAACCAAGATGTTCCCTCCTAGACAGCTTCCTAAAGGGTTTCCAGTTCCCTTTGCACATTTACCTGCTTCCTATCACCTGGAGACTCCTTAGAAAATTAAGCAGGGGTGGGGGTGGGGAGGTTCTGTTAAAAGCCCTTTCAATACTATACCCTCAATCTGCCTTGAGAACAGAAAAACGTATTTTGCATTGTGATATACATGAGACTTTGGGGATCTGAGGCAATTTTTTTTCACCTTAAATCTGGAATGTCCATCAAAAGACTACATTTGAAGGACTGTTCTTCAGTTTGGCACTATTAAAAGGTATTGAAAGTCTTTAAGAGGGGCATTTTTACCTGCCTGAATGTGTGACTCTGAAGAGGATTGTGGGAAGCTGGTCTCTTCCTCTCCCTCCACCCTGCCTTAGCTCTTTTTTTATTCCTGGCCAACATGATTTGAGCAGTTTTCCTCTGAAACATGTTCTTGCCATCCATGATATACTGGCCCACCACAGGAACAAAAATAATAATAATAATAATAATAAGGCCAAATGAACCCTGAGTGAAACGCCTGAACTATGAGCCAAAATAAAACTTTCCTCTTTAAAGATGATTATCTGGGGTCCTTTGTTATGGAAAGGGAAGCTGACTAACATGCTCTAGAACAAAGAATTTTTTAACTCATCAGATTCAGCACTCCTTAGCTTATGACATATATTTAGAATTTCTTTTTATCCTGGAGTGAATTTCCTAAGATTTACCTCATTGCTCTTGGTGCTAGGAATGCAAGATTGAGGAATGCATAATAAACAATGTTGAAAAAACTTTGCATAAAAGGAATTACAAATCAATATGTCACACTGGGCCAAGGAGGGTCCCTCCAAGAAGCCAAAGAACCAGTCCAAAAGAGTGGCTGAAGCCAGACATGGTGGTACACACCAGTAATCCCAGCACTTAGGAGGCTAAAGCAGGAGGGTCACAAGTTCGAGTTCACAATGAGCAACTTCATGAGACCATGTCTCAAAATAAAAAGTTAAAAATTAGTTGGGGTATAGCTTTGTGATAGAGCAACCCTGGGTTCAGTTCTCAGTAAAAAAAGAAAAATAGAAGAGCAGAGAGGCAGGCACTGAAGAAAGTTGAATGAAATACCTATTTATAAATATAAGTATAGGATTAAGATCCCTCAAGTGGGGATTGGAGAACTCTGAAGCTGGCATCAGTAAGAAGACTCTACCACCACATCCCTCAATGAGAAGTGCAGAAATGACAAGGTCCTAGTATAAGGACCTTAGGAACTCACTGAGAATCATACCTCCAAGATGGGCCACCTCCCACAGCCTGATGGCCTTCGGAGAGGAAGGTACCACTGTCAAACTAAACAGCCCAGGATGCAGGGACAGTTTATGAAATCGCAATATGACTCAAAATTGGACAATGACTAATAACTGATTTGTTCTTTGTAAAGAAATCAACATTTGTTTTTTTTTTAATATTTACTTTTTAGTTGGACACAATATCATCTTTATTTTATTTATTTATTTTTATGTGGTACTAAGTTTTGAACACAGTGCTTCACACATGCTAGGTGAGCGCTCTACCGCTGAGCCACAACCCCAGCCCAACATTTGGTTTTTAATCCACCATTTTCAAAGAGAGGCTGCATGTGTGCATATTTGAGGTAAAGGTGGATGTCAACTTATCTGACTGAACTAGGGGGATTAGTTCAAGATGGGAGGAATTGTGTATATTCAGTTTTCCAAAATATTCTTGAAGAACACATGTGTATTAGAGCTACTTAGATGGGGCAGGATGAATCAGCACAATTTTAATCTTTGTAGACTTTGATACATAGGCCTTTAAAGTATCTCACACAATCTTTTTTCACCTTCCCTCTAAACTCCATAGTTGTTTGACTTTATCTGTCCTTGGGAACCTTCAGTACAGTTGCAATGGTCTAAGTCAACAAGCCTACAAAGGAGAACTAATAGAAAAATGTTCAGACTTTAATCACAGAAATTGGTAGACTCTTCTCAAGGATTATGTTTCTTCTAAATGATATCTACCTGATTTCATTCCTTATTTTACCTAATATTTACTGATCACCCATTGTGTTCCCCAAGTTGCTTTAGGCATGAGGGCTATCATAAAGCAAATCCTGAATGAGAGAAAGAAGCTAACATGTGATGATCCAGGCCAAGACAACCCCAGCCAGAAGGAAGATGAAGGCAGGGAACTTGGTCAGGAACAAGTTTGGTGTGTTTCAGGTCTGAAGGAAGGAAAGACAGTGTTATAGGGTCCTGGGGAGGAAGCACTGAAGGATGAGGTCAGAGAGGTTCTATGAGTGTGCTAGCCATGTATTGCTGCAGAGATTGCCACCAATATTAGTGGATTAATACAACAAGCATTTATTATGCTCACAATTTTTAAAATATTTTTTCAAAATTGTAGATGGACAGAACACCTTTATTGTTTATTTATTTATTTTTATGTGGTGCTAAGGATCGAACCCAGATCCTCACACATGCTAGGCGAACGCTCTGCTGCTGAGCCACAACCTCAGCCCTATGCTCACAATTTGTGAATGGAAGTCAGGAATCTGGGAGCAACTTAGTGGGGGAATTCAGCATCAGGATGTCTCAGGAGGTTGCAGTCACTTAACCTTCAGGCACTGTCATCACCTGAAGGATTAATTGTTGGTGGTCCACTTCAGACATGGCTCCCTCACTCAGGTGTTGGCTGAGTCCTCAGTTCCTCCCTGGAAGGTGGCACCAGATCTCAGTTCCTTGATATGTCTGCTCTTCTTTAGGGCTCTTGACTGTCCTTGTGACACTCATGTCCCAAGAGAGAGCAAGACAGAAACTAAAAGGTCTCTGGAACCTAACATTGGAGGCCAAACTCCGGGAGATGGCGGCAGACTGAGGAGATGGCCTGTGGGGAGGGCAGTAGGGGAGGAGAAAGGAAGCTGAGTGGGGCCAGCCAAGGAGGCTGAGGAGGCTGCGACAGTGGAGTCCGGGGTACTCAGGACAGACAGCATGGCCTCAAGAATCCAAGAGATGAGTTGAGCACTGAAGAGGGAAGACTGAGTTGGGAACTTGGAGGCCACTGATGACCTAGACAGGTCAGCTGCAGGGGAGTCGCAGGGACAGAGGTGGCCTGACTACAGTGGGTGGAGGAGAAGTGAGAAGTGAGGAAATGGAGACAGTGGCTACAGAAAACCTTTCCCAGAAGCTCTGCTCCCAAAGAGGGCAGAGGTACGGGACAGTGGGCTCTGTCTGTGATGTGGACAGGGGGAGGTTAAAAGGCTGGGCTCAGTTTCTTCTGTGGAAAGTCTCCTGAGAACTGTGGAGGCTGTGTACCTAGACTGCAGTCCTTCCAGCCCCAGGGAGGTCACTCTGTGCTGGACAGTGTGCTCTCTGCTGCTCAGTCATGGAGTGACAGTTACAAGGCTTTGCAGTGGCCTGGGCAATGAGTTTTCTGCAAGACAGAGATCACTTTCTGACCAAATTTAAATTTGTGTTGGAATAAACTGCCAAAAAGCAACTAAAAATTGCAATTTTTAAAGGCTGAGGTGGAAAGTCCTCCTCACCTGCCCTTAACACTTTCTGGTGTCTTCCACCTCCTCTTCTCATTCCTCCTTCTCTTCCCCTTTCTCCCTTGGCTCCTCTTTGCTTCCTTTTCCACTGTCCATTTCCTTCAGTCTGTACTGATGATGCTCCAAGCCCAGGAACTCCGAGGACTGCTGTGAGAACCTGGGAGAGGGGCGTGGAGCGGCTTCTCCCTCAGAGTCTGCAGATGGGCACAAAATTGCTGTCACCTTTATTTCAGACATCTGACCTCTAGAATATGTGTGAAAATTTTTTGTACAATTTAGGCCATGCAGCTTGTGAGAGTTTGTTACAATGTCCACAGGAAACTGTTAAAAGAAAACCTGAGACCATTTACATTGAACAGTTATTTCCAGAAACAGAAGGGATCCAGACCCTGGCAGCAGCCCATAACAAGATGAGCAGAATGCCCTCCCCCATGTACAGGTTTTATTTATAAACAGAGAAAATGAAGTGACCTACAGAAACAACCCGATTGGCTGCAGTTGGCCTTTGCCTTATGAGGTACCATGCAATGGTGAATTTGCCTCATAGGGACATGATCTGATTGGTTGGAAGCCTGTGATTGTCTGAAGCCTAACTGCTGTGATTGACTGAGACTCAGATCCTTGGTTGAATCTGACAAAAATTAGAGGACTTGCTAGCAATACTTAATTATTTAAAATTCTAGAAAATTGAAACTAATGTATTGTGACAAAAAATATATCAGTAGTATAGCACAGTGGAGGATGAATTGATTTCAAAATGGCATGAGGAGGGCTGGGGATTTGGCTCAGTGGTAAAGCAATTGCCTAGCATGTGTGGGACACTGGGTTCTATTCTCAGCACCACATATAAAAACAAATAAATGAGTCAAGGTCCATTAACAACTACAAAAAATATTTTTTAAAAGGCATGTGGACTTGAATATGTTCACGTCTTGATTGTAGTAATGAGTTCATGGGTGTAATTCAATTGTACTCTTAAATTATGTGCACTTTAATGTAAGCCAATTATATCCCCAAATCTGACAATAAAACTAACAATGGCAAATGGAAAACTGCAGATTTAAAGTGTATACAGTTATTCTACAGTGCATTCCTCTGCTCTCTATCCTTCTTGGCTACCTCTGTCTTCTCTGACATGTTTCCTCTTACTTACAGACAGGGTTATCTCTGTACTGTCCTAACCCTCTTGGCCACATTCATCCCCACTCCTCAGAATAAACTCACAAACACTGCAAAACAAATCAGAAAAAAATAATATCCATCTCTGGTCGGGTTTTTCCTTTGGCTATTTTCTTCTCTAATTTTAGTTCCAAAATTCAATTAGTCTATACTCCTTTCCCTGTCTGAATATTGAGCTTTTATTTTTTAACCACTGAACTATGGGTTAGTCAGCTCTTCCTTGCTATGACCAAGGTACCTAACAAAACAACTTAGAGAAGAAAGGATTTATTTTGGCTCATGGTGTCAGAGGATTCAGTCCATGTCCAGCAGCTTTGTTGCTCTGGGCCTGAGGTGAGGCAGAACATCACAGTGGAAGGGGTCGGTGGAGGAGAGCTTCTCATCCCACAGCAGCTGAGAGCAGAGAGAGTGAAAGGAACTGAGAGAAGATGAACCCTTCCAGGCACACCACTGGTGACCTGCTTCCTCTGCCTGGGTCCCATTTCCCAGTCAGTAGTCCATGCAGCCATGGATGGAATAATCCCCAGAGCTTTCATGGTTCAATGATTTCCCCAACGTCCACCTCCTAACACAGGAGACTTTGGGGATATTCCAGGTCCAGTACACAAGAAAATCATTGCCAGGCTAGTTCTGTTAGTTCAAAGTGACCTCTTCACTGTAAACCCAAGCCCGTCTCCCTTCCCATTAGCAACTATCTTCCAGAGCCTGCCATCCTCTGTCATTTCAGGGCTCATGTCTCCCTGTGGCCATCTTCTTAGTTAGTTATTCATCTACCTTCTTTGTCAACATGATGGCACACTAATCCACCTAATCCTGCCTCATTTCACAAGGTCAGAACTTTCACAAAATAAATAACAAGTTCCCAACCACAGCCCTCCCTCCCCAGAGCACAGCCTTGTGATGAAAGCTGTGAGGAGTTTCCTGAGTCTGACACCAGGCAGCACAGGCACCACTGGGCAGGGCAGCTTGGGTCACCCTCCAGGATGGCACCCCCAGTGTTCCCCTCTCGTGATGCTCCTTTCCTTCTTAGATTCTCTCCCAGCACATCTCTGCCAGTCTGTGTCAGTGTCTCTTCCCTCCTGACACCTTCACTGGTCAACTCTACCCACCCTGGACCTCCCAGCAAGGGGCCCTTCCAGACATGGTGCTCCTCCCCATTCTGTTTTCCTGTCTTCCAGAGATCCTTTTGTCAGGTTACCACTGGGAAGCTGTTGTGCAGGGAGGGGAATTTCATGGAGAAACATCCCCCACACTGCAGGAGGGAGGCTATTGTGCACCTTAGGGGCAGCCTGGCCCCAGGCTCCTGGGATGTGCATGCACTGTTCTCTGCTATTCTGCTGCTCTTCCTCAAGTCCCATCCAGACTTCCTTCTGAGGATCCCCTTGTGTTGGTTGTTCCAGTGTTATTGTAAGGAAACCAAAATTGAAGAAGACAGCATCAAAATTTGGGGGCCATCTTCACCTCAATATGTCCAGTGACCTTACTTCACAGATGAATGCAGTGGGGTCCAGAGAGGCTAAGATTTATCCTTGGGTCCCCTATGTGATCAAGAGTGGAGTCAGCCTAGAGCCAATTCCTCTGAATTGGAGGAATTTATTCATGATGCAGGAAATTGTTTTTGAGTCTTAATCTATGTGTCGTTGCATTGATGCAGGGTACAATGGTCAAAGAGACAGACAATGTGTATTCCTTTTAACCTCATGGAATACACATTTCAGTGAGAAGAGACAGAAAAGGAAGGAAGGAAGGAAGGAAAGAAGAAGGAAGGAAGGAAGGAAGGTGGGTAGCAAGGAAGGAAGGAGGAAAGGAAGGTGATTAAATATCACAATAATTAGAGCCTTTGATCAGAATGTGAAGAATTTTAAATAGGGACAATGATAAAGTACTTGAGGATCAAGGGCAAGTGAGAGCTCTACATAGATAGTGAGGCAACCCCTCTGAGGAAGCAAACTTGAGACATAAAAAAGGAGAAGAAAACTAAGTGATTCAAATGCCTTCATCTTCTTTAATCCTCACCACAACCCTTTATCATAGATAATACAACCATAAACATACAAAGAAGTGAAACCAGAATTTTGGATAAAAATGGGTATAGACTAATTCCTCCCCATTATATCAGAATTCTACTATTTATGCACTTTTTTTTTTTTGAGGGGAAGGAATTCTCAGTTACAAGACAAGGGCAGTGGAGACAGTAGAATTTATGTCCATCTTCACGGATCCTAGGCAATAGGGTGATGTCAATTATAGCAGAAGCATCTTTCTAGTGGATGCTTCTGATGGTAAATGGCCCTAGTGTCCCCCAGGTAATAAGACACACAAGATTATACTCTGATGACAAAAGGAGAAAGTGAAGAATTAGACATCTTTTCAGACTGAAGCATCATAACTAAAACTTTTATCTCCTCATCTCCAGTGACATCCACTCCTGAATCATGACCAGGCCATGGACATAGATGGGCACACAAATGTCTCAGTTGGTTTCTGAAGGTGAAGAAAACTACAAAATGAGCAGATTATTCTGGATTTAATGTACATTTACAGATGGCTATAATCAAACTCCTGTATGGGACAAACTCAGAAATCTTACCTTATCTATACCAGGTAGCGAGTTGCTCAAGTTTAAAAGCCTGTAATGCTCTGGAATGAACAAGAAATAATTTTCTGTTCCTACTCCCAGTTGTAAGACAAATTTATAGAAACTCCAGAAAAAAAATGAGAAAGTTAAAAGATGGAGAGAGCTAAATGCCTCTGAGGAGGGTATCTTGTAGACGGCATAAGTGGATATTTGAATACCAGGTAATGCCAATGTGTTGATAGGGTGGTAGACGGGGACTGTGGAGAGACAGAAAGTGTACCGAGGAAGGGCTGGGAGTCCTTCAGCAGATCTGGCAACACTTTCAATGATGAAAGGGCTAGACTTCTCTGAGTATTCACTAAGAAACCATCCCCAGGGCCCAGAGAATGTCCTCTCCTTGCTTTCTCACACTGGCTGCACCAGAATGAGCTGCCATCAACTCAGGATCCCGCACTGTCCTCCCTTCCAGGTGCACATAGGGACATGCATCACAGAAAGAGCCATGGAATTACCTTCAGATGTTTCTTTTATGGCTTAGGACAAGGTGAGGTCCTCACAATACTGCAAGCTTGAGAGAGCACAGAAAGAAACCACTAGATAGAACCTACCTTCAGAGTCCTAAACATCTTGAGATTTACTTTGGGAACTTCCTACCTGAAATGGCCTTTGGTTGGTGGCCATATTGCAGTTACTACCTACTTTGTCCCAAAACATTCATGAAAATTATCAACACAGGAATTAGACCTGGAGGGAGAATAAATATATTGATGAAATAACACCAACAAAAATAAATAAAAGGAAGATTAATAAGAAAAAGAAGGAGTACTGGAAAGTGAAAACAAAGTGTGATTGGACTTGAAAGGTTACAAAGCTCACAGTTCTTTCTCCTTTTACCTCTTCGGTCCTTTGACCAAATGTCATTTCAACCTTAAGGAGTAAGACCCATAGACAGTTCACTCTCCTTTTTCTTCTTCCAAAGGTTGGGAGTTTCAAGTCCCAGCAGGAGCCCTCAGGAGAGACTGAGGGGATGGAGCTGGTACAGCAGAGCCACTCTGGACTACACTGTCACCAGATCCAACCTCTGAGGAAAAGACATGAGGGAAAGCGCCCTGCATGGTACATTTTCTGGTTCTACATTAACAGATAACACAGGAAGATTTAGGTCATTCCTAAGGCCCACGGCTGGGGGATCATGGCCAGCAGCAGACTTGGGCATATACACTGAACTAAAGTACATTAGAGCCCCCTGAGAATGAGAACAGAGATTTGGAGTGACATTAGAAAACAACTGTGGATATAAAGAAAATGTGTGTGTGTGTGTGTGTCTAAACAAGAAGGCCTGGGAAACAAAAGATCTAAAGGAATTGATTCTCAAGTTCTAAAAATTTTTTAAATGCTGCAAAGAAACAGAAGTTACCAGGTCATTATAAGGACTGACCCATTTAACAAGGATGAGCAAATATCCATGATATAGGGGTTACCTGAAGTATTTGACAAGGACTATAACACCCAGACTGAGAGAGAGAGAGAGAGAGAGAGAGAGAGAGAGAGAGAGAGAGAGAAGAGGGAGGGAGAGAAGAGGGAGGGAGAGAGGGGGAGAGGGAAAAACACAACAAGCAATGGAGCGCCCCAGTGTGGCAAGAGAGGTGTCACAGCATTTTTTTTTTTATTGAGATGGTTGCTAGGTAATCTGAGAATCACTTTCCCTGAAGGAAGCCATAGTTGATTTTCTATTTAATTTATTTTTCTTTTTTTAAACTACCAGTTTACTTTATTTGGCTTTACTTTGCTTTTCCAATTGAAAGCACGCATAGATCAATTTGGAGGTGTTAAAAGATCCCCAAATTGTTTCAAATCATGCAGTTTATAGTAATCTGTGATGGAAGCCACAAGAAACTGATACAATCTTTCCCACATTCTGCCCTACTAGCCTGGGATTATTTTGAAACAAATGACAGATACTATATCACTTTGCATATGCTGGCATTTATGTCTAATACTTCAAGACTGTTTACTAAACATAATCACATTTTTTTAACTATGCCAAAAATTTATAATTCCTTAAATTCAGCAACTATTTAGCATTCAGATTTCTCCAGTTGTTCCGTAGAATTTCTTTAAAGTTGGATTATTCGCATTAAGACCCAAGCAAGGTCCACATAAGGCAGTTGAGTGACAAGAATAAATGTATCTGCAGATGTGACTAAATGAACACAGAGAGTCAGGCAGAAGGTGTGGGGATGTGTGAGGAGTTCTCAAAGTCCAGAGTGAGGAGGTGCCAGGTATAGAGGCACTGGAAGGGACAAAAGGTGACCTGGAACAGAGAATGGCTCTGTTCTGTTCTTTGTTATTTCCCCATCTCTTAAAAACAACACTAAAGAATCTATAGTAGACCTAGAACTCTTCAGATGCATGTAAGGAAAAAAAAAAGCATGTTTATTATCATGAATAAAATGGTTCCAAATGAAAAGAAAATTTCATCATCCCTTTACTCAGAAAAGTATCAAAAAACACAAAGAACTTTTTTTCCTGTGCATACCTGAGACTGTCACACTTGATTCTGTGACAGACTATGTCACAGATAATATAGGAGAGTTCCTGGGCTAGATCAAACAGGCCACATCATCTACCTTCTTCTCTAGTATTTGACTTTTTAGGGGTACTGGGGATTTAACCCAGGGCAATATACCACTTAGCCTCACCCCCAGCCCTTTTTTAATTTTTATTTTGAGGCAGGGTCTCACTAACTTGCTATGGGCAACACCATGTCTCCATCTGTCCCACACTTTAAAAGGGAGCACTCAGGAAATGTCAGGATGTTCTTCTTTCTTCTTCTTCCCTTCCCCCTTCCTGTCCCCTCCCCCTCCTCTCTCCCCTCCTCACCCCCCTTTTCCCTCCTCTTCCTCCTCCTTCTCCTTTTTCATCTTCTTCCTCTCTCTCTCCAGTCTCCTTGGGCAGTGACCACCTTCATGGCTGCACACTTCTCCCATGAGGAGACATTTCAGTGTCTGTTTCTCTTCCTTTTTTCTCACCCATGTTCTAGGTTATCTCTGTGGGGTCTGGAGTAAATCTGAGTGAACTTGAACTCATCATCCAATTGGCAACATTGGCTTTGGCCCCCAACCTACACTATGGTTTAATCTCCATGCTGCAGTATCCAGGGAGGGCATGCACTGTTTCTACAACTTACTTTGAAAAGTAAGTGTGAAAAAATACATTCGATTGAGGGAGAGAGTGGTGGAAAGATGGGCACATAAGGTAAAACCAACATAATTAATTATCAATTTTTCCATCTCTGTGGTGGGTATCTATAGGTCAAGCATTTCTTTCAAATTTTCTGGATGTGTGAAATTTGCACAATGAAATTTTGGGAAAATATGTAATATTTATTAAAAATTTTATAGTTTAAAGTGTTATGGAAATCATAAATAATAAAAGGGAAAACCCACATGGCATCATTTCCTAAGGATAAACCACTATTAAAATCTTTTGGCCAACATCCTTGCAAACTATACCTAGGAAATCATGACGAGCTATTTGGCACAAAAATAGAGTACCTTGGCAAATTTGCATTGTTCATTTATGTTATCATGAGGCTCTGACTGTCTAGAGAGCTTGTCATCATGTGATGTGCCCTAAATACTCAGCACAAGGGTCTGGAGAGTGAATCTAAGGATCCAGTTACCTTTACATATTTCATTCCTTTCAAAGGGCAGAGTAAGCAGTAAATTAGCATTTGCTGAATGAATGAAGGAATAATCTTATGCTTCGTAAAAATGGATGTAGAGGTTATTAGTCCTAATTTATTTGTTAGTTTCCTATATATCTTTTTAAATTTTTTTTAGTTGTTGATAGACTTTCATTTTATTTATTTATATGGAGTGCTTATAATTGAACCCAGTGCCTCACAAATGCCAGGCAAGTGTGCTACTGCTAAACCACAACCCCACCCACCTCCTATATATCTTATAATAATTTTTGGCTCATGACTTTTATTTAGCTTAAGTTCAGGAAGCTTTCATCTTAAAATGTTCTCCTTTACCACAGAGGAAATCTATCTTAAAATAGGTCCTATGTATGTAATTAAAGGACTTTAGTTCCTTACTTTTTGTGGCTATTCTCAAAGTCTGAGAGCCATGTCCCCACTTTTTGTAAATTATTTTTTCTTAGCATCTCTTCATCTATCTCATCCCCTCCCTCTCTCCTACCGGGACCATCCCTATTTAGATACTTCTCACCCATCCCTGAAACTCTACAATCCCTGATAGTCCGCTGCTTTCACATCTCTACACACATGCTTTAGAACAGTATTGCTTGCCACAGTCCGGCTTCAGCAAAATAACTCGGGGGTGACGAGCAACTTGTGTACATTGATACAGCAGGAGTGGGAGCCGTTTATTGTAGGACTGGAGGGGTATTTATACATTCCATTCATCTTATCTTAATTAACATAAAATAGATACAGCAGTCAACCAATAAGGAATCTCCACACTTAATGGCTCGAAGGCATTACTTCGCAAACCACTCCCTCTGGCAAAATGCCAGGCGCCATCCAGACTTGTTTACAGACTCTAACAATTGCTTTCATTCTTTCCCACTAGAATCAAAATGGTGTTTTGATAGATCTGCTTTAATGTCTAGTGTAGCTCTCACACACTCCATATTTCATGTTCTTATTATGACCAAGAAATTCAGTCAAATGCAGAACTCTAGATTGGGGTCTAGAAAACTGATGAAAAATTATATTGTAGCCCAGCTTTTTCTTCACAGGTTATTTTTATAATTTTCCTTGAGAGTCAAGATTCTGTATTCAAGAAGGCTGGTCAGAAGAGGTCAGTGTCCAAGAATGAGCAGGCATTATTTTTCTACTGTCCTCTTACTGACAGGTCTAAAATGGTTAACAGCTTTATTTACTTTTTCAAGAGAAAGGAAATAAGAAATTGTAGTTTTCTCTCTAATCAAAGCGAGAACTTGGCATCTTTTTGATCTATTAGGAGATGAATAATCATTCCACTCAAATCAGCCACACTTTCTGCATCTATGCCCCAATCTTGAAAGACAGAAACAAAAACAAAACCCTGAATGCTTAAAAGCTTCCTGTCTTGGGTTTCACAATTTAAAAAGGGGTTCACCTTTATTGCATGCTAATTTTTCTTTATTTATGCATTTAATCCTTAGAAATCCATTGAGATGATACATCACAAAATTTTTATTATATGCATAGCCAAATCCAGATGTAGAGAGCATGTGTGATCCTCAGCACTACAGCCTACAGCTGTGATAGACATTGTTTGAATCACTACTAGCAAACACTAATGTGATCCCTAGGGTTTGCTCTCTGTTGTGGTGTTCTGTGCACAGATTAAGTGTGATTCACATGGCTAAAGATCTGGCCCCTAAATAATCCCAAGTCCTTGGCACCACCATTTCATCTCTGTTGTGTCTCCATCCCTTTCTCATCCTGTTATATCTCCTATGCCCATTGGTAGACCCAGTATTACCAGTTCTCCCAATTATCCCCCACTTAGCCTGGAGGATCCACAACCAGTTCTACAGTGTTACCCAACACAGGCCATGTTAGCATTCCAAAGATTCTCCCTATGCTCATTCATTCTTTCTTTTTTCTTCCTCCTCCCTCCCTCCTTCCTTCCTTCCTTCCTTCCTTCCTTCCTTCCTTCTTTCCTTCCTCTCCTCCTCCTCCTCCTCCTCCTCCTCCTCCTCCTCTTTCTTCTTCTTCTTCTTCTTCTTCTTCTTCTTCTTCTTCTTCTTCTTCTTCTTCTTCTTCTTCTTCTTCTCTCTCTCTCTCTCTCTCTCTCTCTCTCTCTCTCTCTCTCTCTCTCTCAACCTGCCTCCTTTCTTTATCAGGGATTAAAACCAGGGACACATAACTACTAAGCCATATCCTCATTCCTTTTTATTTTTTATTTTGAGACAGGGTTTTGCCAAGTAGATTAGGGTCTTGCTAAGGACCTCACTAAGTTGCTGAGAGTGACTTTGGACTTTCGATCCTCTTGCCTCAGCCTCCCGAGCTGCTGGGAATTACAGTGAATAATACTTTATAAAGGTCCAAACAATATATATTATGGGTGACTTTTTCTTCCTTTGTTACAAACTGAATTTCCTATGATAGTTTTATTAAATAACATATTTACTGAGATATAATGAACAGACCATAATGTCACTTCTAAATATATACAAATTTGTGAATTTTAGTCTTTTGGGTCTCAAAAGAACTTCAAACATCCCACAAGACCTTTGGAAGGCTGAGAAAAATAAACTACCTTGTTTGTTGTTACATCACATAGAAAAATGGTTTTTAAAAATGGTATTTAACCATTTTTAAAATGACTCATTCTTTGAGTCATATTTGTATAACTGCACTATTAACATGTTTATTAGTATTGATTCATAGGTTCTCTCATTGGATAAAAGCCTTTCTTTATAGATGAGCTACAGCTATGGAAGTGCTTCTAAAATGATAATGAGTCCAAATTAGGAGATTACACAGTGATAAAAGTCCCAATTTCACTGGAAAAAAAAATCATACCAATGTCTATAGAATCTGACCAATTCTAGAGCATTTATGATATAAATGTTCAATTGGTAAAATGTATTGACTCTTACACTGCCATATCTCAAGAGCTCTTCCCACAATTGTGTCCAGTTTAAAGCCTATCTCCATGGGAGAAACCATCTTTCTCCATTTAAAACCATGAAAAAAACCCTATACATTTTGTCCTGTAACTCTGGACTCTTAATAAAAGGGGAATTCTCATATATTGTCAAGAGCTCATCAACATTGTCGATAAAAAGTGCATTTGGGCTAGCGATGTAACTCAGAGGTAGAGCATGTGCTTAGCATGCTCATGGCCTTGGGTTCAATCCTCAGTACGAATCCAGTAATAACTGCTCTTTAGTAAGAAAATTTTTTCATAGCATGTTCCAGGAAAACAAAGAATACCTTCCCCATAGTTTACAGTTTACTGAAACACCTCATCAAGGACTGACTGACTGCAACCAAATGAAAAAGGACCACATCAAGATGGCCTAAACCACAAGACATGCCTCTGGGGAGTTGACTATCCTCTGTTGCTCTGACCCAGGCCTACCTTTCCTGCTCACATTCTGAAATCCAAATCTTTTCTCCCCTGTTGGCCATGATTTCTGGGAATGAGCATTCCTAGTTCAGTGGGATTTCCTCTGCACAGCAAGAAACACTAACTATGGAGATAATTTCATCTGTATGGATTTTGCTGAAAATTTTTGGTAACAAAGAGAAAAAGATAACACAGAAACCTAGATGGCTTCAGAATGGTCAAAAAGAGAGAAGAAATCCTTCTCTAAGCCTTAGAGATTTTACTGTTGTATTAATGTTGTAGGGGACAGCAGATAAGGCAAGGCACCAAAGATAGCAGAAAACAGTTTTACTTGGCCACAGCCAGGTTCAGAGGGTACAGCTTTTGCTGTAATCAATTAATCCCCTGAACCCAAGTATAGGTAGTTTCAGAATTTTATATCCAGCATGTAAGGTGAGGGGCTCAGAAGTTCACAGCCTGCAGAAGTTCACATAAAAGCAGCTTTTTCTTTCATTACTCTAGGCCGATAACCCTTCAAGGGAAACTTCTTCTCCCCTTTCTTTCCCCCTCTGTCAGCTGTTACCATGAGACCAATTGGTAACTTCTCTTATCCAAGAAATGTAGGCATCTCTGTGAAGCTCCAGCTCAAGGTCAGAGGCCTTGTTAAAAAATCTTTTTTAAATCACATTTTGCAACGGATGGCACTAGAGCAGATTATGCTTAGTGAAGCTAGCCAATCCCTAAAAAACAAATACCAAATGTCTTCTTTGATATAATGAGAGCAACTATGAACAGAGCAGGGAGGAAGAGTAGGAAGAAAAGAGTAACATTAAACAGAGACATGAGATGGGAGGGAAAGGGAGAGAAAAGGGAAATTGCATGGAAATGAAGGGAGACCCTCATTGCTATACAAAATTACATATAAGAGATTGTGAGGGGAATGGGAAAATAAACAAGGAGAGAAATGAATTACAGTAGACGGGGTAGAGAGAGAAGATGGGAGGGGAAGGGAGGGGGGATAGTAGGGGATAGGAAAGGTAGCAGAATACAACAATTACTAATAGGGCATTATGTAAATAGTGGATGTGTAACTGACGTGATTCTGCAATCTGCATTTGGGGTAAAATTGGGGGTTCATAACCCACTTCAATCTAATGTATGAAATATGATATGTCAAGAGCTTTGTAATGTTGTGAACAACCAATAAAAAAAAAGAAAGGAGAAAGAAAAAAAATAAATCACATTTTGCACACACACACTTCTACAAACTACTATACTGGATAAATAAATGTTTGTAAGAAATTAGTAAAGGGCCATTTACTAATCTAACTTTATGCTAAAGTTGTTTTTTCTATAAAAGTCATCAACACACAACTGTGAATTATATTACTGTAATGCAACTTAGCCTGTGAAGATCAAAATTCATATTTATGATGATATAGAAAGGTAGTCTGAATACCAGAGGAACTAGACTTTATTTCACTCTTTGCTACTAATTAATCAGATGGCAAGTCTTATCTCTCTGGGGTTCACCATCTCATGGCAAAACAGGAGAATGACTAAAGTAAGTTTTCTTAACCTTGACAAGACTACCCATTTGGCCTGAGTGTGGGGGGCTGTCCTGCTTATGGAAGGATATTCAGAGGCATCCTGGCCTCACCCCACCTGATGCTGTAGCATTTCCTATGCCTCCACTGTGTAGACCTTGATGCCTAGAAACCTCTCCAGACATTGCCCACCATCCTCAGTGCAGGTGAAGCAGTATCACCCCAGCTGAGGGTCACTGGGAGACATGATTTGCCAGGCGATAACACTCAGAAGTCTACGTGCAAAGACCCCCCAATCACTGGAGCATGTAACTAGTTCTTAAAATCACAGGAACACTTAACTGGAATGCACGAGTCTTTAGAATTAGAATTTAAAAGCCAGCAATGATCTGCATGAATGTTAATATTGAGAAGAAGGAACATTTCTATAAAGGAGAGACTGAGTTTCAGGGAGAGTGTTTGAAAATCCAGGTGTCAGAGAAACCAGGGTCTACCAGAATCACAGGACATAGTGCAGCACCTCTGGGGGAAGATACTGAAATGATAAGGAAGAAAAGTGTGTTGCAAGGTGCTGCAGAGAGAGGGTTTGGAGAAGGATGAGCTGTGACCCTGGTTTACAGTGTAGGAAACAGACACCTGGGGTGTAAAATCCATTCAGTCTGGAGAAAGAGAGGCTACCCTGGTACTCTGCAGCTTGTTTGGGTAAAAGGGCAGGGTCCTCAGTTCTCTGAGGCTGGCAGGATTCTCCTCTTGTGCTGACTTACCTGGTGAGCAGAATCATGGTTCTGATACCAGAACTGGAAATCAGGATCCGGTCTTCATTCCCCCAGTGTTGATGATTAAACACCCTAGAAATGCTAAGGCAAGAGTAGAATGTAATTTTTGTTTAAGACACAGAAGAGAGAAGGGAGGCAAGGGGAGAGAGATTCCCTCCAGAGAGAAACTGGGGACCCAAAGCTGGTACCCTGGGAATAGAATGTCTTGCATTTTTATAAATGTCTGGTTTTTTTTAATCCTTTCCTCATTCTCCTCTTCCTATCATGCCTACATGACCAAAAGGCAGGAACAAAGCTGCCCAGGGGGGCAATTCCTTGTGTTAGAGAGTGTGATTCTTCCCCTACCTGGAGATGTTAGCAACTGCTTGATGGGGAAGTACTCTCTACCCATTTCCTTTTCTTTGCTAATCTGGCTACCTGGTCTCAGATCCTGGTTTGGAATTCCCAGAGACCCATAAAGTAAAGTCACTTCCAGAGTCATTCTGATCTGTCAGGTGTCTATAATGCTGTGTCCCTGACTAGATTTAAACCCTTTCCTGGCAGAGACCAAGTCAGACCTTGCTCCCTGTAGCCATCATCCTTGCTTGGTACACAGAAACTGCTCCAGAATTCTCTGGACAAAACAGAGATAGAGATAGATGGATAGTACATGATGGGTGGATGGTCAGTTGGTAAGAAGGATGGATGGAAAGAGAAAGGATTTATGGGCTACCCAGTGAGTCCAGGTGCACACAGATGAGTGCCCAGGAACTGAAGAAACAGCGAGCATCCATGTACTGAGTGCCTAATTACAAGTGTATGCACATTATTTCAATGCAATTTCTGAAAAGTCCTCCAAGCTAGCTGTAACTCTATGTATTTTCAGAAAAGAAAATTAACAGTTAGAAATTAAACAATCTACACTAAGTTACCTATGCTAAGAGGGAAGTAGTGATTTCTCTGTAAACCACCCATCTATATTTTAGGAAATGGACACCATCCCAGAGACATAACTCTTTAACCTACTACTACTAGAATTGTCATGGATTATATTTCTTTCAAAACAAGACCATTTATCTTAATGAGGCAAATATCCTTATTCTAGTCTTTAATTTACTCATTTTTACGGTTGTCAAGGGAAAGCAAGAGACTATTTTACCAATGTGGGTGGGGATTTCCACGGATTAAACTCAGAAGCACTCAACCACTGAGCCTCATCCTCAGCCCTATTTTGTATTTTATTTAGAGACAGGGTCTCACTGAGTTGCTTAGCACCTCACTGTTGCTGAGGCTGGCTTTGAACTGCCTCAGCCTCCCAAGCTACTGGAATTACTGGCATGAACTATTGCGCCTGGCACATTTTACCATTTTTTTCCTCTTCCCATGAAGTCCCTGAAAAGCTGTTCATGAATTCTATGTCTCCTTGCTCCCTCTGCTTCCTGTCTTCAGGTGGCTACGGGACTCTGGCTGGGAATATATGTAAAGGTCCTGAGATAAGCATAAAGGAAGGGGAGAGTTCCAAGCTGGAGTGGAGAAGCCCTGGTGGAACCAGAAGAGTTCAAACAGCCCATCACTCAAGTGTGTGAGCAAGAGAGTAGCCATCCCTCTTTACCTTCAATATGCTCCTCTGCATTAGGAATCCAGGAATTATCCTCAGGTGGTTGTGATAACAGAGGATAGAAGAGGCCTGAGATAAGATCCTATCAGAGAGAATATACTGTGTTCACAACTCTGTGTTTTCAGAGGGTTTCAAGCAAGACCCAAGACTTAGTGAAAGTATAGCTAAGTTTATTCAAAGAGAAAGAAAAGGGGAGAAGCAGCCTTAAGGGAGAGTGAGGGGACAGTAACAACATACTTCTTTGTGTCTCAGCTTTGGTGGGAGGCAGATTGTTAAAAGGCCCCACCCAGGTATTGTCTCTGTCCTCTGGATCGACAGACTACATTAGCTAACAACCTAAGGGCAACTCTTGGTTATCTTGGCCTGACTGAAAGGTCTTAATTAGGTCTAGTCTTACAAGATTTAAGGTCAGGGGGCTCCAGTCTTAACCATCCTGCTTTCCTCAGCCTGGAAATCTCTGCTGTATGTTGTTTGTGTTGGGTCTTGTTGAAAACATCTTAGCAGTTAAGCCCTTCTGAGCAAACATATCCTTGCCCTTTGTTTTTTGGCCCTTGAATTCATCTATCTTCCTCCATTTGTAGGATGAATAGTTTATAGAGCTGAGACCAGGCAAGGGTTCTAAAATAGCTGTCTTGTCAGACCTTGGAGCTCCACCAAGTCAGAGCTATGATGAACCATTTTGCTCTGCATTGGGTATTTTCCTAAAGTCCTGACCCACTGTTCATGTCTATCTCTTGCCTAACAGTCATGGAGCGGGCAGTCACAACTAGATATTGACTATGAGCGAGAAACTTGGGTGGGACCCCAGCAAAGCATCCAGTGGTTCCATTTTCTGTGCACCCAGCAAAGCTTCATGGGGACCTCTGTCCCAGTCTAGGCCTGGCCTTTGGAAGCCTCACATTCAGAAGCTGGAGAAAGTCACTTAGAAGAAAGAGCATCATGATAGAGCCTTATGTAAGGTAAAACTCATCACCCTGTGTAACAGGATCCAGACAACAGCTGAGGGAGCACAGTGTGAGGATGAGGATCATGTGGTCCTGTGAACTCAGCTCCTGAGCAGCTCAACACACATAATTGTACATGCGTATTACATAATTTGAACTTCGCTCTCCCTTTCCTTGTGCTGAACACGCCTTCTCCACTTTCCTCATACATACAATGGACTTCCTAACAGACTGAGAGTTAAATAGGTGTTTCTAAATGATTTTATACTTCATAAAGGTTAGTTTTTTGTCTGTGTGCCACATTTTAAAATGTGGAATTTAAAACATTTTGATGCCTAAAATCCAATCAACACATAATTTTCATAAGTACATCTAATGGTAAAGACAAGTATATTTTTTGCATTAAATTCAATGACAAAACTTTGCAAGAAGACAGAATTTTTTCCTTGAACTCCTTGAACTCCTCTCATTAGGACTCCTGTTTTCAGTGAGTATTGTGTGATTGTATTCACACTCATGATAGTAAAGTCACTTCAGTTCCTAGAACCACTGATTTTCATTCTCTGATTCTACGCTGTGCCCATGTTCTGTGTAGCCTGAGACATATCGAGGGCCATCGAAGGTCCTTCAATAATGCCATCAGTGTGTCTCGTACCACTTACAATGGCCATCTGAGCACACACATGCGCATACTCCTATGCACACTCCATACACATAACTGAAGTGAAACACTCTCCAAACATTAATTACCGTTTCCACACCCTGATATTTGCTGTTCTTTTCTACTTCATTTACAAAATTAATGAATTTCATGATGCACAGAAGGATTACAGTGCATCTTTTGAAAATCAGTAACAGAAAAATCAAGCCTAGACTTTGGTTTTGAACAGAGGTGAGTTTGAACTCCTGGTCCATCACTTCATTTGGACAAATTCCTCTAGAAACCACACTATCCCCAACTGTAAAATGATCATATTCCATGAAGTCCCCTGAGGATTTACTCCTTTTAGGTTAAACTGTAGATAAATTTATGGAATCCTAATGTATGGCTGGCACTAAATGGATGTTAACTCCACTCCATTTACAGTCAAGTGAATGCAGCACCATCCGTTTTGCTAGATCACACAACAAAATATAAGCCATAGAGTAGAGCACGGAGTTCCAAAAAAGCAAGGAATCAGCAACCTCTGCCTGTGGAAGGAACTGGGAGCTATGAGTGAATAAATCTTGAAGGCTAATTTCTACTTTTGATGCAATGCAGCCTAACAGCCAAAGGACTGAACAGTGACTTTGCTCCTCTTGGTCCTTGCTGTCCTCTGATTTCAGAGCCTTCAAAAGTTCTCAAGGCCTTCACCTGTGTGGTTCTAGACCCTCCTTGTTCTTGTTTCATGTTGTGATTTATCATGTCCCCTGGTGACTTTGGTGTGACTGGATATTACATTTCACTTCCATGATGTTCAGTTTCATTTACTGAAAAGTAAAGATAATACTAACTGATGCCTGAAGCTATTGTGAATATTAAAAATACAATATCCAAAGAGATTAGTATTGGGCTGATATAATTAGGAGGTTTTCAATAATTTTATTGGTACATTATAGTTATATCTAACAGTGGGATTAATTGTGCCATAATTGTACATGCATATTAACTAATTTGATCAATCTCATTCCCCAGTACCTTCCCTTTCTCTCTGCTACTCCTGACCTACTCTACTCTTCCATTATTGTTATTGTTATTTTAATTTGTATATTATAATTGAGTATTTATTTATATATGAAATTCATTATGGTATATTCATACCTAGACATAGCATAATTTGATAGATTTCATTTTTCATTCAGTCTTAGTTCTCCAGTTCTTCCTCCGCCCACTAACTTACATTCAGGCCTTATTGCTATCCACTGTGATCTTTGAGGCTGTCAAGAACAGTCACATTTTAACCAATGGGGAAATGAGACTGGTTTGGTGCCATCTGAGGTTGGCAGCTGGACCAGTAACCCATTGGACCTAGTAGTACATTCCAAGAACTTCTCCAACCCTGCCACAAAGAAGGCAGGTCCTTCTTCAGTATAGCTGGTGCTGTTCTGCTATAATGAAAAGTATATTAAAGTACATTTCTGATATTATGATTTCATTCATTCGTGTTTACAGAAACCAAGACACAGCAATTGTGATGGCCACGCCTGTGCTTTACTACTTCAATTCATGGGGCAGGATGGAGTCTATCCGGTGGCTTTTGGCTGCAGCTGGAGTAAAGGTAGGTTCTGAATTAGGCCATATTAAATTGTACCTAATTTTTTTTTTATCAGATGATTTTCTTGCCTAAGCTACGTATGTTTCTTACTGAATGAACTATCAAGAATAGTGCCTTAAATAAAAATTGCCAATTATTAAGAGATTCGCAGGCTTGATCTAATAAATAGTTAATATATCTTCTCATCAAAGAGCATAAACATTAAAAATAATTTAAGAAACATCACAATTTGTGGAACTTTTTTGACTTGTTTTTTTTAATGGTAAAACACAATTTATGGAATTTATTCAAAATTAGAACCATAAATATTCATTATTTGATGATGCTAAATTATTATTTATTATTAATTTTTAAAAATGGTATATATGACAGTGGAATGTATTACAATTCTTATTACACATACAGAGCACAATATTTCATGTCTCTGGTTGTATATAAAGCATATTCACACCAATTCTTGTCTTCATACATGTACTTTGGATAATGATGACCATAACATTCCACCATCATTTCTAACCCCATGCCCTCTCCCTTCCCCTCCCACCCCTCTGCCCTATCTAGAATTTGTCTATTCCTCCCATGCTCTCCCTCCCTATCCCCCTATGAATCAGCCTCCTTATATCAGAGAAAACATTTGGCATTTGTTTTTTGGGGATTGGCTAACTTCACTTAGCATTATTTTCTCTAATTCCATCCATTTACCTGCAAATACCATGATTTTATTCTCTTTTATTGCTGAGTAATATTCCATTATGTATATATCCATTCATCTATTGATAAACCATAAATTGGTTCCACAATTTAGCTATTGTGAATTGTGCTGCTATAAACATTAATGTAGCTGTGTCCCTGTAGTATGCTGTTTTTAAGTCCTTTGGGTATAGACCAAGGAGTGGGATAACTGGGTCAAGTGATGGTTTTATTCCCAATTTTCCAAGGAGTCTCCATACTACTTTCCATATTGGCTGAACCAATTTGCAGTCCCACCAGCAGTGTATGAGTGTACCTATTTCCCTGCATCCTCTCCAACACTTATTGTTTTTTGTATTCAGAATAACTGCCATTCCACCTGGAGTGAGATGAAATCTTAGAGTAGTTTTGATTTGCATTTCTCTACTTGCTACTGATGATGAACATTTTTTCCATATATGTATTGACCGATTGTATATCGTCTTCTGAGAAGTGTTCGTTCAGTTCCTTGGCCCATTTATTGATTGGGTTATTTGTGGTTTTGGGTGTTTAGCTTTTTGAGTTCTTTTAAACCCCAGAGATTAGTGCTCTATCTGATGTGTGAAGGGTAAAAATTTGCTCCCAGGATGTAGGCTCTCTATTCACCTCACAGATTGTTTATTTTCTGAGAAGAAATTTTTTAGTTTGATTCCATCCTATTTATTGATTCTTGAAAACACAAACATATTGTACAGCTATAAATATTTTCTTTGTATCTTTATAATTTTTTTTCTTTTAAACTTTAATATTTTTATGTTAACTTAAATTTTTGTGTTAAAAACTAAGACAGGTGCACACATTACAAAGGTTCAGGATCATCAATATCATGGTCTTCTACTTCCATATCTTGTCCTACTGAAGGTTTCAGGACAGTAACATGCATGGCTCTGTCACCTCCTATGATCAAAGTGACTAGCCACTAAGGACCTGTCTGATGTTCATCCTGAGGAGGTATCACTGTGCAGAAATATACCCATGGTGCTTTGCCTGGTTGACTTCTTTTTTCCATCATACAGATTTATTTGAAAGAGTACATCATGAAAATCATTCTCTATTAATGAAAACTTTCCCACATTGGGAGTTCTTTTCAAATTTCAAAGGAGTTTCTTGAGGCCTCAAAACTTCCCTGTGAATTTTTTTCTTCCATAGTTTCTATTATCTTGCCCTTCTTCAGCTGTGCATTCACTAAGTGACAGAAAATTTTCAGTTCTTTTATCATTGTATTGCACTACCTTTGTATAAGCAGTCCATGTTTGAACAAAACATTGTTATGTGGTACTTGACTGTACTTGGTAGTTTGGATTTTTTTCAAATTATTTCATAGAAGGAGAGCAGGTAGGTGAATAGATGAAAAGCTGTTGGCTTGAACTGATCATTGTTGAAGTATATAAGGAGCAATGTTACATTCTTTTTATTTTGTACATATCAGAAATTTTCATAATAATAGAATTTAAATGCACAATCTCAGAAAAAGGAATGCATTTAAAGTGAAAATACATATCACACATGAAGGATGGGGCAGGAGACAGTAACAAACTGCCAGTTAACCATAGGACACATTCATTCAGCAATAATTTTGTGGAGCACTTAAAGAACCAGGTCCTGTGTGAGGTCCTGGGGACATAAAATGAATGCAACAGACAAGGCCTGCCCTTGGGCAACCTATGTATCTACAAGGGACAAGATCAAGCATCTTGCAGGATTAAAAGACCATTTTTTGCTAGTATTTAAGCAAGATCCAGTAGGTTTCTCTGTGACTCAGCTGAGTGCTGTCCTCTAGAGGCAATACTGAGAAGATGGTATTTAGTCCAGAGTAGAGGAAGAGGTAATGAACAAGGGTTTTCCTGGGGAGGAAGTCCTGGACAAACTCAGGAAATCTTGTATTCAGGTGGCAGCAGAAAACAAGGGTTTCAGAGTGCAGTCATGTCCCTTCAGAGGAACTTCAACTTCACAGCAATGGGTTTACCAAAGTCTCGGGATGATATTTTCTCCATTCTTCTAAGAACACATGGACTTTAACCTTATCCTTTCTCAATTTCTTGGAGAAACAAGGACACAAGAAATAAAAACTGCTTATCATCCTAGTTGTTTCTTCCTGTAAAGGAGCCCTCTGGTTTCACCATCTTCCAGGTGCTACCTTTTAGTCTCAGAGATGCTTTCCAATCCTCTGGGGAGGAGGAGCTCAGGATAGGAGAGGAGAAAGGGGTGATGCCAACAGCTTCCTCTTCTCTATCCCAGCTGACTGAAGAGGGTAGTAGTGGGCAAGGGCTGGCTGGAGACCCTTACTCAGGACTCTTGGGCTATCTGTGCCCAGAAGTTGATCATTACCGCCCCATCCATCCCTCTCAGCCTCATAGTCAACATCATACTTGCCCACCCCACTCACCTTGGCCATCTGCCATGACTACCCATCACCTCTATGTTTTCTATGAACTGGATGCTTGGTAAACTGCTATCCCACACCTCCTCATTGTCTCTGTGATATGATCCTATATGATCATAGAGATCCACAAGAGAATATTCCAAAAAGCATTCTAGAAAACCCCAATATTTGGACTTTTCACTATCAAGAATTCCATTAAATTACATTAGCCACTGCAAACACCAGTGCTCTTTATTATTTGGTTTATGTGGATCAGACTTGTATCATGTGTTTTGAAAACACTGAAATATTCTGTTTAAGACAATGATCAAACATAATTTTACAGATGAGCCACATGAGACTTAGAAATGTGAAGCGATTATCCCTAGGTCACACAGCTAATATGAGACAGAGACACAGCTGGAACTAAGTCATGTTAACATCAAAATACAGTCTTCCATGGACTTTAGGTTGAAAGATTCTGCCTAGTAAGCTAATTTCACTGTATTTAAAAAACTGATTGTCATATTTGTATTACACACAGGCCACCACTTGGAGCTTCTGATCAACTAGAAACATCCCTTCTTAATGGCTGCCAATCTAATCTGAGTGACTTAACATAAGGCTTAAAGTACATGGTCATCTGTATTAGTATAACTAAAAGTTTTTTTAAAGGAGGATATGGTGAAATAGCCAGCTGTCTTTCAAAATGCAAATGATGACTTATATTTATTAAGAACTTAGTAGATACCTGGTACATTTTTTAGTCATTTGCAAGCCTTAGTGATTTACTCCATAAATCAACCAAAACATAGGCATCATAAATAAACCCAGTTTATTGAAAATAAATAAATAAAACCATTTTACGGATTAGAGTACTGAAGCATAAGGAAATTCAGTAAATTGTCCAAGGTCAAGATGAGAGGACATTAAAGAAGTGACACTCAACCCACACAATCATATCAAAAACTAAAATTTTTAGAGAAAAAAAATATGAGTTTGGGGACTCCAATTGTTTCCTAAAATTGGGAACTCTAACATGCCCCACATTTTCCAGAAGAGGCAATTCTAGCTTTAAGAGTAAAAGTTGTATAAAAACTAGAACCCATGGGGCTAGGGATATAGCTTAATTGGTAGTGTGCTTGCCTCATATGTACAAGGTCCTAGGTTGAATCCCCATCATCATAAATAAATAAAAACTAGAACTCGTTTCACCAATGGCAGGAATCCTGAGACTGTGGTGATATTAGTTACAGTGGAGACTTGATTGTGGCAGAATGTTAAATGATTGTGGGTCTATGGCATATCTCAAGAGCTACAGATGCACCTAACCCCGTTCTGATCTTAGAGACAGGTTTCCTGAGATATTGCAACTCCACAACAAGAAAAGATTCTCAGTTGTCCTTCTTCCAATGAGATTCCTCCCAAATCATGACCTATGCGTGGACATAGAATGGAGGCGAATTGAGCTACAAGAACAACTATTTTTGTGACTGATTCCATTTCTCTTTTTCTTTTTTTCTTTTCTGTGCATTTTTGATGGATCTAATACAAATTACAAATGTCTTCATCAGCTACAAAGCTAAAAAATCTTTCCCCCTTCATATTATGTACAGAAAGAAGCCATCCAAGTTGAAAAGCATCCATTGCTATGGAATGCACTAATAAAGATTCATTTACTGGTTTTGCTTTCCAGTTTGAAGAGAACTTGGTGAAAACTCAGGAAGACATGAAAAAGTTAATAAAAAGTAAGAACAAATATCTAAATGCCTCTTAAGAGGGTTCCTAATAGAAGATTTAAACACTATGCAATCACTATGTGTTTCTAAGGACGGTAGTGTTGGTAGCGGAGAGGCAGAGAGTGGTAAAAATATAAGATCTGGCAAATCTCAGTGTTAAAAAGGGTGAGACCCATTATGTGAATACTTGCTAAGGAACCATTCCAAGGTCCTGTAAATCCCTCTCCTTTCTTTTTTTATGCTTTCTTCTCTATGACTGAGCTTCAAGCAGCTCAGGATCCCACACCTCCCTTCCCATCCAAGCATGCACAGGGGCATTCATTAGATGACAGGAGCAGAAATGGCTCCAGCAATCAACTTCAGATCTTTTCTTTAAGGGGTTTGACAAGGTGACTACCCAAGTGCACTGCAAAACTGATAATGTGACTGTGCAGAATATGGAAGTCCAGGTGAAGGAGTGAGGAGGCAAAGAGCTCTTCCCTTCTGCCAGCTGTGGGGTGAGGAACACAAGGTCCAGCCTGCACACACTGTCCAATGCTGTCTTTGGAAAAGCACACACAGGGGCCCACATAGAAATCTCTCTGAACTGTCCTTGATGTCATGAACACCATGAGACTGTGCAAAATTCCTATGTTGAATGGAAATGGCTCCTGCCCTATCACTGGTTCCCCATTTTCTTCCTAAAATATCCATGAAGATGAACTAAACACACAAATATTCAAATGTGTCTAGATGGATGGGAAATTAAAACATCAATGGAATAATACGCTAAAAGTAAGAAGATGGAAAAGAATAAAAAAGAAAAAAAAAGCTAAAAATAAAATAGTATCTTACTTGAAAATTTACCAAGCAATAATTTTTCCCTTTTGCATCTTCATTTTCATAACTGTTATACATTGTGAGCACGTCTGACCCATAGACATCTCATTCTGTTTGTTTTCTCCTTCCACAAGATGGAAGTTTGATGTTCCAGCAGGTGCCCATGGTGGAGATCGATGGGATGAAGCTGGTGCAGACCAGAGCCATTCTCAACTACATTGCTGCCAAACACAACCTCTATGGGAAGGACATAAAGGAGAGAGCCCTGTACGGTATATTTTCTATTTTTGCAGATAACAAGGGAAGAATTTAGGTCTTTCCTTGAGTGAGAAAAACCAAGGCAGGGAGATCTTGAATAGCACCAGGCTGACCCTGGGCATAAACACTGAGGTCAGTGTGGGAGAGTGCTATGGAGATGCAGGAAGAGTAAGCATGGAGTGGATTCAGGGCAGTGTCATATAGAGAGGATGTGGTTCATGGAAGCTTGCAAATCCTGAGAACTATGAATTCAGGAAATCCTGATTCCGTTTGCTTAGCTTAGAGGTTAAACTATGCAATAGCTTGGGACAGGGGAAGAGTTTGAGTATCTAGACTTGAAGGCCTGAGAAGGAAGAATCTGAAGCACCTGATTTTCCATTTCCAGAAAGTACAAGACTGACAGCCAGGAACCTAAGCTATCCTCTTCTTCTACAGATGGGTCAGCTTGATGAGGGTTGGTGGAGTCTGGTGTCAAGACATGAGGGTGACCTAAAGCTTTTCATGTAGATTTGAAGAAATCCACTGATACAGCACTGGGGTTTAGGTCTCCTCCATCCTGGGCTGGAACTGCTTTACTGAAAATAAAATCTTGTATAAATCTGTGGAAAGTTTCTCAAAAAGTAAGAGTTACCAATACCCCTGCAATTCCAGTACTAGGGATATACCCAAGAGTAATAAAAAAACTGAGTAGTATTTCTATACATATGTTCATAGGTACATTGTTCAAAATATCAAAAAAGTGGAAATAAACTAAAGGTGCAACAGATGAATAGATGAAGGAAGATTCTTCAGTTATACCATGTAATAGTATTTGCTGTGCAAAGAGATAAAGTATCATGCATATGGCAAAATGGATGAACACTGACAACATTATGTCACATAAAAGAAATCAGACCCAAGAGGCCACATATTATATGGTTTCTTTAGTATGAATGTGTAGAACACTCAAATCCACAGGGACAGAAAGTAGATTAGTAGTTTCTAGAGCTGGTGGAAGAGGTGGTATACATTTTTTTTGTAATCCATCCAACACGGTAAAAATGTTCTGGAACTGGAGAGTGTTGATATTTGCAGAATTCTGTGAATGTACTAAAAAAAATCACTGAATAGTAGACTTTAATTGGGTGACAATTATGACATGAATATTTATTAACAAAGCAGCTATTTAAAAAAGAATTTTTGGAAAGCCTATTTGAAGCAAAAGAAATAAAACTCTCTTATATTATGCACTTTTTGTAACCACATAAAGAATTACACCAAGTCAGGGAATGTCTTGGGTGGGATCCCAAGAAATGCAAACATGATTAGCATTGGGCAACAGTACATGGAAAGAGTTAGGGAACATGATTTACGGGAAATAATTGAAAGAACTCCTGACATTGCACATGAAAATGAGCCCGGGCTGTATAAGATGAGAGAAGGGGAGGGACTTGTCTGAAAGGCTGGGTCGGGGACTGTCTTGAGCTGACCTAGGAGACAGGGTTTTAGCTACTGGAATCACACTAAGTTTGCAGAACACACCACAACAGAGGAAGAATCCCTGTTTGTACCACCAGTAGTTAGAGACAGTAAGTTCTCTCAAGACTGTCCCTGAGAACTCAATGGTGCTATTTGATTATTTGATCATGTGTATAACAGATATTTTAGAAATACAACTGCCCTTAGGTTGCTCGAAGAAGCAAACATTAATCTATAAGTAACTGGCTTATGGAAGGTGTCCACTGGAGGTGAATTCCTTTGTTACCACATGATGCTGTATTCTCTAAGGCTTTTAAAGTATAAAATATGGGGCAAGAGGCATTTGACAGAGTGCTTTATTGTGTTTTGTTTTCAGAATTGATACTTATTCAGAAGGTGTGGCAGATTTGAATGAAATAATTCTTCATTACCCATTCCTTCCACCTGGGGACAAAGATGGAAGCCTTACTCAGATCAAAGAGAAATCTAGAAATTGTTATTTTCCTGCCTTTGAGAAGGTAAGTGGAAGCTGTTTTCTCTCTGAGGCCACTAAGAGTTTAGAGGGTGTCTTAATCCTAACAGGTGTCTTAGCACTTAGAACTGCTATGTGAACAGCACCATATAGATGGTGAGTATTGGTTTATGCAACAGACCTTTCCTGGGCATGAAGTTCCATCTCCTTGGGAGGCTGAAGCTGGAGCATCCTGAGTTAGAGTTCAATTTGACCAACATAATGAGAACTTATCTCAAAACAAACAAACAACAACAAAACCCCCCAAAAGGAAAAAGAAAAATGTTTAGTTCTCATAGTTCTAGAGGCTGAGAAGTACTAGATCAAAGCCCTGAAGGATTGGTATCTGGCAAGCTCTGCTTCTTTGTTCATGAATGGCTGACTTCTGGCTGTGTCCTCACATGACAGCTGGGTCAAGGGAGCTCTCAAGATCCCATTATAAAAAAACTAGCGCCATTCTTGAGAGCTCTTTCTATAGGATATAATTACATTCCAAAGTCACCAGCTGCTAAAAGTATCATATTGAGTTGGGATCACAACGTATGAATTTGGGGGACCACCGATATTCATTCCATAACAGATGCAGGAGAAAAACAGAGTCTGGGATTCCTTAGGCATTGGCCTTCACTTCCAGAAGGACTTCTTCCATGCTGATTTAGTACCCTTCCATTCAAGGAATTGTGCACACACAGACTATGAACAGCCATTGTACTAGTCTTAACAAAGTTAAATTTTTCAAAAAGTTTTGTTTTACTGCAATCCAATCTAGAAATTTTTATGTGACAGAATTTCATGGTCATAATCAGCACTTGGGCTATGGGAAGATCTGAGCACATTGGGAGTTGGACTAGATCATGCAAAGCAGCACAGTCTTCTGATTCAAGAGCAACATGATAAAAGCAACACATCAGGAAATCTCTGTTGCTGTGTGTAAGGAGACATGAGACCAGCTGCCCATCAGGAGGGGACTGTAGTGTTTCAGGGATGGATAAGAAGTATCCACACAGGGATGGTGACAGAGGAGTGGAGAGGAAGAGAAGATGAAGGGAAGATGTAAGAGAAAGTGTTCTATAGAATTGAGGGACATGGCATTCAGATTTTTGAGGAAAGTTGCACAAAAGGTAGGAAATCGGGTTCCCTCATTATATACCTATCTTACTAAGAATTCTTTTTGAACGTAAAGGGATACTATTTCAAAATAAAAATTACTTGAAATCATGTGACAAAAATTATAAAACAAAATTGACCATAACTGATACAGTAAACTTATAAACAAAACTAACTACTTAATTCCCACTTGCAGAGTATTATACCATTCTGTCATTCCTTCATTCAGCAAATGTTAAATCAATTATTGCATGTAGATCTCAGGCAAGGAGGTAAGAATTTAGGTATGTTTAAATCCTCAAATTCACCTTCCTGGCCCTGTAGAGCTGATGGTTTAGGGCACATCACCTGATGATAAGTTTTCCATTGATTATAGCTAAGTCATCCATACCATGAAACTTAAGACTCCCTTGAACATAAATTAATTGTGCAAATTACATTATGAATTTGATATTCTGTTTTATTGTTATACCAAGCAATGATTTGTACTTCTTTGTGTACACATAATCTGATAGCATGTTTGACAAAACATTATCTTTCATTAGTAGTGCCATGTGTTATTTTCTCTTCTCTTAATTTATCATGATCTCAATATTACTAGGATATTTTAACAAATATCATATATTACCCAGAAAATTTTTGTGAAACTTTTAGATATCCAGAAACGTTGAAAGAAAGTTCAAGAAGACAAAGATTCATTAAACTCCACAGAGACAGCAAAATTTACACTCTAGATATTACTTTTTCATATGTATTCATTTCTCTATATCTTTCTTCACAAATAAAACACTATTTTTCATGCATTTCAAAACAAGTTCTGGACATCAGTTCAGTTCTTCCTTACATAATTCCACATACAGATTATGCCATAGTGTAAGGGTTAGATCCAATGTCAAAAGACAGATGACAAACTGAAATGTAATTAGATTCCAGAGATATCACCAGGACATTAGGAAAGTAGACAAGAGGAGAAATGGAAACGCTGAGATGATGTGCTCATACATGAAAGGTGTTGTCATATAGATAGAACAGTTGCCCATGGAATATTACATATAGAACAAAGGGGAAAGGAACATCCTCAAATTTCAGGGCTGCACCCAGGTAGGGTGTGGGGCAGAGAGAAACATGGTGCAGCCCTTGGTGTGTGAGGAAGACGAAGGTCAGGGTGGGAGGTGTGAGCCATCCAGGGATGTGGGGATGAGAATGAAGGTCCCCTGGGCTTTAACAGAGGAGTGAGCAGAGTCCCACTTTTCACTCTCCCTCATGAGTCAGGGCCTCGAGAAAGATCTTCTGGGCAGCTCCACACCTTCCCAGGAGGCAGCATATGGAGAAAGTTGGACTGAGAGGCTCAGGGGCAAGCTGGAGCCGAAGTCTGCCTATGTGTGTTCATGACCTGACTCCTCCCATTCTGCAGGTGTTAAAGAGCCACGGAGAAGACAACCTGGTTGGCAACAGGCTGAGCAAGGCTGACGTTCTCCTCACTGAACTGCTCTACCGCACAGAAGAGCTGGACTCCACTGTTCTGGCCAACTTCCCTCTACTGAAGGTACTCTCTCTCAATTCCTCACAGAGGCCCACACCTCCCATCAGGAATCTAACATTTGGACACTAGGGCTGATGGTGTTCTGACTTCTAGTCATCCCAGGCTTCTTTCTTTCTATCTATCTATCTATCTATCTATCTATCTATCTATCTATCTATCTCTGTCTCTATCTCTATCTCTCTCTCCATCTCTCTCACCTGACCCCTAGAAAAGATTTTTTTTAAGCCCTGGTTCTGAATAATGGAAAGCATCTTGTTAGCAAGGAAATGTGAGGTGGATGCTAAATTTTGCCTTCTATAATGAGAAAAAACAAGGGTCTAGCTTTCTCTTTACAGCCCCCTATTCCACATGGGTTCTGATCATGATTTCTCTGGAATCCCTGTTATCCCACATATGCCCTTACCTTTGCACACTGAGTCTATCCAAGCAAGTCTCCTTCCATCTTTTCTTCCCTCAGTTCGAGTACTTACCCTCAGACGTCATATTTCTCTCTGCAAACCTACCTCTCCTATCCCCATCCTCAACAACTCCCATCTTTATCTCTCAGTGTGATAATTTGTAGTGGCTGCCACCTTGCTGATCTATTTCTATCATCATTTCTAACTCAGTTTTCCTATATTGTCATCTCACCCGTTTGAGTGCTTCTCTGTATCTACATGTGGCAAGCACAGTGTTTTTCCTTATATCATACAACAGGAATGAATTTATAGGATTAAAGTGTAAGGCAGAAAAGAAGATAGCTAGAACTATATACAGTTTTAAAGGGAAACAGGGAATTGTCATTGGAGCTTTATTTTCTAGCTCTTATCTTTTTTTCTCATTGGTTGTCTATTTCCCAGACAGCATGCTGTGCTGATGGGGGGATTCAGTTGGTCTTTATCAAGGAGGGGTGCAGACTTCCTGGTTGTGTTAATGGGTGTTTGTTTGGACTCCACTCTGAGATTTTGTACTTGTACATTGCAGGCCCTAAGAACCAGAGTCAGCAACCTGCCCACAGTGAAGAAGTTTCTGCAGCCTGGCAGCCAGAGGAAGCCCTTTGAAGATGAGAAATTTGTTGAAGAATTAAAGAAGAGTTTTGGTTAAATAAGGCTGGACATTCAAAATCAATATTCTATATTTTTGTAACAATGAAATGCTTTGCCTAAATGTTGATACTGATTATTGTGAATCTAAAAAGGTTTTCCAAAGTTAATGTACTAATTCAGTTAGAAATGAGCTATGCAGAATTCTTTGCAATCTAATCTGTTTGTTCTTGATGAAGTCTGAAATCCTGATCACCTCCTAGGATATCTCCTTGAATTTAAATAAAAAAGAGAATATAACCAAAAATTGTCATATAACATCTGTCATATACTATGTCAAAGAAAATTATGTAGAAACTTTCAAACCATATTTTGATCTTTGCAAAAATGTTCTTTCCCTTTTGTGTTTTGTTTCCTTTCTCACCCAAATAAACAAATTTTGTAAAGAATCATTTTCCTTCATGTTAGCAATCTTTTTGTTCAATTATACATCCTGCATATTTATATCTAATATGGAACATTCTGTACTCTGGGAGCTAGTAAATAATGATGAATAAGCCAAATACAGTTTCTGCCCTCATAGAGGTTACTCTAGTGAGAGAGACAAATAAAAAAAGAGAATTCTAATCTGAAATCATACATACCGTATGTATCACATTCCTAAGGCTGCTACAAGAAATCCCTACAAACTTGGTGATTTAAAATAATGGAAATTCATTCCCTGGCAGTTCTGGAGCTAAGTCTGAAGTCGATGTATGAGCCGTGCCATGGTCTCTCTGAAGGCTTTAGAGAAGGATCCTTCTTAGCCTCTTCCTAGTATCTGAAAACTCAGTTGAAAGGCATACCAATAGACTAGATCAAATGGATAAAACAATATCAGGGCTTGAAGGCAAGGAATTTTTACATCCAGACAGTAATAAGAAAGAAAAAGAAAAAAAGTGAACAAAATATATAAGATCTCTGTAATATCATTAAAATAGCAAATATATGCATAATCAGAAATAACAAGAGAGAGGCTATAGGTAGAAGGTATAGAAAACCAATTCAGCAAAATAATAGCAGAATATTTCCCAAATCTTGAGAAAGACATGGGTATGCAGGTACAGGAAACATTTAGAACATTTAGAACAACTAGACATGACCAGGAATGAACCTCTTCATGACATACTATAGTTAAACTGCCAAAAACACAGAACAAAGAAAGAACATTAAAGGCTGCAATAAAGAAGAGCCAAGTCACATTTAAAGGCAAATCCATTAGAATAACAGCAGATTTAAGATATTGGCACAGGCAATGATTCCCTGAATAGGACTCTAATAGCTCAGGAAATAAAAATGATAATTGATAAATGGGATTACTTCCAATTAAAAAGCTTCTGCACAGCAAAGGAAACAACAGAATGATGAGACAAACTACACAATGGGCAAAAAATTAACTACCTATTCTTCTGACAGAGGATTAAAATCCAGAATTTATAAGAACTTAAAAGACTTAACAACAAATAGCACAATAAAAAAATTGACAAAATGATCTGAAAAGACACTTCCCCAAAGAAATACAAATGGCCAATATACATATGAAAAAATGCTTAGTCAGGCACGGTGACACAAGTCTGTAATCCTAGCAACTTGGCAGGCTGAGGCAGGAGGATTGCCAGTTCAAAGCCAGCTTCAGCAACATAGCAAGGCACTCAGCAACTCAGTGAGACCCTATCGCTAAATAAAATATTAAAAAGGGGGATATGGCTCCGTGGTTAAGCACCCCTGGATTCAATACTCAACACACACACAAAAATGCTCAATATTTTTAATCATTGGGGAAGTATGAATCAAAACTACATTGAGATGTCATCTCACCCCAGTCAGAATGGCTATTATAAAAGAAATTAAATAACAAATACTGGCAAGGATGTGGAGAAAAAGGACCCCTTATACACTGTCAATGGAAATGTAAGTTAGTGCAGCCACATGGCAAACAGGTTCCTCAAAAGACTAAAAATAGAATTATTATATGATCCTGCTATACTACTCTTGAGTATTTGTCTGAAGGAAACAAAGTTGATGTACAAAAGAAAGGAAGAAAGGAAAAGAGAAAAAATGAACAAAAGGAAGGAAAGATGAAAGAAAGAAAGAAAGAAAGAAAGAAAGAAAGAAAGAAAGAAAGAAAGAAAGAAAGAAGAAAGAGAAGAAAGAAAGAAAGAAAGAAAGAAAGAAAAGAAAGAAAGAAAGAAAGAAAGAAAGAAAGAAAGAAAGAAAGAAAGAAAGAAAGAAAGAAAGACATTCCCATGTTTATTGTGGCACTATTCATAATAGCTAAGATGTGGAATCAGCCTATTTGCCCATCAACAGATAAATGAATAGAGAAAATATGGTATATATGAAATAATGTCAGGGCTGGAACTGTAGCTCAGTGGTAGAGCACTTGCCTGGCATGTGTGAGGTGCTGGGTTCGGTCCTCAGCACCACATAAAAATAAATTAATAAACAAAGATATTGTGTCCATCTACATCTAAAAAGATATATTTTTAAAAAGAATTAATATCTTTTTCAGGAAAATGGATGAAACTGAAGGACATCATGTCAAGTGAAAGAATCCAGAAAGAGAAGAATCATATGTTTAATCTCATATTTGGTATCTAAAAATAAAAGTGGGGGCTGGGGTTGTGGCTCAGTGGTAGAGCACTTGCCTTGAACATGTGAGGCACTGGGTTCAATCCTCAACACTACATAAAAATAGATAAATTAAAAAATAGATGTATTATGTCCATCTACAACTAAACATAGATAGATAGATAGATAGATAGATAGATAGATAGATAGATAGATAGATTGATAAAAGTGACCTGGAAGTAGTAGCTACTATTAGGGGAAGAGAAAGATACTAAGGATGGGGAAGAGAAGAGTGGAGAACGAGAGAAGGTGGACATGATCAAAATACCACATATGCACATGTGGAAGTTTTACAGTGAAGCCCATCAATTTGTATAATTAATATGTTAGTAAATTATAACTTTAATAATGATGACCAGAAACTTCTGTTACCAGGTAATTATATGAATTGATGACGAGGCCAGTTTTTTCAGAGGCCAGTGCCCAGGATTCTGGGGTTTAAAGCATTTCATGCAGGACTAACATAACCAGGCTGACTCAGCACCATAAAAGCAGGTGGTCTCCACCCTGCTGGCTGGAGCTGCTTGACTGAAAATAAACCTTGTGTGGAACTGAGGGAAGTTCCTTCTATAGTTAAAGAGGAATGTCTCAGCAATTCCATTTAGGGATATTCTCAGGATAAACAGAAATATTCCCTCTCTGTACTTGTTCAGAATTGCATAGAGCAGCATTCTTGATAATATCTCCAAACTGGAAGTAAGCCAAACATCCATCAATGTGGGGACAAGTGCATGGAGTTACTGCATATATGGCATACGTTAAGGGCGTCTGAGTGGCAGGCCACTCCCCTCGTGCTAGGTGTGTGAGCAGCAGGCTACTTACCCTCTGGGCACAGCCCGGGTTGAGGCCATGTGCTGCAGTCCCTGCGCTTGCTCCACGGCCCACTCCTTGATTGGTCGCTGCAAAGGCAGTTAGCAGACATTGCATTGGTGGCTGCCTATAATCTGTTTAGCTACTGCCTAAATGTGTGTGTGTGTGTGTGTGTATAGTAACTGTGAAAAAAAATCAGACCTGCCTCCTGCTTGGTTTCTGGAGGTCTTGATTAGCAACTTTGCAGCCACACTCTCCTCTACCCTGTTCCGTGGACCTCCTTGCTGAATGAGAGAGAGCCCATGCACATCAGCAGATGAATGAATGAACAAAATGTACTATAGCAACACAATGGAGTATGCATTGACATTGAATATACTTTACCTGCTGGGTGAAAAAAAATAGTTCTGGAATTGGAGAGTGCCCATATTTACAGAATTCTGTGAAAGTACCCAAACCACCAATTGATATTTTTTTTAATGAGGTGACAATTATGTTATGGAAATACATATCATTAAGGTATTATTTTTAATAGTATTTCAAAAGCTCCATTTGACACAAAATAAATGAAGGTTATAATATGCCCTGGTTATAACCATATAAAGAATTTTACCAAGTAAGGGAGTATTTAGGTGAGTCTCAAACAATGCAAACATGACTAGAGTTGGGCTCAGCCTCTGGAGAAGATTGTGGAATCAGGTTTTATGAGAAATAATTGGGAGAACTTCTGATATTGAATATGACGATGAGCCTGCGCCAAAACAGTTGAGAGAGGGAGAGGCTGAACAACTGGGCCAGGGGCTTTGTCTGAGCTTACCTAGGAGTCAGGTGTTTAGCCACAGGAATCACAGTATGCTTGTGCCCAGATCAAACCACAGCACAGAGAGCAAACCCTATTTGTACTATCAGAGGTTCCATGCAGAGATTACCCCAAGTTCTCTCATGACTATGACTCCAGACAAGTCATTATGTTCTATGTACCCATATTTGGTCATGTGGCTAACAAAAATTTTAGACATAACTACTCCTTGGGTTGTTTTAAGAGATAAATATTAACCTATAAGTAAAGATGAGAGCATCATGACTGGCTAGAGTTATTTTGCCACCATGTGATGCTCTATTTCCTTAGGTTTTAAACTATAAGATTCAGTGATTGTTTTGTCTTTCAGGAGTGATAGGTATGCAGAAAGTACAGCAGATTTGAATGAAATATTTATTACCCATAACTTCCACCTGGGTAGAAAGATGCAAGTCTTACTCAGGTCAAAGAGAAAGCTAGGATTTGTTATTTTCCTGCCTTTTTAAATGTAATTGGGAGCTGTTTCACCCTTAGGGCACTAAAAGTTTGGATGCCATCTTAGACCTAAAAGAGTAGCTTTGTAGTTAGGGATGGTAGTACAAAAATGTCATTGACCAAGTAGCTCATATAATACTTTTTTACCCTCACATTCTGAGGAGCAGGAAGTACAAGGTCAAGGCCTTGGGAAGATTTAGTATGTAACAATGTGCTTCTTCTTAGTTCATAGATGGCTGACACCTGGCTGTGTCCCCACATGGTGGAGGGCTGACAGATCACTGAGGCCCCCTTGATAAGAACATTTATGCTGTTCATGAGAGCTCCATCACAGGACTTACTCACCACCCACTCCTAATACCAACACAGGGAGGATTGGTATCTCAACATATGAACTTTGTGGAACACAAACATTCAGTCTGTAACAAACAGAAACAGAAAAACATGTCCAGTTAATCCTGGGGCATTGACCTTCACTTCCCAAATATCTTCTTCCACATTAACTTACCTCTCTGGCACTCAAGGCATTGTGTAAATATAGACTATGAAGAAGCATTGCACTAGTTATGCCAAAGTTATTTTTTTTTAGTTTACTAGGACTCAAACTAGAATTCTCTATTTGACAGAATTCCATGGTCATAGTCAGCACTTGGGCTATGGGAAGTTCTGAGCACATTGGAAACTGGACTGGATCATGGAGAGCACCCCAGTCTTCTGACTTAAGAACAACATGATGAAAGCAATACAGCAGGAAATCTTCTGTTGCCATGTGTATGGAGATGTGAGACCAGCTGTCCACCAGGAGAGTACTGTAGTGTCTCAAGCATGGATGAGAAGTATCCACACAGGGATTGTGGTAGAGAGATGGAGAGGAAGAGAAGATGAAGAAACTATAATCCCTGCATTATTAGAGAAAATAATCTACAGAATTTAGGGATATGACTCTCAGATCTTTGAGAAAAATTATGCAAAAATAAGGAAATAACTTTTTTTTGGGGGGGGGGGCTAGGAATGTGGCTCAAGCGGTAGCTCGCTCGCCTGGCATGCGTGCGGCCCGGGTTCGATCCTCAGCACCACATACAAGCAAAGATGTTGTGTCCGCCAAAAACTGAAAAATAAATATTAAAAAAATAAAATAAAATGTTTTTTAAAAAAGGAAATAACTTCTAAAGTCAAATACATAGTACTTAACTAAGGTTTCTTTTTGAGGCTAAAAGGAGAACATTCCAAGATCAAAGCTATATCATGCTGAATAAAAAAAAAATCACAGAACAAAGCAAAGATTGTAAGACCAAAGACTTAAAAATAAAAGACTATTTGCTAAACTCCTGTCTTACAGAACAATGGATCATTTTTTCATTCATCTGAACAAATGTTAATTCATGCTTATGCGTGAGGTCCAATGTAAAAAGCAAAGATTTAAGAGTAATCAGATTCTTGAGTTCCCCCTCCAGCCCTCATGGTGCTGACAGTTTAAGGGACATCACTGATGGCAAGGTCTCCAGCACTATACTTCAACTCATCTGTACTGAGAAATCAAAGCACTCCCTACATAAATGAACAGTGTGTATTATTATATAACATTTGATGCCTCATTTTGTTATTGTACCAAGTAATCATCCATTCTTTGATATGCATACACAGTCTGAAAGGGTATTAGCCAAAACACTCTCTTAAATCAGTACAATAAAAAGTATCATATATATGTGTGGTTTTTCTTACTATTCTTTATTATTTTAATATCACTGAGATATTTTACTAAATGGTACATATTACCTTAAAATTTTATTATTAAATTTTCATATATACAGAAAAGTTGAAATAAATGCTTTGGGCTGGGGATGTGGCTCAAGCAGTAGCGCGCTCGCCTGGCATGCGTGAGGCCCGGGTTGGATCCTCAGCACCACATACAACCAAAGATGCTGTGTCCACCGAAAACTAAAAAAAAATAAATAAATAAACATTAAAAAAAATTCTCTCTCTCTCTTTAAAAAAAAAAAGAAAGAAATGCTTAACAAACTTGTAAAGATATCCACCACCTAGATATTATAACTAATATCTTATTATACTTAGATTATCTTAGGTGTCCATTTAATCACCCCTCTCTCCATCAATCACAATTTTTTTAATATGTGTATGGTACTGGGGATTGAACCCAGGGCCTCACCCTTGCTAAGCAAGCACTCTACCCCTGAGCTATATCCTTAGATATGAATCAAACATATTATTTCATGCATTTAAAAGTTTCAGGCATTGGTGCAGTTCACCCATAGACATTTCAGCAGAGATTATGGCATACTGTAAGTAGGGAGCCAGAGCCAATGTTGTAAAGGAGATAATGAATTCAAGTTCACTTCAGATCCCAGAAAGAGAGACTAGGAAAATAGAGAAGCAGATAAGAACAATGTAGACACTGAGATGCTTCATTCCTAGGTGAAAGGTGTTGCCATGAAGGTGGAGCCATTGCCAATTGGAGACGAGAGAGAGAAAACAGAGAAGTACTTCCTCAGATTTTCCCACTGCATCCTTTAGAGTGTGGGGCAGCTGGAAACATAGCACAGCAGAGGTTCAGTCCTTGGCATATATAGAAGATGCAGGTTCTGATGGGTGGTGTGAATGATCCAGGGATATGGGTAATGATGTCTAACTCATTCCACCATCATTCCTACCCCCTTGCCCCCTCCCTTCCCCTTCCTCCCTTTTGTCCTATCTAAAGTTCCTCCATTCCTCCCATGCTCCGCTCCCCATCGCCATTATGAATCAACATCTTCATATCAAAGAAAACATTCGGCCTTTGGTTTTTTGGGATTGGCTTACTTCACTTAGCATTATATTCTTCAACTCCATTCATTTATCTGCAAATGCCATGATTTTATACTCTTTTAATGCTGAGTAATGTTCCATTGTGTATATATACCAAAGTTTTCCTATCCATTCATCTACTGAAGGGCATCAAGATTGATTCCACAATTTAGCTATTGTGAATTATGCTGCTATAAATATTGATGTGACTGTGTCCCTGTAGTATGCTGTTTTTAAGTCCTTTGGGTATAAGCTGAGGAGCGTGATAGCTGGGTCAAATGGTAGTGACATTCCAAGTTTTCCAATGAATCTCCATACGGCTTTACAGGTTGGCTGCACCATTTTTCAATATTACAGCACTCAATGTACCTAATGTGCAGCCATAGATCAGTTAGCTACTATTTTTACATTTACAGTTTTGTCACTATTAATCAGAAAAGATGAGTTCGGTTGTCTTCTACCATATAATCAATGGGTTTGCATATTGGTTTACAGTTTCCAAGGGTAGAATGGCAGGGGTGCTGGGAGATTGGCTGAGATGTTTATGAGGAAGGATGTTAGAACATAGAGGTATTAGATTATATGACTAGTGAAAGGGTAATTGTAAGAAGTTGGCTAGAGAGAGGCAACCCCATGCAAGACTCCCTGTTACCTTGGCAACAGGATAACTGTTAGCATCACCTAGTACAGATACCTCTGGTACAGCCAGTCCCACAGGGCCCTTGGTGACGTCTTACCAGGTCCTTATTGTTGTCTCTTGATAGAAGTGGTGATATCTCAGTTTCAAGGTGGCAGCAATCTCAAGCCTATATGTACCCTGATGTTGCACTGTGGAGTCATGCTTTGGTGAATAAGGAACCCCAGCATGGGGCACCTCTCCCCGGGTTGCTGGGGCAGTGCAGTGGGGTGGGCCTCTCCCCGGGCCTAATTTATGTTTTTATATAGCTATGATTTATTAGAATTATATTTTGTCAGAGATGACTCCTTGTAATCTTTCTTTCTTTCTTTCTTTCTCTCTCTTTTGGAGATAAACACACCAATACAATACAAAGACAAGACATTTTGACTTGAAATATTTAATGTAGCAACTAAATTAAATGCTTGAGCTCCAAATACATTTTTGCTTTTAAGAAATATTAAGTCAGGCATGGTAGTGCTAATCGGTAATCAATCACAGCTACTCAGGAAACTGAGTCAGGAGAATTGCAGGTTCAGGGCCAGCTTGGGCAACTTAGCAAGACCCTGTCTCAAAATGTTTTAAAAAAAATCTAAATGGCTGAGATCGTGGCTCAATTGTAGAGCACTTACCTAGCAGTGTGAACCCCTGGGTTCAATCCCTAGTACTGGAAAACAGAAAGAAGAAAGAAAAGAAGGGAGGAGAGGGAAAGAAGGAGAGGACCAAAGAGGACAGGAAGGAAAGAGAAGGATAGGATAAGATAGGATTAAAACATTGCCAGCCTTGCTTCTCAGAATAAATTCTAACATGCCATCTTTATGGAACTCTAAAACTCTGAGATCTAACAGAGTCTCAGAAATTATTATGAAGAACAGACTTGTGATATAAAACAACATAGTTTCCTCCATTTCTGTGACAGAAGTGCATTCATTGTAAAGTTTCTTTTGATAATGAAGAAATTGTAAGTAATGTCCACTCTGAAAAGGGAACTTTATTTTATATAGATAAAAAAACTTTATAGAGACAAATCAATTCACAAATTCCAGGCTGCAAGCCTTTCTTTATATTTCCAAACTGAGTTTAATTTCTGTTTTGAGCTACATTCTATCAGGAAGCACAAATTAAATCTGACAGTTTCAGTCCCTCCCTTGACCCAAGGCACAGCCTACATTTTTGTGAAGGTGGCATCTACGTTTATGGAATACCAAGGCACTAGGGAGAGGGACATCTTGACCTCAACAAGACTGCCAAGATGTCTTCATCTTCATACCCCTCTAATCTCCCAGTGAAGATCTTTGCAAAAGACTGTTGCGTCTCCTTTGTTAACACACAGGCCTTTTAAACTTGGAACTGCATTGCTGTGACATGGAGAGCTCTGAGGCTGTTTCAAGTCCACTTTTCTAGGCACAGACCCAGACATGTCAACTCAAAGTTTTTGAGTCATTCTGAATCTGCAAGAAACAAGGCAATGGTTTCCCATGTTCTCACATACCCGAAATCACAATGGGATTCTTAACCAGCCTCCTCTAGGATTTGATGAGGCTAATATGAAGACTAAGAAGAATACAAACAAACCAGCAAATGTAAGATAAAACAACTCAAACTCATATAACTATACCTCACCTAAGACAAATCAAGCCTCAATAATAAATAGGTGCAGAGTAAACCAATTAATATGAAAGTAAAATTATATATATATAATAAAATAATTATATAATTATATATATACATATATAATTATATAATTATTCTCTCTCTCTCTCTCTCTCTCTCTCTCTCTCTCTCTCTCTCTCTCTCCCCCCCCCCAGGGTCTCCTTCCCTTCCCTCCATCCATAGATATGAACCATTTACCATTGCTCATCATCCACTGAGAGCTAAACACATTACATGTTTTATTGCATTCAAAAATGTCAATAATTACAAGATTGGTGCTACCATTCCCATTTTACAGATGAAGAAACTGTGGCATATGTTTTGTTTGTGGGAAGTCAACTTGCATTTGTGAAATTTTAAAATCGTACAAGAGTCTTGACACCCGCTCCCAACCCATATTTAGTCTCCTAAAATGACAGGAAAACTTCACCAATCACAGGTTTAATGGAGTTAATAAGTTCACCCCTCCAGTTCCGCTTTGCAGCAACCAATATGCTTTTGAAATACCAGTCAGACCCAGCAACAGCCAACAGTAAATTCCCACCCTCCAGAGTTAAAAAGTTGAGGTTCTCTGCACATTGGGTTGCAGTGACATTTGTCCAGAGTTGGTACCTTCCAGAGCTGGGAGCTTTATATGTACCAGTGGAAAAACCTATTTTGTCCTCAAGGGGTAGAAAGAAAACTATTTCTCAAAATCTGAGCTGGCTGTGAAGGTCTTTCTTTCTGTCCTGTCTTTTTGGGGTTTCCTCCCCACCCCACCCCTCTTTCTTTTTATAAGAACAAATCAGCAAAATAAAATTTCAGTTTATTGTTGGACAACTTTGTTTCCCACATACATCAAAGAGGCCAAAAATAAAATAAAATGAAACAAAAAGCAACTCCATAAACAACAACAACAAAAAGAAACCTTTTACCTTTTCAATGATCTCATACAAACCAACTAGTTACAGTGCAGCTAAAGTGCATAAACAAAAAAAAATTCCTGGAATGCTTGCAGTAAGATTACTTTCTTTGTTATTGTTGTTTTTGCTTTTTGTTACAAGGGTTCTCTCTCTCTCTCTCTCTCTCTCTCTCTCTCTCTCTCTCTCTCTCTCTCTCGATTTTAATGAACATGGTCATGTCACAACTAAAAACAGAAGTAGGACAGAATATTCTGAAGGCTGGTTTGGTCATCTGACATCATTAAAACTGGCTGATCCCTCACAATATGTACAAAAATATAAAATGTAAATAAAAATATGAAGATTTCCTTTTTTAAAGTACTTTTGAAAAAAAAAGCAGGGCCTTGGAAGTCTTAGTTTTTTTTTTTCCTCCCCTGTTGCAAATTCACACTGTGGTTTTGGTTGGGTAGTAGAGAGCACGTGTTTTCTGTGGGTAGCACTACCCCCAGGGGACAGGTGGGCCTCTGTACTCCAACATGAGTACATTTCATTCTGAGACCCAAAGTGGAGGGTGAAGAGGCATGGTGGTCTTTTTTTTTTTTTTCTGTTTTAGCACAGAGCATGGATGGGTGGGTTCTTTGTCTCAGGAATTCAAAGAATGAAATCCTTGGACACAAGAGTGAAAGCAAAGTAACATGATTTATTAGAGGAATAGAAAGAATGCAGAGATCCTGAAGAGGGATGGGTCCCGAGAGGGATACCAACAGGTGCCCGTTGTCTAGGGGTTTTTAAAGGCATATCTGATGGCCCAGCACAGGTGATTGGCGGGGTGAGGAATGCTACCAAGGACCAACAAAACTCTTCAAGCTCCCACCTTAATAAGCCAATCAGAAGTGCATATTTACGAGGATGGTCCAAACTGGGAGAAGGAGTGATTCAGGCGAGGGTAGATTGGTGGTCTGTTGCTAGGCGTAGGGGTAGGGTTAGCAAAGGAAGAGCCTTAGTTGACAATTAGTCAGCAGCAGTGACAGCTTGTTCTCCAGGCCTGATGTCTCCTTTCAGGATGGCATGGTCTCATTCCCTCTTTCCCTTCTTTGAGGCCATTATCCTTTCTGCTTGTGGGAGATCTGCCTTCCTGCTTCATTCCCCCACTATCTAGCCATCCTCATGGTCTTCTGCTTCTTGGTATCAACATCATCATCTTCAGCTGCCCATTTGCCTGTAGCAGCCTCGGCCTCCTCATCTTTATCACCCTCCTCCTCCTCCTCTTCTTCCACCTCACTGTCTGCCTTCTGCTCTCCATTTTCCTCATTAACATTTCCATTGGGGCGGGGACATCTCTTCCATTCTCTGCTTCCTCCACAACTTCCTTCTCCTTTAAGTCCTTGATGGTGATCTTGGAGCTGGTATCCACCACATCTGACATAGTGGGACACATTGGTGATCCCATGCAACGTATTAAAAAGAAAACTAGAGTTCAGAGACTCTGCCCATAAAGCTACCAGAGTCTGTGGTGGTAGAGGAGGTTGCAGCAATGGGGAAGCTGGACAATGCAAAAATGGCTTTGCAGAGTAGCCACTATCTATCTACCTATCTTCCTTCCTTCCTTCCTTTCTTCCTTCCTACCTTTTCCTCTCTTTGCAGAAGAGCCATTGAGACCAAAATCTAACCAGAGTTACAAGAAACAAGACATGACCATAAATGGTGTGTGACTAGGAGCACCTGAAATACTCTTCACTTCCCACTTCCAATGTATGTGCTTCACAGAAAAACAACAAAAATAACAAACCCACAAGATATGACAGAGAGAATCATAAGATCCATTCATCCAAAGATGCTGGAGGGCAGGAAGCAGAGGTGGGAGGGTGAATGGCACAGGGAGAAACCAACCCAGGCACAGGGGCCGAGAAATGCTAGAAAATAACTGCAGAAAAAAAATTTCAGACTAATGGATATGTTAAAAATTCACATATTGGTGTGAGGAAGGTTCTGCCTTATGTGTACCAGAAACAAAAATTTCAATTCCTCAAAGGAAAGGGAATATGAAGAGGACCCTTGGCAGAGTGAATCCTGTCTTCCCTGGCCAGGAGAGGTTGGAGAAAAGAGTTGCCACTGCTTCCTTCCAATCTATCATCCCCTTTGCAGGGCAGGTGGCTCAGGGACCTGCATGGCCTTAAGTTGTGCAGGAGATGGATGAGGTGAAGGGGACGTCTCTGCAGAGAAGTTGAACTGCTCAGGGCAGATGGCAGGTGAACTGTCTTGTGGAAGAATCTTTTGCTTAAGAAGATCACCAAGGAGAAGAGGTGCAACTGCAAAAGTTTGCTTTTTTAGGGGTCTTTGCTCAATTGACACTGATAGTAAATGAAGGAAAGAGGCTAGAGAAGAGGAGCCACCGGTAATATGTGAGGACTGCATTGCTGAGAAAGCCAAGGGCAAGCCGGGTGCAAAGCAGAAAGGCTTTATGTTGAAAATCGCTGGTGCATTTAAATTCTTTTATTGAACCAACAGTGTTCAAAGGAGTACAGTGAGCAGAAAAAGGATTTATGCAGCAAACTCACCAGTTAACCAACATGATGGATGGAAAGAAACTCACAATCATTCTCTGGATAAGGAAAAGAGCCTGCAGCAAAAGGTTGAAGAGCATGTCAGCAATTATTTTGCTGACACATGGGAACGGTGAGGCATCTTCCCTGATAGCACAAATGCTAGGTCAGCTCTGTCTTGAAACCAAATGGTGTTCATGACTTTTCCAAGCACGAACACGGCAACTTTTCCAAAGAGCACTGGGAATTGACTCCTAATTCAGGCTGCTACTGACAAGCACAGAGAAAATCACTTGAGAAAACAAAAGGAGACCAAACCAGAGAACAGCACAGGGAAATTCTACTAATCACCATGGCTCACTCTGTTTCCACTCTATTCTCTGCCCCAGAACACTGCTCGCCCTCCTTCAACATTGCTCCCCTCTCTTTTACAGAATTCAAGCATCTAGCTTAGAGACGATACATGGAGCCTTTGATTCCCCCGCCAAGGTCCAGGGAAAAGGTTTGGACACTGTCAGCCATCTCTTTACCACTCACACCACCAACTATACAGAGGAGACAGAAGCTCCCCCAAACCTCTCATTATGAAGAACCTTCTCTTTAAGGAAGAGGAGACTCAAATTTATTTATTTTATTTATTTATATTTGATTCTTTTTTATTGTTAGTTGTTCAAAACATTACAAAGCTCTTGACATATCATATTTCATACATTTGATTCAAGTGGATTATGAACTCCCATTTTTACTCCAAATACATATTGCAGATTCACATCGGTTACACATCCACTTTTTTACATATTGCCATACTAGTGACTGTTGTATTCTGCTGCCCTTCCTATCCTCTACTATCCCCCCTCCCCTCCCCTCCCCTCTCTTCCCATCTTCTCTCTCTACCCCCTCTACTGTAATTCATTTCTCCCCCTTGTATTTTTTTCCCTTTCCCCTCACTTCCTCTTGTATGTAATTTTGTATAACCCTGAGGATCTCCTTCCATTTCCATGCAATTTCCCTTCTCTCTCCCTTTCCCTCCCACCTCTCATCCCTGTTTAATGGTAATCTTCTTCTCATGCTCTTCGTCCCTACTCTGTAATTAGTTACTCTCCTTATATCAAAGAAGATATTTGGCATTTGTTTTTTAGGGATTAGCTAGCTTCACTTAGTATAATCTGCTCTAATGCCATCCATTTCCCTGCAAATTCCATGATTTTGTCATTTTTTAGTGCAGAGTAATACTCCATTGTGTATAAATGCCACATTTTTTTATCCATTCATCTATTGAAGGGCATCTAAGTAGGTTCCACAGTCTAGCTATTATGAATTGTGCTGCTATGAACATCGATGTAGCAGTATCCCTATAGTACACTCTTTTAAGGTCTTCAGGGAATAGTCCGAGAAGGGAAATAGCTGGGTCAAATGGTGATTCCATTCCCAGCTTTCCCAGGCATCTCCATAGTGCTTTCCAAATTGGCTGCACCAATTTGCAGTCCCACCAGCAATGTACAAGAGTACCCTTTTCCCCACATCCTCGCCAGCACTTGTTTTTGTTTGACTTCACAATGGCTGCCAATCTTACTGGAGTGAGATGGTATCTTAGGGTGGTTTTGACTTGCATTTCTCTGACTGCTAGCGATGGTGAGCATTTTTTCATGTACTTGTGGATTGATTGTATGTCCTCCTCTGAGAAGTGTCTGTTCAGGTCCTTGGCCCATTTGTTGATTGGGTTATTTGTTATCTTATTGTCTAATTTTTTGAGTTCTTTGTATACTCTGGATATTAAGGCTCTATCTGAAGTGTGAGGAGTAAAGATTTGTTCCCAGGATGTAGGCTCCCTATTTACCTCTCTTATTGTTTCTCTTGCTGAGAAAAAACTTTTTAGTTTAAGTAAGTCCCATTTGTTGATTCTTGTTATTAACTCTTGTACTATGGGTGTCCTATTAAGGAATTTGGAGCCCGACCCCACAATATGTAGATCGGAGCCAACTTTTTCTTCTATCAGACACAGAGTCTCTGATTTGATATCAAGCTCCTTGATCCATTTTGAGTTAACTTTTGTGCATGGTGAGAGAAGGGGATTCAGTTTCATTTTGTTGCATATGGATTTCCAGTTTTCCCAGCACCATTTGTTGAAGATGCTATCCTTCCTCCATTGCATGCTTTTAGCCCCTTTATCAAATATAAGATAGTTGTAACTTTGTGGATTAGTCTCTGTGTCCTCTATTCTGTACCATTGGTCCACCCGACTGTTTTGGTACCAGTACCATGCTGTTTTTGTTACTATTGCTCTGTAGTATAGTTTGAAGTCTGGTATCGCTATACCGCCTGATTCACACTTCCTGCTTAGAATTGTTTTTGCTATTCTGGGTCTTTTATTTTTCCATATGAATTTCATGATTGCTTTCTCTATTTCTACAAGAAATGCCATTGGGATTTTGATTGGCATTGCATTAAACCTATAGAGAACTTTTGGTAATATCGCCATTTTGATGATGTTAGTTCTGCCTGTCAATGAACAGGGTATATTTTTCCATCTTCTAAGATCTTCTTCTATTTCTCTCTTTAGGGATCTGTAGTTTTCATTGTATAACTCTTTCACCTCTTTTGTTAGGTTGATTCCCAAGTATTTTATTTTTTTTGAGGATATTGTGAATGGAGTGGTTGTCCTCATTTCCATTTCAGAGGATTTGTCACTGATATACAAGAATGCCTTTGATTTATGCATGTTGATTTTATATCCTGCCACTTTGCTGAATCCATTTATTAGCTCTAATAGTTTCTTTGTAGACCCTTTTGGGTCTGCTAGGTGTAGAATCATGTCACCTGCAAATAGTGATAATTTAAGTTCTTCTTTTCCTATTTTTATGCCTTTAATTTCTTTCGTCTGTCTAATTGCTCTGGCCAGTGTTTCGAGAACTATGTTGAACATAAGTTGTGATAGAGGGCATCCCTGTCTTGTTCCAGATTTTAGAGGGAATGCCTTCAACTTTTCTCCATTCAGAATGATGCTAGCCTGAGGCTTAGCATAGATAGCTTTTACAATGTTGAGGTAAGTTCCTGTTATCCCTAGTTTTTCTAGAGTTTTGAACATAAAGGGATGCTGTACTTTGTCAAATGCTTTTTCCGCATCTATCGAGATGATCATATGGTTCTTATTTTTAAGTCTATTGATGTGGTGAATAACATTTATTGATTTCCGTATATTGAACCATCCTTGCATCCCAGGGATGAATCCTACTTGATCATGGTGCACAGTTTTTTTGATATGTTTTTGAATCCAATTCGCCAGAATTTTATTGAGGATTTTTGCATCTATGTTCATTAGAGATATTGGTCTGTAGTTTTCTTTCTTTGAGGTGTATTTGTCTGGTTTAGGAATCAGGGTGATGTTGGCCTCATAGAATGAATTTGGAAGTCCTCCCTCTTTTTCTATTTCCTGAAATAGCTTGAAAAGTATTGGTATTAGTTCCTCTTTAAAGGTTTTGTAAAACTCTGCTGTATACCCATCCGGTCCTGGGCTTTTCTTAGTTGGTAGTCTTTTGATGGTTTCTTCTATTTCCTCAATTGATATTGGTCTGTTTAGGTTGTCCATATCCTCCTGACTCAATCTAGGCAGATCATATGACTTAAGAAATTTATCGATGCCTTCACTATCTTCTATTTTATTGGAGTATAAGGATTCAAAATAATTTCTGATTATCTTCTGTATTTCTGAAGTGTCTGTTGTGATATTGCCTTTTTCATCCCATATGCTAGTAATTTGAGTTCTTTCTCTTCTTTGTTAGCATGGCTAAGGGTCTGTCGATTTTATTTATTTTTTCAAAGAACCAACTTTTAGTTTTGTCAATTTTTTTCAGTTGTTTCTTTTGTTTCGATTTCATTAATTTCAGCTCTGATTTTAATTATTTCTTGCCTTCTACTTCTTTTGATGTTGTTTTGCTCTTCTTTTTCTAAGATTTTGAGATGAAGTATGAGATCATTTAGTTGTTGGTTTTTTTCTTTTTTTAAGGAATGAACTCCAAGAAATGAATTTTCCTCTTAGAACTGCTTTCAATGTGTCCCATAGATTCCGATATGTTGTGTCTGTGTTTTCATTTATCTCTAAGAATTTTTTAATTTCCTCCTTGATGTCTTCTATAACCCATTGATCATTCAGTAACCTATTGTTTATTCTCCAAGTGATGCATAATTTTTCCTTCCTTCTTTTATCGTTGATTTTCAGTTTCATTTCATTATGATCAGATAAGATGCATGGTATTATCTCTACTCCTTTATATTGTCTAAGAGTTGCCCTGTGACATAATATATGATCTATTTTTGAGAAGGATCCATGTGCTGCTGAGAAAAAAGTGTAACTGCTCGATGTTGGGTGGTATATTCTATATGTGTCCATTAAGTCTAGGTTATTAATTGTGTTATTGAGTTCTATAGTTTCCTTATTCAACTTTTGTTTGGAAGATCTGTCCAGTGGTGAGAGAGGTGTGTTGAAGTCTCCCATGATTATTGTATGGTGGTCTATTAGATTCTTGAACTTGAGAAGAGTTTTCTTGATAAACATAGCTGCACCATTGTTTGGGACATATATATTTATGATTGTTATGTCTTATTGGTGTATGGTTCCCTTGAGCAGTATGTAGTGTCCCTCTTTATCCCTTTTGATTAACTTTGGCTTGAAATCTATTTTATTTGATATAAGTATGGACACTCCTGCTTCTTTCCAAAGTCCATATGAGTGATATGATTTTTCCCAACCTTTCACCTTCAGTCTATGTATGTCTTTTCCTATCAAATACGTCTCCTGTAGGCAGCATATTGTTGGGTCTTGTTTTGTGATCCATTCTACTAGCCTGTGTCTCTTAATTGGTGAGTTTAAGCCATTAACATTTAGGGTTATTATTGAGATATGGGTTGTTCTTCCAGCCATATTTGTTTATTTGTGTTACTAAACATGGTTTGTTTTCCTCTTTGATTACTTTCCCCCCTTTACTGTCCTACCTCCCACTGTTGGTTTTCATTGTTATTTTCCATTTCCTCTTCCTGTAATGTTTTGCCGAGGATGTTTTGAAGAGATGGTTTTCTAGCTGCAAATTCTTTTAACTTTTGTTTATCGTGGAAGGTTTTAATTTCATCTTCCATCCTGAAGCTTAATTTCGCTGGATACACGATTCTTGGTTGGAACCCATTTTCTTTCAGTGTTTGAAATATATTATTCCAGGATCTTCTAGCTTTCAAAGTCTGTGTTGAGAGATCAGCTGTTATCCTGATTGGTTTACCCCTAAATGTAATCTGCTTCCTTTCTCTTGTAGCTTTTAAAATTCTCTCCTTATTCTGTATGCTGGGCATCTTCATTATAATGTGTCTAGGTGTGGATCTCTTATGATTTTGCACATTCAGCGTCCTGTAGGCTTCCAGGATTTGGGATTCTGTCTCATTCTTCAAGTCTGGGAAGTTTTCTCGAATTATTTCATTGAATAGTTGCTCATTCCTTTGGTTTGGACCTCTGTACCTTCCTGTATCCCAATGACTCTTAAGTTTGGTCTCTTTATATTATCCCATATTTCTTGGATGTTCTGCTCATGGTTTCTTAACAGTCTTGCTGAGCTGTCTATGTTCTTTTCAAGTTGAAATACTTTGTCTTCATTGTCTGATGTTCTATCTTCTAAGTGATCTACTCTGCTGGTAGTATTCTCAATTGAGTTTTTAAGTTGGTTTATTGCTTCCTGCATTTCTAGGATTTCTGTTTGTTTGATTTTTATAACTTCTATCTCCCTGTATAGTTGATCTTTTGCTTCTTGCATTTGTTTATGTAATTTATTGTCGAAGTGATCTTTCATTGTCTGATTTTGCTGTCTAATGTCTTCCTTGAGACTCCAGATCATCTGAAGCATGTATATCCTGAATTCTTTATCTGACATTCCATGTGCTGCAGCTATTACCTCTTCTAAAGTTGAGTTGAACTGCATTGCTTGTGGTCCTTTCTTTCCTTGTCTTTTCATACTGCTAGCGTTTCTTTCTGCTTGGTGAAACTGTTGTGTTTTTGAAATTTTCCCCCTATATATTTATATTGCTCTTGTATAGTTGAAAAGTCTCCCTTGCAGGGGCGGGCGGTGGCTGTGCTCCTCCTCCAATTGGGGTGATCTGTCTACCACGCTGGCGGGCCGCTGGGTCTGTTCTGCCGGTCGGTCGCAGGTTTGCCTACCTTGCAGGTGCGGGCAGCAGCTCTGCTCTGCCCCTCCTCCAATTGGTGTGACGTGTCTACCACGCCCGCGGACCCCTGGGCCTGTTCTTCCGGTCAGTCGCAGGCTCTGCTCTGCCCCTACTCCTAATGGGGTGTTGTGTCTGCCGTGCTGGTAGGCCTCTGGGCCTGTTCTGGGCGCGGGCGGCGGCTTTGCTCTGCCCCTACTCCAATTGGGGTGACGTGACTACCACGCCATTGGGCCGCTGGGCCTGTTCTGGGCGCAGGCAAAGGCTCTGCTCTGCTCCTACTCCAATTGGGGTGACGTGGCTACCACGCCAGCGGGTCGTTGGGCCTGTTCCAGATGCGGGCGGCGGCTCTGCTCGGCCCCTACTCCAAATGGGGTGACGTGACTGCCACGCCAGCGGGTCGCTGGGCCTGTTCTGGGCACGGGCAGCGGCTCTGCTTGGCCCCTCCTCCAGTTGGGGTGACGTGTCTACCACACCCACGGACCACTGGGCCTGTTCCGCCGGTCGGTCGCAGGTCTGCCTACCTTGCGGGTGCGGGTGGCGCCTCTGCTCTGCCCCTACTCCAATTGGGTTGACGTGGCTACCACGCTAGCAGGTCGTTGGGCCTGTTCCAGATGCGGGCAGCGGCTCTGCTAGGCCCCTACTCCAAATGGGGTGATGTGACTGCCATGCCGGCGGGTCGCTGGGCCTGTTCTGGGCGCGGGCAGCGGCTCTGCTCGGCCCCTACTCCAGTTGGGGTGACGAGATACCACGCCGGCGGGTCTCTGGGCCTGTTGTGGGCGCGGGTGGCGGTTCTGCTCTGCCCCTCTGGCCTCCACAGTATTCAGCTGGACCCGGACCGAGAAGCAGTTTCCGCGGGTTCTTTAGCCCTGGGCCAGAGCAGTTCCGGGAGCCGGAATTCAGCCGCTCCTGGCTCGGTGTATGTTCTGATAGGAGCAGGCTCCAAGAAGCAGTTTCTGTCGGTTCTTTAGCACTGAGCCTGAGTAATTTGTCTGCGAGACACAGGCGAATGGCAGCCTGAAATTACCTGTTCTATAGCTGAATGAGCTGCGATCAGTCGAAAACAGGGATGGTGACATCAGCTCTCCAAGATGGTGGCCGCTGGCTTCCTCTGTGGTCTGACAGGTGTGGAGAACCGAATTGGACCGCTTCCTTCCCCCATCTCAAACCCAGAATTCAGCACTGAGTACAGTGATTGTACAGCTGGCAGGAGCCCACAGAATCCGCAGCGCTGTATCTTTGCATTGCTATCTCGTCGTTTCCCAGCGCGCACCGCAGACTCTAGCTGCGGGGAGATTTGCTGAATAAGCAGTGTGACCCTCCGTGCTGACAAATCGCTCGCGTTTGAGCCCCCGTAGCTGATCCTCGTGTGATGAAAATCCTTCCTCTAGGTTTTGGAGCACCCCAATTTTGCTGGAAATTCCTAACAAGATAGCTTTTAGCGGTTCTAACTCGTCGTTCTCCCGCACAGTGACGCGGTACACGGGGGTGATGCACTCCCTTCACCGCCATCTTCCACTAAAAATTCTTTTAACGTTTGTTTATCATGAAAGATTTTTATTTCGTTGTCGTACCTGAAGCTTAATTTTGCTGGATACAGAATTCTTGGTTGGCATCCATTGTCTTTCAGTGTTTGAAATACGTTGTTCCAGGATCTTTTCGCTTTCAGCGTCTGTGATGAAAAATCCGTTGTTAACCTTATTGGTTTACCCCTAAATGTGATCTGCCTCCTTTCTCTTGTAGCTTTTAATATTTTCTCTTTGTTCTGTATATTGGATATCTTCATAACAATGTGTCTTGACATTGGTCTACTGTGATTTTGTATGCTCGGTGTCCTGTATACATCTACAATTTGTATATCCGTTTCCTTTTTCATTTCTGGAAAGTTTTCTGTAATTATTTCATTCAGCAGGTTACTCATTCCCTTGGTTTGAATCTCTATACCTTCCTCTATCCTGATGACTCTTAAGTTTGTTTTTTTTATGTTATCCCATATCTCTTGGATGTTTTTCTCGTGATTTTTTACCAGCCTTTCTGAGTTGGCTAGACTCTTTTCAAGATGGTATATTTTGTCTTCATTATCTGACGTTCTGGCTTCTACTTGTGCCACTCTGTTAGTGATACTCTCATTTGAGTTTTTAATTTGGTTTATAGTCTCCTTCATTTCTAGAATTATTGTTTGATTTTTTTTATAATCTCTATCTCCTGATAAAGATGCTTAACTTCTTCTTTTATCTGTTTATGTAATTCATTTTCAATGTGTTCTTTCACTGTTTGAATTTGCTGTCTCATATCCTCTTTAAGGTTCCATTCCATCTGTCCAAGGTATTCCTTGAGTTCTTTATATGACCATTTTTCTGATGACTCTAGGTCCTTCTGAATATTTAGGCTGTCCTGCATTGTTTGTACTTCTTTTCTTCCTTGCTTTTTCATGCTGCTCATATTACTTCTTGTTCTGTTTGACTGCTGAGTTACTGATTATTCCTATAAATTTATTTGATGCTTGGGAGGAAAGGTATTAAAATGGAAGGGAAGAAGTCACTAAAGAGAATGAGAGTAAGCAGGTAGAATTCAAGGAAGGCGGAATAAGAAAATTGAAAAGAAATGAAAAGACAAAAGAAAAAATAGAAAATAAAAAAATTAAAAATAATAATAATAATAATAAAAATAATAAAAATTAAAATATAGAAAAAAAATTAAAAATTTTTTAAAAAAATGTAAAAACAACAACAAAAATGAAAATAAAAAAAGAACCCAAATTTTAAAAAAATTAATAAATGCAGTCTTAGAGTTTGATTAACTTCTCTTCTAGTAGGTGGAGCTGTGCCCACCAGGCCAAGGTTCTCCTCTGAATACATGGGAACCAATCACTGTGCAGCAGCTCTTCCTCCCAGACTGGGCGGGTCTCCAATCCTGAGTGCCTAGGGCCTTCTCTTGTGTCTAGACACTTCCCCTCTTTTCCTCAAGCCAGGACCTGCTCACTGGTGACGCTCACCACAATACTGGCTACACACCAGGTCTGCTGCTCCTGGGAGCCCTGTTTTCATGAACCCCTGGGCACACTCTCCCTGTTTGCCTCCCTAAGACCCTAAGTTTGTAGAGCTTGGGGCTGAGAATCCTCAGTGAATTTTGCTTACCCTCCGATAGTCACGCCCCCGGTAGCTGGTGCAAGAGACCTCAGTTGTCAGCACTGGTGGGAGCGATAGCCGGGAGTTCCGCGCCGCGGGTCCCGCGCCACTCCTGATTCCCTCCGTCTGGCTATCACACTCATGGGAGAGCTGGGAGGGGCCCTTAAGGTTTCCCCGCTGTGTGGAGAGGGAAGGCTAGGGGATTATACACCTGTAGTTTCAATGAAGTTATCTCCTCCGCCGCATTCTGATGATGTCAGTCCTCTGCCATGGTGGAATCCCATGCAAATGGTGACAGTTCGTTTCCCTTTGCCGGGTGACCAATGCAACGGGTGGGTCCTGACTGTCTCTCCCAAGCCCCGTTTCAATCCACTGCCTATGAAGGCTCGGTTGGTATTAACCTCCGTAGGATTAGAAGGGCTGACCAGTTGTTTCAGTGGGATCGTTTAGTGCTGAGTCACAGTGGTTTGTCTGCGAGACACAGGAGAACAGGAGCTTGAATTCAGCCGATCCAGGCTCGGTGTGTGTTCTGAGAGGCCCAGACTGTTCGCCCCAGATACACGTCAGCTCAGCATTGCCTAGTGATCCTGAGCAAACAGCATTTAGACGGTTTAAGACTCCCTATGCCCGAGCAGCTGAAGAGGTCAGAGACTTGATCTCTCCGCGCCCGCCACCATGTTGGATCTCTAATAGCACCTATTATAAAACATTTATCTTCATAGTTACCAATTCATGGCCAAACACTACAGTGTTTGTTTGTTTGTTTGTTTAACATCCAGATGCTATATTTAGCTCTCATTCATAAAAGAAATCAGGCATTTCTCATGATTTGTTTGCCTCCACTAGGTGGAAGCAGCACTCATGAGTAAATCCAAAGAATACTGAATATTTTGTCAGGGAGCCATCTAACCCTGTGAAACTGAATCTGGACACAGTCCTGGAAACTACCTCATCAGTCTCAGAATACACCAGATACACCCCCAGCTTCCCAGACTCTATAGATAATTCTCATGTGCACCAACCAATCAATTTGTGATGGGCAGACCCATCTACAAACTAGTAAAAGTCTTGTCTTACCTGTTTAAAACAACCACCCTAAATTGTAAAGTACTGCACAGAATTAGAAAGCCGTTGTTTGGTAAACAACAGAGTTCGTTTTTACTAAATAAGAAGTGTTTTCTCATTGATTAAGCCATTGTTTCATTTCAAAAATGTATTTTTAGAAACTTAGTTTAAAATTTTCATGCAATACAAATTTTTAGATTGACCCTGTGTTACGTCTTAACCATAAGCATTCTCTTGCTTTCTAGTAGTTCCTTCTAAATTTCTGCTGACTACATTGCTGCAGTGTAGTTTAACATGTTCCTTTGTCTCTATTTTTATAAAGGCCTTGTTGGATTTAGAGGGTTTATCAGACTCAGATTTTTTACTTACAGGTTCCAGTGGGTTTTGCAAGACTACTTCATGGGTGTTGAGAAGCAGAACGTCTACTTATCTATCCGTCATTATATTAGTAGCTGTAGGCTTCAGTGCTATCATTCCTTCCACATTTATTATCTGGAATACTTCTATTAAAAAAAGAAAACTCCCTCACCTACTACCTGGTTACTTGGAGGTACATTTTCCTATAGAGAAGACAGAAGACAGGATTGATGCTTGGTTCTTTCTCCTTGTTGACCAGTTTTCCAAATAATGAATTGGTTCACATGCGTCCTCCAAAAGTGACCTATTGTTTGTTGTTATTCTTTATGCATCTGAACGAATCAATTTGCACATCTTTAATATGTTGCAATTTATTTCCGTTGTTATATGTTCAAATTGTTCTGCCTTTGGTCAATGGGATCCAAGTGGCTCCTGGAATTTTTTTACCTTACCCTAGTGGCTCTGATAACTTATTTATTTTCTGGTATAATGTGTTGATCCAGATCAGTCCTATTTATCTCTTGCTTCAGGCCTGGACTCAGTCATTTCTCTAAGGAGCTGTGGTTCTTTTTAATGTAAAATAGTTTTAAAGTAGTTAATTTCTAGAACTAATGTTTGTAAATTGAAAATGAATCAATGATTTACTTATACATACTTTAATTGGTTTGTCACTATGATAAAGTCTCATATGTGTTTATATTTTAAAACTCCTTTAACCAACTACACAGTCCTACAACATCTCTAATGCTTAATGGTTCTCTAATATTAATCCATTGCTACCACATACTCTCCCACAGTTCTAAGCTGACAGGGTTCAGCTGAGTCTCTCATGAAGCACTTTACTCATGTCTGGCACCTGGGTTGGGAGACCTGGAACATGTGGACAACATCAGGCATCTCTCTCTCTCCCCGACATACCTTCTCCATGTGGCCAGCTTGAGTGTACAGCAGGAGGTTCTCAGAGTAGTTAGACTTCTTAAATAGAGGCTGGCTGCCCTTAGAGCAATTGATAAGAGAACCAGGTGGGATTTGGAAGGATTCTTATGGCCTACCCATGGAAATCCAAGAACATTACTTCCCTACACTGGTCTAGAAAGTGCCCAAAGCCCAATCATATCCAAGGGGAGAATGAGACTTAATCCAATGGCAGGAGGAGCAAAGAATTTGAGACCATTTTCAAGACACACATTACTATTCTGGGTTAAAGCTAAAAGGCCCATGTTTCACAAAGATTAGGAAACTCCCCTTGGACAGAGATTTTTCCAATACCCACACCAGGAGTATTCTCACTATGCCTTGGTTCCTTGACAGACATAAGGCCATCTTTCCTTACATTCAGGCTTGTAAATGAAGGTGGAGGCAAGTGGGAACTTGCAGAGCAAGTTTTGTGCTCTGTTAAATTGCTCTACTGTCTGTGTTTGAGAACTTCTGATCCAGATGGAGAGGTTTGGGGCCGGACAGAGGTCTGTAGTTACCTCTTCCTCCACATGCATCACATGTACTAACATGGTGATCACACTATTATTACATTCAAATAACCAAATACAATCTTTGTCCAGTTTATTATTATGGCATCCTTTTAATACTTTGTGTATGTCTGTGTGAGAGATTAACATTAGTGTTACATAATTGACATCACACACACACACACACACACACACACACACACACACACACACACCTGCCTAGATATTTGAGTTCTATAATTATTCCTATCTCCCAGATTGATCTTTCTTAATATCCCAAAGGAACAGCATTTCATTATTATGCTTGGTGTTAGCTCACAAAACAATATTCCAGGAGGACCCCTGGTAGTCAAGAAGATGAAACTGAGGCACTACTTTAAATGTTTCTTTGGTCCATAACATGATATTCCCTTCTTCTGGAAAAACACGACCTGGAAAGTTAGGGTACCTATGACCTATGCTAAATAACTGTTAATTAAATAATTTGTATTATATGATTCAGCCATGATAAATATATTTAAATGCATATATTAAATCATTTTTGGAACTATCACCCTTCATATAGGATTGACATGTATGTAGAAGGCTTGAGGGACCTGAGTGACATGATTATGTACTTTCCACTATCTCTGCCTGAAGAGAAGGAAATGAATCTTGAGTACATTCTCCAGCGAGCCACTACGAGATTCTTCCCTGTCTATGAGAAGGTAAGTGACAGACTTATGTTTTGCTTGATGACTTGGATCAAGGAGAAGAAAAATGAACTAAACTAAATGTAAATAAAGAATTTTATTGGTGGATGAAGGATGGCCAAACCCTCTGTAAAAACTCAAAATTCTTCCCTCACTTGCAGTTATAAAACAAATCTGCCTTCCTGCCACTAGGCTTTTCTGAATTTTATTTTATTTTTTAAGGATTTCATGCATAACTTCAGAACCATTTGTGGTTCTGGTGCTGACAGAATTTCAGTTACCTGATTTAATTCTGTAGTAAACTAAAGCTTTAAAACAGGACTTGGGGTGGAAATCAGAGTCCCACACTAATTAAAGAGTTGTTGGGGAGGATAATATTATTTCTAAAATGCACTGGCTACTACTAGGGTTCAGGGAAGTTTATCAAGTTAGCAGAATCCTATGCGACAGTCTAAAACTTTAAAAAATGTTTTCAAAATAACCCTTTGTTTCTTGTGTCTCTAAACTTTTAGCATTTATAAAATTATGTCTGAAAAGCTTGTGCCTTAAGCAAACATCTAGACTGCATCGCTAACACCAGGGTTAGGACCTTCTTTAGTTATCTACACTCTTACCTCTAGGAACACTCATTATAATATTAGTAAGTGTAGGAAAGAATCATTAAAAATGTCACGGTTTTGGTAAAAAAATAAATGATCCAGATGAGTTTTCCAAATCTACTGCCAATGCTGGTTTAGTCCACCCTTTCTGGGCTCAGGAACAATAGTTCTAAAAGAATGACTTAGTACATATATTTAAATGTATTTATCACCATCAAATCATGTAATCAGACTATTTAATTAACACTTAGGTATTTAGCATAGATTACAGGTAGCCTAACTTCCCAAACCACACTTTTTTTCTCTTAATCACATTCTGTGAATTTTCGGTCTCTTTGTTCCAAGTTGTATCAAACTGTAAATATTCTATACCTTGCACTTTCTCTGTATCATTTCCTTCATAAATATATAAGATAATATACTAACTTGTAATCAGCACATAATTTAAGAAAATTTTACCCTATAATTTTATAAATATTGGCAATGAAAGGATGTCTGACACCACTCTTCCTAATGACTGAAGTTTTTGTCATACAGTATCATAAAGTATAGACACTTCTCTCATGGCTGAAGATAGTGACAATGACAATATCACTAACTGCAGTATTAATCATGATGATGTCATTGTCACCTCCACAGAATGATAACTACTGTGCTGTGTATTTGGCATATTTGCCCTTTTAATCTTAGTCCATAAAGAGGTGCAATGATTGTCCCTTTTACAGATGAGGCAACAACAGCTGAAAGTAACTTGCCCAATGTCATACAACTAACAAAGCTGACACTTGCACTCAAGTCTCTAAATTCTGATCACATGTCCATGCACCATAAGATCATAAAGTTGGGGAACTAGCATATACTTTACTATCTAATTTTTCATTTTGTATTCAATCAATTTTAACTCAAAGTGACTCATAAATTACAGTCCTATTACAAGAAAACTCACTTGTCAAAATGAGACTTGTAAAAACTCCCTGAAAACAAAGTCCCCTCCAGAAGCAGCATAACTAAGGAATCTGCTCAGAGGCAGGGCAAACTCAGACCTGGAAAAGCCACCAAGCCAGGTGCTGCACTAAAACCATTCATAGAGGTTCACAGGGTAGGTAGAGGGAGATAAAAGACGACAAAGCTCACGGGAGCAAGCTGTTTCCTGTGGTCAGGTCAGGGGGATTGGAGTTGCTCCACCTCTTTCAGGTGAACTGAAGCTCCAAGAGACGGGGTTGGCTCAAGCTCATACAGCTGCCCAGGGGGCAGAGAACAGATTAGAAACCAGGTCTCTTAACTTCTAGAACACTTTCTAGAAGACTTTTCTAGAAGACTAGATCACTAATTTACATGTGAGGTGTGCCCTTAGTTCTTTACCTTCTTCTCAACTATCATGCAGGCACTAAGAGACCCTGGGAAAGATTTCCTTGTGGGCAGTCAGCTGAGCTGGGCTGCCGCAGTCTAGCTGGGCACAGAATCACGAGCCACTCAAGCAGGAACAAAACTTTATTTTTGAAAATGCCGCCAATACTCCGTACGCGCCCGGCAAGCAAGCTGGTCCACCCACACGGTCGCATCTACCGGAACCGGGCCCAGGACCTCCCCCGGAATTCCCTCCTACTATCCTTCCCCAACCAATGGGAACTCTCCAGAAGTCCCTTAACATGAGTCCCGTAGCAGGCCAAGGTGAACATCAGGAGTCCAATTTCCATATGAATGTAAATCTTAACATAATCATATCATCTCAATGGCTAGCTGGCATCACCTTACAACCAAAAATGCCATGCATCATATTATTTCATATTATTTGGTTGTGGCTCCTAGCACTGGGCTGATATACAGCTCCTTGAAGTCATCTTAATGACTGAAGAGTGCAAACCCTGTGTCCTCTCAGACTTCCCTCTGCTACAGGTAATGCTATCCAGAGTCCCCAAGAACTTCAGAGAGAATGAATATGCATCATTCCTTTTTTTATTGTCATTCACTCAAGAACATTCTAACTTCTTTATGCCAAGGCCTGTACTAGAAATATAAAGATGCCCTCCAGAAACATACCTAGTCAGGGAGACAGACACATAGACAGGTATCTTCTATACAATGTGATAAATTAAAAAATAAAACATGGGAAAGCAGACGAGGGTCACTTGCACCAGCACAGATATTTGAGGCAGGCTTCTTGCAGGGCTGAAGCCTCAGAGTAGAGCCTCAATAAAAGTTGCTTAATTTTCTAGATGAAGTTAGAAGAAAAACTTAAGATAATATCATAGCCAGGTGCAGTGGTGCATGCCTATAATCCCAGCAGCTAGGGAGGCTGAGGCAAGAGGATCACAAGTTCAAAGCCAGCCTCAGTAAAAAGCGAGGTGCTAAGCAACTCAGTGAGACCCTGTCTCTAATAAAATACAAAATAGGGCTGGGAATGTGGCTCAGTGATCAAGTGCCCCTGAGTTCAATCCCTGGATCAAAAAAAAAAAAAAGATAATATCATCCCAGCGTAGACATTACTCAACAACAACCACATAACCATTGGTGAAGCTTCTTCATGTCATGCATTGAACCAAGAATCAAATGCACTTTACCTCAGTTATTTTATTTATCTTTTTAAGAGAGAGAGAGAAACTTTTTAATGTTTATTTTTCAGTTTTCGGTGGACACAACATCTTTTTTTTTTTTTAATGTGGTACTGAGGATCGAACCCAGTGCCCCACGCATGCCAGCGAGTGCATTACCGCTTGAGCCACATCCCCAGCCCCTACCTCAGTTATTTTATTCCATCCTCAAGATAGACAGGAAATGAGACTCAGAGGTTAAATAACTTGCACATACTTGCACATAAATAACTTGGGTTTTGGGACTTATACTCAAACCTCAGTCTGTCTGATTCCATGACCCAAGTTCTAAAGATTTTGCTACATTAGTGGCTTCCTTTATAATCTTTAAAATATTTCAAACATTGCTAGGTAATATGAGGGCTGGGGATGTAGCTCAGTTGGTAGAGTGCTTATCTAGCATATGCAAGGCTCTGGGTTTAATCCCTAGCACCAAATTCACACACACAAAAATTAAGATATTTGTAACATGAGTTAATGACAATTCTGCAGCCTCAATTTTCCACTTCATATTACTTTATAACCATGTTTTACTATTGTTATTTAGTCTACCTCACTTGTACACAATGTTATCTGTTGAATGTTTTTTGAAATTTCCAATACATAATATTCTATTTATTGTGCTTAATGAAAATCACAAACAACTTAAATGTGCAATACCTGAAAAAATATCTACATAAATGAGATACATCAGCTAGATAGAATTTTGTGCAGCTACTTAAAATGATGTTTTCAAAGATCATGTAAGAACATGAAAAATGTTTATGGCATAGGAAAACTGAGGACTTCTCCTTACAAATCAGCAGAATTTTACTTTGTTTATTGTACTATATTCTTCTCTCATGGATTTTGACATTTTATATTTTAGGAAATCAAGGTCAGAATCAGCCACATCCCCACAATTTACAAATTTCTCCAGCCTGGAAGCCAGAGAAAGCCTCCACTGGATGAAGAATCCATTAAGAAAGTGAAGAAAATATTCAAATTTGAAAATGGCATGTTTCTCAAAAACATGAGCACTTTAGAAGCTGAGTATTAACAATTCAAGAAGTTGAATTCAAGAGGTTCAGGACATACTGCACACTTCATTTATAGGAAGGCCCAGTAAAATATTCTAAAGATATGTTAATAAAGAAACAAAAGTAATAAATGCATAAGGAAATAAAGTCCCTAAAACTTGCCTGCAAATTAGAAAACTCCTTTTCTATTTTTCCTAAATATCCTGACACCACTTAGAATGATCCAAATATGAATTCTTTAAAAAAAAATAATAAAGAATTCTTCTGGATTTTCCATGTGCAAAGGGTGAAATCATAAGTAAGCAAACAGATATCAAGGATTTCTTTAAAAACCAAAAACCAAACGGCAAGAAGGGCATGTATCACCATCATTCACTTCTACCATCTTTTGGGAACAGTCCAGGACTCTGTACAGCTTCAATTAGTTCCTAAAACTTTGTCACTTGAGTATGTCACAGGTATTGCATATACTTCTATGATCAATTTCTATATCACTGTCATAATCAAAGGCTGAGTAGAAGCTGTTGTCAGTCTGAACCTGCAGGCTCTTCCCTTCATCTCTGACAGGTGACAAATAAGGAGAGTAGCTCAGTTATGACAGTATGTTCCAGCCTTGCTTGTGGTTAATAATTTCTTTGGCATCATTAGGATTGATGGGATTTTTTTTGGGGGGGGGTTCTTTTTAAAAGTATATCAAGGACTTTGTTTAAGTTTCCTTTGGGGTTCAACCAATAGGGTTTGGGTTTTTTCCCTCTTAATTGAATTCCTTGTCACTATCAGCTGGCAAATGAAACCAACCTAGCACAACCAGATCTATTCTGCTGCTAAGGGCTGAAGACTCTGCACTCCCTCGCTTAAACAAAGGGTATGGGCTGGGGATGTGGCTCAAGCGGTAGCGCGCTCGCCTGGCATGCGTGCGGCCCGGGTTCGATCCTCAGCACCACATACCAACAAAGATGTTGTGTCCGCCGAGAACTAAAAAATAAATATTAAAAAAATTCTCTCTCTCTCTCTCTCTCTCCCTCCTCTCTCACTCTCTCTTTAAAAAAAAAAAAAAAAAAAAGGGTATGGAAACAGATAGGACTAAAATCACAGGCTTTTAGACCTCTGAGGGGTCTTGTTGACCATTAAGTTAAAGTCTTCCTTGAGGAAGAGGAATTGAGTCCAGAGACAGGGAGTAACCTCCCAAGAACACACTAGTCAGCGGCAGATGCCTTGGACATTATAAGTTCTAACTATGCCCAAATTTGAAGTGGTGATTTGAGGGGAGAAAAATACAACAACAAAACTTTTTAAAACATTTTTATTATTTTATTTGAATACTGATATATTCTGTTAGAGTATATCTAGAATGGAATTCTTTTAAAAGAAAAATAACACTGGCAGCAATTAAATGCAATTAAAATGGAAAAAAATAAAATTTCTGATATAGCACAAGTAACAAACATCTAAGTTAGTATTTTGTGAAGTCTACTTAGGAAATTCCTTTATTGGATAAGTTGTAGTTTAATTTAAACTTCCTTGAGTCATCAGTATTTGGAACTATCAAAAACAATATTACAAATATAAAAATAGCTACAGCAAGTGAAAGAGCGTATCGGGATTCACTAAACACCTTTAATGAAAACAGCGCTTAACAAATAGAAACAGTTTAAATTTTTACTGTTTAAAAAAAAAAAAAACTACCTTAAACTTTTATTCATCTTAGAGGAGACAGTATAACTTTTGCTTCTGACATAAAATAAGAGACTTAACATTCTATATTGAAATTTTTCTTTTAAGTACAAAGAATACTCTGCCCATTACAGTAGAATGACAGGAATTTAGTTTTCGGTTCTTCTGGATGCTCACAGCAACAGTAAGACAAGTCTCAGGATCATCATGAGGCTGAATTAAAATAAGATAGAGGCAAAGGGAGGTCATTCTTACCTGGCATAAGATAGAAAGGATCACACGCTATATGCAGGCATGTTACTAAGCCTTGGCTTCCAGGACTCTCTCCCTGCTCCACTCCTTGGAACACGCGAACACATCATCTGTGTGTTCTAACTTCTCAGACAGGAAATAAAAATGTTCACTGAATGAATGAGAAAAATAAGAACTTGCTGTTCCAAAGCTTGGGATGTGGGACCGTGAAAGAAAGGTCTAGGAAAAACAAAAACCTTCAACAGCTAGTCAAGTAAAGCCACTTAGAAAAATAATCAAGGAGATGGCCATTAACTGGGTCTTGTCCTCTTGACAGCAAACCCTACTTCTGATTCTAACACAGAGCATCCTTTTTAGAGCAGGATTATAACTGAAAAGCAGTCCTTTAATAATCAAATTTCCCCCCTCCTTAGAAACATAACATCTAGCTACTCTAGAAAATTCTATACAAGAGTGGAAAAAAAGAACATGGAAGTTATTCATTATGCTATTATTACCCACAGAAAAAACACTATTAACAGTCTGAGGTGTTTCCTTCTTATCTTCTTTGTTTACATACAGACATTTTAAAACAATAGGTTCCGCATTATGCTCCGTGGATTTTGATTTTATTTTTATACCTTATTATGTCATCAAGATTTTCTAATGCTATTAAACAGGTTTTGAAAACATGATGTACAAATGCCTACTCAATATTCCATAACGTGGGCAAAATATTTATTGGAATATTTCCTTACTGGTGAATTTCTAGGCAGTTCCTAATTTTTCAGTTTAACATGTTTTCCATTAGAAATAAAGTCTCAATGAAGGCTCAATCTTTGTGTACATCTCACTTCTTTCTTTTTTTTTTTTTTTTAAAGAGAGAATGAGTGAGAGAGAGAGAGAGAGAGAGAGAGAGAGAGAGAGAGAGAGAATTTTTTTAATATTTATTTTTTAGTTCTAGGCAGACACAACATCTTTGTTGGTATGTGGTGCTGAGGATCGAACCCGGGCCGCACGCATGCCAGGCGAGCGTGGTACCGCCTGAGCCACATTCCCAGCCCCAACATCTCACTTCTTTTAAATAAATTCCAAACAGTGAAAATACATATCAAAGGGAACTGACTTACTGATGGATTTTAACACTTAAAAGTCAGCTAGGAAGAATGAAAAAACATATTATCTCTAAATTTTTATTTGGTAACATGCTTAATCTCATGGATAAAATTACCAGATCAAATTGACAAAAACTGGAGACCCCCTACCTATCTTTTTAAAAAATACTAAAATTTATCTCCCTTCAAAAAACTCAAAATAATTACACGAGATTATCACTGTCTAACTCTCTAAAACAGACGTAAATGAAGAAATTTACTGCTTTAGGTGGATGAATCTTGTGGGGAAATAAGGCTGAATTTAGCTCTGAATTATGAAAAAGGTAACTGTGTACATGTGATCAGATAACAGTGACACTAATTGTTTCTGGGAAGAATGACTATGAACACATCAGTGCCAAAGACTGACTGAATCCACTATGGTTTATGGTTTTTACAATCATGCTTATTATAATAGAAACTATTTTCACCTTTCAAATTAAAATTGACTTTTGAACAAAAATCAGCCCTTCAAAATGATGGCAGAGGAAAGTATAAATCTCAATAGTTCTTACCTTAAACCTGCAACCAGCCCAGCAGGCATTATTTTCTTAGAACGCTTAAATCTCACACCCATTATTGTGGCCAGGAAGAAAGCTGTAACTGAAAACCAAAATCAATCCATGAACCAGAGTATCAAACATGTTATCAGTGCTTGCTTGCAGAAAAATAAATAAATAAATAAACAGGAAAATAGGATATTGTTTCAAAGCTTTCCATACAATAACTATTATGTACAGGCACTGAGTTGCTATTTCTTGAAAAAATAAAGGGCTCTGTTAAAATGCTTTATTAATCAGTCTATCAAAATTTTTGAGTAAACAAACATATTAAGGTCCATTCCTGAAATATCTTCCAAAGATTCTTTTTCTACCTAAATTTATCTTCATAGGACACTCCTCAAAGGCAAGAACTACACAAGGTTCCCACAGGGAGTCACTCAATAAATGCTGGTTAACTTAGTAAGGAAAATAATACAAGTGTTTCTTTTAAAAGATCTGATTATAAACTAATACTAGAAGGCAAACTGTTTTCTTGATAGCATTCTATTTTGGGAGATTAAATGGCTGGAGACTAAGTAACAACTTTTTTTTTTTTTTTTAAAGTGAGAGAGGAGAGAGAGAGAGAGAGAGAGAGAGAGAGAGAGAGAGAGAGAGAGAATTTTTTAATATTTATTTTTTAGTTCTCGGCGGACACAACATCTTTGTTGGTATGTGGTGCTGAGGATCGAACCCGGGCCGCACGCATGCCAGGCGAGCGCGCTACCGCTTGAGCCACATCCCCATCCCCTAAGTAACAACTTTATATTCAGAAGCATCAGGTCAGGAGCTGAACCCACAGAAGAGAGTGATGTTTCTGTGTGAGACTTCAGGGTGTCACTATTACAACTTAAAAACAGTTTCAAAGCTGTTGACATAAAATTGAAATATGTATTCATATAAAATACATATTGATGCAAAATATGATTGATAGCAAACATAGGAACTATTTGTTATGGTTTGGATGTGAGGTAATCCCCAAATGTTCAGAGGATAAATGATTGAATTGTGAGTCTCTTAACCCAATCATAATTTAATTCCCTGATAGGGATTAACTGAGTGGTAACTGAAGGGGTAGGGCGTGGTCTCAGAAGGTGGAAATTGGGGCGTAATTTTGGGGGTTTATATTTGTATCTGGCAAGTGGAGTCTCTCTTTCTCTGTTTCATGATCATCATACGAGCTGCCTCCCTCTGCCACACTCTTCTGTCATGATATCCTGCTTAACCTCGAGCCCCCAGAAATGGAACCAACCTTCTATGGACTAAGACCTCTGAAACTGTGAGCCCTCTAACAAACGTTTCCTCCCATACAATTTTACTGGTTTGGTCTTTTAGTCACAGCAGTGAAAAAGCTGACTAAAACCCTACTTAAGTATACATGAATAAAAGGCTCAACATATCTATACCCTGCTGAATAGGTTCAGCTCTGAAACAATCTTCATTATTAGAAATATCCCTACTCTTGTATTTAAAATAAGGGAAGAAAAACACACCTAATCTCTTTCTCTTCCTCAAATATAAACAAAATAAAATTTTGTTTTTATTTATATTTTCCTCCATATCTCACCATGGCATTTTGAATAAATCAAATAAAGACAATTTTCTTGGTGTAGTTTTCTAAACCTTTGCTGTATTTCTCTTTCCAGCTAGACAAAAAAAAAAGCCAAATACTCTGAGGGCTTAAACATATAGGTTTCCATTTTTTCTGTGGACACTCTCTCACTAAAGCCCACAAAGGAAGAAGCTAAGAATGGGTCAGTCTTGCTTTCTCAAGGCAGGACATAATCTAAAAGCTGTTTGTGGATTAAATAAAATAGGTTGTCTCTTTTTAGATATTTTCACAGCAATATAACAACCATGTTTAATTTATACATAGGAGAATTAGCAGAAAATCTAGAAATGGTTCCTTGCTTTTTCTAATTTCATTTTTCTTATAACAAGTTTTAGAGAAATTTGAGTTGGAAGGCATTGTGGCAGTACCATTTTTTATCAGAAAGGAACAAGGGTTGTGTTCAGTCTCCACCCAAGTGCATGGCCACTCAACATTTGACAACATATTTTCTAGTCAACCTGGTACAGGGTATCAAGAAGGCCGCTCCAAGATCTCATGGTCTGTAACTGGGGTGGGGGGGGGGAGTGCCTTACTTACATAGTGATATTTTAACATCTCGTTTGTCCATGGAGACACGGTAAGCTCCATAGCCCGCCAAAAATCCAACAAAAAGACCAGCAATCAAAGATGGAACACCACCTAGGGAGAAAAGTATGGACTCACAAAGAGAATCTCAAAGTGAAAGGAATTCATTCATCAATCAAGTGCAACACAGGCACCTTTGAACATATTCCTACTAGAGCATCGTGACAGAGCCAAATTAAGTACAGGTCTCTTCAGGGACGGTTTCTAAGAAACAACTGTTTGATGTTGAACCCCAAAACATAAGGCAGAGGAACTCTAAACACAGGGCAATGCAGGAGTCAGGTGTCACTGGGAGGAATTTAAAAAAAAGCTTGTATTGTTGTATTGTAGTAGTTGTGCTGACTTGATTGTATGATCTTGGGCAATCAGTTCACTTTTATGAACTCTTTCCTCCCGGCTTTTTCCCTTGGATCTACATTTTTACTATGAAATTGTGATGATGGAAAATGAGGCCCAAAGATATTTTTAGCTCACAGAGGTAAAGACAGAAGGTCTGTGCAAGCCAAGCAATGGTTTTTTCCTGAATAATTAACAAATCATCAAGCCCTAAGGCGCCAGAGGAGACTATACCAAGAAAGTCGAAGATACAGGGCACTGACCCAACAAGCCAGTCCCCAGCCATCCACCCAGCCCAGGACACCATGATAAACACTGAGCACTTCTGTGCACTAGACAGGGAGCTATATGCTGGTGACACTGTGACCAAGGGTGACACTGTGATCAAAGCACATACAATCCTTGCTTCACAGAACTTGTTTTCATTTAGAATCTACTGGATTAGAATCCATGAGGGTAAGACTGGTATTTTTATTTTTTTAAATATTCACAGGGAATTCAGATATGTAGCCAGGCATAAGAACCACTGCAGGAAATGCAAACATAAGCATACGTGCTTGTGCATGAGCGTGCACACGCATGTGTGTGCGCGCACACACACACACACACACACACACATAAATTCTTCACATCCCTAAAAAAGGCAAGCAAAAACATTTAAGCCTAGCACAGCGGTGCACACCTCTAATCCCAACGACTTGGAAGGATGAGTGGTTAAGTGCCCCTGGGTTCAATCACTGGTAGCATAAAAAAAATACTGTTTAGTTGTTCTTTTCTGTTATATAAGTTTTTAGATATGTCTTTGACAAGAAAAATTGTTTCTTCAGTAACAATCCTATCAGGGTTTTACACTGAGTCCTCTTTGAAGTAGATCATAAAATATCAGCCCTTAAGAAATTATTTGCAGGTATTACTTTGTGGCATCATTGTTTGTCCTTCAAAAAATATCTACAATACACATACTCAGAGAAAAACAACAAACAAAAATGTAAGGTGAACTACAATCTGTAAGGAATCTTAGAAGGGAATCTATTCTAATCTGCCAGTTGCTCTGCTATGAGACAGAACTGTTCTTCTGCCTGTTGCTTCTGAGATACCTCTAAGGAAGTTCCTAACTTCTAACTATGTACACCTGTTTTTTTCACTCAAATTCAAATTTACCCATGTCACAGATGTAATGCCCTTTGAAATACCACTTTATTTTTAAAAGCTCATTAAAAATAGAAGAAACAAACATGTGACACCATGACTACACATGCATCTACTTGGAACAAAGTAAAGTATAAAATCTTGACCTTTTACTTTTCTCCATAAAAACCCTTTAAGTAATCAACTAGGCTCTTCTCCCTCTTTTAGATACAGATGAAGCAGTGGCTTTGGGTATTTTACCTTGGTATTTAACAAATCTCTTCCTTTGCAACACATACCAATAAAGCTCAGTTTTTGACATAATTATGTAAAACACTAAAAGCCTTATTTAATAATAAGCGAGCTCTGAGGAAGGTTAAATCAATTAACTATGCAATTCATAATGGCAGGTGAAATTAGACTTTTATGCTGGAGAAACTCCACGTTGGAATGCTCTGTCATGCTCAGTCCCATGTAAACCCCTTCCCTCCATGAATCCCTTCCATGACATGCTGGTCCTCACCTCCTTCTAAGATATCATTAACTTCTTGTCCTACTTACAGACCCTCAGATGATCCTAGCACATTCAGCAACTCCCCAGTAAGTTCCTTTGATGAAAATTCTATGTTTTGGCTTACCTCTCCGCTTATATCCTAAAATGCTTCCAAACGTCACAAGGGCTGCATAACCAAAACCAATCAGGTCCATTGGTGAGGCCGCAATTCTAAAGAAAGGAGGAAGGAACAAATGATACAAAATAAAGAGTCTGGGGGAACAAATAAATAGTAAAATGAAAGGCACCCCACAGAATCATAAAAATTAATTTCTATAGTCCTCTAAAGAAAGGGTCAAGGCCACTCCCAACACCACTGTCCTGCTATCCTCATTCTCGGGCATGGCGGGGGGGGGGGGGAGCACCTCAGGTTAACTCTCCTCTTTCTGTCTTCAAGCTGCACCCTCAGCTATTTAGGTCCTTCTACTTCTCAAATAAGGCTTCTGCTCTGCCATCTGGGTCTCCTCGCTGGATGGAAACACTACAATCTACACTTCCTACTTCCATTTCTATAACATCCTCCCTCTCCTCCACCTACAGGACCCCAACCAGCTTCTGCACCTTCTCTTCGCCTCTGCCCTTAACTCACCCAGATCCCCTTAATCACTCTAGCTTCTTCTTCCTCTAAATGACTTCTAAAACTCCATCATATAATTCTTCCATATTTTGCAGACATTCATCCTTCCATGCTCCCCATACTGTAGAACAGAAAAGGAAGACACCCATGCATATAGCTCATGGGTGTCTGCTTGGAGACTGAGCCAGAGTTTCACTTTAAACATATGCTCTGTCACTAGACAGTTCTGGGGAGGCAGAGACATCCACACCAGAGTGACGACAAATCAGTAAAAAATATAAATGAAAGTGAAGGGCTGGCACAAAGTTAACTGCATGACAGTGACATCTTATCCTGCATCACAGCAACAGTCAAAGCATATCTCGGGGTGAGAAGGTGAGAAGATCCCTGTGGACACTGCCCTATTTTTTTTTTTTTTTTTTTGGTAGTGGGAATTGAACCCCAAGGGTTCTTAACCACTGAGTCCCATCCCCAGCTCCTTTTTTTATTTTTTGAGAAAGGGTCTCCCTAATTTGCTTAGGGCCTCACTAAGTTGCCGAGGCTGGCCCCAAACTTGTGATCCTCCTGCCTCAGTCTCCCAAGTCTCTGGGAATACAGGTATGCACACTGGTGCCCAGCTTCTACATTCTTTAAGATGTAGTAGAAAGTGCGCTAGCCACAGGCTAGAGATGTGGTTCTGGTCACTTGCTGGCGGTCAGTCCTAAAACCATGCTCTTTCCTTCTTCCAAGTCCTCCCAGTAAGAGAAACAAATGAGAGGAGCTCTGAAGTTCTTCTGCTTTTTGAATTCTAAGAATCCTGGTGGCGCTTTTATATCTCAATTTTCTTATATCTACATTTCTTCCACAGGGAAAATAGTTACCTTTGTAAACAGGAGAATGGTATATGGGATTTCTTATATATTTTTTTCAATTTTCTCACTGCTCATCATTTAAGTTAACCAGTCTTTTATTCCCTATACTGACAATAAACTGAATCAGAAGAATGGAAAAGAAGTGTTGCACTTCTTAGAAGATGATACACAATCAATTAATGAATATATGAAAAAATATTCTTAATCTTTAGCAATTAGAGAAATGCAAATCAAAACTACTCTAAGATTCCATCTCACTCCAGTCAGAATGGCAGCTATTATGAAGACAAACAACAATAAGTGTTGGTGAGGATGTGGGGAAAAGGCACACTCATACATTGCTGGTGGGACTGCAGCCAATATGGAAAGTAGTATGGAGATTCCTTGGAAAACTGGGAATGGAGCCACCATTTAATCCAGACATCCTTCTCCTCAGTCTATATCCAAAGAACTTAAATACAGCATACTACAGGGACACAGCCACATCAATGTTTATAGCAGCACAACTCACAATAGCTAAACTATGGAACTAACCTTGATGCCCTTTAATAGATGAATGGATAAAAAATGTGGCATATATACACAATAGAATATTACTCAGCAATAAAACAGAATAAAATCATGGCACTTGCAGGTAAATGGATGGAGTTAAAGAAGATAATGCTAAGTGAAGTTAGCCTATCCCAAAAAAAACAAATGCCAAATGTTTTCTTTGATATAAGGAGGCTGATTCACAATGGGATGAGGAGAGGGAGCATGGGAGGAATAGAGGAACTCTAGATAGGGCAGAGGGGTGGGAGGGGAAGGGAGAGGGCAGGGGATTAACAAGGATGTTGGAATGTGATTATTATTATTATCCAAAGAATATGTATGAAGACACGAATTGGTGTGAACATACTTTGTTACAACCAGAGATAAGAAAAAATGTGCTCTATATGTGTAATAAGAATTGTAATGTGTTCTGCTATCATACATAAATAACAAAAAGAAAAACAAAAAAAGAAAAAAGAATTGTTGCACTTATCAAAGAGCCAATCAAAATTACTATGAGGGAGGGTCTGCCAGAGGGACACAGAAGCAAATGATGGCACTAAAAAAGCCCTCAACACCTACAAAAAGACCCTCATCTGTGCCCAGGAGGTGGTGCAGTAGGATGTGACAGGTAGGAAGGCCCTGGGTTCAAAATCCTTTGTTGACTGAATGATGGTTAAACTAGTAATAATAATACTGAGGTTAACAATGTTTGTGAGCGATTACCATGTAATTGCACCATCCTGAGGTCTCAGATGTATCATCTCATGTAATCACCACCACAACCCTATGGTTGAATGTTACATTATTATCCCCATTTTCCAGATGAGGAAACTAAGTGAGGCACAGAAAAGGCAAGCAATCCCAGAAGGTCACAGAGCAGAGCCAAGATTTCACATTCAAGTAAGTCTCACTTCTAACCACTATGCAACACCACCTCTGAGAACTAAATTAGCTGGCTGAGCATGCAAACAAAGCTGATGTGCTTCAGAATTTTTGATTATGGATCAATCTCCTGCTTGGCCTCCTATCTTAAAGACATGGTCTTGGTCCTTCAGGACCCACAGAATAGCACAGCAAGGGGAGGGAGATGCTAAGTGATCCTTAAGGGGCAGGCATCTGACATGGGGAGAAGGATGCCTACAGGTTGCAGGGTATTCGCTGGTACCCTGGGGAGATCAGGATGAAGCTGAGGAAAGAGGGATCCAGGCAGAAGAAGGAAAATGTGCGAAAGTTTCCTGATGTAAAAAAGCATGACAAAGATCTCAAAATAAAAGGAAGTGCATAGGGGCTGTGAAAAGAGAGGGCCTGGTGAGAAACAGGACTCTCAAGTAAGCCCTGCAGAGGGAATTTGGCTTCTGTCCTAAGGATAGTGAGAGATGAATGAAGTGAGCCTCACAACCAGATTTAAACACCAGCAACAGCATCCTGGCTGTGATAGTGAAAGATGAATTAAAGTGAGGCTGGGAGATGGTTGCAGTAAACTAAGCAAGAACTTAGTTGACAATGGTAACCTGGCCTAAAGAAATGACAAAAAGGTAGAGGGAGACAGATGAACTTAAGACAGGTGAAGAAGGTAGAATCAAGAGGCCTGGGTATGGGGAGGGAGAGGCAGGGATGAGTCAGGATGACTCAGCCTCTAGGTCTCTGGCTTAAACCATCAGGAGAAGTAGGGGTAGAGGGCCTTAATGATTCCCTGAGACACAGAATGCTGGAGCGGCAGCAGATATAAGGTGGGGAGGAGGGAGGTAGCCAAGAATAATGTGACCTGTTTTTATATTCTGTCTGAGTCAGGAAAATACCTTTAGTTCAGATCTGAAGCTTATGAGAGATCATTCATCATCAGGTAGTAATTGGAGGATTTACTTTTCTCCTAAAGCCAAGCAAGCAATGAAAGGCTCCATCCCCCAGGAGTTCCTATGACTCTCTCTTGGGGACACATTCCCTTTTACCTGTTGTAGAATTCCTTAGGTTGGGATCCTTTCTCCTCTTTCCATTCCCTCCCTCCCTAGCCCACACACCCTCGTGCAGGCTCAGGGAGCCAGTATTCTCTTCTCACCTTGAGGACAAACCCAGATTCACTTCTTTGTTCTGACAGCACCAAGCACACTGCCCTGCACAAGGTAGGTACTAAGTAAAGAATGAATTAATGGGACATAAACAGCTTCTACCTGAGGATAACCTGTAGTTCATCTGTTCCCTACCCCCACCTCTAGCTATATTGCCAAGAATCAAACTGAGTGAACTGTTATTCGAAAGAGGCAAAATAAATATTCCTAATCCTACGAAATGTTGTTATTACAGAGAAAATCTGTACAAACAATAAGCACCCCTCTTGCTCCTCTGCCATGGCAGGGCCACGTGGCCAGGCCAGAAGCACACATTAAAGCCAGAGGCTGTGTTAACCTGAAAAAGATGAGGTGTGGGCAGGGCAGCCCATCACACCCTCACATGCTCCTGTCCAAAAGTAGATCCTCAAGACTTATAAAAAGCCAGAAAGCATCTTGGGTGCAATGCAGCAAAATGGTTTACTGCACTGCGAACAGAACCAGGTGACAAGGCCATGCCTTGCTCCCAGCGCCAAGTCCTCCAAAATTTGGAAAACTAAGAGATCTTCTGTAAACTAATATACAAAGCATTTTCACATGCTAAGAATATAACAATTATCTATCCTTGTGCTCCTTGGACTTGACATTTTCGAGTGAAATCTGGGTGGTGCTGGGAAGGTTAAAATCCTATCAAGCGATTTTGCAATAGACCATGAATTCATCCCACCACCTTAACCAACAGCTCAGCTCCAGAAGGGTAGAAGGCAGTATGGGTGGAAGATTTAGGGCCGCAGGAAGGCAGTAATTCAGAAAATTCCCAGAAGGAGTTAAAAAAAGAAATCGCTGAGAGGGCAGACTCCACCCTTTGCACAATCCTCCCAAAGTCCCTCCCCACCCCATCCCAGGTCCTCTGCATCCTTGTTTGCTGTAGGGATTGGAAAGGTCGAGGAGCGCTCAGCAAAGGCCCTTTTATTTCTGTGCCTTTATAAGAAAATCCAGGGCAGGTAAATTTCGACTGTGGGATGCACAGTAGAGCTGCAGCCTGAACCCTCCCCGTGAGATAAGGAGGGGACCGGACGCTGGCGAGAGCCATACCTGGAGTCCGGAAGCGGTCTCCACACCAGCACCTTTCTACCCGCGAACTGCCTTCACGCGGAGCCGAGCAGCTCGTTCCGGGCACCGTCTTCCCTGCTGCGCGCACGCGCTGCGTCCCGCCCTCTCTCGACTGAACCCGGTGCAGCCCAGCCCCGGAGCGCCGGTTACACCGCAGGCGCCCGGTCCCGCCTTATTTGCTACTATGTGGTGCTTCATCCCAGGTCAGGAAGCTCCGGCTGAAGCACGCTGTTTCCTGCGGGACTGGCAGGCACTCGCAGGGAGCTTGTCTGGATGCAGGAAAGATCCCAGAAGGTGAGACAGAGTAACAGAGGTGGTCATTCATCATTCATCATTTAAGGGACGTTTGTGGGACCTTTAGCAAACCCAAGGGTTTTACGCACTAGCAAGCAGATTGCCCCCATTTTCAGTGGAAGAATCTAAAGTTCAAGAGGCGAAGTGATTAAGATGTCTAAAGTCAGAACCCAAATTTTATTTCATTACATCATCTATGGGGTCATAAAATGTGTTTGGGAGATCAAGATTCTGGTTTAACACTTCAGGCCCGAAATGGCTGGGTTTAAATATCTAGGAGGACTAGTAAGAATCCCAGAGCTGGAAAGCACTTTAAAACTTTTCTAGTCCAGGATAATCCGTTCCCAGGAATAAACCTTAAATTCATTTGAAATTGTGCTTCCCAATGAACACTCATATCTCACTCCAATTCAGCCTTCTCAGCTGGATGTAGTAACTCCAACCCTCTTATCCGCAGTCCTTAAGGGATTTGAAGAAGCTTTTCCTTTAGGAGCCCAAGCAGCTCTAGGATTCTGTTGGGCTGGACTAACAGCAAAATTTCAGGAAGGAAAGAAAGAAGGGAAGCTAATATACATATTAAATCTTGTGAAATTTACTGAATCTATTCCTTGCACGTGAAAGTATTTCAGGGAAGTAATGCGACAGTATTTAACTCAAGAGAAGTCTGTTGGTCCTAGGGAGTTAATAGGATCCCTGGAGATTCGTGGGAGAGTTGATGGCAAGACACTGGAGTGTGGAGGAAGTGGTATTCTCAAGTTTGACTTTGAGTTCTCCCAGCTGTCCTTTCCATTGCCTTCTATGCCCATCCTTATCTCAGCCATCTCCCCCACTCCTCAGACTCCCTTTCTCTTTCAACACTTTCTCTTTTCAGAATAAAAATAAAATCCTCCCCAGGCCCCTTGGCCCTCTCCTATAATCCCAGCTACTCAGGAGGCTGAGACAGGAAGATCACAGGTGGGAGCCCAGCCTGGCAATTTAGCAAGACCCTGTCTCAAAATTTAAAAAAAAAAAAAAGGTTAGGGGTGTAGCTAGGTGATATATCATCCCTGGGTTAAACCCCAGTACCCCAAAAATAAATACATAATTGCTTTTTAAAAATAAGTAAAGCCCTCTTGGAATGCCTCATTATTCCAACAATGTGATCTAGATAAGTGCATCACTTAAAATGGATACACTGTAGAAAGTATGATCGGTGATGAGATGTGACAAAATCAGCTCTACACAGTAAGGGGCCAATACATCTGTTATCAAAATTCCCATTGTTCACCCACAGGATTTTTTAATTGCAACCCTTCTGAATCAGAAAATGTAACTTTACTCAGTTTTTTAGAGCAATCAAGGAGCAATACAATTATGCATGTCTGTTTGTGTGATATGCCCAAGCTAATTCAGCAGCTGTTAATTTTGAACATTGATGTCTTTCTGGAAAACAAAAGTATTTTTAATTGGCTTAGAAATATTTGCCTTTCTCATTCTTGACTTGTGAGATTCAATCTCCGTATGAGCTTTCACATCTCCTTCTTCCCCCATGCCTGATTCCAAATTATTTTCTGCATAACATGCAGCATGCTCTGTTTTGGTTAATTAACTCCCTAATACAGTGAAATGTTTCTTTCCATCTATTATTAAAATATCACAGATTTTTAGCCTTCTATTTCTGTGATGGGGGTCCTACTTGTGTTGGTTATTATATTTTTTTCATTTTCATTATCTGATCTCTTAGAAAACATGGTCAAATGTTCAATAATGATTTCTTAAAAATCAGAACACAGCAGTTCATCCACAAGCAAAGTGAAAGATGGACTGTCAATTTTAATGGTTACAATATGTTCAATCACATTACTCTGAGTAATTCAATAATGGGTAGAAAACCATTATGAACTGCAAACCACAGTTGTCCTTCTGAGAAAGGAGAAACTGATTTTAATTCTCATTGGCATTTCTAACATTAACACCAGCAGACTCTCATTCCAATTCTCATTGGCATTTCTTAGGAGCATTGCCCAGGAGTTACTACCTTCACTTTGAGTCACAAGATTCTACCACAGGTACATAAAATATTTCATCCCTTCCAAAGACACCATACTCTACCCAAGTCTGTCCTCCCAATATTCTCTAAGCCTGAAATCCAGTTTACCCAACACACATAAATCTGTACTCACTCCCTTGGAGTTTGTTAACTGTGAGCCTTCTTCCTGCCATGAAAGTCCTGTTCTAAGGCTTGTTTCCTCCAGGAGTGAAGCAGCAGAGATTAAAACAGTTGCCTGGATCTGGACTGCTAGGGTTGGCATTCTGGTTGTTCCACCCCATACTCTCTGTGTGATCTCTTCTACTTACTTACACTAAATATCTACTATCTCCTTCCTGGGCCACTCCAATCCATATATCTCTCACTCCCTCATTTAATCTGTACAGGAACAAGTGCTTGAACTCTGCACCCACCCCTCCATGTACTTGGCCACATGTAGCTCAGTCCAACTAAACATGATCCAGAAATATTCCCTTAGAATCATATCCCATATACAGGGGCCCTTGATGGAGTACCCAATTTACCTTCTCCACCCTGGCTTCATCTTTAGCCCCAGCCCTCTTGATTTCTAGTGTTGGGATCCATTTTTACAATAGTCAACAATCTCTCCAAATTTGGCAAAATAGTCTTTGGGGGTACTTTCTGCTTGTATCCCAGTTTAGCTCATCAGTGAACAATTTTCTGAAATGGTAGTGTAATAGTCATGGGAACAAGTTTTACAAGGAAGCAGTGAGCTTAGAAATTAGATGGAGTTTATGAAGAGGGAAAGATTACAAGCAGAGCCACTATCCAAAACAAGGTCTACACCAAGTGATACATTCTACATCAAAGATGTTCACAGATCTGCACTATCCTCTTCCTGAGATCTCAATTCCTTGACAGAAACAAAGCTGAACAAGACCTCAGCATCCCCAGGCTTTGGCGAGGGAAAGCAACATTACCCTGCCTTGGCATCATCCCTGGGCACTGCTCACAATGGAAAATTAATTTGTCTAAAATCCATCTTATAAAAGGCTCACCTCGCCACATTTCTTTCCCTTTCTTCCTTGGCGCCCAGACATCGCATTCAAAGAACTCTACCTTCCCAGGGCGGAGACCTCAGTCTGACAATGACTTGGTACCCAGGAGGAAGGAAAGAAGGGAGGACGGAGGGAAGGCTAGGGAAAGGAATGGGGGCCTTTGAGGACCCAGACCCGGGCCCAGGTGGGCCCAGAGCGAGCAAACACGCCCCTCTAGTCGCGCATCTTCTTTCCTGGGTGACTCCAGGACTGCGCCAAAGTCCACCAACAACTGTCACAACTCCACAGCACCTGCCCCGTGTCCTCCGGGCTCCTGCCGCCTTCCTCCAGGTTGGCCGTTCTGGTCCGTGTCCAGGGTGTCCTGGTCCTGGCCGGGGACTGCCTTCGGGGTGGCTTGATGTGGCTGCTTGCTGTCCTGCTGCTTGCTTTCATCTGCCTGTGACATAGTGGGTGGCCGGGGCGGCTCTTCTCGCGGCAGTGTACGCTGCGGAGCGGATTCCTCACCGCGCCTGGTCGGGGCCAGCTCGGTTATAAGACCCTATTCGGGGGCCGGGCTCACGTCACCCAAAGCGCATTCTCACTGGTTAATTCTGCCTGACAATCAGCCGTGCACCAGGGTTTCATTGGCTGCAACAACGTGCTCTCCATGTGGATTTGTCCTCCGGTTACTTAATACACAGCCCAGCCTGGACCCTGCGGAGGATCCCCGAGATCGGCAGGAGGACCCCCTGTCCATGCCCAAGGTCTAGAGACCCCGTACTCTCTCGGCCACGCACTGGAGTCCGGGCCTTGCCAAAGTGAAAAATAGCAAAAGAGCCACAAATCAAGGAAATAAAATGTAAGTGAGAAAAGAATAATTAAGCAAAAAAACAATTTTTACAAAGGCAAAATAAAAATCTAAAAGTCAAGGGGTGAGTCAAGAAAAGATAAACATGATTCTACCTTCAAGTTTAGCATATTTATAGAGCTTTCTATTCGGCTTTGGCAAGTAAACATTAAGTGAAGCTTCTGTCGTTCGCTTGCCTTTCCTGTGAAAAGGCAGCAGGGGACACTAGATACTAGGGCTGCATTCGGGTAGGCATGGCGCTTTACCCCTTCAAGAATTATTATCATGTATCAAATAGTTTGCTCTTAGTAAATGCCGGAAACAGGGCGATGGCCTATGTGGAAGAATGTGCAAAAACCATACACTATCTCTGGACTACACTCTGAGGACTAAGGAGTACAATTTTCTGAAATACTGTGTCAGGAAGAAAAAAAGCCAATCACAGGAGAGAGAAGGATATTTTTTGAGGTAAGCTCTGAAGGAGATGCAGGGCAGTGGATAGTGACCACCAGAACACTGGCTGACTCCCTGTTCTAGACTAGTCATCTGGATCCAGGATGAACTTTTGCCAAGGACTGTGCATGCTAAAATGGGACTGAGGAGTTTCCTGGGACATTGAGCTTTCCTATAAGCAATGATAAGGACAACATCTCCTAACAGTAATATCTACTGTGTACCAGGCACCATTCTAATCATTTGACCTATGTCCAACTTCATAAGCTTTATCCTCTGAGGTAGCCACTACCATCCTCCCCATATTACAGAGGAGAAAATTGAGGTAACTTGGCAGAGGATATGTAAAGTGTCAGGCCCAGGATTAAGAAAAGTGTGTGTAGAGGTCATGTGGTCATTCTGGGTCCTTCTGGCCTGGGTTTGAACTAGGGCTTATTTGCATAGATTTATCATTACAGGAGAGCACATAGCATTATGACTGTCTCACAAGAGATACACAATAGCATTTGCCATTATTCTTTAAAGACTTGGGCCTGTTCTCCAGGAGCTTAATAGCTTGTGGAAGAGGTCGACAAGACTCATAAAGCATTAGAGAGGCCTACTGACTGGATGAACAGGATGCATAACAGATGCATATAATCTTTCTGAAGAGGGACCACATATGAAATCGAATGGTCAGATCTGATGTACAGGTTGCTCAATGTGGCACTTTGCTTAAAATTCTGCATGACTAACTCTTGGTCACTGTTAGAAGGCCACCTCTGATCCAAATGACTGAGCTAATCATTATGTTCTTTGTTTTTATTACATGTGTGCATTTAACTAAAAATATTGTTATTAAAATTCAGTTAGGGAATGGTGTGATATCTGGGGAGGTTTTTTGTTTTGTTTCTAGTTAAAGAAAGCATTTTGTTGATGTGTTAACTTTTGGAGGAAGCACTTATTAATTCATAGATATTTTCTATTAGATATCAAGTCTGGAGAAGGACTTGGAAATAAGCAGAGTGCCAACTCAAAAGACTAACTAACTCTAGAGGGAAAGGGATGGGACGTGATATTATTTTAATTGAAACCTGAAGTTTGAGAGGCAGCCAATGGGCAGGGAGCCAGGGGAAGCACATTTGGGGCAACAGGAATGGCTTGAGCCAAGGCCCACGGTGGGGAAAGGGCCCATGACATGTGAAAACAAAATGAGGGTACTTGGGGCTGGAAAATCGTGAATTAAAGGCAGAGTGAATTGGTTCAGCAAGAAGCTGTGTTCACAAAGAACCATGGCTAAGTATGGTTTCCTGCCTCTGAGTTGTCTATTTAAATCATCTGGACTTTGTAGCCTCCAGATGTTGCTGAGTGGAAACTTTACATCATGGGGTGAAAGGTAATCTTTGTGTGCAGCCTGTTTTTCATTGGTTGTCATAACTAAATTTAACGCTATGTGTCTGTGTATATGTAAGTTCAGAAGAGCCTCAGTCTTAAATGAAATGACTCTTTACTCTTCTGTTTTGCTTAACAATAAAAACAATTTTGCTCTTCTGTATGACAGATGAAAGTTACTGCATTAACTAGCATAGATGAACAACACTTGATCTTACTTAATTTTGAGAGTTCTTGGAAATAGGAAAGATAGTTCAATCTTTCCTATTCTGTTAGTGCCCAGAGTTGCTACTGTACTTGTGATTCTTGGGGTGTAAAATCCAATAGAAAATGGGCGTGGTGAGGGAGAAGACTTGATGTACAGGGTTAATCCAGATGTCTTCCTCAGGCCTCTTTGAGCAAAGGAACCTTAAGGCAATAAGAACAGAAAAACAATTATCATCTGATAAGACTACCACTTCTCATTACAATAGTGTTACTCTACTAATGCATTTAACAATGTTTTTAATTTAAAAGAAAAATCCCAAGAGAAGGTTTAAGCCAAATATAGAGCATGATAATACTTGAAAACATCCAATTAGGGAACATTCTAAAAATCCTTTCAATGATACAATAGGATTCACTGTAAAGGTCAAATTGGGTGAAAGTTTAATGAGTTTAATTTTTCTCTTCTTTATGTTTACAGCTTGGCCTAAGAGGCTGCTTGTTTTAACAAGTATAAGTAGGATCTCTAAGAAATTTCTTGGAAGGAAGGAGAGTAAATCTTCAACACCCCCAGGTGTGAATGGAATGTTACTTTTAAAACAGAGCAACATTCCTGTGATACATTGGGCAGACTCAGGAACACCTAACAGTCGAATAACTCAGCTCGACTAGACTTTAAATAAAGAGTATTAAATCTGAGTATGGTGGCATAGGTCAATAATACCAGCGACTTGGGGGAGGCTGAGGCAGGAGGCCAGCCTTAGCAATTAACAAGGCCCTAAGCAACTTGGTGAGACCCTGTCTCAAAAAATAAAATAAAAAGGGCTGGGGATATGGTTTCGGTGGTTAAGCACCCATGAATTCAATCCCCAAGACCAAAAACAAAAAAGTATTAGGATGGAGACAAATAGGGAGAAATTGCAGTATTTATGAAATGACTTTTAAAAACATTTTTGGTAAATTATTCCAGTAATGAAATGGTTAATAATGTTGGCTTTTAGGCTACTTTTCATCTAGTGAAGCTTTTTAAGGTTAGGAGCCTACCAGATGAATAAAAAGTGCCCAAGGCCTCTCCCTCATATTGACTGTGCTTATAACCAGAATACATGATAGAGTGCTTCTTTGTTGTACCCTTTTACAAAAATCTGTTTATAGATAGAACTTTGGGGAAACTTCTCTCCACCCTCCTCTTTAAAGATCTCCTTAGAGGCTTTTGAGATGCCTAATTCATTGGTTACCAAATTTGCTCACAACTGGCTTCCTTTCGGAAAGATACTGATGCCTGGCTCCCACCCATAGACATGGTAATTTAATCAGCATGGGCTGCAACACAGGCATGAGGAGTGATTTTTAAATTAGTCTTTTTTATATTGAGATAATTGTAGATTCACATGTAGTTGTAGGAAATCACAGAGATTCTCTGTACTCTTTATCCAGTTTCCCCCAATGGTAACATCTTCTAAAACTATAATACAATATCACAGACAGGGTATTGACACTGATACATTCATGAATCAAAACATTTCCTGTGGGCCTTTTATAACCACACCCACTTCCCCACCTACTCTATCCTCCTCCTTCACCTCTAGCAACCACTAATCTGTTCTTCATTTCTATAATTGTACATTTAAGAATCAGATATAAATGTGATACTCTCACCCGCGTCCCACGCAGGCTATGAGAATGGGGTTCCCATCAGTGGAATGGGCTGGCTGCGAAATCAAAGCTAAGGAAATAGAACAACGAAAAAACCACAGGACACAGGAAATATTTTCAGAAAGCGGGGACAGGATGGGCTAGCCAATCACACAGATCCAGCTTCTATACTAAAAAGGCCAAATGGAACCCGCACTTGCTTTATTTGTATCGGGGACATCAAAGGCCTTCCATAGAATGTTCTTCACCAAAAAAGGTTCTAGGTAGGTTGTCCAGTTCCCAATGGGTTATGCCCATCTCTGGAGCTACTATGAGAGATCTTCCTAGTAGAGAGGAGATAAAGGACATGTGCCTTGGGACATCTATTGTGTGGGAGATAGTTCCCAAGGTTAAGCCTAAAATCTCCCTGGCTGCCATACTGAGAGAAGACCCTCAAGTACTTCACAGGTGGCTTCTGGCATGATATAGCATGTGACCTTTGAGGATTAGCTTTTCACTCAGTACAATTCCCTGGACATTCATCCAGCTGGTTGGCTGTATCAATACTTACTCCTTTTTGTTGCTACTTTTCCATAGTATTAATGTATCACAGTTAATTTAACCATCTGGATTGTTTCAAGGTTTGGCTATTAGGAATAAACTTTCTATAAATATTCAAGTACATATTTTTGTGTGTGCACATACATTTTCTTTTCTCTAGAATAAATGCCATGGAGTAGAATTATTGGGTTGCATGGGAGTGTATTTCATTGTTTTGTTTGTTTTTTGTTTTGTTTTAGAAACTGACAAACTATGTTCCAGAGTGGATATACTGTTTTCCATCCCTACCAGCAACATGAGTGATTCAGTTTCTCTACATCCTTACCAGAGTTTGATATTGTCACTCTTTTATACTTTGGTTCTTCTGATAGGTATATAGTGATATCACATCAGGCTTTTAATATGCATTTTTTTAGTGGCTAATGATGTTGAACATATTTTCAAGGGCTTATTTCATCTTTTTTCCCGTTTTCTAACTGGATTATTTATTTTCTTACCATTGAGTTCTGAGAGTTCTTTATATATGCTAGATACTAGTCTTTTAGAACATTTGTGATGAGCAAATATTTTATTTGCAACTTTTATTTGCATGCTCTCAGAGAGTCTTACAGAAAAAAAGTTTTACATTTTGACATATCCAGTTTATTAATTTTTCCTTTTATGAATTGTGATTAATTATCCAGCATTACAGATAATTGAACAGCAATTACATCCAAAACAGAACCTCTTGTTACAAATAATTTTCATGTTAAAAGTTTTCAGCCTGGGCTGGGGATGTGGCTCAAGTGGTAGCGCGCTTGCCTGGTATGCGTGCGGCCCAGGTTCGATCCTCAGCACCACATACAAACAAAGATGTTGTGTCTGCCGAAAACTAAAAAATAAATATTAAGATTCTCTCTCTCTGTCTCTCTCTCTCTCTCTCTCTCTTTCTAAAAAAAAAATTTTCAGCCTAATGAGGATGCTATTTATGTTTTCTTGTTTCAATGTATTAACTTTTGAAAGTATTTGTAGTTTCAGACATTCCCCCAAGGACATATAGATAGTCTTGAAGCTTCCAAAAGTTGAATTTTGAGACTCCTATTGCTCTTGTTCTTGACATTGCAGACAAGATCCTCTTTTAAAAAAGTGCTTTCTACTTGTGGAAAAATGGCACTGACAGATATAAGGAGAATTTCTGGACTCTCACACATAGGTCACATAACCTCCTTAAATAAATAGTTCATTAAGTAAAGAAATAAAAGAACTCTTGCCATGCGGGAAAATAAGAAGCTCAGGTTTCCCAAATGAAATGAAGTTACTATTCATTCACTTAAATGGAATTGCTCTTATTCATTTGGAAAAAAAATGAAATAGAAAGATTGTAAACACATTCTATGGGGACTAGAACTTACAGGCAGTGCAGTATCCGTATTTAGAATGTAGAGGTGAGGAGAACTCTTGTATAGAAAGAGCAACAAAATTCTAATTACAGGAGCTTTTCAATCAGAACCTAAACCACCACATAGCTGTTGTAAAAGTGAGTCTGGCACCAGAAAGTAAGGTAAACTAGAGGAGCTTTGAGAGCCTACTGAATCCTGAGCATCTAAGACATCGTGATCATTTTTCAAGGCAAGATGCAGAAGTCCCTGGAGAAGAACCTAGGCAGGACAAATCAAGTTTGGGCAAAGAACCAGAAAGGAATCAGATGAGTGGAAGAGGGCTTTCTTTACATTAAGTTGGACTTAAGGAGCCAGAAATGACTTTGGTGGGAGGCTCTTTGTCTCTTGATAAAGAGGTGGAGAAACTGTTAGGTAGGCTGGATGAGGATGCATTAATAAACTATGAAGCAAGAAAAGTTTATTTACACATCTGGGAAAACTTCTTCATAGATGTTCCTAGTCAGGAACTCTCCTTTAAGGGATGATTCAATGATCAGGTTCCTTCCCTTTTCTCTCATGGCCCTAAAACACACGGTCATTATGAAAGGAAAGAGACTTCAGGAAAGACACCCTGATACTTCAGATGTCCAAATCTGAAGTATGACATGCATCACTTTCCCTCACAGTCATGGGCAGAATGGATCATGCAGTCAACCAATTACAAAGGAGGCTGGGAAACAGGTAAGATCACACAGGTATTGGTATGTACCAATAATTCCTGCCACAAGAAACCAAGGTCCAAATGGGTGCCGTAACTTTACTGTGGCTATGGTATTAGTGTTGACAGAACTATGATCAGATTCTGGATAGAATGCTCTGAAGGATTAAATGTGATATATGGTGGTGTTTGAAAGCTTCCATGACCAGGTCCTTGGCATTCCACCCTTCTTCTCTGCCACTCCCTGCTTGACAGCAAGTATCCCAACTAAACAGAACTAGCCTTATATTTTGGATCATATTATCCCTTACTTAGATGTGCGAATACCTTCTACTTCTCCAAGTCTTCTTTGTCTACAATTTTTTCAGACCTAACTAAAGTATCTTTTCTTCCTGGAGGCCAATCTCAATTGCCTGATCTCTATTTCCTAAGTTAGGTTAAGTATCCATCTATGCTCCCTCATTGGCCTATCCATATTGCTATCATCATCGGTACCAAACATTATGACTTTACCCATTTATGATTCTATTTCCCACACTAGATTGAGCACTTCTTATAAGCAAAGGGCATCATATGAACTTTTGAATTTTTAAACTTAGATATCATGAGTGAATTTTTAACATGCAGTTTATGAGTTTGTAAATATCAAAGTTGACATTTTCTTGGTTCTTCATAGGCTGAATAATTTCAGACTATGTACTGGATATTTTGAATATCATCTTAAGAAACTCTGGGTCTTATTTAAATCCTAAAAAAAATGTCAATTTTTTTTCTTTATCTATCAACCTAGGTGGTTTTAAACACCAAGTTTTCTGACTAGCCTTCTGTGGGTAGTGGTTTTCCTGTCAGTTCTGTTTTGAAAGCTTTTGCAGTACTTCTCAGATCTAGCTGATCTATATGCCACCTAGTGGCCTACTTGGGCAGTTGGACAATGGTTTCACCTCTAGTTCTGTTCCTCAAAATCTATGATATAGTCTTCATGCACAAATTGGGAATAAGGTGCAAAGATCCCTCTGGTACTTTCTGGTTCTTTGAAGTTTCCCATTTTGATTCTCATCTGCCTAACATTTCCCAATTGAGCCCACATTCAGGGTTGTTGTAGACACTTGTAGAAACGAGATGGACCCTCTACTCTAAATTTGTTTTGGATATTGAGATTTGTGATACCAACATGCAACAAGAGGGTATAAAAAGGTCCACATGATGAATGAAGTTCTCTGGGGAAATCAAAGATGACATCCTGAGCTGATCTGAAAATGGTTGCAAAAAGCTAAGAAGAAAACTGGCTGGGCTTTTAGGCTATCTGGGGTAGAGTTCCTATGTGTGGGCTAGAGTTTTCATGGTTTGAACTTCCCACCAGGGCCAGGCTGGAGGGGAAGGGAATTTGGTAGGGCTTGAAGTTGTCAGCAGACATCAAAAATATAATCAGACTCCTTTTCACAGGGGGCCAAGTGGTACTAGGACAAGCAGAATAAAATAGACACTATTATTGCTATATGTATCTATGTGACTATATGACCAATGTGATTCTGCAACCTGTACACTCAGAAAAATGAGAAATTATACCCCATTTGATTCAAATGTATGATATGTCAAGATCATTGTACTGTCATGTGTAACTAATTAAAACAAATAAAAAATAAAAATTAATTAATTAATTAATTTAATTAAATTTAAAAAACTAGGAATTTGTGCTACCCATTGGGACCACAATTCTTCCAAGCAGAAATGAAGTTTCCTCTCCCTCAGAGTTTTAGGTCAAGGGGCCTTCGTCTGGATTGTGAGGAAGTAGAGAAAAGAAAAATGGGGGATTTAGGACACGTTTTCCCTCCCTACTCCTCTGTCAGTGCCTACTTCTAGGTTTTGGGGATTCCTTGGGTTCAGGCCAAGGGATACCAGATGGAGGAAAAGTAGTAAACTTACCATCAGCTTAGTGATCCATCAGATTCTGTTCTTTTCCCAATCCACATGCTACTATTTACTTTTCTTGGTATTAAATACCTGTTCCATGTAGTCTGTCCAGGTTTTATGGCTTCACCAAGTGGGGAAAAAAACCAAGCTTTCTCATTCTGTCTTGTTCATCCGACATGGAACCAGATCCTGATTTAATCTTATACATTCTGTGTCTACCAGTGTTACTAACACATAGAAGGGACTTAATAAATGTTCACTAGATGAACAAAATAAAAAGATTAATGGATGAGTGGACAAATAAGTCTTGTGATTTATTTACAGATAACACAAAAATACTCATGTTTCCAGAGAACAAATTTCCTATAAACATGCTATGGTCAATTTTCTTCCATTCTTTTTCTGAGAGAGTGAGGGATATTGTACAGGGATTTTCTAGTCTAAGTTAACAATTTTAAAAAAATAATTTTTCTTGTGGAATCTTTAAGTGAGCCTTTCAAAATACCAATGTTGCTATGTCTCTAGAAAGAGTTTAGATTGCCCAGGTTTGAATAAACTTTCTTAAACTCTGTTCCTCCTTCTCTATTCCAAGATTAAAGTAAAATGAAACAAAATTGGCAAGGCTTTTTGACAGCAGCACTCCCTTTAGTTGCACATGTTAAAACAGGGTGAACTGCATGTTAAAAAAAAGACACTGCAGAGTTCTGTTGTTCATTCATCTCCTTCTCAATGGTTTGCATGTAAATTATTGGATCCATTTACAGTCAGAATGCTAGAAACCCCCAATGTATTTGAACAGCTCTTTTATTCCTGCCTCTTTCATGCTAAGGTCCTCTGACCTGTGACTGCAACAGAAATTAGCTGATGAGACCAACAAGAAAGAGACTCCAGCTCATCTTTTCCATTCTTAAATTTGGCTTTGACGGGGACCATTGGAGTCAATGGAACCTCTGTATGTAGATGAGATTGCCCAGTGAGGCAGGAAGGGACTGGTGAATCATAATCTAAAACATCCCAAAGGGACTCTTCTTACCTTTTGATTTTGTATCATTGTGAGGAATATTGAAAAATGATGCCGATAAGAACAAAATTCCCATCAAATGCTAAATGAGATCCCTGACAAACAGGAAACATGAGCTTCTGAGAACCAGGATCCAATTCTCTTTGCATAGAGACCACATCAATGGAGAAGGGCACAGAGCCAAGAAGGGTGTTCATGCTTCTAAATGTGTTGGGGATTTGACCCCTTCTGAAGAAGCTTTTTTCACTCCGATTCTATAAGAACAAATTAGTTATCTGCCCTGGGTCATCAGCACCATTTCTTTCTGTATCTGATTTTTCAACTCTCCTTTCATTCTCTCTGGATGCTTCAGTTTGAATAGTGTGTTCTGTCTGGGTTTATCACAGGTATGAGTGCAATCATAACATGAACTCTCTCTTGTGACATATTTAGCATCACACAGTAAAGCTAAAACCTTCCATAAGTCAAACCCAGTTCCAAGGAGCTCCAGAGGACTATTCATGCACTTTGGATGCAGTGAGTTTGTTTTATCTGGGATTATTATCATTTACTGCAACCTGGAACTTATATGGCTTCACAAGACATTTTATTGATAAGGAATTAGTTTGGTCACAAAATCACACCCTGGTCCCAAAGTACATTCATCCTCAGGTGGGCTGCTATTTCATCTGAAGTAACTTCTTAAGGAGGGCTCCTGAGGCTTTGGACCTCTAAAGACATCTTTCCCTTTGGGAACTTCTGGCCTCTGCTTTTTTTGATGGCTCACTGGAATGTCTGTTCTTTCATTTCTGTCTGGATTCAGCAAATGGGGAAGAGAATAAAGCTATCTATGACTTATTATTTTATTATTATTATTATTATTATTATTATTATTATTATTATTATTACCTTTATTCCTTCTCTTAAATATAGAGTAAGGGAGATTAGAATTATATATGCATCTTTACTATGAGCATCGTGAGTTGTCTCTTCCCCCTTGAAAAATTACACAAGTAATGCACATTTGTTGTAGGAAAATTAGAAAATATAGAGAAAAAATAATGAAATACCCCCCAAAAAATTTTCCCCGATAAAACTCAGGCTTTACTCTTCAGTGTTTCTGAGTCTCAGTGCCTACTAACTTTCCTCGGGTGTCCTTCCTCTGCATCTTGACCTTCTCTCTAGCAATCAGCATTTTTTAACTTAAACCATTTAGCTAAGTTTTTTAAGAAATTTTTTTCTCCCAAATAAAGTACAAAAGGAACATACATGCATAATAGAACAAAACATTGTAAAGAGCTATTTAAACAACTTTCAGAAGGAAGCCATTGCCTGGTTACATCTTTGCCGCTTCCCTGACAGGCTTCCTCTGATCAGCCTCAGTTCTTTTGTTTCGTCACCCCTTGCTCATTCAGCTTTTGTGGCTGACTTGCGGGGCTCTGTCGATGGAGGATTTACACACAAGCACACGCGCGCACACACACACACACACACACACACACACATGCATATGCACCATATGGTTGAGTTCACCTGGTTTGGGTCCGGTATCTATTCATGAAGGCATCCCTGCTCCTACTGGCTTTTTCTTTGACTGCCCAGGTCATTGCTAAGTCATCCCTGACCCAACGTTCTCCCGTTCCAGCTCTCTCCCAGCTCAGTTCTTTACATCTCTGAGGTATAAAGGATGGATCTTCTGTTCCCACATAATGCTGGGGAGATTGAAAAACACAGTCTGGGCTGTTGTATTGCTTCTCTGCTGCTCAGGGTTGTAGTAATTTCCAGGGTCTGCTTCAGGCCTGGGTATAGGGCCAGCTATAACATTTTCAGACCTGATGCAAAATGAAAATTTCGGGGCTGGGCTTTGAGGAAGTCAACCTCCTCTTCCCATGGGCCCACAACAGTCAGGCAATCCCAAGGGAATCCAAATTGCCTGTCTGCATGCACTTAGTCCCTGAATTGGAAGTAGGCTAGAGATGCTATAGAGTTGTCCATTAAATGGCTGTGACACCTGCAACCTGATGCTTAAAAGACCAGTCTGAACCCAATACCCAAATGCAATGAGGTATAAAAACTGGGCCCTAACTTTCTATATACCTGTATTCTGCTCCCTGGGAGACAATAGAACAGGACCCAGGTAGAGGAAATTGGAGGAGGCAGGGAATATGTTACCGGGTGACAGGGGAACTTATGGAAGAGAATCCATCAGAGGAGGAAGCAGGAAGCTAGCCTGAACAAAAGCCAAGGCTCTAAGCCTCTAGAACACACTCCATTGTTCTGTTGGACTTTACAAGATATATGGTCAAAGATGAAAATGACTCAAACCTATACTAAGATTTCCTCTCACTCCCAGTCAAAATGGCAATGATTGGGAATACAAACAATAATAAATGTGGCAAGGTTGTGGAGGAAAAATATACTTGTACATTATTGGTGGAACTGCAGACTAGTACAACCACTCTGGAAAGCAGTATGGAGATTCCTCAAAAAAATAGGGACGAAACTACCATATGATCCAGCTATCTCAGTCCTTCGTATTTTCCCAAAAGATCTAAAATCAGCATATAACAGAGATACATTCACCTCAATGTTTATAGCTGCATAATTCACAATAGCTAAATTACAGAATCAACCCAGATGCCCACCAATAGGTGAATGGATTAAGAAGGTGATATATATATATATATATATATATATATATACACACACACACACACACACACACACATATATATTACATTTCTTGATATATACATAACATTTCTTATATATATAATATCACATTTATATATATAATTTATATGTATATATACATATACACACACTATTGTGCTAAGTGAAATAAGCCAAACCCAGAAACTCAGAGGTCAAAGTTTTCTCGCATATGCAGAAGCTAGAATGAAATAAAGAAAGGGGAAGGGAAGGATAGGATATAATAAAGATTAAGGGAATACCAATAAAGTAGAAGAAAGGATCCAGAGGCAGAGTGGAGGGATGGGGAAGGGAAAGCAATAAAGAATGAATTCTTTAAAAATAATGTTATGTGCACATAAAAATATACCACAGGGAATTTCACCTTTATGCATAAATAAAAAGACCCAATCAAATATAAATAGATGAGCATAAGGAAATCTAGAAGAGTAGAGGAAGGAGAATGGGGGAAGGAAGGGAAGACAAGAGGGTAACCTTCACTGAGCTTGGTGGTGGACACAACTGCATCAGCCACACACTATGAGCCAGATTGCCTATAGTCTAGATGCACAAAAACCAGGAAATAGACTTCTCACTTCTGTTTGCACTCCCTCCTTGATATGATGAAAATAGAATGATTCTAGCTGCTTTCTGGAATGAAGTGAGGGGAAAAGCATAGATAAGGGTAGCTCCTGGGTTCAATAACAACTATGGAAAAGCAAAAACCCTGAATTCCTCTTTCTAAAGTGTTTCTCCATCATCCAGGTATCACCTGATTTTAGCACTCTCTGCATGTAGCAAGGCATCTGATTCACAAGTGGGCTCACCTGCAGGGGACCATTAAAAACTTCTCCAGCAAATTTTTAGTTATAATTTTATAAAATAAATATTGGATCCAGTGCTCAGAGTTGACACTTCTGAGAATTCTAAGGTTTGGCAATTCCAACATTCATCCTCCAACCACATGCTGCAGTATGTGGGAATTCTGCATTAGAAATAGCTTGGCATCTCTTTACCATTCTCTTTTAAGAGTAAAGGGTCGGATTTGATAAGTAGACATTAAAATACCTGTGATATCGGTCATATTCTGCTTACCATGGCTTCAGATGGGAGACATGAGATAGCGATATAATAATATATAAATAAAATGAGGTAGAGATCAGGAAAGAGTATGTTCAGGAAAGGAGAGGCCCAAGCTAGATGAAAACTCTGTTCATGGGCTGCTATTAACTAGCTAAATCTTTGGTTTCTTAAATTCATTTTTTAATAAAACATGCTGGTATGTGATATCCAAGACATTATGTTGATCATGATTTAGTTGCAAGTGACAGAAAATCCAACCTAAACTGGTTTAAACTGTTAGGTGAAAAGGTAATCAATTGGCTTTTGCAGTAAAAAGTCTGGAGATAGTTCTGCTTGTTCAATGTTCAGAAGAAGCTTACAAGAACCCAGTTGCTCATTTCACTCTCTACTGCTCTGTGGATTGGCTTCCTTTTAGGACTATGTATGGAAGCAAGATGGCAGTCTCAGTTCTGGCTCAGTATTTCCATGGTTCAAGTCTGGATTTGAAGGCAAACCTAGAAACTCCAACAAACTCCCTAAAATGAGATTGGTTGCCTCTGATTTGCCTCCCTCGAGTTAGGCACCTATTCCTGACCACAGGAGAAATTATCGCTGAAAGGGGTTGGGGTGGGGAGGTACTGTCAACTCCACAAAAACCACAGGGACTGAAAGTAGGGAAGGTTGGTTTCCCCCACAAACATTGGAGGCTGTTACTGGAAACAGGGTAAATGGGTAGGGACTGGCCAAGAAGCCACACACATCCACCACAGGATCTCAGTTCCAACCTTCTGCAATTCTGTGAGTCCCTCCCATGGCCGGGAGTGCAGGCATAGACAGCCACAGCCACCAGATGCTCTCCAGACAGAGCAGGGATTGGGCTTGGGGGAATGGAATCCTACTTCTGCTTAAGATGACTACACTCAGGCCTTCCAATGGCTGTGGCTGGCAAGGCTGCCCCTCATTTCTCAGTAAGACATGCGTACAAAATTTTCCATACTCCTCCTCCTGGCAATACCTCTCTGCCAAGTCCCTGTTCACCCTGTCTGTCCTCTGGGCTCAGCATGCGTCTCTAACTTTGACTCTGTCTCCTGCCTGACTTTCTCTGCTTCCTCTCTCTGGTTCTCTTTCTTTCCATGACGGACTGGTTGTCTCTTTCTCTCTGTCTACCTTTCTTGGAGTTTCTGTTTCTTCTTATCTCCCTCTTTCTGGGTTTCTCCACCCCTGTCTCACTCATTCTCTGTCTTAGGCTGTTCTTCTCTATCTCATCTCTCTCTGTACCTCCCTGTCACTTTCTCTATGTGCCAATTTCATTCTTTATGTCTGGCCTCCCTTACTCCATCTGCTTTTGTCTCTTCTTCCTTTCTGAAATAGTTCTCACTATTCCAGATGGGACTCTGAAAATGTTCAAAAGACCTCCTTATTCCAAATGTTTATCAGCAGGTTGATCAACAGTTTATGAGGACTGAGGAGAGACCTTGAAGGGAGAGAGAATTTGGAGAGAAAGAGAAGCACAGATGGGCCAATGTTGAGAGCCACAGCCAAAGGTGCCCCAGCAAACTTCCAGCTGCCAGCAAACTTCCAGCTGCCGGCTGATGATTGGCTCACAGCAGCCCCAGCAACATCTAGCTGATTGGCTCCTCTGCGGTGATGTTCATTGGGCTGTTTCCCCGCCCTTCAGACTGCCAGCTGATGATTGGTTCACAGCGGCCCCAGCAACATCTAGCTGATTGGCTCCTCTGCGGTGATGTTCATTGGGCTGTTTCCCTGCCCTTCAGACTGCCAGCTGATGATTGGCTCACAGCGGCCCCAGCAACATCTAGCTGATTGGCTCCTCCACGGAGCTGCTCATTGGGGGACTTCTTTGGCTCCGCCCACGCAACCCAGCCAATTGGCCTCAAGAACAGGAGGATTGTGGGAGGTGGTGAAGCTTGTGTTTGTGTGAGAGGCTTGTGGGAAGCCGGTGGTGGCAGTTGGGCTCTGAGGGTTTTTTCCTGAGGAGCTGTTTTGTTTGGCGTTTGTAGTTCTAAAAATAAAGTTAGTTTCTTTTGACAAGTGGCTCCTGAATTGTGCCCAGCCAGACTGCGGCAGGCCACCAGCTCTACTTGAGTCAAAAATTAGGTAGCACATACACATAGAGAGCACATAGTCAGTGCTAATATTTTTCTTTCTTTCTATTTATTTATTAATTGGTACCAGAGATTAAACCCAGGGCTGCTTAACCACTGAGCCACATCCCCACTTTAAAAAAAAATTTAGAAGTTCAGGGTACAGATTAGACTAGCTATGTGAGAATTTCTGGGTCCAAGACTGATGAAGTAGTGTTTTTAAAAATCATAGTACATCTGGGCATGGTGGTGCACGCCTGCAATTCCAGCGTCTCAAGAGGCTCAGGCAAGAGGATCACAAGTTCAAAGCCAGCTTCAGCAACTAAGAAAGATCCTGTCTCAAAATAAAAAATTTTTGAAAATGGGCTGGGGATGTGGCTCAGTGGTTAAGTACCCCTGGGTTCAATCCCTGGTACCAAAATAATAATAATAATAATAATAATAATAATAATAATAATAATAATGATGATGTTGTAAAAATCCAAACACACATCACACTCTAGGTGTGATGAGTTAGTAAAATATATGTTTATGACATGTTGTACAAAGAGTCAGTGCTGGGGCTAGGGATGTGGCTCAAGCAGTAGCGAGTTTGCCCGACATGCACGGTGCACTGGGTTTGATCCTCAGCACCATATAAAAATTTTTAAAAAATAAAGGTGTTGTGTCCACCGAAAACTAAAAAATAAATTTAAAAATTCTCTCTCTCTCTCTCTCTCTCTCTCTCTCTCTTTAAAAAAAGAGTCAGTGCTAATATTTTTCTTTCTTTCTATTTATTTATTGATTGATTGATTGGTACCAGGGATTGAACCCAGGGGTGCTTAACCACTGAGCCACATCCCCAGCCATTTTAATTTTTTAATTTTGAGACAGTCTTGCAAAATTGCTTAGAACCTCACTAAGTTCAAGGCTTCCCTTGAACTTGCCATCCTTCTGCCTCAGACTTCCAAGTCACTCTGGTGACTCCTTGTGCAATCAAGCCTGATAACCATTGGTTTTAGGAGGTCTCCATTAACTGTGTAATTATTTTGTATTTAATCAAGAGTCAGAGGTCCTTGTTTTAAAAGTATGTTCAAGGACCCAGAATTTAAACTTGGACTACAAGCCCCAGAAATTAATTTCTCTAATTTCCAAAGATTGCTTATTGCTATAAACTCACCTAAAATGAAAAAAAATCCCCCATATGTCCTTTATTTGATCCAAAAGAAGCACAGGATAAACATTATTTTCAACAATATATATTAAATATATTTTCAAGTATAGGTCATGGATTCGGGTGGTTTTGGGGGGGAATATTTGCATATACATAATAAGACATCATGGTTGGGGACGCAGCTCCATGGGAGAGCACTTGCCTAGCATGTATAAGGCCCTGGGTTCAATCCTCAGTACTGGGGGCGGGGGGGAGAAAAAGGAGGAGGAGAGAGAAAAGAAGAAAGATAAAGAGGGGGAGTAAAGAGAGGGAGAGAGAGAGATCTTGGGGATGAGACCCAAGTGTAAACACAAAATTCATTTTACGTTTCATGTATGCCTTATCTATATGGCCTGAAGGTAAGTTTATATAGTATTTTTAGTGTACTGTGACCTGTCACTTAAGATTAAATGTGGTGCTCAACAGATTTTGGATTTTGGATTTTTGGATTAGGGATGTTTGACCTGTATGTGGAATTTAGGCTAAACCAAACATCTCTATCTGAAAAAAGTAATTCCTAACTTCAAAAGACTTGCCACAAGTAAAAAGCAATGCTTTCTAAACCATAAAACAAAATGAAACTTCCTTTCCTCGGAAGTTAAGGCCTTTAAACACACACCCTGCCAAGTGAATTTTTTGCTGATTACCAGCTCTACTGCCGCCTATAATGAAGAGCCTGAGAAGAGGAACACAGTTAGGAACAGGAAGTTTGCAATGATGTTGGGAAGTTCATTGAAAAATTCTCTGCTAAGGAAATCATTTCAGTGGTTAAATTTGCTAACAAAAATATATTGAGCTGACCAAAAAAAAAAAAAAAAAATGAACAAGCTTTGTGCTCAATGGGACACAGTATTTTTGTTTCTCCACACTGAAGAATTTAATTTCCAATGCACTGAGGTAATCTTATGAACAGTAAAATACAAATATATTTAAAAGCTTTGCTAAATTCATAGTCATATGTTACAATGTAGTTTCTCAATCTATTGCACAGGGTTGGGTTTAATTTTCCCCAATTTTGTTGAGGTATAATTGAAAAATAAAATTTGTCAATTTAAAATTTGTTAAGTAAAATTTTATGTACTTGTGGTATTACAATGTGATGTTTTGATATACATACACATTGTGAGATTATTACTGTTTTCAAACTAAAACCTATCCATCACCTCACAGAGTTGCCTTTTTTCTTTTTGTGGTGAGAACATGTAAAATCTACTCTCTTAGCAAATTTCAAGTACATATAGCATATGTATTACCAACTATAATCATTGTGCTGTACATTGGATCTGCAGAGTTTATTCGTCCTGCATTATTGAAACTTCGTACCCTTTGACCAACATCTCCCCACTTCTCCTACCCCCAACCTCTGGCAACCATTCTACTCTGCTTCTGGGACACAGCGATTTTCATCTAAAAAGGAGACAATTTTTGTGTGGTATTCTATCTGTACATTTATGGATTTCTTCCTCCCTTGGTAGCTTTCTTGACATACTTCAGAAATGATACGTGGTCTGTTTTCCTCTGCTGTCCACTCTTCATTGCTTGTTCCCGGTTTTGGAGAAGACAGGTAAACTCAGAATGGAGATACAGGAAAGAAAATCCAATTCAAGAGAATCCGCTAGAGTGTCATACTGAATCTTTGCTCTGCAAGCACTGGCTGTGAAATTGGTGGCCATCATCTCAGGCCTAGTCTGTACATCTCCACTTCTCACCCTGGATCTCCAATATCACAGATGGTGCTTCACCAAAAAAAACCAAAAAAACAAAATTGGGTACCCTTCAGGGAAGGGTACCCAAGCTTGTCCTGTTGGCCCACTCAACTAGCTCTGTTTTCAAAAAACTTGAAGGTGGCATCTAGCCTTAATGGCCAATCCAGTGGGCCAGGAAGCCGGGATTCAAGATTCGATCTTATTCTTTCCCTTCTATATGATTCCAAACAAGCACAGAACTTCTTTGAGCCTTAGTTTCTTCATTATAAAAGGAGAAATACTATATTTTTTGGCTTTCTGTTGGTTTAACAAAATACCTAAGGCTGCATACTTTATAAAGAAAAGAGATAAACTTGACTTCCAGTTTTGGAGGCTGAAAGCCCCAAATTGGGCAGCTTCCTATGTTCAGCCTCTAGAGAGGGGTCCCACAATGGCAGAGAAACAGGAGAAGAAACTGTTGGCTTTGTGTAAAAGTGACTGAACACCTGGGGTGGCCTCACTTTATAGTAACCTACTCTTCCCAGGAACTAACCAGGGTCCCATGAGAATTACACTATTTCCTTCAAGGATAGGGCCTCCAATGACCTAATCACCTGCCACTAGACCCCAGCTCTTGAGGGTTCATCACCTCTCAACATTGCCACACTGAAGAGAAGCCTTCAGCACATGAACCGTGGCAACAAATCATATACAAATCATAGCAGATACTAATATACCAATATTATCTACCTCACAGATTGGTAAAGAGTTAGTGAAATATACATTTATGACATGTTGTACAAAGAGTCAGTGCTAATATTTTTCTTTCTATTTATTTATTTATTTATTTATTTATTTATTTATTTATTTATTTATTTATTTGTATCAGGGATTGAACCTTGAGGTGCTTGGCCACTGAGTCACATCCTCAGCCATTTTAATTTTTTTTTTTTTTAATTTTGAGACAAGGTCTTGCTAAATTGCTTAGAACCTCACTAAGTTATTAAGGCTTCCCTTGAACTTGCCATCCTCCTGCCTCAGCCTTCCAATAGGTATGTGCCACCACGTCAGACTGCTAATGCTAATTTTTAACACTTTGAACCTGTTGTTTTGTTTCATTAATTTGGAAAAATTTCACCCTTAATGTGAAGAATGTATAAGTGATGAATGGAATATACCAACCAAACTTTTCCAACCAAACCTTAGCCTATAAACTGCTCAGCATACACCTTAGTGTGTGCAACTGTGCCCCTTCTAGCAGGTAACACTGAGGACTGCAGAAAGAAAGTCAGCCTTTAAAACATATTACCTTGTCTTTCCTCTTTTTCCAGCCTTGGCATCCCAGGTAATTTATTACAGAGATCTGGCTGGGCTTCATAGTGAATGAAGTGTGGTGGCCTTGCAGGAAGTGACAAAGACTAAATGGATCCTGTCTTTAAACAAAACTGAAGGAAGGGCAGAGAGCCCACATTTGGATGCAGGAGAGGCCACCATGTGCTGGCTTTCCTGTGCACATACTGGGGAGCATTGTTCAGAGTTTGAGAGTCATTGCTGCAGCCCATGCTGACGTCTCCACCACTAGCTAGAGGGAAAGTGGCCTCCCAAGCATCAGCCAAGTCCAGGATCAATGCTTCCCAGTCAACAGTAAAAAACAAACACAACGACAAGAAGAAATGGTTTTCCAAATACTCGTTCCCAGAGAAAAAGAGAAGAAGCTATTTTCATCAAACAATATTTTCATAATTAGTTGTTATGTTCATGATGTCTAAGAGATAAAAGGTGAGGATCCCTCAGCCCTGCCCACCTCACTTACCTTGACCTACCCATCCCCACCTCATTTATAAAAGAGTTTAAATTGACATGTATAAATCCCTTGAAGAAGGACAAATTTCAGAGAGTCCTTGGAAATGCAGAGGAGGCACCATTCTTCACCCTTGCTTTCTGCTAAAGAGGTAAGGGAAGTAGTAACATTTACCAAGCTCCTGGCACATGGAAAGGCACTATGAGGTAGGTATTCCTATGCCTGTTGATATGGAAACTGAGGGTGAAAGATTAAGAAATGTATTCAAGGTCACACAGCAAATGATTGGTAAAAACAGCATTCTAACCCAAATCTGCCTTGTTCTCTCTATTAGTTCATCTTCTGAAACACAAATGAAGAGAAGTGTAGCGTTAACTGTCACTGTAACTCTTTATTTGGTGAAAGAGCAAAAATTGCAGGCTTACTTTAAAATCAATCAATCAATCAATCCTGGGTGTTTCCTCCTAAAAGGCAAAGTTGACTGTGAAAAGCCCTAAAAGATGAAGTCCTGCTGATATTTGAAAATGACCAAGTTTTTTCAAAAGGTCTCAATGGGTCAAATGCTGACATTCCATTGAAATCCCTGAGAAAGCAAAAACAATACCACCATTCCTTAAAGCATGAGCCTGTTGAGATGGGGAGGGGTGGGCTTTCATTAGAAAGTAAACAGAACACATTGTCATTCTTGGCTCAAGAACATGTGGGGACCAGTTGTGACACGTGTGTAAAGCATTTTACCAATAACTGAAGTTAGCAAATGATTACTCAATATGATAGAGTAGTCTCTACGGTATACTTTCTACTTTTTTGTATGTTTGGAAATTTGCATATAAAAGATTTGTTTATTTCTTTTAAGTGTTTCCCATTTTATTGAAGTATAATTTATAGTGAAATGACAGTTCTTAGCTAAATATTTGGATTCAGCAGTTGCATACATCTATATAATACATACCTCATTAAGATATAGAATAGTACCATAATTCCCAAAATATTCCAGTCAATTCCCCCCCCCCTCTCTCTCTCTCTCTCTCTCTCTCTCTCTCTCTCTCTCTCTCTCTCTCCTTTCTCTCTCTCTGTACTGAGAATTGAATTCAGAGGCAATTTACTGCTCAGCTACATCCTCAGTCCTTAGTCATCTTTATTTTTTATTTTGAGACAGGGTCTCACTAACTTGTTGAGGCTAGCCTCTAATTTGTGATCCTCCTGCCTAGCCTTTCCAATCATTAGGATTACAGGCATGCCCTGCCATGCCCTGCTATCCCAGTGTATCTTTTCCTGGTCCACTAACAATCACTGTCCTGATTTCTTTTGCCATGGAATGATTTTGCCTGGCCCAGGATTTCATATAAAAGGAATGATATAATGAATATCCTTTTATATAAAGTTTTTTCACTTAGCATAACAATATGGAGCCCATCAGTTGTGTTCTGTGTATTAAAAGGTTTTTTTGTTGTTGTTGTTGTTCCTGCTGAGCAGTATTTCATTAAATAGACACGCCTATTTCTTTTGTTCATTCTCCTGCGAATGGGCTTGGGTTGTTTCTAGTTTGTTGTTGTTCTAGTTATTGAGGCCAAGGCTAGAAAAGAGAAAAGAATTAGGTAAAAGGTTTTTGTAAATCATTGTTTTTTGTTTTGTTTGTTTTTTGGCATTGATTTTGGTTTTTTGGTGCCAGGAGTTGAACCTAGGGCCTCATGCATGTTAGGCATACACACTGCCACTGAGCTACACCTATAGCCTGGTAAAGTTTTTTAAAATATAATTTTCTTTCTGGAATGTCCAGCCTTATGAATAAAGCTTCTATGAACATTCATGTGCAAGTCTTTTTTGTGTTCAAATGTTTTCATTTCTCCTGGATAAATACCTGGAAGCGTATTTGCCAGGTCATAGGGTAGGTGTATGTTTAACTTTACAAGAAACTGCCAGACTAATTTTTAAAGTGGTTATGCAATTTTATATCACCACCAGTAATGTATGAAAGTTCTTGTTGCCCCACATCCTTTGCCAGTATTTGGTGCCATCAGTAGTGATATCTCATTGGGGCTGAAATTTTTGAGGGTGATGAAATATTCTATATAGAGAACAGTTATTTTATTTATTATTTATTTATTTTATGTGATAGTTGTAGTTTCACTGTTATGTGCATGCCTTATAATTCACCATCTTATTGTTTTGGTATCTTTTATTTGATTTTAAAATTTATTAATATTATTTTTAACTTTTTTTTTTTTTATTTTTTAGTTACAGAGTCTTGCTATATTTCTTAGACTTGCTATATTTCTTAGCCTGGTCTCCAACTCCTGAGCTCAAATGATCCTCCTGCCTCAGCCTCCTGAGTGGGACTAGAGGTAAAGGCCATCACACAGAGATTAATATTATTTTTGATTGACAAATAATAATGTATACATTTATGGGATGCATTGTTATGTCTTGATGCATATATGCAATGTGGAATTATTAGATCGAGCTAATAAACATATCTATCATCTGCACTTTTATTTATTAGGGTGAGTCATTTGAACAAATAGTACATTATAAGGGACTACACACTGCAGGCAAATTATAACTCAATCATGTTCATTTAAACAAAAAGCATATTGAGGAGATACACTATAGGATACAGGTGAGGCAGGAAAGCAAATGGAGCAAGCATGACTGATGCTGTAAGGAAAAGACAAGAATTATTAGTAAGAAGCGTGGAAGGATAGGAAGTTAAAATGAGAGAGTACATAAGAGAGTTTTGTAAAGAAAAGTGTTGTAAAGAAAAATTGTTTTAAGTTGAATTATGGGTCTTAGTTAAACCTAATTGAAGTAGTTTAGATTAAACAGGGTGACTTATCAGCTCATGGTGTAGAAACGTCAAACAACTGGAATCAGACTGGGTAGAGCCAGGGCTTGTTCTGTGGGTGTCTGATCTCTGACCCCACCCAACAGGAGAAGGAGGGCAAGTCGAGGAGTGCTCAGTGTAATCTCAGCAGGTGGAGGTTCAGGATCCCCACTGGCTCTTTGCAGGCAGGGAGGGGGTGGGGTCACAGATTTTCCAGTGTTTGGCTGAAGTACAGTAGTTACTGTAGTTACAGTTTTCTGTCTTCTTAAGCTGACCCTTTCTGGTCCATTAGCTGGAGTGAACAGTCTTGTCTAGGGGATTCTGTGTATGCATGTGTGTCTATTGGCATTTCCAGTGCACTGGCTTCTTGAGTACCCTGTCTGAGATACAGGAGGCAAAAAGAGAATTCATTTGTCCCTCTGTTCCTTGGAACTATAGCTGGTCTATCTTCTCTCCACCTTTCACAGTCTTCTAATGTTCAGAGTTTTTAGCAGTGCTACATATGCAGAATAGGGCAAATATGTCTGCTTCAGTTTTTTGAAAGCAGAAATCTTCATGTCCATGTCACAGGATTGGATTGTTTATCTTTTTTTTTAAATTGCATCATAGGAGGTTTATAGTCTGAATATAACTCCTTTGTCAGACATATGTGCTGAGAATGCTTATTCAATTTCTTAACAGTGTCTTTTGATGAATGGAAGTTTTAAATTTTAATGAAGTCCATTTTATCTACTTGCTTATTTTATGATTAGTGTTTTGTGATTCCAGAAAAAAAATATTTGTCTACATCTAAGTTGCAAAAATAACCTGAATTTTTTTCTAGAAGCTTTATGATTTTAGCCTTCATGTTTAGGGATATAATCCATCTCAAATTAATTTTTCCATTTGATACAAGGTATGGGTTTTAATTAATTTTTCTCTGTGGAGATAGCTAATGATTCTAACACCATTTGATAGAAGAATTTCCTTTCCCCTTTGAGTTTCTTTTGCAACTTGGTCAAAAAGCAAATACATGTAGAACCACTTTTGTACTATATTTAATCTCTATTTGTCTCTGTTTATATCAGTAGCACACTATCTTGATTACCATTTTTGTTTTTCAAAATTGATTTATTTCTTTTAGATCCTTCAATTTTTTTTTTTTTTTTTTTTTTTTTTTTGTGGTGCTGGGGATCAAACCCAGGGCCTTCTGCATGCAAAGCAAGCACTCTCCCAACTGAGCTATATCCCTAGCCCATAGGTCCTTCAAATCTCTAGAAAAATTTTACAATCAATTTATCAATTTATGTTTTTAAAAGATTTCCAGGATTCTCATTGGGTTTGTGGTGAATTTATAGATCAATTATGGGATAATTTGCATATTCTTGCATATTATTATCTTAATAATAAATTGTATATCTTCCCATTTGTTTGTCTTCTTTTATTCTTAGCAGTATTTTACAATTTTCAGAGTATGTCTTACATGTTTTAAGTGCAGTCCTAAGCATTTTGGTTTTTTAATGTTATTCTAAATAGTATTAAGTTTCAGTTCTCAGATATTCATTTGCTAATATGTAGAAATATAACTGAGTTTGGTATATTAAACTTATATCCTACAACCTTCCTAAATTTGCTTATAAGCTCTCACAGCTTTTGTTATTTAGGAGTTTCTGTGTACCTGTGTACCTAATTGTGTCATATGCAAATAAAGACAGTTTTATGCCTTCATTTACAGTTCTGCCTTTTATTTCTTATTCTTGTTCTGTTGCATTGTTGAAGACCTCTGGTAGAAGTGTCTAGGGTGAGAAGTATCTAAGTGATGAGAATTTACACACTTGCCTTGATCTTAATCTTTGCAGAAAAATGTTTTAATCTTTCACATTAAATGTATTGTTGACAATAGAGTTTTCATAGACGCCCTTATAATGTTGAGGAAGTTTCCTTCTCTTCTATGTTTGTTGAGAGATTTTATCATGAAGGCCATTGAATTTTATCAAATGTTTTTCTTGCATCTATTAAAATGATCACATACTTTTCTTCTTTATTATGTTAAATTGCATCAATTTATATTCAAATGCTAATATTGCATTCCTGGCATAAACTCCATTTGAGTATGATACATTACTCCTTTTTATGTTGCTGAGTTCAATTTGCTAAAATCTTTAGGTCTTTTGCATCTATGCTCATGACAATGTAGGTCAGTAGCTTTCTTATTTGTAATGTTCTTTTCTGGTTTCAACATCAATACTTCACCTCATAAAATAATTTATCAATTATTTCACTCACCTCTTTTTTCTAAAAATAGTGGTGTAGGATTGGTGTTTTTTTTCCTGAAATGTTTGAAATAATTTATCAGCAAAATCATTTTTTGTATATGTCTGGCACTTAAAACAACTATTTTATATACATTTTGCATAATATTGTTGTTCATTATAATGGATAGTTATCCTGTACAATTACTCCAAAATGGGTAGAACAGATGTGTCTAGTAAGTAGTTTATTTAAAGCTCATTATTAAAGCTTATTATTAGAATGATTTTAAATCCAAGAGGTTCAATATTACCCCAATAGTCAACTTACTTCAATAGATTGTACTGATTGCATTTCTACTGAACCTAACCCAAATTAAATATTAATATAATTAATACAATTCGATATTAGCAAAAAGTAGTACAATGAAGAGCAGCCTTATGCTCACCACCTAGATTCAACCATTAATAACCTATTTATACTCACTTAATTCTGATGTTTTCTTGTATGGAATAGAAGGCAATGAAGTTACAGGTAGAGTTGTTTTGTTTTGTTTTATGTAACTGATTTTTTTTAATGAAATTCTGATATACTCCAGGAATATGTCCTACATTTCACTCATTTCACTTACTAACAATAGATTAAAAAATTTCAAACCATTATTTAGAGATTTTTATTTTCCAGGAATGTTATCATTTGAATGTACAAAACTTCTCTTAACAACAGCAACAAAAAAGTAGGTATGATTCTGGTATCTTAGCAGGAAAAAACAGTGTTTGCTAGTGGAATGTACAAGAAATTTGCGATTATGCTTATATCTTCTGCATGTTTTTATTTCTGCTGCTTTTTACCTTGGGAGTAGGCCATGTAGAAAACAATAATTTTCCAAAATGATTCATAATATCCAACTTAAGTGGACAGATTATTAGGATCACGTCTCTCTACATAAGGAATCATGATGGAAACCTAATACTTTGCTTATCTGGCCTCCTTTGGGCTTAAATCTACTTTCTTATTCAAACAACCAGTTTCCTTTTACAAATGATAAAGTAAAATTAAAAGTCACTAGGCAGTTGTGGTTCTTGCCTTCATTTAGGGTAAGTGAAATAGTCTAATCTTTGCTTACCTAAAGCACCCCTATTCGCACCATTTGGCCCACCAAAATCTGAAGGATGCATCCCACTCCTGGGTCCAAAGAGAAAAATCCTCAGAGCTAGAGGTTATTTTGGTATACCACTGTGAACTTTGAAGCAAGAGTAAATAGAAAAAGAAGGGCATTACACATTACAAATTGTTATATTGGCACTGTTATTAAGGGTAATGTTATGTCCTTTGAAAAGTCTTAAATGATATTACAATGCAGAAAACATTTGAAACCATGTTAACTGAATAGCTAACACTGAGGAAAGCAATTTAAAACAATAATATAATGTAATGAAGTAATTAATACATCCCTTTGTCAACGGTACTGATGAATTCTGATTGCTGTGACTGTTCCAGATCTTTTCCTGCTATTTGTTGCCAATCAAAAATTAACTATTAGTATAATATGGGTCAACAATCTTATGGATCTCTGCCAACAAATTCACAATAACAGTGTTGATACTTTATTTAATGAAGATTGCAATCTCACAGCATTTCAAAGTCATCAAGGAGTCTTAAAAAATTCAAATGTCCAGGCCTTATCCCCAGATATTTGAATTTTTACTGAGAACTGATTTAAACTGCCCCAGAGGGGTGAGATTCTTATTGCAGCTTCTGATAAGAGCACATACTCTTTGAACCATCTCCCTCAATAATCTATTCCCATGTTAAGTAACTGTCCTCTAAAATATTCTCACCTGCCTTGCTCAATACACCACCTCTGCCCTATTTATAACTAGATATAAATCCTAACACCCTGGCCTCTACATTCCATTTGTATTGAATTTATGATCTGTCCAGATTCTGATTATTTCAACTTTAGCTATTTCTCAGTGGATATGAGGAACAGCTGTTTGCTGTTTCTAGTAAAGAAACTAGAAAGTTCTTGTTGTTTGGATGATTGGTTTGGTTTGTTTTTTTCCCCTTTTGGCTTTTGATTTTTGTTCCTTCTGACACATACCATTTCCAGAGTTGACGAAACTATTATGAGATTTAAAGGGAATGAAAGGACATCTCTCTTTAATACTGTTTTGTGACTCCTTTCGATAACTAAGTAAGGCCTCAAGCAGCTGGAGATATTGACACAGGACATAGTCATCCTGACAAATAGCTAGTCCATAGCTATATGAAGCTTTGGAATAGAGTCAACACATAGATCCACCTGTGGTCATTGACTGTGACAATACCAAATCTCTTCCCTTCCCATCTTATAGACCTTGTGGCCTCTCTAGTCGTGATGCCAACTGTACTTCTGAAATTCTTGTCTATGAAATGCCTGGAGATTGAGGCACAGTATGGACTTCTAGAATATTGGAACTGAAAGTCTCAAAGTGCTGGTGTGTTCCCTACTGTGACACAAATAATGAATGAGGTTCATAAGCATACCACTTTTCCATGCTTTATCCAGATATAGAAAAAAATAGAAATGTTTTATTGAAAATATGAAAAGAGTATTCCAGGTCTTTTTTCTTGATTTGATATTCATAAAATCATTTTATCCATCTGATAAATCAGTCATTTAGAATATCAAAAATTATAACAACAAGGAAAACCATAAGATAGTCTAATTTTTAAACTTTATTTAAAAAGCTAGAAAAGTTATTTTCAACACATTTATCCACATATAATAACAGGGCAAGGAAGTAGTATGCTAAAAGAACAAGCTTAGATAATTTTATTATTTTAATGTTGGATCTGTTGAATTTTTTTTTAAAAGTACCAGTAATACAAATAGCATTAATGAAGATTTCTTTCATCACATTGTTTTGATAATATTATTAATATAAGTGTATGTTGCATCCTTCACAATTATAAACTACTTATATATATTTTGCCTTTTATTCCTACCATAAATCTGTGCATGTTTCTCACTTAAAAGGAGGAAACTACAATGATTCACAATGATTTCCAGTGTTCTTCATTATTATTGGTACCTTAATACTGAGGGATAATTTGAGGTTTTGTAGAAAATAGGGCAAGATGTATGTTTGTTTTTTCTACTGGAGAAAAAAAAAAAAAAGCATGATACCTTTATCAGAAGTGAGAATAATCCTGGATTTTTTTTTCAGGTGCTGGGGATCAAACCCAGGGCCTTGCCCAGCCTAAGCATATCCTCTGCCACTGAACCATATCTCCAGCCCTGCTCTGATTTTTTTTAAAGTACCATACTGATACAATATTTCACTACTATCAGTAAAATATTAGTTACAACATGCTTCACAGTTAAAGGCTAAAGCTAAAATCTTCTGCTCTATACCATCTCCAATTTCTTTCTTTCTTTCTTTCTTTCTTTCTTTCTTTCTTCCTTTCTTTCTTTCTTTCTTTCTTTCTTTCTTTCTTTTCTTTCTTTCTTTCTTTTACATGCACCCTTAACATTAAAGAAAATGCAGGGGTGTGTGTGTGTATACACACTTATATATATTTAAATATAAATTTTAAATTATATACTTGCACTAGTGTGCTGACATATTCTATGCACAGAAATTTTTAAACGAGAACATAAAAATAAATATAAATAAAACTCTACTATCTTCTTACTCCATCCATATAGATTGTGCTGCATGAAGGTTGGTAAGTTTGTTCTTTACCTCTAACTTCCAGAAAAAAATAAAGCAGAGATTGTTTAAGGGTTCACCAGGGAATATAAAATTTCTTGTCTCAAATTTTGCTTGTTGGTAAAGTACCTTAAAACTATTAAAGAGCAGATGAGATGTTTGCTTATGTACATAATCTATGTTGTATGGGTATTAGCAGGATTTGGGGTTACTTCTAGAAGATTCCAGATTGGATTGCTTGAACTCTCCTGTGAACTCTGGGGAGAAGATAAAACAAGGCCTTATAAAGGCCTTTTCTTTTATTTCCCTTCCTCTTTCCACTGAAGAAATAGCACAGAATTTTATGCGGCTTTCATGGTCTTTCCCCCTTCACAAGACACCACAGAGCCTCTGTGAATCCTCTGTAAGGAAAGGTGTGTCGTGAGAGTCTTCATAGAAGCACCGTTTGACTTTTGATCTATTCAGTACTTTGTTATTTTTGTTATTTTAGTCTCCAGTGTAAATTGTAGGGAAATTGCAGTCAACCGTGGAAAGGCTTTTATGTCATTCTCAAAGGAATTGAACCAATGACAATTCATTTACTTTCCTTCCATGCTTTCTTAAAATACTGCTTTCTTCTCACTATAAAAGAAATATATGTGATTATAAAACATTTTGGAAAACACACACAAAAAAAGCACAAAATTAAAATTACCACCATCCCATTAATTAGAGATATGCCAAAGTGGTCTATTTTTTCCCTTAAGAATTTTTTTTTTAATTAGAATGATATGGAATTTTCCATTTTATCTCATCTATATCAATCAATATCTAACCAGCCCTGCTGAAAAGGTGACATAGGCTTAAATAAAATGAGGAGAGCCTCAAAGCAGAGGGAACAGCAAAAGCAAAGGCCAGCGAGAGTGGGAGTGTGCTTGATGGGTCAGAGATACAAAAGGCCAGGGATTGCTGCAGTGCAGTCATCCAGGGGAAAAGAGAAGAGTGGAGGTCAGAGGGGTGGCCTTGGGGCATCCAGGCCACAGGAAAGATGTTGGCTTCTGCTTGGAGTGTGATGGAAGCTATTGAAAGTGTCGGAATAGAGGAGGGAGGTGACATGTTGGGTGGTAAAAGGACCACCCTGTCTGATTCTCTTTGACATACATGTTGAAGAAGTGCTTTTCAATTCTTTACTTAACTTGGAATGATGATTTTTTTTTTATACAAGCAATACCCTGTATGCAGCTGTGAAGGCTCAAGGAATCTAAAATCTTCCCCTGCAATTGTCAACTCAGAAGTCCTCTTTAACCAACATTTTGAAGTAAAAACTTATAATTTCTGGTTATATACAGAAAATCTGAACCAACTCTAGGATTAATCTGTTTTGTTGTTATTTTCAGATAGCCAATTTTTAAAAGTATTATTTGTTGAGCTGGGTTGGGAAGTGCCTGCCTGTAATTCCAGCTACTCAGGAGGCTGAGGCAGGAGGATCGCAAGAGGAGTGAGACTCTGTCTCAAAAAAAAAAAAAAAAAAAAAAAAAAATCTGTTGAATAAGCTCTCCTTTTATCACTGGATTGATTGATTCATATAGATAGGTAGATAGATAGACTTTCAGACTACATTCTGTTCTGTTGCATTAGTTCTTTCATAGCTGTGTCAATACCACAAAAATTTAAAACTCAAATTTCTATGAACAATTTTAACATAAAACAATAAAAATTATGCTTTTTGCCACCATTCTATTCTTTGAAGCAAATTTAGAATCATGTCCTCAAATTCTAACACTAAAAATTCCACTGGGATTTTTCATTGGGATTGTTTTAATATTATAAAATAATTTGAGAATAATTTCCATCCTTTACAAAAATCATTCTTCTCACCAAGAAGCATAAGCTATTTCTCCTTTCTTTTTTTGCATTAAAATATTTTGTATGAGATATGATCACAGCTAACAAATTAGATATGCTTTAGTAAAATGAATACTAAATCCAGTTTTTAAATTTCAAACATAGTCTGTAGTCATTTTTCTGGAATGCTCAGTTTTACATGTGTAAATCTTGAATGCTTTTTTATTTTTAATTTTTTACTTGTTATAATTAGTTATACATGACAGTAGAATGCATTTTGACATATCATACATAAATGGAGTATAACTTCTCATTCTTCTTGTTGTACATGATATAGAAACATGTTGGTCATGTCCGATTCATGCTACTGTCCTTTCTACCCCCATACTCCCTCCCCTCCCTTTACTCCCCTCTCACTAGTCCAAAGCACCTCTATTCTTCCCTAGCCTTCCCCTTCTTGTGCATTAGCATCTGCATATCAGATAAGACATTTGGCTTTTGGTTTATTGGGATTGGCTTATTTGGCTTAATATGATACTCTCCAGCTCCACCTCTTACCAGCAAATGCCATAATTTCATTCTTCCTTGAGGCTGAGTAATACTCCATTGTATGTGTGTGTGTGTGTGTGTGTGTGTGTGTGTGTGTGTATCACATTTTCTTTATCCACTCATCTGTTGAAGGGCATTTAGGTTGGTTCCATAGTTTAGCTATAGTGAGTTGAGCTGCTATAAATATTGATGTGGCTTTGTCACTGTAGTATGCTGATTTTAAGACCTTTGGGTATTTAAAAAAAAAAAAAAAGAAGGAGTAGGATAGCTGTGTCAAATGGTGATTCAATTCCAAGTTTTCTTAGGAATCTCCATACTGCTTTCCATAATGGTTGCACCAATTTGCAGTCCAACTAGCAATGTATGTGTGTACCTTTTCCCCACACCCTTGCCAACATTTATTGTTGCTTGTATTTTTAATAATTGCCATTCTGATTGGAGTGAGATGAAATCTTAGAATAGTTTTGATTTGCATTTCCCTAATTGCTAAAGATGTTGAACTTTTTTTTATATATTTGTTAATCAATTTTATTTCCTTTTCTGTGAAGTATCTGTTCAGTTCTTTAGCACATTTTAATTCAATTTCTATTAAAATCCCAATGACATTCTTCATGGAACTAAAAAAGACAATCATAAAATTCATTTGGAAAAATAAGAGGCCCAGAATAGTCAAAGCAATCTTTAGCAAGAAGAATGAAGCAGGAGGCATCACAATACCAGAACTTAAACTATACCACAGAGCCATAGTAACAAAAATGGCATGGTATTGGCATCAAAACAGACACATATGGTACAGAATATAGGACACAGAGACAAACCCACATAAATACAGTTATCTCATACTAGACAAAGGCACCAAAAACCTTCATTGGCAAAAAGATAGCCTCTTCAACAAATGGTGCTGGGAAAACTGAAAATCCATATGTAACAAAATGAAAGTAAACATTTATCTCTCACCCTGCACAAAACTCAACTCAAAGTGGATCAAAGACTTAGGCACTAGAACATAGACCCTATGCCTAACAGAAGAAAAAGTAGGCCCAAATCTTCACCATATCAGCTTAGGACCTGACTTTCTTAACAAGACTCCTGAAATGCAAGAAGTACAATCAAGAATCAATAAATGGGATGAATTCAAACTAAAAAGATTCTTCTCAGCAAAGAAAACAATCAATAAGGTAAAGAGAGAGCCTACTGAATAGGAGAAAATGTTGACCATAGGCACCTCAGATAGAGCATTAATCTCTAGTTCAAAGAACTCATAAAACTTAACACCAAAAAACCAAATAACCCAATCAATACATGGGCTAAGGAACTGAACAGATAGATACTTTATCTTTCTTAATTAAATTTTGGTCATTTAAATCCTATCTATTCAAGTATGTTTAATGCTTTTATACTGTTATATAAATGTAATTTTTTTTCATTAATGTCTTCTAATTGGTGCTTGCTTGTATATTGGAAAACTTAGCAAAACTCTAGCTATTTTTCTTAACTTCACTTAATTTGTGGGGAGAGAGGTTTATTGATTCTTTAACTATACTCATTAAATATTTCCTAATAATAAATTTTTATTAGAAAGTCTTCATTATTTAATTTAGTTATTGGTTTTATAATCGCTAAATACTAACAATTAAAGTTCTACCTTGAAAAATCTAAATTTATTTTTTAAAAACCTTTCTCTGGGGACTGGGGTTGTGACTCATTGTAAAGTGCTCACTTAGCACGTCTGAAGCCCTGGCCTTAATTCTCAGCACCACATAAAAACAAATAAATAAAGTATTGTGTCCAACTAATATTAAAAAGAAAAAAAAAAACCTTTCTCTGGGACTGGGGATATAGTTCAGTGGTACAGAGAATGTTTAGCATGCATGAGCCCCAACCAGCCCCCTCAAAAAATTAATAACCACAAAGTCTCTTCTTGTTCCACTTAAAAATTACAATTAATTGGTTAATTATTAATTTATAATTATGTAACTAATGCATGGATATATCTTCTGGTAAAAAAATGAATATTATAAATAAAACTGAAAGTTGGGCATGGTGGCATACACCTGTAATCCCAGTGACTCATGAGGCTGAGGCAAGAGGATCACAAGTTCCAGGCCAGACTCAGCCTTAGCAACTTAGTGAGATCTTGTTTCAAAGTAAAAAATAAAGGGTTGGGGATGTAGCTCAATGGCAGAGCACCCTTAAGTTCAATCCCCAGTACAATAACTAAATAAATATCACTGAAGTCCCTGCTTTTTCTCACCCTTTATCTTGCCCTCGTCTGTAGATGGTCCCTCATATCAACTTACAGTACATTTATTCAAATTGCTCAAATTTAGTTTTGAGTTTCTCAATCTAGGTTTTTTTTTAACTTTAAAAAATAATTGTAGATGAACATGATACCTTTATTTTATTTAGTTATGTGGTGCTGAGGATTGAACCTAGTGCTCCACGCATGCTACACAAGTGCTCTACCACTGAGCCACAATCCCAGCCTGTCAATCTAGTTTTACTTTCTACACTTTCATACATAAATATTTTCAATCCATACATGATCCTACCATTTATTTTTTCTGTTCAATAAGATAATAAGGAAAGCTATCCGAGTACTTATTAGTACCCACTAGAACTTCCTTTTTCTTGTTACATTCTCTTCCACTATATGACTACAGTAACTTATTTGCCATCTTCCATTAATGGATATTTAGGTTATTTTCCAGGTTTTTGTGATCATATAAATGTTGCAATAATCATTTGTGAACTTGCCTTCTAGGGTTGATAGAAAGTGGTAACACAGAAATTCTAATTTTTCATCAAGTACCTAACCTATTTCAAGGTCTTGGGTTTGGGACTTTCATCATTTTTTTGCACTTTTAAATAGCAAAGCCATGTTGAGACCTGGCATTATACTCTCAGGTTTGAATTGGCTAGCACACAGCTTTGGGCAGTTATTTTCTTTGCTGGGCAGGGTGATTCCTAGGAACATCATGGAGCAAGCTGCTGCTGTTTGTTTTTTACCCTGTGCCGTTTGACTTGGAACATTTCTGAAGTTGTTCAGTTCCTGCACATCTAAATGAATGATTGTTTCTGGGTACAGGTTGGTTGGTGGTTTCAAAAACCTGGGCACAAGTCTCTGTTTTTTGAGGACTCAGTTCTATGTAGTTGGTCAAATCATACAAGGGAGGCTTATGTAAGGAGCCATTCATTATACTTCTCAAATGCACCAAGGGAGAAAAGCAATTTCACTCCAACCCACTAGTTATTACCATAAAGCTTGGGTCTGAGATGAGGTTAGTGAGAGAAACATTAGACCTACTCATTATGCATAGTTTAAATTCTGCACTCAACATCTCAACTATACAAATCACCCTAAAACCCTTCCCCTTCACCCCAAACTTTCTCTTCTAGTTTTAATCAGCTTTTTTGCCACTGTGACCCAAAGTCCTGACAAGAACTATTTTAGAGGAGGCAAAGTTTATTTGGCATTCACAGTTTCAGAGATCTCAGCACATAGATGGCCAACTCCATTGCTCTCAGCCCAAGGTGAGGCAGAACATCATGGCAGAAAGTTGTTAAGGAGGAAAGCAGCTTAAGACCTGGCCACCAGGAAGCAGAAAGAGACTTCCTTTCCCAGGGACAAAACATATACCCCAAAGGTATGCCCCCAGTGACTCACCTCTTCAAGCCATACCCTACCTGCCTACTATTACCATCTAATTAATCATTATCAGTGAATAAATGCACAATTAGTTTAAGGCTCTCATAACCCAATCATTTCTCCTCCAAATTTTCTTGCATTATCTCACACATGACCTTTTGGGGGATGACATCTCATCTTTCAAGTATAACATTCTTCCCGCAGTCCCTAAAAGCTCAAGCCAATCTCACAATAAAAAATACATATAGTCCATTTCCAAGAGTTCCCATAGTTTTAACAGTTCAATCACTGCCAAAATTCTAAGTCCAAGGTCTCCATTAATACTCAAGGCAAACTCTCAGCATGAGCTCCTGTAGAAGATTAAAAGCAGATTATATGCATCCAATATATAATGGCCTATAGTAAAAATTTCCATTCCAAAAGAGAGAAAGAGGGACATAGAAAGAAGGAATAGAAGCAAAGCTAAGACACATCCAGTTGGGCAAACAAGTCCTGTGGCTCTGTGTCCAGAATCTCAGAGCCATGGACTCATGACGTTCTCTCCAAAAACCTTGTGCAGCTTCATTCCTTTGGCCTTGCTAGTTGTAGCTTGCATGGCCTCTCTCAGCTTGTCTCTCTCTTAGCTTGCCTCTGTTCTATCCCTGCAGCTTTCCTCAGCAGACCCCACAGTACTGGCATCTCTTAATCTTAAGGGTCTCCATTTTAGCTATGGCTTCCATCTCACATCTCCACACATCTCCATACATCACCCTCTCAGGGACTGCCCATAGGGACATTGATTCTGTTGACACTTTGCCTGACTTCCAGGCCTTCCTTTGAAAGCTTGGTGAAAGCCTCCATGATCCCCTAATTCAGCGTCTTGCAATCTTGCAGAACCAGCACCACATGTTTGATGCCAAGGTCTGCTGCCATCTCAAGCACTTGCTAAGTCTTCTGGGATCCTGGCTGTAGTAGCCTGAGTGCCTTGAAAGCTGAGCATGGTAAAAGACCTTCCTAGCTCCCCATGCCATTCAAGGAGGGTGCCCCACTGGTCTCTTCTCAATGGAATTTATACTTTACACCCTTCAACCTGAGATGGGTATGATCTTGCCAATTCCTCAGGTGATCTCAAGTCATTTTTCCTATGGTCTCTGGGTAAAGTAGTTAGCATTATTTTAGTGACTAAAATATTTACAACCACAACTTTCTTAGTCCCAGTTTTACTCTCACATTTCTGTTCAAACTGTCCAAGATTTTCAAATCTTTCTGCTCCTGATTAACACAGTAGCTAAAAGCCACCAGCAATATCCATGCCACTGGCTGAATGCTAAGCTGCCTAGAAGTTTTTTTCCACCAAATTAATTAGTCCATCACCTTTAAATTCAGCCTCACCAAAAGTCTCAGGATATGGGCAAAAGGTAGACAACTTCTTAGCCAGAATGTAAAACAAATGGTCTAGAGTCCAGTTTCCAGTAGAGTCCTCCTTCTCCTCTGAAATCTCATGAGCCCAGTCTTTACTGTCCATAGTCTGTTAGCATTCTGGTCTTCTGAGCTCCCACCAGCATCACCCTATAATCTCTATTTACAATATTCTAAAACTTTTCCAACTTGCATCTAAAAGTTTTAAAAATTACTTTCCCCACAACTCCAAAAAGCTCCAAAAGTGTCTGAATCACATGGTCATCTTTGTCACAGCAACAACTCCACTTCTCAGTACCACTTTCTGTTGTCAACTTTTCATTATTGTGACCAAAAGGCCAGACAAGAACAATCTTAAATGAGGAAAAGTTTATTTGGGGCTCACTGTTTCAGAGGTCTCAGCCCATAGATGACTGAATCAACTGCTCTGGGTCCAAGGTGAGGCAGAACATCATGGTAGAAAGATGTTGAGGAGGAAAGTAGCTTAAGACATGGCCACCAAGAAGCAGAGAGAGAGAGAGCAGCTCCTGTCCCCAGGACTAAAATATATACCCCAAAGGCATGAGCCACCTCTACCAGCCACATCCTACCTGCCTACAGTTACCACCCAGTTAATCCCTATGAGTTGATTAATGTACAGATTAGATTAAGGCTCTCATAATCCAATAACTTCACCTCTAACCTTCATACATTGTCTCACATGTCAGCTTTTAGGTGACACTTCAAATCTCAACTGTAACATTCATTTACAAGTTTCTTTATTCAATTCTCTGTGTATTTGTTGTACACTTGTTACCTTAGGCAAAACATAAGGTAGCCTGTGCACCTGGACTTATGATAAACAGAGATGGAAAGGAAAGATTCTAAAATATCTGTAATTAATATGTGTAAATTCAATTAAACAAAACCCAAGACCTAAAGCCAATTTGAGACTCAGTTTTTAAATCTACAAAATGGCAATATAGTTTGAGTGTGTTCCCCAAAGTTCAGGTGTCTAATATGTAATCCCTAATGCAATAATATTGACAGATATGATCTTTAAGAGCTTATTAGATCATGTGGGCTTTGCCCTCACAAATAGATTAATGCCACCAATAAGGCAGTGGGTTAGTACATGTGTTCCTGATGAAAGAATGTCATCCCCCTTCTCTCTCTTTCTTTCTTTTCTTCTCCCCACCCCTCCCTCTCTCATGCATATGAGCACATGCTCTTTTGTCTTTCTGCCTGCCATCATGGAATAAAACAGCAAGAAAGTCTTTGCTAAATGTACCTCTTCAACCTTGAATTTCCCATCCTCTAGAATTTTAAGAAACAAATCTCTGATGTTTTTAAATGATCTAGTGTTGTTTATTCTGCTATAACATAAAATGGTACAGACAGAAAATTGGTACTGAGAATAAAAACTGTCACTAACACAAATACCTAAAAATATGAACCTAATTTTAGAACTGGATTAAAGGTATAAGCTAGAAGAATTGGAAGAATCAAGCTGGAAAAGGCCTACATTCCCATAAATACAGCATTAAGGATAATTCTGGTGAAGGCTTCGAGGTAGAGAACTATAGGAAATATCTAAAATTTAAGAGATGAATCAGGTGGTCATGACCAGACTGTTAATAGAAACATAAATAGTAAAGGAAATTCTGAAGAGATCTAAGGTGGAAATAAGAAGCAAATTATTGGAAATGGAGGAAAGGCCACCCTTGCTATGCTATGTGCAAAGAATCTGGCAGAGCTATGTCCTAGGGCTTTATGGGTGGTTGAATTTAAGAGCCAGGAGCTAGGATAACTGGCAGAAGAAATATCTAGGCAACAAAGTGTTAGTCAGATGGGTACACTAATACATATCTCACACAAGTTGATATGAATACATGCACATGTAGTGAGCTTTCAAGCTGTGGGAGATAAATATTATATTTAAGGCAATAATTTAGCATTGAAATACCAGCATATGATATACTCGTTTCTGTATTGATTTAAGAAGATTTCCCATATCATTCTTCTAACACCTTGTAGGGTATTAGAAGAATTCTCAAGGAATGATTGAGTTGGATTTTTCATACTTTCAGGAATAATACAAAGAAACTTTTCAGAGATTTAAAGCAGATCATTCATAATAATCCTGGAAGTCCTGCATAGTGGCACATCCCTGTAATCTCAACTGCTCAAGAGGCTGAGACAGGAGGGTTGAAAGTTTCAGGCCAGCTTTAGCAATTACTGAGAACCTGTCTCAAAATTTAAAAAAAAAAAGGGGGGGGTTTGGGTAGGGGTATAACTCAGTGGTAGAATACTCCTGGGTTCAATACACAATACACAAAAAAATACTGTGAAAAAAAAAAAAAAGTCTTGCTGGATCCACCCACACCAACCTGAGCGGGACCTAGGCCCAGGATAGGCCTGGGTCCTTCCCACTGGAGCTCAGGCTCCAGCTCAGGACTGCCTCTGCTGACCTGCACACAACCCAGGCCAGGGTAGGTCCGAGTCTGCCACCTCCCCACAACCTGGGAGCCCAGGCCTAACCCAATTTTATCTTGGGACACTGCAGACATCACCATGGCCTTCCCCACACAGTAGCCTCTACCTTTGCCAATATACAGGGCCTACAAACAGCTATATCTCAGAGCAGGCATTCCAAAGAAGTGTAAGGCTCACTTTTTCAGCCCCATCTCTGAAATACATTGCATCCATCTTGGGGCATCTCCACCACAATCTAGAGATATCTCCAATTGCCACCACCACCTTTAGTTGCTGTAGCATACATTAAGAGACACCTGCAGGGTCTGGAAACCCAATATCAAAGTTAGGTACAGATAATCTGCATGGATACTACAAGACTACAGGGTAGAAACTATAATATCTCAGATCCACACTGCAAGAAAGGAAGACACATAGACAACATGAAAAAACAAGGGAGGAAAGTGCCCCCAAACAAACCAGGACACTATAATAACAGAACCCATGGAAATTAAGCTGATGAAATATCAGAGAAGGAGTTCAGAAGGTTCATAATTAAAATGACCTGTGATTAAAGAATGACCTAAACGAGCAAATACTGGCAAAAACTGATCACTCCAACAAAGAAATAAGAGAGCAAATACTACCCTGCATGCTATCAGATCATAATAAAATGAAATTAGAAATCAATGATAAAATAAAAAATAAAACTACTCCAACACCTGGAAACTAAATAATATGCTACTGGATGAACAATGTGTTGCAAAAAAACATCAAGGAGGAGATTAAAAAGTTCTTAGAGGTAAATGAGCACTCTGATACTATCAAAATCTCTGGGACACTATAAAGGCAGTACTAAGAAGAAAGTTCATTGCATGGAGTTCATTCATTCAAAGAAGAAAAAGTCAACAAATAAATGGCCTAACACTACATCTCAAAAGCCTAGAAAAAGAAGAACAAACCAACATCAAAATTAGTAGAAGATAGGAAATAATTAAAATCAGCACTGAAATCAATGAAATTGAAACAAAAGAAACAACTGAAAAAATTGACAAAACAAAAAGTTGGTTCTTTGAAAATATAAATAAAATTTATAAACCCTAAGCCATGCTAATGAAAAGAAGGAAAACTTGTACTCCAATGAAATAGAAAATATTGAAGGCATTCGAAATTTTTTTTTTAAAAAAAGAGAGAGAGAGAGTGAGAGAGAGAGAATTTTTTTTTTAATATTTATTTTTTAGTTCTCGGCAGACACAACATCTTTGTTGGTATGTGGTGCTGAGGATTGAACCCGGGCCGCACGCATGCCAGGCGAGCTCGCTACAGCTTGAGCCACATCCCCAGCCCCCATTCGAAAATTTCTAAAGTCATATGATTTGCCCAAATTGAATCAGGATGATATACATGATTTAAACAGATCAGTTTCAAAAAATGAAATAGAAGATGCCATCAGAAGCTTATTAACCAAGAAAAGCGCAGGACTGGATGAATACACAGCTAAGTTCTACAAGATCTTTAACTAAGAACTAACACCAATACTCCTGAAATTATTTTGTGAAATAGAAAAAGAGTAAGCACTTCCAAATTCATTCTACGTGGCCAGTATCACCCTGATTCCAAAACCAGGCAAAGACACATCAAAGAAAGAACACTTCAGACCAATATCTCTAATGAACATAGATGCAAAAATTCTCAATAGAATCCCAACAAATCGAACAGAAAAACATGTCAAAAATATTGTGCACCACGATCAAGTGGGGTTCATCCCAGGGATGCAATGTTGGTTCAACATATGGAAATCAATAAATGTAATTCATCACATCAATAGACTTAAAGATAAGAACCATATGATAATCTCAATAGATGCAGAAAAAACATTCAACAAAATATAGCACCCTTCATGTTCAAAACACTAGAAAAACTAGGGATATCAGAAACATATCTCAACATTGTAAAAGCTACCTATGCTAAGTCCCAGGCCAACATAATTCTAAATGGAGAAAAATTGAAAGCATTCCCTCTAAAAACTGGAACAAGAAAGGAATACTTTCTTTCAGCAATTCTATTTCACATAGTTCTTGAAACACTGGCCAGAGCAATTGGACAGATGCAAGAAATTAAAGGGATACAGATAGGAAAAGAAGAACTCAAATTATCACTATTTGCTGATGATATGATTCTATATCTCAAAGACCCAAAAAATTCCACCAGAATACTTCTAGAACTAGTAAATGAATTCAGCAAAGTAGCACAATATAAAATCAACACCCATAATTCATTTCTGTATATCAGTGACAAATCCTCTGAAAGGGAAAATAGGAAAACTACCCCATTTACAATAGCCTCAAGAAAAAAAGAAAACTTGGGAATCGACTTAATGAAAGAGGTAAAAGACCTCTACAATGAAAACTACAACACACTAAAGAAAAAATTAAAGAAGACCTTAGAAGATGAAAAGATCTACCTTTTTCTTGGATAGGCAGAATTAATATTGTCAAAACTGACCATACTACCAAAAGAACTATACAGATTTAATGCAATTCCAATCAAAATCCCAATGACATTCCTCATAGAAATAGAAAAGGCAATCATGAAATTCATCTGGAAACATAAGAGACCCAGAATAGCCAAAGCAATCATTAGTAAGAAAATGAAGTAGGTAGCATCACTATAACATTCCTTAAACTGCACTACAGAGCAATAGTAATAAAACTAGCATGATATTGGCACCAAAATAGACTTGTAGACCAGTGGTACAGAATAGAGGACACAGAGACAAACCCACATAATTACAGTTATCTTATATTAGACAAAGGTGCCAAAACCGTACATTAGAGAAAAGATAGCCTCTTCAACAAATGGTGCTGGGAAAACTGGAAATTCATATGCAACAAAATAAAATTAAATCCCTCTCTCTCACCATGCACAAAACTCAACTCAAAGTGGATCAAGGAGCTAGGAATTAAACCAGAGACACCAAGCCTAATAGAAGAAAAAGTAAGCCTAAATCTCCATCATGTCAGATTAGGCCCCGACTTCCTTAATTTAAAGACTCCTATAGCGCAAGAATTAAAATCAAGAATCAATAAATGGGATAGATTCAAATTAAAAAGCTTCTTCTCAGCAAAAGAAACAATCAGTGAGGTAAATAGAGAGCCTACAATATGGGAACATATTTTTACCACTCACATGTCAGATAGAGCACTAATCTCTAGGATATATAAAGAACTCAAAAATCTTAACACCAAAACACAGTCTATGACTGTAGTAGAGCCCTTATATGGCCTAAAAAGCTTAAAACATTTTCTATCTTGCCTTTGTAAAAAGTTTGTTGATCCCTGCAAGGAGATGTATAGACATGCTTCTACTTTAACACTACTTATAATTCTGTCGTGAATATAAGATATAAGATATACAAACCAAGTAGGATGTCATGACAAGCTTATGTGTTATTAATAAACAGTGTCAAGTAAAAAAAAATCAATGACCATATGTTGGAATGGTTTAAAAGAGAGTTGATAGAGAATATGGTGCTTGAGCTTGATGAGTGGGGAAGATTTTTGAAAGTAATGAGAAAAGAGAAAACATTAACAGACAGCGTAATGATGTGTGAATAGGGATATGGTATTCTCGAGGTGACAGTCAAATCTGGTCATGACACTCTACTACTACAATCATGTCCAGCCAAATCCTCTTTGCCTGCCTTAAGAGACCTCCAGTTATCTGGTTTTGCTGCCTTCTTTATTCCTCAGCCTCTCCTCTTACAATTGCCCTAGCCCCACCCCACAACACACACTTCATATTCCACATTCTATTCTGATTCAGATTTTTCTCAGTTACTCCAACCCATCATGTCCTCATCACTAGGCCATTGAACACACTGTTTTCTCTCTGCTACACATTTGCTTCAACTTGTTGGCCTAACTTCTACTCAGTCCCGGTGTCTCACTTAATTTGTCACTTTCTCTTTAACCTCCATGGCTGGATTAGGTACCATTCCATGAGCTCTCATAACAGTCAGTGTTTCATTACATCTTGTTCTCCTTCCATCTCTGCCATGGTCAATTCATTTATTTACATCCTTGACCAAACAATAAGCTCTTTGAGTGCAGAAACCAGGCCCCGTCTCTTATCACAGCACTGCCACACAGAAGAGATCCAACATGCTCTTGACTATATAAAAATAAATAGAGTGGAGAACAAAAAAGGAGGTGTGCCTTTAGCACAGTAATATGACCAATTTGTCCAGTAGAAATTTTATAATTGAGAGAGTTGTGGGATATTGGATCACCTAAAATTCATTCCAGATTTCAGAAGCTATTGAACATCCCAATTAAGAAACTGATCTTGTAATCAGTGAAGAGCTAAGGCAAGTGTCAACTCCATGAAATAAGATGACATGATTAAATTGTTTACTTAGGAGTATTAATTTGGCAGTAGAGTGTGTCGTAGAGAAAATGAAGAAGAGATTGCCTATGAGAGGTTAGATTTGTAACTTCAATTTCTGTCATGGGAGGAAAAGTCCAGAGAAATATCCCTCATCTCTTTGTCACCTTTAGTGACAGGAGGAAAGATTCATGAATTAGTCATTCAGTCATAAAGCCAAAAGAGAAGCCTGACCCACCCAGGGCTGAGAACACAGTGATGATACTTGAACTAAAAAGCAAATCCTGTCTTTGAATAAGGGCTTCATGACACTATGGATGTATTACCTGCTCTTTGCCTTCTGGGTTAAAGGAAATGAAATTCTAGCTGTCCGTCATCTAGGCAAATGGCAAAGTGAAGAAACTAAAAAAGAATCCTTAGTTTCATCATTTTCAAGAAAAACTCTCTTATATAAAGGAATGTGTGAAATGGCCATATTATACCAAAAGGAAAGGGTTTAAGCAAAGCCTGGTGATATGGTAGTCTAAGTTGGGGTTAAGTAAACGGCAGTTTCACTCCATGCAGATTTAATCAGTTGCTTTTTTTTTTTGGCATAAAGATGTTGACTTTCACATGTACTTGGCCTGGGGTCTACAGAGGTTGTACGGCAGCTGTGAATCACATGCTGACCACCCAGACTGCCTGCAAGAAGGCCCTCTCCCAACAAATGTAGCCACAGGTCCCTCTCCAATCATTGAGAAGGGTCATGGTTATTTATTCATATAAAAAATATTTATGTATGGCATTTTTTTTTATCTTCTAGAGATGGGTGAGAAAAATACATACGTGGGTAAAGTAAATACACACATGGGTAAAGTATTGCCTAAGCCCCCAAAGAGTTTACAATCTAGTCTTGCAGACAAAGTGCATCACCTGAAAAGGAAAACAGTATAAAATTTTAACAAGACATTATAAAAGATATCCCAAAAGATATCTTGGGATATCTTTTATAATGTCTTGTTAAAATTTTATACTGTTATGTGTGGAAAAAATCAAAAGGTGATCTGAGTTTATAGGACAAAGACAGAGCTCTTATGGAGGAGAAGATTTTGAGATGTACTCTTATTAATTATCTGAACCTGCCTGAGGCTAAGCAAAAAAGATGTTGATCGAGTCACTAAGAAATAATAAAACAATAGACATCCTGGTTTGCACCACCCAACATTTAGTCTGAAGACTTTTCCTTTGAATGGCCACTTCTTATATTGTGCTATAGCCTCAGCATACCATTGTCTCCCTTTCCGTTTTGAGACTTTAAATTTACTACTTTAGGACAAGTGGACATTTGGTTGGCATCGTGAATAATTAATCAAGTTCCTGGATATGATCAACAAATGGAAACAAATTCATGGACTGTCATGACACATCAAGGAGGATCCAATAAGCCAACAGAATATTCTAGAGCTGATGAGTGACTTCAGTGCTAAGACTCCAAAACCAGAAGGGAGGTCAAAGCCACTACTACCTCTTCTGTGCAGAGCCCTCACAAAATGGAAACACAGTTAGTCAGCTTTGCATTGCTGTGACTCAAACACTCAAAAAGAACAACTTAAAGGAAGAAAAGATTGTTTGGGCTCAGAGTTTCAGAGGTTCAGTCCACAGTTGGCCAACCCTGGGGCCAAGTGAGGCAGAACATCCTGGCACATGAGTGTGGCTGAGGAAAGCAGCCCAGAATGTGGCAACCAGGGAGTAGAGAAAAAAGCTTGAGTACAAGAATCCAGAGATAATATAATGTCCAAAGGCATGCCCCTAGTGACCTACTTCCTTCAACCATGCACTACCTGTCTACAGTTACCACACATTAATCCACTGAGGTTAAAATTAATTCGTCAAATGGTTTAATCCACTGATTAGGTTACAACTGTTATAATGTAATATTCTCACCTCCAAATATTCTTGCATTGTCTCACACATGAGCTTTCTGTGGACACCTCATATCCAAACCATAATATACACTAAGGTAGGAAACAGTGTTCACTGTTCCCTCATCCCATAAATGTGTAAAGAAGTTTTGAAGTACCGAACTGGGTAAGGTTGTTCATCTTCTGCTCCAATCCAGAAACCATAAGAAATTAAAAATCCAATACTTGCTTTCTAGCATCATAGTTGTTATAGGACCTGGGAGAGCAATTGAGGTCTTTCTAACTTAAATCCATGGACACTTGTTTAAGCAAGGTGAGAAAGAGCTTTGAGAATGCTATGTAGACAGTGTGGTCTAAATTGGGCAGTTATAGGAGCCACTTCAGATGCAAGAACCAATCCTCAAGGACAGGCACCATGGGCCTCCTGTTCCTGGACTAACTCCTTATCACCCCAGCCTCCTCTACTTGTGAAATTTCCTGACTGGGAACTCTTAAGCGACTACTGCTCCCTGTCCACCCCCTGTAATTGTATATCACATTGTGCCACAGTGGTTTGTTCACCCATATGAATCCCCCTTTAGTGAGTTCACTGTGGGCAGATACTCTCTTACCTTTATATTCTCAGTGCCTACTTCACGCCTGACACATTGTCAGGACTCAACCCAAGTAATCAAATGAGTGAGTCACTGCAAAAACAGATAACAAAGTTGTGGCCTGGGGACATGTTTCTCAAATGAGAATCTGCAGAGCCCTAGAGCTCCAGGAAATATCTTGGGGGCCCCCCATGGGGATGTGGAGGAGCATGCTCTTTCTCCACTTGGAACTCTCTTTGATCCTGGTAGTTCTGCTTTTATCTGTTTTATATATTAGGGATGTATGTCTTGTTTTGTTTGAAAACAGTTTGAAAATTGCTGGAAAAAAAAAGTCTACATTTTGTTGATTATATCCTGCTGATATTGTGCCATATGGTATCACTCAGAACAATATCAGCAGGATATTGCTACAGGGCAGAAAGATGTCATGAGAGTCCAAGCATTGCCACAGCCTCTGCAATATGGAGAGAAGAAACACAGAAGGAGAAAGATGGACAGAGGGAACTTCTCAAAGACTTCCCTTTCCTCTCTGGCTCTGGGCCAATCTCCTTAATATAGCGGGTTAGATCCCACTTCCTTTTCTTATTCTTCCCATTCTCCCACTCTGTACTCCAGCAACTCTTCTCTCGAATACAACATGATCTTTCTTGCCTTGAGATTTTTACATAAGCCATTCCCTCTGCTTGGAAACCTTCCTCCCACACCTCTTTATTCTGCACGTCTCCATTGAAATGTCTCTTCCTGACATCTTACCTTCTTCAACCTAGGCTAAGATAGATTATTTGTTCTCTACATTTCTTATTTAGTATGATCGTCATAATTGCAATAATCTGTTTGATGTCTGCTCCCTTCCCCCCAGCTAAGTTGTGCCTTCTAATAAGAGCAAGATGTTCATTACCATGTTCTCAACACCTAGCACTGCCAAAGAACTAAGTAGTGCTCAGTAAATTCTTAACAAACGTGGCTGGCAAAATCTAAGATAGCTCCCTATAACCTCAGCCTCTTAGTCTTCACAGCCTGTGTAATCCTCTTACCTTGAGCACCTCACTAACAAGTGACAGAATATGGTGACTTTGAGGCTATGCTACTTCCAGTACATAAGACTGCAGCTTGCATCCTGTTAGAGATATTCTTGGCTTGATAAAGTAAGCTGCCATGTTGGAAAAGTTCATGTGGCATAGAGCTGAGGGTAGCCCCAGGAGGAGCAGAGGCTCTGGGTCCAACAACTTGCTAGGACCTGAATCCTTCCAGCAACCACATGACCTTGGAGTGGACCTTTTCCCGAGTCTCCCTGCTGATGAAATCCAAACACTGATTACAGCCTTTTAAGAGACTCCAAAGCAAAGGACTCAGGTGGTTGTGTCCAGATGTCTGACCCTCAGAAACTGATAATAAATGTATGCAGCTAGACAGTCCCTTTGTCTTAGGGGGCAGTATTTTTTACACAACAATAGATAACTAACACAATATAAAAAAGAACATATCCATAAATGAATGAAACTAAAACCCTCACCAAAGGAAGGGGAACTTAAGACATGAGGGAAGTCTAAGACAATGACTACTGTTAATCCTTTGTGTTTGATGATATTCCCCTGGATACAAAATCTAAAGGTAGGGTTTTAGAGGAAAATCTCTCAGAGTTTTAGGATAGGAATTTAGGAAGTCAATGGACATTTTATGTTCTTGGGCACTGTCTGACTTCACTCATGAGAATTTGTGTTTATAGATGAATATCAAAGATAAATTCTTGATGATGCCAAATTTTTGTCAAATGTACAATCTGACTTGAGTGACCTTTATTTTGAATGATCTATATTTTAAATATTGATCCAAATGACCCTTTCAGCATGTCTTGCCCCCCATACATTTGGCTGCAAGAAGCCTCATGTTTCTTTAACTTACTGGCTTTGAGAATGGAAATAGCATTCACAAATTGAAATGGATTGGTGGACTTTGATTGTGTCTTTAACCCAGATATACATATTATAAAATCTTTGAACTATAAATATCAACTTTATCAATAGCTCCCATAATCTAGAATTTCTCCATGCATTTAAAAATGCCAACTCTATCACCTTTTCCCTAGATTGATTTCCTTGCCTCAGAGTGATAAAAGGGTACAGAAAAATAATGATATGCTTCAGAGTGCCTTCATGTTCCAACATTCAGTATTGATGTATAAGAAAAAGTTGGTTTCCTGCCTTTTGGGGTTTCATATTTTTCCTGCCCAGTTACATGTGGAAAATATAACACTGATGGAGTGTCTCAATAGGAACTTGTTTCAATAAGAACTACTAATTACTTTATCACTGTGACATTGTAACCTGCTCTAACATTTAAAGTTTATTTGCTCCCAGATAAAAGGCTTTGTTCTTTCTGCTATTTATAATTGTTTCCTTAATCTGCTAGCAGTAAAATTTTCTTCTGATTGCTCATTATAAAAAATTCATTTTTATAATGATTCCCTCATAAGCTGCAGAACCCACATACCATTAGCAAGGTGGCCAGCGAGTGTGCTTCATTACTATCCAAGTTTGGGGCCTATGCTAAATACACTGCCAGGGAAATTGGACTGGTCGTGTCTCAGTTTGCTCAACCAGAAACCTGGGAACAGAATAAGACAATGCCAACATGCCAAACAACAATGATCCACCATATGTTTTCATCTTATCTGCTGTATGTAGGGAGCAATTTGATTTTCCAAGACTACTGGCAAATTGCCGATGCACACAGGACCTGAGGAAAGTGCTCTGGAATCAAGAAACTATAAATACCATCTAGGCCAAAGCCCAACTCTTTTGTCATCAGCCTTTATTGGGACCAGGACACTTAACACTGTGTGATTTGAAGTTCTCTCATCTCAAAATGAACTTGCCTCTAATTCTCACTATTATGGGGACCTATTGTATATTTATGATAAAGACACTAAAAGCTCAGACAAGGCTGGGTAAGTTTTGATGTTGTAGTAAAAAAAGGAGAGGTATGGTGGCTAGGGCACAGTTGCAAATTGGTGTCTTCTCTGAGCTGAGATTGCTTCAGGGAGGTGGCCCAGAGCCAAAGACATCTTAACATTGCAAGTGAAGGATTGAAAATGCATAGGGAGATCCTATCTTCCATGGTTTATCCTGGAAAAGAAAACTGTCTATGCTACCCCAAAACTGTTATCAGTTGTCTGCTCCTTGTATAAAGTTACTCTTTTGTCTAAAAGGAAGCCATAAAAATACTGGGCATTTGTAGAGAAGGGCATGGTCAAAAGGAAAAAAAAAGTACCTAGAAAAATGAAGATTGAAGGCTCCAGTTCAGATTATGAAGGATAAAGAGAATTCAAAACTGAGTGGGACTAACAAAAGTCAACCAACAGAGGCAAGTTGATAGCCAAGTCCAAATTTCATTCCTAAACAGTGGTGGAGGAACCAAAGAGAAGGGCCCTACTAGAATTTTATTTCCTCAAATATTAGGTAACAAATACTTAAAACTGTATGGCCATCTTAAGAGCTTAAATACAAAATCAATTTGTTAATTTTAGAGTTGTCCCTTTTCTTTTTCTTAATACCTATTTGTGTTGTTTCAGTCATTTCAAACCTTATTACTTCTATATTCTTTTATTATCTTTAACAAATAAGTACGGGTGGCTATACATCCAAACCTCTTTGCAAATCATTGCTACCAGTGGGAAAAGATGATAATTTGCCCAGATTGCTCTGTTTGTGTTCAGACTATTATGGGGAAAAAAATGTGTTTAAAAATATATTTGAAAAATTGAAGCCAGGCACAGTGGTGCACTCCTGTAATCCCAGCAGCTCAGGAGGCTAAGGCAGGCGGATCTCAAGTTCAAAGACAGCCTCAGCAACTTAGCAAGGTCCTAAACAATTTAGCAAGACCCTGTCTTAAAAAAAAAAAAAAAAAAAAAAAAAAAAAAAAAAAAAAAAGGCAGAAGGAGGGCTGTGGATGTGGCTCACTGGTTAAGTACCCTGAGTTCAATCCTTGGCACCCAACCCCAAATTGAGTACCTACTATATACAAACCACTGAGCTGATAAGAAAGAGGTGTGTTCGCCAGAGTTATGCTGCCCTAGCATTTCTGTAGACTAGGAATCCTTATTTAAAGGAAATACCAAGGGATGAAAAACTAAGTCATGAAGGTGACACATTTCTATGATGACTGCCACCCTTCTCCCTCCACCCCCAGTCTGCCTTTTTTCATCTATAAAACATATAAGATCTTAAGTCATTGATTTAAATAGTTTGCTCATTGATTTAAAAACATGGACCAAGATGCCAGACCACCACTCATACAAATTGGCCTTGCTTATAGACATAGAAACTAAAATAAATCAGACTTCAGGTCAGCATAACCTCAAGAGGCGGAGACCAGGCACTCTGTAGGCCTTCTCCATCCTTCTTTCAATGCCAAACAGTGATTCAAGACGTCCTCTCCTGCTGGCTTGACCTCCTCAGCACCAGAAGGTTCTGGATTTCTCCTACCGCAAGAGGTTCAGTCTTTTTGCAAAGGACACCTGTATATACAGTTTTAGTCCTTAGGTATTGAAGATTCCCTCTTGGCCAGGAGGTACCAGGGAAAAGAAAGGCCTTTAAACTTCAACAATACAGGATGCTTCAAGTTTAGCCTTTAAGAAAAATAAAAATAATATAGGTTCATTTGCAGAAAATGTGGGATATACAGAAAGTATTTTGAAATAATACACTTTTCGTTTAACCCTATTTTCTACTAATTTTTATGCACATGTATTGGCCAAAGCCACCTTTAAGGTTGTATTTTTTTTTAGAAGATAAAAGAGAAGTTGTTGTAATACTATTGTTTCTGCTTATTTTATTAAATTGCCTAAGCTTCCCCATGGACCCTTCTTCATCCTTTTGCCCCATCTTCTGGCATGGTCAAGTATAAAACCATTCTGAGTGGGGCAGGTGAAAACTCTTAATGCAGTGTCTCAGCCCCATCTCAATTGTTTGGGGTTATGTAAGACACTTCCAGGAAATGCAATTTCCCCATTTTTGTTTCCTGTTGTGGACTTTTGTTGGGGTATATGCGGAGGAGGGTGCTAAGTACAAAAGTATTTCTTTATCAGAGTAGTCTTCATGTCACAGCAAACTGAGGGAAATACAGACTCTCATGCCTCACCCAGACTTATTAATTCTGAATCTGCACTTTACAAGATCCCCAGATGCTTCCAAACTGTGCACCTTAAGTTAAGAAAAGCATAAGCCTGTGGAGCCCCTTTCTGGCCTTCCTCAGATGGTATTGATTGTCAGGATTTGCACATAACTTTCACACCTCCTTGATGTTGAAACTAGTAATAAAAGTCCCACCTCTGTGGGAGTAAACACCTTTTGCTCAAACCACAGCCTCATGATCTTTGGGGAAAACTCTAAATGTGTTACCTCCTAAATCCCTTGAGAGTTGTGGGCCCTTCAAAAGGAAGTCGAGGGTAGAAGCCCAGCCCATTATTTTGCCTGGTCATCAAAGTCCATTCAACGGTCATAGCTGCTGTGTTTGCGAGGCCCCTAAACTCATAGTAAATCATTCACCCAGTGGGGGACAAAAAGAGATTCAAAAAAGAGCCCTTTAAAGTCTGTTGGAAAAGATCCACACTACCCTCACCCCTTCTCCACCATACCTTCTTTACTTCCTGCCCCAAATGATTCCTTTATCCTGCTGTCTTCCACCAGGGGGACCCAGAAGGCACAAGCATGGTGCAGGGGGATTGGTGACCAACGCTAATCAGGCAGAGCTGAGATCAAGGACCTTGAGTGCATTGCTGGAGATAGGGGAGAAAAAGAAATGACAGAAGCCAAAACAGTCGTGTCTGTCTGGGTTGCTAGCCACAACCATATGTGTTCATCAGGCTGCGTCAGAGTCAGAATGGCCTGGGCAAAGCCCACCAAAGGGCTGCTTCTATTAGGCCTTCACTGGTGAACTTAAACCAGCAAGGTTTAAGTAAGCAGCCATCTAGAAAGAAGAGCATCCCCCTTCTAGGACTAGCTGCTCCTGTGGGAAGTGTCATTCTCTTCTCCCTTCGTTTGTTTTCTTCTTGCAAACTGATAGATGGCACAAAGCCTATATGCCCAGGCACCACGCTCTCTCTGGGTTCTGGCATTCAGTCTTCTATCTCTTCAGCACCATCAGATCATCCTGCTGACACCCAGCCCTGTCCTTGGTTATCAAGCACTCATCTGGCACCTCTCCTCTCCTGGGCCTGGCCTCTTAAGCTCTTGGAAACCGATTTGCCAATTCTTCCACCAGAGCATATGGAACACCTATGGAGTGCAAAAGGAAAAAGATGAAAATGGATAAGAAGGACTTCTGCCTGAACTTGGGGAACTTAGATCACCTAATTTGTTCTGGCAAATTCCATTTATTAATAAAATTAGCAACTATGGTGATCTTTTTCTTCACAGAGCTCATCAAACATACATGGTTGGAAACTCAGGCCCTGGGGTTGCAGCAGCCAGCATTCCTATACTTGTCCCCCCACTAGCTGAGTGATCCAGCTTTGCCTTCTGAATTTTTAGGCCTGTATTTTCTCTCCAAAATAGAGATCAAAATTAAAATACCTGCCTCATGGTAAATGCATACAACTTTATATGTTAATTTAAATACATTAGTTTTTTAAAATCTGCCTCTAAGATTATTATGAAGATTAAATGAGATACTGTATGTAAAGCACTTAGTGAGTGCTCAGTAAAGGTAGTGCTGCTGCTGCTGTTGTTGTTATTATTATTATTACAAAAGTGGACAGCAAGTCATCCCAGATAACCTCACAAGTCTGTGTTACAACCCAGAAGGCCTGGGCTTTAATCCTAAATCTGCCATGAATGAGCCTTGTAAGCCTCCATTTCTTCAGATAATACCTAGCCTTTGGCTTTTATAATAATAAATATTAATCAAATGTTAACTGTGTGGTAAGCACTGTTGTAAGTGCTTTTGATGGTAATTCATTTAATCCTAACCACTCCCAATTTTGCAGATGACGAAACTAAAGCATAAAAGTCAAAGGTCAGGCAGCTAGCCACAGATGGAGCTGGGATTCCATCCCAGGCATTCTAGCCTCAGAGGATGCATTCTTACTCTTCTTACTGTGAAAAATCAAGTGGCATAATGATTATGAAAATGCTATAGGAGTGGGAAGTACTATATAAGCATAAGAGATCATTGCTCTATCCCTGTCTCTTGGTGTTTGGTCTTCAGTTGGGATCCTCGATCTTCCATGGTAGGACATGGAGTCAAGGGTACTGCTTTAGATTTTCCTGAAGCCTTTGAATCCCTGCCTATTGTGAATTGTGTGCCCCCAAACTATATTCTGAAGTCATAACCCCTAGTACCTCTGAATGTGATCTTATCTGAACATAGGGCCTGAACAGAGGAAATCATGTTAAATGAGGCCATGGAGTAGGCTCTCATCCAATATGAGTAGTGTCCTTACAAAAAGGGGAAATTTGTAGCATGGGAAAGCTCTGGGTTCAATATCCAGCATGTTTCAGTCCCCAAAATGTGAAATTTGAACACAGAGATATGCACAGAGGGAAGACGCTGTGAAGACATGAGGAGAGTGCCATATGGAGACAGAGGATTGGAACCATCATCTGCATGAAAAAGACCTTTCTCAGCTCCTCCAGAGGGAGCAGAGCCCTGCAGACACCTTGATCTTGGACTTCTAGCCTCCAGAACTGGGAGACAATAACTTTCTTTGTCCTAAGCTACCCAGTTTGTTGTGCTTTGCAACAGTAGCCCTAGGAAATAAATGCACTAAGATCAAGGAAGGTGGTAGTGAGGGAGAGGAAGGAGAGGATGAGGATGACTGTGAAAGTTGAGGCTGATTTTGCGCACATGCATTTAATGACGAGAACACCAGTCCATGAGCTTGCCAAGCCTGGAGAGCTTTCCTGTACAAGAAGATCATGTGAGCCCAAATGAACAATAAATCATATTCCACCTCCACTGAAATAGGTAGGAAAGAGGAATCTTCTCTTTGAGATCATTTCATCTGAACTGACCCCTTTGTTCTGCAGCTGAGGAATTGAGCAACAGGGAGTTCAGTTTCCAAAACCCATTCACCAGTGAATAATTTAAGTAGGACTAGAGCCTCGCTTTCTGACACTCAACCCTGTGGTGGTGCCACTGTGCAACCCTCAGAGTTTGATTTTTGGTTGGCACACGGGAGTTCACTCTTCTCATGACCACTAATTTCACAAGATTACATTCTGTTCCCCTTTTTTTTCCCTACTTTTTTCTTTTTGGACATTTTTGATTGAAATACAGCACACATACAGAAATGTGCACAGATCATCAGTGGACAGCTCAGCATGCCCACATCCGTGTAAGCAGCACCCAAACAAAGAATCAGTACATTACAGCACCCACAAAGCCCCCCAACCCCTCCTAGCCACTGACCAACAAAGAAATCACTATCCTGACTTCTAACATCACAGATTGGTTTTGCCTGTTTTTAAGCTTGATAGAAATGGGATTTCACAGTACTCTTTTGTGTCTGGCTTCTTCACTTCACATTATGTTTGTAAGATTTGTCTGTGTTTTGCATATCGAGTAGTTCATTCTCACTGTGAAATAGAGTATTCCAAAGTTCTGGTCTTTTGAACCAAATCAAAAGGTACATAAAGAGAGACGTGTTCCTAAAGGAAAAAAAATGTTAAAGCAGTCAAGTTACTGAAAGACACACACACACACACACACACACACACACACACACACACACACACAGTTATTTAATTTATAAATTGGATCCAAATTATTGAGTATCTATTAAAAGCTACTTTCCCAAATCACTCCTCCATCCCTGTTTCCTTTATTTTTTCCTTACTTTCCTGCAGCCCCAGCTATGTCACACAAGGCTGATCTAGGCCAAACAGATAGGAGGGGACTGGAGGATAGCTAGCTTTGTTCTACATGGGTGAACATACCTTCGCCTTAGATTAACTCAGAGCCGGTACCATCCCCCACTTGGCCAATACAGTTTCTGTACCTTCAGCAGCATCATGGCCACCTTCATCCACAGCCAGAAAAACTGCCTTTTATGTCTGACATTTGGGAGTTATTCCCTTTCACCCCTATTACAATTGTCTGTGTCTGCCTGGGGTTAAGGCTCCTGCAGCCCCAGGCCAATGAGACAGGACGGAGTCTATGCTGAAGAGGGCTGATCCTCTGTTGTGTGGCTCCTGATGAAACCACTGCTGGGAATCACTCCCACAGCTTTCTCAGGGACCTTCATTCTTAAGCACAGCTTAACTGCAGAGGGCTGCACCCTCCTTCTCTCATCTTTTCCTTGCCAGACCACAATTTGTCCAAGGTCTTCATGCTGACCAGACTTTCTGGGGTCTCCCTTTTGCTGGTAACAATGACCTAATCCCACGATGCAATTTTAGAGGAGCCCTGATGCAAATCAGCGTGACTGGCTGTCCTGAGCCTGAGTCCATATATGGTACAATCCCTGAGCCACGACTGGGATAGTGCAGACAGTAATGCAACACAGCTGATTCGCCAGCTGTCCCTCTCTCCCTAAACTGTGCCGGTCACTCCAGTTTCCATTGAGGTCAGCATTGCACCCATAACAAAAGGTTAAGATAACTAAAGTTCAGGGCTTTGTGCCTTTAGGAGGCTGTGTTTCAGTGTTCACCTCTTTCTATGCTCCTTAATTCCTAAGAGGTTGTCCTTTCTGGAATGTAATAGAATAATAATCTGACTGGTGCTTTTTTAGTACTTCTTTTGTTGTGGTTGTGATCTAGGCGAGGCCAGGAGAGGAGATGACAGTTATAGCTCAGATGCTTGCCCAAGTTCAATTGCATAGGACAATTTTGAACTGGAAGCAGTCTCAAGGCCCCACCCTGACTTTGGGCAGAGGTCAGTATTCACAATCCATAGTTGGAACTTTAGCTATTTTTTGGCCTCCATCCTCAACTATTTTTTATTTGTTGGCCGTTTGTTAAGTATAAGGGATAGAAATAAAAAATCCTCAGATGGAGGAAAAAAGTACTGAAATCCGGGATACCAGCTGCATTCAGAGTTCATAAGTGGATATTCATGTTCTTTTTATTAACATGTTCATCTACCATTCCATGCCTATTAAAAACAAAGAATTATATTAGACTCTAGCAATGTTGTGCTGGAGCTGGCTCAACCTAGTTGGCAAGTCCGATTGTTAAATTTTCAGGAAATTTGCAAGCCAACTGTGTTAAACATAATTATTAAAGATTAAATTACATAAAATTACAATGGAATAAATTATACTTAAAACAGATGTAATAAATACCCCAACTCATTATTTTCTAATCATTTTAATCTTGAGGCTATTCTCATGAAGGATATTTGTATGGTGGAAATACCACACACTAGTGTGTACTGCTTGTGTCTTCCCAATCCTTTTTCAACTGGAAATTAACCTTGAAGGCATTTACCCTTGGGACTTGGAACTGTTGTGAATGAGCACTTCCCCCTCCCCACACCATAGACAATTCTTATCCATTTACAAGCACATCATTGATTCTACAGGTCAATAACAAATCAGACTCAATCCCTGCCCTCAGGGTGCTTATAAGTAAACAAGTCCTTTACTTGGATGGGCCTGGCTGGTTTCCTCTAAAATGCTAAATAGGGGAGGGAGTGAAAGGGCAGAAGAGAAGTCCATAAAATTATATTAGTATCCCAGTTCTGACATTCACTGGGCACATCATCCTAAATAAGTGATTTCATGTTTTTTGTTTTTGTAGTTGTAGGTGGACAGAATGCTTTTATTTTATTTGTTTATTTTATACAGTGCTAAGAAACTAGTGCCGTACGAGTGCTAGGCAAATGCTCTGCCACTGAGCTACATCCCGGCCCTCTTATTTTTGTTATATATATATATATTAGTTGTAGACAGACACAACACTTTATTTTATTTATTTTTATGTGGTGCTGAGGATTGAACCCAGTGCCTCACACATGCTAGGCAAATGCTCTACCAACTGATCTGTGACCCGAGCCCTCATGTTTTTTAATCACCTGCAAAATAGGAATACTCTCACTTCCTCACAAGATCTTCCTGAGGATTTAGTGGTAAATATATAATGGTAAAAAGAAAGAGCACTTCTGATTGAGGGACTATCAAGAGAAATGGTGTAGAAGCATTAAGTGGAGGGACTAGAAAATGGCCACTGGTTAGTATGTCTGGATGTTAAGATCCATCAGGAACATCAAGATGAGCAAAGTGTAGATATGATGTCACCCTGGAGAGATAAGATGAACAAGGAGGGAAAAGCTGAGACTGAATGGGATAGAGACTGAGCCACTGTGAAGGAAGTCAGCAATCCAAGTAATCACGTGGGGACAGCAAGTTCAGGCGTCATCCAAAGATCTCAGCCAGGGAGTTTCATGGGCAATAGGTGGTAGCTTATCCAAGACTAATCTCTAGCCATGAATGGAAATATAGGGGCCTCACTCAGTAATTAAAGAGGGAGCTGCATGAACTAGGAAGGAGTTCAGAACCTTAAATAGGTTGATGTTTGTGGAGGAAGTGGGTATTCATGCTATTTAGTCCTGTTTAGTAGGACTAAAATGTTAGGTAGGACAGGCAAACAGGTTATCAGTAGCAAATCAAGGCATTATTGAAATGAACCAATAATGAATGGGTTAAATTTCAACAAGGAAGAGTTCAGCCCAAGTAGCAGAGAATCTGACTAGCAGCAGTGGCTTAGGCAATAAAGATATTGAAGCATCTCACAATGGAATTAGGTGGTTCTAGGATTGGTTCAGTGGCTCAGTTTTGTCACCAAATGGCCACACTTTAACCTTTTAACTCTGATACCCTCACTGCTGTTCTTGGTGGGTCAGCTTTTATTAGTGAGGTGTAGAGTCTAAGGTCATAAGATACCTGCCATAGCTCACACCACCTCAATCAAAGTAGGTAGGAGTGGGGAAAATCCCAATCTATTTTTAATCAGGGAGCAGAATCCTTCCTCCAAACTACAATAGATTTCCCTTTATAGCTCATTGGCCAGACTGGGTCACATACTGTAGTAGGCAGAATAATGTCTTGAAAGATGTTCACACTCTGGTCCCCTGGAACCTGTGACTATGTTATCTCACAAGAGGGACTTTGTGATTAAAGCTATGAACCTTGGGATGGGCAGACTTATCTTGGGTTATCTAATGTGCCCGATCTACATTCAGCTGGGGGAGGGAGATGGTAGCTTGAGAAGGATTTGTTACTGATACTGAGATGTAGGGGTTATGTGTTAGAACAACAGAGAGGCTGCTAGGGACTCATAGTAGCCTCTGGCTGAAGTCAGCAAGGACACAGGGACTTTAGTCCTATAGCTTCAAGAAACCAAAATCTGCCAACACCTGAAAAAGCAATGAAACCAACTCTCAACTCCCAGAGAAGAACACAGGCCTGTGGACAACATTCATTTTAGACAAGTGTGAACTCTAAGAATATAAAATTGTGCTGTTATAGTATTTTGTTATAGCAGCAATCAAAAACTAATACACATGCCTATCCCTAAAGCCAACAACAGCAAAGGAGCCTGGGATAACTGTGCTTAGCTTAGACCAAATAAGAATTTTCCACTGAGATTGGATGATAGACCAAATTCCATGAGCATGCTCTCAGGTATCCATAAAAAGAAGCAATGGTAAATGGGTAAAGGGTTGGGAACAAACAGGTAAGGACTATAATAGTTAAGACTGGGGATCAACAAGTAAGCTCTAGGACAAGCATGCCAGTTGTTTTCTGTTCTAGTTGGTCTGTTCTTTAAACACCTGAATATCACCCATGGTTACAACTAGGTGGCTAAAGTACCAGCACCCAGAAATCACCCATTACATCAGGACCTAGCCCTTATTGGGAGTAAAAGACTCAGAGAGTCGATGTATGAGTTCCAGTCTCTGGCTGAGCTTCTAGAGCTTAAAATATGGAGAATGCTATGTATTGTACCTCATCAAATCAGAGATGCCTTCAGTTGTAAGATAAACTGTTATTTTACTAAGAAAGAAATAATGATATACCATAGATTTAACATCAATTAGTAAGATTCTAAAATGAAGAAGTGTGTGTTTTAGAATCCACCAAATATATTACAAATTTTCCACCAATGGTAAGTGTTATTCTCAAGCTGCTGCTGGCTTGGAGAGAATGAGTTCTGACCTGTTTCTAGGAAAGCCAGAGCCCGATGCGGGGAGGTATACAGTGCTTGTGGAGCTCCTTGAAGCCCGTCTAAGGGATGCAGACCTTTTGCAGGCAATGGCAGTCACTGAAGTCTTCTTACCATCTCTGATCATATGGACCCTGGTATCTGAAGTGGTATTTATGAACATTTTATATCAAAGCATGAAAGATCAGTCCCCAAGATGGCTTGAATGGGAAAACTGCTGGAATCATCTTTGAATAGTGCTGGTCAGTGTGCTCACCTCTGTTCCAAATGAGGACACACTCAAAGAAAGCTCTCTCTCTCTCTCTCTCTCTCTCTCTCTCTCTCTCTCTGTGTGTGTGTGTGTGTGTGTGTGTGTGTGTGTGTGTGTCTCATCCAACAAGCCATGACTGTATTAATGATGGAAACTGTACAAAATTCAAACCAAGCTGCAGTTGCTCTTTTGAAACACCAAAAAGGTCCTTACTTTCAGATGGCTACATTGTTGATCCCATAACAGCATTTCTAATATCATTGCTATTGTTTTCCAGTGCTGACTGCCTTTGCCCTTTGCACATTTGCTTGTGACCTGACCAATTCTATGTCCTTAACTTCTATACTTGTTTCATCAACCCCTTTCTCTTCACTTTCCTCTTTACAGTAGAGTCTGTGTGTTTTCTTGAATGTCTGAGAGGGCTTCACCTTGGACTTTGACTTGCTCAGCAGCTTCTTGCTGAGATAAATCCTCAATTTTGGCTTCCCTCAAACAGCATAGGTATTTGAAGCTGGACTCTTGTAGACATTTGGTTTTGTGACCACAAAGAGGATATTTTTAGATTTTCAGATAGTACCCCCTATAACCTCCTGAAGAGCCAGATTGCAACAGCTTTCCATGCCTTCTTTCCACTCCAACTCTGTTTTGCTTTTCTGACTGGTTCTTCATCAATTTCAGCTGGTACTGCCAGCTGCATGAACAGCTTTCTCTTAATAAGGAGCTCAGATTTGCTCGCCCTGATGTGTAGTAATGCATGTGTGTTCTTTGAGCCATTAAGTGATAAATAAGCCTTCTTTGCATTCTCCTTTGAGACTCTGCCCCAGGCTGCCAAAGGCAACAGGGATTGTACCAAGGTCTTAATATGGACAGGGGTAGGGGGTACATATTGCACAGATGGGAGACTTTAGGACTCTCCAAAGATTCATTTTACTCCTTTTTTATTGCTTTATCCTGGGTTAGCCCTGAGTCCAGAAATTTTGGAGATATTTCTAAGTACTTTTATAATTAGGGTGAAAAAATTGCAACATTACCATTTGAAGAGGGCTATAAGTAATCACCTCAATTCTCATGATTTTTATGATTAAGAAACAGAGACTTGGGAAATGAACCAGCCTGGCCTAAACTAACTCACCTGAGGAGTGACAGAGTTGGGCTGGAGTCCAGATTTCCTGCCATCCCCAGGGGATGCTGGAAAGTATTAGAGGATGCAAAAATCCCATGCCCTGGGTATACCTCTAAATAACCTAGGGCCTTGGAAAAGTACTTAACCCCTCTGGGCTTCCATGTCCTTGGCTATAAAATGGGGCTGCTAATAGTACCTACAGCAGGATGTTGTTGCAAAGATTAAATTTAAAAAGTCACAGGAAGGGCCTCCACCATCGATCACTTGCCAGTTAGCAATTGTTCTACAGAGAGTGTTTGTCATCATTGCTATTCTTTTGTGCCATCTCAGGCTGCCACCATCTCCTCATTCCTGCTATCAGGACAGAGGATTGAACTTTGAGACTTAGGGGCAGAGGCATCTATGGAATTTGCTCCCCTTGCTAATCTGGTAAAGTCAACAAATCATTTCTGTTCAACCCTGAGAGGAGCCTCTGGAGATGTTAGGTCATGGCATGAAACAGTTTTGTGAGAGAGGCACAGAGAACTGGCTGGAGGGAAGCTTGACAGCCCAGGGGAAGGGAAGAGGCTTTCTGTGGATTGGGAGAAGCCAGTCGCATGTGGACGGGAAGAGGAAGGGTTGTATGAGCCATAAGGCGCCTGGGTGGGGGCACTTGGCATGGGAACAGGGTGTAGAAGTCCAGGAAGGGGGATGTGATGTGGGCATTTATGGTAGAAAGGAAGGAGACTCAGAGCCTATGAAAAGAACCATTTTCTGTGGGGCTCAGGAAGGGCCTCTCACAGGGGATTTCCTACATGGAGCTCCAGGCCTTGGCTGCCTTCCCAGGGAAAGGTGGTGTTTGCTATGGGGATTGTGCACACTGTGTGGCTTTAGTTCAGAGAAATGGTGCCTACTCCCACCCCTGGCACTGTTGGTCTCCCAGAGACTTGTTCAGCTGGGAAAAAACATGTTCTCTCCTTGAACCAACACACTTTGGATGCCTTTGCAAAACAGGGACACTGAGGTCAGGGCAGAGGTAGAATAGAGGGGCTTGGAAATTATGAATAATGGTGGAGTAAGGGGAGGTGAGAATTGTGAGGGGGTTATTTCAAATTAATGGACCCTTAGCATGGGGTTTTAGTGTGGCCCCTAAGGTTGCTGGTCAACCCCAGACCAACAGTCAGGCTGACTCCCTGGGAAAGAAGAATTTCAAAATAAAAAATAGAACAAAAAGAAAGCACAATCAACTTCCTTCTCCTCTTTTCCCCAACCCCAATCAAAAAGTACAGTATACACTATTGAAAAATCACATCTCAGAAACAGTGTGCACTTTCTGACAGGATCTGCCAAGATTTATGATGAGCTTGATAGAAATATATTCCATTTTCATGCAGTATAATGAGTAGATGGGAGTCCTCACACATCTGTTCAGGCAAGATAATGATAATATTATTACTAGAGGCACTGTGCTGCAAATACAATCTATTTTTTTTTTATCTCTGCCACCCTCTACCTGCTCATATTCAGCCTCACCCCCCTCTTTTTTCTCTCTTCTTTCTGGTGTTCCTCCCTTCGTCTCATGTTTCCTTTCTTACTCTCACCTTCCCTCTTGTCTCTTCATTTCTTTCCACACCTCAGTGCCCTGCTCAGTTTGCAGAAACCCTTGGGACAAAGTGAGAGATTCTCATCCAATCAGGAGCAGGGAGCCGGCTGTCTGAGATCATGAGACAGGGGAGTCTTTGGGTACTTCCTTCCAGCCCTAGTGATTCCCATGTAAAGGGTCCTCTCCCACTTGTCAGCAAAAGTCCATTTCCCCAGTCTGAGAAACCTCTGGACCTGCCCCAGGCCCAACAACCTCATCAGCAAAGAATCAAGACAGACAGCAATGTGACCAGCTCATTCCTGCCAAGGGAAGAACAGATGGAAAGGGTTTCATATTTTTAACATCCAGGAATGTTTTGCATCATAACAGGATACTTCTGGATACCTAATCGATTTACAGAGTAATGACATTTTAATGTTCAAGTATAAGCACAAAGATCAGAATGTGGGGTTGATTTCAGGGGTAGGGGAGCCACCCATGAGTTTCTCAAATCATTCATTTATTCATTTTTGCCTACTACTATTTTTGTCCCTGCAATATGGCAGGGAATGAGTGGGTTGGTTACTAAGGCACATAGATGCAAAGTTACATTAAGGTTTTTCAGGGCCTTAATGTCTACCCCAAGGCAACCTTCTACTAAACCTAAACATGGCTTTGGTCCTGAACTTATCTCCTGTGTGAAAGCAGCAGCTTTTGAAAAACCTTCAATATGAAATTACCTTGGTATCAATATAAAGATGGAATGATACAGACTCCTGCACATTGATCCATTAATCCATCCACCCTTTTAACCATCTATTCACTGAATCATCATCTAACCACCTACCCACTGATTCACCCAACCATCTACCATCTACCTATGCATCCATCCTCAGATTTGTCACTCACCCATCTACCTACCCATCCAACTATTTATCGATTAACCCATCCATTCATTCATCCATACACATACCTATCTATTATCCATCATCCTTCCAAACATGTGGTAAGAGATCAATTATTAATCCAGTGGTAGGGAGCAAGGCAAAGACAAAACACTGGTAATTGCATGTAGTATTCACACCTGGTAATTCACAAAGGAATAGTTTCTAAACACTGGACTAAGATCCGATAAGCAGAGATGGGGTTAAAAGAGATGGCTATGTTTAATCAAGGTAATGTCTAAGTTTCTTCCCAATCTAGGTGGGAACTGCTCAGAGAAGGCAGGCATGGCAGTCAAGTAACAGGAGTTCCTGAGTTCTGTTTTGTCCTATAAAAATCTTCATTCCACAGAGTTCTTGCTATAGAGATGTACAGCAATACAATGGCTCACTGTATCAAATGGCCCTCTCAGATCATTACTGCTTTCTCCTTGCACAGAATCTTATGCATGCTAGGCAAACATTCTACCACTGAGCTATACTGCACATAGGAAAACTAAGGACAAGCATTTTGTGGGAAATTTAAGATCCCAATATTTTTTTCCACCCCAAAATGCCCTCCAAATTAGATAACTTAGTGGAAAACTACCTGAAATTGTTCCCTTTCTTCTCAAATGTTGTATTTCAGTATTTTTCTGGTGATGGGAATTCTGACTGACATTTACTCATCTCAAATGCTAAGTTGCATCCCTTTTTAAGAATGCCATCTCTTCCTATCTGAAAATCAGGTGGTACATTTATTAGTTGTCTGGAATTAATCTGGAAAGGGGAAATAGGGTGTAATAGTTAGAGCCCTGGAGCTCTTAAGAACTCTGGTTCCCATGCCTTACTCTGCTACTGAGTCACTAGCTTGTGCTGGACAACACACTTGGTTTTTTTGAGTTATTGCCTGTCTGCTAAAGGACAGCCGGCATAGGACAGAGTCAGTGCTGGGAGCAACAGCCCAGGAGGGAGGCGGGGTATGTCCTGGATCCAACTCTCCAAATCCTTATTAATAGCAGCAAGTATCTTGGCCTTGCTTTCTTTGTCTCTACAGTGAAGGAGTGGGTATATGAGCTTTAAGGGATTATCTAATACACAGAATCTTAATTCCCTCACTCTCAGCACATTTGATACCTGGAGCAGATCATATTTAACACCCTGCATCTCTCAATGACAAATAAATAAAAATAAATAAATAAAATTCCAGAAATATTCACACCAAAAACCAAATCATAATAATGGAACTGTGAACTGTACAGTTTTAAATTTTAAACACAAATAAAAGATTCAACCACACATAGAAGGACAGCACTAAGGTAATTTAAGTTCTCTGGTTATGTCTTTATAATCATTGTTTGTTTCAAATATGTGATTCAAACACAAGAATCTAAAGTACCTTACAGGTTGCAAACACAAACCATGACCCCAACAAATCTGGGTGATTCCAAATGGATACAATCAAATGCACACATTGAGACTACGTGTATCAGGGACTAAGTGTATATACAAGAGACCTCAGGATTCACTTACATGCAGAATGAAATATTTATTAAAAGGTAAATAATAAAAATGTGCTAAACTGAAGATTGCACACATATTATTAAGACTCAAAAGTATCTAAAACAGGGGCTGGAGATTTGGCTCTAGCGGTAGCACACTCTCCTGGCATGCGTGCGGCCCGGGTTCGATCCTCAGCACCACATACAAACAAAGATGTTGTGTCCACCAAGAACTAAAAATAAATATTAAAATTCTCTCTCCCTCTCTCTCTATCTCTCTCTCTCTTTTAAAAAAAGTATCTAAAACAATTGTTCTAGGCCACAAGATTTGGGGAAGAAGTACTTTATCACTAGCATTGTTTATAATGGCAGGTGCATGGTGATAATAAAAAAAGGCAGACCAATTTTCTGACAACTTTAACTTTTTAAAAAACAACTTCTTTTGAAATATTTTAGATTTACAGGAGAGGTGCAAGAATAGTATAGGGTTCCTACATACCTTTCTCCCAGCTTATATAACCAGATACATTTATCAAAACATAGAAATTAACATTGGACACTATTAACCAAACTATGGACTTGATTTGGATTTTATCAGTGTTTTCACCAATGCCTTTTTTCTATTCTAGGGTTCAATCCAGGATGTTAAATTTAGACTTTTATTATTGTTTTAAAATTCTTTACATATCTACAAGTCCTTACTGCCTGTCCCAGGAACTGAGCACTCCAGTCCCCCACATCTTGGTACACAACTGATTCCGTTAAACTGTGGTGGTATATGGGTAAGAAGATCAGATGGCTGTGAAGTCTCCTCTTTGGGGGAAAGATGCTGTTTTTGTTTTGGTTTTGTGGTAATGGGGATTGAATCCAGAACCTTGTGCATGCTAGGCAAGCATTCTACCACTGAGCTATACTCTCAACTCCAGGAAAGGTGTGTTGAGCCTAAAGTAATACATTCAACTGCCAGAGCACAGACCACATCTACTTGTCAAGCTGAAGACCCTTTATTCAGACACTTTTGACATTGACTGGTAGGTGAGTGACATTTGTACGGCTTGTTTGCCTAGTGTACAGAAATAAAAAAGAAAGGCTTGTTTGGGCAAAAACATACACATCCTGTGAGGCCGAAACAAAAATGTGAAAAAATAAAAACAATTATGGTTCAGATACTCTGAATATTTGTTCCACACCAATCCTCCCTTTTCCTGGCCATTGGGGTTCTTATTATTTTCAGCTAAACATTAGCTAGGGTTTTTGAAGGAGACTGGACTTCTCAGCCATTCTGAGGATGCATTCTTGGTGAATTTAATTTAATCATGTCTATTCCACTCACTTTGCCAATATCAGTTTAGGAATGGGCTTGGGTTGCAATTTTAGTCAATGAGGTCTCAGGAATTTCTGGGGAAGTTTTCTCACTTCTTAAAGTGCTCCTCCCCTTCTCATCTGAAGTTGAGGTCTTATTGTTTGGGATATTCTTTGTTGAAAGACAGAATACCTAGAGTTGTTGCAGCCATTTTGTAGCCATGCAGGACAAGCCTGAGACAAAAGCAAACATAATGTTCCAAAGGGGAAGGACAGTGAGACTCTGGCCTTTGGTACATTACTTCTCCCTGGGAATGAACTAACTGCTGACTTGTTTTTATGTGAGAAAGTACATTTTCCCTCTTTTGGGGGAACCTCTTTCCTCTTTTGGGGACAATTGATGGAAAGGATTTATCAACACAAGAGCATGCTGTACTCCATGTAGATAATGTTAGAGATGGTGGTCAATATTTATAAAACCCATAGCAACAGCATCTCTCATTTGAGCATGCAATTCAACCAACTCTTGGTAATAACACAAGATGGGGGATTCTTGTGCTTGGTACTGTAAGAACAGCACAGTATTCTACAGGAGGATTCCTGCCTCAAAGTTCACATTATCCAGTAGGGACCAAAAGTCAGAGACAAGAACACTGATAGCAGAAGAACCTGGTATCTCCTGAGAGGTATTCATAGGTACTCTGTGGATGCCTCCAGATTAGAGCTTTGAGGCTTAGTAAAGGAAGAGGTACACACTCTTTATCTTGAAAAATGCTTAAATTTTAGGCAAAGGGATGTAGTGAGGGGAGCAAAGACAAAGAAATTGGAAACCACCAGGTCTGTTTGGGAAAGAGGGGCCAGTCCAATTCAGATCAAGAGTTGATGCAGACGAATTAGCAGTTGTGGCTGGATTGGTGGAGGTGCTCCTGGAGCTCATCTGACAGTGCCATGACTCGGGAAGACTTGCAGCCTGCAGTATGGTCCAGTACAGAGGACCATGTGCTGACAGCCTGACCTGCTGGCCTGAGTCCTGTGTCAGCTACCCACTAATTATGTGGCCCCTGGTCATTCATGTGTCCCAGAACAGATACAGACGAGGTTGGTAATGACTGTCTTGCTTCCCTCACAAGGCAACTGTAAAGTGCAATATAAATGTGAGGGTTATTATTTCTTCCACCCCCAGAGGTAACTATATATCCACCCATTCTCAGGTCCCTGCCCCCATCTCAAGAGTGTTCCTTCTTGTTCCTGTTGTGAAGCACCCCCTCCAGCTTCCTCTTTGGTCTTATCAATAATCTCTCATATTCCTAGTATCTTCAATAGTTCTCTCTCTCGTGGGTTTTTCTTCTCTAACTCCAAACATGCTCCAATCCCCCAAATTAAATATAATTCAAAACTCCTTCCTCAGGTTTTCCACATTCTTCAAAATGCAATCAATTTCCTCTTTTCTTACTAACTTCTTTTAAAACTTAGACTACTTTCCTACCTCTTTGCCATCTACCTATCAGTAAGCCCATTCCAATGCTCAGTTAAAAGTGGTTTCTCAAGGATTTAGGAGTTTCATCTTATTCTCATCCTATCTGACTTAACCTGTCCTTGTGAAATTCTTGTGTCATGTCTTCCACCCCACCTTCTTCCTTTTTTTTTTTTTTTTTTTTTTTTTTGCCTCCTCTCCCTTCTGAGTTTTGGGCTCTTTGGGAATTTGTTGACCTCAGAGTTTTTCTCATTCTCAGGGAGAAAACACTTGTGTAATATTATGGCTTCAAGAGTCCCATTGAAGAGGATCCACAAAACCTTTTCCCTCCCCAAATACAATCTAGCAGTTTCCAATTGAACTGTCCAAGTGTGTGTTCAGATGCCCTGTGACTCCCCAACCCCAGCTCATTCAAAGATGAGACCATCTTCTTTTCTTAAGTCTGTTCTTTATCTGCTGTTACATTTAATGGTACAACTATGATTTATATCTAAAGTTTTATCTCACTCAACTCCCTTATATTTAAGCAGTCACAGAGTCCAAGTCCAATTAGGTAATCCCCCTAAATATCTGTGAAATAATTCACTTTTATTCTTATCACTACTACTCTTTGAGAAGTGTTCATTTTTTTGTTTAACTGGATTGTAATAATTTCTCAAGTGGTCTTCCTGACATCATTCTGTTAAAATCAGAATGATATTCCATATTCCTGATAGTTCTCCTTCAAAGCCAGATCTGGTCATGCTTTGAAACATTCCTTCCCACTGTTTGCAGAATAAAGTCACAATTCTTATCATGGTATTCAAAACCTGTACAATCCTCCATTTGAACTCTCCAAACTCATCCCCCACCCTTTCCTGCATTCTGTATCACTAAAATCTCTGTCAGATAAAGGTTCAGCCCAAATGTCGTCTTCCCTTTACATCAGAATTGTTACCCTTGCTTCGTACTCATAAGTGTACATATTTCAAACTGTTCTTAAGAGTCACCACTTCACTGCACTGTAATGATGTCTTTGTCACTTCTAAAATGTTGTTAAGCTCCAACAGTGCATATTAGTTACTTCTTCCTACATAACAGATTTTAAAATCTAGTGGCTTAAAACAGCAAATATTTATTATCTCACAGTTGCTGTGGGTCAAAAATTTGGGTGTGGCTTTGTACTGGCTGGTTCTAGCTTAGTGTATCTATGAGTTTGTGGTCAAGAGATGAGTAGGGACTGCAGTCATTTGAAGGCTGGAGAATCTGCTTTCAAAATGGCTCACTCACATACCCAAGAAGTTAGTGCCAGTTGCTGGCAGGAGGCTCCAGCTCTTGCCATTTGGATTTCTCCATAGGACTTTGAGTATTCTCACAATAAGGCAGCTGGCTTCCCTCAGTGTGAGTTAAGACAGACAGACCGATGTGAAATGCCTTTTATAACCTAATCTTGGAAGTCACACACCATCACTTATGCTCTGTTTGTTAGAAGTGAGTCACTATGTCCACCCTAACTTAATGGAAGACTTTTGAAGGAAGAATTAACAAAGAATTTGAGGATATATTTTAAAACCACACAGAGATTGTCATATCTTTCTGTTTCCAGTAACTAGCACAGTGTCTGGCAGATAGTAGGTGCTCTTTAGACTTTTCTAATGGAATGGATGTTAAAGGGAGAGATTCAGGGGTTACTGGTGTGGGCCATGTGTGGAATGGTGAAAGTGGGGGTTGATGAGAGAGACTCTGAGGTAAGTATTCATTGGATTCCAAGACTGATTGAATGACAGGGGTTGGACATTTCCGGCAAAGATGTTAATCAATTTCTTAACATTAAAAATTTAGGCTGAAGGTCCTAGCAAATAGTAGACCCATCACTTGGTTCAAGACGCCTTTGAAAACTTGGCCTTTAGAGATGGTTACAATGGCTGAAGTAGACATGCAGTACTTCCTCTGTGAGCTTCAAAGCGATGAACCATCAAACCATCCATCTAACAACCCTATGCCTAATTGTTCAAATATACTTCAAGGGGCAGGACTTGCAGTTGACAATATGAACACTAAGTCATCTCTTTACTCCAGGTTTATCATTTATAGATGACGAGATTATAATACCTGATTTATTTCCCAGGACTTTCAGCCTAAACTCTAAATGTGAACTGATTGACAACATCCTATGTTATTCAGGAAATTCTCACCACAACATCATCTACAAACAGTCATGGGAAACACGGGGGTACCCATGTTAAACCACTTCATATGTTCAGCCTAATTGGCCTGGCTGCAGGTTGGATATTTTTAACCATGCCTTCGTTAGAAAATCAAGGTGCTCCAGAGTTCTTAGACTTTCTGTTCCTCACAAGGCTAAGGACCAACTTTAAGAAATGTCAGTCTTGAAGTTAAGTGGGGTTTAACTCAATAGAGGCAATACTGCACTTTTTTCCTTTCCTTTCTCCAAATAGAAGAATTTAAGATCCAAGACTGTATGCTAAATAGTGCAGACTTAGGAAGTAAAATTTCTCTAGGAACTCCATCCAGTCTCAGTCACATTTCAGACACTGTGCCATTTTTAAGAAATCATGTTTACTTAGAATGAAATAACAGTGGGCCTAATTAAAAAAAAAAAAAGAAACCAAATAGTTCTTTGCTCATTTTATATTTCTGTAAATCTAGAAAGTGATTAGTTGACTCCTTCATTACTGGTAGAATTAAATTCAATATTTGCCTACATAATTTATTAAAAAGACCTTTTGTCCTTCCTGGAGTATTTTAAATGCAATATTTGATAGAAACTTTCATTAAGAAAGTTCCTTTTTCTTCTTGTGTTTATTCTGCCACTTCTTCAGATCAATTAATACGAAGAAAGACTTTGGGTGAGACGCGTAAAACTTACTTTTGGTAGCACGCAGGTCTCAAAAAGTTAGAGGGCGAAAGCACACCCATCCTCCCACTCCCCCCACCACTGGAACATAAGCCCCCTAGGGCAGGGCCTTTTGTTTGCCGCCCATTCTCAGCACCCAGAACCTTGCCTAGCCCACTGCAAGCTCTCAAATACTAGATCCGCCGTCCATTCATTTATCGTCCGAGTAGGGCGCTGTGGCCAGCGAGAAGGCCCGCCCGAAGCTTCCCTGCCTCTTCCGAACCTGCGACGCTCTCAGCCCCGGCTCGCCACCCCGGGAATATCTGGCTGCGCGGCCCACTACTCCGCGCCCGAAGCTTCCCGGCCCTTCCCTTCCCTTCTCGCGGAGGAAGGAGCGGGGCGCGACCCGGGCCCACTTCCTGTCCGGGCAGGCCTGGGCGCCCGCCTCCTCCGCGGCCTGCGCCCTGCGCGCGGGAGTTGGTGAGCCCCGGCTCGGGGCATGGGACCGGGCGCGGCGTGGGCGCCGGCCGAGGGGTTTCTGAGCTGCTCTCGCAGTTCCCAGCCGCGGACACTGCGGCCGCAGCCTCCCGCGCGGCGCCGGCGGCTGCAGGGTTAAGCGCGCAGGGGGCGGGGCCGGGGCCAGGGCCGGGCGGGCCCTGCTCGCGGAGTGCGGGCCGCGGGTGGGGAGGGGGCTGCGGCCGGGGGCGGTTCCGGGCGGCGGGGGCGGGAGCGGGCAGAGGAAGGGGGCGGGGCCCAGAAGTTGTTCCGCGCAGGGCGGGCGGGCGGCTAGGCGAGCGGTCGGCGGGCCGGCGGGCGGACCGGGCCGTGGCTGGAGAAGTTTGCACTGCGGCTGGTGAGCGAGGGTGCGGGCCCCGCCGGCCGCTGCGCGCCCGCTGCCATGGCTTTCCGCAGGAGGACGAAAAGTTACCCTCTCTTCAGTCAAGAGTTCGTCATCCACAACCATGCGGACATCGGCTTCTGCTTGGTGCTCTGCGTCCTCATCGGGCTTATGTTCGAGGTGAGAGACTGAGGAGGGGGTACTGGAGGAGCAGGCAGTGCCTTCTGTCTTGCGCCACGGGAGTACTCCTGCAGGTCCCCTGGTCCTCATCTGAGCTTAAACTCGGGGCTGTCTTGCACGTTATCTGCACCCCGGCTTTGTGCCTTGGACCCCCGTTGGCCTGTACCCCAGTCAACCCAGACAGTACCTCCAGCTTCGCGCCGTGCCAGTGGTGCCATACTCTGCCGCCCCCTTGGGTACCAGCATATCCTTGCAACCCTCTATGCAGCCCTGAAGCCAAGTCTGGACTTCAACCAACCGCAGCGCTGCCACCCTGGCCCGACGCGTGGGGTTTCCTTGTTGGCATCCGGGAGTCAAGCCGGGAGACTCCCAGACCCGCAGTCATTGCACAACCCGTCTTGTCCCAAATGGGGGTCACTAGCTTTCCTGGGCTCTTACGTGGGAGGAACCCTGACCCTTTTCACCTCCCTTCTAATTTTCTGGGTGTTTTGCATCTTTACCTCTGGAACGTGCTCCAGGTGTTCACGTGTAGCCCTGGCTCTATCCCAGCAGTGACCTTCTGCTTATTATTTTTAATTATGGCATAAATGGCGAGTTTTGAGGACACTCTATGGACTGACCCTTTAGATCCATGTGTGGTGGACTCAAGAGCTTCACCCCTTTTATAGGGCCAAGGAGAGGGACAGGGATACCCTCTACTTTTAGGGGAAAGGTGATTTTCTTGTGGCTGCTGAAATTGGGGGCAGAGAATGGGAGCAGAAGATGGGATCCTATAAGGTCAGCAGTGCACTGGTGCAGGCCTCAGAACAGGGAGTTTAGTAAGCCAACAAGGGGTCAGAATCCAAGGGGGCTGATGGGAAAGACTCCTTACTCGTACAGAAAGAGAGAAATGTGATATTCAAAAGTGGGTAGAACTGGAGGAAACTGGGTATGGATTCGCTGTGGTCTATCTTGTCTCAGGCATGAGATATGTAAGTGGCACTCCCCTCACGGCTACCATGGTCGCCTCTGGTTCCTGTGAGTAGGCTCCTTGTCCTCCCTTCTGGGTAGGGTTGCTTATCTGCATTCTGGGGGATGTGTTGGAAGCTGTAACCATTTAAAAGCTGCCTTGGAGATGGAGGATTCCTAGGCTGATTCCTCCTTCTGTGTGCCTCTGTCTCTGGGTCCCCTGTCTTCTTTCTATGGATGACAAGGGTCCTATTTGGTTGGTGGGTCTGCCCTCAAACTGGGGGCATTCTGTGGTGGCCAGGTCAGGTTTGGATGTGTGCATGTGACTTTGGCTGGGCTTCAGGGTCCATAGAGCTCCTTTCCACAGCCCTCCTGTGATGTATTGAATGGTGCTGTGCCCCACTCTTTGCTGTCTCTTGTCTGACTGAAAAACTGACTGCAGCCTCAGTTTTCCCATTGTTGAAGAAGTTGGTAATACCTTGTCTTCCTCACAGGGTGGTTGTAGGTTTAACTGAGATGTTAGCAATAGAAGCCTTAATGTTTCCTACTAATGTGAGAATCAATTTCTTGCTCTTGGAGCACTTTTATTATTTATCATAATGATAACTTAATGAAATAACAGAAGATTTGTATTTGTTGATACCACTGTGTCTGTTTGCTGCCCTGCATTCCAGGAAGCCTCCTGGGAGAGGAGGACCCAGTCTTGGAGCGTCTGGCTAGAAAGACACACGTGTCATCTATAAACCTCATAGCCACACCCTCTGAAGCAGACACATCTCTTGCATAGCCAGTGGCTCTCTGCTGTGTTTCTGGATTTGTTAAGGTTTCTGGCTCTGCCTGCTTTATCTTTGTGTAAAAACAGCTATATAGTGTGTGAGCTCCAAACCTCCTCCTATCCTTGTGTCTAGTCTTGTAGAAAGTCCTGTGCACTAAACCTGCCAATCTTTGGAAGTCAAAAGGTGCTAGGAACTCTTCTTCCTGGAACTTGATAAAAGAAAAAAGTCCATGGAGAGAAACAAATAAAACTACTCTCTCCTCCTTAGGAATGGACTGGGGAGTATGGAAGGGGCCTTGTTGAAATGCCTGTAGGCCCACTCTTTCCACCATTCCCACTTCTCTTCCCATGGCCCCTTAGACTTACCAAACTTACAGGGCAGGTTTCTCCTCTCAGAAGTGCTCTGTGAGATTGTCAGTTACTGCTGATCCATGAGAAAGAGGGCTTTGCTCTGAACCTCAAGTATGAAGGACTTGCCTTCTGTGCTGGACACATAGTAGGTCCTGTCTAATCTACCAGCTAACTCTGTACAGATTTTTTTTTTTTTTTTTTTTTTTTTTTTTTGGTAGGGGGGTGGACTTGGAACTCTGCTGCCTCTACAAATGAGAACAGAAACATCTAGGGTCCAAAAGAAACCAATATAGGCATCTTCATACTTGGAGTAAAATGAGTGAGAGGGAGGGGATGAAATGGGGAGATGCCTCAAAACTTAGCACAGGACTGACTGGATATTTAAAGGTCTTCTGGGTTCTCCCCTGATGTGAGGGTATGTGATGTGAGTGTATGTGGGGATGCATATGGTGGGGAGGGAATACAGTCCAGAAGTCAACACAGTTCTTCATTGAAATGAGTACAGAGGGAGGTGCAGGGGCGTGGGGAGAAAGGGAGAGAGGCCATTAGGCTCTTGAGTTCCTGTCTTGTGCCAGGCTAAGATTCCTTCATTTCAAAGCTGGGCCAGGAAAACTCAATCATTATTCTTCCCACAGAGAGCAACTCTCCTGACCACTCTCCCTCTGGGGTCCCCTGCCCAGTCTTGGTTTATAAGATGGGCCTCATGTTGCCCACCATCCCACACCCTGGGCAGCCACAACCCTGTGTGTCCATCTCAGCTGTGCCTTGCTAGTCATCCCTGTAGTATTCATGGCCCTTCATTTCCCTCTCAAGAACCTCAGGGTTTCAGCTCCTTATATTTAGGGAGATGTTGACTCTAAATTCCTTCCCTTGGGATCACTTCCTTTGGGAACACACATGAAAGGCTGTCTGGCCTCCCCAGCACCTTTCCCCCTGCCCCACCCTTTGTGTTTAGTTTTGGGTCATCCTACTTCCAAGGCAGGGGGCAGGTTCTTTCCCCTGAATTCAGGATTTCTCCTGTCTTTAGGGCTGTTTGGAATAGAGCTGGGCTGTGCAGCCACAGCACTTGGCTAAAAAATGTCAGGAATGTGGAACTTTATTTTCCCCCTCCTTCCTTTCCAGCTTTTTCTTTCTTAACTTTGCTTTTGGGAGAGGTGGCGCCAGGGGGAGTTTTCTGCTCAACAGTTTGGTCCTTTCTTAGGTGGAGTCTGGTCCTGACAGTCCTTCAGGGTGTGGGCACCGGTTGGGTGTCTGTATGTGTCAGATTTGAAAGTAGCCTCCCTCCTCCCCTTTCCCTTTGCCGTCCAGTGTCCTGTTCTGTGCCACGTTTCCAACTGAAGCAGGCAGGGGAAGAGGGAAACTCTTTCATTAGCGAATGGAGAATGGGAAGAAGGGGAAAGAGAGGAAGCAACTTATACATTATCTTTAAAATGTCATTTCGAGACAGAAACTTTTTTTCCCCCTTCAAATTAGTCTCTGCAGCTGGAAAGAAATGTTTGTGAAATTCTGTCGTTTGTAGCTTTGGTTTCTGTTTGGTCTGTGATGACTTAAGGATTTAGGACCCAGAGGAATTTTTGAGTAGTGGCTGTTTTTTTGTTTTTTAGTTGTTTTGGAAGTAGGTGTGGCATATCTACCTTTTCTCCAGGAACTACCTTCTTCCTTGTTCCTGACTCGATGATTGACTTGTCAGGATGAAATGTTTGCAGAATATGAGTTTATCTCATGTGTTATAGCCATTAGCTGTGGCAACAGTTCACATCTTCCCGCATATCCCTGTAGGTATCATAACCTGAAATGGGCTCTTCGCCTGTCTCCTGTTAGCATTGTAAAATGATTATTCTTCTACTGCATTCATAGAAGGAAGTATGTAAATGTCACAGACATACATCTGTGGACATAAGTTGTCTTTCTTTGACTAACTTCTAATGCACTTTTGAAGGAGTTCCTTTGTCCCTTTTATAGCTCTTTGCTTCCCTGCTTTAGTCTATGATATGGTCCAGTGGTGGTGTTAGAGGAAACCATGAGGGATTACTTATTGTCTAGGGTGTCCTTGTTTGACAATTAGATTTCTATGTGTCTGGCTCAGTGATTTTAGCCATAAAGCAAAAATTTGGAGCTAGATATTCTCCTGGTCAAGCCTCCAGTTTAACTGTATTGTGTAGAATATAAGGGTACTTTGGTTATTCCTGTTTCTTCCCTTGACAAAAATGTGATATCCAGGAAGAGGCATTGACCAGTTAGTGAATGTTTGATACTAATTTCAAGATGAAGACTCATATGTGTCATTAGCACTATGCCTGGCAAATGGCCCCTTCCTCAATGGGCTCAGCAGCCACACCGATGACTGCTGTGGGCTTCATTATTTAATCTCTGAGTCTGCCTTCCACCCTCAGATGGTTATTGGGCATCCTGGCTACATTTCATTCTAGAGAAGACATGTTTTGAGATGGAGTCCTTTCTCTGAATTCCCCAGTAGCTGTCTGTTCTCCAAACGGTTCAATCACTGGCTCTACCTGAGTTCCTTTCTTCCCAAGGAATCCCCTGTGGTGTAAATGAACATCTGTTTTCTGTCTGACATCCACCTTTTTAGAACATGGGCTGTGGGTCTTGGTGCTGCTGCTGTCAGCTTTGTGGAGAAGCAAAAACCATAAGAAGACTGCTCTGCAAGCTAAATAGGTGGCACTTTTCTCTTGCTTGCCCTGTTGTCTGAAGCCTCAGTCCTGCATTTCTCAGAGGCACTGTCCAGGCTGGTCACAACAGAGCGCCTTAGTCCTGACTGTTTGTAGAATAACATGTGTTGCTATGGTGAAAGCTTCACTCTGCCAGGCATGAACTCCTTTTTGATCTGTTTCTTCATGGGCAGGGGCCCCAGAAATCACTCTGTGGCATAGCTGATGTACCTCTCATTCCCACCCTGATAAGTGACAAAGCCAGAGGTTTGATAAGCTCGGATTAGAGTTCCCAAAGGACAGAAGTGCTTTCTAATCAGCGAGAGCTCTATTAGCAGGCCTTGGTGGGAAACTGCTGATACTATCACTTAACCTTTCTATCCAGCACTGTGTATCTGGTATCCATTGGTACCTAATGGTTAAAGAAGAAGGGGGAGAAGAGAAACCAGTAAAACTACTAACGGTTCCCAAACAATCCTTTCTATTTCATGAGCAGACCTTTATCACACTGTGCTCCTTTGCCTTGATTTACCTCCACTGTCTCAAATGTCCTGCAGTGTATGGGAACCAAACCTAACTTAGTTACAGCTGCTTAATGTTATGAGTAACTATGGTTTATAGAGCTTTGCAAGGGCTTCTTCTGGGTGGTGAAAAGTCACATAACTTTCCTTGATTTTCAGCAGAGGAGAAATGGGACCAGATTATGAGTGGGGGGTTTCAAGGCCTCTGGGTCCTCTGATGATATTGTGGGAACCTAGGGTTAAGGAGGATGATCTGTGGCTTTCTACCAGAGCCCTATTGCCTCTTCATGTCTTCTCTGATTTGTCTGGAAGAATTGGCAGCATTTTACATCTGTGAAATGCTTTACTGGCCTTACCCTGTAATCGGGATGGTTTATGGAGGCTGTCATACCCATCCAGAGCCTAACTTCTAGAGGAGGAAATTTGGCCAAGGACCATCCACTCTGCATTAGAGTTGGAGCCAAAATAAGAATCCAACAATGTCTGGCTTGCATTTAGAGCACAGCCCTGATGCTCCCACAAATGGGGCGTCTTCGGAATGTAGCCACAGGCTGCTTTATTTTTTTTTGTCTGAGTGGAATCTGTTTATTACCTGGAAGTAATGTCTTTGGGTCATTGTTCCACTTTCTGCCTGGAATAATCTTTGAAATTTGCATCTCTCTGAAAGAGAACACAGAGAATGACCCAAATGTATGTGTCTATCACCTATGAACATGGAAAAATGGGCACAGGATTTGCCTCCCATTGAAGTTACTGCCTGGTGTTACCCAGCATCCATGTAGTTAGGTGGTTCTTGTTGTCACTTCTGCATTGCCCTTGTCATCAAGTTAACATTGTGGTCATACACATTTAAGATCTTAGAGGGAAACCCAAGAAGTTTTCTAATGTGTTTATGGAAAAGAAAAATAAGACCCCACCCACCCCAGAGGTTGGGAGATTTGCCCAGGACAGTAGAGTGAATTTTTAGCAAAACTGAGGCCATGTCTTCTGAACTGTCTCTGGTGTATCTTCTACATCTCCACCTACTGGGATTCTAGACTCTATCTTTAAATGCCAATCTATGGGTAGAAGTCTTGAAATTGATATATCTTCCTTAAGAGTTCTGTGTTGATTAATTTAGCACCTGAGTGTTTGTGTACTGCTGTGTGCATACGAGAGCTCTGTGATGCAAAAAATGAATAAGGTGGGGTCCCTGTCCTCAAAGAAGTTACAGTGTGGGGACTTAAAATTGATGTACTATTTGTGGATAGGAGTCATGTCCTTTTCTTCCTTCCTCCTTTCCTCCCTCACTCCCCCTCTTCCTTCTTTTCTTCTGGGGATTGAACTGGGGCCTGTACGTGCAAGGCATGAATTGTATACCTCTAGTCCCAGAAGTCAAGTCTAAAGCTTGATGTGAGTGGGTGGTGCAACATCAAACTCTTTGGTTTCAACCTCAAGCCATTGCTTTTGTTGGAAAGGGCAATTGATTAAAGTAAGACCTGACCTTTGGGTGTGGGGTTGTCAGTATTCAGAGAATAGTTGGCGGTGGCTCCTAGATAGTTTGTAGGGCACAGCTATCTGAAGGCAGTTCACTGGAGAAACTGTCACAAAAATTCCATAGATTTGGGTGTTTAAGCAACCAACACTTTATTCTTATATTTCTAAAGTCTGGGCAAGTCCAGGATCCAGGCACTGCATGTTCAGTGTCAGGGGAGGGTCTGTTTCCTAGTTCATAGATGTCTATCTCTGCAGAAAAAAGTGAGAAAGAGAATAAAAGGTAGAGGGAAAGATTAACCTCTAAGCTTTTTGATTTTTTTTTTTTTTTTTTTTTTAAATTTTTTATTTTTTAGTTCTCGGCAGACACAACATCTTTGTTGGTATGTGGTGCTGAGGATCGAACCCGGGCCGCACGCATGCCAGGCGAGCGCGCTACCGCTTGAGCCACATCCCCAGCCCGCTTTTTGATTTTTTTAATTGTTCTTTTTAGTTATAATGACAGTGGAATGTGTTTTGACATATCATACATACATGGAGTATAACTTCCCATTTTTGTAGTTGTACACGATGTGGAGAGTTACACTAGTCTTGTATTCATATAAGAACATAAGAAAGTTATTCATTCTACTGTATTTCCCATTCCCAGCTCCCCCTTCTCCCCACTCCCTCTATCCAGCCTAGTGACAACTCCCCACCCCCACCCAGTGCTGGTTTATTTTGAGTCAGCATTCGCATATCAGAGAGAACATCTGCCTTTGGTTTTTTGGAATTGGCTTATTTCACTTAGCATGATAGGCTCCATTTACAGGTAAATGTCTAGGCTGTTTTATAAGGGCACTAATCCTATTCATGAGGACTCCACCCCGTGACCTAATCATCTCTCAAAAGTCCCGTCTCCAAATGTCATCGTTTTAGGGGGTTAGTATTTCAACATGGGAATTTGCGGGGGACGTGTGTATGCCCGTCTATAATGGGCAGTGTGTATATATATGTGTGTGTACACACATGAAAGTCCTATTTCTAGTAGTGGGAGTTCTTTAGTGGTTGAAACCCTGGCTGAGGTTAGGAAAATTCATCCACGTGGCTTTTAAAGACTTTTAACATCAAACCCCCTATCCTTTGGGGTGGGTGGAAGCAAAGCTCAGGTAGGAATGTCATAATCCTTTGAGCAATCCATTGCCCTGCCTTTGAAACCGGGAGAAGACTTCTCAAGGAAGCTCCTGGATTTTGCAAGGGCGGAGTATTGTTAATTTAATCAGTTTGTTCCTTCATCTTTATTACAAAAGTGCAGATACCTCTCTTAGGGAGTGTTTAATTTTTTCTTTTCACAGAGTTTAAAAAGTTCATTGAATGACCTAACACCATTATGAAGACTTTTTTTGGCTCCTGGGAAGGATGTGTCTGTTTTTTGTTTTTGTTTTTCTTTTAGTCGTACTAGTTTTTGAACTCAGGGTGCTTTACCATTGAGCTACATCCCTAACCCTTTTTGTTTTTTTAATTTTGAGACTGGGTCTTGCTGAGTTGTTTAGTGCCTCAGGATCTCCCTAATTTGCTGAGGCTGGCCTGGAACTTGAGATCCCCCTGCTTCAGCCTCTTGAGTTGCTGGGTTTACAGGTGTGGGCCCTGAAGCCTGATTTTAAGGTATGTTTTAGGACAACAGATAGAGATGGAATTTATACAACTCTTCCCTTTATTCCCCTGGTGACGTCCACCCTCTCCCTTGAGGGATGCCCAGAACATGCTCCCATGCTTGTTAATCATCAAGTGTTGGTGGTTAGGTCTCTGATAACAGTACCAGATTCTTTGAGAAGGTAGCATCAAGAGTCATGGAGAGTGTGGCATGGGTTTAGAGGTGACATGACCAGCTCTTTCCTGAAATTTAAGAGCAGTCTGGGGGCTCCTGACCTGGAGGAGCAATCCTTGGGTAAACAGGCCTCCCCTCCAGCAATTCCTGGAGTCCTGCAGGAAATCACAGAGCCTGCTTCACAATGCTTACTTTCCGGCTGAGAGGAGGAATTCCTCGGAACTTGGAGCAGAACTTAATTTTTCAGACCCTACATTTCTGGAGTTTAAAGTATGTTTTTAGTTTTGTAGTCTTAACTTTGTACTGGATCAACTTTTGACCTCTATGGGCAAGGAATAATTTTTCATATGGATTTTTTGTGACTTGTTTGGAAGAGGAATGTTGAGGTTGAAAGGAATGAGTGGTGGTTGATTTTTGTTTTTTGTTATTTTTTTAAATAGCCTAAGGGGGGGCATGAAGGAGTACTTGTGTTCTTCTTCCAGTGTCCTTGAGGCATGAATCCTGAGGAGTGTGTGGTAAAAGGAATGAGGAGTAGGGCCTGTGCTTTTCTGGTAAATAGCTGTGTGGCACACTCGAGACCCTTAACCTTTCTGAGCTGCACTTGCTTTATTGGATCGTGGACTTCATTGGCCGAATTGTGCCTCTTTAACATGGGCATATACAAAAGGGTCAGAAAATGTGTAGAGAACTTAAGTTGGCAGTTGCTAATTAGATGCACCTTCCTCTGATGAGCTACAAATGTAGGAGAAACTAGAGTAAAGTTGTACCTCCCTTAGGTTAGAACACTCAAGTTCTCATCTTGACTTTATTTCACATTTCAGTTGAAATTGAGTTCTATCCTAAAGTTGGGTTTGGCATGTAATTATAGCTTAGCCAAACCCAGGGAGGGGAAGGAGAAAATTCATATATTAGAAAGGAATCTTTGTCCAGGATAGGAAGGGGTGGGCTTGGCTTTGTGACTGTCATAGCAGAGGCCCTAATGGCCTCTGTAAGGCTGATCAGGGAGTAGCATGACATGGTCCCTGGCTGGGCAGATTGGCTCATGCCCTCTGCTCTGCCAAGTCAGGTTTTATCACACCAGCCTCTGAATGTAGCTAAGACTTTGTGCTTGAGCAAGTATATTCATATTTGATGACAAGCTCATCACACAGACACATGTGCGCTTCTGAAGCCTTTATTTTGAGATCTGTAGAGTGAATGTAGTATCTGAACCTAACCTGTGATCTGACACCCCTTGGTCCCACAACCCCCATGGCACTCCAAATCAGGCCTTGCTCAGCAATATATAGTGCTACATCTACAGGTTCCCACTTCATCTTGCAGACGTTTTCAACTACTCTAACCTAAAATGGCTTACTCTTTTCTTCTAAATGATGGGAATGAATTAAACTTAAATTTAAAAATCAGTTTCTCTTGCATACCAGCTACATTTCAAGTGCTTTTGACAGTGCTGGTCTACACATTGCTTTATAAATTTGTGTTTTGTTTTTGTAGTAATAATGAGTAAGGGATCCTTGTGGTGTGGCTCTGTTGGGAAATCATCAGAGGCTATGGACCACAGTGGTCAAGGTCTTGCATGGTCCTAGAGCCAGACTGCTTGAGCTTGAATTCTGTTCTACATAATAGCAGTGGCATCTAGGCAAATCATTTAACTTTTCCATGCCTTAGTATCCTCATCCATAAAATGGGGATAATAATATATCAGACAGTTGTTGGGAGTACTGAAAATGCTAATAGAAACACAGCACTTTGGAGAGGGCTTGGTGCACCATAAGAACCCAGTATGTGTTATTTATATTATTATTACATGTAAAAAGTATTAGAGTAATATCTTGACCATGTTCAGTTCCTCTTTGTGGCTGCCTCATCCATTTGGAACATAATTGAGGAACAGGATTCAGGTCAGAGTAGCTGGTGTTGGTCTTGATCCTGTGCCCTAATGTCCTGGACTTCATACCCAGGCTAGTCCTTCAGGCCCTGTTCAAAATCCACCTGCTCTTGCTTTACACACAGTGTTATGGAGAATGGTTATCAAGCTTATAGAAGAAAGAATAAGAAAATAGGAAAAGTGGTATGGGTGGTATAGATAGACTGGTGGGAGAGTTGTCCATTATTAAATTCTTAGAAAAAATAAGAAATGAAAAAAATCTGAACACTTGATATTTCTTAGTATGATCAAACAGCTGCAGTGGATTTTAAAATTATTAGAATAGTAAAGTATAATACACGATCATAATTATTATCCTGTAGTTCCATGAAAAAGGAAAGGAAATCCCCAAATACAAAATCCAGAATGCTTCAAAATCTGAGCACTGATATGATGTCATAAGTGGAAAATTCCACACCATGAAAACTTGTTTTATGCACAAAATTATTTAAAATGTTTATTTATAAAATTATCTGGGGGCTAAGGCTGTATCTCAGTAGTAGAGTGCTTGCCTTGCATTTGTAAGACCACACATTCAATCTCCAGTGTTCATAACAATAATAGAATTATATTCAGGCAATGTATATAAAGTATATATGAAATATGAATTTCACATTTATCCGGGGCAGTGGTGCATGGCTGTAATCCCAGTGGCTTGGGAGGCTGAGACAGGAGGATCACAAGTTCAAAGTTAGCCTCAGCAACAGTGAGGCACTAAGCAACTCAGTGAGACCCTAACTGCAAATAAAATACAAAATAGGGCTGGGGATGTATATGTAGCTCAGTGGTTGAGTGCCCCTGATACCAAAAAAATTTTTTTTTCATGTTTATATTTGGTTCTTATCTCCAAGACATTATATATATGCAAAGATTATAAAATCTGAAAAAATCTAACACCCAGAACACATTGCAACCTGTATACTCATCTACATTTTAGAAGTATGTTTAGCCACAATAACTAATGTTAAAGTTTCAAACCTAGGCCTGTGGTAATGTTGTGCCTCACCTCGTGCCCAGGAATAGAGTTGGCCATCTGTGGACTGAGATATCTGAAACTATGGTACCCAAATAAACTTCCTCCTCTGATATTAGTCTTATCAAGTCCTTTGGTCCCAGCTACCAAAAAGCTGACTAAAACTAGTAATATAGGAAATTTGGATATCCAGAATAATTCATCCCTAGGAATTTTTGGGGAGCAACACCTTTCTAGCCCTGAAAGATATTAGGTGTCCCCCAAAACTCATGCATGAGATGAGGCAAGAGGGTTCAGAGGTGAAATGATTGGGTTATGAGAGTTTAACTGATTGGTACATTAAGCCCCTAATAAGGATTAACTGCAGTCAAGGTGTGGCTGGAAGGGGTGGGTCACTGAAGGTTTGCCTTTAGGGTATATGTTTTGTCTGTGGTGAGGGAAGTCTCTCTTTTTCTACTTCCTGGCACAATGACCCGAACTGCTTTCCTTTGCTCTTATTCCTTTCTGCCCTGAAGTTCTCCCTCACCTTGTGCCCAGGAATGGAGTTGGCCATCTGTGGACTGAGATCTCTGAAGTTATGATACCCAAATAAACTTTTCCTCCTTTGATATTAGTCTTATCAAGTCCTTTGGTCCCAGCTATGAAAAAGCTGACTAAAACAAGTAATATAGAAAATTTGGATATCCAGAATAATTCATCCCTAGGAATTTCTGGGGAGCAACACCTTTCTAGCCCTGAAATAAAAAGCATAGTTGGTCTGCTATACAGTACATTTATTACCCAAGACATCAAAAGAAGCATTTTTGGCATTCTTATCACCCAGCCTGGACATATCCCCAATTAACACTCTTCAGTGACTTTGACTTTTTTTTTTTTTTTAAACTTATTCAGCAAATATGCCTACTCTGTGTAAGGCAATAAAATCTGAAATAGAAGCTAGTTAACATATTGACACAACTTGTTCTTGTGTGGTCATTATTGGAGTTCGAAAAATAAGAATGTGAGGCCTCTTGGCCTCTCTTCCCTGAGTTTCTTGTGTCCAGAGAACTCTAGGCATGACAATTATGACCTTGCCAGATTGTCGCTGACTGATTACCACACCACTAGCCTTTAGCTGTGGGATGGCCAAGTGTAACTTGGCCAGTGTTGCTCTCAGTCCCACCTTTCTGCATTGTTGCTTCTGTGGCCTAAGGTAGGTTAGTCTGGACAGAGTTAGTTCTTGCCCTCTTGTGTAGATGTTGATTAATCACTGCTTTTGTGAGAGCCGTCATTTTAGGTGTTTGGAACACAGAAAAAAAGACTCATTGCCTAACCCAAAGGAACTCGCCTTCCTGTTTATTAAAGAAGACAGATAAGCATACAGTCACTTGAGGATTAGTATTCTAATTGAGTTGCCATATTAGTTGTCTGTGTCTAGCATGAAGTCCTATTCTACCAAACAGGATTTCCACAGGGGAAAACATCCCATGATTCTGGAGGTTGAGACAGGAGGATCATGAGTTCAAAGCCAGTTCTAAGCCAGCCTTAACAAAAGCAAGGCGCTAAGCAATTCAGTGAGACCCTGTCTCTAAATAAAATACAAAATAGGACTGGGTTATGTGGCTCAGTGCTCCTGAGTTCAATTCTAGGTACCCCCCCCCCAAAAAAAAAAAATTAACAATACTCTGTCCTTGCAAAATTCAGGAGCTTCCTTAAGAAGTCCTCTCCTTGTTTCAAAGGCAGGGCAGTGGAGGCTCAGAGGATTATGACCTTCCTATCTGAGTTGTGAGCTTTGCCTCCACCCACCTAAAGGGGCATTACGGCTCATGATGGGGGGTTGATGTTAAAAGACTTTAAAAGCCACGTGGATGAATTTTCCTAACTTCAGCCAGGGTTTCAACCTGGAGGAGGGGCTTCTAGCTGAGAATTGGAGTAGGCACATGCTAAGTAAGGCTAGGAACAGAGGAGATGTGCGAGGTCCTAGACAGAGGGAGCAGCACATCCTCATGCAGATAGAGTGATGAGGAAGTGGGAGTGGGGAGGAGCTTGGGGTAGTCTACAAACTAGTGACATAGGATGCTCTGGGGATGGGAAGGAGGGGCAATAGTGGAGGTGAGGCCAATCATGGAGTGTCTTAACAGGTCATGCTCCGGAGTTGAGACTTTATCCTGGGTGTAATGAGGAGCCTTTGAAGAGTTTTGGGGAGGATAGTGATGTGATGACATTGCTGTGGAGAGTGGTTTAGAAGGTGAGACTGGACATAGGGAGTCTGGTTGGGAGGCGTTGCAGTGGTCCATGCGAGAACCTCCACCTGGGGGCCTTTCTGTCATGACCACCAGCCAGGAAGTAAGCTCCACGGAGCAGCTGGGACCCATACACCAGAATGCTTTCTGGTACTGATTCTCAGATCTCTTTCCTGTATCTTTTATGTGACACATAAAGCAGCAAGGCCCAGGTGTGGGGGTGGGCACCAACATTGAGCCTAAGAGAGAGAAACAGTGTTTCTGTAGACCTAATTATCTCTCTGAGGCTGCGTTGATGCTGGTCTTGCCCTTGAACATGGATATCATTCTGTTGTACTGTCTTGTGTTGCCTCTGCATGACTTTTACCACTGAAGTGTTCTTCAGGTTTATTAAAAAGCTATTTGTTTACTTGTTATGTGGTTTCTGTTTTTTTAAAAAGGAGGTCTTTAGCAAGTTATAATATCTTTTTCCTCTATTCTTTATTTTTTCTTAGCTAAATAAGCTATAAAGAGAGTTGCATGTGGGTCCCATGGCCTTACCTGAGGAAGCAGGCTTTGTTTCAGTGCTCAGTGGAGGCTGAGAGAATGTCAGCTCCCCTTGTGGAGGTGTTTCTAGTTATAGAGGGGGTAAGGAGGGACAAGGTAGGTATGGCGTATATGTATCATTGATTCAAAAAAGTTATTGAGTGCTCACTAAATGCCGAGGTCTATGTGTATTTCATACCTAACAAGGGTGTCAGCAAATAATTTTGAGATTTCTTTGACAATGTGATCCACTCATCCCTAAACTTTTACCTAGACAGGTGCAGTGAGGTTTTCTCCTGGTCTGTTCTGGCACCTTGGGGGGTCTTCTTACCAAGGCTAGTTGGTGATACCTATGATTTTATTAGCCTCCCCACTCCCTAGCAAGACGGTAGTTTGCAGTTTCCAGGAATACAGATACCAAACAGAAACTCTTTATTTCCCCTCTTTCCTGGCCCATGCTTGCTTTGTCCTACGCGTCTGTTCTGGTTTTCCCTCCTGAATTACTCCCAAGTCACCTCTTGCCCTTAATGTTCTTGTCCCTAGCTCTGACATGTGACATCTCTCACTTGAATGGCTGTGGGCAGTCATGATATGGCCCTAGCCCCTCATTCCCTGTGATCCTTCCTCCATGCAGCCACCATGAACTGTTCTCAAACACAGAGCTGAGCATGGTCTCTCCTACTTTAACTCCTCCCGGGGTGCTCAGCTAAAGGCTTCAAGGCTTCCTGTGGTCTGAGCAGCTAAAGGCTTCAAGGCTTCCTTTGTCCTGGACTCCTCTGCATATCCCCAGGCCTCCCCTCTGCCTGTCTCTCCTTGCAAACCAGTCTACCTGTGCTTCCTGAATGATCCCTTGTCTTCTCTGCTTCTCTACTTTAGTTCATGCCCCCTTGCCCCCTGAATCTTCTCCTCAGTCCCTTCTCATTCTGCCAACTCCCGCTTCTCCTTTTATGTCCACCTCAGATATTGCAGGAGAACCCCTGCTCAGGATGCTTTCCTGGCCTTCCTTTCCTAGTAGAGTGAATTCCTCTTTCGAACCCCCTCTGCCTTCTTTTGTTTATTCATTCAGCCAGACTCAGAGAGTATTTGCTCTCTGCCAAATGCTGTTCTTGGGGCTAGGCATAAAAGATGAAAAGGTGAACATTCTGCCTTTTCAGAAGAGCCAAGAGTCTTCAGAGAGGTGACAGTATCATTGCTGTACTTGTGTGTTCAAGGTCCAGTTGCAGGTCAGGAAGGGAGCAAAACTCCTTGGGAGGGTTAGGGACAAATATTTTAAAAAGAAGGGTAGCTGGGCCTTGAAACCTGAGGGATGTTGACCAGGCAGACATTCTGGGGAGAGGGTGTTCTAGACAGACAGAGCATGGGGGGACTGGTGAGTGTCTCTGTGTTGCCGAAGTTTGTGTATGTGTGTGTGTGTGTGTGTGTGTTAAGACTGGCAGTAGTGGAAGATGAGTTTGGACTGACAAGCAAGGGGTACAGGCCATGGAGGCCCTTGTCCAAACGTTTGGACTTGGTGTCAGCTTAGGTAACAGGGAGCCCTGGAAGATTTCTGAGCAAGGGTGTAACATGAACAGATAATGGGCAATAGGGCTGACATGGGCTCCTTGATCTTGCTGTGACCCCTACCCCACCCTAAAGGAAGGAGTTGTTTCATATTTTTTCAGTGTCCCTAGCACCTCTGTACCTAACATGTGGCTGATGTGAATTTATCAAGGATGGTCCTGTGTACACACAGTGTGTCTTGAGTGGCCTTTCTGCTCTTGTGGTTATTTGAAGTTTTTTTATCTACACTGTCACTTCTGGGTTTTCAGGTAACCATTTAGAGATGCTTATGAGCACATTAGTAATGCTGGCTACTTTAGCATATGCATGCAGATAGAGAACCTACAATCTCAGCTTTTTAAAGCTGAGGAAAAAAATCTTTTGGGAATAGGTCCTATTTGGTGATACATCACATGACTCAGAAATCAAAAACTGATGGGAAGAAATACATTGAGAAATGTCCCTTTCCTCTCACCTGTTCACATCCACCTTCCTGTCCCCGGCCCTCAAGTAACCACTTTTAGTTTTGTGTGTCATTCCTGTTCAGTTTATTTATGCAAATACAAGCAGCTATAAATATATAAGATATATACAGTACATCAATATCTATACACATGTACATTTTTGTCTCCTTTCTTACACAAAATGAAGCATATTGACTACACTGTTTTGTACCTTACCTTTTTAGTTACTCAGATATCTAGGAGATTTCTCCATGTCCATACATTTTCCTCATTGATTTATAACATCTCATAGTCTTTCTTTTTTTTTTTTTAAAGAGAGAGTGAGAGAGGAGAGAGAGAGAGAGAGAGAGAGAGAGAGAGAGAGAGAGAGAGAGAGAGAAAATTTTTTAATATTTATTTTTTAGTTCTCGGCGGACACAACATCTTTGTTTGTATGTGGTGCTGAGGATCGAACCCGGGCCGCACGCATGCCAGGCGAGCGCGCTACCGCTTGAGCCACATCCCCAGCCCCCCTCATAATCTTTCTTAATGAAGGTTCATTTTAATTCATTTAGCGGTTCCCTTTTTATGGATACTTGGTTAGTTTACAGTCTTTTGCTCTTATAAACAATGTCACAATGAGTATCATGGTATTTATGTCACTTTGAATCCATATGAGCAGATCTTGTGTCTATTTGGGCATAGCAAAGGTGGAATGAATGGGCCAAAGCATAACTGTATTTGTTTTTTTAAAATATATTGAAAAAGTGTTCTTGTCCTTATTAAATACCATGAATTTAAATCAATGAATCCACCATTGACTCTATCATGTACCCATGAAAATACAGTGTGCTATATATTATCATCTAACACAGTGACCAATATGTAATAGAAAACAAATACCTAGATATTTTAAATTACTTTGGTATGTTTGAATAATGAATTATCTTTCAGCCACTCCATGCTGCTTTTCTTTCCTCTGGCCCTTCATGTGAGTTCTTCCCTCAGGTCAGCCTGTCCTGGTTCTGACAGTCCTTGTCTGTATGTGGTCCCATTGCTCTTTGTGCTTGTCTTAGGGGCTATGGGACCTCAGTTTCTTAGGGGTGCAGCCCTTGCTGACCATAGTGTCTCTAGCACTCAGCAGAGCACTTGGTATTTGGTGGCTCTCATGTAATATTTTTAGTAAATAAGCTGTAAAGTAGAATTGCCATTTGATAACCCCCTTTTTAAAGAATTTTTTTTTGTATTTTTAATTGAGATACCATGTATCATTAAATTCCCCATTTTAACATATACATTTCAGGGGCTTCTAGAATCTTTACTGTGTATCATAGTATTATCATTATCTAATTCATAACATTTCCATCATTCCCCAGAGAAACCTGGTAGCCTTCATTTCCTCTTGCTCCCACTCACCTCAGCCCAGAAACCATTAGTCTATTTTCTTTCTCTGGATTTGCCTATTTTGGGTATAATATGTGGCCCTTTGTGTCTGGCTTCTTTTACTTAGCATAATGTTTTTGAGATTTATCCGTGTTGTAACACGTGTCAGTACTTCATTCATTTTTATGACAGACTCGTTCCATTGTATGGAGATACCATATTTTATCCATTCATTAGCAGAGCAACATTTGAATTGTCTCTGCTTTTTGGAAATTATATAATCCTGCCCACGCTTCATGTACAGGTTTTTGTGTGGATAACATGTTTTCAGTTCTCTTGGGTATACAACTATGTGGGGAATTGCTGGGTCTTAAATAATTTTAATACAGGTAAGGAGCCAGCATTAAAATCATATTGAATAGCTTGTATTTTTCATCTAAGAATTATATCTCAAAGTCAGTTACAAATGTAGCTCATTATTCTGGCTTTATACAGTGGTGCTGGTTATGGGAGTCATATTTGATGGACTGGAGGATAATAATCCAGCTGTGACTCAGAGACAAATGTTGTTAGAGTTCATATGACAGTTTACTGGATGCTTACCACATGCACCATGCTAACTCTGTGGAGTTGCTGAAACACACAGGATACGGCCCTTGCCCTCATGCCATAATTCACTTGAAACAACTAAATATCCACCTCTATTGAACCAGTTAGGTAAACTATTAATATAACCATAGAGTGGAGCATAGTCACTGTTTAAAGAATATGATGTCAGTCTCTATGTGTGGACATGAATTAATGTCTGAAACAAAAGAGGTTTCAGATTAGCATGTATGGAATGAGCCCATTTTAATAAAAACCTATTTGCATGTGCAAAGGCAAAACCTGGAAAAAGCACAACAGATTGCTAACATTAACTCAGATTTCAGCATTCTCTTTTTAAAAATTATTTCACAGTAGTTGTGTATATCTTTTAAATTCATTCGACTTCCCACAGTTCTTCTTTGGGAAAAAGAAAGGATATTTGAGATAAGACATTTATCTGAAACATTAGATATCAATATAGGATTTAATACTGCATATCAGCATATGACTAAATGCTAGTACATTCGTGGTAAGCAAGCCCCGAAGTGAGAGGGCTTTTAGATTCTAGCCATCAGGGCATCATGAAGAATGGGATTCAGCTTAACCTTTAAAGGATGGGTAGCATTTACATAGTACTCAACAGTTTTGTTGAATCAATGATAACTCACGCCTTGTGCTTTGAGTGCCCCCTTTGTGCTAAGCGTGGTGATAAGAACTTTGGCTTTATTCTCCCATGCAGTACTCATGGTCACTGTGGGAGACAGATGCTGTGATTACCCTGTTTTACACATGCGTGAACTGAGGCTTAGAAAGTCTAACCTGACCAGACTTCCATCTCTCATGAGTGGCTGAGCCAGAATTCACAGTCTGGCTTCTGACTTCATAGCTGAGTCCTGTGCGTCATTTTAAATCGGAGACGGAGGCCTGGAGAACTCAAGTCATGTGCCTTGGGTCACACAGCTAGAAAACTGAGGAGCCAGCATCTGAACTCATGGTATTCCTGTTAATCTGTCATATGTATAACATAAATGTTTCCTCATGTAGGCTCCAGGTTCTTGAAATCCCTGGGTTGGCAATGGGAGACTGGAAGGTTGTGGGCCAGAAAAGCATGTGAATTTTTTCTTGGAGATTCACATATTAGAGTATAGTTTCTTGGACAGGCTTAGGGCCATATCTCTAGCCTCTGGCACACTTATTGAATCTTTTGCTGTAGGATGTGGGGACAGCTTAGTGAGAGGGTCCTGTTTGCCATTGCTTTGTGACTTTTTGTTTGAATAAATCATGATTCACTATTGAACTGTTAGACAACTATTCACTGTTGTTGTCTAATTAATCCTCCCCATAGTTCTTAAACTCAAATTATTCAACTTACATGCTACTACATTTCATATGGTAAGTATTAGAAGTATCTGAGGGCCATCACCTCTTCTTTTCTTTTTGGTTATAATATATGTCATTATGGATGATTTTTTAATTATGGTAAAATGCACATAACAAAATCTATCATCTTAACCATTTTAAAGTGTATTTTTAAGTAGTGTTGACCACATTCACATTGTATGACTAACATGCAGAACTTATTTCATTCATTCCACAAACATTAATTGAGCACCTCCTCTGAGATGATTAAGATATACTCCCCATTCAGTCTGCGGGGGGAGGAGAAGACTGGGAAAGCCAGTGTTATTAAGGTCAGTATGGCCAGAGTAGTGAGGTGCTCTTTCTGGGATTGGGTCCTTTCCCAGAAAGAGCACCTCACCTCTTGTGTGTCCCAGGCAGAACCACACCACCAACCAGATCTCCAGGGTTTCTGCTTCTCTGGCTTCCTTCTTGTCTGCTTTCTGGTTGTGTTTAGCATCTCCTCACTCCCTGGAGGAATTGTGCCTCCTCTACTCTACAAAGCCCTGTGGAGACTAAGCTAGCAGATCCTGCATGTAGAAGAGCCATACTCTGTAGCTGGGCCCATGTGGCCTGGGGTGGGGGCAGGGCAGAAGAAGAGTGCTGCCAAAACCAGAACTTCACCAAACCCCAAATCAATGTTTTGCCCAAATATAGTATCCTAACCTTCCACCCGTCCTGTTTAAGCTAAATATACCAATGTTCAGCTTGCAAGCTCAGCTTCTGCCACGAATGACTCCTGTGATTATTCTGAAGTGTGTTTTCTCCATTTCACATCTAAAAAAAATGACTATGGTGATGTGGCTGAAGGCTCTGACAAAGGACATGTATAAAACTAAACAGATTGGAGAGGGCTGGCTCCAGGTCACATTTGGTCTTGTACATTTCTATGACGACCCATTGAACCTGGAAGATAGTGATGGCATCTGTACTGTCCAGTGCAGGACCTCCTTAGGAGAAGAAGGCTTACTATGGTGATGAACTTGCAGGGTCTCCTTCCCCAGAAAAGTAGGCTGCAGGTTTGAGGCTTCATTGCCATTCCCATCTGGATAAGCACTTTGTATCACACTGAGTCATGTTTATAAATGCAAAGACATGTGCACAGCCCAGGTGCAAACTTTGATTTCAAATTGACTGATTTTTGACCACTCCTTCACTGAACTAGATAACTTGGTTAAGTTACTTAACTGTACCCAGTTTTCTTGACAAAAGGATGAAAATACTTGTACCCACCTTATTGGGTTTTTGGAAGGACCAAGTAAATTTTTAATGTATAGCATTTTTGCAGAACCTGATGTACAGTAAGGGATTAATCAATATGTGTCATTTTTAGTATATGAATGTTAAATAATGCCATGAATATTGCAGCTGTCCTTAAGCAGCCATTTTCTGTACTTCTGATTTTTAGGCTCCAGGTTTTGTGTAGTCTGTATATCCTGGTGTGCCTACTCCTCACCAGACACATCTTTCATTCCTCACCCAGCCATTGCTGCCTGGACCAAGACTGGGAGTAGACAGGTTGAGATATCTGCTGGGGGCTTCTCCTTGGAGACTGTGAGCCCATGTACTCTTGAGCTTCAGCTCTGAGCCTCCAGCCATGTGTTGCCCATGGATGCCTTTTGGCAAAGGCTGTGAGCTCCAGAATGACCTCTCTCCTTTTCCCCTTCTCAAGGATCAAGTGACTCTGGTACTATATCTCCTTTTCCTACTGGGAGGAATTCTATGAGGGTAAATTACATGGGGATCAGCTGCTTGAAATATGTTATACAGAACCGTGACCTAACTATCAGAACATTTAAAAAAAAATAATAGGGATCTTTTTTAACTTTACAAGTTACTATTGTTGAGGAACTTTCTTTACTGTTTAAATATGACTGCTGTAAAAAGATTTCTTCAAGCTATTCCATTTAACAATTGATTCAATTTCTACTGCTTTTGTACCCAGACACTATGGTTTTTCATGGTTGTAATAAAACTTCACAGACTGAATTCTGATTTTTTTTCCCACTCAGTAGTATAGCCAAATATTTTGAGATGTTCACATTTTTAAAAGGTGAGTCTATTCCTAAATGCTTACTAGTAAGGGATTGGTTAAATCAATTTAAAATGATGACATAAATCTCTGTGCAATATCATAAACTGTAGGATTGTGTTTCTTTTTAAAATGGATTCTAGAATGCCATATTGATGTGGACCTTTTTTTTTTTTAAGTTTGAATTTATTGTATAATCTGTATGGATGATCATCAAAATAGTATCAGTGAAGGCTGGGGATGTGGCTTAGTGGTAGAGTGCTGGCCTAGTATGTGTGAGGCCCTGGGTTCAATTCCCAGCACCACATCCACTGTCACATAACAAATAAATAAAAAGAAAAAAGTAGTTATCAATGATTTTCTCTGTGCAATAGAATTTCAAGTAATTAAAATTTTTTTTCTCCATACTTACATCTGTCTACTCATATACATTGATATTTGTTTTAACAAATATATTATTTTGATGATCAGGAAAAGACACATTAAAGCTGTTTCGTATGGGAAAAGATGGAAAGTTTGGATTAAGTGCTTGGAGAGGAGGAGAGGTTCATGGGGTGAGGTGGAGAGAGCTGGCACATGGGCAAGGCCAGTGTACAAGGAGGAGGGCTCTGCAGCAAAGCTGCTAAGGGTGTTGGAGAGAGGAGCCCATGCCTGGACCTTAGAGATTTCATTTCCACCTGCTATAAATGAAAACTCCACTTTACAGAAGCCTTTTGAAGAGAGGGTTAATACAGGGGTCCTTTAAACTTTATTGAAGCCTATATGAAAGTATCAAGAAAAACTCAAGATTGATTCAAAGTGGAAATGAAACTTCTCAGTTCCACATATTAACTGCATAAATCTCATGAATGAAGTGGCCTGTGGTGGAATTTTAAGCTTTTAAAATGGCAATTGAAAATTTAAAGTATACACCCAACACAGCAGCCCATTGCTGCCTGGTGGGGGATGGGGTGGTGTGGAAGTGAGCCACCCATTCCAGTTTTCGGTGAGAACTGTTCACTCTGGTTTCTGAAAGGCACCTGTCCCACCGCACCCCTGGGCCAGAGGTGTGGGAAGCTCACAGGTGGTGAGGGCAGGGCATGTGGTATCAGTGAGGGGTTCTGTGAAGTTAGAGGACTCGCTTGCTTTGAAGAATCTCCTCTTGCTGAGGGCTGATAACCTGGGGCTGGTGGTAAACTACCTAGCCTTCTTTACCTTCCAGCATGTGAAAGGTGTGCATTCACTTGCTATCAGTGGGAAGATGGAGCTGTTGGTGGTGGCTGCCTGTCAACACCTACTTAGACCCACTTCATATAGAGAAAGTAGGAGGAGGAACAGGACTCCCACCTAGAAGATAACACTGAAAATCATAAATGACAAAGTAATGTTTTTTTTTAAATAAGAAAAATTACTAATTGTTGCTTACTGAATACCTATGACATGCTAGGCCATATGCTAGATTTGACCTTCTAGTACCACTAATCTCTTTAATAGATTCTGTCTCTGTCTACACCAAATAAGATGAACAACTCCATTTCAGAGTGAATGAGGGCAGAATTAGGACACAGGTCTTTCTGAATGCAAAATTGAGCTCTTAACCCTTGTTATCTATTACTTTTCAGCAAGGAGGTGCAGCAGCAGTGCTTCAGAGGTGAGGGAAGGAAGCAGCCAGCCATGGGGTGAGGTTAGGATAGGTGAGAAGACTTCTAGGGTGAGGCCAAAGCTAACCTTCAAAAGGAAAGTCAAGGCAGAAGGGCAAAGGTAAGGAAGAATAGAGGACTGGTATTGTTCCAGACAAAAAAAGCATTCAGAGAATCTCTGGTTAAATGCTACAAAACAGTTCTTGGGCCAGACCAGCTTGGAAAATGCTAGGCTTAACATATTTCTCTGTAACAGGCCTTGTCAGAGCCTTGACTGTAGTAATGAGTATTATGTGTTTGTATCAAACATATTCCTCGACCTTAGAGAGTATTTTATGGACTAATGTTATCAGAGTATACTTTCACATACCCAGGGAGATTGTGCTTTTGTGTTGAGAGTTGTTATAATCAAGGGTGCAGAGAGCAGGAAGTTCAGGAATGCCAGATTGAAGAGTTGGACATTATCCTTTAAGCAGTGGGGAGTCATGGAAGGGGCTGTGTGTGAAGTGTATATATGTTTGTTTATGTTTTTTCCTGGCAGTTCTAGGCTGGGTGATGGCAGTGGGGGAGGAAGGTGGGTTGAGACTTGAGGCAGAGCAAGTCAGCATCTCATTTGAATTGGTGAGAAAAAGGTGTGCTGCTCTACTTAGTAGCACGGGGAATGGACATAATAGATTTAATAAAATAATACAGGAAAAAGCCAACAGGGGGCTCTTGGGGCAGGTGGGGATGCTAGACTGCCACCCGGGGACAACCAGAATGGAGCTTTCTCCTGACACCAGTTTGCACAATTCCGGTGAAAATTCAGGACCCTCCACTGGGACAGAAGTCCGGGTGATGCTGGAATAGAGGCAGCTACTCTAGCAGGGCTTTCCAAGGGCACAAGAGGACCAGAGGCTTGGACTCCAGGCCTGGAGGTGAATCATGTTCAGGAAGCCTGTGGGAACAATCCGTGGAAGCAAAGGGACTTCAGAGAATGTCTTTGAAAGATCAGGGTATCTAGTAGGAGTGGGAGGATCCAGAGGCTGCCGATCCTGTAGTAGCCAAGCCACCAAGAACAGGTCTCTTGACTCTGTGCTGTGCTGTGCCTGCTGCCTGCTTCTTCCTACGTATATGCAGTACATGCAGCCCTTTGAGGTTTAGAGTATTTCATGGACTGATGTTATCAGAGTATACTTTCACCCCTATTTGCAGGGTCTGCAGTAGGGATGCAAATGGCCTTCCTAGCAGGTGTGGCCACCAAATACCCACAAGGGACTAATGATTTCAATCAGTTCTTGTCCCACTCTGCTCTGGAGATTAGCAGAAGGGCTGAGTGGCTGGTTAGTCTTCTCCATGGCTGCCCCATCTATCCTTGCCCTCTGGGCCTTGCAGCTGGGATCCTGCAGATGCTCTCTAAGTCTGGAGGCTGGCCTGGCTGTTGGGACTGTTGGCTTTCTGTGCCTTTCCCTCTTGCCTGGCCTCAGTTCTGCCCAGGGCCTGCTTGTCATCACGTGGCTTGGGTTTCCGTGTTAACGTTCCCAAATTGGGATCGTAGGGATCAAGTGTCCCTGTTGTCTGATCATGCTGAGCCTTCTTGAGCGGCCAGCTGCAAACTTTTCAAAGGGTTGTGTGTAATTGGTTGGGGGAGATGCTGCAGAGAACTGAGACAGGGACAAAGAAGTCAGTTTTTAAAAGGGAAAAAAATAACTGAATGTATGAGCCTTGAGCCATTTGGGTATGGTGTGGTGCCTGGGCACATTTAAACCCCTCCTTTTCTCTTCATATTTTTCTGCTGCGAGAGCCCCCTTTGGCCAGTCCTAACTGACCCTTGCAGACCCTCTATGTGTAAATACAGCCTCTGTCTTCTACCCCCACTCTCATTATGCATTCCTTTAATCTAACCCATCTCCAGGTCTCCAGCTGGCAGAGACTCAGCAGATTCCAAACTCCAGCTGGTGCCATAGTGTTTACATGGGCGAGAAGCTTGGCAGACAACTTGCCCCCAAGCTACTCAGCTGTAGGAAAAGGTAGAAAGACATCCCCTAGATAAGTGACCCTTTTGTGTATAGACTCTCTCCGGCTCGGCTCAGCAACACCCCCTCATGCCCACTTTTACTCCAGTTGCTGCTCTACCCTGAAAAAATGAGGGAGAATCCCTTTGTGAAAAGGAGGTAAATGGCTGGGGAAGCCTGGGGTAACCCCTGCCATCCAGTGATACTGTGTAGAGCATCTGAGCACACAGAGGTGAAAGTCCTTGCAGATCATTGTTTAAAAGATATTATTCATCAGTAAAAACCATTCACATGCATAATGGGTGTGGTTTTTCTAAAATAATATAAGCTGTGTGGCTGAGTGTTCACAAAGCCACGACTGAGGTTAGTCTTTGCGACCTGAGTTCCACGGTGCCCTCATGATCCTGCACCACCCGATTCCTTCTTAGGCAGAATCCCCTTGAGACACCAGGCAGCTGCTGACCCACATTGGTGGTTCATCTTGATCAGAGCCTGTGAGAAGCCAGTTCTGAGGTGTTTTCTGCACAAAGAAAACCATTCCAGATACTGTTATCCACACTTGGGCATTCAGAACTTAGGCACCTCATAAAGAGTGGCTATTTGTCTGCCCCCATTGGATGCATGAGGGATAGGACCAGCACTTGTGTATGGAAGAGAATTTTTCTGACTTAGTAACCTGTTTCCAGTGGTTCTTTTGACGAGGTTAATTATTAAGTGGTGTTGGAATTAAGCCTTTTATTTGAGAAGCATGGCCATATCAGTCAGGGTCTCATCAGGAAACAGGTGGGGTAATTGAGAAAAGGTTATTGAAGGCATTGTTAACTAGGGTGTGGACTGAATCCAGAAACAGATAAGGAATAGTAAAGCACTCTAGGGCTTGAAAAGTGGGGAGATGCCCCTAGTCTAAAGGGTCTGTTGGTGAAGTGGTAGAGGCCTAAGATGAAAGGATAGAGAGAGGGAATATCAGTGAGAGGTGTGATTGAAGGAGAGGGACTGGACATTTGGAAGAAGATTAAGTCACTACCAGAACTGCCCCGTAGAGAGGGAGCTGGGTAATAGATGCTCTTCTCATGTCCTGTGTATTCACCCTGAAGCCCATTGATAGACTCCATAAATGTCAAGCTCTGTGTCCTAGGTCACAGGGCAGGGTGGAGAATTATCCAGCCCAGTGCTACGCATAGATTCTGACTCCTGTTTGAATCCTGCCTTATGTGTGATGACAGGCAATCAGAAAGGGTGTCAAAGTTAAACTGATGTTCCTGAAATACTACAATCTGTGACAACAGTCTTTTTGGACAGACATTTCCTGATTGCAGTAAGCCACATACTGTACCACATCTACTTTAAGGTACTTATTGCCCCAATTTCTGGAGAGACCAGAGTCTCCCTGCTTCTTAAAGTGGCAGCATATTAACTGCCTCTGCTTCCAACTTCTGTGGCTGGTTCAGATAAAACTTAAGTACCACCAAACCCATTTCCTTCTCTTACTTCAGTGCTTTGCACACTCACCTCTCAGGGATAAACAGGAGTTTCCAGTGTAGCAGCATAAATAGTTTTTAAAGCTGGCTGTGGTGACACACACCAGTAATACCAGCAACTCTGGAGACTGAGGCAGGAGGATTGCAAGTCACCATTTTCGATTACCAGTAGTCTTTGAATATCTGTGTCTAACAAAAAATTGCTCCCTTGATGGTTTCACATGGAAGAGCTCAGACTCACTTGTCCATTAGGTAATTGAATAAATTTAATTGATAAATTATGGGACAGTTTTTAGGACTTTATGGGGAGAAAGAAAGAATTTGAAATTTTGTTACAAAATTTACTTGAGGGAGGTGCTCATTTCTTTATTGTGGCTTGCATTATTTGGGGAAGCCAATCTTGAAAAGCACAAGGTGCTTGAATGGATGATGTCCCCACTGATGAGTTCAGAAGACAAAACCAATCCACTCTGGGGCCCAGCAGCTTTTTGAAGAAGGAAAGAATAAATGAATGCATAGATAAAAGCTTTAGGGGCCAGAGGGCCACACTTCCTTTCTTTGTTCCATTTTAGACTAGCTTGTGTGGGACACATGTAGACAGCAAGATGTAAAGTTGGACCACATAGTGGAGAGTCCCCAAAACTACTACGACTAAGTTAAGCTGAACTGTCCCATTTCTGGGCTTCCTCCAGTGCTTCCTCTCCACCATGCCCAGCCACTAATTCACTCTCTGTCCATCTTTCTGGATCAGCTCACCTCCTCCTAGAAGTCTTCCAGAGGAGATCCAAATTTCCCCTGCAAACCCGGAGCACTAGTGGATATTCATTGAGTCCCTCTTTTGTGCCTAGAACAGTGAGGATACAAAGATAAAGGAACACATAGTCTGGGCTCTTAAGGGAGAGTCTCCACAGTCTCTCACATTCCTGTTCTGAACTGTGACATCTTTTCTAGTCTTAAAACTAACTTCATCAAAGTCTCATTTTTGTCATTAGATTTGGGGCACATCGTTCACATAGCATGGTGATTAAGAGTCTAAATGTCACAGTCAGATGTATCTTGGGTTCCAGTTCCACTTCTGGGTCTTATTAGCTGTGTGCTTTCAGCCATGTTTCTTGAGCTCTCTGAGACTCACTTTTTTTGTACATTAGGATCTGGAAGGATCAAATGAGATCATTTCTGTAAGTGTTCAGAGCAGTTCCTGGCATGTGCTAGGAGACCTGTAGGTAGCAATGTGGTCATTCCTTATACAGGTGGAGGTTAGATGAGGTAATCCCTGCTTGGTGTTTAGCATTGGGACCTGGCATTTCATAAGATCTCACACATTAGATGCATTATTGATCCTTTCAGGGGTGTGGAGGATTATTATTTGTGGTAATTAGATAAAGTGCCTTAGCCTTGCCTGGCTTACAGTAAATGTTCAAATAGATATAGTTGGTCTGACCATTTTCAACAATAAGACTAGATTGATAGAATAGCTCCTACTTTGGGTCTTTGAGCCTTTGAAGGAAGAAAGTAGGTCTTGTTATTTTCTTATTGCCTGTAGCTTTGTGCTTCTCCCAGAGCCTATGCTTAATGCATAGTTTGTTATTGAAGGATCAATTTAGTTTTTTTCATTTTGCTAGAGACAGCACTAATAAAGATGTGTTTTTTGCTGTGAAAGTGTCTTTCGGCTTGCTTTGCGTGCACATGTGCACGTGTGCTCACACACACAACTCTGATGCTTTCCTTGACCTCTCTGTTTGGAAAACCCTGTGTGGCTACTGTGTGATCCAGGAGGAAGTTTGGAATTGTCCTGTGGCTGTGGTGGCAGCTGTGGCCTGCCCTAGAGCATGGACCCTGGCTGGTGGCCAGGAGCTTATCTGTGTGCGTGTGGGTTACAATTCCAAACCAATCAGTCTGGCCAAGAGGCAGTAAAGGCTCCTAGACTGTTAGGAAGCTGAAGCAGTTCATGCACCTCTGGCCCTCAGGTCCCCTAGCATCTCTCCTCCCAGGAACCTGCAGAGCAGCCAGCTCTTGTAAATCCATCCATGTGGCCCTCCCTCTTAAGACAGAATGAAATGAAGTCACAGCTGCTGAGAGTGGCAGTGTAGCATTGGTTCTGAAGAGTTCATTGACTAGATGGTGGAGGATTTCCCCAGGCTTCTGTGAATTTGATTAGGGATGATTGTTTTGTTTCTGTTTTTTTCCTCTTCCTGTAAGTTGTCATATTCCTCTTCAACATCCTGTTTTGCACGATATCCTCTGAATTACATCGATTCAAGGGGTGTTTATTGAGCATATATGTAGTATATGTATCCAGATAAGTGTCAGAACTGTAGAGGAGGCCAGGAGTCTTGGGATCTGGGGCAGGGAGAGACAGGGAGCTGCTGAGGGCCAGTGTTCCCCCTTGGACACCCTTTCTTTCCCTGCGGTTCTGCATCTCTTTTCCTAAAGAAATACCCCTGGCCTTGATGCGATTCAGGGAAACTTCCCTGCGGTCCCCTCACCTTTCCTCTTTCTCCTTCCTCACACAGGCTCAGACTTCTTCCACCCCACCTCTAGCTCCCTGTCTCTTGCTTTCTTTAGTCGTCAAGCTGTCTGTTCGAACAAGCAATTCACACTCTGTCCCATCTCCTCATGTGCGCCAGCTTCTGCCTGCTCCTGTTTGCAGCATTCACTCAGCAAGTTACTGATGATCTTCTGGTTCCCAAATCTAATGGACACTTCATGCATTCCTTTATTCCCACATACTTATTGAGGCCTCACTGTATGCTGAGTACTGTTCTGCTCTTGGGACCCACCAGTGGACACAATAATGATTCCTGCCCTCACATAGTCCCCACTGCCATCCTGGGTTGATCCAAACTCCCTGGAGCTGCTGGCTGAACTGAGCAGACTCCTCAGAATTTTGTCCTCTCCTGGCTACTGGGCCTCCTTCCTCTGTATTCCTCTGGCCTCTCTGTCTGCACCTTCTCTGTTCTGCCACCCCAGCCATCAAGGATGCCTGAGAATGTCATTAAATTACACACATGTATCTGTTCTGTACAGTGCCTGAGCACCAGTCTTGACCACTCCTCACCTTAATGTCATATGCAATCGACTCTTCTGAAAATCACTGGATACCATCCTGTGTCTGTTGCTGTTGACCTTAGTGTAGGCCTGTGTTATCCCTTCTTGCTACTTGTGTTGACCTCCTGACTGTTTTCTGTGTGGTCCGTCTTTTCTGCCATTCTCTGGCCTGTTCTCTATACCATGGCAAGATGCAATCTCTGCAGTGGAAATTGCACTGTGTCAAAAATGCTTAAAAATCCTAAGAGGCACCTCCCCCTGTAGAATGGGTCCAATTTGCATACCTGCCATATAATGCCCTTTATGGAACCTGGCTCCTGCCAGCCTACAGCCACATCATCTTCCATACACAAACCATCATTTTCCCCAGGAGTCATATTTCTCCTCCTTCCCTACTGCTGTGCATGTCATTCCCTCTGCCATAGCGCCTCTCCTGTCTCCTTTTTGCCTGTTCATCTCTTCAAGATCCAGGCCAGTCAGAACCTCATTGGCGAAGGTTTCATAGGAGCATGGCGTGGCCTCAGAACCTTATCAGTCAGAGCCCTTCTGCTGGTCTCCTGAACCCCTGAACATGCTCCCTCATAAGGATGATTGTATCAGTCAGCTTCCTATCTCTATAACAAAATATAAAGAGAAAAGATTTATTTTGGCACACAATTGAGGAGGTTCCAGTCATGATCAAATGGATCCTTTACTTTGGGTCTGTGACAAGGCAGCAGATTATGGCAGGAACGTGTGGCAGAGCAAAACTTCCCACCTCATTAGGAGCCAGGGAGCAAAAGGGAGAGGAAGTGGCTGGGGTCCCCCTAGCCCCTTTGAGGGCATACTTCCAGTGACCTAAGGACCTCCTACAAGGCCCCACCTCCTGACATCATCACCCAGGGACAAAGCCTTTAGTAGTGACTTTGATGGGTTGTGTATTAGCTTTATGTGACTATAATGAGATGTCTGGCACAGGCTACTTAGGAAGTAAAGAGGTTTATTTTTGCTCATAGTTCTGGAGGTTCAAGTTCAAGACTGGGCAGGCCTATAGGTTTGGCTTTCTAGTGAGGATAGTGTGTTGTGGTGGGAGTAGCAGAGGGAGAGCTCACATGTTGAGGCAGGAAGCACAGACAGGGGAAGAGATCCATTCAAGGTCACTTCCTGAGTGGCCTAAGGACCTCCCACCAGACCCCACCTCCTAAAAGTTCCATCATCTTGCAATACGTCACCTGAGGACTAAGTCTGTGACACATGGGCCCTTGGGGAACATTCAAATTATACCCAAATCATAGCAGGTTGTGAATGGTCTTTTGCATACTGATTTGTCTAACTGGGGTGCAAATCTTGGCTGGCTAGAGTTTGGAGTGAGGGGACCAGCATTCCTGTGTCCGGGAGTTAGGGGAACAAAGCTTGGAAGGGGAGGTGGGGCTCCCTATGAAGTCCTAGAATGCCACACAGTGGTCCTGATTTTCTCCTGGCAACAGGAAGCCACAGAGAACTGTCGAAAAGGGCCTGTGATATTTTGGGTAGATGGGTCTGCTGCCTTGCTCAATGTCTGGTTGTGGGGAGATGGCAGAAACTATACCCAGCCATAGTTCTTCAGTCTGCCCTGTACATGACCAGGGCTTTGGTTGCTGCCCCAGGGTGTGGGTGCAGTGGTGGCAGGGAATAGAAGTGGTTGGAAGAAAAAAAGGAAGAGAATCTGGTTCTAAGACTGGAATCATCAGCAAAGGGCTTTTGCACACTGAGACTTGGGTAAGAGGGCCTGACGCCTCTGAGGCACCAGCTATAAGCTCAGGCAGGTGCACACTCTCCCTCTGATGTTTGGTTTTCTTCCTGAGCTTCCTTCCTCCTGTGTGAGGTCACAGTGAGATGGTAGGATGCTGAGCATGGATAGAGACTGGCCCTGCCAGGCTGTGAAAAAGCACCAATTCTTTTTAGATATTATTTAGAACGTCTCTTTCAAGTTAATATAATGAGATTTCATATAATGTATGTAACTGTGTGTGTGTGAGAGAGAGAGAGAGAGAGAGAGAGAGAGAGAGAGAGAGAGAGAGATCCTACAGTATGGCATTTAATCATTTAATCTAAATATTGACATTTGCCCAGACTTTGTTTTTCACTTTAGGGGTGTAGGCTGACTGGTTTGTGACAAAGTGTGGGTAGTGTTTACCTGAGGTCAGGCCTTTGGTGTTAGATTTGTATTTCCTGTTCCTCTGAAGCAGTCTTCCTGGAAAACTGGCACTCTGTGTTGTCATCTCCCTTCACTTTCAAGGTGATTCTGCATATCCCCCTTGGGTATAATATTTGCTGAGCAACAGGTATGTTTGAATGCTGGAAATTTTTAGTTAATCTTTTTGGTCTTGGTTTAAGTCACCTGACTGAAACCATTACCTTTAAGTTGTGCCCTCATGCCAGTGGTCCTTGTCTACTCAAGCCAAAGAACTCACACCAGTCCAGGCTGCTCTGATGGTCTCCCATCGGAACAATATGCTCTGTAGTCACAAAGAAAGTGTGACTACAGCGCACAGAGCAGAGTCTCCAGCCTGCCCCGGTGTCTTCTAATGCTGCTGGAATGGCCCATGAACCCATCATTTCACCAGCTCCCTCTGTGGAGGAGGGATGTCTGGGAACTGGGAGCAGAGAGCACCCATCTAACATTGAAAAAACTTATATTCACCTTCCAGCCCCAGTTCTTTGCTCAGTTCAAACATGGGTGAAGGTGAACAACCTCCTCGTGTGACCTTCACCTAGAAGAATCCCAAGGCTTCCTGTGAGAGTGAGCCCTGTGGACAGGGTGGTTTATGACCCTGGAGATACCTTCATTTTGCTCCATCCCTGTGAATTCAAGGTTCATTTTTCTACCAAGCTCTAAAACACAAGCCTGGCTCTTCAGGTGAATGCAGGGATTGACATGCTGATGTTCTAAGCTGGAAACTTTCCAAATGGTAGAGAATCATTGATAATGATCACAGTAGATCACCCTCTGCCCTCTCACCCCTTCTCAAAGTGCAAATAAACAACTGGAGGCAGATACACCTGGGCCTGCCTGCCCTAGCTTTGCCAGGTCTGAGGAGCCCTGAATAATCCTTTTATTTCCCCAAACACCAGGAAATGCCAGAAGTTCCTAGGGGATGATTCTCCCTGGCACCTAGTTATAATGCTCGTGTGCTAATGCTTGCTTATGATTTGTGATTGACTGACTGTCACCAACTTATCTGTAATGATTAGAATTACCCCTTTTTGTGTCACTTCCTGCCTTATGGAGCTAAAGTGGCTTCAAAGAACTCAAATTACCAACATACGGGATGAAAAAGGCAATATCACAACAGACACTACAGAAATACAGAAGATAATTAGAAAGTATTTTGAAACCCTATATTCCAATAAAATAGAAGATAGTGAAGATATCAATAAATTTCTTAAGGCATATGATCTGCCCAGATTGAGACAGGAAGACACACACAATTTAAACAGACCAATAACAAAGGAAGAATTAGAAGAAGCCATCAAAAGACTACCAACCAAGAAAAGCCCTGGACCGGATGGGTATACAGCGGAGTTCTACAAAACCTTCAAAGAAGAATTAATACCAATACTTTTCAAGCTATTTCAAGAAATAGAAAAAGAAGGAGCTCTTCCAAATTCATTCTATGAGGCCAACATCACTCTGATCCCAAAACCAGACAAAGACACTTCAAAGAAAGAAAACTATAGACCAATATCTCTAATGAACTTGGATGCAAAAATTCTCAATAAAATTCTGGCGAATCGAATACAAAAACATATCAAAAAACTTGTGCACCATGATCAAGTAGGATTCATCCCTGGGATGCAAGGCTGGTTCAATATATGGAAATCAATAAATTCTATTCACCACATCCACAGACTTAAAGACAAGAACCATATGATCATCTCAATAGATGCAGAAAAAGCATTTGACAAAATACAGCATCCCTTTATGTTCAAAACACTAGAAAAACTAGGGATAACAGGAACTTACCTCAACATTGTAAAAGCTATATATGCTAAACCTCAGGCTAGCATCATCCTAAACGGAGAAAAACTGAAGGCATTCCCTCTAAAATCTGGAACAAGACAGATCACCACTTCTATTCAATTTAGTTCTCGAAGTACTAGCCAGAGCAATTAGACAGACAAAAGAAATTAAAGACATAAAAATAGGAAAAGAAGAAATTAAATTATCGCTATTTGCGGATGACATGATAATATACCTAACAGACCCAAAAGGGTCTACAAAGAAGCTGCTAGAGTTAATAAATGAATTCAGCAAAGTAGCAGGTTATAAAATCAACACGCATAAATCAAAGGCATTCCTGTATATCAGCAACAAAACCTCTGAAATGGAAATAAGGACAACTACTCCATTCACAATATCCTCAAAGAAAATAAGATACTTGGGAATCAACCTAACAAAAGAGGTGAAAGATGTATACAATGAAAACTACAGAACCCTAAAGAGAGAGATAGAAGAAGATCTCAGAAGATGGAAAAATGTACCCTGTTCATGGATAGGCAGAACTAACATCATCAAAATGGCGATATTACCCAAAGTTCTCTACAGGTTTAATGAGATGCCAATCAAAATCCCAACGGCATTTCTTGTTGAAATAGATAAAGCAATCATGAAATTCATATGGAAAGACAAAAGACCCAGAATAGCAAAAGCAATTCTAAGCAGGAAGAGTGAATCTGGAGGTATAGCGATACCAGAGTTCAAACTGTACTACAAAGCAATAGTAACAAAAACAACATGGTACTGGTACCAAAACAGGCAGGTGGACCAATGGTACAGAATAGAGGACACAGAGACTAATCCACAAAGTTACAACTATCTTATATTTGATAAAGGAGCTAAAAGCATGCAATGGAGGAAGGATAGCATCTTCAACAAATGGTGCTGGGAAAATTGGAAATCCATATGCAACAAAATGAAATTGAATCCCTTTCTCTCGCCATCCACAAAAGTTAACTCAAAATGGATCAAGGAGCTAGATATCAAATCAGAGACGGTGCGTCAGATAGAAGAAAAAGTTGGCTTCGATCTACATATAGTGGGGTCAGGCTCCAAATTCCTTAATAGGACGCCCATAGCCCAAGAGTTAATAACAAGAATAAACAAATGGGACTTACTTAAACTAAAAAGTTTTTTTCTCAGCAAGAGAAACAATAAAAGAGGTAAATAGGGAGCCTACATCATGGGAACAAATTTTTACCCCTTACACCTCAGATAGAGCCCTAATATCCAGAATGTACAAAGAACTCAAAAAATTAAACAATAAGATAACAAACAACCCAATCAACAAATGGGCCAAGGACCTGAACAGACACTTCTCAGAGGAGGACATACAATCAATCAACAAGTACATGAAAAAATGCTCACCATCTCTAGCAATCAGAGAAATGCAAATCAAAACCACCCTAAGATACCATCTCACTCCAGTAAGATTGGCAGCCATTATGAAGTCAAACAACAATAAGTGTTGGCGGGGATGTGGGGAAAAGGGTACACTTGTACACTGTTGGTGGGACTGCAAAATGGTGAGGCCAATTTGCAAAGCAGTATGGAGATTCCTGGGTAAGCTGGGAATGGATCCACCATTTGACCCAGCTATCGCCCTTCTCGGACTATTCCCTGAGGACCTTAAAAGAGCACACTATAGGGATACGGCCACATCAATGATTATAGCGGCACAATTCACAATAGCTAGACTGTGGAACCAACCTAGATGCCCTTCAATAGATGAATGGATAAAAAAAATGTGGCATCTATATACAATGGAGTATTATGCAGCACTAAGAAATGACAAAATCATAGAATTTTCAGGAAAATGTATGGCATTAGAGCAGATTATGCTAAGTGAAGCTAGCCAAGCCCTAAGAAACAAATGCCAAATGTCTTCTTTGATATACATAGAGCAACTAAGAACAGAACAGGAAGGAAGAACATGAGGAAAAGACTAATAGTAAACAAAGACGAATGGGGGGAGAGAAAGGGAGAGAAAAGGGAAAGCATATGGAAATGGTAGGAGACCTTCAATGATACACAAAATTATAAGAGGTTATGAGGGGCAAGGGGGAGGGGGGGGGAAGGGGAGAGAATTGAACAACAGCAGAGGAGGTAGAGAGGGAAGATGGGAGGGGAGGGGAGGGGAGGGGGGATAGTAGGGAATAGGAAAGGAAGCAGAATACAACAGTCACTAATATGCCATTATGTAATATTGTGAGTATGTAACAGTTGTGATTCTGCAATCTGTATCTGGGGGTAAAAATGGGAGTTCAAAACCCAATTGAGTCTAATGTATGAAAGACGATATATCATGAGCTCTGTAATGTTTTGAACAATCAATAAAAAAAAATAAAACCCCATTGTGATATATTGGTAAGGTGGTTCTTACCTGCAGTCAAGTCTAAAATGTTATCTAATCTTAACTCAAAAAAAGTCACAACCTAAAATTCTATACTTCAAAACCCTTTTTTTTCCTGTGTCAGGTTTTAATTCATTCTCTTTTAAAATTTTTAAATTTATTTTTTAGTTTTAGGTGGACACAATATTTTATTTTTATGTGCTGCTAAGGATAGAACCCAGTACCTCATGCATGCCAGGTGAGCACGCTACCACTTGAGCCACATCCCCAGTCCCTCAAGTTTTAATTCAATTTAAAGATGATAATGGATCTTATCAGATGTCTTTCGGCCAAAAGTAAAAATATTTTTTCTGACCAATGTGTGTTTTTCTAATATCCACATATAACCAGTAATCTGAACTCTGCCATGTAATGCAGGAGAAATGTTTTAGACCACATCAATTTAATTTTTTCTTTTAAGTTATGGACAGACACAATACTTTTATTTTATCCACTTATTTTTTTATGTGGTACCGAGGATCGAACCCAGTGCCTCACAAGTGTTAGGTGAGTGCTCTACCACTGAGCCACAACCCCAGCCCCACATTAATAGTCTTAAAAATCATTTTGCATGAATTTTAAAAATTTTTGTTTAGTTTTTAACTTCCATAAGGAATAGTTTATGAATATACTGTGCTAGCAAAAGAAGGAGAAAAGCTATTGGAGAAGGCTGTGAGGAGAGTGATGCGTATAAACAAGTAATGAGTTTATATCTATCCAGGGCCCTTTTTTAGAGGGATGAGGGTGTGTGTGTGTGTGTGTGTGTGTGTGTGTAGAGGTATGTAGGATTTAGTAGAGGGAATGCAAATTCACACATATGCATATATTTCATATAAATATATAAAATATTTGTAGACAAGTGGGTCAAGTTCAACCTGCAAGTACAGGTTGCATAAATATGCAATCTTAAATTTCTAAGTTGTGGATATAAAGGAAGCCGGAAGAGCTGTCCCTAGGCTACCTCTGTTTTTTTTTGGTACTTGACTAACTTCCCAAATTGGGGTGTATAAAATGGCAAGTTTGAGCCATATATATGTGTGTGTGTGTGTGTGTGTGTGTGTATTTTAAACCCCAACTTCAAAGATGTTTATGATTCTTCATGTTCCCCTTTCTTAATTCCTCTTTATCCCAGCATAAAGTTTAGACTTGAACTGATGACTGTAATAAAGCAAATAATGTGATTTTATAAGCATGGCTTGGCTATTCCAGTGACAGGTTTTTCTCATATAAATACATTGCCATTTTAAAATCTGATCTGACTGTGATTGTGACTGTCAGTAGTGAGTCTGTTCAGCATGGTGATCACAGGATCGTGGAGACTCTGTGGCCTGTATGTTTGTTTACGGTTGCTCATTTCTCATGGAAAGGCAGTTTAGGTGAGGAAACCAGAATCTCCAGGCTTTGCTAACAGCCACACAGAAAGGTACTGTCAGAGCTCTGCTCTCTGTGTTTTAGGCACTCAGTTCTTCCTGTCAGCCAGCCTCTGGTCATCCAAAATAGGGGTTTTCAGAAAGCCGGAGTGAAATGCATCTTTGTCTCAGCTGTCACTGAGCAGCAGTACGCTACAGACCTGCCTACTTGTGTCTCCTCACATACAAGAAGCTATGGTGATGAGCAGTCCCACCAAGATCTTGGGAAGCAAGAAGTTTAGGAAACCAACACTCCAGGAATGAAAGACTAGAAGATTCTTTTATTTAAAACATAGCAAAACAAAACAACCCCACTCTTTCTTACCAATTGGGTGTAACTTTCCAATGTTTTCCTGTCTGACTGAAATTTTCCTATCCAGTGCCTCAGCAGAAAGATGCAAAATCAATTTTGGGAAAGCCTGAGTGGAGATGATTTGGCTTCCTGAAAACAAGGCTGAGCTGGGGGAGAGGGGAAATTTTCCAGCCTCAGCTGGACAATTTACTTGACTTTATGCTTTCAAGGAGGAGAAATGAGTGTCCTCACTGTCAGTGGAGGGACCCATGCGCCAGGTGGGCATGGTTGGCATCCTTGGGACCTCCACCAGCAGTTCAGAGCAGAGCTGCTTCTGTAATAGATACTCCATCCTGGCCTGATCTACACATGCAGCCCCTTCCCAGTGCCAGTGAACAGATGTGTCTGCCGAGAGAAAAACAAAATAAACCTGAAGGGTTGAATACCTCCAGGGAAGCAATGAGACTGCTTTTATTGAATTCTTCTCTTTTATCTTTGGTGCTCAGCTATCAACTTGCAGTGAAAGGAGAATGGACTCAGGCACTTGGAAGCCTCTGTGTACCCGTGGCTGGCAGCCAGTGGTTAACCCTGCAGGCTTCATTTTCCTGCCTGTCAGACAGAGATGATACTCAGACCTCATCTTCACACGGTGGGGAAGCAGCAATACATTTTAAACTTGTAGAAAGACCTCTCAGGAAGTTTATTGGTGTGAGGCTGTTTTTGGCATAGAAGTGGAATCAGAAAATAATAGCTTTTTGGAGCTGGGTATAGGCAGGATCTTTTAAGAAAACCACATCCTTTCGCCTTATCGTTTCCATACTTTATAAAATGGGTTATTGTTAGTATACCTTATAAGGTTGTTGAATTGCATATGATGATTTGTGTGAAGTCCTTAGGACCATGCCCGTACTGAGTGAGCCCTTCATAACTTTAACTCTTGTACAAGGAAACGGGTTAAATACCTTGCCCAAGATGACCCACAGCAGACTGTGTAGAATTCAAGTCCAGCACACTTAGCAGAAAGCAGAAATGTAACCAGAACTTTAGTCTAGTTGCAACCAAGGGCTCAAGTTCATGTGCCCCTAATGGAACATGGCAAATGGAAGAGTTTTAGGATTATTAGGACTAGACAGGCACATGCAACATCCCTGACTTTGTGTTTGATGCCCTGATTGAGTTAAAATTTTAATGAAACTTTCTCTCTCTCTCTCTCTCTCTCTCTCTCTCTCTCTCTCTCTCTCTTTCTCTGTGTGTGTGTGTATGAGAGACAGAGAGAGAGAGGTGGCCCCTCCCATGTAATTTAGTGTTCTTCTTTGCATTAATGTATTAGCATGTTGTCACTTTTAACCTTTCGCCCACTGAGCTTGGCATTTAAAATGCTATTAAACTCAATAATGTTTCCTATAAACAGCCTTAGAGGGATGAGAAATAATTGGAATGACATTTTTAATAGGCCCTGTTTCTCCGCCCTCTGTGCTACATGAACCCAGCCAGTGCTTGCAGAGAGGGGCTTGTTAATCATTTGGTACCTGGTCTGAGGTCAGGAGAGGGTTAGGGAATGAAGATTTGGGGTTCCAAGGGGCCTTTGAAAGCAGAGAGTGTTTTTCATGCTGGACAAGTAGGATTGCTCTTTTTGACTAATGTACCTTCTTTTTCCTCCTCTTTCTCTTTCTCTCCCCACTACTTCTCACCGCCCCCTTCTGGCTTCCTTTTTATGTTACCATTCTATTATTTGACATATTGTGGGTTTGCTAAGCTTGATTTTGGAGTAAGTTTGTAAAACTGAGTTGACTATTACCTTTCCTGTTTGTGTAGTTGTGAGGTCTTAGGAAACAAATTTGCCTGTCTGTGCCCCAGGGTTAGTTTCTTCATCCATAAAACAGGAAAACTGATGCCATTTGGCTCAGATAAGGTAAAGTGGCAGCAAGCATAGCTACTTACAAAGAAAGATGCATGTTTTAGAATTGGTTTCTGCTACCACTTCCAAGGAAGGAAAAATGTTAGATCTAGTATTTTTGCCTTAATTCAGGATCCTAAATCCTGCTCTCTTAGAATCATGTTCAGAAAACATATGTTAACCATTCATCTATGGTTACCAAATATCACAGCTGCTTGCAGGATGAGTTCATCAAATGGGTATTTATGAGATACCTACTACATGCTCAGTACTGGGAGAGACCTAGGGAGGGGAAACGTGCACAGGAATATAAGCATGAGCAGGTAGCAGGTTGCAGATCAGGTAGCTGAGCAGAGCTCTGGCTCTTTTGCTTGATTACTGTGACCAGATATTAAGCATTTATTACTTAGTGTAACTGTGTCCTCCATACCTTTTGCGGCTGTACATTGAGGATCATCATCAAGGCAGTTGAGCTCCTCTCCTTGAGTTTGTATTCCCATGAAGGGAGAGACAGTTTAAAAATGAAGACAAATCCTTTAGAGTTGTCACTTGAAATGACAGGATTTCATGGTATATAAATTATACCGTAATAAAGCTGTTCAAAAGATCTTGGACCTTGTGGAGCTGACCTTCATGTTTGCCCTCAAATATTTGATCCTCATTATTTGTGGATTTTTGTTTTTGCAAATTCACTTACTTGTCAAAATTTATGTATGACCCCAGAACTAATATTTGGCTTTCATGTGGTCATTCACAGATGTACACAGTGGGGCAGAAACTTCAGGTTGCCCAACATGCATGTTCCCAGCTGAGACGAAATGAGGCCGTGCTCTGCCTTCTTGTTCCAGCTCACATACTGTGAACAAGTGTCCTTTTTGCAGTTGATTTAGTGCCACTTTTTTTTTCTTTTTGCATTTTTTGTGTTCTTGTTGGTATTTCAGTGTTATAAAATGGTCCCCAAATGACGTGTTGGAGTGCTGTCTCGTGTGCCAAAGCACAAGATGGCTGTGCTGTGCCTTATGGAGAAAATGTGTGTGTTAAATAAACTTGATTCAGGCATGAGATATAGTGCTCTTGGCCATAATTTCAATGTTAAAGAATTGACCCTATATATTAAGTAAGGAATTTTAAATGGAAGTACACACACAAAAAACAAGATTATATATTTATCTGCTGGTAAAAAAGTGTACAGAGGCTTTTCGGACCCTACTTCTAGGTGCAGTGTTTTAGTATTCACTGATTCCATGTTCACAGTGACTTCATAGAACATAACTATCGTGAATAATGAGAATTGACTGTATATACAGGACTAGAGAAAGAATATATGTGAAGCTCACTTCCAAGTTCTGTCTTCCTTTAAAAAAAAAGTAAGTGTAATGGTTCTTAGACTTGGCCACCAGTTGGAATGTTCTGGACAGCTGGACAAAATGCTGATGCCCTTGAGGGTCTGATTTAATTGGCTGGGGTGTGGTCCAGGCATAGAGATTTTTAAAGCTTCTCCAGGATTATAATTGTAGCCAAAGTTGAACACTAGTGCTATACACATTAAATAATAATATTTCTTAGAAATGGACACCAACCAACCTCAGGAGGCTGATGACCCATGAGTACTTCAGGGCCAGGACTGCAGGAACCAAAGTAGCAGACTCTGTGGGTTTGTAGCACTGTCTGGCACTTCTTCCAGTCCGGCCTAGGAGATCTACAGCTCAAGAGACTGCGTCCTGCTGGCTGGGCTCCTGTTTTGGGCAGAGGATCTATCTCTTTCATTCTCTCAGGAAGAAGGTAGGCACCAGAAGTAACCCCACATGTACCCTTTGCCCACACACAAGGAGGAGAAGCATTTCCCTAAGGAAGTCCTTCCACCCCACAGATTAAGAAGATGAGAACATTTTCTGAATGAACCAAGTGAGAGATATGTGCTGGGGCAAGATAGAGTGTTTGGTTAATATTTTCTGCCTGCCTGCCTTTCTCTTCTCTACTTCTTTTTCCCATTTCTTCTGCCTCCTCTGATCTTTCCTCACAGGGATTTCAGTCTGTGAAGACAGAATTTAACCCTGAAGGAGTTAATGGCAGATAACACAGAAATAAAGATGGTTGGGTTAAGGATGAGCACTATGAGTAGTTCAGACAGGGGTGCCAGAGTGGTCTGGAAGGATTTTGTGCTAGAGATGGATTTGGGTGGTTTAGGAGCTGGGCAGGTCGTAAGGAGAAGGCTGTGTGTGATGGGATAGCTTGAGTGACAGTGCTGGGGATGGCTCCCACTGGAGGCTGGGGAAACATTTACAGGTGAGAGAAGTAGATTGGGCTTTTTGTTTTTCATCTTATTCAGTGAGAAGTTACTGAGCACTTTATGCATCTAGGTTAGGTACTGGAGAGCACATGCGAAGATAAATGAGAAGCACAATCTCCATCTTCCAGGAGGTGATAGCCTGATGAAAGCTATGTAGAAATGATAACAGAGGAGTGTGGTACTGACCTTCCAGGGAAGGACAGACCATTCCCTGGGAGCATCTAGGGAAGGTTTACGGAGGAAACCATGAGCTGGTTCATGAAGGATGATATTCTGATTAGTGATGTGTGTGTGTGTGTGTGTGTGTGTGTGTGCGCGCGCGCGCGCTTACAAGCAGAGGTGGGGTATAGGAGAAGGAGAATACAAAATGAGAGGGGCCAAAGCCCCCAAAAGGAAGTAGTGAGTAGAACATTTCAGCTGAAACCAAGCACATCTGTTCTAAAGAAAATATAGACAATTGGACTGGAAGGTATGTTGGGGAGACTGAAGAAGGCCTTAAGGACCAAAGTAATCATGTTTTGGGATGGGGGTTGAGGAAGACCTGCATGTTTGGTGCTTTATTCTCCAGAGTGCCTTCTCATGACTGATCCCATTTGGGTTTTCCCTGCACACTTGTAGAGCATGTTTAAGGCCTTAGCACAAATGCATGGAAAGGCTCCCCATGCATCGCCTCCTGTAGGAAGCGAATGACAGCCCACTGCAGAGCCACAGGTCTAGTTGGCTGGGGATGCTTTTTCTCTTTAAAGGAGGGTAGGCTAAGAACCGTCCCCTCTCACTGGTGTGTCCGGAGTTGGAGTGACATGGGGAGTCTGTAAGCATCTTTTCTATATTTCCATTACTACTTTGGCCCCCTGCCCACCTCACACCATGTGCAGTCTTCTGACCTCAGTATGTAGAGGAAAACCACTAGTGCCTTACTGAGGCCCTCTGGGAAAGTTACTTCCTTCTCACCTAGCCTTGGTGCCTATCTTAGAACAGGGTAGGTGATGGTTCATAGCCTTGGCTGCACATCTTGGGATCTTTCAGCAGCAGCTCAAGGTGAGTTTCACTCCAGACCAGCTAAGGGAATACAAATAGCTCCAATCTTTTGATAAGGATGCTGAGCTCAGAGTATGGAATTGCTGATGGCTAGCAGAGCCAACATCTGAACCCAGACAGTTCTTCAGTTCAAGCTTCAAATCCCCACATTTTGTCATCTCTCCTTTGCTGGCTAAATTGTCACAGTACAGATTTAGCTATTAATAATCAGGTGACAACCACACATTTTTCACAGCCCACCAAAAAATTGAAGGTAACTTTCGAAATAAACAAGCCAGCAGTGTGGGAGGTAATGTTTTGTCCCATACCCCATAATAGGTAGATGTGAAATTAGCAGCTGGAGTTCTCTGTTTCTGAAGCTCAGGTTAAAACTTTTGGGGTCGTTGTCCAATGTACAGGCACCCCCCCCCAAAAAAAAAACAACAACAACAACAAAAACCCAACACTGGAGAAACATCAGGTGGGTCCTAGGCCCCTTGAAGTCTGTGACCTCATCTTCTACAAAGTTGGGTGCATAGAATGAACTTAATACACACATGCATGCATGAATGAATGAATGAATAAATGATGAATGAATGAATGAATGAATGACAGATTTGTACCCCTCTCTTGTGAGCTCTAAGCCTGCCAAGTGCAGCTTGTTTCATTCCATCTGCAGTTTATACAAGTCTCAATACCATCTGGAGCCCAAGGGTTTTTTTTTTTTTTTTTTTTTTTTTCTTTTCTCTGCAGGTATTGGGAGGGATGTCAGAAAAATGAAACAAAAATTGGTGCTAACTCTGCCTTAGGTAAAACCCTTCATCCTAGAGGTCTGGGGTCTAAGATGTAAAAGAGATAGGCTCTGGGAACTGGTAGCAGACTCCATTTGTTTCTTTTGATGTGGCCAAGAAGTTAAACTGGAGCATTTTTTCCTTTGTTTTGCAGGTCACAGCCAAGACTGCCTTCCTATTTATTTTACCTCAGTATAACGTTAGCGTGCCTGCAGCAGGTAAGAAAAGCACTGGGCTCTATCTTGCCTGGTCCTGTTAACCCTGAAGGACTTGGAAAATATCCCTCTCCCCTGTGCAAGTGTGACCTTTCAGTGATTTCATCTCATCCTCCTAGTGCGAGATCAGCGAGGGGCTTCCCTCTGTGCTCCAGCTGCAGTTGTCAGAGGATAAGCACCCTGGATTGCTTCAGTGCTTGACTCCTCTCCCTAGAGCCTCTAGTTGATTCTGTTGGGGACAGAACTTAACAGCACCATGACCATTGATCCCTTCTCATGAGAACTAAAAATCTTCTTAATTTTCTCAACGAGGAGGGTGGCAGGATGTTTCACTGTGATGGTGCATGGAGATGTGCTCCGGGAACAGAGCACTGCATGCTGACTGGATTGAGGTCGGGAGTAAACCCAGGCCCAGACACATGTCTTGACAGGACTGACAGGAAAGCCATTGACCCCAGCGTTTGCACCATAATCTGACCTGCAGTTGCCACGTATTTCTGGGGAGCCAGGTATCAGGTCTTCATAAGCAGTTTCCAGAACAATTGTGGAGCTGCATCTCTTCAGCAGCAGAGCCAGGTGGGCACAGAGCTGGGCTAGGCTAGGCTGGGCTGAACTGGACAGAGAGCTCACTAAAGGGGTAGCTTCTGCTCACCTCCAGCCAGTTGTCAGCACATAGTTGTTATCAACACAGGCTGGCTGAGAGCTTTATACATCCCCACCCCTGCCCCCCACAGGGCACCGCAGAGAACCGGAAGAAATCTCTAGGTAGAAGTGCTCTGATATTTAGAGATTATAGCTCATCAGTAGAGCTTGTGCTTAGCATGCACAAAGTTCTGGGTTGGATATCCAGTACCAAAAAATAACAAACAAACAAACAAATAAAAGATTTAAAGTAACTGGACATGGTATTATGAATCTGTATTCATAGCTACTCAAGAAGCTGAGGCAGAAGGATTGCATGTTTGAAACCAGCCTGGGCAATGTAGGGATACCCTATCATTGGAGAATGGGGGAAGAAAGAAAGGGGGACAGAAGAATTTGTTTTTTAAATGTTGGCAACTAATTTTGAAATTTTGTGAGCAGGCCACCATTATGTGGACCAAACCAAAACATCTTCAGGCCAAGACCAGCCCTCAGGCCTTGGGTCTACATTGGGCTTCTCAGCTCCCACCCCAGGAACCAGGCACCACTTTTTCTTATCTAGAAAGTGTGGGTGCCATCTTGTTGAACAAGGGGAGGATGTTTGCTTGCTGAATCTAGCTTTCCCCTAGAGAAAGAGAGGTACATTGCACTAGAGAGGTACGTTGCCTTGACATTAAGATGAGTTTCCTCTCTTGTTTCTGACTCCACCAGCTACTAGTGGAAAGATTTTGATGGCTAATCCATGATCCTGTGGTCCACAGAAGATGCAGCCACAAGTCTTTCCTGGGCCCACCTGTCCCCTGCAGTCACTGGCCAGGCTTTGGCAGAAGTCATACTTTTGGGGCAACCAACTCAGTTCATTCATTGAAGAGTTAGACTGAAACATAGTGGCAAAAGAGGAAGAAAATTCCATTCCTAGGAAGGAGAGACCATGAGAAAGCATGTCTCAGTCTTAGTGAGCCAGAAAAGACCACCACAATGAGCCAGAAAAGGCCACAGGCAGCACAAGTGTTCAGGAACAAGGCAGAGGCCTGTTGGTCCCATGTCATACTCCAGCCCTGGTAGGCATAATGGATTCTGTTGCTCAGTGCCATATGGTCCAAGGTCAGAGTCATGTTTCTTTTACTCTGTCACTTAAAAATCCTGAGACACCTATATATATTTATTATTTAGTGAATTTAAAAAAATTAGTTGTTTTTTTAGAAACTGTGGTAAAATAGCAGGGCATGCACCTGCAATCCCATCTCCAAAAGGGAAAAACAAACAAACAAAAGGTAGTGAAATATGCATAACATAAAATTTACCATCTTTTTTTTTTTTTTTTTTTTTTTTGAGACAAGGTCTTGCTATGTTGCCCAGGCTGGCCTCAAACTCGTGGGCTCAAGTGATTCTCCTGACTACCTCTGAATAACTGGGATTACAGTCATGTGTCACTGTACCCAGCACAAAATTTACCATCTTAACCATTTAGTATAGTGGCATTAAGGACATTCACATTGTGGTATCATCCATCTCTAGAACTCTCTTCATCTTGTAGAACTGGAACTCCATACCCATTAAACAATAACTCCCTGTTCTACCCTCCTCACAGCCCTTGGAAACCATCATTCTACCTTCTGTCTCAGTCTGATAACACTAGGTGCTTTATACACATAGAATCATATAGTATTTGTCCTTCTGTAACTAGGTAAAATTTATTTTTAAATATTTTTCAGAATGTATTTATATGAGAAATATATAACTCTTCGAGAAAAATGTATAAAATACAGAAAAACATAAGAAGATAGAAACTACACATGGACCCCACACTCAGCAAAAACTTTAGTTAAAACATTTTGAGGTGAAACACTTTTTTTGTTAGTAGAATGTAGTGTATCTGTCCCATATTATTGATTATTATTCCATTCAACAAGATATTTTAAAAGCTTTATAGTGTTTCTTAATAGGGACTACCACAAACTGTATAGTCAACTTCATATTATTGGATATTTAAGTTTCTAGTTTTTTATTGTAAACTACAGTGAACATTATTGCAGCTGGATTTTTGTGTTCTTTCATGATTATTTTCACAGGATAAATTCCTACTGCTAGAATTTCTGGGTCAAGTATAATATACTTTTTAAATATTTTAGATGCATTTCCAAAATATCCTGTTATCTAATACTTATGACCCATAAATTCTAAGGTTTTGAGGAATTTCTGTAAACATAAAAGTACATAGGCTTTTCATTTTTTAAAGGTCAGCATGTTAGTTTGTAAATTTATAAAGAGATGTTCAACTATCAAATACTGTGCTGGTATTTTCATTTCATTTCTCCCCCAAGGCAACTTATGTGGAATGCCAGATCATAACTCAACACTAATAATTTGCCATGAGAAAGTATTGTCCTGGGAACCATATCAGTTGATGTTCCAGTGTCCAGGAAGTTCTTTTATCATAGAAAGAGCCTTCTTAGAGAATCAGCAGACAAGTGATAACCTACTACGTCTGTCTCACAGCTGAGGTGAGAGGTGTAGGCTGTGTGCTCCAGGACCAGACTAGACCTTTGGGCATGAAGAACTCGTCATCTTGGGAGTGTCCCTTGCCCATCTCATCCTGTCTTCATGTGTTTAACTAGTTCCGTGATCAATCCAGACAAGTATTTGTGTGCTTATTGTGGGACAAGCCCTACATGGAAAGCAATTTAAGGGAGAGATAGATAATAAATAAACAGTACATAATTATAATTATAATAAGGTCATAAAGGAAGTATACAAGGCTGTGTGATTGGTAAAGATGAATGGGTGAGAACAAAAGTATTTTTGAGAAGCTGACTTTTGAGCTGTGGGGGGTGAAGGAGGGTTGTGCTTGGGGACATAAAGAGGGATCTGGGCAGAAGAAAGCCTTCCTGAAATAGGAATTCACGTGTGTAAAGGCCCTCGCCAGAGGAACAAACACCCAGCGTGTTCTAGTGACTGAACACAGGCCAGTGTGCTGCAGCCAGCCAGGGTCGACATTTTTCCAGAGTGGGACTATTGGATTCTGCTTCTGGAATCCTCCTCCAGGCTTGCAGGAGGCCTAGGTAGAGGTATGTTAGAATCCATGCTAGACCAAGGGGGTTTCAGTTACTTTATTTTTATTTTTATTTTTTAAAGAGAGAGTGAGAGAGAGGGGAGAGAGAGAATTTTTAATATTTATTTTTTAGTTCTCGGCGGACACAACATCTTTGTTGGTATGTGGTGCTGAGGATCGAACCCAGGCCGCACGCATACCAGGCGAGCGCGTTACCGCTTGAGCCACATCCCCAGCCCTTCAGTTACTTTAGAAGGAAAAGATAAAGTATTGTTAGTCTATCTGTTTAAATCATGCCATTTGGGGCTATTCGAAATATGACAACAAGATAATCAAGAGAGACAATGAAATCAGAATAGCCTGCTTAATTCTGTTTTGAGCTCCTTAATCACCAACCCAATATGGTAATGTTTGGTTTGTAAGAACTGGAGGAAAGCAGACTTCTCATGGGAAAAAACACTTTACAATAACAGGTCTGTTAAGGCTGTGATTTCTAAAACCCTCCCGCAAAACTTTTTCAGGGCTGGAAGTAGTTGGAAATGTCTCCTTTTTTGTCTAACTAGGGTAAATTCTGACTTCTAAGACTTCTTTAAGTCCTGTGTAACTCACTCAACTCAACATTTACAATTGAATTTTAGTAGAGGAGAGACTTTTCATACAAAGTGGTCTATTGTTTGTAAATGCCTGTCTTCCTTTCTGAGGCTTTCAAGTTCTAAGGAAAAGAGACACAATAGTGACTTTGAGGCACTTTCTTGACTGCCTTGTTTAGCTGTGACTCCCTCTTTTTCTCTACTCTGTTCTTCCAAGCTCTCAGTCTTGGTCTCCTAGAGCTATGGTAGCAAGTATGATAAACTGAGTGGCTTCAACAACAGAAATTTATTGTCTCAGACTAGGGATTCTAGAGGTCTGAGATCAAGGGACCAGCAGGGTCCTCTGAAGGTGCTGGGGAAGGGCCTGTTCCAGGCCTCTCTCCAAGCTTCTGGCAGCTCCCAGCTTGTGGTAGCATGTCAGTCTTCACATGTCAGACTCTGTCTAGATTTCCTGCTCCACTACGGCCTCATCTTAAAGAATTCATCTGCAAAACCCCATTTTCAAATAAAGTCACCATGTGAAGTGTTGGGAGTTAGGACATCAGGTGAATTTTAGAAGGGACATAATTCAACCCATACCACCAGCTACAAGCTAAGGATTTTGTGGCATTATAATCAGCAAATTAAAATTAAGCTCCAGGGAGAGACAGACACAGAATGGTTATAATGATGCTTGGCATTCTAGTGGAGTTACCACCACACGGGGCTCCTTGTGGTTGTCTTGATGGTCTACAGTGATAAAGCAGGATGGGTTGCTCCTTTTTACCAGAGCCTTGCTCTTCTTATTTTTACTTGCCACCCTGTTAGGGTTGCCAGAATTAGCAAATAAAAATCTAACACTGCCAGTTAAATTTAAATTTCAGATAAATACTAAATACTTTTATTTTTAGTATAAGTATGTCCTAAGTTGTGCATGGGACATAATTACACTAGAAATTTATCCTTTGTTTATCTGAAATTCAAATTTAATGGATTTTCTCTGTCAACCATACACCCTACACAGCTCTTGAAAGGAATAAAATGTCAGGTTTCTGTTCTTACCATTAGAAATTCTTGATCTTTCTTTCTGATTAAAATGCCCCAGAGTGTTTGGTATTATGGTAAGAAGTTATATATAGACTATAAAAGGTCAGAAAATAATAGGAGTTTGAGTCTTGCTATAGGCAGACCCAAGGCTTGCTGGCCTCCCTTGTGATAGAGAGCAGGTAAAGGCCCATTAGAATCAAGCTTATATTTCCATGGTTGTTTAGGTTGTGCCACTAATATGCTGAGTTGTCTTGGACAAACCATTAACGTCTGGAGTTCCATCCCTCATCTGCAAATGGAGAGCAATGGTCACTGTCTTAACCCCAGGATTTCCTCAAGATAGGAAGCCCGAGGAGTCCTCTTAAGTGCCTGCTACTCAGATTTTCCACAGACCAGCACCATCAGCATGACCTGGGAACTTGTTAGAAATGCAGGCTGTCAGGCCCTATTATAGCAGAATCTACATTTAACAAGATCATTAAAGTTTGAGAAGTTGGCTATAGGTTACATGAGTGAAAAGCACCAATTAGGTTTTCAAATAATCCTGAGCTTCTAACCTCATAAGTAAGATGGGGAGACCCACCAAATGTAGTAATTCATTTGCATCTTTCTGTCCTCTTCCAGTTTTGGTTTTTCTATAAATACTTGTTCTGGCAATGGGTAGAGAGAGGTGGGGAGTAACATTGAGTCGATTTGGTTTCCAGCTAGAGCTGCAGCTCCTCAGGAAGGGAGTTTTGGTAGCTTTGATGTTCTTGGGCCTGCTTGGTGCTACACACCTAGAACAGAAAGGCTGAGCTGGAGGGATCTCTTGAGGAAGGGCTCGTTTTGCAGTGATCAGAGGTGACAAGGAACTATCCCCTGGCTCTGTTGATCCCAGTTTTATCACTTCCATCTGTTTTGTTGCATTTTGCAGCTAAAGATGAAAAGCTTAGGAACCTCCCACACCATAACCTGGTGATTGTTCCCACAGCTGCTTCTAAGATGAGACACACTGCTCTTATAAACCACTCAGACAGATGGTTTTAAGGCCTCATTCAGTCAAAGACCATTGTCCAGAACTCAGTTTCTTATTTACTTTCCTGGCTGGCAGAAATTAGTGTTGTGCCATATACTTGAAAGATTGGCATCACATATCAAACTGGGCCCCTCTGTGTAAGATGAGCTCATGGGAGACAAGAAAGAGAAGAGACAGGTGGGCAGCAGTGGCTCTGGAGATGGAAACTGAACTTGAATTACAGATAAAGCTACCCATCCTGAACCTGTGGCCCTTAGAACTGAGACTTGAGCCTCATCTAGCCTGGCCTGATACTTTTATAGTCCAGGAAATAGAGGCTCAGTGGTGATTATGTTCCCAAAGATGTACTAGTAAGGGCAGAGGAGGGGCTGGGCTGCCCACAGGCTCTGCAGCACCAGAATCCAGGGAAACTTTAGCAAGGCTGGGTGTTGAGCATAAGGGGATGCCCACCAATGAGACAGAGACCTGGCTCTGTCCTCATCCTGTTGTGTCAAACCACCACCAAGATCATCTTTGGCCTCAAGGTTCTGTCTGTATGATTAGGGAAAAAATAAACCAGAGTCACTACCGTGCCTGGCTGTAGGAAGCCTGTACCTAACAGCTAGCCTGGACTTGATTTTTTTTCCCACTAATTAAAGTTTACTAGGTGTAACTATTGTGCAGAAAAGTGGACAAATAAGCAGTCTGCTTGATGGATTTTCACAAACGGAACACATCCATGCAACCTGGAGGGGTCCCCTTCCAGCCTAGACTTGATTTTATCCCATTTCCCATCACATCCTAGAAAATTTATCCCACTGAGGGTGGAGCTTCTAGAATCTTAAGTGAGCAGAACTCCCAAGGTGTTATGGCTGTTGGTTAGCCAGCTCCACGCCTGCCTGGACACTGCCTTTTGTTTCTCCTTTCGTCCCCCACCGTGCACCCTCTGGCCCAGACTCCACCTCACATCTCTCTTGATTGTCATTGCCCCATTTCTTCTGATCAGATCTTTTCTTCTTTTTAGCCAGGATTTGTTTTTCCCTAAGCACGTGTTCTTGTAATAATTTTTGTCCTCAGCTTAACAACAGTTTACTTATTTTTATACAAGTAATAAAATGCCTAAATTTTAGATTTTTTGTTGTTGTTGCTGCTGCTGCGTGTGATCCTTGAGAGGTTATTTTTCCTGGATGGCTCTCAGTGAGTTTGTTTTTTTAAGCATTCTTTGCATTTGGCAGCCTATTGAATGCATGTGACATGTCTGGGGAGTGTCGTATGAAGCCACAGATTTGTAAACTGCTGTGGGTCTGTGGTCTGTGCCTGGCACCTAGAAATTCTTGTTGTATTTTTTGCCTGAATCCCACAGGGAAGGCTATCTCCCTATATAAAGAAATGGTGCCTCCAGAAAACAATGCAGAATTTTAGGGCTTTTCTTACCAAATTCACTTTAACCCCATTCTCTCATCTTTTCCCATCATCATTGTATTCTTATCTTCCTATGGTAGTATAAAATTGGAGAAAATAGATTCTAAACCACAATATGAGTAAAAATGGTAACTGAAAATCTTCCACCTAGATCTTTCATTTTCTGGGCTGTGTGTGTGTGCGCGTGCGTGCGTGTGTGCGTGTGCGCGTGTGTGTGTGTGTGTGTGTGTGTGAGAGAGAGAGAGAGAGAGAATTAGTTTCTGATCTCCTTGGCTTGTAGGTGGCTGTCTTCTCCCTGTATCTCTTCACATTGTCATCCTTCTGTGTATCTGTCTCTGGGTCCAAACTTTCTATGTTCTGAGGACACCATTCATATTGTAGGACCCACCCTAACCACCTGATTTTAAGTTATTTCTGTAGAGATCCTACCTCCAAATAAGATTACATCCCAGCATTGAAGATTAGGACTTCAACAGGGGTAGGGCATGGACAGGGGTGGGGCATGATTCAGTCATAACAGCACACTGTGTGTGTGTGTGTGTGTGTGTGTGTGTGTGTGTGTGTGTGTACACATGTCTGAGAACCAACATGGTGCTTATAGTTAAAACGCCAGTGGCCTTATCTTCCAGGTTGGGACAGGAAGTGGCCAGGCAGAGTGGGGGTCAGAATGCTGCCCTTTTAGGCCACGTGATCCTGAATGTCTAAGCCCTGTCTTCCTTGACACCTTGGGGAGTGTGACAGGCCTTCAAGGCTCAATGAATGTACCTACTGTGTGATTTGAAGGGGTATCTGGAAGCAGAGAGGCCTGGCAGGCAGACAGTGGGTGTGGCTCTTAGCATTGGTGGTCCTGGACCCACCCTACAAGCTTCAGATCCTACAGGCACAGTTCTGCTTGTCTCTGAGCCACAGCTGCCATGTCAGTAAACAGGGATAATACGAAGGATTACTGTGAGGAGTAAATGATGTCAGTCACCAGACATGCTCAGTGTAGTGCTTGGCCAATAAATGGCTTACAACTGTCCTTTGTATTATTTATTCTACATGAGTACCCAGATAGGTTTTTTTCCCCCGTGGTTATTGTACAGTGACTGTTCTGTTCCTTCATCTTCTGATTCTTTCTGTGGAAATGGTCATAATGGTTTCATTTATTTGCACAGAACTTTACAGTTTTTAAGTCAGTTGTCTATTTTATTTTTATAACTTTGTGAAGAAAGGGTAGTTTGTTTTATTTCTGTTGTCTAGAAGAGGTTTTATTCCTGTTGTCTAGAGTCAGAGAGACCTTAGTATTGTTCCCATCCTGGCCGTATGAGCAATCACTGCTCAAATCCTTCCAGGAATTCTTATCTGCCTTTGTACTGCTTTGTGCAACTGAAAGTACATATTTTTTATTTTCCACTTTTTCTTTTTTCTTTTTGGAGGGGCATGGGGAATACTAAGGATTGATCCCAGGATGCTTTATCCCTGAGCTCCATCCCCAGCTCTTTTTAAATTTTTAATTTTAACACAGGGTCTTGCTAAGTTCTTAGGGCCTCCCTAAGTTGCTGAGGCTGACTTCTAACTTGTGGTCCTCCTGCCTCAGCATCCAGCATCTCTGGGATTACACGGGTGGGCCGCCTGCTCAGTTTCTCTTTTCTTATATGAAGGGTGGAATACAATACGTTCTCTTCTGTACATTGCTTTTTCCCCACTAATTAATATATCTTAGATATCATTTTGTATCGATATGTGACTCAGTGACATGCACATATTTGTAAGAGTACAGCATGCTGCATTTTCACATATGTCCACACCCATGTGGCCATGATCTAGACCAAAGTGCAGCTTTCTCATGCCCCTTCCAGCAAATACTGCCTCCCAAGGGAGTCTCCATTCTCAGTCCCCTGGTTAGTTTTACCTGTTCTTCATTTTATTTCTCTCTGGTTCTTTTTGTTAATAACAGTTATTCTTTAATTTTAGTTGGGTCAGAATCACTTGGAGGTATTTTTTTTTTACAGAGTTGGTATTTTTTTTAATATTTATTTTTTAGAAAAATGGATTCCTGGGCCCTTTACTCTGAGTTTGGTTGGTCAGAAACTGGGATTGGGCCCCAAGAATGTGCATTTCTAAGCTCACAGATGATTCTGATGCTGTGGCCACACTTTGAGTAGCTGTGGTACATTACAGGTTGAACATGCCTCACCCTAAATGCTTAAGAAGTGTTTTGGGTTTCAGCTATTTGGGGATTTTGGGAATATTTGCATATTTGTGAAGAGAAATCTTGACATGGGACCCATGTGTGAACACAAATTCATTTATGTTTCATATATACCTTATTCACCTAGCCTGAAGGTAACTTTATACAGCATTTTTAGTGTGCTTGCATTTTGACTGCAATCTGTCACATAAATTTGGTTGTGCAGTTTTCTATTTGTACTACATGTCGTTGGTGCTCAAAAGATTTTGGATGTTGGATTATCAGATTAGAATGCCCAACCTGTGTATCTGAATCTTATTTACCAGTTTCTTCTAGATGAAGACAACCTGGATTGCTTTTATTAGTTTACTGTTAAAAATAATTCTGTAGTACATCACCTTGTGCGTGTGTCATTTTTATTGTGGCAAGTACAAGCTCTAGGATGTGTTCCCAGAAGTGGAATTGCTGCTTCGAGGGTTGATACATTTCTAATCTCAACAGAAATTGCCAAGTTACTCTTCAAAGAGGTAGTCCTATTTTGCATTCCCTTAACAGCCGTGTGTAAGATGCTTCCCCACAGTCTCAGCAAGAGTGTATTTGCAAGCTTTGAGTTTTTGCCAATCTGATAGGTGTGAAATGGTATCTCAGGTATTTGCATTTCTCTTCTATGTAAGGCTGAGCATCTTTTTCAGTGGGTAAGAGCCATTTGTGTTTCCTTTCTCTCTAAATTTTCTGTTCATATCTTTTGTCTACTTTTTACCTGCTGATTTTTTTATCTTTTTATCCTTATTCTAGGACCGTTTTACATATTAGCAAGATTAGCCTTTTAGTTCTGATCTGAATTGTAAAAATATTTTCCCTAGGTGATCATTTGCCTTTTTTATTTTTGTGTATGTTCTGGGAATCAAACTCAGGGCTTTGGGTATGCTATGCTGAGCTGCACCCCAAACCTCTCAATTTTGCTTTTGGTGAATTTTTTCATATCTAAGTTCTGGATTTATATATAGTATAAAAGATTTGAAATAATATGAACAGAGTTATTTTACACATCAGATTTACAGGGATTAGAAAACAAACTGGGAGAGAAAGAAGGGCCCAGGGAATACTGTGATGCTCTTTAAGTAACCAGTTCTTCAGACAAAGGAAGAAAGCTTGTTGGCAGCTGCCGAGACTCTAATGAGTTTTGAAAAGCAGATGGGACTGCAGCAACACATGGGCAGCAGCCCAAGTGAGGAGGAGGAGGTCAGAGACTGCACAGCAGTGTTCAGACAGGGTGGGAAACATGAAGAGAGGCAGGAGACACTGCTTACAGGTGAAGTAAGGAATATAGGAAAGTTCCTATTTGTTTTAGGAAACAAAACAGGGTTAGAGAGGTCACAGAGGTCATTAAAACAGCCAAGGTTTGCTGACTGTTTAGATCTCTCTTAATCTGTGGTCAATGACAAGCAGAGCAAGTGTCATTTTTGATGGGTCATGGGATGGCCCATCTACAGGGCAAGATCACTACTGAAGGTTTTCTCTTTCAAAGCTAATTAATTCTACACTAGTGCATATTGATATATTCCAGGGGATATGTAGATAGAAGACTCATAGAATATTGCTGTTGGAAAGGTGTTAGGTCATTTAGGCTGTCCACAGATTTGTGGCTTGTGGTCAGAGCTGGCCTGCATATGTGTTTTCTTTAGCCAATTTAGTGTTGGCTCATATATTGTTTTTTAAAATTTTTAAGTTAGTCACCAACATTTTAAAATCAGATGATTCTTGTAAAGATCTCTTTTTGCTTTTGAAATATCAGGAATCTGCCCACACTGGGCTATATCTGTCTCTCAGCCATAATGGCTGAGAAGCAGCTTCCCCACCAGTTCTCTCACCCCCATGGACACACATGCAAGAGTTTTACGCAGTCACCACTGATCTCTGTTGTGTCTCTGACACTGAGGCTACCTGTCATTTGCCATTTATCTCAATTTTAGCTGTGTGTTTCTCTTAGAAAGGTTTAAAAGAAAGTAGATTTTTAAAAAATACTTGTTTCTCTCTCAGAGTGGAGATGTGAAAGATATACCAAGAAGATGATACATTTAAAGAAGAATAGTTAAAAGCATATTTCTGTATGGAAGTGAAGGATATTGCCTGCTTCCTACAATGGGTCTCCACATTGAATGACAACTGGACCACTTTGCCCATTTGTAGGCATTTTTCTGTGGCTCATCATCAGTTAGATCCTTTTCTGGTCTGATAGCCCAGAGACATGCCAAAACTTACTTTTCTAAAAAATGATGAAAGGTTACTGCCAAACCATTGCCATTCTTTATGAGACTCTGTGGATAGGGTAGTTCGTAAGTACCAGGTACTCTTATCTGGGTAATGAGAGCCATTTTATAAGAATTAGTGAACAACCAAAACCTTTTATAATAAAAGTTTAAATCATTAGTTATCACTTTGTTTAAAGGAAGTTCCAAAGCCTATTGTTCTCTAGAAAGCAGAAGGAGTCCAACCAATTTCCTTTGCTACTCTGATCAAAAATAGGAAGATAGTAAGTCAGAAAGCAGTTGAGGTGATTTGTATGAGTCAGAGCATTGCTTTTGAGAATTTGGGTCTGACACTGTTTGTTATGAGTATAGGAGAATGAGTTCAAAGGAGCAGCATATTAGCAGCAATGAAGCCCTAGAGGAGGTTCAAGGGTTCTGTTGACCTTGATATGGCCTTTGGAGGCTGGGCTAGAGCACTGGAAACCAAGAGCTACTAAATGAACCATATCCCTAAGTCTCTGAATTTTTTGAACTCTGTTACCTCATCCACTTTCTTTGTCCATCTCATGAGATGGTTATGAGTATCAAAGAAGATAATGCATTCTGAAGAACTCTTGAGATCAAAAATTGAGGGTACCGAATACAGTTAAAATTCCAGAAGGAAGTTGAGAATCATTCCCTGAAGCCAGGCCATCTGCTGGTCCTTTTGATTTTGTCACCCAGATCTATCCAACGAATTTGTCTCTATGGTTCTGCCACCCTCCTAGGGCAGGACACCCCTTCTGTCTCCCCATCTCCAGGAATTCTTGCCCTTGCCCCTGACTGCTGCCCATTTCCACCCTTGCCACTAACTCAGGCTTCATATGGCAGGAGGGGGATCTTTGTAAATGAGGAACTGAAATCCTCCAGGAACTTTTCATTGCCTTTATGACACAATCCATGCATCGTAGTGTGATCTATAAGGGGCCCTTTGTGATTCCCAACCTCTGCAGGCCCCCAGCCTGCCCCAACCCAGCCTTGGGTTCACTTCAGAGCACTTATCACACCTGTTGCTAGTTTTCGCTGTGTTTTTAAAACTGTGGTAAAATACACATAAATTTTACCATCTTTGCCATTTTTAAGTGTGCAGTTCAGTGATGTTAAGTACACTCACATTGTTGTGAAATGAATCTCCAAAGCTGGGTTCATCTTGGAAAATGGAAACTCTCTTATTCATCAAACAGTGACTCCTCATTCCCTCCTCAGCCCCTGCACCCATCAACACTTCTCCATGAATTTGACTACTCTGGGAACCTCCTACCAGTGGAATTGTAATATTAGTCTTTTTGTGACTAACTTGTTTCACTTAGCATGATATCCTCAAGTTTCATCCCATGTTGTAGCTTGTGACAGAATTTCTTTCCATTCTGAGGCTGAATAACATTCTAGTGTTATTTGTACGCCACATTCATCTGCCCATTCATCTATTGGTAGACACTTGAGCTGCTTCCAGCTTCTTGCTGTTGTTAGCAGTGCTGTGTGTGAGGATATACAAATACTTCATTAAGCTCTTGCTTTCAGTTCTTTTGAGTTTATGTTCAAAGTATGATTACCAGATCATATAGTAATTCTATTTTTAATTTTTTGAGGAACTACTGTTCTCTTTTCTATAGTGACAACATCATTTTACATTCCCACCAATAAGCACAAGTGTTCTAATTTCTCCACATCCTCACCAATACTTTTTTTTTTTGATAGCCACTCTAGTAGGTATGAGGTGATTTTTATGTGCATTTCCATAATGGTCAGCGATGTTAAGCATCCTTTTATGTACTTGTTAGCCATTCATATGTCTTCTTTGGAAAAATGTCAATTCAAGTCCTTTGCCCATTTTTCAAATTGAGTTGGTTTTTGTTGTTGTTGTTGCTGAGCTGAATTTCTTTAGCCACTTTTTAAAAATGTTTTTATTAATATATTATAGTTATACATAATTTTGGGGTTCATTTTGAACTGGGATTGCATTTTTCCTGTCTTCCTCATAAAGGAGGATCAAAAGAGACAAACTTAATGGCAGCATATTTTGAAACTATAAAATAACTAAACACAATATTTCACCATCAAGACCATCATTATTAGGCAAAATGGGATTTTACTGAGTCAAACAAGAACTGCCTAAAATTTGTGAAATAACACCCATGGGGGCTTCAGGTATTTGTCTAAAGCTTCCTGAGGGTCACCTGCCTTTCTTTACTCCAAACACTATCGTTCTAAAGAGAAATTGATAGAGTATAGAATACATGCATGGAATATAATTCACTCGAAATCAGGTCTTATTACTTCCTCTTTCCTTCTTACTTCCCTCCTGCTGTTCCCCTTCCTCTACTGATCTTCCTTCTATTCATTTATAGTTTTTTTTTTAAATTGGTGCTTTTTAGGTATACAATTGGAAGTGTGAATCCCATGACAATAAAAGGGAGATCAGTGGAGTCGAGGAAGGTGATAGGGAGGAGGGACTGGAAAAGGGAGGAATGAAATTGACCAATTATGCTGTATACATGTATGGTTTTTAAGTATATGAGGATTTGGTATATAGTGCTGTTTTAGTTAGCTTTTTCGCTGCTATGACTAGAAGATCTGACCAGAACAATTTTAAAGGAGGAAAAGTTTATTTGAGGGCTCACAGTTTCAGAGGTCTTGGTCCTTAGAAGGTGGGCTCCATTCCTTGGGGCTCCTCCAAGTGAGGCAGAACATCATGGCAGAAGAATGTGGCAGAGGGAACCAGCTCACACAGCATTCAGAAAGCAGAGAGAGAGGTCTCCACTTGCCAGATACAAATATAGACACCAAAGCCATGCCCAATTCCCACCTCCCTCAGCCACATCCTAGTACTTCAGTTACCACTTAGTTAATCCTTAACAGGGGATTAATTCACTGATTGGGTTATGACTCTTACAACCCAATCATTTCTTCTCTGAAACTTCTTGCATTGTCTCACATGTAAGCTTTTGGGTACACCTCACATCCAAACCATACCAAGTGCTAAGCTCCAAGAGGGCTGGGGCTCTGCCCACCTACCTACTACTCTCTTCCCAACCTGGTCCAGAGCCCTGCACATGGTTTGTGATAAGCATGTATGCATGCAGCTCAACAGTGAAGGACACAAGAGTGTATTCACCTACCTACCTACCTTTCTTTTTTTGTGGTGCTAAGGGTAGAACCCAGGGCCTTGCACACACCAGGCTAGGGTTCCACTGCAGAGCTGCTCCCCAGGCTCTGTATATTCATTCTTTCAAGAAGGATTTAAGGCTGTGACCACTTCTGTTTGGAACTATAGTGTTTGGAGTAAAGAAAGGCAGGTGACCCTTAGGAAGCTTTAGAACAAACAACCCGAAGCCCCCATGGGTGTTATTTCACAAATTTTAGGCTATACTTGTTTGATTCAGTAAAATCCCATTTGGTCTTGATGGTGAAACATTGAGTGTGTTTAGTTATTTTATAGTTTCAAAATATGCTGCAATGAAGTTTGTCTCCTTTGATCCTCCCTTATGAGGAAGACAGGGAAAATGCAATCCTAGCCTCACAGATGGTGGAACAGAGACAGGAGGCCGAGTCACATGTGCATCTCTTCTCCCTCACTTCCTGTGTCTTCTTAGTCCTCGGTGCCTGGTTCCCATCTGCCACCATGTCTCATTTGTTCTTCACCATCAACACCCTTCCTCCACCTCCTGTTGTCTCCTCCTGCCTTAATTCAGCCCCCATGATTCCCTTCCTAGATCACAGGGCAGGTTCCTGACAGGTGCCCTCACCTCCAGGTGTCTTCACCGCCAGGTGCCCTCACCTCCAGGAATTCTCACCTCCAGATGTGCCACTGTTCAGGCTGCTAAGTAAATTTTCCAAAACCCAAGTCTCATTGTTTTCCTGCCTAATTTGAATTTTTGGATATCTTCTCTTTTCTTCAGGATATCAGTGGCACACAGGCCATTCACGACAGTTTCCTTGTTTGCCCTGACTCCCTTCCTGCTGCCCCAGTACCCTTCCCTGCACCCTTGGCAGATACTGATTTCTCTGCCTAGGATCCCCACACCACTATCTGCCTATTCTTGGATTTCCATGGTATCCCATTCACTGACCAGGGACCCCAGCTAGAGCCCAGCCTTCTTGCTGTGGCCCTCTGCGTTTGCCATTTGGCAGCATGTGCCTTTCTGTAGTGTAATTGTATGTTTGTCAGTCTCCTTGCTGGACTGTGCAGTTGGTTACCAAGGACAGTGTCTTTTTTTTTTTTTTTTTTTCCAATAGTACTGAGGTTTGAACCCAGAGGTGCTCTATTCCCAGCCCTTTTATTTATTTATTTATTTTGAAACCAAGTATTGCAAAGTTGCCCAGGCTGACCTCTAACCTGTGATCCTCCTGACTCAGCCTCCAGAGTTACTGGGATTACAGGCACATGCCACTGCGCCCCTGCCTGGCAGGCAGCATCTTTATCTCCCTGTTTCACAGGTTAGCCCATGACCTCTCACAGAGTAGATCTTTGTGGAAAAGAGGAGGAAAAGCGAAAAGGAAAGTTTGTCTGATTTCAAAGTTCATGTTCTCTCTGTCCTTGACACCACCCATTGTCACATTCTCCTAGTCCTTGGTGTTAAGGTTAAGGGTGACTCTCACAGTGATCCAGTTTGACTTTACTTCATCCTCTGGCCAGCCAGACCCTGGTCTACCTCTGGTAAATGCATTCCAACAAAGCAATGACTCGTGTATGACTCAGGGCAACACAGCACAGCTGGAGAGGAAGCCTGAGTGTCTGCCCAGAGCATGCTGGTTACAGAGCTGCAAGATCCCGAGAGGCATTCCCCAGGCTCCTGCAGCCTTGCCGCCTGCTCACTGGAGCCAGCCTCTGTCTGTGGAGAAGGCTGCAGTGACAGAGTTTTACAAGACTTTTATGTCTGGGATTCCATCTAATTTATTACCATTATCTAATAAATCCCTATTTGTTGCAGGCTTGCTGTAAGTTATAGGTATTGTAATAAGCATCTGGCATACAGATTATCTCATTTAATCCTCATAGTAGTCCAACAGTAACAAATACTCATATAGCACTTACCACGTGTTAGACACTGTTGTAAGCACTTTATACTAATAAATTCATCTATTTCTCAAAATAACCCTGTTATTGTCATCCTCACTTTACTGATGAGGAAACTGAAGCATTTAAAGGTTACACATAGAGGTCACATGAGTTGCAAAAGACAGAGCTGTGATACAAACTCAGGCAGTCAAGCTTCTGAGTTCACACTCTTAACCCATGCTATGCTGCCCTGATGGAGTGTAACTATAATCCCATTTTACAGGGGAGGAAATGAAGGCACAGAAAGGTTATTTACTTAAAAAAGACACACAACCAGCTTGTGATGGAGCCAACAATGGAAATTGGTTGTCTTCAACCCCTGGCTCCTAACCACTGTACTCTCCTGCCCAGACTTAGGAGACATACAGTCATCAAAATATGGTGATACACTTAGCTCTCCTGATTTGTGCTTCACAAAGGCCAAGTCCAGAGGTTGGATAGGATGCTGGGGCAGAAACATTCTTCTAAGTCTAGTGCTACAGCAAACAGTGTCTGATGGCACATCCTGCTTCTCATGTCTTCACTTTGGGGCCACAGAGCTTTCCTTATCCTGGGGATGCTGATGGAGCTTTTGTTACCCCCACAGACAGTGAGACGGTGCACTACCACTACGGCCCGAAGGACCTGGTAACAATCTTGTTCTACATCTTCATCACCATCATCTTACATGCTGTGGTTCAAGAATACATTTTAGATGTAAGTGCAATGTCTGGATTTTGAGATCGGGAGCTGGGGAGATGCCTTGGGGTAGAGGACCTTGCCTTGGAGGAAACTACAGTTTTCAATCCGTGCACCTCCTAATTTGTATCCCCTGGCTGATCCTATTGATGGACTTCCCTTACTACAGTTTGTCCTCAACATCCTTCATTAATCAGCACATGGGACAGCAGTATTTATTACATAGGAGAAACTGTCTGAAATATGACAAGACTGTCCTTACGGTCTGTCGTATGTGACATGATTAAGGGCTGTTTTCTTTATGTATAGGAGAAAGATGTGAGTCTTGCTGTTTTTTCAAAACGTTTGCCCAAAGCTAAGCACTGTATGTATGTAGTAGGCTTGCACTATAACTTGGTTTATAGTAGGGCTCAGACTTCTAACAATGTTTAATCCTTTCATGGGGAGGAAACGAGTTTGAAATCTGTCAGATGTGAATGCTCTTCTTGTTTATTGATATGTGGGGTTTTCTTTATCCTTTAGAAAATCAGCAAACGGCTTCATCTCTCCAAAGTCAAACACAGCAAGTTCAATGAATCTGGACAGCTGGTCGTCTTTCATCTCAGCTCAGTGGTGTGGTGCTTCTACGTGGTGTTGACGGTGAGTGGCCCTCGGGACTGCTGATGGGTGAGAGGCAGCTCTGTCTCTTGTATTGCTGATGAATGACCACAAAGGGCTTGCAGAGAAGAAGAAGAGTAAGGCGTAACTTTCTTAGAACTAAAACTCTTTGCACTCACATGGTATTTCATGAGAGGCTAAATGACATAGATGCCACTTTATAGCATGTACCTACACAGCGCTATATAGTTTCACCAGGCCAATTCCATAAGGTCGATTTCATGTCTATTCCAGTACCTGTGTTATCGACTGAAAAGTCTCAAGCTCAGATATTGCAGATTATCTGTAGCTATGTGTTTCCAAGGATGGCTTGGCCTTGGAAGTCCAGCTCCAAATCCAGCTTACTTTCTGCTTTGCTGCATTGGCCTCCCATACACAAGGCCAGCATTGCCCTGTCTACATATTGCCCTGTCTACATATTGCCCTTTCCCACACTTGCCTACAGGACCAAATGATTTATCTCCTCCCCTTTCTACAATAGGATTTATTTCAAGCCATCTTTGATACAGCAGAATTTCTTCTTATAAAGGAATGTGGATAGTCCTTTGAGGTTCACTATAACAAGACCCTGCCTGTCATGCTAGGAAGTTTTTAATTAACACCTACTCTTCCCTGGAATCCCTCCTGTCTATAACCTGATCCCATGAGAAATCTCGACCTTGGGTATAGAAAATTCAACGACCCTATGACCTCTTTGCGATTTCCTTTCCTGCCTCCCACACATTCCTCCTCTGTGTCTTCTGTGAAAGGGATGGGCCCAGAGCTGAATATGGACTTAATATTCCTAAAGCAAGAGTCAACATGTCCTTTTGTATATTGCTTTTATTCCTATTATTATTTCATTGAAAAATGGTTTTTCTAAGCAGTACACTAGGAATTTTAAATGAGGGACCTAAGACTATTATTCTCTTGAGCTGAAGTCCTTGTCATTCTCTTCTGGTGGACTTATCTTGCATATACCCTTCCCTTGTCCTGAAACTGGAGTTTCAGGCTTCTCCCCACCCCCAGTGAGTCATGCCAACCTCTGGAGACCTTAGCTGCTTTGAGGTAGAATGGCCTCAGGATACCAAAGGACATGTAACTCAACTGATCTTTCATGGGAAATATTGCCTCATCTGTGACTCACTTTACCCTTTCAGCCTCACCCCCAGACATTCCACTCTAGCTGTGACACATGGGGGCCAGATTTGGAGGCCAGAGCGAAGTTACAATACCCTTTTTAGCGTGTGAAGCACTCAACTGTTGCTTCTCAGTCCTTTACAGACTAGAAAAGGATGATGGAAATTAGTTTGGAAGCATGGAGGGCTTTTCTTGGGGAAATTCCAAACAGTCTTTTATGGGGTGGTGAGAGCGGTTCCCTACTCAGCACGTTCAGCAGGACATAGAGACCAGGGAAACATACAGTGTTTTGGTGATCCTACCTCTTGGTAACACCGCTAGACTCCTTGCCTCATTATCTGTGTGGGAGGAAAGTGATGGAGGAGCAAGAGGAATTCTATAAAAGCAGTAAAAACACGCTAGTTTTTTTTAAACTCAGTTTTCTCTTATGATGCAAATTTTTCATGATTCTTCTCTTTCTTTCATTTTCCAGTCAGCTCATCAGTGGGTCCAACAGCTCTGTGCTCCAGAACACACTGATATTCTGTCTGTTGCTTTCTACGTGTATAGCTACCCCTAGCCCAGTGGTCTAGGAATTTGTCCCTCTGGGGACACCTGGCAACAGGTTGCTGGCACACAGTGGGTGGAGTCGGGAATGCTACTAAATACCCTTCACTGCAGAGGACAAATCCCACAGCTAAGGGTTTTCTGACCCAGATGTCAGCAGTGTCGAGGTTGTAAATCCTGAGTGCCTGTTGTTTTTCACCTGCACACTGAATGTCCACCTTCCAGAGGGAGGCTGTGTCCACTCTGTGCCTCCCTGCCCCAACCCATTTGCTCTACCAGATGGATCTGTACAAAACCCAGGTAAAATCATGCATTTACCCTGCTTAAAAGCTTTTCTCATAGCTGAAGTAAAATTGGTTTTTTTTCCCCCTCACTCATGTCATATGGGCCCTGCTGGCCTAACTGGTCTGATCTGAGGGGACACAGCCCTGCTGTGTCCACCTTTGTTCCTCTTACTGTTCTGGCCATTTCTGTTTCCTAGACTTTGCACTAGTGGTTCCTCTGCTCAAGTGCTACTTCCACAGACATCACATGGCCATCTCCTTCTTGCTATCCAGTGTCCACCTAAGTGTTACCTGCTCACAGAATGCCCCTCATTTGCATTTTATGCATTGCACCCATTACTGGTGTTCTTCTGGTTCATGTGTAGTTCTCTGTGCCTGCCTCACACTGGACCCTGTGCTATTTGCTAGCAGGCACCATGCTTATGCTATACCCTATATATAGCTTATGCTATAGAGTGCCTGACGTATACTAAGTGCTCATTAAATATTGGCTGTGAGGAATTAATAGGCTGCACATGATCTTATTTCTCTAGCCTTCAACAATTTTTTATGTAATAAATTGATGATTTTCATAAACATCATAGACGATCTTGTTTTTAAAGTAATACAAAAAAGTTTTTAAAAAAAGGAAAACTATATCCCAAATCCCTCTTACCAAAAATACCAGTTTTATTTGGTGTTTGATTTAGGCATTTTCCTAGTATATGTGCAGTCAGAGTGATGGGAGTATGGCTGGACAACCAAATAAGAACATCAACCTTTGACTTTCAATTTATCTTTGATATATCATTTGTTGTTCAGGGGAAAAGAGGAAAAAAAAAACCATAATAAAACTCCACTGGAGAATGCAGGGTGGGTGAGCATTTGCCTGACTTCTTTGGTATGTCTGACTTTCATATTTTAAAACCTAAAACACACTGGTCAGTGAGAATCTGATGGAGGGGAATTAGTGTCAGAACTGATTGCTACTAATAGACTAGTCACCTTGGAGCAGATTTGTAGCACATGGTTGTTCCTGATGAACAAATAATATAGGGAACGCCTGATTCTAGCAACTGGCTGGGTAATGTCTGGCTTCTGCTGTTTTTGTGGTTCTTTCTGATCATTCCCCAGAAAGGAAGGCTGTTGTGGAAGCAGAAGGAATCGCTCCAGCACGCTAAGGCCTTGCTTAGCTTATGAGTTGATGTGCAGAGTCACAAGAGAACAAAGGATTTCAAGAACTCCCCCAAACCATCTGCAGAGGCCTTGGGCGGATGGGGTTCAGAAGGAGTTACAGGTGCTTGCTGTGCCTCTCTGGGCCCCAGGAACTCAGGTGTCTTGGCATGTCTCAGCCCAGAGGTGGCCCAGCCCAGCTCTCCCTCAGACAGCTGCCTGGACAGAGGTCTGGAAAAGGCTGTTCTCAGAGCAGTGAGTCATTTTTCCTCTGGCTCTCTTAGCTTTCCTCCCTCCGCCCATCCTCCTCCAGTCCCAGTGGACTGGACATTCGCAAGAAGGCAGCATTTTTCTGGAGAGTTTTCTTGGCGCGTTGGCTTCCAGATTCTGACCTCTTTGTCTCTTAAGTGAAGAGGCCAAGCAGAGGGGGTTCCCATTTGCAAGTCACAAGACCCTGCAGGCTGCGGCATTCTCACAGCGCTGCTTTTCTTGGCCCATCTTTTTTTTTTTTTTTTTTTTTTTTGGCAGAAGCGCCTCTTCCACCTCAGTCCCAGAAGTACCATTTTTCCTGTGAAGTGCATTGCTGCTTCCTCTAGGAAGGGTTGTTCTCACCCCTCTGATTTCCCTGGAAGGAAGCAAGAGAGTGTGGAAGACCAGGTGTCACTGTGCCTGGGGTCAGATCTGATGTGTTAATGGCAGAAAGGGGAGGCGAATGGGTAGCAGCAATGTGGGTGTGTGAAAGAGCTCACTGCCACCACCCTGATGTCCACAGCTTCCTGCCTCTGTGTGTGACCAAGGGAGTGGGGTGGAGGTGTGAGAAGAGATTGTAATTGGGGCCATAGGGTTTGAGTGAGACTTTTCCTTCCAGTGTAAATATTGTGACTGCATTGGGAAGTGTATCTGATTGGGTCTATCAGGTCATTGTGCTCATGGGGTCCCAAGTTATGGCACTGGGGCAGTGTGGATTGTACCCAAAATGATAGGCCAGAGGGCAGTTAGTGATCGAGGGTGGATCAGGCCTCAGTTGGAAATACAATCTCAGATCCAACAGACAGTAGACTAGAGTGCTTTTCACTAAACCAGTTGACCTTCTCATCCCCTGAGCATTGTAAAACCCCTGCTCTTACCTTTGGAGCAAACAGTCAAGGTTCTCAGGCTTCTCATCAAATCCACCGTTGTAGACAGCTTTTTCACCACTGTGACTAAAAGATTCCACAAGCACAATTGTAGAAGAAAAAAGGTTTATTCAGGGCTCACAATTTCAGAAGTCTCCATACATAAGACAATAAGCTCCATTCCTTGGGGCTTAAGGTGAGACAGAACATCATGGCAGAAGAGTGTGGCAGAAGGAAACATCTCACTTGATGATCAGAAAACAGAGAGAGAGGTCTCCACTTTCCAGCTACAAATATATACCCAATGAACCACTTCCTGCAGCCATACCCCACCTGCCACCAGTTACCACTCAGTTAATCACTGATTAGGTTAAGGATATAACCCAATCATTTCTCCTCTGAACTTTGCATTGTTTCATATATGAGCTTTTGGGGGATACCATGTCTAAACCATACAGCTACCAGCTTAACTGATTTTCTGATTACTGAAGTAACCTTCTTGGAGTTCTAGAACCAGGAAATTGGTGGCCTAGCTTAGATTTTTAGCTGTGCTACTGAAAAACCATCTCATTTCAGATCTTTTCTCTCTATTCCATTTCTCTCTTCAAGAGGTCATACTAATCTAAACTTCTCTGAGTAACAAACAAGAGCCCTTGTTTCTTTTTTCCCCCAGAAGAAATTGTTTAAAGCATCCATCATTCATTTATTCAACTAACATATTGTTATTAGACTCTGTGTCAGTTGATTCTTGCTGAAGGTGGACTTTTTCCTCCTATGTTTTACAATCTTGGATTATAAGCTCATCTTCTACATTTCAAGGGTTTATCTGTGGGAATCCCATGTATCCTTAGGTGATGGTATGTCCTCAGGGTATCACTGGACTACAACATGCCGTTAGTACTGATTTATCAGCCTGGTGGTTCCTGAATCACTGAGGTGGTTTGAACTCCAGACCCAGGCGAGAGCAAACCTGACATTGTGGGTATTTGGGGCAAATATTTTTGTTTTCGTCCTTGGTCTGACTAAGCAGACTTTTTTTTTTTTTTTTTTTTTTTTTTTTTTTTGGATCAGCAACACTTTCTAGACTACTTTTTCTCTGAGGTTGTAGCCCTTCAAGGGTCCTCATTTCATACTAGCATCTTGGGTTCCACATCCCAAGTCACTGTCTTCTGTGTGGGCACTACAACCCTGGTCCTAAGACTGTGCCTTCTGGGCTGCTACAGGTCACTTACTGCTCTGGCTTCTAGTTCCCTGTTTCTTTGGGTCCTGGAGGTGGGGGTGGGGGTGGGGTTTCCCTTATCTTCTTGTGAGCTCTGCTTTGCTATTAAAAGCATATTTGTTATATTCCATTTCTAGATGTTGTGTGATGGGAAGGTTTTCAGGTTACTTCCCCCTCTGTGTATAGGGTGTGGGGTTACTTGTTAGGGACATAAAGGAGAGCAAGAAAATGCTCTAGTGTGATAGAACTTCACTAGAGTGTTGGAGGAGACACGTGGCAATCATGATGCAACATAAGATGGGGGTCAGAGTCCTGATGCACAGTGAGGTTTGCAGGGCCCTGCTGTTCTTATTTATGGTGATCTGAAAAGTCAGTCTCAGCTTTCAGTTTTCCAGTGGAAGTTGATTCTAGTACGTTTGCTTATTCATTCTGTAAGCATTTTCTGAGTGTCTACAGGCCAGGCATCATACTAGACATTGTCCAGGAACTATCAGGTTGATTTCCAACAATAACTCTGCTGAGATAGTATTCATAACCTCATTTTACAGCTTATGGAAACAAATAAACTTGTTTGGTAGAGACAGCTGGTACATGTCAGGTCCACATTCAGACCCAGGTATCCAGAGCCTGAACATGGCACTTCCCACTAGATTATGGCTCTCACTGGTGGAAGAGAGCCAGTGGGTCCCAGGTATAGGAATTCTATGTCTTCACATTTCCTGTTCCTTACTCTTCTAAGTGCTCTCTTCTCACCCACCACAGGAAGGATACTTAACAAACCCAAGAAGCCTCTGGGAAGACTACCCGCATGTGTACCTCTCGTGAGTATTCTTGTGCCTGGTCCCCAGGGAGGAGCAAGTGGTCCCCTGGCTTCTCATCCCACAGTGTGGCCAGAACATTACAGGGCCAACTGGCATGAGGAACAGATCATGTCCTGAGCCTATTGAGGCATGGTGTTGTGGGCAGTAGGCCTCTGTATGGCTGTTTCCTCCCAGAGAATCCCCAAATGGAATGTCACCTGCACTGGCTCTTCCCACAGAGGCACCTAAACTGACAGATACAAAGTAGAACTCCCCACAGTCTTTTGGCTTTGTGCCATTCACAGCACATCTTCCTATCCATCCTCTGTGGCTGATGCTCTGTCAGAGGCAGCGTCCTGTGCCTCTCTGGTGCTGCCATGTCTCAGGCCCATCTCTAGTTTCCAGGAGGCCTCTCCTATGACCTTTCAGAGCAACAATAGCAAAGGATGTAGAGCTGAGCTAGATCTTCCTTTGCTACTTTAATCCAGCCATTGTTCATTGTGTTCTATGGTCACCATGTCCATCCAAAGTGCCCTGGAATCAGCGCCTTCCTCAGCTTTCCCTTCTGGAGGCTAAAGAATTCCTCCTCCTTTGTACACTTGTGATACTGCTTTTTTCTTCCATGGACTTTACATGTCCCTTTAGATGGTCTTGTATATGGCATGGCCACTGTGGATGTAGTGGTGGCAGGCCTTGCCCTCGAGCTCCTGGACCTGTGTGCTTGGCAAGCACCAGCAGAATGTGGTGCTGTACCCTCTTTGAGACTCCTCCCTCTTCTCCAGCTTCCAGGTGAAGTTTTTCTACCTGTGCCAGCTGGCCTACTGGTTGCATGCACTTCCTGAGCTTTACTTCCAGAAGGTACGGAAGGTGAGTATGTGCTTTTCCTGTCGCCCCAGGGAGTTCCTTCATTCTCCACTCTCCTCCTGTGTTCCCTTTGCTGCCTCCCTTCCCTTCCTCCAGAGCACAGGGTGTGGGCTGGTGATGGGGTGTTTGGTGCTTGAGGTAAATGCTGACTCAGCCTCTGTGGCAGTGCCTTTTGGAACCTCATGAGCGGCCACCAGTGTCAATCTCTTGCCTGCCTCTTCCAGGAGTGTGGCTTTGGGCAAAATCTAATGTCAAGATCCTGGAGAGATGTTTGCCACTCCCACAGCTTTTTTAAAAAATTGTTTCACTCTGAATTAATTCCAAAAGCCCTCTTCCCCAGTCGCCATGTTCTACCCCTCAGTCCACACCTTGCCCTCTGACACAAGACCCGAAGCTGTTGCCTCACCCTTGATGTTTGCAGCAGCCCAGCACGACGGACTCTGGTGTGACATGTACTATGAGTTAAAGCCACCCAGTCCTGGAGGGGTTAGGGGACCTGGCCCTCACACTTTCCCTGCATTCCCTGCATCCTCAGGTAGGGAAGGGACAAGTTTACTGTCTGCGGCTCTTTTGTTTCCAGGAGGAGATTCCCCGCCAGCTCCAGTACATTTGCCTGTACCTGATCCACATAGCCGGAGCATACCTCTTAAAGTGAGTGAGACCTTGAGCCACCAGAGTTCCTTTCCTTCTTATGTCCCTGCTATTCACAATCATTCAATTAGAAGGCATTGATTAGATGCCCTCTGTGTATCAGGTACCATGCTAAGACATGGGGACACAGAGAAGGATAATAGAATGTTGTTTGATCTTCAGTGGTTCATTCTCTATCTGGTAGGAGAGATATAGACAATTTACTGTAAGGACAATTTACTGTGATGAGCACTATAATAAGGTCTGTTTCACCAGCCATGGGAAGTCAGAGAGTGATAGCCTCAACCTGAAGAAAACCAGAGAAGACTTTGACAGATGCTGGCCCTTGAACCATGGCTTTGCAGGTTAAAGGTAGCCTGAAGCTGGGCTTCCACCTCAGTGTCCAAGTGCTGCTTGAGCCCATGACCCTAGGATTCCCTTCTCTTTGGTTTATAATGTCACGAAGAGTAGTTTACTGCTTGATTGTTCTAGAAGTACACAGAGTTGCTATAGTGTTTGATCTTTTCTTTTCTTTTTTTTTAGTTGTTGGTTGACCTTTATCTTTATTTATTTATATGCAGTTCTGAGGATCGAACCTAGAACCTCACACATGCTAGGCAAGCGTTCTACCACTGAGCCACACCCTAGCCCTAGAGTTTGATCTTGAGGGTCTCTTTTATGTAGGATGAAAAGGTCATTTCATTTATAATTTGGACTTCACCTGAGCTTTATCCACATAGGGTTGAGCTCCCTATACTTCCTCTAGGCTGTCATTTGAGTGCTTGCTATGTGTAACTTTTGCTAGTGCCTGAAGGTCTGCGAGCCCGTCTCCTGGGTTCTCACAGCAGGCATCCTGTGAGAATGACTGGGTTGGGTTAATAGAGTCCAGGAGGGTAGCATTGCTCAACCTCTGGTCTCCCAGAGAGGCCTAAAGCCAAGTCACTTCCTGGATGGGCCTTGGAGGGGTGCAGGCTGTGTGTGCCAGCTCTGCATGGTATTGGATGCTCATGGGTCACATGTAGCATGGGTCTAAGGAAACCACTCTGCACCATCTCCCCAATGGTTTTGCACGGAGCACCACACAGGAAGAGTGCCTCCTGCTTCCCCACTCTCAGCCTGAAGGACTGGATAATAATATCACATAGCAGGAACCCTTTATGTTTCCAACCTCTGCACACTTGTTCTGAGCACCTTTTATGTGCTTGGTTCTAGCAGGATGATGAGTGAGTGCTATGAAGAGCCTAGGTCAGGTCCATGGTGGGAACAGACAAGGGCACCTGACCTAGATAGGGCAGGGAAGAGCCGAGGGAGGTTAGGCTTTGGGAAAAACTCCTAAAAGTGCAATAGCTAACCTGAATCTTAAAGGATGAATCAGGGCCTGCCCAGCAAGTGGAGTAGAAAGCAGTGTCCAGGCACATGGGACAGCCTAGGACAAGATGGGGCCATGGTTTCTGCTTGTGGGGAGCGTAAAGCTCATCTTTTGTCTGCAGCTTGAGCCGCCTGGGCCTGATCTTGCTGCTTTTGCAGTACTCCACTGAGTTCCTCTTCCACATGGCACGACTCTTCTACTTCGCAGACGAAAACAATGAGAAACTGTAAGTAGAGCTGCCAGGGACTGGCCCACTCAGAGGCCTTAGGAACATGGGCCTCCCCTGAGACCTGAGCGGGTAGAGGCTCTTGTTCTGGGTTTATGTGCTTACTTGTCTGCAGGCTGCACCTAAGGTTTTTTGGTGGTGGGGGAGCATCTTATTGAAGATACCTCTCAAGTACCTTACTAGGCCCTCTTTGAGTCCTCTTCCCACTCAGGGTCTGAGTGAAGGTTCTTTCAAGAACCGTAAAGATTAACATCTGTTTTCTGCCTCTGTGAGTAGGTTTAATGCCTGGGCTGCTGTGTTTGGGGTCACACGCCTCTTCATTCTCACCCTCGCTGTACTGGCCATTGGCTTTGGACTGGCTCGCATGGAAAACCAGGCATTTGACCCTGAGAAAGGGAACTTCAACACCTTGCTTTGCAGGTGAGTTGGGCAGAAGCCCAAGGTGATGAATCAGGGCTCCCTGAGACCTGCTGGAACCTTCTGAACTTGGCACAACTCCTGCAGAAGGTCAAGAGGCAGCAGACCTTTGAGTCTCCCAAATGCTGAGGTTTAGCTGGAAATCTCTAAACATCAGGCCTGAGGGGAGGGGAGATACCAGCCTTCTGCTTCCCTCAAAACCTTCTTTACTTCCTGGCTCTGGTTTGCTCAGACTGCAGTCAGGATCTCAATCCAAATACAAATCCTCTTACCTTTGTACAACACTTTGTGGTGCACAAGAGGTTTTACGTCTGGTCTTTCAGTTGATCCTTACAACCATGTGAGGACTCTTTAAACCCCTATCATCCAGAGGTTGGCTGGTGGTCAAGGGAAACAACCAGAAGCCATATGCTACCATGAGTACACAGGCCTTGGAAGGTGTGACTGTCCAAGGTTGCTGCTCTTTTAAGTGACATGCTGGATGAGAAGCCACTCTCAGAATTATTTCAGGTATATCATAATTCAGTCATTTGAATTCTACCCATATCTGTGGAGTTTATATTAGCCTTATTCTGTGCTATGGATATGAGGCTCCCCCCAGGCATGAGAGTAGTGTGATTGTGGAGCTTGATGCATAACCACCTCCTTCCCGTCTCTCTTACTTCAGCATTGCTGAAGTGTGCTAGTATAATGACCACAGCACATGCTCTTCCTAATGATAGTGGCAATGTGAGGGGACTGGCCATGGAAGCCGTACAGTCCAGGCCTTGTCTCCCCATTTGATAACGCTGGTCTAAGCCCCGCCCTCAAGCCAGCTTCTCTGCCTCACAGGCTCTGCATGCTACTGCTGGTGTGTGCTGCCCAGGCCTGGCTCATGTGGCGCTTCATCCACTCCCAGCTGAGGCACTGGCGGGAATACTGGAATGAGCAGAACGCCAAGCGGAGAGTCCCAGCTGCCCCAAGGCTTCCAGCCAGGCTCATCAAGAGAGAATCTGGTGAGTGCCAGGGCCCGAGGCTAAGAGAGGGTGAGGTCTGTCTGGGATGGGTGGGGAGGAACTGGCGGCTCTTGGGCACGCCACACACGAGTCTTGCTGGCTCCTCCTTCCTGACTATTTCCCTGGGCCTGGGGCTCCGTGACTGGCGCGTGGCTGGGCATGGGCCAAGGACAGAGTGTGGGCAGGGCTGGCCCTAACTAGGCCAGGATCCCAAGCCACTGTGGGGCAGGGCTGTGCCGGGTGGGGACCCCTGGCGGGAAGCATGTCCTCAGGGTGGTTTTTGGAGCCCAGCCAAGTTCTGCTGCTGCTGCTGCTGCCACCCCCACCCATGCCCTGTGCTACACAGTGCCCTGCTGTGTCCTCACCTGCCCTTGTGTTCTGCATCTCGGCCTACCTCTGCTTCCTGGATTGTTGGCTCCTTCTCTGTTCAGGAATGACTCACAATGACACAGTGCTAGGTGGGTGGCAGGGGTGGGACACCTACCTGTCCTTTGGCCCCTACACACACCCCACTTATCACCTACCCCCATAGGTCCCTGAGCATACCCAGCCCTTCACTTCCTGTCCAGCCTGGGAGCTTGTCTGCACTGGGATCTGTTTTCTGACTCACCTGCCTTTCTCCAGGCAGCTGCCTGCTTGGCAAGGGCTTGTGTGTTTGAAGCAGACACGCGCACAGCTGGATGTGAGGAGGAGGCCTGGGGGTGGGGGAGTGGCCAGAGGCTGCCTCTGAAGTGCCTATTTGATTTGGATCAAGCACATGGAAGTCTTTTCCACAACAATAAAAGAGCACAATTTTTCTGCCAGAGGAGTTTGAGGCATCTGAGTAAGGCCTTTCCCTAAAGCCTTTTGTACCCTCTCTCTCTTGCCCCCATTCTTAGGAGCTATTGCTGAAATGAGTTGGTGCCCCGTAGAAGCCTGAAAGGAACTGTGGGCACTAGCATCATTTAGGTGATTCCAGGGAGCTCTCACCTCAGCCCCAGGCCTGGGCAGGAGGGCAGCTACCTGATACCTGTTTCTGTGTGTCATCCCCAGCCCCCAGGCTTAAGCACAATCAGTAACCTAGCACCTCAAATGGAGCCATTTGTCTAAGATACTGGGGAAAGCAGAAACCTACCCAGAGCTGTCACCACTTCTGTTTGCCATAGGAAACTGCTGCCCAATGCCCACTTTGGCTCTTGGGGGTGCATCAGGAGGGCTCAGTGGCCCCACTTCTTGATCTGCCCCGATCCTTCGTTCTCCTACTTCAGTCCTGGCAGAAACCCCACATATGTCTGTCTCTTTCCACTTCCCAGGTTATCATGAAAATGGAGTTGTGAAAGCAGAGAATGGAACATCCCCACGGACTAAGAAACTCAAGTCTCCTTAAGGCCAAAGTGCTGAGAACAGGAATCCTCTTGGTGGGGGCCCAACAGGGAGGCAAGGAACCCAGGCCCCCAACACTGCCTCCTCCTTCCTCCTTGACATGCTCCGTCTCAAATAGCAGAAACCTGTCTTCAGAGAGGGGGGGTTTCTGTTTTTTCTTGGCTTTCTCTTCTTATTCTTCCATAAACCATTCTCAATAAAGCCAAAAATCTTCCTCTGTCACTCCCTCAAGCCACTTACGGCCTCACCTCTGTCCTGTGTTGGGTTTTCTAGAAACCTAGATCCTCATGGTTATTCTTCTGCTCACCTCTTTTTTCTCTTCCTTCGTGGCTGCTGCTTTTTCTTCTTACTTCTTTATTTCACTTTAACGTGCAATTTTTCTGTGTCTGGTTTTTACCATGGGAGGGAGCTAAGATTGTGGTCCTGTCCATCACTCCCAGGACCTGTCCATCTGGAAGCCTTGTGCCAAGGAGCTTCACATGGGGCTGGTAGCAGGCCCCTTGGTGGTCCTTATGCGGATGGGCAGGAAGAGGAGAGGCCTGCCCTCTTGGATCGTAATCTCCTTGGTGCTGATTAACTGATGAGGTGTCTGATTCCAGTTATACACACGCCATCTTGAGGCACAGCAGCCACTGCTGGTTGTGAATGCCGAGGCATTTGGCTTTGGGACATGGCAACATGATCCAGGAGGACGGTATTAACTCTGTTGGGTCCCATGACTCCAGAGGGCTTCCTGTGCTGGAGTTGTATTGAAACCAGCCTGTACTCACTCTGGAGGAAAGTGCTAAAGGAGGACAAGTCTTCCCACTTGTAGAGCAAGAGCAAAGCATGCCGAGCAGCAGGCAGACTCGTAACACAGCAGGAGACACAGGAGTCAGCTTGGGCCATTCTCCAGCAATGCCAGCCGCTGTTGTTTCTTCAACCATTCACCAGCACTCAAAACCAAACAGTTAGCAAACCTGCCTGAGATGCGCTGGTCTGGAGTCCAGAACCAGCCAACCCTGTCAGGTCAAACTTTCTACCTTGACTTCATCTCTGTAGCTGCAGAAACACTAAGCCTCAAGGGCTCCACCCTACACCAGTCCCCTGGTGCCCCAGAGAGGGTCACCTGGCCATCTGCCCTCTGGCCTTACTTGTGAGTGTTCTTTGGAATCCTTGTCGCTTGCTGATGTTTATTGAGCACAACTACAGCGAGAACTAGGGTTGACTCAGAGTCGCTCTTCTAGCTGGATGAGGATGAGCAGAAGAGCCCTGTTGACAGAAGTCTTCTGTCTCCCTCCCTGTGATGTTCTTTCCTGTCCCCTCCACCTGAAGACAAGGCTGCCAGATCCTTAAGCTGTCTTGAGAGGACTTCCTGAAGAGGAGGTAGGCTTGAAAAGTTCCTGATTAAGAACCCCTGAGCCCTGTGCTGAGGCGACGGGGGAGCAGTTCTTGGTGGCACAGGAATGCTAATGTCACCTAGCATACTGACCGTCTCTTTGACATGGCAGAGATCAGACCTTAGATTTTTATCCAAAAATGGGGAAAAGGGTCTTTTCATCAAGGCAGTTCCCCTTCTCCAAGTCACTTGGAGAACATTGTAGACAAAGTTTAAGTTACCAGTAACTGAGGGATCTGTTTCCAAACACCACTGTAGACTTCCATCTCTGTCTGGGGTAAGCATACAGAATTGGAAAGACTGCCCTTGGTTTCTTTTGATTGCCCTTAGAAAGTAGGACAATATTTTTGAGAGTGTGCATTTTCCTCTAACCTTCCTCTCCTTCCCTGACCCTTCTCTGGGCTGCACAGAAGAATGTTGGTAAGCAGGTAGCTTGGTATTGACTCAGCAGAGCTGATCTGAAACCCCCTTGCCACTTCAGGCCAACAGCCCTTACATAGACAGTAACTGAGTTCATGCTTACCTGGCCTGAAACTACTCATGGAAAGAGTATTGAGCCCAGCCAGCAGCCTTTTAAACCCACCTTCCTCCCGCATTGGCTCAGATGACCTTCTGGGTTCTCCCCAGGCTGTCATAGCCTCACCAGCCTTCTGTAGGAGGTCTCTTACCCTCAGGTGAGTCAGACTGAGCTGCTGAGTCATGCCCCCAGTGGATACTTAGAGCATGCTTGCAGTGTTCTGAGGGCTAGGGATGTGTTAGTGAGCAGAGCAGCTGAAGTCCTGGATCCAGCCGCCCCCAGTCTCTTGTATGTGGGTTTTCATTGCTCTGTCCCGGGATATATGGCTGCATGTTTCTTACATCTCCTGCAAGCTTTCAGTGCTGCTGGTGTATCATGCCTTGGGCGTGGTACCATGAACCTTGCAGCTAAGGTCAACTTAGAGTGTTTCCTAAAGGACAAGGGTTGGTTCAGTCATGGGAGTTTGTATAATCTTATTCTGCATTAAAAGAAAAACCCCTGAGACCATGGGGTAAACATGGAATTGGAAAGATCTACCCTGGGTTTCTTTTTATTACCCTTAGAAAGCAGGTCAGTTTTTTTGAAAGTGCATTTTTCTTCCTCTCCTTCCTGACATCTTTCCATCCTGGGCTTCAGGGATGTTTGTGGATGCTTAGAGGTTAATGTTAGGGTATTTGCTTCCCCCCACCTGCCTCCCTGGCACATTTATGTCACAGCAAAGTCAAGACTTTGGCAAGCTGACACAAACCGTGTTGCCAGAGTTTGAATAACTCAATTCCACTTGATCCTGAGAGCAGGTTGGGCTAGCTTGTACTAACTTGGGCACTGTGGCTATGTTTTCATTTTTGTTTAGTCTATCCTATCCCCAAAGCACCAAGCCACTTGTGCAGGCCTTGCAGACCCCTCCATTGGAGAGGCAGCTTAGCACCATCCACCAAGGGCAAAAGAAAAGATGCTCATCTACCTCAGTCACTGCCTCTCGACATCCCTGACTGGTACAGCTGCACTCAGATGCCAGCAGATGGCAGTGGTAGGAGAGGGAGGCCATTTTGGTGGATAGAGGAGCCCCTGCTGCCAATTCTCCTAAGTTCAGTGATGGGAAAGTTATTTTTACCTTCCAGGCACTGATAGCTGCACTATTAATAAGTTTCATGTGTTCTTGTTGAAGGTAGTGTATGGTTCTGGGGGAAAAGGGAGTTTACCAACACTTAAATCAAAAGAGACGTGTTCTGGCTACCTTCACAGTGTTTCCCTTGACTGGAATACCTGGGACTCTAAAGCCAGGGGTGGGTTTGTGCATCTAGGTTTTCAGACCTCTTTCCTCAGTACCCCTGGATTTTTGTCTCAGTGGTAAATAAGAAAGAGGTTGCATGCCCTCCAAAAATTCCACAATGTAAAGTTACGTACCATGGAAGCTTTAATTACAAGAGGCTTGCCAACACCTTTGGCTGTGGAAGGCCTTGGTTTGCATTTCTTTGATAGGTGTCAGTCTTTCCTGTTTATTTTGCCTATATCTGGGGTGGGAAAAGGTAGGATTGTCTGAACATAACTAACTTCCCTAATGTCTAAGGGCTTCAGTGTCTCAAGTGGATCTTAAACCCTTATGGCCTCTGTTCTCCACTGATGGAGAGGGCTGAGGGCCCGAGAGTCAGGGCGGTTGGGTGGTCTTTCTCCTCTCCTGCTCCTGAGCTTACAGTCTTTTTCCTCAGGAGAGAGAGTGGTGGTTACTGGAGAACCATCAGTTCATTTGAAAACCTAAGAATAAATTGGAGCCCTCTGGCCCGTGGTCCACTCTGAGGAAGCCTTCACCAGCTTCCCACCTTCTCCCTGTTTGTATGAGTATTAACTACACCTCCTGAGAGGCTAGAAAAGGCCACTCCTCCTTTGTGGCCTCACCTCCCACTCATGTCCTCTTTTATGGAGATGGCTGGATCAGCACAGCCCTGAAGATAAAAAGCATTCAGACTTGCAGGCTCTACGTAGCCTTTTAGTGTTTGGCAACCCCCATAGAATTTTTGTGCTTGTCTTAAGCAGATCTGTTCTTGTGTAATAAGTGCCTTATGTTGCCGTGTGGCCTTCGTTTGTACTGTATGGCCAGCCCCCAGTTGCCAGGGCTCTGGGCTTTGAGCATATGCAGCCAAGGACACCATCATACCTCACTCAGTACAGTACATATAAAAGGGACACGGACCGACAGTTTTTCCTCATTTACTTTGACACCCTCCCCACATAGTAGTAGGCTCTGTGTTATCTGCTTCATTTCTGCCTCTCCCTGTAGGGGCTTACTTCTGGCCTGCTGGAGGGCTATAGAAGCCTATAAGTGGCCCAAGGGCAGGCACCTGTGCCTTGTGCTTGTGAAGGGAAGCACCGAGGCTCCAGCACTACCCCTGCAGCCCCTGTACCCTGCCTCACACAGAAGCCCTGACCTTTGTCTCCTCTCACCCCATATTAGAAACAAAGGCACCCTTGCTGTAACCTCTTCTGATCTATTTCACTTCCCAAAGTTTGTGGAAGGTGTTTACTTGTACTTCTTGGTCCAGAGACCTAACTCCTTACCTGTTTGGCAGAGAGTTTAGTCCAGCACTTGCAGAACCGCTACAGCTCCTGATTGGGGTGACCTTGTGTTAGTAGCCACAACCTCCTCCCTGCCCCTCACCTGCCTGCGTGCCTGTTCCCACCCTTCCGGGTTGTGCAATAACCCTCCCAGCCCGTGGTCTTTTCCACAGGCCTTTCTGTCCCTTACATTGCCCTGCAATAGGTGGGGAGGAGGGACCTTTGGGAGGGATAGTCATCATCCCTTACAGAAGAAATGTCAGCCATTTCCCCATGATGCTGTCACTCATGATGCTGGGTGGGTTTCTGTGGCCCTCTTGTAGAACGTGTGGTATCATCTTAGAAGTCTTTATATTTAAAAATAAAAAATCTGTTGAAAAGGAGAAAAAAACATCCTCAGGATGGGACCTAAGTCAGCGTTCTGGGAATACAATCTGTGTGAGGCCCGTGGTGTCACCATCACTTTGTAAAAATGTTTCAGAGTTTCTTGTGCACATGGAGAGGATGGAGAATCAGCCCTGGGTGGAGAGCCCTGAGGTCTGAGCAGGTCTGGCTGTGGGAGTGAGTACCACCGTCCTGTTGGGTGCAGATTCGAGTGTTTATGTGTTGAGACTACAAACCTCACTTTTCAGTTCCTCTGAAATAAACATCTGAAGGATGAACTGAGGCTGCTGGTGCCCTGAGCAACTCATAATGCAAATGTGGACAAGTTGTCTTTGTTTTTCTACTTTAGCCTGTTCATGTTATGGACCAAATTTCCACAAGGAACTCAAGGAAAATTTGTACCTGCCGTATTTATGCTTTCATGTAAAAGGGTTGGGGGGAGGGATGTCTATTTTACTTTTGGTAAACTTTTTTCAAAATCCTTTTTCCACTGTTTCTGTCTGGTTTTAAAACAAATTACAGTTTTGTATGGATTTTTTAATGTACATTTTGAAACAAATGATCAAATATTTTCTGTAATAACTGAATAAAAGGCATAGAATTATCAGTCTTAATCGTCTCTGAAATAACTTGACATGCCTCTATGTAGGAGTGCTTTTTAATCTGGATACTTATGTTTGTTTACTTGACAAGTGACTTTACATCAGTTTTAGCCCTCATGTCTAAAACTTTTCACTCCGTAGTCATTTCTTGTGTGTCTTGAAATATATTTGTTCACCGTGGTGATATGAATCAGGGAATTTGAATGAAGGATGGAGAATCAGTTATAAAAAGTACTAGATGGTAATATGTATCATTTTAATTCAATCTATAACAAGTAAAGTAGAAAAGGGGATTTTCTTAGCATGGGGTTCGTGAGCAGGCGGCTCCAGAAGGAAGCTCTCTATGCTTAATGCCTTCTGTCATATGACGTCATTTGGCTTAGAGGACATATGCTTCAGTGCCACCAAGTTTGTTGGTGCTGACTAGAAGACATCCCAGAATTAGTAGTAATGGTGGGCACTTAGGATTTTTGATGTCACTTATATGGCCTGTTGTTTCCTGTAGCTGAAGCTCAGGAGATGAGTTCAGTGACAGGTATAGTTAGTCATAGACACCCACAGGGTGAGAATTACCAGAGAGCATCTGCTTGAGGTGAAGGTGAGTGGACCTAGTCGGGGAGGGGGGAGCTTTGGCAGGTTTGAGTTGGAGTCCTGCTGTGTGTGAGAAACCAGGTGACTCCAGCACTTAACCTCCCTCATGAGAGAAGATAGGTGACCTAGCTAGGGGTTTTGTTTTTGTTTTATAGGAAATAGTGATAGTGAATACTAAGTTCATGGAATAAGTAAAGCTGTCAAAACATTTTTTTAAAGTGAACCTGTTCATACTTGGGTGCCAGCAAGATATTCAGGAGTCACTTACCTAAGTGAACCTCTATTCTCTAGAAACATTTAGAGAAGTCTTCTCTACTTGTTGGTCCCAAACACCCTCAAAGACATGGGTTTAGTACACCTAATTATTAGGTGGCATTTTCAAGGCCCCCTAGTGGTACAGACAGGGTGCTGGCTCAAGATAGTCAGTAGTGGCTACCTCACAGACTATCTTCCTCCACAAGATATGGTTAGCCCTGAATCCACAAATCACCCTCATGAGTCTTAGACATATCCTTCAGTTAAAGCTGATAGCTGTGGCTTCCAGTGTGCCTCCAATGCCAGTGCTACTTGGTAATGGAAATTCTCTATTTCTGACTAAACTCCTTGGTGGCCAATTGGAAATGATGGCCATTTCTTCCTACAATATTGCTTGCTGTAGGCTAACTCTGCTGTCTTCCTTCACCTGAGCCCAGCTGTAACTGTGGCATGTGGTAATTAGTGACATCTAATGGCTGCACTGCCATTCAGGATTTTAGTAGGAAAGTGATTTGCTCTGATTTTGGTGATTCCTACAGTTGCTGCCTTGTGGAAACTTAACAAGTGAACAGTGTGAGGACACCAAAGAAATGCCCTGCTGGCTAGGGTCTTTCATGAGATAGTGCTCATACCTTGTGATGGTGCTGTCAGATCTTAGCTTCTCAATCTTGGGTGGGCTTGGGAAGGGAGGCCAGGTGAGAAGTAGAAAGCAAACTTGAGGAATATATGAACCTTATTCAACCTAGCTGAGATGCTTCTAATAATTGTAGTGGGGCTGAAAGTTTAATCCTAGTACTCATTAATTGAATAGAAAGATGTTTCTTGTATCTGGTGGAAAAGATAAATGGAAATAAAAAGAAAGTCTATAAACACTTGGATTTCAAAGGGCAGGTAAGAGGATGTTCCTAAATCTCCATTTCAGCTAAGGCCCGATGCCGAGGACAAAAATTGGTAAGTATTTCCACATGCTGCCAATTGGGCTGATCCATGAAAGATTTGCATTGGAGGTACCCAGAGCTTTTGTGAGTTTCTGTCTTCCTCAAGAGGCAGAGATGATGGGGAATGGATTGGAGACTGCAGACTTCTGAAAAGGGCATCAGGATATAGCAGGTCTGCAAGCTAAGTAAGGGGTAGATGGGGTGGGGATGACTTTAACAGATGTGATTTGACGTGTCTCTTGGAGTTTGGAGAGCACAAGGTTTGGGGTGCCTGATTCTCATCTAAAACAAGTCTCAAGGATAGCTACCTAACTGCAGAACCAAGAGAATCTTTCAGCATGAGTGCGCACACCCTGGCAGGGCTGAAAGGGCCCCATTCTGACAGATGAAGAACCTGGGCAGCAGACTGTTATAGCAGGGCAGTCAGTTGGCTACTAGACCATTTGCATCTGAGAATGGTGCACAAGGAGGTTCCCTGTGTGAAGGTGACCTAAGAATACACACATACACATACACACACACACACAGTGTCCTGGGAGAAAGTGATAGGCTTTGGACACACGGTACTCAGCCTTCACCCCAGATTATGATGATATTACCTGACAGAAATGAGAAGTTTCCCTTTTCCTCTGGTTCTGCCCTCTAACCCTTCCTAGATCCTACTTGGGCCCAAACAGCAGCTGGCCTGAATAGAGACAGAGGGAACAAAAGCCAGAGAAAGGACTTTGCCTGTCCCAACACATACACTCTACTAATGGCTTCCAGGCCTGAGGCAAGACTGAGCTGGGAAAACAGGATAGAATTTAGTATTTTTAAAGATTGAAGTGGACTTTTTAAATATTTGAGAATTTTAAAATAGCTATGAATGACTGAAGGAAACAAAATATGAGTTCTTCCTGAGATAATAGCCTGGAGCAAAAGGAGGCATCTACAATGCATCTACAGCCTTTAAACTGGTTAAAGGTAACAGCTCATTAGGGAAGGAAAGATCAAGGGCAGCTTCCCAGCAATTCTGAGGACGCCCAGGCATCCTTGGTCCTGTGTAACTCCATCCTCATTCGTGCCATATTTTGGGTGGCACGGAAGAATTTGAGATGGCATTTGAAAAGATGAAGTTGGTAACTGACTTCGATTAAAGAGCAGCACTGGCTAGAAAGTCATTTAGAACTCATTAGAGAGCCAACAACTGCTACCAGTCTTCCCACACTATCTTAATGCCAGACTCTCTAAAAGAGCAGGTTTTCTACTTTTTTAAACAGCACCCACATCAAGAAAAACATTTTACTTCATAACCCATCAAATACACTCAGGAAACAAGTTTCATGAAAATACATACTCTACATTTGTTCCACACCGATCTTTTATATTCCATTTTTTAAAATGCAGGTCGACTAATGAGCCTTGAACCAGAGTTTTAAAAACACATACTATGTTTCTCTACAATATTGGGACAGGCAGGTAGGTAGTGGTGGGGGCCACTGGCTGGCAGCAACAGTGATGCTATACACTTATTTTCAATATCCCAAATGTTTCTAGAAAATTCTCATTCATCCTGCCTTAATCATGCTATATGTTACAGTTTTCCAGAAACAGAACCAACAGAATGTGTATGTATGTGTATAGACATATACAAAGAAAGAAATGAGTAGTAGTATAAATGATTACTACCATGAGAAATGATTCACATTTTGGAGCCTAAGCCCCTTAAGCTGAAGGTGAGTTGGTAAGCTAGAGCTGAGCGAGAGCTGAGGGTATAGTTCCAATCTGAGTCCAAATGCCTGAGACTCAGGACATCTGATGGTGTAGCTCCTTTCTGAGGCCTGAAGGTGAAGGACTGCTGTTTCAGTTTGAGTTTGAAGGCAGTCAGGCAGGAGGAATTTGCTAGTACTCAGGGGAGGGTCAGCCATTTTGTTTTGTCCAGGCCTTCAGATGACTAGTTGGGCCCAACCACTTTGGGAAAGGCAATCTGCTTTGCTTACCAATTCAGATGTATTCTGAATCAAAAACAGTCAGAATAATGTTTGATGAAATATCTGGGTAGTCTGTGTCCCAGTCAATTGACACATAAAATTAACCATGACAGTACCCCAACCACCCAAAATAAGGCACTAATCCTATAAAAACCAATTTAATTGAGATTTTTGGAGAAGTGAAATATAATCAAAAAAGAAATATAACTTCAGGAGCTCTACAAGATATATTTCCAATTGTGGCTCCAACATAAAAAAATTATATCGTATTCTCTCATCAGCCATATCAGTTTGAGAAAGCACGAACAAAGTTATAATAGTCAATTCTGTCTTCTCCATGAGAGCACATCCTGATTAACTGCAGAAGAGAGCAAAGAGAACAAATGAGACAGGTGGGCTTCCAACTTAACTGCAGAGCACACTTATCCCCCACCTTTGTAAACCCAAAGTTCAGTTTTTATATCCTCAGTTGATTCATAAATGATCCTATGAATCTTGTAGGAGGTCAGACATTGCCATCATCTTCAACTTAATGAAACCAAAGTTGGATGGTATAAATTACCTGCCCAAGATTTCAAGATGAACACCCATATTTATAAGGGTGCTGTCATTTTCAAAGCAAATTGTTTCAAGTAGAAGCTTTTGTCTACCAGGAAATAAGACTCTTATATAGTAGGTTCCTAATATTGCAACCTAATAAAAGAATCTAGTTCTATTACTGTTTATACTGTGTCCCCTGAAACTCAGCTGTGACTGATAACAGAATGATTTCCTGTGGTTGTCTTTGTAAGACATGTGCAAATCTACCCCACCTTTCCCTTCCCTGTCTCACTTCCCAATGACAGCCATTCCTCTCTCCCAGGTCAATTCCCATGTCATATGGTATAAATTACTAAAAATCAAAGTAGGCATGCTGTCAATATAAGGTATGGGGAGTTAAGTGGATGTTTGGCCCACATGAACAAATACCCTTCTTTCTGCCCGCCTCTACTCCTTGCTAATATTCCTGTTCATAAAAACTACTCATCTATAACCTAGTCACTTTAGCCCTAAACAAAATCCTTTCCTAAATGAATCTTTAATTCTGAACTTGGTTTTTGCTTAAATATCTTCAAGAAGGGCTATAGAATTTCAATGTTCTTAGTGTGAATATTTTGAGAAATATAAGCCAGAGTCCTTGGCAAATGTGTTAGGGGGATGGATTTTGTTCTGACTTTCAGGGGAACCCTGACTAAAGGAATTAGTAATGAAGGAACAGCATGAAACTTAATTGATTTATGAAAATTCTAGGAGAAGAACTTCCTTGCCTTTTGTCTATTTGTGGCTGACCATACCCCTAACATACTGCTTGGGCAGAGTTTGTGTCCACATGCTAGCCCTACTGAGGGGCTAAGCTACACGTTGGCCGTGAAGGGCATTAAAGGCTTTCCACCATCCTGTTCAATCAACTAGTCTTTGGGTATCCTTTTGGCAGCTCCCCATCCAGGGTCATCTCTGCTGCCTTCCTTCAGCCCTGACGTATTGGTCTATCAACACTCTGTGCTATCTAGTCCCAGGCCCACTTATTGAGAAGCCCTTCAACAGAAATTAAACAAGGATGCCAATGCTAGAATCGGGGAAAATACCATAATCAAGGACAGGAGTTATGATTGGAATATCCTAAATCTCCCTCATTTAAAACAAAATACACATACAATTGCCTTTAGGAAAGAATGATTGGTGCTTAGCCTCTACAATCAACCCCCAAAAGGAATTCATACCAACCTCCTTAACCAAGGAGTCATCAATTGGGATGTTAAAGGATTCACAGATTTTAAAGAACATCTCTCTGTCTACATATCCTAATGCTTCCTTGTCATGAGCTTGAAATGCTTCATGTATGTTATCTTTGCATGAATAATCTTTCAGTTGCTTCTGGACTGTGTAAATTAAGGCTTCCAGTTCCTGCTTGCCTGGCTCCTCTTTAGCTTGCTTGCTGTAGAGAAAGGAAGGACATGACTGGACATGGTATTTATTCTTGACCAATCTTATCTTAGTGACCAAAGTTCTCACTTGGTGGAGTCAGGAAAGCTTCTAATGACAAACAGCTTTGACAAAGAGCTGACCAGTAGAACACTTGCCCATGGAAGCTAGCTGATGACCAATGCCCACAGTGGGAAGGCCTGACAGGGGGCAGTTTTTCATTGCCTCTCTTTTTGCCATATGTTAAATCACTGCACCACAAAGAGCCAAAGCTAATACCACCGCCATCCCAAATTTGGTATTTACAGGAACCACATTACTGTCTCTTCCTGCTTTGCAGATTAACATTACCTATCTAAAAATAAATGTCTGAGTGTTTTAAAAAATATGCATATAACTATGCAGCCAGAAATCTCTTGTAGTTTTAACTTACTTTCTCCAATTCTCCCTGAATTTTGTGAAGGCTCATCTATGGAAGTTAAGGGGCTACCCTATGTGGTGGTGAGAAGTTTAAGCTTAGCCTTTACTGAAATGAAGAGAAATTAATAACAGAGCATTAGGAAGGGGAAGGCCTGTCCCTTCAAAACACAGCACCCTAAGTAGAAGCTCAATTTTTATTTCCTTTGAACAAGAAGCAACAGCTACAAAACTGAGGAATTTTAGAGCTAGAAAAGTTTCCCACATATTCATAAATTCTTTTAGAACAAAATGAACCCAGATAAACCCAGTAAGCATTCTTCCCTTTTTCAGTGATTGGAAAACAGACTTAAAGGCCTATCCCAGATTCACATCAGAGGCAAAACCAGAACTCACATCTCACTCCATTCCAACATGTTCTTTCAAGGATGCCTGACTACCTCTTACTGAATCCCTCTCCTCTCATGACTTCAAAACCACTAACCCACTGAATTTCTATTCTTATTTTTTCTTGTATATAATATTCAAAATGTCCACTGTTGCAACTAGCCTCTTTTAAATTAAGTTCCTTTTACCTACTGTTGATGGTTGCTGGGAGTGATATAAAGTGGTATAATCTTTCAGGAGTCATTTTAAACAAGGAGCAAATGGTCAAGCAAAGAATTCCAAATAATTTATCCTAGGGAAATAATCATGGATTGTATGAAAAATAAATCTATGAGAATGTTTTTAGATAGCCTAAATAGCCAAAAATAGGAAATTGGTTAAAATACTTTAATCAAGTAATGGAATAATAATGAAGCCATCAACAATGCTGCAGAAAGAGTGAAAGATTGTTAGAAAATTGAGGTATTAGAGTATGAAAACAAAGTGCTAGCTTTTGTGTAAAACTCATGGGAGAATAAAAATATATATTCAAATTTGCCTATATTATGTAAAGAAACTCTGGGAAGATAATTAAAAAAAAAGAAAACAATGAAAGACAGTTTCCTATGGGGAATGGAGTAAGTAGTAGATGGAATATTTGAGTATAAGGTCTACCCAAAATATATTAAGCTATCAATGTTCCATAAAATATTTCACAATATCAGGAATATTTATGGTAGGCTATCAAGTAAAGTCAGTTAAATAGTATGATAGAATTAGTACATTTCATATGCATATTAAAAAACAAAATATTAGAAGTCATCTCTGGGATATGAGATTTTCAACATATTTTTGCTTATATTTATTTGCATTTGCATGGAAATGGAAGGAGACCCTCATTGTTATACAAAATTACATATAAGAGGATGTGAGGGGAAAGGGAAAAAAAACAAAACAAGGGAGAGAAATGAATTACAGTAGATGGGGTAGAGAGAGAAGATGGGAGGGGAGGGGTGGGGAGGGGGGATAGTAAAGGATAGGAAAGGCAGCAGAATACAACAGACACTAGTATGGCATTATGTAAAAACGTGGATGTGTAACCGATGTGATACTGCAATCTGTATACGGGGTAAAAATGGGAGTTCATAACCCACTTGAATCAAAGTGTGAAATATGATATATCAAGAACTATGTAATGTTTTGAACAACCAATAAAAAAAAATTTACTCCCTTAATTTTAAAAATGTGAACATGTTATTTTTACAGTATGGCAAAACAATAAAAATCATCATAAAAATCACCAGTAACTAAATGACCTATGGCATTATGTATTATAAAAGCAGACTATGTTTAACTAATGGGTGTAATTCCAGTGATGTATACTAAATTATAAATGATTGTCAAGGAACTATTTTAGTGTCACAAACTATTCAAACCTCTTTCTGCACATAGTTTCAGGAATTAGAGCCATGGAGCATATTAAGTCAAAATGTGATCATCATCCAATCACTTTGGGAAAAATGACGAGTAACAAAGACAATACTTCTTCCTTCCCTGAAGAAGCCAGATGCCCATTTCCTTTCATACATCAGGGAAAATGCCCAAGCATCAGCAACCTTTGAGCAAGATGGATGCAGAGATAGATGGCAAGGAGTGGTACTGTTTAAGACAGACACAGTTAAAGTTAGAGCCCCTAATTTATTATGAGGGCACAAGCCAGGGCCCATTCTATAAGGGAGCAGCAATTCGCAGGCCAAGTTGTTGCTCCCATGGGTCAAAAATGGAAAATAAAGATATTGTGTCCACCTAAAACAAACAAACAAACAAATAAATATATTTTTTAAATGGAACTCAGGGGCCTGATAGTTATGCTTAGCAGGAACTGCCTACTGAGAGGTGGCTGGAGAACCCAATACGTGGGATAAAAATTGTTCCAAGCCCTCCAATGCTCTACCTTTACTTTCCATAAAAGTGAATGTGTGTTCTATAGAGTGATCCCATGGGTAAGATAGTAAGATGAATGTTAATGATTTTTCAGTCTGCTCTTAGAATATTCTGCTACAAGCACCCTGGCAAGTCCTCTACTTAGCAGGAACTGAGTGGAACTAATGTATTTTCTTAAGTAAATAGTCTGAAATCCTATTCTCCCTTTCCTACAGTATTTCTTTTTGGTGGAAGGCAGTTCTAATAATGTGTCAGAGCTTTAAGTGGCCATTTCTATTGCAAAGACTCAGTGTAGACCTCCTGGTGTGACCTTAGCTCTTGATCTGTAACCCATACCTCCCCTTTGCCCCAGTAAAGGTAAACCCATCCCAGAACAGGCAGTCACTGGCCCAGGGAGCTTCGGTTATGGCCAAGAGTTTTTACTAAGTGAAAACATGCCTGATTTATTAGTGCTTTTCTCTGGAAAAGCAAAAAGACTGTAGTACAAAACTTGGGCTCTGGACTCAGAGCACCTGGTTCAAAATCTCAGCTTGGCCATTTTAAGGCTGCATAATCTTCATCCAGTTCCAACTGCTCTGCAACTCAGTGCTTTCATCTGTAATAGGTGGGGGAGGGGCGGCAGTTAAAGGAAACCATCTCACAAACACTCTTATCAGAATTAAATATAACATATAAATCACATACTGCCTGACACAGCAGTGACACAACAAATGGTAGTGCTTAACCGAGTTCCTTTTTTCTTTTCTTTTCTTTTTTCTTTTTTTGGTACCAAGGATTGAATCCAGGGGCACCTAAGCACTGAACCATATCCTCAACCTATTTTATTTTTTATTTTGAGACATGGTCTCACTAAGTTGTTTAGGGCTTCACTAAGTTGCTAAGACTGGCTTTTCACTTTGTGAGCCTCCTGCCTCAGCCTCCTGAGCTGCTGGAATTAGAAGTGTGAGTCACGGCAACTGGCTCTAGTTCTTTGGCCTTTTACCATTTGCCCTTTCCTTTCTTCTGGCCTGGAATATAGATGTAAAGTTAGAGATGGAACATGACTTTGTGGCCACAGAGTGAAGCATGATGACAAATGGTACTTGTGAAAGCTGAGGAAAGAGACATCAGTTCTCTGATGGCATTATAAAGCCCCCACACCAGCCTGAGTCTATTTACCTCCAGCAAATGTAACTTCTAACTGATAGAGAGCTTTACGTTAGGAAATGGTGTTGAGAAGGAAAAGAAAAAGTCAGAGACAAGAGATTGTAGAATGAAACAAAAGAACACAGTGTATTGGATGTGCTGCAAAATAGAAGAGGTCAAGGTTATCTCCAAGGTTTCAAATCAAGATATTGATTGCATTAAGAGGGGAATTAGCATTTACTGACTGCCTCATGTGTTCTCATCATTATGTTGGTGTTATATGTGTCGCCACATTTTACTGCTATCTCAACTCCATGGGACAGATAGGCAGAAAGAAAGAACAGGGCCAAAAGCAGGTGGGCTGGAAAGATGAAAATGACAATGACTTTTCTGTTGTACAAAGTGTGAGGTGCCAATGATTCAGATGGACAAAATACCTAGAACCTACAGCAGACAGAAATGTACGAATTCCTTCTGGAGAATGGTTAGCATGGAGAGCAACTCACACACTGTGTGATGTTAAGGGAGTTTAAAGAAGGCAAACAAGAGGACCAAAAACTGGACCTGGAGAAATACCAGCCTACTAGAAGTAAGTAGGAAAAAGATACATAAAATAGGCTTTAAGAGAGGTAGGAATAATTAGCTTTCCCGAACTTAAAAAAGCGGGCGTCAAAAGTGGGTGGTTAACACACATAAGTCAAGAAGACCAAATATTGGAGTAGAGGATCAGGAAACTGGTGCAGAGGCCAATCCAGCCTGCTGCCTGCATTTTTTAGGCATGAAGTTTTATTGGAACACAGGAACTCCTATTCATTTACAAATAGCTGCTTTCACACTGCAAGGGCAGAGTTAGGTAGTTTCAGAGATGGTATGGCCCACAAAACCTAAATCATCTCCCATTTGTGCCTTTACAAGTAGATATTTGCCTGCTCCTGCTCTAGATTCCAAGCTCCCCATTCTCTCATATATTTATTACAAGGTCAGACATATGGTATAAGCTCAAGAATATGTTGAATTAATGAGATGACACCATTATATCTGGAAAACAGAAATGACCTTCAAGAAAGCAATTAACGAGGAGCGCTTCGATTTTGGAAAAGTCAAAATGTGGGTTCAGACACAAATAGAAGAATTAAGTTTGGAGAAATAGGAGCTACTTACTCTGCCAAAAGAAGGTAAAGAAACAATGAGTAATAATATAGAAACATTCTAAAGGAAAGAGTGGAAATACTGGATCACTTTGATCTCATATTTGAAGCTAACTGCAAAGAAAATATAGAAGGGCTTGGGGCTTAAAGAAAATGGAAAAACAAATGAGAATATTTGGAAATTTCTCCTTGGGAAAAGTGGCAGGAGAGAAAAAGAAGAGAAAAAGAAAGGAGAGGAGGTCCTCTTGAAGTTGAAGGTCATAAATGACACAAAGATAGAACAAGAATAATCTATCTGGACTTGTGTGTTACACTAGTCAAACATGCAGGTTTTGTGTAGAGCATGGGTTTATGAGCATGGGCATTTGTTATCCTTAAATCTGAGTTAAAAAATTGCAATGAGAAATCAAGACCCCAAAAGAATTTCAGAACTTCAAAATGCAGTCCAATACTCAGTTACCATTCTAATTTTCTGGTTCAGAGAAACAAATAGCTGACTCTAAATTTTCTTCTCCTGTAACTATCATGTGACATAAAAATTTTCACTCAGGCCTGACAAATACCTTTACATTACTCTAGTCAAATAAAGGATTTGTATTTCCTTACTGTGAGATTCATGATAAGATGGGAGAGGTATAAGCCAAAGATGAAACGGTTAAAAGACAAAGAAGGTATGACACTTGGATTCATATCTTGAAGAATTCCCTCTCACTTATCTCTGACCCATCAAAAGAGAGGAGAAGTGAGGATCAAAACAAGGTTAGCAATAGATTTCTTAACCAAGAACTTGAATTTTTCTTTATTTTTATTGACCCTCCAGTGGTATTTTTTTCTCAATACAAAATCAAAAATGTGATTTTTCTGAAAGGTAATTTGCTGAAGCAAGTAGCTTTCTATTGTCAGCTGGTATTTGCACAGACATAGGGAAATTACAGAACAAAGTTTTTTGAGAAGTACTTGAATTAAATATGACCATGGATGGGCCCTTAGTGGTATTTAGTCCCCACTAAGCCTCCCACTTTCCTAGACAGCTGCCCTGTTTCTTCAGGCCTGAGACAAATATTTTAACATCTCTGGAATTAGGATCCATTTTTCAGTTGATGGTATCTGTGGATTACAATTTGCATTTTTCTCTCTTTTTTATTAGGAGATTAAATAATGTTATGTCTTTTTCACTTTATTTTTATATTCATTTTTAACTTCATCTATATATTCAATAAATAAAGCATTTCACAACTTCTCGTTCTTCCTACTGACTACCTCACTGGCACAATCAGGAGGGGTCCCAAGCATATCTAAGCACTTACCAGCATCTGTACCCAGGTGCCTTGCCTTCCTGCCTGCTGCCAAAGAACAATGTTTCAAAGAATAATCCCAGGATCCCTGAAGGTTCCCAGGATGCTATTGGGGGTTAACAAGGCCAAAACTATCCTCATAATAATTCGGTAATTATTTATCATTTTACTCAGGTTTTCTCACAAGTGCACAATGGAGTTTTCCAAAGATTCACAAGGAATGATATCATAGAAGGCTAAATAAAAAAGCAGATAAAAACTCAGCTCACTTCTATTAGTAAAACCAGACATTAAAGAGATTTGCAAAAGTATAAAACAATGCCATTCTTCTCATTCATCAAAGCTTTTGATTGAGAAAATGGAGGATTTTGTTTCCCCACAGAAATTATATTTTTTGTTAACATGAAATGAGTTTATTTGTCTTTTAAAAATTAATATTTAAAATTTTCAAATATAGTTTGCATGCTAAATATAAATAAAGATACACAACAATTCTTTAGGGTCCTCAATAATTTTTAAGATTTCAAAAGTGTTCTATGACCAAAATATTCAAGAATGATTGACCTAGATGCAGGGTTAGTGCTTCTACCTTCTTGTCTTGAATACTAACCCATCCTCTTTCACATACTCTAGTAATTCTCTCTCTCTCTCTCTCTCTCTCTCTCTCTCTCTCTCTCTCTCTTTACTAAAGAATTTTCATATATAAAATGCTGTTATTTCTTCTATTTTAAAGCAAAAACAAAACAAAACCTGTCTTGAATTTTCTTCCTCTGCCAGCTTCTCCACTCCTTCTCTGTTCACCTTTGCACCAAACCTTCTCAAAAGAGTTATCTGTACTTCTGGTAAAAAATTCCTCTTTTCATTCTCTCTTAAATCCACTCCCATTAAATTTTCTTATGCCTCTTTGCCCTAAAACTCCTCACTAAGTTCCCGAATTCTGTGCAAAATGCCAAATCCTTATTTGACACATAAATCATTCCATCTTCCTTGATACACTGACAGTTCTGGATTTGCACAGTTCTAAGATGCATGAATCTCAATCACTACCATTTAGTAAAACAACCCAGTCCCTCAACAACATGGTTAAAATCCCAGTTACCACAGTTTATTAACCTTGAGTAATTGCATAAAGTAAAAACTTCTATGTCAGGTCATTAGTGAACTAATTGTAACATAAATAGCAGATGCACATTATGATCAGTGACAATCACATCACTTGTCTCCAAGTCTATTGTCTCTTGGTTCCCGTGCATCTGTTTTTCAGTTCATTCACAGCCAAGTGCATAACTACTTTGCCTCCTCCTTCTTGGGGGCACAGCAACATGATACTTTACAAAAATGGATCATCAAAAGAGGGAATTGTCCAAAAGTGAAATTCTGGTCAAACATAAATGGAGTTAGGAAAGAAACAGTTGACTGTGGTAATGTGGATGCTGCTTTCTTTCAAAAGATGGTGGATATGTGGCCAGAGGAATTCCATGAAGGTGAAGCTACTGACACAGGTGAGGAAAGCAGTTGCAATGAAAAGGACGAGAATGCCTTGGAGGCCCATAAAAATACTGCTGTGAAAAGAACTCTCAGAGACAACTTACCCTCAGTAAAGAAATTCTAGAATATCTTTCATGACATTTGAAGGTAAAAATGATAAAAATGTTAGAAATTGACCAAACTTAAACAGGAGTATGACAATGTGCCAAGTCACAGAAAACATGTCAGTCTGTATCACAAGTTACACAATGAGAACAAGGCAAGCACTGTTCAAACTACTCTTGATACTTTTTTTTTCAAAAATAAAATACTTTACTTCTCAGTTCGCACTGTTTTAAACTACAATGTGCTGAGTAAAAACTAGTTTTACCATTTTTTTGTTTCCCTACATGAATATAATGATCAGAATTAATATGGTGACAAAAATTTTTAGCAGAATAATAGTAAGTTTTCCTATATTGCTACAGTTGTTTTTCACAGTCACTCAATGGTGTTTCCAGTCCCACACAACTGAGAAAGGAGGACTGTCCATACTCTCTTTATGTGACTTTCAGGATGCCATACTCTCTTGGCTTTCTTTCTGCCTCCTGGTGGTCCTTTCCAGTTTCTCCTGTTCTTAGCATCAGAGGACCTGAAAGCCTAGCTGCACTTTTTATTTTTGGTACTGAGGATTGAGCCCATGCTTTACTACTGAACTACAGCCCCTTTTATTTTTTTTACTTTGAGATAGGGTCTCACTAAGTTGCTTAGGGCCTCAAAAAATTGCAGGGGTTGGCCTTGAACTTGCAATGTTCCTGCTTCAGCCTCCCAAGTCACTGGGATTACACCACTGTGCTGGGCTATTCACTTATTTATCTATACTAACTCCCTTTGAAATTTCATTCAGTCTCATGGCCTAAAATATCATCTATATGACAACAACCACCACATTGACTTCTTCAGCCTAGACCTCTCACATGAACTCCTGACTTACATACCCAACAGTCTATATGACATCTCTACTTGGCTATTTCTTTTAAGTATTAAACCTAGTATATCCAAAACCAAAATTCCCACCTTTATTCCACTAAAAACCTCCTCTATCTATAGTCCACATTTTTCCATCTCAGTTGATGACAAGTCCTTCCTTCCTGATGTTCATGCCAAAAACCTTAGAGTATCCTTAACTATTCTCTTTTTCTCACAGCCCCTGTATAATCTGTCTGTAGTCACACTGGCTCTACCTTCAAAATATAATGAAATCACAGCACTTCTCCCACACCTCCACTTACCACCCTGGTCCATGCATCATCATGTCTTGCCAGGATTACTACTGTGATCCTCTTAGCTGGTCTCCTTCCTAATCTATTTTCAACAGAACAGCCAGGGTAATTCTTTTAAAACATATATCACATCTTGCTATTCCTCTACTCAGAAAATCCATGGGGTTTTCATTTCATTCAGAGAAAGACCAAGATCTTTCCACAGACCTGTTAGGCCCTACACAACCTGGCCCCTTGTTAGTTTTCTAATTCAATCTCTTCTTCTCCCTCACCTCCCTCCATGTTAGCTATTCCTACTAGTCTACTGCTGGCCAGTGCTACCTGAATACTCTAGGCTGGGTGTGTGCTACCCCTCAGAGACTTTGCAATCTTTTTTTTTTTTTTATTGGTTGTTCACAACATTAGACTTTGCAATCTTTATACAAGCTGTTCTTCCAGATGTCCACCAGGTGAACTCCCCAAAGTGTTGCTCAAGGTCACTTTCTTAAGGTACAACCATCCACACTAAGTGATTACAACCCAGTTCCCCCATCCAGAAGCCCTTATCATGTGCATTTTGCCCTATTTTCCAATGGCATTTGTCACTTAGTATACTGTATAATTTACTTATTTGTGTTAATATCTATCTCTTTGTGCTTAGAAGGTCAATTCCATGATGTCAACAACTTCTTGTCTATTTTATTTATTGCTAAAGCTCAATGACCTTGTGATAGCATCTTAAATACAGGTATTCAATAATTATTTGCTAAATAAATGTAGCTGAAAAAGTTCCAAGTTACTAGTTATTATACTAAATTCAGGGAACTTTTTGTGTAGATCTAATAAACTCCAATATGATGAGGGAAAATCTGAAAATCTAAAATATTATTACACTTTCATTTTGACAAGAATTACTTCCTGGAAATTTTGCATATGCCAAGGCCAAAAAGGACCCTAGGCAGTCAAACATACTTTTCCAGTTCTGGTGCAGGAATTTCTTGCTTTCGGACATGGTTCTGAATTGATGAGAGTGCTTCTGGTGAATACTGGGCAGCATTGCTCTCCATGTATTTTAGAACATACTCATCTATATCAAGGATGATGAATCGGTGGCCAAACACTGGAAAGAGGTAGCAATACACTTAGTTTTATTGTTTCCCTCATGTGATCAGAGATAAAATACTATTAACACTCCAACGATATAACCCAGACTAATGAATTATCAATAGCTATATAAATTAATATGCAGTACTTTTCTCAGCGTTTAGGAAGACCGTTGTGAACACCTAACTAACATGGTTGCATTAATGTAAAAAATTTAGTGCCAACAAATGCAACCAATTTAAAGTTTAATTGATAAGGAATGAGGTTAAGATATTATACCACTTATAAAAGTCTACTAGATTTATCTCTTCTGGAATAAAACCTAATTGCCTCTCACAAAACTTAAATTAATTAAATTACAACTAAGAAGAACCCATTTACTCAGTCAGTGGGAAATTCTGAACTGTGTTTGGACCTACCGTCAATGACAGCACCAATGAAGAAGTCACTAGGGCCATAGTAGATGGGGTTTTCTGCCTCAGAGAATGGTTTAATAACTCTAGTCCTCCCAAGGTACTTGCCCCCAATGATACCAGAATTTCTAACAGGAGGCTCAAAGATACTGATCATATCAGTGGCTAGAAAATAAGAGAAGATAAATCGGCGGTCTTTGTCTTCTGGGATAGGGGATTCCTAGAAGGGTGAAGAAAAGAAGATGTTATGAAGATTCCTAATCTAGCCAGTTTCCCCAAATTTAAATTCCTACAGAGCCAGGTATATAATAAAAATCAATCAATAAACATAAGTTCTGCTACATATTTTATGCATTACAAAGCACATATAAAAATATTGGGGGCTATGAAATAAGTGCACTCATAAGTAAGATATAGATAGCCAGGCATGGTGACGTGCCTGTAATTCCAGTGGCATGGGAGGCTGAGGCAGGAGAATTACAAGTTAAAAGCCAGCCTCAACAACTTAGTGAAGCCCTAAGCAACTCAGCGAGACCTTGTCTCCAAAATATGAAAAAGGGCTGGGGATGTGTCTCAGTGGTTAAAGATTTGGGGTTCACTCCCGGGTACCAAAAAAAAAAAAAAAAGAATTTAAAATAAACAGACAAAATAATATTTTCTTAACAAACATTACATATTGTATGGTCTTGTATACCCTTTGGAGGGCATGTACACTGTTTTGAAAATCACTGTTCAAATTCTGTTTTTTATGCTCTTCTAACACTTCCTCAAGTCCTCAACTAGCTTGCTAAGCATACACTTTACCACTGAGCTACACTCCAGGCCACAACTTTTAAAAAATATGATATATTACTGGGCATGGTGGTGCACACCTGTAATTCTACCTACTCAGAAGGTTGAGACAGGAGGATCACAAATTTGAGGACAGCCTCAGCAACTTAGCAAGACCCTAAGCAACTTAATGAGACCCTGTCTCAAAATTTAAAAAAAAAAAAAGAAATTGAAAATTTGAGTAGTTGAATGATTTGCTCCTCATTTGTGAATAATGTAATTACATATTTTTCAAAGGACCTAACATAGTACACTAAAATTCATATCAGACAACCACCATGTGTAGTACCTGATGTAAACAAACTTTGTTGAGCAAATTGTATTCTTCTGTATTTTGGGTCTTCAGAATTTCTTTGACAGGCAGGACATGCATCAGAACCAATTTTTCTCTTGTAATGGCATAAAGTTTTTCTTTTGTGCTCAAATTAATGTTTTTACACTTCCCCAAGTTCCTGGGCCAGCACTCTATTCTGAGCCCCAGGCAGTTTACCAGCAGATTTTTACTTAAACAACCATCACCTGCCTAGCTTTCTTTTACTTTATTGTCTCACAACATGTCCAGTGTCCTTGTCTGAACTCCTTATATTAACTCAATTATACTGAACCTATTGATATTTGCCTCTGATCATTTTTAACTTAATTTCCCTCTTTTCTTCTGAAGTCCCCACCTCACTCCTACACCTTTTCCCCTGATTGTCCAGCATGCTTTCTTTTTTAAGAACTTTTGTGAGGAGCCTAATAAATATAGTTCTCTATTTTAGCAAATAAGTCAAGAAAAAACATTTGAAAATTACCTCCACCAGAAAGAATATCACTTCTTTTTCCCTGACTATTCAAACATACCCAGTATTTCATTGCTAATAATTATGATGGCTTTCTTTTAAATGTTTTTTTTTTAATCATGAACTACAACACAGAGAAAACTACAAAAACAAAGAAAAACCCATAATATACAGCTCAAAGAATTTCACAAAATGAACAATCATGTAATCACCACCCATGTCAAGAAATAGAACACTGACAGAACCTAGAAAGTGCTCTCTATATGCTACCTTTCCCCACCAAAAAAGCCACTATCTTGAGTTTTATGGTTTTCTTTATTATCATCACAAACAGGCATCCCAAAATAGTTTTGTTCTGACTGCTTTTAAATCTTTATATAAATGAAATTATATGACATGTATGTATTAATTTGTGTCTGTAACCTTACATTTTAAATTATGTTTGGCCAGGCATGGCGGCACATGCTTGTAATCCCAGCAGTTCAGGAGGCTGAGACCAGAGGATCACAAGCCCAACTTCAGCAATTCATTGAGACCTTAAGCAACTTAGTGAGACCCTGTCTTAAATGACAAAAAGGGCTGGGGATGTAGCTCAGTGATTAAGTGTCCCTGGGTTAAATCCCCAGTACTCCCTCAAAATTATGTTCGTATGATTTATACATGCTAATATTTTAGGCTACAGTTCACTAATTTTCACTGTATAGAATTCAAATCATTGTACAAATTAGCCATAATTTATTTATCTATTCTCTAATAGGTAGATACTTAGGTCTAGTATGGATATTATGGCTATTACTTTTGGCTATTATGAATTATACTGTTATGAACATTTTTATCTTTTGGTGTATAAATAGAATACTATCATTTTGGCACAATATGGTATTCTGGACTATGTTACTAAGTGGATATATCACTGAGAGTATGAGAGTTCCTATGGCTCCATATTCTCACCAACATACTAATCATTCTGATGGGTGAGGAGAAGTTGTTCATTGAGGTAGTAATTTGCACTTCCTGGATTACTGAGGAGGCTGAGCACCTTCTCATACGTTTAAAGGCTTTTTTGATATTCTCTTTTACGAAATACTTGTTAAGAAATGAATTGAGCTGGGCACAGTGGCGCACACCTGTAATCCCAGAGGCTTGGGAGGCTGAGGCAGGAGGAGCACCAGTTCAAAGCCAGCCTCAGTAACTGAGTGAGACCCCAAGCATCTTAGCAAGATCCTGTTAAAAATAAAATATAAAAAGGCCTGGGATGTGGCTCAGTGGTTAAGTACCCCTGGGTTCAATCCCCCATACAAAATAAAAGAGGGGGTGGGGGGAGAAAGAAGGAAGGAATGAAGGGAGGGAGGAAGGAAGTAAAGGGAAGGAAGGAGAAGAAAGGGAGGGAGGAAAGAAAGAGAGAAAGGAAGGGATGAGTTGAGATTCTCCTTCACATATTTTGGATATGAGTTCTTAGGATTTCTGTAGCACACATTTTCTCTCATTCTGAGCTTGCCTTTTTTACTCTCTCAATGGTGGTTTTTGTTTTTGTTTTTTGGTGTGTTTTTGGTTGTTTTGTTGAGGAACAGAAATTCTACAACTTAATGTAGTTAAATTTACCCATTTTTAAAACAAGTACTGCTTTTTGGTTCCTACTAAATAAATCTTCTCTATTACAAATTAAGATTATACTATCATTAAGAAGTTTTATTGTTTCACCTTTCATATTTAAATTTTCAATCTATTCAGGATTACTTTTTATTTTTGGTGTGAAGTAGAGTTCAAATATTTTTATTTTTTCCCATGTGGATATACCTGTTCTGATATAATTTATTAAAAATGACTTATTTCCTAACCTCTCTGTAGTGCCATATTTGCCATGTATCTTATACATGTAGCTCTGTTTTTGGGCTGACTATCCTAGTCCATTGGTATAATTATCTATACTTGCACCAAAAGTATATTGATTTCATTACTATAGCTGTATAATACATTGAGATGTTTTGTTGAGAAAATCCACTGATCTGATTCCCTTCCTACGGTGTTTTGGTTATTATTGATGCTTTGCATCTCCACATAAATTATAGAATCAGTATGTCAAATTGCAAAAGTAAAAACACTTTGGGATTTTGGTTACAACAACTTTGAAATCATGGATGAATTCAGAGCAAATATTTTTATAATACTGAAATTTCTAACCAATGAATATAATATGCCCCTTCATTTATTTAGGTCTTCTTTAATTTTCTTTATATTGTTTTGGGTATTATATACCTTTTGTTTGATTTATTTCTAGGAATTTAATATTTTTGGTGCTATGGTAAATGGTATTTTTAACTTTTTTTGTTTATTGACATTTGTATTGACTTTACTAACATAGAATGTAGATTCTTTTTATTTTCTACATATAAAACCACTAATTTTGGATAATGAAATTTTATTTCTTCCTCTTCAATCCTTATGCATTTCTCTGTACTTTCCTATCTTATTGCCATAGCAAGAAATTCCAGAACAATGTTGAACATAGGTGTGAGAGCAGTCTTGCCTTGTTCCTAAAGTCAGGAAGTATACTGCTCACATTTCCTCACTATGTATACTGTTTACAGTAGATTTTTGGCAGATAGCCTTCAAAAGATTAAAAAAAATGATGTTTTATTCTCTATTAAAAGATTTGTTTTTAAATCATAAGAGACTAATTTTATCAAATGCTTTTCAGAATCTATCTTTTCTCTTTTATTCTACCAATATGACAATTTTTCAAAACTAAAATAGACTTTTTTGGTTTGGTTTTCAATTTTTGCTGAAATTCTCTATCTTATTGTTTACCTCCTTAAACATGGTTTTAAAAATGTTTGAGTTTAGCTGAGCATTGGTGGCTCACATCTGAAAGCCCAAGTGGCCTGGGAGGCTGAGGCAGGAGGATTACAATTTCGAAGCCAGCCTCAATAAGTGAGCAAGGTGCTAAGAAATTTAGGGAGACCCTGTTTCAAGAACTAAAAAGGGCTGTGGATGTGTATCAATAGTTAAATGCTCCTGGTTCAATCCTTCATACCAAAAAAAAAAAAGTGTGAAGTTTAATTTTGAATTTATGTTTATTTTCAATCTCCATGCTCTTAACCATAATCACATAACCTCTAAAAGGCAGTGTCTATTAATATGGTATGACTCAATTTATTATATTTAATGAATATAAAATATATCAAGCTAGATATCACAGCTAATAATAAAATTTAGTAAGACATTACTAAATCACATTACCTGGAAAGATGCATAAATACATAAATTATTTGAATACAGCACAAAATTTCATAAATGCTTACTAAAGAGGCAACAAGGTCTGTTGAAATTTGAAGAATAAAAGAGAGATTAATGATCTAAAAAAGGTTCATGGGGGAGAAAGGACTTCAGGACTTCAGCTAGGTCTTGGTTCAGGGGTACTATACTCAATATTATTCAACCTTCTTAAAGACTAGGGTCTAGATTCAGTACTTGTTTTAGTAAAAACAGACAGGCAAATTAGACAAGAGTACACAATTCTAAGAACAGGAGGTACATAAAAATTTGACTCACCAGTGCAGCCAAATAACGAAGCACCTTGTTGTCATTCATCAGCATTTTAATAACATCTTTTCTTGGAGCTTTTGGAATAAGAGCAAAGCAATTCTGAGCAGAATCTTCAATTAATCCATAACCATTGTAAGGAGGTAATTCCTAGAAATACACAGGAACCAAGAAATAAAGCAGATGCTATTTGTGTTAAAATTATATTAAAGCCAAGCGTGGTGGCTCATGCCTATAATCTCAGCAACTTGGGAACCTGAGGCAAGAGCATCAAAAGTTCAAAGCCAGCCTTAGAAACTTAGTGAAACACTGTCTCAAAATAAAATTTAAAAACCCCAAACACTAAAAGGAGCTAGAGATGTGGCTCAGTGGTTAAACTGAGTTCAAACCCTAGTACCCACCCACAAAAAAAAAAAATTACATCAAAGTTAAGTTTAAAAAATCCTCTGGGGAAAAAAAATCCTCTGGAAAACACTTATTCAAAAACAATTGCTCTATATACAAATTCAATCAGAAAAAAATAAAATTCCATTCTTCCTTTTTTATGATGTTTACTGCTCACAGAAATGACTAATGGTGCTACAATGTAACTGCTAGGGCTAGAAACTATGAGTGATGGCCCCTGATTACTTACTACCAAAGCAGGACCTAATCCTACCCTGCCAGTGAAAATGACCTTATGGTCACCCTAAGATGGTGAGGCCCATGGGTCTCTCTGGTCTCTTTGTTTTAGGATGCTGGCCTCAGGGTGGCAGATCTGAAAACTCTTTTCTCAGATCACCCGAAGTGTGCATGCATTTCTGTGTAAGTTGTAGGTGGCAAAGGGGTGGTCAGGACTTTATTCATACATTTTTTTTCTATTTACCTCTATATTTTTAATATTCTTATTTCTTTATTTTTGCCACACAGGAGAGGATGGCAGGTATACTTTTTGAGAACTCAGACCCTTTGTCTACATAGAAGAGCTTAAAGCATCATTATAAAATGCTGAAATTTGTTTACCTAAAATCTTAGGTCAGAGACTAAGTTTTCCTCTTCCACATCAATACTAGGCAAACATCAATAATCTTCTTTTTCTTTGACTCTTTTTTTATCATGTACACTCAGGAAACTCAGCCTGTGTGTATGTGAGTGTGTGTGTGTGTGTGTGTGTGTGTGTATACACACACACACATATATATAAATATATAAATACATATTATTTATATATATATTTGTAAATATGCATATATTTAATATAAATATTTATTTAATGTATATATACATATATTTAATGTAAAAAATTATTTATAATATATATTTTAAACTTGCACATGCTTTCTCAAAATCTTTTTTATATATTATATTCAGGCTCATTATCAAATTAATTCATATAGTCCCCAATTCTAGCTACAACAGGATATCCCCTCAAAAACAAATGACTCCATTATATTCATCTAAGGTATACTAATTGGAATTTCGACCCACTCACCCACTTGTTAGGACTGTAATTAAAGGTATAATAATGGCCAGAATATGACTAGTGGATTCAGCAGGTGGACAATGGCCTAATTTGCTGCAATTGCAAAATCAATACCCAATAAATATTCAGGTTATTTTGACAGAGGGACCTCTGGCTGAGATATGACACATTAAACATTTGAGTTTCTCAAGAGGCCAGGCAGAAATATCAAAGTGGTGGTCCTGAACTTACTCTGCATATGTATCAACATATAGAGGGAACACCCTGATTAGAGGTGCAATCAAGGGTTGAGGAATTTACAGAGAGGCATTTATAGGTCTCTGAGGCTTATTCTCTCAAATTCTTACTTGTATTTTCTGAATCATACTTAATTTCCCCTGAGTAGAGTAATGACATTTCCTAAAACATCATGGCTGGGGTTGGCACTTTGCTTCTTGCACTTCTAAAATAGATAAGCCACTCTGACCATGGGACATCATCATCACTCACAGATTCTCCTGTTCATATGACATACCTACCAGAGTTATGCCTGAGCTTTCTTAACCAAGCTACTACACTTTGAGCCTGAGATTCTCATATTCCTTCAGATATTCTTTTTAGGGACAACCCCAATCAGATTAGCCTTCTTAACACTGGTTCCTTCCTTTTCCTCCAGATGGATCCAGCCAAGATAAAATACATGTGGTCATTGGATCTATAGTTACTTACTCTTGACCTAGCAGAGCAGTTTGACCTAAAAGTGCCTTGATTCTCAAATTAAACATACCCAGTTTATATTTACTACTGTCCTTGGCCATTGGTTTGGCTCTAGCTTTATCTATCTCAATCCTGATACAGTTTCCCATACTTGGTTTCCATTTATGTTGTTTAGAGTTAAAATAAATGATGTATAATAACCAAGGATGATTCATGTGAGGACTGAAAGGTATTTGCTTCTTGATAACTGGAGCTTTCTTATTCTTCTCTAACAAAGATTTTCAGAGATTGGCAGAGAATTTATTAATATGAGAATTATATGTTGTGGAGAAGTCACTAAAAATTAACCAATGCTATAGTTAATATGCCATATGTATGGATGTTTTATTATATATACAGTTTGTTTCTATTAAACATAGAAGCAAGGAGAAGGGGAGAAAAACAAACTAAAATTTACAGTGGTTCTTCTGTTATCTCTGTTCTTTATCCAAGCTTTTCATCCTTTTTTTTCCCTTAAAAGACAGGTTATTGGGGTGGGGGGTGGAGATCATAGTAATGATTATGAGGGTATAAGGGACAGAGGTAACCTAAGACTCAAAAGCTTTCATTGGGTTAAAAGATGGATCAAAGCCTTTTCATTAAGGGAATTACTATGTTGCAGTCCCTGTCCATACTACCTCCTTCTTGTATGAATTTATGATGTATAATAGAAATGCCTTGTGTCTTACAATGGGCAAGTACCTTAAACTACCATTTTGCCCGGTCCTAATCTAAAAACTAAAGTGGTAGAATAATTTGTTTCATAAAAATCTAAATCTTTTCCTATGATATTTTCTCTGTAGTACATCAACTTCTGCAAAACAAATTTAGCAACAGATGATTAATTATAATTCTTAATCAGTGAACACTATTTTATGAGTTTTATCAGAGAAAAAACTGACAGCAAGAGCTACCACATTTCCTTCCAGAAATGTTATTGCTCATGGCAACTCATAGTCTACCAAAATCCAAATCCTTCTTTTTAACTGGTTTTATGAAACATTGTTTCTGAAAGACTTGTCTAAAGACATCTGCTACCTTCCTGGGGAACATAACATATGTTTCCCAGGCAGTCTTCCATAGTCCAGTTCAAAAAAATATATTACATATCTCCTATTTATTAGGTACTGCAATAGGTGCTAGGAGCTGAAAAATGAAAATAATATAGTCCCTGGCCTCAAGGAAGTTATAGTCCTGTAGAAAATATTCATAAACAGAATTTTTAATATAACTGATGAATGCCAGGGAGGAGGGAGGTATACAATACCCCAAGAGCAGAGACAAAAAGCTTTTATTAGCCTTGACTGGAACTTTAGAGAAGCTTTCCTGGAGGAGAGAAAGGCAACACTGAGTGTTAAAGTATAAAATGAGCCATGTGAAGGGATGATAGAAAAGTGGTTCAAGCAGATGGAAGAGAACAAGAGAAAGTTTGGCAGAATGAAACAGAACATTCTATTCGCAGAATCTCATGTAATTTAGTATGATTATTGGCTAAGTAAAAGTAAGAGAAGAAGGAAATAGGCAGAAATGAAGGGCCTGGGCTGGAGGAATTCAATAATTCCATCCTTTTATTTATTCCTTTTGAGGAGAAAAAGCCCAATGATGTGGTTTTATGCACACACCAGCAAAATAAATATGGGGGTAGGTATTAATATCCTATTTTAACAGTCATAGAGAGATTTGTATGAGGTGCTTCTGTACAAACAGGTATAACAAAAAGCCAGTTTTCTTAGTTCATGATACAATACCATCTTAATACCTTAGATACTTCTTCAATTTAATATATATGTAATTTTTATAACTTGCAATTTTCTTTTGAAATTCTTTAAAATATGTACTTTGGATAAAATTCTGAAGGTTCATGTTTATCAGATCACTACTTTGGCACATTATAAGGTGCTATGAACTTATTCTCAGATCAGAGTAGACTTCTGGAATACACAGAATTGTGTGTCCCATTGTGGCTCTAAGAAAGCTATGTTGCAACCAAAGGTCATCTTCCAACATCTTTAATTATCAGTCTTTGTTTTACTCCCAACCATTTTTAAGTGAAAGGATATGATAAATACGATGAATAGGAAAAGAATAATGAAATACCCTAGGGTCTGAAATTTTAAAAGATGTCTCTTTTTTAAAAAAATCAAACTGAATAAAAATGTTATAAAAATAATACAAGGGAAAATTTTGGGAAGATGCCAAAGTAGGAAATATCAGGACTCACTCTCTCTACCTAAACAACAATTACACTGCAGAATCTGAGGTAGCAATTTTTAAATTCTGGAGTCTCTTGAAGACTTGTAACTTTCAGTAGAAGGCCTAGGCAGTAAATTGGTGAATTTTCATAAATTTCAGCTCTTATACAGTAGCAGCTACCAATCCTATACCCCTCAACCCTGCGGTAAGCAGACTACATAACTTGCATACAACCAGCAGGAGCCAGAGGAGGCAAAAAGAAAAATTACTCTGTCCTCCAAATATTGGGGATCTGAGTATGGATCAGTGATGGCTATTTCTGATCACAGAGAATTGACAAACAGGCAGATGGCCATTGTTGTTGCACCTCCCCGCATGGCTACAAGCCATTCCCTCTCAGAGGAAGTAACTCTAAAGGGCTGGTACCTCATTTCCTGCATTTCACTATTCTTTTTTCTCTTTTGGAAGCTTGATACTAACAAGAAGGACATTCAAAAACAACTGCATATACAAGGAAAAATTTTAAATTACTGCATAGGAAATATGCAGAAGAGACTTCAAAAGACCTTCATTTTATACCCCAGGCTGATACTTGACACAGAAACTGCCTACAACAATTGAAAATAAAAGTAATGAAAACATAAAAACAACAACAAAACCCCAGCAAACTATAGAGAAAGAGAAGAATCTGATTTATGGAGTTCCCATATTATTAAATTTATATGTCCAGTTTCAACAACAACAAATTACAGGGTATACAAAGAACTAGAAAAGTATGGCCCTTTCAAGTGGGGAAAAAATTCAATAGAGCAATCCCTGAAAAAAACTCAGATGGCAGATTTATTAGACAAAGACTTTAAAACAACTGTCTTGAAAGTACTCAAAGAACAAAAGGAAGATACAAAAAAAGTCAATAGATGCATACATGGACAAAATGGAAATATGAATTAAAAAATAAAATACCCAAAAAGAAATTATGGAGCTGAAAATTAAAATTATCCAAATGCAGACTTTAACAGCAGAAGAATCAGTGAACTTGAACTTAGGATAATGGAATTTATTGAGTCTAAGGAATATAAAGGAAAAAAAATGGGGAAAATGAGCAGAGTTTAAGGTGTCTGTGGGAATATGCCAATATATGCAGTGTATGTGTCTTAGGAAGAGAAAAGAAAGAGAAAGGATAAGAGAGAATATTTGAAGGAAATAATATCTGGAAAGTTTCCAAATTTGATGAAAGCTATGAATAAAAATATCTTATGAGCTTGATAAACAAGTAAGATAAATTCAAAGAGACTCACACTGTAAGACATATTATAATCAAACTTTCAAAATACAAAGATAAAAAGAGAATCTTGAAAGTAGCAAGAGAGGGTATCTTGTCACATACAAGGGATTATCAATAAGACTTTCAGCAAGTTTATTATCAGGAACATTGAAGGCCAAAAAGGCAGTGGGCAAAAAATATTTAAAGAACAAAATTTATCAACCAAGAAGTCAATATGCAGCAAAGACACCCTTCAAAAATGGGAGAGAAATTAAAGCATTCTAGACAAACAAAAGATGAGGAAGTTAGTTGCCACTACAACTGACCTGCACCTTCAGGGTTAAACGAAAATAAAGGATGCTATGTAGTAATTTGAAGATACATGAAGAAATAAAGATCTTGATAAAAGTGAATACATAGAGACTCATTAAGAGACTAATACATTACATTTAAAAAAATGTCTAAAAGCTAGTATTATTGTAACTTTGATTTGGAATTTCCTGTTTTCTACATAATTTATGAGGGTTGGGGATGTGGCCTGGTAGTAAAGCACTTGTCTAGCATGCATAAGGCAAGGCCCCAGGTTTGATCCCTAGCACACACATACATACACACAAAACCACAATTTAAAAGAACTATTTAATACCATGAACTTCTAAGTGATCAAGATGGTATGCTGGTGTGTATTTGATCACAACAAAAATAAATGAAAAATTTAAAAAATAAAATAAAAATGTTTTTTTAAGCAATACCTGATTTGATACAAAAAGAAAAATTAAAGCCAAACATAGGAGTATAAAAAGGAAGTTTTCTGGTCATCTGCACCTCCACATTCCCACATGTTGAACCAACTGCCATTAATAATATAGCTGACATCCCTCCAGGTCTTTTCCTAAGTATATATAAGCAGATATTATATAGGGAAATTTACAAAAATAGGATCATGTTATAAATACACTTAAAATGTATTATGTACATTGAACAATGTTAGTACACACAGACTTACTTCCTCTTTTACAGGCCTTAAGTCTTCTAATTATATGGATTTAACATATCTTAAATTGTCAATCGCCTTATACTTCATTTCACTATAAAACACATATCTCTTTGTCTTCAAAAACATTTTCTAGGCCAAAAATATATAACATTTTATTTTTAAAAATCAAAATGATGACAAACCACCCTTCAGAAAAATTATTCTGATTGGCTTTTCTATTAATAGTATGTGAAAATTCACATGCCTTCACATGGGCAAAGATTGGATATTGTGAATCTTTTTTAACTTAGACTCAAAAACATTATAATTTTTAATCCATTTCTTTGATTATTAGATTGAAGGTCTTTTCATGTGTCAATTGGCCACTTATATTTCTTTTGTGAACTACTCTATTACATATTCTTTATTTGTTTTTTTTAATTGAGCATTCATATAGGAGTTCTCTTTTAATTTTTTTCAATTTCTACATAAAGTATTTTTTTTTCTCACTCAGAACTACTACTATTCTATTACCTGTTTTACAGGAGGTGGTTCCTGCTTGCTCACATCAATGCGTGGTAAATCAGAGATTCCAAACTTCTCTTTGTAGAACTGTCGAGTAAATGGATCACAATCATAAATGAAAAAATTTCTCCCAAGGATAGTGAGTGGTTTCCCAACAATAAAGTCTTTGGCAGTGTACCATTCCAACACCTCTTGATCAGAGATTTCCAGCACACACTGAGGGAAGTTCTCTAACATAAGGTGGGATTAAAGAGAAAAGAAGAAAGAATGAGCATAAGGGGGAAAAAAACCCTGGCACATGAGTTGAGTATTCTTGAGAACCTGGGGCAGTACAGTCTTTTGCTTACATTCTCACAAAGTTGTGTGTTTCCATCTATTGACTGGACACACAAATAATATCCCAAAGGGTTTTTATAAAGTCTTTCTCCCAAATGCAGCTGGAATATCACTACAAGTCACTAAGCTTAGCAAAATTAATGCTTAGAAGAAATCATTACAGGAAGAAAGAACAAATGTCCTTCTCTATAAAACATATAAGATGATCTTAATGATGAGGAGGGATCCAACCAAATGAAGTACAACTTCCCACTCATTTATTCATCCAACATTTATTAGTGACTAATTATACATTAAGTGTAACACTAAGTATTGTGATTGCAATAATTGCTAATATAAATACAATTCCTGCCTTCTTGGAGAAAATATTCTGTTTGGGGAAACAGATACTAAACAAATACACAAATAATGATTTCATTTCAGCATAATCATTGATGTGAGGACAGTGTAACCTAGTACTGGAGGCAGGGTTCAGGGACAATGAATGAGATGATTATAGCAATCTATGCATGAAGGAATTAACAAATTTTTAAATGTAAAATCAGTATTGCATTTGGGATATATTTACTGATTATTAGTTATGGAAATTCATTGAGACCTGGGTTTCAAAATCAGTCTTTTCAGAATGGATTTACATTTGCTTTTAACAGGCAAGTGTGGGCATTACTAAACCACAACATTATTAATCTAAATTTTCAATTTTGGATTCTGGTAACAAACAGAATATGTAAATTCTGGCTCCAAATGTGAGAATGTTGGTTTGTGGGGATTTCTTTGGAGGATTCTTTTTTCCCATTCTGTTCAGAGTCAAGACCTGAAGAAGAAAGTAAATTTTTTAATTTACGTCGGCAGAGTGGTTCCCCCATGATAGTTCTAAGATCCTTCTAAGATCCCAGCTTCATAGGTAGAGTCCTGTCTTCTTACCCTATTTATTCCTCCTGGCCTTTTCTCCTATCTTCCTGTATAGCCCTGCACAAACTCCACATCTAGTATTTGCTTCTTTGTGAACTGATATTTTTTACCTCACTTCTTGCCTTTAAGGGCTCTCTTCCTTTATCACCATCTCCACTATGCCAGGTTTAAAAAAAAGAGCCATATTTGTATTTGAAATTATAACATAGTAGGGTTTCTATAAATAAACAATCTATCATATTACTGAAATGAAAGTTTCAGGATCTGCATTATGATAGGTAATTTTAGTATACAGAGCCACTAATATTATTTCTAAATGAAACATTATCACATGATATTGTGAATTCATGCGATTGGTGTGTATTTCTCACAGGTTATAAAGCCTTTGAGATATGGCCTTCTATTAGTTTTAGATTTCCAATACCTAGCACAATATTTTCTTCATCCATAAGTATATTAAATTAACATTTTCAAATGATGGAATGAGCTACTAAACATGCTCAGAGAAGTGAGGAAAAGCATTCAACTTTCTGGAGTACTAAAGGTCCAACTAAGAGGTATTCCAGATTCATTTAAAAGATAAGACTCAAGTACAGAAGTTAGTCTAAAGAAAAACACATTTTCAGAATCTTGTGCACTGCATTCAACAGCTGAACAGAAGGCTTTTAGTAAGCCAAATACACATTTGACATTACCTTCAAACAATTACCTTCAATAATGAAAGAACTTTCAGAATCTTGATACTTCAGTTATGTCCATCATAAATATATAATTTTGATTCATCTCAATGACTTAAAAGAAAGCCCTGGTTTAGAGAATTTTTGAAAGACACTTCCATGGCTGTGGCTGTGGCTCAGTGGTAGAGTGCTTGCCTAGCATGTGTGAGGCACTGGGTTTGATTCTTAGAACCACATATAAATAAATAAATAAAATAAAGGTCCATGAACATCTAAAAAAAGGTACTTCCATAATTTCCTATTATACTTGGCCCTCATTGTTCATTGTTTCTGCATCTGCAGATTCAACACATGCATATTAAAAATATTTTAAAAAATATATAACATCTGTGCTGAATGTGTACAGACCTTTTTTCCCTGGAATTATTCCCTAAATAGCCATTTATATACCCTTTACATTGCACTTGGCATTATAAATAATGTAGAGATTATTTTAAATATATATATATATATATAATGTATGTAGTTAATATGCAAATATTATGCTATTTTATATAAGGAGCTCGAGCATTGTGGATTTTGATTTCCTCAACAGGGTCCTAAAACCTATCCCCCTTGAATACTTCTTTATTTCTGTAGTGTCTGTTGTGATATTTCCTTCTTCATCAGTATGTGAGTAATTTGAGTTTTCTCTCTCCTTCTCTTCATTAGCATGGTTAAGGGTCTGTCAGTTTTATTTATTTTTTCAAAGAATGAACTTTTTGTGTTGCCAATTTTTTCAATTATTTCTTTTGTCTCAATTTCATTGATTTCAGCTCTGATTTTAATTATTTTCTGTCTTCTACTGCTTTTGGTGTTGATTTGTTCTTCTTTTACTAGGGTTTTGAGATGTAATATTAAGTCATTTATTTGTTGACTTTTTCTTCTTTTAGGGAATGAACTCCATGAAATAAACTTTCCTCTTAATACTGCCTTCATAGTGTCTCAGATTTGTGTTCTCGTTCTAAGAATTGTGTTCTCATTCTAAAAAGTTTTTAATCTCCTCCTTAATGTCTTATAGAACCCATTATTCATTCAGTAGCATATTATCTAGTCTCCAGGTGTTGAAATAGCTTTTATTTTTTATTTTATCATTGATTTCAAATTTCATTCCATCATAATCTGATAGAATGCAGGGTAGGATCTCTACTTTTTTATATTTGCTAAAAGTTGCTTTGTGGCATAATATGTGGTATATTTTAGAGAAGGATCCATGTGATGCTGAGAAAAAAGTGTATTAGCTCATTGAAGGATGAAATATTCTATATATGTCAGTTATGTCTAAGTTTTTAGTTGTATTATTGAGTTCTATAGTTTCTTTGTTTAGCTTGTTTGGCAGATATATCCAGTGGTGAAAGAGGTATTTTAAAGTCACTTAGAAGTATTGTGCTGTAATCTATTTGACTCTTGAACTTGAGAAGAGTTTGTCTGATGATTGTAGATGCTCTATTGTTTGGGGCATATATATTTATTATTGTTATGTCTCTTTGATGAATGGTTTCCTTAAGCAGTATGAAATATCCTTCTTTATCCCTTTTGATTAATTTTGGCTTGAAGTCTACTTTATTTGATATGAGGATGGAAACCCCTTCTTGCCTTTGCAGTCCATGGGAATGATTTTCCCCAACCTTTCACCTTCAGTCTGTGGATGTCTTTTCCTATGAGATGAGTCTCCTGGAGGCAATATATTGTTGGGTCTTTTTAAAAATCCAATCTGCCAGTCTATGTCTTTTGATTGGTGAGTTTAAGCCATTTATATTCAGGGTTATTATTGAGATATGAGTTGTATTCCCAGCTGCTTTTATTTTTGATATTTAACTTGAATTGGTTTCTCCTTCGATTAGTTTTTTCCCTTAGTGTAATACCTCCCTCTGCTGATTTTCATCATTGTTTTTCATTTCCTCTTCTTAGAATATTTTGCCTAGGATGTTCTATCATGCAGGCTTTCAAGTTGTAAATTCTTTTAAATTTTGATTATCAAGGGAGGTTTTCATTTCATCATCAAATCTAAACCTTAATTTTGCTGGATACAAGATTCTTGGTTGTCACCTATTTTCTTTTAGAGCTTGGTAATATGCTGTTCCAGGATCTCCTGGCTTTGAGGGTCTGGATTGAAAACTCTGCTGAGATATGAATTGGTCTCCCCCTATATGTGATCTGATTCCTCTCTCTTGCAGCCTTTAAGATTCTATCCTTATTCTGTATGGTAGGCATTTTCATTATAATGTGCCTTGGTATAGATCTGTTGTAATTTTGTACATTTGGTGTCCTGTAAGCCTCTTGTATCTGATTTTCCAATTCATTTTTCATGTTTGGGAAATTTTCTGATATTATCTCATTGAAGAGATTGTGCATTCCTTTGGATTGAAACTCTGTGCCTTCCTCTATCCCAATAACTCTTATATTTGGTCTTTTGAAGCTATCCGATAATTATTGGATGTTCTGTTTATGGTTTCTTAATATCTTCACTGTGTGGTCAACTTTATTTTCCAGATTGTATACTTTGTCTTCATTATCTGATCTTCTGTGTTCCAAGTGATCTAGTCTGTTAATGATGCTTTTTATTGAGTTTTTTTTAATTTGGTTTATTATTTCCTTCATCTCAAGGATTTCTGATTTATTTTTTCAAAGTCTCTCTTTCTTGAAGTAATCTTTTTCTACCTGTATTTGCTCCCTTATCTCTCTGTTGGTGTGATTAATGGATGCCTGTATTTGCTCCCTTATCTATTTATTGGTGTCTTCAATTGTTGCCTATTTGCTCTCTTATCTGTTTGTTGAAGTGACCAATTTTTGCCTATATTTGCTCATTTAGGTCATTCTTTAATTCACAGACCATTTTAATTATGAACATTTTGAACTCCTTTTCTGACATTTCATCAACTGCACTGTCTATGGGTTCTGATATTATAGTATCCTGGTTTGTTTGGGGCACTTTCCTCCCTTATTTTTGCATGTTGTCTATGGGATTTCCTTACTTGCTGTGTGGATCTGAGGTATCACAGTTTCTACCCTATCTTCTTGTAGCATCTGTGCAGATTATCTGTATTTCACCTTGGTGCTGGGCTTCCAGGCACTTCCGGTGTTCCAGGACAGATGCTACTGCAATTATAGGTGGCAATAGCAGGAGGTAACTGGAGATAGTAGTGGAAGTGCCCCAAGATGAATACAATGTCTTTCAGAGATGGGGATGAAAGGGTGGGCCTTATACTGGCTTTGGGATTCCTGCTCCAAGATGCAGCTGCTTCTAGGCCCTCTCTGTTGTCCAAGGTAGAGGCTACTGCATGGAGAAGGCTCTGGGGATGGCTGCAGTATCTCAAGATGAAAGTAGGTTAGACCTGGGCTCCCAGGTGATGGTGGGAGTGTGGCAGACTCAAACTTACCCTGGGCCCTAGCTCTTGCATAGGTCAGACAGTTTGGTCAGAGTTGGGCCTAAGCTCTGGCAGGTATCTGCTAGGGATGGGATGAATTTGGGCCTACCCTGGGCCCCAGGTCCTGAACAGGTCAGCAAGGCAAGTCTGGGCTGAGCCTGAGTCCAGCAGTATCTACTGGTGCGCAGAGGCAATCCTGGGCCAAGCCTGAACTCTGACTGGTGTCTGCCATTGATGGGATGGATTTGGGCCTACCATGGGCCTGAGCCCCTGTGCAGGTCAGCGAGGCAGATCTGGGCTGAGCCTGACTTTGGTGGGTGTCTACCAGTGGGCAGAGGTGGTCCTGGGCTAAGCCTGAGCTCTGGCAGGTATCTGCTGGTCACGGGGTGGTCTCAGGCCTACCTTGGGCAAGAGCTCCTGCATAGGTCAGTGAGGCAGATCTGGGCTTAGTATATACTTTTTAATAATATTATTTCTTCCAATCCATGTACACAGGATGTCTATTTTATGTGTCCTCTTTAATTTCTTTCATCAGTGTTCTATAATTTTAATTTTTATTGTAGAGATCTTTCACCTCTAGGTATTTATTCCTAGTTGTTTTTGTGTATTTGGTTTTAGTAGCTATTGTAAATAGGATTGCTATCTTTGTTTCTATTGCAGATAATTCACAGTGGCATATAATGCTAGCGATATTTATATATTTATTTTATATCCTAAAATTTGCTGAATTAACTTTTTAGTTCTGATTTTGTTGTTTTTGTTGGTGGTGTCTTTGGGGTTTTTACATATAAGATCATGTCATCTGAAAACAGTGACATTGACTTCCTCTTGACCAATTTTGATGCTTTTTATTATTTCTTTCTCTTGCCTGATTGGTCTGGCTAGGATTTCTAGTACTATGATAAATGAAAGTGGTAAAAGTTGGCATTATGGTCTTGTTGCAGATCTTAGAAAACTTTCAGCTTTTCCCCATTTGGTATAATGTTAGCTATTGGCTTCTTCTAAACGGGCATTGTGTTGAGAAACATTCCTTCTTTACCTAATTTACCCAGCATTTTCATTGTTAGAGATGTTGAATATTATAAATAAATAGTAAAGTGTATGAAAACCAAAAAGAGAGTGAGAAAGGTTGAATTTTAGCAAATGCTTTTTCTGCATCTCTTGAGATGATCATGTTGTATTTGTTCTTCATTCTGTTAATATGGCATATCACATGTTTTAGTCAGCTTTTTGCTACTATGTCCAAAACCTGACAAGAACAACTTAGAGAAGGAAAAGTTTATTTTGGCTAATGGACTAAAAGGTTCAGTCCTTGGTCTGACAACTCCATAGCCTTGGGCCTGAGGTGAGGCCCATGGCAGAAGGGTGTGGAAGAAGAAAGTTACTTGGAATGCAGCCACCAGAAGCAGAGTACGAGCTTTGCTCATCAGGGAGAATAAATAAACCCCACAGTCATGTTTCCAGTGATCTTCTTCCTCTAGCCACACCTTAGCTGCTGACAGTTACTACCCAGTTAATTCATATCAGTGGGTTAATCCACTGATTAATACATAATTCTTATAATCTACTCATTTCACTTCTGAAAAATCTTGCATTGTTTCATACATGAGCTTTGGAGACATTTCAAATCTAAAACATAACATGTACATCCTGCATCCCTGCAATGAAAAGCATTTGATCATGGTGAATAATCTTTTTAATGTGCTGTTGGTTTGGGTTTACTAGTATTTTGTTGAGGATTTTTCAATCTATGATCACCAAGGATATCAGCCTATAATTTTCTTATCAGCATAAAGCTGGCCTCATAGAATTTGTTTCAAAGAATTACCTCCATATCAATTTTTTTTAATCATTTAGTTTTCTTTTTGTTGTTATACCCTTGTCTGGTTATGGCATCAGGGTAATACTGACATCATAGACTGTGGTTAGAATAACTCCTACCTTTTTAGTTTTTTAAAATAATTTGAGAAGAATTGGTATTAGTTCTTCTCAAAGTGTTTGGTAGAATTCAGCAGTGAAGTAATCTGTCCCTGGGCTTTTCTTTAATGGAAAACTTATTACTAATTCATCAACTTGTTACTTGTTACTGGTCAGTTCAACTTCCCTATTATCATGATTCAGTCTTGATAAGGTGCATGTGTACAGGATTTTGTCCATTTCTTGGCTATTAAGTTTGCTGGGATATAGTTGTTCATAATTCCTATGATCTTTTATATGCCTGTGGTATCAACTATAATGTCTCCCTTTTCATCTCTGATTTTATTTGTGTCTTTTCTCTTTTTCTTGGTCAAGATAAGTGTTGTCATTTTTTTTAACATTCTTAAAGAACCAGCTCTTTGTTTCATTGATTTTTTTTACATTCTTTTAAGTGTCTATTTCATTTACTTCTTATCTTTATTCTTTCCTTCTACTAATTTTAGGTTTTGTTTGATCTTTTTCTTCTAAATCCTTGAGATGCAGCAATAGTTTGCTGTTTGAGATCAGCATGAACCAGGGAATACCTCAAAAAGGTAGTCCATTCTCCCCAATTCTCTCCCATGCGTCAAGGTAGGCCCACATGCCTCATCCATAGTCACTGGCCTCTGGTCCAGCACTGTAGGACTCTGACTCTGGTCAGAATCACTGGAAAGGACTAACCCCAGACTCCTCTGCCACTAATGTGCAGCATTTTTTTTTTAAAGAGAGAATGAGAGAGGGAGAGAGAGAAAGAGAGAGAGAGAATTTTTAATATTTTATTTTTTAGTTATTGGTGGACACAACATCTTTGTTTTGTATGTGGTGCTGAGAATCGAACCCGGGCCGCACGCATGCCAGGCGAGCGTGCTACCGCTTGAGCCACATCCCCAGCCCCAATGTGCAGCATTTTTGATTGAATGTGTACCATGTGTAGTATTGTTCTGTGTGGGTTTCACATTATATAAATTTTAGTGCATCATTTTGTTCTCTTTCTTTGTTTTCTAGACAGCACTCTTTTTTAGATCCATTCATTTGCTCTCTGTGTACATCTTGTTTATTGCTTCTCACTAATTCATAGTAATCAAGGTGCACCTTCACCACATTTTATTTATCTATATTCACAGGGATAAAAATCCTCTAACTCCTTGCTCACAAAAAAACACTGCATTAAACAACAACACTGTACAGGCTAAGAAATACATTTGGGTGGGTTGAATTTAGCCTTTGCACTGCCCAATTTGTTTACAGCCACTAATCTAGTCAAACCTCTTGCTTAATACCTAGAATTCCTTATATCCTAGTTCCAGAAAACATAGCAAAAAGAAAAAAAAATCAATGAACACATTTGCAAAATTGTTTCACTCTCAAACATTGGAGATGCTATTACATGTGACCAAGAAAACATTTTGTAAGAGAAAAGTCTTTAACTGCTAAGTCAATAAGTAAAGCAAGCCTACTTATCCTAGGAAATATTAAACAGCAGGTACCCATTACCATTTTGTTGCCTTCTTACCATCAAGGTGTTATTTTAGATCAGTGAAAAAAAAGAGTAGGTTCTGAGCAATTGGATCCCTCCCTCTGAGTTACAGACATGTCTTTCCTAATCTCAAGTTAAATCACATAGAAACTTCCTATTTACAAATTAGTTGAGATGAGAAGTGAAATCAGGAAAGCATATAAGAAAATGCTAAGCTAAGCTACATCCTTAAATCACAAGTCCTGTTAAAAAGTACAATAAAAATCCATTATTAAATCACTTCAGTTCAGAAACCTATTCCACTTTTCCTTAAATTAATCTCCCACTGCTTGGTTTCCTTGATCTACATATCAGTCATCTCTACCAGATTGTCTGGGAATCATGTCTGAATCAAGTTAAAGGTGGTGTATTGTGGGAAAGCCATTTGCTAAGAACCTAAGAACCATTTGCTAAGAAAACATCTAGAACTTTTCAAGTATAAAGGAACAACCACACTGAATAAAAAACTCCTTAAAGATTAAAAAAAAGTCCTCAATAACAGGATAATTTGAACATACTTGCATTCTCTGTCAAAACCTTGGGCATACGCTGACGGTTCATCAGGAGTGGGAAAGGATCTCTCCCATCATTCCGTTCATGGACCTCTCGAATCTCCACTGTATCATCCATTAGATAGTAATGAATGATATAGGTCCGACATTCACCAAACATACTGTCTGTATCATCCCAGATTGCATAGAATCGAAGAACCTTTGTGGAATCCAAAGTTAAAACTTAAGTAAGAATTCTAAAACTGGAGAGTTTAACTTACTTTGGCATTATACATGAGACAATGATGAAATGATTATCTGGAAAGACTGTGATAATTTCAGATGGTAAATGGAAAAAAAAGAAATATTCATCAAAGATCCTAAAACATCTTGGGGTACCTATCAGATGTTAATAGCTGGAGAAAAGAAAAGGCTTATTTGTGCTAAGAAGAGCTTACTTTAACTCAAAACGTTCATCAATGAAAAAGAAGCTGAATTAAGAGAGCAAAGAGGTACTCTATACAGTGGCTTACATAAATCAATAAAAATACATGTGAACGGTTGATATATAATTAGTATGAAAAGATGGAAAGAATTTTCATCTATTAACTATTAACCAGTCTATTTTTTCTGGTTCTATTAGCACACATCTTCTAGTAATAGTATCAACATAATCTTTAAATAGCAAGTAATAACAGATAATGACTAATACAAAGAAAATCCTTAAAAGATGACCATAACACTAGGTATAATCTTCTCAACAAAAAGAAATTTAACTTCTGGGAGAGGAGGGAAAATAACCAAGTATTGAGGATAATTTTTCTCTTTTCACTTCCTCTTTACTAGGGAAAGAAGATTCAATCAATTTACACACTTGGACTTACAAGGAAAAGAATTAGGAAGGTTGGAACAAAGAGTCAGAAAATGTTCACAATATTCTGTACTCCAACATTAGCATAACATTTAACAAGGAAGCATTTACACTGAGGTTTTTGTGAAATTAACTATTTTAATATTAGAAACTAATAAATATGCAACAGCTTTGAAATTTCCCAATAATCCACTTCAGGTTTTCCAAAAAGATTCTATGAGATAAATGCATTTTAGGGAAAAGAAATGGTCAACTGAAAATGTAAAGTGGGAGTAGATGTAGCTCAGGAATTTTTTAAGATGTGAACATATGTTGAGATTCACAAAACTTAACTCCACAATATTCTTTTGATCTCTAATAAGAAACTTAGCCATTGGCATAACTCTAACCCTACATGAAATCAAAAAGACAGCACTATATCCAAATGGTTAAATTATAGATATAATATTTTAAAATCATTACCAATAAAGCTAGTAAAACAGCTTTCCAATAAACACATGTGCCATATTTTGAAACAAGCACACCTTCTTTCCCAGGTCACTTACCTGTTTATCAAAGGTGAGAAACTGCTTAAGTTGATCAAAGTCCGATGGGGTGACGTACTTACGAGGAGGCTGTTTCCGGAGTTCAGTGTAAGGATCAAGAGCCATTTTTTCTGGTGGATTTAATTCAATTCCTTGACTTTCCAAATATACCTAAATATTTCAAAATTAATAATGATAATATTTCTTAGAGCTTCTTGGAATTAGTAATAAACTGATAGTATAAAATAGGTGCAATAATAATACATATGCCATTATGCAAATTACCCACTAGTTTGTAACTTGAGCATATCATAGAAATATTCAGTTAACTTTATGGTGATAGAAATAATCATTGATATTTACCCAAAGTATTCCATATTCTATAAAATTAGTAGGTTATTTGCTAAGTTAGTTGGGAGACATAATGGTAAGGTAACTGGATTCAAATATGAATTTAGATGAATCAAGTTAGGTGCCCAAGAGAAGAGTAAATCCTAGAATTACTTTGTGTATATTTTGCTTCAAAACACACATCTGGAACTTAATTATGTTTTCAATAGTATGCAATTCACATTTTGTGTGCAAGCAAGCTGTACAATGGCTAAGATAAGATGAAATCATATCCCAACTTTCCAATTTACTTAAAACAAGTTTATTATTAAATTGATCCCTCTCACCAAAAGGAAAAGAAAGCATACCCACTGGTTATTTTAGACCAAAAAAATGTTTTAGCAAAATAGGAAAGATAAATCAAGTGTTCATATCTCACTAGAAAAAGTCAATAAAATCAACTGAATTTGATAAGATCCTCAATTTTGTTTTTCTAATTACAAATACAAATATTATTTTCTAAGTAATTTTCTTTTGATACAACTTGACATTCCGTCTTTTTAAAAGTATAATAGCTGAGCATGGTGATGCACACCTGTAATCCCAGAGACTTGGGAGGCTAAGACAGTAGGATTGCAAGTTTGAGACCAGCCTAGGAAACTGAGTGTGATGCTGTCTCAAAAGAGTGAAAAGGGGCTGTGGATGTAAGAGCACCCTTGAGTTCAATTGCCAGCATAGGAAAAAAAAATCTGGGATATAGCTCAGAGGTTCAAGTCCCAGTTCAGAAAAGAAAAGAAAAAGTACAATACGGTGCTGGGGTTGTGGCTCAGTGATAGAGAGCTTGCCTAGCATGTGTGAGGCCCTAGGTTCAATTCTCAGCATCACATATAAATAAAGGTCCATCAACAACTAATAAAATATTTTTAAAAAAGAAAGAAAAAGTACAATAAACTGTACCTTAATTAATATCAGAAAGGAATAGGACATTCTTGAACTGGAAATTAACAAAAAAATTTGAGAATCATATAGCTTTCTTTTGGACAATTCAATAAAAAAATATATAGAATTCAGGGCCATGATACATTGGTTTGAGTGTTAGCTCTACTGCTAACTAGCATGTGAAGTCAGTATTAAGTTTTATTAGATATGATACCAATCTCATTTCAGTATGAAAATATTATAATCTTAATTCCACTAAAACTATTGAACTAAAGATAATAACTATAAAATTTTCTCTTGAAATGAAGCATTAGTGTAACACAATTATTGACTGAAGCATTTAATGGGTGTTTTACTCTCTTCTATTACATCCAAGAGAAGCAAGCCCTTTTTAAATTTTACCTTAGCAATTCTGGCAGGAACATAGAAGCTTCCTGAAGTTTTCCTATTTTTTAAAGAAGCCTAAACTCTTTGAAGATATTACTCTAAAATGTACCAAGAAGATAAGAGAAAATGGAATAATTTTTGAGGCAAGAAACAAGAAAGCAGGAAGTTTCTCCAGATTAGAAAATTTACAGGTTGGTAGGCCTCAAACAAGCAGGACCTGTACATGTGCTCAGTGTCAGTTCTCTGAAGTACACATGTAGCCCCAGACAGGCCATCCAATCTCAGTTATTCTGAGATCCAGGATCTTACTAGTACCAAAGCATCAGGGAGGTGCCCTTGGTCTCTGGACAGTCTGTGGGCCCTGCCTATATGATCCTTTTGGCCTAGGAGTGGGTCTGTTTTCTTGTTGTTCTTAGGGCTTGGAATCTTGGCAAAGCTGAATGATTAGAAACACTAGCTGTTATAGATGGAATGTTTACGTACCCCCCAAATTTCATATGTTAAATCCCTAATGCCCAACATGACTCTTTGGAGATGGAGCCTTTATGTATATAAGTAGTTAAGGTTAAATGAGGCCAAAAAAGGTGGGGTTCTGATCCAATAGGATTAGTCAGAAAAATAAAAGTCCTTCTGTGAATATTCACTTGTGCCCATGCTCTCTTTCCCTCTCCTTCTCCATGCCCATGCACTAAGAAAAAGCCATATGAGGGGCTGGGGTTGTGGCTCAGAGGTAGAGTGCTCGCCTCGCATGTGTCAGACCCTGGGTTCGATCCTCAGCACCACATAAAAATAAATAAACAAAATAAAGATATTTTGCCCATGTATAACTAAAACAAATATTTTTTAAAAAAGAAAAAAAAAAGCCATGTGAGCACCAAAGAATTGGGCTGTCTGCAGGCCAGGAAGAAAGCCTTCACTAGAACCCCTCCATTATCTAGAACCATGAGGAACTCCAACTTCTAGCCTCCAGAGGAAATAAATTTATACTGTTTAAGCCACCAAGTCTACAGTATTTTTGTTATGGTAACCTCAACTGCCTAACATACCAGCCAAATTAGACTGCGGCTCAAGTTGGTTTTATGTTATTTTTTTTAGAAACAAAACAATATTTCTTGCACATAAGCATTGGTGCAGTAGGATTTATACCTGTTACACTAGCAACAATACTCACAAAAAATAATATATTCTAGATCTATGATTTCTGGAGATTTATTTTTTTAATGTGTTTAGTCAATTCGGACTGTTGCCCCAAATATTTATTTGGAGCAGTGAGGAGGTGGTGAGAGGCGCTGTTTCTGGGTCCAAATCATGCCATAAATTCTGGCATTTCTTTTAATACAACTTGACATTCCATCCTTTTAAAAGTATAATAGCTGAACATGGTGATGCACATCTGTAATCCCAGAGACTTGGGAGGCTAAAACAGTAGGATTGCAAGTTTGAGACCAGCCTGGGAAACTAAGTGTGACGCTGTCTCAAAAGAGTGAAAAAGGGCTGTGAGAGGGCTGTGAAAAGGGCTCTGAGAGCTACCCTCTCAGAGGTCCACCCCTAATGAAGAACACTAATTAGATGTGTATGTTTTTAGTTATTTATATAATTTTATTTTTTTGCAGTGCTGGAATCTAAGGCCTCATGCATGCTTAGGCAAGCATTCTACCACACTGAACCACATGCCCAGTTCAAACATGTAAGTTTTAAAATGTAGAAATATATACCTCTAGATAAATTCCAGTTATTAAGATACATTGATCCTCAACATTCATGGATTCCATATTTATGAATTTCCCTACTTGCTAAAATCTACTTGTAACCCTAAAATCAATATTTCTTACATGTTGTTGTCATTCACAGACAAGCACAGGTTGCAGAAAATTTGAGTTGCCCAGATGTATACATTCTCAGTGGAGGTAGAAAAGGTGAAGATTTGCCTTCTTGTTCTAGTTCTCACATTGTAGAGAACTAGAACAAGAAGGCAAATTCATTCTCCTTTTTCTTGGTTATTTTGCTGTTTAAAATGGTCTTAAAGTGTAGAGCTTTTGTTATGGTAACCTCAATTGGCTAACACACCATTTTCTCCAATGATGGAGAAAATACATGTGTTACATAAGTTTCTTTGGGGTGTGAGTTATAGTGCTGTTGGTCATGAGCTCAATGTTAATGAATGAAATATATATTAAATCGGGTGTCTTTGAACAGAAACATACATAAAAAAGGTATATATTGTTTGACAAAAATGTTTTGATCAGAGATCAGAATAAACCTAAACCTGCATTTGTCCCAAGAACAATGGTTCAGTATTTATTAATTCAGTGTCTTTGGTGACATTATAGTTATGACTATTTCACTTCCCTTTAGTCTCTGTATATAGTAAATATTTAATTAAATAAGTTATCAAATGAAAAATCGATGAATTCATAGGAGCTCAGTGCATGTAATAATCACATTTGGCTTTAAGTAGTATGAGATAAAGGGCATAAAACCCTTGCTGCTAGAAATTCTTTTAAATTGAAAAAGTTTGTATTGATTTCCTAATATTTATACTCTATGCTAAAGAAAGGTCATCATATCCCATATCACATGTATGTGTGTGTATATGTATATATATATATTTTTAAAAGAAAAGCCAATTTTGCATAAAAAATCAAAATTTACAAAATAGAGAAAGTGACAGACTTTTCTTGATATAAAATATTAAATTTTTTTTCAGAAATCCATCAGACAAATTTCCCTCAAATATAGCAAAGTATAGTTTAAAAACTATATAAACTACACATAGAAATTTGGGGCTCCTATTTGTTAATAGAGGTGGTACTGTCTTTATAAACTTGAACTTAAAATGTTCAATGACTCTTCCTCTTCCCTACTTCTAAAGATTAACATTAAACAGAGACATGAGGTGGGAGGGAAAGGGAGAGAAAAGGGAAATTGCATGGAAATGGAAGGAGACCCTCATTGTTATACAAAATTATATATAAGAGGTTGTGAGGGGAATGGGAAAATAAACAAGGAGAGAAATGAATTACAGTAGATGGGGTAGAGAGAGAAGATGGGAGGGGAGGGGAGGGGGGATAGTAGAGGATAGGAAAGGTAGCAGAATACAACAGTCACTAATATGGCATTATGTAAAAATGTGGATGTGTAACCGATGTGATTCTGCAATCTGTATTTGGGGTAAAAATGGGAGTTCATAACCCACTTGAATCTAATGTATGAAATATGATATGTCAAGAGCTTTGTAATGTTTTGAACAACCAATAAAAAAAAAAAAGGATTTAAGATGCATCCGTAGTAAGGAAGACAGATACTGGATTAGAATTAAGGGGTTTATTTGGTTTCCTTTTCCCAGAAAACCCAGATTACTTCACACCGAAGGCAGTATCTTAAGAAAATGTAAATAGCAAAAGGCTTTACAAGAAATAGAGACTCATATTTGAAAATATGAGTCATATTTGAAAATATTTGGAAATATTTGAAAATATTTGAAAATATTTGGAAATATTTGGAAATAGAGACTCATATTTCCAAAGTAAAAAAAAAAAAAAAAAGGCATTACCTCTCCTTCCTACTTCCTATCTGAATTGCCACTGCAACTGGTTTCTTACTAAATGATTCAGCTATGGTAGAGCTTGATTTTGAGTGGATCTGTATTAATGTCATTCTAAAAAATAATGTTACAAATAGCGTTGGTACATATCAACACATAGTACACCTACATAATAATTCACACAGGACAGATTATCAGTGTCCTCCCATTACCCTAAGAAACGAACTTATCTGGCTATAAGTGAGAATGATGCCTAAGATCGCACAACTTCCACAAATATATAATATACCTGTGTGAAATGGTCACAGTCAACAATGCGGAAAGTTTTGCCATACATGGTTATATCTATTCCTCGATTTAGGTCTTTCCAATGATAATGGTCTCCTACATCATTCTTGGCTATTCGCTGGCGTTTGATTAGCTTGCCTTGAGGGATGCCAGAGTTTTCAACAACAGGCTCCATTACAGATATACTATCATCTTCTAGATAGTAGTAAATTTTCACTTGACGGATTCTATAATGTTCCTCGCTTGATATAGGAACATCTTCCTGGAAATAGGCATCAAATTTCAGCACCTATAATACACAAGGCAAGGAGAAATGGTGTAGTATTAGTTTGTCATTGTCATCTAAAAAACATTAAGTACCTTCCTGAAAAAGAGGACCACACAGGGAGATATTAATACTCATTATTTATTCTCTAAATCAAGAATTGGCAAACTGCAATCCATGACCACACTATAAATCTACCCTGTCACCCTCTTTTTATGACATGTAGGCCTAGAGGGTTTTTTAAAAAACCTATATAAGCGGTTGAAAAATTAAAAATATTTAAAATTAAAAATTAAAGTATTTTTAATTAAGAAATTAAAAATATTTCTCTTGGGGCTGGGGATGTGGCTCAAGCGGTAGCGCGCTCGCCTGGCATGCGTGCTGCCCGGGTTCGATTCTCAGCACCACATACCAACAAAGATGTTGTGTCCACTGAGAACTAAAAAATAAATATTAAAAAAATTCTCTCTCTCTCTCTCTCTCTCTCTCTCTCCTCTCTCACTCTCTCTTTTAAAAAAAATATTTCTCTTCAGAGAAAGAAAGTATCAGAATGATACTCTAAGTAGACCAGAGAGTTTACCCAAACTTCTACTAGACTCAGAGGAACAAATCAAGAAAACCGTTAAATGAAAACACAAGAACAGCTTGATGAATAGAAAAATAATTCTACACATCAATGTTGTTAGAAAGGGTATAGTATCTACTGTGGAAGAACAAGATAAAAAAGAAAGAAAGAAAGAAAGAAAGAAAACTGGCTGTTGCCTAGGAGAAAAATAACTACAATGAAATGAAGACCTTAAAACTCATTATAAAAAGGTAAAATGGGTAAGTGTAGTAGAATATTTAAAGTAGAAAAATAGTAAAAACAAATGACAAAGATAATTAAGTAACATTTGGGGTAAATTATAAAAAATTACAAGTGGAGATATGATCACAGTAATTCAAATATGAAATAGCTTGTATTTGAGCCACAGATTTATAACCATGCAAACTATTAAAACAGAATTGATCAGATAATCCAACCCCATTTATTTTACAAAGAAAACTTAGACCCAGGTTGCCACAGTGACTTGTCTAAGGCCATATGAGGAATAGGATCAGAGCTAAGATTGAAACTCTGTAAGTCTATTGACTCATAGCCCAATGTTCTCTCCACATATCTCACTATTTCCTAAATAACAGATAATATTATGGTTCTTAACAAAAATCTGCATAGGTGGTCTGAGAAATCTTAACTGAGAATACATATTAGACTTGAAGAGTGAGAAAATGTTAGATAAGCAAAGGGGACATGAGGGGATTTTAGGCAATGCAATAACAGAAAAAGAGGAAGGAAATCCAGAAGCAATCTCAGCAAAAGAAACAATCTGTGAGGTGAATAGAGAGCCCACATCCTGGGAGCAAATTTTTACCCCTCACACATCCGATAGAGCACTAATCTCGAAGATATATAAAGAACTCAAAAAGCTAAGCACCAAAAACCAAATAACCCAATCAACAAATGGGCCAAAGACCTGAACAGACACTTCTCAGAAGAGGATATACAATCAATCAACAAATATGAATGAAAAAATGCTCATCATCTCTAGCAATCAGAGAAATGCAAATCAAAACTACTCTAAGATATCATCTCACTCCAGTCAGAATGGCAACTGTTATGAAGACAAACAACAATAAGTGTTGGAGAGGATGTGGGGAAAAAGGTACACTCATACATTGCTGGTAGGACTCAAATTGGTATAGCCAATATGGAAAGCAGTATGGAGATTCCTTGGAAATCTGGGAATGGAACCCTCATTTGACCCAGCTATCCCTCTCCTCGATCTATACCCAAAGGACTTAAAAATAGCATATTACAGGGACACAGCCACATCAATGTTTATAGCAGCACAACTCACAATAGCTAAACTGTGGAGCCAATCTAGATGCCCTTCAGTGGATTAATGGATTAAAAAATGTGGCATATATACACAATGGAATTTTACTCAGCATTAAAAGAGAATAAAATCATGGCATTTGCAGGTAAATAGATGGCGTTGGAGACGATAATGCTAAGTGAAGCTAATAAATCCCCCCAAAACAAATGCTGAATGTTTTCTCTGATATAAGGAGGCTGTCTCATAGTGGGGTATGGAGGGGGAGCAAGGGAGGATTAGATGAATTCTAGATAGGGAAGAGGAGTAAGAGGGAAAGGGAGGGAGCAGGGGTTTAGCAAGGGTGGTGGAATGTGATGGACATCACTATCCCAAGTACATGTATGAAGACTTGAATTGGGTGTCAACATACTTTATATATAAACAGAGATATGAAAAATTGTGGTATATATATATGTAATAAGAATTGTAATGCAAAAACAAACAAACAAAAAGAAACCCAGAAGCAGTATTCAGGATATGCTAGGTATGGTGATAACATTAAAAGCCCTTTCCATGGTCCAGGCTGCATTAATTAGTTACCAACAATGGAAAAGCAGAAAGTGGCTGACTGAACTGAAAATGAGAAAGGAGGAGGATGGACGACACAGTGCTAGGGATACAGTGATAAGACCATAAAAATTGAGACAAAAAGAAGATAATTTTAACAGGACAGCTGGTGAGCTTGATTTTAGACTGCTGAATTTAAGTGACAGCACAAGTTGACATTGCAGAGGGTAATTTAAGATGCAGACCTAAGGTTTTGGAAAAGAAATAAACATTAGAGAATAGGCAAGGATGACTCAGACATAAACAGAATAGATAGAATTAATATCAAACTGATAGTAATGGGTAATGGAGCAAGGTTTTGGGGGAAATTAGGAGTTCCGTTTTAGACATGTTTCATTTAAATATCTATTATATATTCAAGAGGAGATATCAAATAGGTTATTATATATGCTATGTTCAGAGGACAGCTTGTCAACATTAGGAGGCCAGTCCAATCTATGAATCTAAATGACCCATCAAAGGAATGAGCACAGAGAAAGATGAAAGACTTATTCTGAGGCCACAACCATGTTCTTTTTTTTTCTTTTAATATTTTTAGTTGTAAAAGGACACAATATCTTTATTTTATTCATTTTTTTAATGTGATGCTGAGGATTGAACCCAGTGGCTCACACGGGCCAGGCAAGCGCTCTTCCACTGAGCTATAACCCCAGCCCCACAGTCATTTTTCTTAAACTGTCTGTTTTCTAAAATTGGAAGGCATGTAGATGCATCTGGTGACAGGAACTTGGCCTCAGAATGAGGGGTAAATATGACTATAAAAGAAGTACTTAAGTTTCCTCTGCTATATAATCTACACAACTGGTAAAACAACAGTTTCAATATGTAATTCATGATACAGAGAACCAGGTTAATAAATTAGGTTTCAGGTAAATAATACTCTAACCTAAAAAGACCTCATTTGTTGAGTGGTAATCAAGAATAGTGTCTGTGCTCCTTCTAGTAAAGAAATCACTGCAAAAGAAGATAATAAGAAAAAAATCTCTTTAGCAGGATTATTAACTAGAATATATAAATAATTCAAAAAACTTAACAAAAACACAAATAATCCAATTAGAAAATGGTCAAATGAATTAAACAGACCCTTCTCAAAAGAAGAAACACAAATAGCCAACAAATACATGAAAAGATGTTCAACATAATTAGCAATTAGGGAAATGCAAACCAAAATTACATGGAGATTTCATCTCACACCAGTCAGAATGGCAGTCGTCAAAAATACAAATAATAATAAATGCTGGAGAGGACATAGAAAAAAAGGAACAATTTTACACTGTTGGTGGGATTATAAATTAGTACAACCACTATGGAAATCAGTATGGAGGTTTCTCAAAAGATTAGGAATGAAACCACCATATGACCAGCTATACCCCTCCCCAATATCAACCCTAAAGAATTTAAGTCATCATACTGTACTGATACATGCATAACCATGTTTGTAGTAGCACAATTCACAATAACTAAAACATGGAACCAGCCATTTATAGATGAATGGATAAAGAAAATGTGGTATATATACAATGGAGTTTTAGTAAGTCATAAAAAAGAATGAAATTATATCATTTGTAGGAAAATGAATGGAACTTGAGAACATTTTTTAAGCAAAACAAGCCAAACTCTGAAGTCAAGGGTCATTATTTTCTCTTCAGATGTGGGAATCAGAGAGGAAAAAGGAAAAGAAAGATGGGGGATAGATCTCATGAAAATTGAAGGGAGATCAGAAGAGTACAGGAAAGAAACCAGGAGGAAGGAGGAAGGAAAGGAAAAGGGAAATACTGGGGAATTATATTGGCCAATCTTATTGTTATATTGTGTGACTGTAATAATCTGTAACAACAAATCCCACTATTATGTACAACTACAATGCAACATTAAAAAATTTGGATGGGAAAAAAGATATTTAGCAAGCAGTTGGGACAACATCAAGTAGAATAACTTGATGTACTATATAAAAGGGAAGGAAAGATATTTATATTTCAAAATATTTATGTGTTTTAAAATGTATTTTCCATGAACTTTTTATAGCAGCTTGGGCTCCTAGTTATAAATTCTAACCTTCTGAGTTTATAGATGTGTAAACTAGAGATTGTGACTTTCTGGGGTTACAATGCTTTTGGTAGAAGACCAGAATTAGAACTCAGTTCTTCTGATTTCCAGGAAGTGCTCAGAATAACACAAATAAACATGGAAATGTTTGTGTTTATTTCCAGAAGGAGGAAATCCTGAATAAATATTTCCATATCATATACAATGAAAATAATAAGCCTTGTTACATCCTTTTAATTTTACTCTTACCTGTGTGGGTTGTATGTTAAGCTTATCAACAATAACAGAGACCAGAAATTAGTGCCATGAGGAAAACAACAGAGAAAATAGAGATTTCCTTAGTACAGTGGTCAGGAAAGGCCTCAGGTAAGGCATATGAATGATAAGACAAAGTGAGCCACCTGAGATCAGAAGGAATACCATCTAGATTGGAGGAACAGCATGTGCAAAGACCCTGAAATGGGGGGATGGGGTGGGGGAAGTTCTGCCACTTCAAGGAAATAAGGAAAAGAAATCCATTATTATTCAAACACAATAGATGAGGGAAAGAGTAAGAAAACAGCAGGGAGGGCCATCTAGGCCAAGGGAAAGGAGGAAACTTTACAGTTGAATCTTACTTTACATATGATTGGGAAGTCATGGAACCAGCCATGGTCAATATGTAACATAGTTTAATTTTTAAAAGATAAGCTGTATGGAAAGTGAATTTATAATATTGAAGATAGAAAAACGTGGACAGATTAGTTAAAAATAATAGAGCTTATTAATTGATTGGATGTGAGTTGTGAGGAGAAAGAAGGATTAAAGAAAGATGTCTTTCAAGTTGGGGTCAGAGCAGCCAGATGGGTAGTGATAATGTTCACAGTATTCGTTAAAGGATCCAGAAAGCATTTTACTAAAGATGTGATAGAATCAAAGTTGTGCTTCAGGGAATAAAGGAGGTGGTAGACCTAGTATAAGCAAATAATTACGTATGAGCCTACATTAACAGTTGTCTAGTTGCTCATTTGAGCCACAGAAGTGATAGAGGAAATGAAAGTGAGACATATTTGACTCAGTAACTCATTGAATATGGGGAGAAAGGCAGAAGAAGGCTCAGGTTCCAAGCTCAGATTATCTGGTGAAATTGCACAGGGAGAGCAGATCTAGGGAAAAGGAAGATGAGGTCAATCAGAGGCACTGAAGTGCTAACAGCTCATCCAGGTGAAGCTATCCCATGGGCAGAAGGACACAGATTAGAGTTTCAACTAGGCCAGAGTTGTCTTAATTGAGGAAAAGGTGAAACTATGAAAAGGGGGGTGTGTCTCAAGAAGATAGTATAAGAATTAGCACAGAACCTTGAAAATGCTTACAATGAAGAAGTGACAGGAGGGAGAGATACTAGAGAAAGAGCAAGTAATAGAGAGGAAGAGGAAAATCATGAGAGGAATGATCATAGCAGCAAGAAAAAAAGCAGTTTCAAGAAGACAGGGAGGGTCAACAGTGTCAGATGTTGTGAGCAGGTCAGAAAATGTGGGTGAAGTAAACCTCTTTAGATTTGGCAAAAAGGATAATACTAGCTACTCAGGAAAAAGGAGTTTTGAGATTGAGGACAGGGAAAATCAGATTGTAAATTATCTGATATTCCACTGAGGAAGAAAGTTTTCTTGCTTAAAGAAATCACAGAGTAAAAGGAGGTTTTGTTACTACTGTTGTTTCTTAGCTAGAGAAGGATACCATATTTATTTGAAATGAAAATACGAAAGTTGAAGATGAAAAGATGGAAGAAGAGTAACATCAGGTACACAGAGTGGGAAGTTAGCCTGAAATAGAGAATACAATGTGTAATGATAGAGAAAATTATATGGGAACAAGGAGAAAAGATGAGGGGATTCACAGTATATGCAGAAAATGTCCTATTCTTTATCACCTAAGAAGAAATGAAGTTATATTCTGTCTATGAGGAACAGCCTCAAGAATATCCAAAATATGAACAAATATGTTGGTTATCAATAATGAACCTCCAGCCAGGCACAGTGGCACATGCCTTGTAATTCCTGCAGCTCCAGAGGCTGAGCAGGAGGATCATGAATTCAAAGCCAGCCTCAGCAACAGCAAGGCACTAAGCAACTCAATGAGACCCTGTCTCCAAATAAAATACAAAACAGGGATGGAGATGTGGCTCAGTGGTTGAGTGCCCCTGAGTTCAATCCCTGTTACTAAAAAATAAAAAATAAATGAAAAAAAAGGGCCTCAAAATAGTCTTTAAAACATTTGAATTCTAATTTAATTCAGAAAAGTCCACAAATAAACAAAATAGTTTCAAAACCATGCATTTAACTACTGTCTATCTCATATCTATGATAAACATTTTTTTATCTAAAAATCATAAAGATAAAAATAAATAAGCTGGAAAATAAATATGTGAATGTTATAATAATATTATTTATATATACTATCCTTTTTTATTTTTTTATCTTTATTTTTCTGGTACTGGTGATTAACCCTAGGGACATTTTACTATTAAGCTACATCTCCAGCCCTTTTTCAAAATTTTGAGATAGTGTCTCACTAAGTTGCCCAGGCTGGCCTCAAATTTTCAGTCCTCTATCTCAGATTCTGAATTGCTAAGATTTCAGGTATGTGTGACTGTGCCTGGCCACAATACATTTCTTTAAAGATAGTGCCAATGAGCCACACAATGGTGTACCTCTATAACACTAGCAACTTTGAGGATAAGACAGGAGGACTGCAAATGCAAGGCCAGCCTCAGAAATATAATAAGACCCTTTCTCAAAATAAAAAGTAAAAAAGAGCTGGGGATGTAGCTCAATGATAAAGTGCCTCTGAGTTCAATCCCCAGTCTAAAAAATAAAAAAAAAAAAAAAAAAGAAAATGGGCTGGGGATGTGGCTCAAGCCGTAGCGCGCTCGCCTGGCATGCGTGTGGCCCGGGTTCAATCCTCAGCACCACATACAAAGATGTTGTGTCTGCCGAAAACTAAAAAATAAATATTAAAAATTCATTCTCTCTCTCTCTCTCTCTCTTAAAAAAAAAAAAAAAAAAAAAAGAAGAATATTAGGGGCTGGGGCTGAGACTCAGCAGTAGTGCACTTGCCTGGCATGTGTGGGGCACTGGGTTGGGTTTGATTCTCAGCACCGCATATAAATAAATAAAATAAAGATCTATCAGCAACTAAAAACAAATAAAAATAAAAAATAATATTATTAAATAAGCATAAATTAATAACAATTAACATAAAATAACTAAAAGCAAAAATGCTATTTCCTTATTCAGGCACAAATTTTCCTTCTCTGAATTTCATCAATATTTTCTTATATCACTTTCTACTTTTTAAATTTTATTTTTATTTTTAGTTGTGGTTGCACACAATACCTTTATTTTATTTATTTATTTTTAAGTGGTGCTGAGGATTGAACCCAGGGCCTTGCACGTGCTAGGCAAGCACTCTACTGCTGAGCCAAAACCCCAGCCCCTCACTTTCTACTTTATTATAATCATTTACTATTCTTTTTAGTAAAACTGAACATACAAGGATTTCTTGATAAATTATTAAATCCCTAATGTACCCTTCTCTTATATTTTCACTTCTCTCTCTTCTATACTGATTTATCAGTGCCTGCTAAGGCTATGAATAAACAAGAAAAATAAGCAAATGGGAATAATATAGCCAATTATATAATTTATAATTTGTTCAGTGCATATTTAGGTTCAGTCCATGAATGGATGTATGACCATGTTCCTAAAATAAGAAAGAGGATTTTTTAGGAGAAAAAAAGATTGGGGAAGAAAATAAAGGATGATGTGGAAATATCAAGAGATGGAAATAAAGCAACTCACAGTGCAAAAGCATAAGAGTAAATGAGAAACAAACAAAAATTTTCTATGACTCTTTGGTTATGTAACATTTAAATGTAAAGTGTTTCCTGAAAAACAAAAACTTATAGAGATAGCCTGGAGAAAACTGACAATAGAGGGGATCATTGTTTTTAAGATGATATTTTGCATTTCATAAAGAATAAACACCTCTCATTGTTGCAGAATAGAGTACTTTTAAGAAACAGAAAACATAGAGCTGGTAAACATAGGGCAATATGAACTCACTATTCTAGAATTCAACCAACTTTTCTTTAATTGTATCTGCAAATATTCCAGTGAGGTCTACAGGGAATTATTTTCCGTAATCAACTTCCTGACTAAAGAAAGCTTCTTTCAAGCCTGAGTTCAGCTGTTTTCTATGAGTAAGGGTTAAGGCATTTGAACAATTTTCTCCAGAGAGCACTGTGGGAATCCTGTGGTCGACTATTTAAGTTTTCTGTAGCCAGTTGGCATTTAAATTCAAGGGTACCCTAGAATCCTAGGTGATACCTTTTTGTCAAAAGCTACATGTGCTGGAATGAATTCTGCAGGTGGGGCCTGCTTAGGTTGGCCATAAGTTAGAACTGGTGCTTTATTGGCCAACTCATCCAGCTCTGCTGGAGACAGCTGGTTGACCTGTAACCGCTCCCCACCTATCCCAACTGTTGGACGTCGAACAACTGCATAGCCGTTCCTGTAGCCCAACGTCTGGCTTCTATGGAAAGCTGTTTTCTGGAGAAGAAAAGAAATATGTCATTAATAACATTATATGTTTGTTATATAAAATATTTCTAAAATATTATAACTCAAACCTTTGCTTATAAACATCACAAAACTTAGTTAAAGTTTACCTACATTAAAAGCTTCTGTATTTTAAACTAAAAGACTTAGGAATGAGGAGGGAAAGAACTACTAGATGTTAAAATTTAAAATCTTTCTCTATAATGCTCAATTTAACTACCAGCTCACCTTACATGAAAGATTAAAATACTATCTCATCTGCATTTTGTTTTTGTTTTTGAGACAGGGTCTCACTGTGTTACCCATGCTGGTCTTATATTCATGATTTCAGGTGATCTTTCTCCCTCAGCCTCCTAAGTAGCTGGGACTACAGGTGTGTGTCTCCATGCTGGGCTCCTCTATCCACTTAATTTTTTACTAGTTTTTCTACGTTTTGTAATCTTCTCAGTGATTGTGAATCATGGAATCCAGAAGACAAACGTCTTTGAATTTTATTTTTACCTGGACTAGGAAGTGCTTTATATTAAAAGCCCTGTTTGTTTTTATGTGCCACACTGATAAATTCATAAAACTCTTTGGAAAGCAACTAGGTAGCATGTATTTAAATTCTTGGACTCAATAATTCTACTCTTGATCATTGATTTTAAGGTTATAATCCAAAATTATGGGAAAGAACTATATGCCTCGAGCATCCCATAGAATGTTATTTACAACAGTAAAACTTTGGAAACAATTTAAAAGACAAACATATGAAGACATGAGTAAATGATGGAAAACTCAGTAATGGACTATTACACAGTCATTAAAATAATGGCTTTACAGACCACAGAGCAACCTGGAGAAAATGATTTATGATTTAATAAGACTAAAAAAATCATACTACAATTGTAAGCATGCAAATATGAAGAGAGACTGGATTTGGCAAACATTCTTTATACATTTTTGAATTATATTGATTTTTATGTATTTTATTTTTATATATTATATATATATATATAAACAATGAACATATTCTCAATAGTTAGAAAAAAAGATAAATAAAAAATGAAAGAGTAGAAAAGCAAATTGGATTAATTTTTCCTTTTTCCATTCTTTGTAATATGAGGTTACTTTCAAATTTTTATATGTAAAATACTTAACTACATGTATAATTTGGAATTAATTGCAAAATATATATTTAAGAAGACAAAAGCTGGGCACCATGGTGTACACCTATAATCCTAGAGGCTTGGGAAGCTGAAATAAGATGATAGCATGTTCAAAGCCAGCTTCAGCAAAAGCGAGGCACTAAGCAACTCAGTGAGATCCTGACTCTAAATAAAATGAAAATAGGGCTGGGGATATGGTTCAGTGGTTGAGTGCCCCTGAGTTTAATCCCCGGTACCAAAATACAAAAACAAAAAAATTAAAATACAAAATACAAAAGACCTACTTGTTTATCTTCTAATTTCTTTGAAGCCCTGCCTACCAGTTTTCAAGATCTGTACCAACATGAAAGGTACAACAGAATAAACTTCTCTTGCTAAAAGAGTTATGTACTATGGATTTTTTTTTTTTTTTTGGTACTTGGAATTGAACTCAGGGGCCCTTGACCACTGAGCCACATCCACAGCCAATTTTGTATTTTATTTAGAGACAGAGTCTCACTGAGTTGCTTAGTGCCTCACTAAATTGCTGAGGCTAGCTTTGAACTCACAATCCTCCTGCCTTTGCCTCCAGAGCAGTTCCTACCTTTGCCTTCCGAGCACAAGGGTCTTGTGTTTAGTGCCACAAGTCACTTGACATAACTGCTCAAGTGCATAACACACAAGATACAAACCAAAATGGGCTGAATTGATTTCCTCATTGAGTAACTTGTATAGATAGCATCAAGTACCTCTTCTTCCACCTCTAAAGGTAGAAACAATATCAGTAGGGGCTAAAGGTACAGCTCAGTGGTAGAGTGCATGCTTAGCAGGGGCTAGGCCTGGGTTTTGTCCTCAGCAACCAAAAAATAAAAGAGCAACATCAGTGACTTGTTTGCTTTCTTCATTTTCAACAAGGTATCACTATCATCACTCAGCTATGACCCATGGTGCACCCCATGGCAAGGCCTCTCTACCCTTCTCACTCATTATGATTCACCTTCTGAATAGTTTTACTTCAGAGTTATATATACCTAATACTTCGATGCTGAAGATACAGTGACCATATTTTCAAATTTCAAATAAGGCAAATTGGTTAACACCTGGCCAGTGTATTCAAAACATGAAATATAACCACTGCACAGTTCGCCTTACTTATAGAATGGCAATAAGTATCTTTAGATCCTGGCACTTCCATTCACATCTCTGTAATCCCCCAAATCAACTCAAGCCTGCCTTTAAGCTGAATTCTGAACAGGGCAGTAAAATTCCTATAACATTTTCTAAATTACATAAAACTGGAAACCCAATGAAACTGAAAATCTATGCTGCCGTGTCTTAATAAAGGAGAGAAAACTCAAATTCTCTCACTACACTTTCATTTTCAATTTAAATTTATTTTCCTGAAGAAAATATGTTGACTAAATATTTTACCTTAGCTATGTGAATATGGAGAGGAATTAAGAGTCTAAATTACTAAACTATATGCATATAAATTACCATTGGCTCATCTATGATAATCAGTATACTGAATCTCAATATTGATTTTGCAGAACATATAATTTAGTAACATTGTTGGAACTGAGACAAATATTAAATAATTTTGTCTAGAAAATGTGACAACAAACACTTGAGTTTGGGGGAAGCAAAACTCAATCTGAACAGGAGCTTTCTACAAAAATGTTAGAGTCAAAGTATAGGGCTGAGGGAAAACGAAAGAGCACTTAACCAATTGAGATTGTGGGGAAAGGGAAATCTACAAAGCAGAGAAGGGCGACGGTTTGGGAAGAAGATAGCAAATTTTGAAGAGAAACCGCAATGGAAACAGAAAGCAAAGATGGACAGAGTGTAGGATTAGACAGTACAAAATGTGGAAGCTGGAGAGAGGAAAAGGATGAAGTTGCATAGAAGCTGAAACGCGAAGGGCGGAGACTATGCGAAAGGGCCTGATGGAAATAAGTGGATAGAAACCATTTACATCCAAGACAGGAAACGGAGCTGGGAATGTAAAGATTAGGATCCAGGATTCCGAATAGGAAGGAGGCAGGGTGAGAATAACGGGTCTGGGGAAAACGGGTAGGATGAGGATGAAGGTGGAGAGATGTTGAGTGGGCGAAAGGAAGGAGGCTATCGGAGGTCAGGGATGAGCTGAGCAGAGACACGAGTATGGTGTGAGAGAAGGAACTAGGGTGAGGACCTAACGGGAGCTTGGGAGTAGGGTGTGGTGAACTGATTTAGAGGAAGAAGGGGAAGGTTTGAAGGAACAGAGCAGTACGAACGCAACTAAGGGGATGAGAACGAAAAAGAGATCAGTGCAAAAACTGAAGAGAGGGATGGAGGGGTGGCAAAGGATACGGGAGAGCGGATGAGGCTGTGTAGAAGAGAACAACAGAGCTGCATTGAAGAGAGAATTCGGGGCAGAGGATGGGTTTGACGCGGGTGGAGAATGGAGGGGCACTAAGTGGGAACCCATCTAGGTATTCGGAAGGCGGGGGATAGGTGGGGGTGGGCACACAAGTCCTCACCGTGGGGTCCTTAAAGGACGTGCCCGGGAGAAAGGGCAGGCCATGCACAGGGTTAGACACCATCGCTGCCGGTGTGGCCGCGGCCCGCTAGGTCAAGCTTTGTCCTTCCCGGTTGCCTCGGCGACAAGCAGCGTCCTCCGGCCGGGGCAAGCTCCATGGTAACGCCAAACAGAGCTCCCGCCAGCGAAGATGGGCGGGACCTGAAGCGCGGAATTGACAGGTCTGCGCGTGCGCCGCTCGGGGCACTCCGCGTTCTCGCGGTAATGTGAGCTGGGACTGTAGGGTGGGGTCCGTGGGCCTCGAGGAGGTGGCCCCGCCCCTTCTGCTTCACCCCGCCCATCCTCCTCCCAGGCGCCCAGAAGTTGCAATGTGGAAGCTGATGGCTGGGTGGGAAGAGATGGGTACAGTTAGGCAAGCGTTGGCTCGTGCAGCGAAGTCTAGGGTCGAAGCACGTTCCTTCCTTCCCTCCACCCCAATCGTCGCCAAGCTCGTACCATGAGTTCAGGCGCTCTTTTCTCCCTACTCTGGGAAAGGGCTGCTGTCCAGATTCACACAGAAGTGTAAATGGTTGGTCCGAGTGAACGGTGTTAATTACCCCAAACTCCTGCTTCTTGAGCGCGGGGGCTGTGGATTATTCATAGTTGCATTTCTGTTACTCAGGGACGGCCAATGAACTAAGAGAGCCATCTCATCCCTATCTTCCACTGCTGCATTATTATTATTTTAACCCCCTCATCTTTCTTCATTCTGCTGTCAGTTCCTGACTCTCAGCGTACTTTCCATTCTTTCAGGCCCGATCTTACATATTTGCTGTAGGTCTCAGTGCACTAGGATAGTGCCGAAAATTGAACTGAAAAGATCTCTCAATTTCTGGTTTATAACTGCAGGAGCAATGAATAGATGAGAACCACAGCGGGGAATGCAGTTCCTTCAAAGAGAAAGACTGAGTTCTGAGAATAAGCAAGTAAATTGAATGAGGGAATATATTTTCTTCATCATAGATATTTTTGTATTTAGTACTTTTTTTTACAAAACTTCTTTAGATTATTTTTCTTTAAAAGAAATGTAATCCTATTCCCAAAACATTTCAGGAAAAAATAAAGATACATTCACACTGAGGAGCTTAAAAATAAAAATAAGCAAACATATTTCAGGTGCCCAGAGATTTGGATTCAGTAGGTCTATAGTGGAGCCCAAGAGTCTGGTTTTTATAACAGGTGTTTCTGACCAGTCAATTTAGGAACATGACAGAATAGTAAGACTGACAGGGAAGGCATATCTCGGGGTCATTAGTCTACTGCTAATACAGAGGGCAGCTTTACTTTTATTGCTGCTTGTCAGAGCAAATCCTGTTGGTGTTCATCCTGTTGGTTTTCACTGATTGGTGTGAAACACAGGGGACCCAGAACATAAATGCACTAAGTGGCAACTAAAACAGTTATTGGTACCCGGCCCAAAAAGTTTCTTTGTTACTAACTCTTCCTTTCCTGTTCTTGAACTTTTTTTCTTTAACTCCTTTATCCTTTTCTGTTGGTACAATGTTAACTTAATGAAAGGAGTTTTAAAGATTTAGAAAAAATTTCCATGAAGGCTGGGGTTGTGGCTCAGCGGTAGAGCGCTTGCCTCGCATGTGTGAGACCCTGGGTTTAATTCTCAGAACCACATAAAAATAATAAGTGAAATAAATGTATTGTGTCCAACTACAACTAAAAAATAAATATTTAAAAAAAATTCCATGAATTGATTTGCATTCCTAAAATTATTGAAAACTTCAGACATACCTGTTTATTGCATTTTATCTTGGCCACTGACCTAAGATGGACACCAACTAATAGGAGAATTATTCAAGATGGCAAGTTCAACCTTTCAAAATGAAAGTGCCCTGTCCCACTTCTCTCTACCTCATTGATGCTGAACACCCGGATTCACTGCTAACTAATTTTCACTGATTCTTCATGATAATCTTAAACTCTTACAAGTTATATGATCCCTCCCTCCCAGTTCTCTTAATAAAAATAAATTCCCTGGCATGAGGATACACTTAGAAATGTCCTTCTTACCTAACTGCATGGTTATACTTAGATATATATTCCCTGGGTTGGATAGGGAAGGAGCCTGTGGGACTGGAGGGTGAGTCATACCTAAGTCCATTGTTCATTATTGCATCTGTTTCTATTTGAGGAGTGCCTTCTGACAGGTACCTATCTATTTCAGGAAAAAAAAAATGCTAGCTACATGGTTAATGGAGTGTGTTTTAACTACATTTGAACTCCAGAAGTGCATAGGTGAAGAAAACTTCTGTTATTCTGTGGCTTCATAAAAATGCCATCCCCTTTGAGAAGGGTAAACCAGGTAATGTTGCTACTATAGTTTGAATATGGTTTCTCTGCTCTGAAACTCATGTTGAAATTTGCCATTGTAGCAGTATTGGAAGGTGGAACCTTTAAGAGGTAATTAGGTCAAAAGGGCTTTGCCCTCATGAATAAATTAATGCCTTTCTCTCATGACTGAGGTTTCACTCTCATAGGATTGAATTGGTTATCACAAGGACTGTGATAAAATGAGAGTGCCTCTCATGCTTGTTTCTTCTGCTTGTCCTTTGTTTTTCCAAATGCCAGGAAGTAGCCTAGGCCCTCACCAGATACTTGAACGATGCTCTTGGACTTCCCAGTCTCTAGAATGATGAATCACAAAAAAAATAATAATAATAATAATAACTTTTTATTTATTTATTTATTTTTTGGTAAAATAGGGCTCGGTAAATATAGCTCAGTGGAAGCATATTCAAAGCCCTAGGTTCAATTCCCTGTACCTAAAAATAAAAATAAAAATGGATCTCATTTCTCCCAAACATGACCACTGAGCACACATTGCACTTCAGCCTGTACCCACATTTCCTACTTTGTGGAATTGAAGAAAGTATTAAGAACCACCCCTGGCAGCTAAAGTAAAAAGTGCCATGGTTTGGAAGGTCATTGCATAAAGCCTGGACTCAGAAGAATACAGAGACATTGCATGATTTTAACAGGTGTTTCAAAGCATGAAGAATGGGAAAAAATTGAAAGGTCAGGCTACCAGCAGCCAAGCCTAAAAGAGAGCCTCATTCCATAAGGTGTCTACCAGGGAATCCTGATGGGAGATGTCCTGATGGGACAGGCCATGATTAGTCACCTAAAATAAGAGCAGTCACCTCTTCATATATTTTTCCCAGAACTGGCATCACCCAGAATCCTATGATGTTCTTACTCTGCACTACCTGAATTCACAGGACAAATACTATATGGCTGTCTTTGTGTCCTGGATTATTTCTGCAGTCATTTTGGTGTTCCACTTCCCTCTGCTGGATAAAAGTGGTATAGCATGATTTCTCAAATTTGCAAGTACTGGGGTGTATGTGGAGAGTGTGTGAATTTGAGAATGAGATGGCCAGGGGAATGTCCTTCAGTCAAAGTACTCTCTAACATTCATTTCCGCCATTCCCTGGACTCTGGAATCTCTTATCTTAAAAGGGGGCTAGTCAACTACTTTGATCTTTGCAAACCATGGGGAAAGGGGAGAAAAACATCTAGTCATTTTAAAATAGATTCTGAGGCAGATTTAGGGCCCACAGGAAATCTTCATTTGACACAAAATCATACCATTTGAGGTTTAGGCTATTTTAGTTTTGCTGTGACCTCTTGGCTGGGATTTGAGGGAAACTTGTATTTCTGCAGCTTTTCAATCCCCTAAATCAACTCATTTGATGGATTTACTAATTCAATTGAGATTCCCTTTTCTCTTTGAAGTTTGTGTGTTACACATCACACATAATGTAAGCTTCTTAAGGAGATTTTTAATGCCATTTTCCTAGCTCATAGATACCCATTAAAATGGCAAGTCATTGATGAATGATGACTTAGAAATCACCATAAAGAATTTTTCAAACTGATTTTTCAAAAATCCCCTTAGTAGTTCTTAAAATCAACTTAATAGATTATGACCACAACCAGATTTTTTTTTTTAATACTAGGGATTGAACCTAGGGGAGTTTAATTAGTGCACCACATCCCCAGTCTTTTGTTATTTTTTATTTTGAGACATGGTCTTGCTAAGTTGTTTACTGCGTTGCTAAGTTGCTGAGGCTGGCTTTGAATCTGCAATCCTCTGGCCTCAGCTTCCCAAACTGCTGGAATTACAAATATAGCCATGGTGCCTGACTCACATTTTTTTTAAAGGAATGTTGTATGAGTAAGAATAATTCAGTGAAAAAAAATTAAAATATATACATACTTATGGTATTTATTGTGGTTATAGTTAAAAAGCTTAGAAAGCCACTGATAACAATTTAACCCTCTCATTTAACTAATGAGAAATCCCCAGACCAAAAGAGATTAAAGAATCATTGGTTAATGGTAATTTTTACCCTTAATCCTCTCACAGCTAACAAAGACATTCCTCATTTAGCATATGAGAGATCATTGGTCTTGGCATTCTGGTACTGAGACATCTCTGGTATAATAAAAGTCCTAATCCCTTCAAAGAGAAGCTTGAGAATGGTGTGGTAATAGCATGGAATACAGTTTTGGATTCCAAATGAGAAGAGATAAATGGTAACTTTGAAACAATACATAAATGACTCCTCCTCCCAGAATTTGTTTTCAGTCCTATGAGCTCACAGTTAGACTAAAATAGTCTAAACACCAAATAGTGTGATTTTTGTGTCAAATGAAGCTTTCCTGTGGGTCCTAAATCTGCCTCAGAATCTGTTTTGAAATTTCTGGATGTTTCTCTCCCTCTTTCCCATAGTTTGCAAAGCTCAGAGCCCTTGAGCAGCCCCCCTTTTAAGATAAGAGATTCCGGAGTCCAGGGAGTGGCGGAAATGAATGTTAGAGAGCACTTTGACTGAGGGACATTCCCCTGGCTTTCTTGCCTCATACTCACACACTTTCCACACCCCCGGTACTTCGAATGTCCAAAATTACTCTTCCTTTTCCCCTTTCATAAGTATGCAGTGTGGAACATAAAATGAAACACCAGTTTGGATTCTTAGCATCACATTCTTGCCCTGAAATGTTATGTAAACTCAGACAACGTATTTACTTGAGACTCCTGGTTTTCATCCCTAAAATGAAAAGTCAGAACCAGAGTTAATAATCATTCCTGCTTTGGGGTCATGGAATCATTTTGAAAATCATGAAAAAGCTGTGGACTCTGAAAACACGTATTTACATATGCAGATTTTACTTATAATTTCACCGAGTGAATGAGTGAGCTCCCACTGGACATCTCCATTGAGTTCTTCATTTTTGAAATATATGGAGAGGTCCATATTATAGTAGCCCAAAGGCAGATTGCCAGAGCGGTTAAGAGTATGGCCTGTCAAAAGCTCTCAACAAATGACCCTGTTCTGCCCATGAATTACAAGGGCTATCTTGGGGGAGAGTGAAGGAGAAGGGAACCTACAGATAAAAAGAAATTTAAGTAATATGTCAACCAATTGCAAGATGCGGACCCTATTGGGATCCTGATTCAATCAAACTTTAAAATATTTATGAGACCATGGAGAATTCAAACACTAGATTGGGGGTGGTTGCTGGGGATTAAAGCAAGGGGCACTTTACCACTGAGCTATATCTCTCAGCCCTTTTTATTTTTATTTTGAGACAGGATCTCTCTAAATCGCTCAAGCTGGCATCAAACTTGCAATCCTCCTGTCTTAGCTTCCAAAGTCACTAGGATTACAGGTGTGTGCCACCCTACCAGGCTAAAACACTGAATATCTGATGTTAAGGAGTTGTTTGGTTTTTTTTAAGATATAATAAAGTATTGTGGTTTTGCTTTAAAAATCTTCCTCTTTCAAGGATGCATATACAACTAGGTATTATGCAGAACATGATGTGATTTGCTTTAAAATATTATGTAAAGGATCAGTGAGTGGGTATAAAGATGAAACCAGTTTGTCCATGAGTTGATAATTGTTGACATGTTACATGGGAATTCTTTATACGAGTAATCCTACTTTTGTATATGTTTGAGGCTTTCCATTAAAAAAAATATAACTATGACAAGTTATTTGCCTGTTTAAAATCTTTAGATGGTGTCTATTACCTATTTGCATTTTCTTAATATACTTAAAGATATTCCAAAGAATTTTTAAATCTATATTTGTGCCTGACTATGGTGAGGACATCTATGGTGGGGAAGAGGGTAGCATGCTCTCCAACTGTGGTGCATACATACATCCTTTCTTGAGAATCACTGATCCATTGATCTACCAGGTTGGCATTGAAACCACTCCAAAGAGCTATCTTAACTGATGTCACCTGGTGCATACTGTCATTTTGGCTTAATGTACTGCTATTCTCCTTCAAGATCCTTATGTTCAGCCACACCTGGCTGTTTGCTCTTTCCTGAGTTTACATCTCAAATGAACTTCAGTTACTTCTATTTTATCAAGACTTCTTACCGCCTCTGTGGAGTTGTTCCTAACTTCTCTCTCACAAAACTTTGAAAATTTGCATTTCCTCCTATATCTCTAAAATTTTGCACAATTACTACAAAACAGTAGATATGTCTTTAAATATTTCATTAATGAGTGAAGAATAAATATATTTGACTTAAAAAAAAACCCAAATTTTGACTCTGTCTTACCAACTCTGAGACCCTTTGGAAGTTTCTTGGCCTTTTCCTTTCTCTAGTTGTAAATAGGGTGAATAATAATTAATCCCAACTGATAAGGTTATTGGGGCATTAAATGAAATAGTATATATGTCAGCACTTATAATAGTACCTCGTCCTCAAAAGCACATAATGACTGCTCTGGGAACAATCTAAATGAACAGTTTGAAGAGTGACTAGGAACTGTACATGATTAACTTAAGGTAGATTAAAGTAAAAGGGAAGGGAAGGGGGAAAGTATGTTGGGCATTTTAAATACCGCACAGCTCGGCGCCATCATGGTGCACACCTATAATCCCAGTGACTCAGGAGGCTGAGCAAGTTCCAGGCCAGCCTGGGCCACTTAGTGAGACATTGTCTCAAAAATAAAAAGGGCTGGGAGTGAGGCTCAGTGGTAAAGAACTCCAGTATCTCCAGTACCTCACCCCACTGCCCCCAATACACACACACAGACACATAAGATTGTGTGACATTTACAAAGGTTTCTTTTTCTTTTTGGTACTGGGGATTGAACTCAGTGGTGCTTTACCACTGATCTACATCCCCAGTCCCTTTTACTCTTTACTCTTTTACTCTCACTAAGTTGCTCAAGCTGTCCTCTAACTTGCCAGCCTCCTGCTTCAGCCACCCTAGTCACTGGGATTACAGCAGCTAGAAGGGTTTCTTAAGCAAGGTTTAAGTTTTGCTTTCATTTTTACACTCCTCCCCCAAGCCACTCTGTATAAATGTCACACACACCCATACCTCAGATCTTTTCAGAGTATAGGAGGGACTCCAATCTGTCTTTGAGGTGAAATTTTGAAAAAAGCCCACGGGTTTTCCTGTGTGCCATGGAACAGGATGAGGGATGAATTTCCCATGGAGCCCCTGAGCCCTTTTCCCTATTCTTTTGGTTCATTCATATTTTCATATTCATATTATTCATCATTTTCTCTTTCCCTCCCTCTCTCTCTCTCTCTCTCTCTCTCTCTCTCTCACACACACACACACACACACACACACACACACACATTCACTCACTCACTCACTCATTCTCTGTCACCACTAGGATGCAAAAGCAGACAGTGCGTTTACAGCCTTTTCACCCAAGTGTGAAGGTGCTTGAAGATAAATGAGTCAGTTGTGAGAGCCAAGAAGTAAAAGCAAGGATCCAGGTGGGAAGCTGCCAAGGTACAACCCAGGAACATCTGCTTTAACAGGGTGGACTCAGATGGGAAACACATTTAACTACACTGAAACTGACTGTTCTGAATTTTTTCTCTGTATATAATTCCCTACTATAGAGGTTCTGTTACATTCACATTTGTGATGAGGAGCATCCTATCAGTTTCTGCTGAATTCACATGAGACCTGAATATTCCAGTTCTCCCTTTAACATGGTATAGATAGGGGAAGAATATGGTCTTCATGTTCCATTTTCTACTTGTTCTCACTAAGCTTAGACACCAAAAATCACTGATTAAGGCAAATTGGGTCAATTTAATTGGCGGGGGGGAGACCCCAAGATTGGCCTTGTGATTGGTCCTAGAACTGCCATAACAAGATACTACTAACTGGGGACTCTCATGTCCTGTTCTGCTTCCCTCTATGTTCATGCTGTCCTCCTTGCTATTCATTGCAAGCTTTGACCCCTTATTCCCTGTTCCTGGGAGAGAAACATAGCTGGCTTCCTCACCTCTCTTTTAGGGGTCCTCCCTGATCCTATTCAAAGTTGTACACTCACCCCAGTCCTTCAGCTGTGACTCTTCCTTGCTATTTCTCCTAGGCACCATCGCCTTCTAACAGATTATGTAATATTTACTTGGTTTATTGTTTCTCCACAAGGACAGGGATTTGCATGTTTTATTCATTGCTAAATTGCAGATACCTAGAACACATCCTGGTCCCTCATGGTACTCATCAGTTAAACAGACTGGGTTTTGCCTCCAGTGAAGATCTTCCTAGCACAGTACACTCTAGGTGCTTGATTCAGAAAAGGCACAATTCTTTCATCATGAGAGATAATGTATCATGGCCTCTGTTTCATGAGCCATTATCTCGGCTCAGCTTCATCAAATTCCCTAAATAATACAACATTAGAAGGGAGTATAATGTCACTGTCTATATATTCCTGTAAACTCAACTAAAGACTGTTGACTTTGTACTTAATAAAATGAAAGTATTAAGTTACTTAAAATTTTTAGTTCCTAAGTTCTGGTTTCTCAGAAAGTTTTATGTGACACTGTTTATTTACCTTTGTTTTTTTTTTTTGAGTTTTTTTTTATTGGTTGTTCACAACATTACAAAGCTCTTGACATATCATATTTCATACATTAGATTGAAGTGGGTTATGAACCCCCATATTTACCTTTGTGGTTGAGATTATTTTGACAAAAGTTTTATTTTTTCCCTAAAGGGGATTTTATGTTACTGATAGACCCTTGGATTATCTTTTCTTCCTACTTTTCTAAATTTTCTGTAACAATTTTGTATTACTGCAAAATTAGAAAAATAACTAATGACTTTTTAAAACTTTCTACTACTTTTCTAAATCTGCTTAAAAAGAAAGGTTTTTAAAATCCCATGTTCAAATCCCTATCTCTTGTCAAAGTCTGTGAGTAAGCTAATCATTTGAGAAACTAAAATTGCCAGTGAAAGATGATACAGGGAGGATTTGGGATTAGGCAAGATTATTAAGACTGGATGAGTTTCTCACACAAGGATTCAAAGGTTTTTCCAAAAAGCTAAATGGGAGAATGGGATTTGTCTGTAATCTAAGCCAAGAATGGACAGTGGAACTTTGGGCCTTCTGGGAAGCTTCTGTAGCTCAAGGGATGCTTTATTTGGTATCCAAGGATATACAGTAAAGTTGAGTCACTTTAACTCAAAAAGAAATACAGCCTTGATTATTCATGAGGGATTTAGAATCAAGTTAAAATGAGATTTTGTTAAAATACACATGTGTAAAAATGCTTCATACATCATAAAATACTCTGAAAATATTTGGTTCTGATGTTTCTGCTTAGGGGAATTAGGTGAAGGAAAAATGAGTTTAAACAATTTGGCTAGTTGTGTGACTTTGAGCCAGTCACTCAACTAATGTTTTCTAGATCCATGGATATCTTTTGCTTTATTTGCCTCATATAGTTATTTAGAAGTTCAAATGGATGTGGAATGTCTGGGAAAGGATAATGCATAATAAAATTTAATGTATTACTCTAGAGATTTCAATTTGATAAAGGCCTCCAAAAATCTTAAAATAAGTAAATACTTCTTCCTATGATTCCCACAGGAAACTTACTCTGGTCAAAACCCACAATCACTTTCCTGAAGGATGAGCCTTTAAGTACCTGGGAGTTCTATACTGCTTGTGAAAATCCAGGGTTCCTTTCTGTGTCTGGATGTGTCAAGGATCCCTGAACCTAAACAACCAGAGGGCAGTAAGAATGGTTGAAGAACATGAGGTTGAAGTGTCTTTAAGTTGACTGGCTGGCTGGATGGGGAGATGTTTCTGGTCTCTGGAGAGAAAAGACAGAAAGCTCAATCCTTTTGAAAAGGTTCTGACCCACAGCAGCCAGTCTCCTCAGGCCATCTGGTACTCAGGCTGTAACTGGCACCAAAATCTAAAAAGGGGAACCTTGTCATGGGGCCTTAAAGGGAAGATGTTGGTCCTCATTCAGCGGACTACAGATTCTTTGTCTGCAGCCTCTGTGTCTGTTTTTCCTCATTATGGTATCTCCAGAGCAACCATGTTACCACCAATAGGTACTCAATAAATTCTTGCTAAATCAATAACTAAAAGTGGTTAAACAAGTAAGAGTAACAACAGAAGCATTTGGAAACTGTGTGGGGCTCCAGCTGATGATTTAAAAAGGTTGAGGCAAGAGAAACTTCCATAGTTCTATCAGTGAAGGCTCCAACCTTAGAAATGTTTCCTTACACTTATGGTGATAGTACTATTGACTAAAGCTGCAGTAACCCAGATAATCACCTTTTACTCAGCTATTTCAATCTAATAGTGAAGATTACAAAATAATTTGGTTGATAGATGCCATATTTCACAATACATGCATTATAGTACTTATTATTTTTTTTTAACATTTATTTATTTATGTATCTTTAGTTTTTAGGTGGACACATTATTTTGCTTTTATGTGGTGCTGAGGATCGAACCCAGTGCCTCATGCATACTAGGCGAGCACTCTACCACTGAGCCACAACCCCAGTCCCTATATTACTTATTAACAGAATTATGATCATTAATAATTTTTACATTTCAAAAAATATAGTCCATCAGCTCAAAATTTAGTCTTTTAACACTATTACCTGTAAAAGTAGGAGTATTTATTCAATTAGATTGAAATTCTCAGAGAAATCAACTTTTTAAGGGGCAGTTTGTTTTACTCACAAGTGCAGAATAGAGGTCTATGTATATTGGGCGGGGGGAGTTGTATATAGAGACAACTTAAAAGCTTATATATTTTACTAATTCTAGAAGGATATAAAATATCCTAGCCCCTTCTGGTAATGTTTGTATAAATAAAATTTGCTTTAGGACAGGCTTTGTTAAGGTAGCCCCTATCCAGGGTAACTGTTTTTTAAATCGTTAACACCACAACAATCCATATACAAAAATCCACTTAATGATAATTTGTATAAGTAGATTTATAGAGACAGAAAAGAGTTCCACTTTTTCTTTGCCAAGCAATCAAGCAAAACACAGGACCAATACAATTAGTAGGCAGAAGTGGGTGGCAATGGCTTTTCTCTAATAAGACATGATCGCCATCTAGAGGATCCATTTGAAACTACAGTGCAGTGACCAAAACCTACAAAATATTTTCAAGAGTTAAAAGTTATAATTTATGAACAGGTGGGCAACAGAGACAGAAATAAACCATTTAATTTCATGGCTATGAATACCTATTATTTCAAGCTTCTAGTAAATGAATCTTGCAAATATCGTTATTGAGATACTTTCAGCCAAAACTGGAAATAAAACCCTGATATCTTCAGAGCATTAAAATTAGCTCATCAGTAAATACAGGTCAGGAAGAAACTAGACAGGAGGGTAACAGGCAAATGTATCCACAGTTTGCTGTGTTCTGCTGCCCTAAATAGGACCTCATACAAATCCATAGGAATTTTTATTCACCAAAAGATGCAAAATACTGATAGTTTAGTTCGATCAGGAACATCTGCATTTAAGAAATTTTTGTTTCGTTGTAGATGGATATATTACCTTTATTTTATTTATTTTTATGTGGTGCTGAGGATTGAACCCAATGCCTCATACATGCTGCTCTCTACCACTGAGCCACAACTGCAGCCCCAACATTTGCATTTTAGTAGATTCAAAGTCTTAATTAAAAGTGAGAGAGGAAAAGATAAACAGAATTTTTAGTACTTGTCAACTGTTGGAGCAGTGATGGAGTAAGATAACCATATCCTTTATAAAATTCTTAATTAACCTTTAAAACTAGGACTTACTGATAAATAAATAAATATTTATTCATTTACTTATTGGGTACTGGGGATTGAACTTGCGAGTACTCGACCACTGAGCCACATCCCCAGCCCTATTTTGTATTTTATTTAGGGACAGGGTCTCATTGAGTTCCTTAGTGCCTGCTTTTGCTGAGGCTGGCTTTGAACATGTAATCCTCCTATCTCAGCCTCTTGAGCCATTGGGATTACAGGCATATACCACCGTGCCTGGCAGATAAACTTATTTTAATGATAATATTTCTAAAGGGGCCAGACTCAGTGGCACATGCCTATAATCCCAGGAACTGGTGGCTGAGGCAGGTGGAATGCAAGTTCGAGGGCAGCCTCAGCAATTTAGTGAGACCCTCTCCAACCTAACAAGACCCTCTCAAAATAAACAAAAAGGGCTACATACTTAGTGGTTGTGTGCCTCTGGATTCAACCCCCAATACCACACTGCCACACACATACACACTCAAAGGCATATTAGTCTCTTTCAGAAGTTTGAGTAGTTAGCTGGGCTTGGTGCTCACCTGTAATCCTGGTGGCTCAAGAGGCTGATGCAGGAGGATCCCAAGTTCAAAGCCAGCCTCAGCAACTTAGCAAGGTCCTAGGCAACTTAGCAAGACCCTGTCTACAAACAAAAACTAAAAAGGGTAGGGATGAGGCTCAGTGGATAAACACCCCTGGGTTCAATCCCTGGTACCAAAAAAAGCAAAGTTTTGAGTAGTTAGAAACATCTGTACTTCCTGTGTTTATATACTTCTAATGAGATACTAGTATTTTGAGAGCATATCATAGCTGGGCATGGTGGTGCATACCTGTAATCCCAGCCACTCAGGAGGCTAAGGCAGGAGAATTACAAGTTCAAGGCCAGCCTTGCAGTGTCTCACAAAAAGGTGGGGTGGGGGGAGTTGGTGATGTAGTTTAATGATAAAGTGCCCCTGGGTTCCATCCCCAGTACTGCCAAAACAAAAAAGGAGAGAGATTATATTATAGTCCCCTATCTCAATGATTCTCAAATATCACTTGTAAAATAAATGGTTTCTTTTTTCTTTTTAAAAATTTTCCAATCACTTGAGGGTCAATCTTCTGCAAATTAAAACTTGTATGGCAATATCTTAGTTTCATGCTTCTTTTTATACTTATGGTGCCATAGGCAAATCATAACAAGGTGCAGATTGGTATTGGTCTGAGGTACATTTGAAGATAACTCCTCTACTTTCTGTCTCCACTTTAAAAATATATATATATGGATGATTTAATCTAAAGATTTCCACCAATGCCACCATAGTTATGTTCAAAAGTTTGATTCACACCTTTCTCCCTTATTTCTTTTTCTTCCATTTTTGAAACACTATAGTCTTTGAATCTTTAATAATGAAAATTTCACTTTCAAGTTCCCAGTTTAAATTGACCTTCTACTTGAAATGTTTGCACAATTCCTCCTTCCCTATTTTCAGTTCAACCTCATTCAGTTTTGCTAACTTTATTTGCTGTGAATTTGACCTCGACAAACAGAAGCTTGTATAAGACATTTAGGTAGCATAAAAGTTGAGATACTTGAGGATGAACAAGAAATTCACTTAGCAAAACAATGTAGCTAACAAGACACATGCTTTCTTGATTTAAAGATTATAGGAAAGCTTGAGTTGGATTTTTTTTTTGGCCAAAACACAGATTCAAAGTGTTTTTATTGATAAATAGTTCTAGCTTTCTTAGGTTTACAATGATTTTTTTTTCTGATCCCAATAACCCAATAGGAAATCCCACACATGCATATATTAAATAAAGTGTTCATACATTTCCATTTATAAGGCACAAAACTCACAAATCTTTCAGAAAAAGGAATAAAAAGTACTCTTTGTTTCTGAAGACAAGAAAATAATCTTAGAGGAGGTTCATCAAACTGGAATTAAAACAAACCACTTCCTTTTTTAGTAAACAAGGGACTTTATACTGATAGGAAATGTAGCCGATGAAGAGAAGGCTTCTCAGCCCTTCCTTTGATGCAGCCTCCTTCACTGGATTAGTGCAGAAGCCGGTCCTCAGAGAGGGCTGCATGGCCAGAACAATAATTGCAAGCACCACCTGTCTCACAGAAGCTGCTGGGCAGTAATGTTCCAAGCAGAGCATTTTGGTTATAGGGTGCCTGATTCCCTTGCTCTTACCCAAGGACCTTTTAGGGACCAACCACAGTGAACACATGTACTGGGACTTGATTATTTTAAGGTTCTGCTTTAAGTTGAGGCAGAACTGCCTGCTTGAGGCCCCTGAATTGAGGTGGTTATGTTGGTCCTTCATGAGGCAGAACCTATGTAGAAGGCTGGACTTCAAGTTCCTCTTGAAATAATCAGACCCCCAGAGGAAACTTAGGACCAATTCACCCTACAAAGGGTTCCCCACCCCCACCCCCCAAAAGAGCCATTTTTGTCAATATGTTTTTTAGAATCTTAGAGCAACCCCCAGATCTTCTGGTTTGTAAGGCAGCCCTAATAGCTCTGGTAATCCTACAGTTCACAGGTATAAAAGAAGGGTCCCATAACACCAAACAAGCAAGGCTATTCATGCTTGTTGGCTGGGCCTCCTGGAGGCTCTTGGCACTGTACTTTCTAGTACCATTTACATTAGTATTATACAAGAATGAACTTCCTGCATGTCACATGGCTTCAAGCATTTCCTGGAAGTATGACTGCTTCATAGTACTTTGAGTTACCATGCAAAGAAGGAACAGGAGTGAACAACACTTCAGACAAAAAAAAAAAAAAAAAAAAAAAAAAAAAAAAAAAAAAAACAGCCAGGCAGACAATTGTCCTGAGAAAGGGTCAGTGGTAAGGATCAGAAATCAGATGAACTGAGTAATTCCTTATTTCTAACAGTTTCACAGAATCATCTTGAAGATTCTGACTTTTCCTCTATATAATTTGAAATCCAAATAAAACAAGGTCTTTAGGTCAATTTATTCAATTACCAAAGACCAGCATAGTAGGATGGTTATTCCAATAGGGTGAGGACAAACCTACTTACTTTCCAGTACTATTTTATTATCCACTCAGTTCTAGGACTTGCCTCTGGAAGCTATAGTCAGAACTTGCTAAATTTTCAGGCATGAAGATAGTTCTCAGTTCAGTGTTTCATTAATCTTACCAAGATCCCTTTCCTTCTAAGGCTATGACCCAGAAGGAAAAGGAATATTCCTTTACTTAACAACAAAACTCTTGAATCCTTTGGCTTTTAAATGCTGTAGCCATAGCATATCCTTGGAAATACATATTAATTTGAAAATCAACCCCTAAAAATAACAAGTCAACTTCCATTGTTGTATCAAGTTTTCCCCAAATCACAAGGGCCACGTTTACATCTACATCCTATTCCACCCAAAAGCCTCATGAATCTTTCTTTGTCAGTCTGGCCTTGACTTTGTGTCTCAGAAGGGCTGCGGTGGCAGCACTACAGGCGGCCAAGAAAAAGAAAGAAAGGCAGGCCATGTAGACAGACAAAGGACCATGGCGCTGCTGGAAGATCTCATGTCGCCCCTGGTAGTCCAGAAGGATGGCTTCCAGCTGTGAGAGCGTGCAGATAGACAGAAAGGCATGGAAGATTTGATGCCCGTGGCCCACGATGTCACAGGAACCTGGGAAATACTTCTCAGGCACCGGGCAGGAGAAGAAGTAGGCGCTGACCAGGAAGAAAAAGATCTGGAGGGTGTGATACCAGGCTGCCTGCTCCTGGCAGCCAGCCAGGTGGCAGAGTGCCACCCGGTGTGCCACAGGACTGATGTCTAGGATGAAGGCCAGCCCTGCCGGTACCACTTGACAGATCTTCCTCATAACTGGGTAAGGCCTTCGGTAACGATACTTTGCGTAGCAACAGCCAGTACAAGATAACCAGCCGCAGAAGGCAGCAGCTGGCAAGAAGAAAAGCCAGAACCGCTCATACCAGGCCTGGTCGGAGCTGTAGAAGAAGTGGGCCAAGGCACTGCCATATTGGTAAACACTGACGCCAACATAGTCCACGAAGTAGAAGGTGTAGTGGGACAGCTCGGACTTGGACTGGAGCAGGTGGGCCAGAAGGCTGCACGTGAGGTACGTAATGGAGGACAGGATAAACAGGAGCAGGGGCAGGGAGTGAGGAGAGGCCCACGGCAAGGCCTCGGCCTCCGCAAAGGCCCAGAATCGCAAAAGTACGGCCAGGGCCGCCAGCAGGTGGGTCCAGACGTTGACAACTTCGTTGTGTTTCTGAAAGAGGCTGAAGAAGTAGTAACGCCACTCGTGCCCCGTGGGGCGGTAGCCCGTGCGGATGTACGGCTCCCGGAAGAGCTGGGGCACATCCGTTTCCGGGACGGTGCAGGGCATCTTGGGAAGTCCATCCTCCAAGATCTTGGGCAGGCGGCGCAGGTGCTGGCCGCTCACGGACAGGGTGCTCAGGCGCTCCAGGATGGCTGTCGTCATGGCGGTGGCGTCGTGGGGGCCGGGGCAGCCTGAGGAAGAGAGGGAAACCGCGATGAGACACGCGGCAGACAGTGAGGAACTGTGACCAGTCTTAATGGACTACCTAGGGCAGGAGGAGAAGCCGGGAACTGCAGCTGGCTTCTCTGGACCTGGTTTTCCTCATCGGTAGAATGATGGAGTTGGAACAAGGTCCCTTTACTGTCCAGTGTTCTGATTCTGTATCTGCTGCATACTACAGGGTGAGGCAGAGCCACGCTTTGTCAAACGGGTCTCTTTGCCACCTTAACATTATTTAATAATAAACAAGATTTAATGGCACGTCAGATTATTTTTAAAGTCTAGGTTTTCCTTAATGTAATTAAAATGTAATTAGGCTTGAACTACTATAAATATGTTGAAACATAGAACGATAAATATAAGTACGATAAAGAGCTGGGCATGGGGGTACACGCCTGTAATCCCAGTGGCTATGGAGGATGAGGAAGGAGGATCACAAGTTTGAGATCAGCCTCAGCAACTTAGGGAGGCCCTGGGGAATTTAGAGAAACCCTGTCTCAATCAATCAATCAATAAAGGCAGGGAGCTGGAGGATATTGCCCAGTGGTTGAGCTCACCTGGGTTCAATCCCTGGTGATAGATAGATAGATAGATTAGATAGATAAAAATAAAGGCTAATAAATGCTCCATTTCTTTGGCACCCACCTAATCTTAAATTACCCCACTAATTTCACTGGTAACTTGAAAATCTGAGGTAAACAATTGTATTAACTTCAAACTAAAGAAAAGCAAATTAGGTTGGGAAAAAAAGCAAATTAGGTTGGGAAACACCAATGCACATTCTGAGATATTTTAATAGTTAAAATTAAAACATGGCCTAACATAAAGCCTTAACATAAAGTCTTAATTGCAAATATTGTTCTATTTAATTTACTATTATTATTTTCAGTACTGAGGATTGAACCCAGGGGTACTCTAGCCCTGAGCTATGTCTTCAGCCCTTTTTATTTTTCATTTTGAGACAAAGTCTCACTGAGTTGCCCAAGCTGGCCTCAAATTTGTAATCCTCTTGCCTCAGCATCCCAAGTTATTGGGATTACAGGCCTATGCCACTGTGTCCATCAGGATTGTTCTTTTCAAAAAAGGAGAAAAGCTCTGGAAATGGGGTAGTTTGGGATTTGTCTATCTTGGATAACTAAATTTGTACTTGTAGGCTTCAGAAATGCTTAACTTATTCTTGGAATGTCTATGTGACAGATTAGTCTGATAAGCACAACAACTATTTTGTAAAATATTTAATAAAATTTATGCAAAATTCCCTGTGAAGTTACTGGGTAAAGAAGCATACAGTTAACTGTACTTAATAATTCCTAAGCTTGTTTCCTCAATAAAAGTTATATAGTGGGCTGGAGTAATAGCTCAGTGATAGAGTGCTTGCCTAGTACATGTGAGGCACTGGAGTCAATCCTTATTAGCACCATATAAAAATGAATAAATGAAAGTATTGTTTCCATCTACAACTAAAAAAATATTTTTAAAAAGTTGCATGCCAATTTATGTAAATGGACCCCTACCTTCAAAGATCTTCAACAGGAAAAAATACAAAAAGTACTATAATTTTAGTGAAAAAAATGTAATATTCCCACTTATTTACATTGAAGGAGAAAAAAATCTAATCAGATAAAAAATGTAGGGCATGATAAATAAAATGTGGCCAGATGTGGTATTACATGCCTGTAATCCCAGCAACTTGAGAGGCTAAGGCAGGAGGATCACAAGTTTGAGGGCAGCCTCAGCAAATTAGTGAGACTCTGTCTCAAAAGAAAATAAAAGAGGCTGGGGATGTGACTCAGTGTTACAGCCCCCCACCCCCAGGTTCCACTTCTTAGCACAATCAGTCAATCAATAAAACGTGAAAGAAGTTCAGACCTGGAGTTGAATCTTGATTTTTGCCACTGAGTGATTTTGGGCAAGTTATAGAACTTTTCTCAGCCTTTGTCTTTATATGCAAAGTATGCTTCATAATTTTACATATTATGGGGTAGTTGTGATGGTTAAATGAGGGAGTCTAAAAAAATGAATTGTTTTGCCTGGCCCAAGACAGATGCTTAGTAAATGTTAAATACTTTTGCTATTTTTATTAATATGTACTGGGCTCTATGCTAGATACTAGGAATGCTAAGACCAATAAGATAGGTTCCCTACTTTCATGAAGGTCAGAGTCTACTTGGGAGATAGACAAGAAGTGGGACCTTATAGAAAAGTTTAGTTAAGCATTCTACTAGAGAAAAGCCCCAATTCATAGACTAGAAGGTGTGATTGGGGGACAGGTCTCTCCAAGTTACCCTTGAACTGAGTCTTAAAGGAAAAGTCTGAATTTCTGAAAGGATATAAAGAAGGAGATTTCCAAACAAAGAACAAGATTAAAAACTTTTGCCAAGATATGGGCTGGAAAGCCTGGAGATTCTCATGAGACTCTACTGGTGTAGTTCACTATAAGTTACTGGCATCAAGAGAGATCTGAGCTCTAATTTTGACCCCACTGTCAACAAGTCACATTACTATCTTAAGCTCTCCGTCATCTGTGAAGTAGAGTTAATGACAGAGAAGCTTCCCTACAAGGTTGATGCAAGGGCTATATGATATGATGCCTGTTAAGTGTTATCAAAATGTTTGGTTCCAAAGTGACACACAAAAAAACATTATAACCATCACTAGTATGTAACACAGGAATGGCTCATAAGTGGAGGGTCTAATGTCTCCTTCATCTTTGTATTTTGGTTTTAGCTCCAATAACCCTATATTGAGACATTTTCTAAGTAAGCACCCACTAGACAGTGGTCTCCTACTGGAATTAGGTTATGATCCAAATCTCAACATAGGTCATAGTTCATAATGTCAAGGGGAAAGTACTAAGGATTACAGAGTCAACCAGGAAGTGAACCAGAATATGTGGCCAGATGTGGTACTACATGCCTATAATCCCAGCAGTTTGGGAGGCTAAGGCAGGAGGATCAGAGAGGGAATATGGAAGTTAAAAAGAATGTTCATTGGAATACCTTAATTCAGGCTGGCTGTGGTGGTGCACATATGTAATCCCAGGGATTTGAGAAGCTGAGGTGAGAGGTTCAAGACCAGCCTGGGCAACTTAGTGAGACCCTGTTTCAAAAGAAAAGATAAAAAGGGCTGGGGATATAGCCCAGTGGTAGAATGCTCTTGGGTTCAATCCCAGTGCCTTCTCCCACAAACCCAAAAATAAATCTAAAAACACCTTGATTCTTTTAAAAATAAGAAGGAAAAGCTTAAAAGTACTTCTACAACTGAACTCAGAAGGAAGAACTGCAGGAATGGGACATGGGATAACTTTTCAAGTTGTTCTTTTGCTGTTAGCCAACATATTATCTGGGGGAGTTGGGCTTGTTGGATCTCTGTTCTTTAGACACAAGCTTCTATTATCTCTTGTGAAGCAGAAAACAAAATCAGATGAAAATACCAGTCTGATTTTATGATTGGTAGACAACTGAGGTAAGACATTGGGCCTATGAAAATATCAGTCTGATTTTATGATTGGTATGATTCCTTTATAAGAAGGAATCTCTAAAGATATTTTCCAGTAGGCTCCATCTGGATGTCATCTAATAATAAGGATTTTACATTATCTTTGGATACCCAGACCAATCTGCAACAATTCTCATCTCAAATAATACATAACCACCCAGTTCCTTCTTATCTTTATATCCTTAAGGTGTCTAGCCAGGGGCAGTGATGCTCTAATCCCGGCTACTTAGGAGACTGAGGCAGTTCAAAGCTAGGCTGAGTGATTTAGTGAAACCCTGTCTCAAAAAATAAAACGGGCTGGGAATATAATTCACCGCTAGAAGAAAGCTCCTAAGTTCAATTCCCAGTACTGCAATAAATAACTAAAGTAAATAAAACAATGTCTATTAAACAGTAGGTCTTTACAAACCTGATGATTCAACTGATTTTTTTTTTCATTTTTTATTTTTTTATTTTTTTATTTTTTAATTTTTATTTTTTTTTATTGTTGGTCGTTCAAAACATTACAAAGTTCTTAATATATCATATTTCACAATTTGATTCAAGTGGGTTATGAACTCCCATTTTTACCCCATATACCGATTGCTGTATCACATCAGTTACACTTCCATTGATCTACACATTGCCATTCTAGTGACTGATGTATTCTGCTGTTTATCCTATTCTCTACTATCCCCCTTCCCTTCCCTCCCCTCCCCTCCCCTTTTCTCTCTCTACCCCCTCTACTGTAAATCATTTCTTCACTTGTATTATTTTTCTCTTACCCCTCCTTTCCTCTTACATGTAATTGTGTATGACCCTGAGGGACGAAGAGCTTGAGAAGAAGATTAACATTAAACAGGGATGATAGGTGGGAGGGAAATGGAGAGAGAAGGGAAATCGCATGGAATTGGAAGGTGAGCCTCAACTGAATTTTTTGTTTGTTTGTTTGTTTGTTTGCAGTATGGGGTATTGAACCCAGGTGTGCTACATCCCTAGTCCTTTTTATTTTGAAACATTGCCTCACTAAAATGCCAAGCCTGGCCTCAAACTTGGTGATTCTCCTGCCTCAGCTTTCCAAGTAGCTTGGATTTCAGGGTGTGTGTCACCACATCTGGCTCAACAGAATTTATAAAGTTTCAGTTTTTGATTATTTAATGGGTGGAATGGAGCATAAGTCAATTGTAGCAACTAACTGGTCCCATCTATTCTGATAGAGGAAAGACAGAATGTGATGCTGCTGTATTGTTGAACTCCAGAAGACCAGGCCTGTTTAACTGTGACCATGGCAGTCCTTTAGTTCTCACATTACCTCCCTTATAACTTTATGTTGATTAGTCTTATGACTTTATGTTGGTAAGTCTTTTTTCAGAAATTTATTTCTACTTCACTTTTCATGGAAAATAAACTAAAGAGAGGTCTATACTAAGAAGCAGAGAGATGTAAGACCAAAAGGATATTAACTTTAGTTCAAAGGAAAAGGAACACCGAAGAAAAAGTTGGCAGAACCAATTGCGAATGAGATCTTTAAAATGCACACCAGTCTTTGAGTTTCCATAGGTATTAATGCCTCTGGATTAATACTCCTCTGGATTAATACATGCCCTGGATTGTGTAAACCTGATACTCACAGAGGGACCAGGTAGTCCAGGGACACAACCACCATGGCCTTCAACTCAGAATGTAATTCCTTATCTTATTCAGCAATGAGGGGGGTTACAAAGAAGTAAGTACTCTTATCTGTGGGTAGAAAGGATTTAAATTTCCCTTGGGATGTGCAGGGTCATGAAAAATTCTAAACATTTTTGCAGTACTGGGGATTGAACTCAAGGTGCTCTACCACTGATCTATATCCCCCGCCCATTTTATTTTGAGAACAGGATTGCCCAGTCTGGCCTCAAACTTACAATCTCCTTCAGTAGAAGGGAGAACGTGGCCATCTAGAGAGCAAGAAGCTTTAGGAGTAAAGGAAGGGATATACATTCTTCAACTACCTCCTCCTCTGGCATGAAATTCTCCTTTTGTCTGAGAATAACCAATACAACCACAGTAATGGAAATGGTTATAAATCTTGTGTCATCATAAACTACAGACCACTGTCTAGTGGGTTCTTGCTTTCAGCACCCCCGTGTCCTTAGATAGACCTCACTTTCACCAAGCCAGAGTGGGCAGCACTTCCAGAAAGAAGCTTCAAAAGACCAGCTGTAAAGTTTGAGCTTATTTTGGAGAAACACATGTCAGCATCATAGTGTTGTTCAGGCACACACCTTCATGCCTTCCTAGGTGGCTTCTCTGAGTGAGGATTCCCTCATTCCTGGCCTCTGTCCCATGTAATCCTACCTAAGCTGCTGTGGTTATCAGCTGACCAAGAGGTAACCTCAGAACCGTCTACCTTGCACAGGATTCACACCAACTCCTGAACATCTGAAATTCAAATCTTCATTAAGAATCCTCCTGAACTAGCCAGGCATGGTGGCACACTACTGTAATCCCAACAGTTTGGGAGGCTGAAACAGAAGGATCTCAGGTTTGAAGCCAGCCTCAGCAGCTTAGCAAGGCCCTAAGCAACTTGGTGAGACCCTGTCTCAAAATAAAAAAATAAAAATAGGTTGGGGATGTGGCTCAGTGATTAAACAACTCTGGGTTTAATCCTTGGAACCAAAAAAAAAAAAATCCTGAATCCAACTACTTGGGAGGCTGAAGCAGGAGGGATCACAAGTTTGAGG